>NC_047094.1:7500000-8750000 GCF_902459505.1 Geotrypetes seraphini | reverse complement strand
AAGAGCTTATTCATATGAGTTGTTTTCATGCAAGTTCAATTTTTTTTAAAAAGTATCTTATTTTTGTTGCTGGTTTCTATTTATTACAGATAATATAAAAATTAGAGTTGGCAGGTACTGTAATTAGGAGTATTACAAAGAAATGAGTTGGCAAAATTGAGACTTCTTATGGGATTAACAGGCTTCAGTAATTACTCCCTATCAGGTCACCACAAAATGAGATAAGGACAACACTGAATATACAGATTAACTGTAGGATGGATTAACACATCATTTTCAAAGCTGTATAATGGTCAGAGGGCAATTGTAAGGGAGTTAAACATTATCTTGGTACATTAACTTCCTGTTTACATGTGGATCAATTTAACTTTAAAGTCTCCCTTTCGTTGTCTTGATTATAAGTCACTGTTGGAAAGTCTGACCTGGAAAAGTGGTCTCCCTCTCCCCTCAGTAGAATATCTTTTGGTCTGTTTCATCCCTGTGGCTATCTTCATACTTTCTATACTGAATAACATACTAAATACAGCCTTTGCTATACGATAACTACAGTTTTGTGACATGATGCTGAAAAAATAGCATAAAACCCTGTATCACTATAAACTACATTAAAAAAAAAAAAGTTTCTCTATTTTATGCTTCAGATAGGTGGTTTCTACAAAGGTTACCCTTTTAATTTATCCTTCCAGTAAAGTTGTACTGTAGTTTAGTTTAGTTTTTCTAGCTTTGGTTGGTACATGACCTTAAAAAATACCTACTTTAGGATTTTTCTCTCTACCCGAACCTCTGAGATGTGTGGATTAAAGATTCAGTTTTCCTGGAAGGTGAATTAGGGTATAATCTGTAAATGAAGTTTTTTTACATCCAAGCATATCCATTAGAATCCTGTGGCTTCTTTAGTATGGCATCAGATAGTTTATCCATGTCCATTTTTCAATGTACACCCACAGCTTTCCATTGCCAGGAAAGTTGTAAATTCTGGTATCAGAAAAATGGATAACTAGCTACTCTGAAGCGGTAAAATAGCATCCATACTTGCACTGAAATCTATATAAGTTCAGTACAGGAGAAGTCTGTTTAAGTAGAAACAGAATCTGGATGGAAAATCAGTAGAGACATTAACACGCACACCATTTCTGAAAGACACTACCTACTGTCTCATATGCAGAATGGAGAAGAAGCTAGTGATTAAAGCAGAGAACCAGGAAAACAAAGATTCAAGGTTTTTTTCTTAGATGTAGCACTTCATCCTCTGGTGTACAAAAAAATTGAAGACTGTAAGCCAGGGGTAGAGAACTTCGGTCTTCGAGAGCCGTATTCCAGTCGGGCTTTCAGGATTTCCCCAATGCATATGCATTGAAAGCAGTGCATGCAAGTAGATCTCAAACAGATTCATTGGGGAAATCCTGAAAACCCGACTGGAATATGGCTCTCGAGGACCGGAGTTCCCTACCCCTAATGTAAGCTTTCTTGAGCGTGAAAATGTCTACTTGTACCTACAAGTTAGTGTGTCTAACTCAGACTCTGAAAGAAGAGCAATGCTAAAATCCACACTTGAAACAAGCATTCTTTATTTCATACCCACCACAAATGTCTCAATAATGTAAACAAGAACCAAAAAAAGAAAAGACAAGGCCTCAAAATACTATGAACCAGTAGCAAAAAGAGGCACTGAAGACGTTGCAACCATATAAGGGATAAAGTCTGTATTGAAGTAAAATCATAAAAAATATCGATCATAAAAATTTGCGAAGTCACAACTAGGACCCAGTTTCGACGACCACGTTGGAGACAATGTATATCGTGTCGGCGTCTCTGTTGCACTACTATGTTTCATAGCTTTTTAGGCAATAGCTCCAATGAATGTTAATGGATCTTTTGAGTGCTTTCATGTTTCGATCTTGAAGGAAAGGTAGGAAAGTTTGATATCTTTTATGACTTATAATGTGATAGAAAACTTGTATCTGTTACATTTTTTTCAAGTGGCTTTCAAAATAATTCATCATCTTGTTTTAAAATTTCCTTTTAGTAGTCCGACCATAAGGTCATTGATGCATTTCCCAGGTCTTGAAAAACTTGGGCAATGCATCACAGACCTTATGGTCAGACTACTAAAAGGAAATTTTAAAACAAGATGAAATTTGACTTCTTGAAAAATGCTCACCTTCATGTCACCTTGGCTTGCTCAGGGGTGCCTATGTGAGGTGATTTCTTTCCTTTAGCAACTGGCTTATCTCCCTAATATAGCAACCTCTACAAGTTTCTGGCTATCCTGCCCAGTGGGGATCCTTCTAAGTGGCTTTTATGTTGGGTTTTACTAGATGGTGGTAGAGGTTTCTATCTGAGCCAGCAAGTTAAATGCTCTAGCACTTTTAGTGGGGCTATCCTTCGATTTCTGGAGCGCCTTTTTGGTCAACCTATTCCAATGTTTCCAGTAGGGTTGCTTTTTCATATATATATTCCACACATTCCATTCAACCTGTAATATATATATATTAGGGGACATCGGATGTTGATGCGGAAGGCTGCTGTTTTCCGTAAGAAGATTATTCTCAGTGTATGGATGCAACCAACCACACCTGCTTTCTGGGCCTGGTGGAACCGCTTCCATAGTTTAATGATTTTGTAACAGACATGCTCGTTTTTCCTTTAAATGGAAGGCTTTTTATATAGACTTGGGATTCCTACATTCAGTCCTTGTGCCCTAGAGCACGGAGTTTAGTTTTGAACTCATTTTAATTGTTGTGTTTTTTTGTTGCTTTTTATTCTAGTAGGTTGAATGGAATGTGTGGATGGTGTGGCTGATGGTGTGACTACTTTTTGTAGGGTTGGGTGGGGGAGGCGATTTGTTTTGTTTGGAGTTGGACTTATTGCTGTGTGCGGGGATTGCTCTTGACAGGAATGTTGGAAAGTATAAGAAAACAGATTTCTAATGTCTGTATCTGCTTCGTTCTCTTGCTGGGGGAGAAGGAAAGATGATGGTGGGGGGTATAGGCTGATAAGGAATAGTGGAGGGGGGAGATAAAATTGAAATGCTGTATTTGTTGACCTTTCTTGCCTGGTTTGGATATCAATGTTCTGTGGTTTTATTCTCTGTTCAACAATAAAAAAAATATTTCAACTTAAATGCTCCAACGCTCATAGAATTCCTATGAGCGTCCGAGCATTTAATTCATCGGCCTACAGTAGAAACCTCTACCACCATTTAGTTTGTAATAGCACCTATCCTTTTACATTTTTAATCAGACATGATTTTAAAGAAAGGAGGGTAGAACTACAATAAATATAGTGTGTGTGGGGTGGGTGTAGTACAAAAGGGGGGTTCTGCTCTGTCATTCTGACTGGATGGAGTTTCCAAGAACAAGAGATTTTTATTTGAGTATGTATCGTGAAAGATTCTAAGAAAGTGTGAAGGTGAGCGATAAGTGAATTCCAAAGTGTAGACCTATTTACAGAAAAAAAAATGAATTGGTGAATGTGCTCAGGAACAACCTCTGTAAGTAGGGATGACTAAGAGATCATTTTCTGCAGAACGGAGTACTTTTTATGGGATATAAGGTATAAAGAGCCATGAAGATAAGGCGGTTCATTTGATTTTAGTGTGTTAAAATACTAGTAGTAATATTTAATAAGTGATGCGATGAATGAGTGATTGGTAGCCAATGTGAGATTTATACGTTTAACAAAAGTGAATCGTCCATGTAGACTTTTTATATCTTTGCATTGCAAGTTTCAAGTTTATTAGGTTTTAATATACCGACCATCAAATAAATATCTGGCCGGTGTACATTACAATAAAAATATAAATAAAGTAGGGAAGGGAAGTTAATATTTTCTACATTTAGAGGTATAAATAGTGTATATTAAAACAAAGACTAGACAAACTTGATTGTGAGGGAAGAGGTTTATGGAAGGGTAAAGTTACAATGTTGAGAGAAAAGGGAGAAAGAGGGGATGGGAGAGCAACATTTGGGTAGGGAAAAGTCGTTAAAATAAATTTGTGATGTTGAACGATTGAAAATGACTGAGAGACTCTTGGCAGGTGTGTCATTTAGATTGTTTATAACCTAATCAAAGCTGCACAGAACAATGCTTACTCAAAGTGGATTAACTGGTTGGTTACTTTTAAAACCAGTCTTTGCTTAGTTTGTATTTCATAAAGTTATGCACTAGACAGCAGTATATCAGCTAGGAAAGATTTTATTTGGGCCTGTGCAAGAAAAACTTGGTGGTAATTTAAAATTTTAACAGGAAAAAGTGATAAAGCATTAGGAATTCCTTATTTAAAAGGTGTAGAACATGAAGTACCGGTCCAAATTATCTCTCACTTGGATAAGATCAAACATCAAAATCCTAACAGAATGTTCCAAACAAAAAGCTACAACTCCAAAATGTTCTTCAGAAGTACTGCCTCCTTCAGGATACCCAAGGAAACCTACAGCAGTACAAACAAAAGAAAGCCTCACTTTTAGCAACCTACAATTCAGAGCTAGAAGAGAGAGAGAAAAAAAAGGGGCTTCCAGCCACTGCTCCAGGAGGATGAATTACTGAGATTACCAGCTTCACTGATATTTGCCTTCTGAAGTAAAAATTAGTGTAAAGCAAACGCCAAACAGAACCAAGTCCTTACAATATACCAGGTTGCAAATTGTGGCAACACCCAGTTATGTTCAACATAAAGGGATGCTCTTCCTACTCATGCTCTTCCTCAATGTAAAAATCTGTAGGGCATAAGAACCAAAGATCTTCAAACACTGCCATACGACATATATAATGCAAGAACATATTTGACATTACTCCATGGTTAAAAATATATATATATTTATCGTACAGATTCATGAAAATGAGGAATAATAAAGGAAAGATTGACTCCTTTCCCCTTCATGCTATTGCTAATTCTAATATCTGATCAAATCCAGAGTTAATATGAGCTGGCCTAATGGCGCTGTCCTGCAAAGGATCCAGGTTCAAATTCTCCATTCCCATGGGCCAAGTAAGTGCTTTGTGTATGAAGAAAGATAAAGTGCATACATGGTCCTTGCCTTTATCTTCAGTACCTATACATCTCACATTATTTATTTATATATAAAAAAAAAAAACTTACTTGTATACTGCTTCTGAGCATTAACACATTCCAAGCAGTTCACAAAATAATTACTCCTCGGAGCTCAAGGAGGCCTGATAGTAAAATGTATAGTGCGTTGTTTCTCTGTCATTATGTACATAGAAACATTGGAAGTATAAGAACATAAGCGTTGGCCATACTTGGTTAAACCAAAGGTTCATCAAGCCCACTATCTGTCCATCAGTGACCAATCCAGGACAAAAAAATTAAATGCAAGAAACGTTGAAATAAGAGTACCCATCAAAAAAAAAATTTTAAACAAGCAAATATCATGTGAATATTGGGAACAGCTGCATTTATTTGATGCTTTGTTTATACAGGACAGGTAGTAACTCTGGAGGAGAGATGTGCCGTTTCCTTATCTGATTTTAGAAAAGAAAGTAGCTGTGGGGAAGAGAGGATGGAGGCAATCTGGTTGAGAAGCACTAAGCCTTATTCTGGGTAGAAAGTGTAGGGCTGTGGTGCTTGGAGGAAGAAACAGTGGCAGAGACAGCGAGGGTTGGAGACGGTTTGCTTTTTTCCTATGAAAAAATGCCAGTCTTAAGGAGCAGGGTAATTAGAGCTTTTTTTCAGCCAGGACAGTGAGTGCAGCTAGAGAATGACACGGGGGAAAAATTTGTCATTGTCACTGCCCCGTCCCTGCGACCACCTCCCTGTCCCCACCCCATTCCCACGACCACTGTCCCCGTCCTGTCCCCGCAGCATCCATACAAGCCTCAGTACTGCAATATTTAGCTTATTCCTTCCTTATAAATCAAAGTTCTGGCTGCTGAACTAGAGAAAGAGATGTTCAGCTGGCAGGGCTTTGTTTATAAATTTTGATTATCCTAAAGCAATCAATAAATAAATAGAAATGTTTTTTTCTACCTTTGTGGTCTGGTTTCTGCTTCCCTCATCTTCTCGTTCAATTCCTTCCATCCACTGTCTGTATTCTTTCTGCATCTTCCATTTGTTCTGTTACTGTGCCTCTCCCTTAGCTCCCCCATAGTCTGGCATCTCTGTCTTCCCCTTGTCCTTTCAGCATCTGTTCCATTCCTCCACCACCCTTCCCTCTCGCTACCTCACCGCCCTTCGGCACCCCTCGCGTGGCCCCCCTCCCTCTTTCCTACCTACCCAAATCTATCTATCTCCCTCCCTCCCCTTTACCTTCACGGCACATTTTGAATAACTTTCACAAAGCCGTCAGCCTGCAAACAGTAGCGTGCGTGTGTGGGCGGAAGCTTCTCTTCTGACGCCCACACGGTCCCTTTCTCATTCTCTAGTGCGCATTTCAGTGAGAAATGTAATATGGTGGATAGGATGCTTTTGGAAGAAAGGGAATGTGCTGGTACTGGCTGAAAAAAAAAAAAGCCTTGGATGGAGGAAAGAGTGTTTTTGTCAGATAAGCATAGTCCATTTTTTTTTTTTTTTAACATGTCCTGTACCAGACTTGAAGGAGGACAGCAAGAACTTGAAATGTACTGTAAGTCTGCTTGGGTTTAGGTAGCAGATTCTGGAGGTCATCCAAGGCTGTGGTTCATGGGACTGGGAACGAGAGGAGATTGCCTCCTCGTCAGAGTGACACAATGAATGAGAGGAGAGAAGGCAGCAGTGAAGCTCCCCCCTCCCCCCCCACACTTCTTTTCACTTGACATGCAAGTCATATGAATTCTGTACTTTAAAAACTGGATGAATTAGACACACATTTCTCTCCTATACCATTACATTTGCATTTCACTTGAAGAGCATGTGGTAACAGTGGTTCACATATCTGGGTTTAACAAAGGTTTGGATAAGTTCCTGAAGGAAAAGTCCTTAGTCTGCTATTGAGATAAAAATGGGGAAAGCCACTTCTGTCTCAGTGATAGGTAGCATGGAATCTTGTTACTATTTGAGATTCTGCCATGTACTTGGGTCCTGGATTGGCCAGCCATCCAACTAGTATGGCTGTTCTTAGTCTGGTTGTAGCCATTATCCCAGGACAAGCAGGCAGCATATTGTCACATGTGGGTGACATCATCCACAGCGCCCTGGTACAAACACTTCAAAAGTGTTTTGTCATTGGAATCATCCTCTCTGGAACGTTTCACAGCACCAGTGGTACAGTCTTTGAAGCAGAAGCGCGATGCTTTGCTTCGAGAGGAACTTGGGGACTATTTTCAATTATTGCTCCTGAGGCTCTCCTCTCTGGTACCAGCCTAGCCTGAGTCTAGCGTTACCAGGTCTTTCGGTGTCATCGATGCTCCATCGGTGCGATCCAAGGGACTCTTGGCACTGCTCCAGTTCGACCACCCATGCATCGATCTCCATCTGCTCACCGTCACTCATCATCTTCAAGACATTCTGATAAGAGCTTGATGAAGTCCAGAAAGGTCTGCAAGCATTCAGTGACCCCAACACCGAATCGACATGGCTCGAAGCGCAGGTCTCCTCCTGCAAGACTCTGATCTACAGGATCTAATCTTTGGTTTATATACCAGGTCATCTCCCAGTGGACCTCGACTTGTTTCACATATAATTAAGACTACAGTAATGTAATGTAATTTATTTCTTATATACCGCTACATCCGTTAGGTTCTAAGCGGTTTACAGAAAATATACATTAAGATTAGAAATAAGAAAGGTACTTGAAAAATTCCCTTACTGTCCCGAAGGCTCACAATCTAACTAAAGTACCTGGAGGGTAATAGAGAAGTGAAAAGTAGAGTTAGAGGAAAAATAAAAATAAAATAAACATAACAGAAAACATAAGAGAAGGAAGAACTAATTAAAAACTAAAGTATATAAGAAAAATAACTATTATATTATGAGGCAGTAGTTAACCCATGTAAAAATTGCGAGAACAACAAAGTTTTTAAGAATTTACGAAATAATTGCAGCTGGCCTAAAAGCGTAATGGAGTTAAGAAGTTCATTCCAGAGCTCTACAAACTTGAAAACAAAAGATTGACTGAGCTTCCCAGCAGATTTAATTCCCTTAAATGAAGGGAAGGCTAACTTATATCTTTGTGTTTCTCAAATGGCAAAGTCTAAGGGTATTCCATCATAAGGGGACAAAAGGATCAAATATTCCATAGAGAAGCTTGAAGATTATGCATGCGCATTTAAACTGGATCCTAAAGCGAACTGGGAGCCAGTGAAGCTTCTCCTACTGAAAAGTTGTCCTTTTCTAGATTCATTCGTCAGTTAGGAAAGGACTTTTCAGTGAAGTTGGAGACTGACTCTATAGCAAAAAATTCCTGGAAACCTTAGATTACAAACAGCCTCCTCTTGCTCCCTATCTGGCGACTGGCTCATAAAAGGCCCTTCATAGAAACATAGAAGATGACGGCAGATAAGGGCCATAGCCCATCAGGTCTGCCCACTCTATTGACTGACCCCCCCCAAGTCTACTAGGGATCCCATTCCTGGTGACAGGTTCCCTTGGCTTAACCCTCTAAGGGATCCCATATGGGCATCCCATTTGCTCTTAAATTCTTGCACGCTGTTTGCCTCGATCACCTGCACCGGGAGCTCGTTCCAAGGATCAACCACTCTCTCGGTGAAGAAATATTTCCTGGTGTTGCCATGAAATTTCCCGCCCCTGAGTTTGAGCGGATGCCCTCTTGTGGCTGAGGGTCCTTTGAGAAAGAGAATCTCTTCTTCCATCTCAATACGGCCGGTAATATACTTAAACGTCTCAATCATGTCTCCTCTCTCCCTACGTTCCTCGAGTGAGTACAGCCGCAAATTTTTCAGCCTTGCCTTGTACGTTAGATCCTTGAGCCCCGAGACCATCCTGGTGGCCATCCGTTGCACCGACTCTACTCTCAGCACATCTTTTCGGTAGTGTGGCCTCCAGAATTGCACACAGTATTCCAAATGAGGTCTCACCATGGTTCTGTATAATGGCATTATGGCTTCCGGCTGACGAAACTCCTGCGGATGCAACCTAACAACTGTCTTGCCTTAGATGAAGCCTTCTCCACATGATCAGCAGTTTTCATGTCTGCGCTGATGATCGCTCCCAAGTCTCGTTCTGTTGAAGTTCTAGCTAAGGTGTTAGTTCCTCTCTGGATGTCATCCTTGCCGCAAACCACACCATCTTGCTTCTTCAGAACTTTGGTTTCAAGATCAACTTCCCCAAGTCGCAACTTTTTCCATCTCTCGCTGGAGCCATTCTCAATATCTTACAAATAAGAGCGTTCCTTCCCTAAGATTGTCAGAATGTTTTGCTTCAACTTTGTCATCAAGTGGACCAGCTCCAGACCACTTCAGCTAGGCGAATGATGGTTCTTCTGGGCCATTTGGCTTCTATGGTCCACATGACCCCTCTGGTGAGACTCCATCTCAGAATGCCTCAATGGACTCTGGCTTCACAGTGGTCTCAGGCGACCGATCCTCTCGAGCAACACATTTCTGTGACATTATCTCTTCGGTCACTTCAGTGCTGGATGATCTCATCCAATCTCTCCAGAGGTCTGCTTTTTCATCTGCCTCTTCATAAAAAAGATTGACCATGGATGCATCAACTTATGCATGGGAAGCACATCTGGATGGTCTTCAGACTCAATGTCATTGGTCCACCAGAGAGTAGAAGTTCCATATCAATCTTCTGGAACTCATGGACTTGTTTTTCTTCCTGGTGCCTTAATCACTATGATCCAACATCCTTCTTAATTGATCTACTGTTGGATTACCTTCTTCACTTGTCTGACTCGGAACTCAAGTCTACATCTATTAGAGTCCATCTCAGTGCTATTACAGCTTTTCATCAACCAGTTGAGGAAAAACCCCTAACTGCTCATCCTCTGGTCTCCAAATTTATGAAGGGTCTTTTCAATGTGAAACCACCTTTCAAGCCACCTCCGGTAGTCAGTCAATTGTGCTTCCAGGGCTGCAGAGTCAGTAGATAAATCTTCCGACTCCTCAGTTTCTGGTACCCATGACTCCGACTCCAGGTACTCAAAATGTCTGAGGTTACAGCCCATAAAGTTAGAGCTATGGCATCTTTAGTAGCTTTCCGCCAATCGACTCCTATTGAGGAAATTTGTAAAGCTGCTACATGGTCCTCTGTTCATACATTCACCTCACACTACTGTCTGGAATCTTTTTCCAGATGGGATGGGTCCTTGGCCAGTCAATATTACAAAATTTATTTTCGTAAAAGGCCAACTCTCCCACCATTCCATTCTGGTTAGTTTTGAGGTCACCCACATGTGAGAATATGCTGCCTGCTTGTCCTGGGATAAAGCACAGTTACTTTCCGTAATAGGTGTTATCTAGGGATGCCCACCCACCTCCCCTGGTTGGCTTCTTAGCTGGCTTACTGAATTGAGGGACTATGCGGGAAGGCGCTCGCTCATGCATGGTGTGGGCTATTGTGAACTTACTAAAATCTTAGTGGCGATGCACTTTTGAAGTGGCCGTACCAGGGCTCTGTGGATGACGTCACTCACTAAACTGAACCTTAAGTTTGTATACTGCATCATCTCCATAAAGATAGAGCTTGGCACGGTTTACAGGTAATTCAATAAATATGGGGAGGACATAATAAAAATTAGAGGTTATGAAGAGGATAGCTAGCTTTACATTTTAAATAGATAGCTTTATGTTTTGGAGAAAAGCCAGGTTTTCAGATGCTTTCGGAATAATTGGAATGAGCCCAGGTTCTGCAGTGGGGCAGGGAGGTTATTCCAAAGCTCAGTGAATTTGAAGAAAAGGGATTTCCCTAATTTACCTACATACATGATGCCTTAATGAGGGGAAAGATAGTTTGAGTATTTGCCTGCTGTCCCTGGATAACATCTGTTACCATAAGTAACTGTGCTTTTTGCTCCATTAGTTTTTTACATTGTGCCAGAGTCTTCTGCCAAGATGGGGAAGTGGATGCTTCTTGGTTAAGGTACATTTTGCTGTTTCCTTGTGGGTAAATGCTGCAATTCACATCTGTATGTATTCTAGTATATCTGTTGGAGTCTGTACTCCCTGGAAAGGGCTTCTGATGTGTAAGCACATAGCAGTGGTAAGTGTTTCTACGGTTTGCTTCTGTTTTTATGAGGTGTTAATCCGTGCAGATTGCTGCTTTGCAGCAACTCGTGTGTGTGTGTTTCCCATCTGAAGCTGGATCTTGAATATATGTATAGAGTAAGTAGACAGACAAGTTTAGTTTTCAGCTCATTTGTAAAAGCATAGTGTTTGGATAGTGCTCAAAACACATCATTTATATTTTATGAAACCAAACAGGTACAGTCGGTAACTATAGTACAGTCCAAAAATGCAGGTGTCAGAAATGCCACTGCCTGAGAATCTGGATCCTTTAAAAATTTGCGACCACGGGATGGGTCCTCTCCTGTCAGCTCCAGCATTTCCTTAAGTTGCAGAGACAGCTGGATGGGGAACAGAGAACTAAATTTTAAAGGTACTACCAGAGAATCCAAACTGTCTCAATTCCTGAGCAGCCTGGATTTTTGGACTTGTATGATAATTGGTTACGTTGTCCCTTCAGAGGTCCTGGAGTCAAAGCATATTGTGTCAATATTAAATAGCATATTGTCACTGTTAGACACATGCAACAGTATACAATTTTCAATTACCTGTGTCTGTCTTATTCTTGCTTTACACAGTCTTGGGTGATAAACCTCATTAAATAACATTTAAAAATGTCATTCCTTCAAAGAGAGACCAATTTTGGTGCAAAGGAGTCGAAGGATTGTTCTAGAAGAACCCTTAATTGAAAATAAGATTCCCAAAGTTCATGGTTGGTGATAGAAGGAATGTAGAACTGATGACTAAATAGCAAAAGGAGAGAGAGAACCTCTGCAAAATACAAAACAATTGAAAGCAAAGAGTTGCCAAAAGGATCAAACTTCTATTGAAGGGAGGGCCTTGCCTTACAGCACCTGGTATTCAAGTTTCAAGTTTATCTAAGCATTTTTTTTTTTACAATCAGGTACTCAAGCATTTTCCCTCTCTGTCCTGGCGGGCTCACAATCTATCTAACGTACCTGGGGCTATGGAGGATTAAGTGACTTGCCCAGGGTCACAAGGAGCAGCGTGGGGTTTGAACCCACAACCCCAGGGTGCTGAGGCTGTAGATCCAACCACTGCACCACACATTCCCAAGCAGTCGCCCTTCCAATATCAGACGAGGTTGGGGTGGTCTCCCCTCAATTAAAATTTGCTGTTTGATCCTTTTCGATGGTGACGCCTTCCTCTGATCACTTTTTGCTGCTTTCAGTTGCTAACAACTATTCACAGAAATATGATGACAGTGGATCCTGAGGATGGGTCATTTGGCCCTTATCACCTCCTCTCCCTGTCTCATGCTTTCTTAAATTGAGACACAGTCCTTGTCTCATCTACTCAGTATTTTCCATTGAATGTACAAGTCTTGTGGAGTCGGTACATAAAACCTTTGAATATGATTCCTTTATTTATGGTATCTCCACTCCAACGTCTTCTTTATTTATATGTCTATATAGGTGTTGTACTACATGCAAGGTGTGGCTTCTTGGGATTTTGGTTTAATTTGTGTTTATCATTTTTGGTCAGCTATTATGGATTTGGCATTTGTGTTCTGGGTGTGACTGAGGTAGTCTGCTAGCATGATTTTTCTATGCAGCGTTTTGTAGTAATTTGGCTTGTTTGTCTTGATAGTAGAGAGGGGAGGGAGATGGGTTTTGTTGATCCTTGTTCTGTTTTTGTCATTTATAAATGACAGTTGTACAGAATATTGTTTTTTTTATACTTGAATAAAATGATTTCAGTATAAAATCATAACTATTCGAGGCTTGTGTGGATGGGATCAGACAGTTCATAGGGACAAATTGTCATTCTCTAGGTGCCACTTTCACTAATATAAATATTTATAAAATATTACATTTTGTTGTAATCATCAAAACTTGATATCAAAATATATTCTATATGTAAAACGTATCCTGAAAAAAATGGGGTTTACTTTGCTGCCCCTCATCGTTGGAATTCTTTTCCTTTCAATACATGGTAGGGAACTATCTAATTTCAAAGTTTTGCTGAGAACTTGACTTTTCAGCGTAGCTTATGAGTTAAAATTTGAGCCAGCTTAAGTTTGTCTGGTTTGCGATTAGTGTTGTCTTTCCTTCCCTTTTCTCTTACTCTTCTGACATCTTCTATTTTAAGTTTAACCGAGAATTGTCCTGTTTGTTGTAGTTCTTTTCATCCTTCCATTTTTATTTTATAGTAAACCGCTGAGATCTATTGTTTGTAGCCCAGGTGGTTTAGCAGATTTTAAGTAAATCATAAACTTATCTGTGAAGTAAAAAATTTTAAGCATAATATTTGCATGACATACAATTACTTTCACCGACTACAGTAACCCAAAAATTGCTTCAGACTCTTGACTCCATCTCCATAGCCCTGCTGTTTTCTCAGTAGGGTTTGCCATCCTAGTCCTGATGCTTCAAATGGAGAACAAAGTTTATTTCTGCTTTTTTTTTCTTTTTCTTTTATAAGTATTTTTATTAAAAAGAGAGGGAAGAGGGCATTCTCTTTCTGAGAGTTGAAGACTCATATCTTTGGGCAAACATACTTTATTTTGCTCTGAGCTTAGACAGTTTAGATCTTAAAAGAGCAAACTTTACTTAGCTAGTCTCCATTGAATAATAGCTTTTTTTTTTTTTTTATAGTTCTACAGTTTTGTATACTTGAACCTTCTGCTAGAGCAGTGGTCTCAAACTCAAACCCTTTGCCGGGCCACATTTTGGATTTGTAGGTACTTGGAGGGCCGCAAAAAAAAAAAAAAATAGTTAATGCCTTTATTAAAGAAATAACAACTTTGCTTGAGGTAAAACTTGTTATAGTTTATTAATTTTCCTTAATTGCTTCTGATAATTTCAGCTATACATAATGTGACCATTTATTTTTTTCATCAAAACAGGACATCTATTAATATTCAGTCCCCCCCCAGCCCCGCCCCATCTCCGCCCTCAATTTCTTCCATTCATTTTTCATGTACACATAATATCTTATTAATTCATAATGGTAACCATAAAAGTTTTTTAAAAACCACAAAGCATACTATACGTAGAGAAAATGTTAATTATCATTTATATTTGGGGGGTTTTCAAAGATGTCAAGGCAGATGACTTTAAAATATGCAATGTCACCTCAGTAACTATAGAAAAATAGCCAAATATAGTACAGATATAAATTGTCAAAACAGACACATTTTGATAACTAAATTAAAAATTAAAATCATTTTTCCTACCTTTGCTGTCTGGTGATTTCATGAGTCTCTTGTTGCATTTCCTTCTGACTGTGCATCCTTTCTTTCATTTCTTTCTGCACTCAGACCCAACAGTTGTCCCTTTCTATTCCCTCCCTCCTTCCTTCCTATGTCCTCAGTGCCTCCTTCCTATGTCCTTAGTGCCCCTTCCTGTGTCCTTAGTGCCCCCAGTGCCTCCTTCCTACGTCCTTAGTGCCCCTTCCTATATCCTTAGTGACCTCGGTGCTTCCTTCCTATGTCCCCCTCGATGCCTTCCATCCTTTGTCTCCATCCCCTCCCCTTTGCTCTGGCATCTCTCTTCTCCTTTCCTTCCTTCCCACTCCACCCCATGGTCTGGCATCTCTATCTCCTTCACATCTCTCTCCTCTCTTTCCATCTCTCCCTCCCACTCCATTATCTGGCATCTCTTCCTTTCTCCTTCCTTCCTCCTGGTCTGGCATCTGTCTCCTCCCCCTCCCTCCATATACCCTGACATCTTTCCCCACCTCCATGGTCTGGTAGCTCATTTCCTTTTCCTCCCTCCCATGGTCTTGGCATCTCTTTCCTCTCTTCTCCCTTCCCTGGTCTTCCTTCTCCCCTCTCTCTCCCCAATTGGGTGCAGCAACAGCACTTCCCTTCTCCTATCCCCTCCCCAAATGGGTGCAGTAGCAGCTTTTCTCTTCCCCTCTCGCCTCCTTGGGTGCAGCAGTAGCAGCTTTTCTCTTCCCCCCTAGGATGCAGCAGCTTTTCTCTTCCACCCTCTCCCCCTTGGGTGCAGGAGCAGCAGCTTTTCTATTCCCCCCTCCCCCCTTGGGTGCAGCAGCATCATTTCTCTTCCCATCCCTCCCAACGGCAGAGTCGCAAGCTTCCCTCCATTGCTGACCTATCTTCCATAGGTCAGCGACGGAGGGAAGCTTATAACTTGCTGCTCTTCCTTGCTTCGGGCCTTCCTCGTTGCCGGGTCCTGCCTTCACTGAAACAGAAAGTAGGCAGGAGTCAGACCCGGCAGCGAGGAAGGCCCGAAGCAAGTTGTAAGCTTTCCTCCGTGTCTCCCTTAGCTTCCCTCCGTCGCTGCCTGTAGTGACCTCCTGCTCAGAGGCTCGAATGTGTGCGTGCCGGCTTCCCTTCTCCTCCTCCCTCCTCCCCCGGGACGTAACTTCCGGTTTCGGAGGGAAGAGAAGGGAAGCCGGCATGCACACGTTAGAGCCCCAGAGC
Source organism: Geotrypetes seraphini (assembly GCF_902459505.1). Classification (NCBI taxonomy): domain Eukaryota; kingdom Metazoa; phylum Chordata; class Amphibia; order Gymnophiona; family Dermophiidae; genus Geotrypetes; species Geotrypetes seraphini. The sequence continues at coordinate 8,734,462 of NC_047094.1, read as the reverse complement.
GTGGGTTCAATTTGAATTTGGACTCAGCCCGGGAAGGAACATCGATAGCAGCAGCAGGATTAGGGCGCAGAGAACATGACGGCAAGCAGGCACAGAGAACACTGCGGGGGTTTGGCGCTGGACCGACTGTCCTCTTGTCCCCGCGCACAGCTTCGGGACGCTGTCCCTGAAAACGGGACATTTCAGCGTCCCGAAGCAGTGTCTGAAAACGGGACGTATGGTCACATTAGCTATACACAGCTGAAAACAGAGCAACATGCAGAAAGTGAAGTTTCTGCATGTTGCACAGCTTTCAGCTGTGTATAGCTGAAATTATCAGAAGCAATTAAGGAAAATTTATAAACTATAACAAGTTTTTACCTCATACAAAATTGTGATTTAGATTCTAAAGTATCGACTGATTTTGGTGTAGTCCTCTAGGCTTTTTTGTAGAGGGTAGAATCAATATCTGACTTGTGACTGGAAAATTTGTGCCTTAAGTGTCCAATGGTTGCGTCTGCAACCTCCTTCAGCTCTCACTTCCTCCAGCACCGGATACAACCGCCATCTTACATCAAGCAGTCACTGCCAGGAGAGGTGCCAAATTTGCTCTGCCATGTCTCTGATGTCATCAGGGCAGTAGAAGGCCCCGAAGCAGCATGTGTAGAGTGCTGCAGACGCTGCTGGAATCGGCAGGTTTGTCGGGACTGCGGGAAGGGAAGGGGGATGGCGGTAAGGGACTAAGGGATCCGGCCAGACCGCGGGAAGGGAAAGGTGGGGGTAGGGGAAACGCTGCTGCTGCACAGGGAAGTGGTGTGGGGGAGGGAATGCTGCTGCTGTGGCTGCTGCACAGGGAAGTGGGTGGGATCAAAATGCTGCTGCTGCACAGGGAAGTAGGGTGGGGAAAATGCTGCTGCACAGGGAAATGGAGGGGGAGGGAATGCTGCTGTGGCTGCTATACAGGGAAGTGGGGGGAGAGAAATGCTGCTGCATAGGAGGCAGGGAGAGAGATAGATAGAAAGAAAGACAGACAGCGGGAGGGAGAGAGAGACAGAAATAAAGACAGACATATATTCTAGCACCCAATAATGTAACGGGCTAAAATACTAGTGTGTGTATATACATATACATACACATGCTACCTTTTACAGCTAGGATAAAATGGTATTGTAAACCGATTCATGGCTTTAAATGATCCTTAAGCTTTGGTGCGTAGGCAGAATCGAAAAAGTTTTGAAAAGAACTAAAAGGGTTTTTTGGCCCATCAAGCTGATCTGAGGCCTTTTTTTTCTCCCAATATTATATTATTGCTGGTTCTGTACGTGGATGTATGCTTGTGACTGAAAGTTTTAAAGAGACAGTGTCACTGGGCTAGGGGATCTAGCTGTATTAGATAGTCTCTATACGAGTTAGAAAAAGATAATGTTTTCAATTACCCCAACATTCATTGGTTAAATGTTACATCAGGGCGTGCTAGGGAGGTAAAATTCCTAGACGTCATAAAATGACTGCATCTTGGAGCAACTTGTCCAGGAACTAACAATAGGTGAAGCTATTTTAGACTTGGTCCTTAGTGGAAAGCAAGGCATAGTACAGGAGTTAACTCTGTTGGGTCCGTTGGGAAGCGGTGATCATAACGTAACTAGTGATATCGCATAAGAAATCTACTATAGAGGCATTTAATTTTCGAAAGGGCGACTATGATAAAATGAGGAAAAAGCTTAAAAGAAGCTTAAAGGATTATTTGCAAAGGTTAGGATTGTAAACCAGGCCTGGATGTTTAACAATACCATCGTGGAAGCCCAGACCAGATGTATTCCACGTATCAGCAAAGGTGGAAAGAAGAGGAAACGAGAGCCGGCATGGTTAAAAGGTGACATGAAAGAGGCTATTGGAGCAAAAAAAAAAAAAAATCATTTAAAGAATGGAAAAAGGATCCAAATGAAAAAAATAAAGAGACATAAGCACTGGCAAGTTAGATGCAAAGCATTGATAAAGAAAACTAAGAGAGAATATGAAGAGAAACTTGCCAAAGATGCAAAAACTAAATTTTCTTTAGGTATATCAAAAGCAGAAAACTTGTGAGGGACTTTGTGGGGACCGCTGGATGATCAAGGAGCAAAAGGGGCATTCAGAAGATAAGGCTATAGCAGAGAGGTTGAATTCTTTGCTTCGGTCTTTATGGAAGAAGATGTAAGAGATCTACCTGAACCAAAAATGGTTTTCAAGGGTGATGCGGGGACCTGAAAGAAATCTTGGTGAATCTGGAAGAAGTACTAAGTCAACAAGTTAAAAAATGATAAATCACCTGGACCGGATGGTATACATCCCAGGGTACAAAAAGAACTCAATCACAAAATTTGCTGACTTGCTGTTGGTGATCTGTAACCTATCGCTAAAATCGTCTGTAGTACCTGAAGATTGGAGGGTGGCCAATTTTACCCTGATTTTTTTTTTTTTTTTAAAGGGTTTCAGGGGAGATTTGGGAAATTATAGACTGGTAAGCCTGACTTCAGTGCCGGGCAAAATGGTGAAAACAATTATTATTTTTTTTTTTTTAAATAATGGTGGAACATGTAGACCAGGGGTGCCCAACACGTCGATCGCGATCGACCAGTAGCTCAGGAAGGCAACCCGAGTCGATCGTGGAGTGTTGCCGTCCTGATCTACAGGGCCGATCAGCCTTCCTCTCCAGTGTTCTCTCTAGGGCTTTTTAACTGGGCGTACCGCCCAGCTGTCATCTGCTGCTGCCGCCGCTGCTGAACATTAAAAAAAACAAAAAAAAACGGCTTGGAGATTTTAGCCCGTAGCGAACTTATGCTCCGTGGCTCTAACGTGTGCGTATCGGCTTCCCTTCTCTTCCCTCTGAAACCGGAAGTTATGTCCGGGGGGGGGGGAGAGAAGGGAAACCAGCGCGCACATGTTGAAAGCCCTGAAGCAAGCGTTCGCTACGGGCTAAGGCGGGAGACAGGTTAGTGAAGCATTTGCTCTTCTTGCTGCCAGGTCCTGCCTACTTTCTGTTTCCGCGAAGGCAGGACCCGGCAGCATTTCCCCAATAGGTCCATCGCGATCTTGGGCCAATCAGCCTTCCTCTCCTCGACGGCAGAATTGACGTCGGGGAGAGGAATGCTGGTCGGCCGAAGCAGGGACAGCCTGGGGCGGCGTCGGCTTTCGGGCCTGTTATTGGTGGCGGTTTGGGTCCTGGTCCCCGATGGCAGTGGCTTGGGGAGGGCAGGGAGAAAGAAAGAAAAAGGGCAGGCAGGGAGACAGAAGGAAAGAAGAGAAACAGAAAAAAAAGAAAGGGAGGCAGAGAGAAAGAAAGGGCAGGGAGAGAGGAAGGAAAAGTTGAGGGAGGGAATGAGGTCTGGAGGAGAGGAAGCATACAGGCTAAAAGAAGGGAAGAAAGATTGGATGCACAGTCAGAAGAAGAAAGTGCAACCAGAGACTCATGAAATCACCAGACAAGGTAGGAAAAATGATAAATGAGCATTTTGGACACCACCTTCTTTTTGCTTTTAATCAAGGTTCTAAGGCCGCAGAAGCTGCTAGCAACATTTGTGCTGTGTATATAGTGGGTGCTATAGCTGAAAAAATCGCTCGTGATTGGTATGCCAAGTTCAAAAATGGAGTCAGTAGATAAATGCTCCGACTCCTCAGTTTTTTGTACTTCTGACTCCAACTCCGACTCCAGGTACCCGAAATTTCCTCCGACTCCTCGACTCCGACTCCACAGCCCTGACTGAATATTCATATTAAATTTGATTTGACCCCAAATACATTATTCATATTTAGACAAATAGCAATTTAAATTCAAATATGAGCAATCCAGGGCTCTACTGTGTTAAATACCACTGAAATGCACTTTATCTCTGCCGTCACATTGCTTTTTATTATGTTACATTAAAGCTAAGTCCCCATTATTCTTATTTGGTATTTCGCTGAATAATATGCTATTTGGTACAGCTCTAATTTATTGGCTGAGATTTTTTTTTTTTTTTTTTACACAAGATGCAGATTGACGGAGGGGGTCTTGAATCCGTTGTAACTATGTATCAAAAGATATCTTTTCCCAGATAGCAAAAAGTCTTTTCCTGTTAAGTCGTATGTCATTTTCTTTTCTTCAGGATTCAGTATCTATGTTTTAAACGAAAACATTTGTTCATGTGAGGTCAGTCAAGTGCATATAGCTAGTGGTCTGACCCCCAAAACACTGATGTGAGCCCAGGTTGTAAGTGGAGAAGTGAAAAATATGGGCCTGCTCTATAAATAGTTGAAGCTGTAAATGATTGATTGTGAAATGGCCCATGATAGAACAGCTCATAACTTATGAAAAGGGTGGTAGTACTGCCATCTAAGGCTAGTCTTTGGGAACTACAGATTGACTTGCCAGAACTGGAGTTGTTTAAATGATTAATCTTGTGTGTACATGTTCCTAAAACAAAGTTTAAAAAATTTTCTCTTTAGATTTGTATGGAGCAACAGCTAAGCCACAAGTTTTATACACATCAGCTGCTAAAGCACCTTTTATTTGCTTTAAAACAAAAGTTTTATATCTGTTACAACATTGGTTGTAGTGGCAAGAGATTGCATGTTTACATAATTATGGCTTTCAGGAAAACAATTTATCCTGGTATCTATTTATTAAGGTATGCTTTCTAGAACTGCACAAACTATTATGAGGTCTCAGCAAAGTTTTATGCAAGGATATTTTTGCCTCGACTTCACTCCCTTTGCTGGCCATTCCTCTCCCTATGCAGTAAAGCATCTTTCTTTCATCATTCCCTACCTATTTGGCCACTGTAAGATTAGTCATCTGCCCTAAGTCCTGCTTTTTCATGCATAGAAATATTTTACTTTTGATATTGTACCACTCCCTTAAGTTTTTGCAGCCCAAGGACAATTTTTTAAGTGGTCACAACAGTAGGAATTTTACATGGGGCAAAATAATGCTCTGAAAATGTTAACACAAAACTTAGGCATGTGAGGGGAAACCCAGTAAAAAAATATATATTGAGTCTGAAAATTAGCCAAATCATTCCTGGGTTCCAGAGAAATGAGACTCCCAAAAGATGGCCCAGTGCATTTTTGTGAGAAAGGGGTTTCCAGTCTCTGTGGCATAGAAGATTGAAATAGAGCAATTTAAAAAGGTGGAATTCCTTACCTTTCCAAACCCCCAAACTGCCTCCCATAACTGCCACACAACCCTGCATGCATATTGCACTGTATTCAAATCTCCCTGCAGCTACCACACCTCTACCAAACTGCGCAGTAATTGCCCTGTCTGCCACAGGCAGAGCCTGATGTAGCCATTGGTAAACTATGCATATTTTTGTGATAAGTGCCCAGGACTCGGGTTCGAATTTCACTTGGATATCCAGAAGATTAAAGGATGTGGAGCATGTCTGAATAATTTTTCAGAGTTCAAACCATTTCTCTGCATTTCCTCTCACCCCGTCCTGCTTTGCAAATGAGCCTGCCTTGCCTGCTTCCATTGTAACTAGAGAAGACAAGTGGAGGAGGAGTGAAAAGAGTTATCCTAGGGAGAGAAGAGATGATCTTAAGTTTCTGTAAACATTAGGGGACAGAAGTGAAAAAAATCTGTTTCTGTGGAAGAAGCAGTTACAAAAACTGATTTTGCTTATAACACTGATTAAGAAATTGCACCTTTAAATCAATTTCGCTCTCGTCTCTTCTGTTCAGACACACTTCTCTTTTCCCATCCTCTCTCCTGCCTCCCAGACACCCTTTTAATTAGAAAGCAGGCTCCCCATTACTATTGCTAGTTCAGGGGGAAAAATCGGTGCTGTATCTACTTTGGGTCTCTGGGTTTAAACCATGCAGTACGCTACTCTGGAGCAAGTAGTCTGACGTCTTAAGGCTTAGGTTGTTCTATACCACACGATTTAAACCTAGTGGTGGATGCAAGGTAGATGCAGTGGGTGTTAGCAGCATGATTTCCTGGGCATCAAGGTACAATTTCTAGGCACCAGGATTTATCAAGTCCTAGCATACACAGCTTTCAAGATGTTGCTTGCTTCCCTCCTCCCCTATTTTTATGCAAATGTGTTTACATACTTGAAGACTCCTATGTTTTTGAATAGAAGCTGTCATAAACCCCTGTTATAGTATGTTCTCAATGGTTTGTGTCTGTCTTGTAGTGGTTATGCTGCTGATGAAATTACCCATTGCATAAGACCGCAAGACATCAAGGAGAGAAGAGCTGTTGTCATACTAAGAAAGTAAGTGTGTACACAATTTGAACTGTTCTTCTGGCTTCGTTTTTAGGCTCCAGTGCGGATAATATCTTAGGCAGATATGTTAGTTACATATGATTAATCGCTACAACTTACCTTTTCACAAGACTCTGAGATTGGGCATCAAAATGGCAGGTGATGTGTGAGTAAGGTAAATGTGAGGTATCTCGTAAAGAGGAAACCGAACTATAGCTATGTGATGCAAGGTTTCACATTAGGAATAACCGCCCAGGAAAAGGATCTAGGTGACATCATTGATACAGTGATGGCTAAAGAAGCAAATATAATGTTAGGATTATTAGGAAAGGAATGGAGAACAAAATTGAGACTGTGACAACACCTTGAATACTGTGTGCAATTCTGGTTACTGCATCTCATAAAAGGTATAGCAGAATTAGAAAATGTACCAAGAGAGGAGACAAATGATAGAGAGAATGGAACAACTTCCCTATGAGGAAAGCTAAAGTGTCTAGGGCTCTTCAGCTTGGAGAAGAGCTAAGAACATAAGAATTGCCATACCATCAAGCCCAGTATCCTGTTTCCAACAGTAGCCAACCGGATTTCTTTTTGGAAATTTTTTTTAAACCCAGCTAAGCTAACTGAATTCACCACATTCTCTGGCTGTGAATTCCAGAGTTTAATTACACATTGTGTGTAGAAATATTTTCTCCGTTTTGTTTTAAATCTACTTAGTAGATTCATTGCATGCCCCCCCCCTAGTCCTAGTATTTTTGGAAAGAGTGAACAAGCGATTCATATCTACCCTTTCCACTCCACTCATTATTTTATAGACCTCATATCGCCTCTGAGCCATCTCTTCTCCAAGCTGAAGAGCCGTAACTGCTTTAGCCTTTCCTCATAGGGAAGTTATCCCATCCCTTATCATTTTTGTTACCTTTTCTAATTTTTAAGATATGGTGACCAGAACTGCACACAGTATTTGAGGTACGGCCGTATCATAGAGTGATACATGAGCATTATAACATTTTCATCTTTGTTTTCCATTCCTTTCCTGATAATTCCTAACATTCTATTTGCTTTCTTAACTGCCACCACCGCACATTGAGCTTGAGGGATTCAATGTATCCTCAACGATGATGCCTAGATCCTTTTCCTGGGCAGTGACTCCTAACATAGAACCCAGCATCACATAGCTATAGTTCGGGTTTGTCTTTCCCACATGCATCACTTTGCACTTGCTCACATTAAACATCATCTACTATTTTGACGCCCAGTCTCACAAGGTCCTCTTGCAATTTTTCACAATCCTCCTGCGATTTAACAACTTTGAATAACTTTGTGTCATCAGCAAATTTAATTATCTTACTAGTTATTCCCATCTCTAGATCATTGATAAATATGTTTTAAAAACAGTGGTCCCTACACAGACCCCTGAGGAACTCCACTATTTACCCTTCTCCATTGAGAATACTGACCATTTAAACCCACTCTTTGTTTTCTGTCTTTCAACCAGTTCTTAATCCATAATAGGACATTGCCTCCTATCCCATGTCTTACTACTTTCCTCAGAAGTCTTTCATGGGGTACTTTTCAAATGCCTTTTGAAAATCCAAATACACAATATCAACCGATTCACTTTTATCCCCAAGTTCATTCACCTCTTCAAAGAAATGCAGTAGATTAGTGAGGCAAGATTTCCCTTGACTAAATCTCATTAATCCATGCTTTTATATATGTTCTTTCATTTTTTTCTTTTATAATAGTCTTTCTACCATTTTGCCCAGCACTGATGTCGGACTTGCCAATCTGTAATTTTACCTGTTCCACTTCTTTATTTTACAGACATGTTTACTCTAATAATACTTGTACTAGCGGGCATGCAATGAAGCTTCTAAGTACTAAATTTAAATCAAACCAGAGGAAATATTTCTTCAATGTGTAACTAAACTCTGGAATTCATTGTGATTATGTTGAGATGGGAGCTGATGGAGCTAGGGATATATTTTAAACTGTTCAGTCATCTGGTTGAAGTGGACCACTGGACCACCAGATGATGGGTTTGGAGGGAAGGGGACTGATGGCAGACATCCAGAGCAGAGTGGTCAGGGTGGTTATTCAGGACCTGGCAAAAAAATTTCCCACGTGCAAAGCATTTTTTATTATGCTATAGGTTAGCTCACCCCATTACATTTGTGCAGTATTTGGACATGTTTTCTACTCAAATTAAACCCATGCTGAAATCCTTTCTGCATTGTAAACTCATGGCAAAAGTGTGCTAACTGCACATGAAGTTTTCTCCAAAGGCCCCAAAGTTTGTTCAACTTCTTGCAGTACAATCAGACCACAACTTGGCAGATTATGCCTGCAGCCCCACCCCCTTAACGTCTCACTTTTTTAGACTTTGGGACAGTTCATTGGACCTTTTATGCTGGAGAGTTCAGGAGTGCACCAGCATCCTGGTAATGGCACTGGAAGTCTCGGCCCTCTACCTCCTATCTACTGCTAGGAAAGGGAATACTACTACTACTATTATTTCTATAGCGCTACCAGACGTAAGCAGCTCTGTAGAGCCACAACAGTCAGTCCTTGCTCATAAAGCTTGCAATCTAAATAGACAAACAGGATGTCATAGATACAGTTAAGGGGAACAGCTAATCTGCTGGCTGGGGGTGGTAGACACTGGAGGGTTATGGATTGAAGGCCATATCAAAAAAAGTGTGCTTTCAGTCTGCTTTTAAACAAGGGAAGGGGCTTGGTAGATGTACTCAGGTAATTTATTCCATGCATTGGGGTCAGCTAGATGAAAGGAACAAAGTCTGGAATTGACAGCTAAGAGCAGCTTATCTGAGGAATGGAGTTCTCTGGAAGGTGTATAAGAGAGGAGAGAGATTGAGGGTCAGCAGTAGAAGTTTGAACTGTATGCGAAGGCGGATAGGGAGCCAGTGAAGTGATTTAAGGAAAGGGATGACAGGAGTGTCTTAATCAAAACACAGACCGTGTCTGGTCCTTGTTTCCCTATAATAAAGGAATACCACACTGGAAAGACATTTCTTGATTGGTTGAAATAAAGACTTGACGTCTAGTACGTCGGCTCTGCAGTATTTTTAGTTTTGGATAGTTGTCCTTGTCCATTTGTTACCTATTTAAGCAGTGCACAAAAAAATCATCATGTCTGATAAAAGCTACCAATCTATAACCCAAGCCAATCAATTGTTAAGAACCCAGAAAGAAAGACTATTGTCCCTACCCCCTGGACATGCCCACAGGCACGCCTACTCGCTCGTCATGTCCAAACTATGGAACCCCATCCCTCCATCTATCAGAGAGCTGGACAACCTATAGAACTTTAGGAAGGAAATGAAAACCTTCCTCTTCACAAATCCAGCTCCATGAAAAGACCAAGCCTAACTGATCTCAGATAAACTTTTCAACTAGGCCATGTTGATCAGTGTGTCTCAGAGGTTTTATATCTACTATAGAATGTATAGTTTAATATAGCTCGGCTATTTATTTCTATTATAACATATATAGTAGGTATCTTAGTGTATCTCAGAGGTTCTCTATTTACCATACCTCAGTTATTGTCCCACTAGTTTCCAAATATATCTTGTCCATATTTGTCTTGACTACACTGTTTGTACTCTTGTAACCCGTTCTGGGCTCTTTTGGGAGGACGGGCTAAATAAATGAATAAAATTGACACCACCAAAATGACTGTTGCCTAACACAAACACATAACTGAGTTCATAAAACTATGGCAATGTATAACATATGTGACTATCTGTGGAAAAAGTGGCTAAAATCACCAGAAACAAAGGTTTTAATGAATTCTGATGATGCAGCAAACAGTTTGTAGTAATCCTTTCTCAAGGAAAAAATAAGTTACAGAAGTTGTGTGTTTCAGACTGCTTATGGGCCCTGGGCCTATGATGTGAAAAATCAATCATTCTCAACATTTTGGATCTGCCACTTCTGTCCAGAGATGGTCATGTATATTCTAGGCCCAAACTTATTCTGAGAAAAAGTAGACCTTTAACTTTTTATGAAAAGTTGCATACAGTTATCACAGAATTGATAAATGTAGACCCACAATAGTCAGCACTCCCTTCTTGAACTGAGAAATTCTTGTAACTGAAACAGAAGGGATGTAGTGGTCCCTGTTCACTTGTTTTTAAGGTGTGGCATAGAGTATAAAATAGAGAATAACGCAGGGAAAAATCAAGTTTTATCAAGTTTATTATAACATTTGATTAATCGCTTATTCCGAATTCTAAGCGATGTACAAAGTGATAAAATTACAAAATATAGGAAGACAAACATAAAAGAGATGTACTGTAACTACTAATACATTGTAGTAAATAAAATTAACAAACATAAACGACAAGTTTCATAATTACTAATACATAATAATAAATTAAATTACACATTCATTAATAAAAACATTGGGAAAACTCAGGATGAAATACAATCTAGTTATAAAAGTAGAACAATTAAGGTTAAAAACAATAGGAAGGGGAATAAAAAACAATCAAAGTAGTTAAAATGGATTAAGAGCCAAAAGCAGTTCAGTTAAACATTGAATGCATCTTGAAAAAGAAGACTCTTTAGTTTGCTCTTAAATTTTTCAAGATTCTTTTCATCTCTCAGATGAATTGGAAGAGAATTCCAGGATTGGGGAGCCGTAACAGAAAAAATATGCTGCTGCTGCCGCGTATAATTGTCCCTGCCCCTTTGCCACACGCGGACTCTCTGATCCCATCCACACAAGGCTTGAATAGCTATTTTATTAAAGTATAAAAAGGAATAATATGCTGTACAACAGTCATTTTATAAATCACAAATATAGAAAAAGGATAAACAAAACCCATCTTCCTCCACTATCGGGAAAACTGAAAGCATAGAAAATTCATCCTAACAGAATATCTTGGTCACACACACACAACACAAATGCATAACTGACCAAAAATGATAAACATAAACCAAAATCCCAAGAAGCCACACGTTCTGTATAGTACAACACCAAAGAAATAAAAAGATTAATTTCCTCCTAATGTCATGGATGGTGTTAGGCCAAGGAATGCAATTAGAGCAACTGCCCCCCCTGGCTAGAGAAAGCCCTAAATAAAACCTTCTAGAACAGGGGTGTCCAACCTTTTGGCTTCCCTGGGCCGTATTGGCTGGAAAAAAATGTTTATGGGGCCGCGCAAACGCTGCAGCAAGACAGAGGAGGGAGCCGGCAAGACAGTAAACACCCCGGGGGCAGCAGAGGATAACACTGCATCGCCCTCGACCGGGGCCACTCAAAATACTTCACAGGGCCGCAGGTTGGACAACCCTGTTCTAGAAGCTGAAGATGGCATGGGCTAGTAGAGAGTTTTGGGGGTCCCCTCCCAAATTTCTGCCTTGGACCCTACCCATGTTTTACTTTTTGTTGTCTGTTCATTATTCAAATCATGTTGGTCCTAGGCTCTGGTTTCTGTTTGTCTTCTGTTAACCAGGGTCTCCTGCACATTTGACATTTTCTTTCTCTGTTTTCACCATTTATCTTCAGTATCTGTCCTCCCCTCCCCAGAGATCTGGCATCTTTCATCTTTTTTTTTTTTTTGTCTCCATCCCACAGTCCAGCATTTCTCTAATGAGACCTCCCCCTCCTTTGTGTTCCTCTGCTCCATGGGATCTGATAAGGCAGTATTCTTGCACTCTTTGGGCCACTGGCAGCATGAGTGAAGATTTCCCTCTGTGACTACTTCACACCTCAGCAGGGCCAGGCAGCGTGTTTACTTCGCTCATGCTGCCAGAGGCCTGAAGAAAAAGAGCAGCTGCAGCGATGGATTCCACCATCCCCAGATTCACCATAACTCCTTTTCCTCAATTACCCTTTCAACCTTCCCCACAACCCCAGGGTTCACCATCATTCCCTTTCGCTTCCCAGCTGCTCTATTATCCAGTATCTCCATCCCCCCTCCCTGCACACCACCCCTTGGGTCCAACTTATCTCCCTTTCTTTTCCCTCCCCCTCCTCTGTTTTCAGACCCATTATTTCTTCCCCTCCACCTCCCTCCCTCTCAGTATGGTATATGCCCTCTGTGTACTTCTAATAGCTACACCAAGGCAAGCATGCTTTCCATCATCCAGCGTCCCCCTGGTCTCCCAGTCATACTTTAAAAACAAATTACGGCCTGCAGAGGATCACCAGTGCACTTTCCGTCTGCTGCAGTCCGCCCCAGACCAAAACAGACCTTCCTGGCAGAAGGAAAGTGCACCAGCGATCCTCTGCATGCCATAATTCATTTTTAAAGTGTGACCAGAAGGTGAATCGGGCAGCACTAACTCGCTGGTCCAGACGGCTTCCCTTCCTGCTGGCACAAACCTTGTAGAGCGATTGTTCGAAGATGCTCATGGCCTTCCCTCTGCCAGGCTCCTCCTTATGATGCAACTTCCTTCTTTGCCAAAAAAGGAAGTTGTCATGAGGAGGAGCCCAGCAGAGGGAAGGCCAAGAGCACAGTCTAGCAGCCCTGTGTAGAGTTTGGCTTGCTCTGCAAGGTGTGTGCCAGCGGCAGGGAAGGAGGGAAACTGGTTAGAGCCACCAGACCCGCAATGGTGTGATATCGGGGAGCTGTGTAAGGTGGGGTTCCCCACAGGAGCAAAGCTTTTTTTTATCACTTCACAGAGCAATGAAAAGGTTTGTCCCCATGCCGGCTGTGAGCAATTACAATTTTTACCCGTTCCTACAGTTTTACTGCGGTCACTGTGGGAAAGATACCAGAAGAGCAAATATTTGTTGCATGATATGGGGAATAGTAGACCAAATGATGACATTTAATTTGTGTTCTGAAATAAACTAGAAGCCATAGAATTGGGAGTGATATGCTCCTTTCTCCAACTTGTGGTAATAACTTTTGTGCCAATACAAGATTCAGGTAAACCTAAGCAGAGCATATTTTAGTAATTTGAATAAGTAGTGCCCGTACTACAGTTTACAAATATTTGTAAGTTTAGAAGACTTCTTTGTTTTTTTGAGGTCAATATGTAGATTGAAAGTTTCAAATAATTTTATTTGGGAGCACATAGATGAGAATCTAAAATAAATTTCAGTTCACTTCAGAACTGATTGGAATATGAGGAGAGTGTTTCCTTTGGGTGATCAATGCATATACCTAATTGAGTTGAAAAAATGCTTTATGTTCGCTCAGTGATTGTTCCAAGATCTGTAATATGAATCTGTTGCGCATTGCCTTAAATCTTTCACTTCTTTACAGAACAAGGACAGAAGCTCCTCGACTGGAAACAAGGTCGCTGAGTAGCTCCACGTTGCCAGGTTACACGTCTAATCGACTGTCAGGAAGCAACAAGTTGCAGCAGATCCTAAAACCAAAGCGATCCCATCGCAAAGCAGACCCTGATGCTGCCCACAGGTACTGAGTTCTCTATGTAGAAATGGCAAAATGAGGCATTGCCAGCACTTTTCAGCATTCCTGAATTGCTATAGAAATATTTTGAGCTAGTAAGGTGTGAACGTAACAAGTCTAGCATGATTCAACATTTTTCCCGAGCTACCTCAGTGGCTATTACAAGCATTATATTATACTAGTATTTTAGCCCGTTACATTAAAGGGTGCTAGAATATATGTCTGTCTTTATTTCTGTCTCTCTCTCTCCCGCTGTCTGTCTTTCTTTCTGTCTGTCTCTCTGTTCTGGCAGTTCCTGTCTGCAACTACCAGCTTGAACAACAGTGACCTCGGGTAAGAGTTTGTTTTTTCTGGCTTAGGTGCATGGTGTTGGGTCTGCCGGTCTACTCGCGGGTGTTTGGCTGCCACGTGGTGGGTTTGGGTTTCCCGCCTGATTTGTGTTGCTCAGCGGTTTGTCTGGGGGTTATGGCGGCAGAGGCAGTGAAAAGGTGTTCCCGCTGTGGCAAGCGGAGAGAGCCTTCGGGCCTCCGACGCCGTGGGGGAGGAGGTGCAGGTCGCGCCTGAAGTTTCCCGCACATTTGAGCTCCAGCCTGCTTCTCCTGCTCGCGTGGCCACCGACATTCCGCTTCAGCGCACATCGGCAGTTTTGCCAGCGGTCAGCGTTTTTTCGGCTTCTTCTTGTGCGGGGCCGGTTTTTGGGCAGGGGAATATTGTTCCAATCACGGCTCCTGTTAATCAGGTGGCCTTTTCCCCGGAGTTCGTGATGTTACTGCTTCAGGCTTTTTTGCTACAGAACTCACAGTCTGCGCTGCCACGGGAGAGTTCTATTGACCCGTCTCCTGTACTGCCCGCCGGTAGACCTCCTTTGGAGTCTCATGCGGCAAAACGGCGCAGAGTGGCAGCTATGGACGGGGATGACCCTCCGTCTGGCTCCGCCTTGTCGCTGGATCTTCCAGAAGTTTTGGAGGGCGGGGAAGTGGCGGATTTAGAGCTTGAAGATGCGCTGGCTAGGGAGGTGGATGATCCTACAGCGCTCCGTCTGTTTCATAGAGAGGAATTGCCAGCTTTTATTTCTAAGGCGCTCCAGGGCCTTCATATCTCGCAGCCGGATCCGCAGGCAGCGGGCTCGGCTAATCCTCTGATGGCTGGCACAAAAAAGCCTACTAAGGCTTTCCCTGTCCACGAAGCGATGCATGAGCTGATTTCAGCTCAGTGGGTCACTCCGGAGGCTGGTGTCCGCGTGGCAAAGGCTATGCGCCAGTTGTATCTCATATCGCAGGACGAGCTGGACAACTTTACGACCCCAAACGTGGACGCTTTGGTAGTGGCGGTTACTAAAAAGACTACTTTGCCAGTCGAGGGCGGTATAGCGCTCAAAGACATCCAGGATAGGAAGATTGAATCTTCTCTTAAGATGTCCTTTGATGTCGCGGCGGTTACCTTGCAGGCAGCGGTGTGCGGTTCCTATGCGGCACAAGCTTGTCTTCAATGGGTGCAAGGTATGGCGAATAAAATAATGGAGTCGGGGATTTCTGTTCCGACCGACTTCCCGGATTTGGAGACGGGTCTTGCGTATGTGGCGGATGCACTCTATGATATTCGCGCTTCAGCTAAGCAAATGTCTCTTTCTGTGGTATCTCGGAGATCCTTGTGGCTCTGTCACTGGGCGGCGGATGCGGCTTCCAAGCTTCGCCTAGTGAGACTTCCTTTTAAGGGTCGTTTGTTATTTGGGGATGATTTGGATAGGTTGGTAAAGGATTTTGGTGATTCCAAGACCCAGCGATTGCTGGAAGATAAGCCTAAAGCTCCTTTGAAGTCTTTGTCTGCCAGGAATCATTTCCGGGATGTTAAAAGATATAGGCCTGGGCAGCCGTCCTTTCCGCCGGCTTATGGTACTTCCTTTCCTTCTAGGCCTCGGTTTCCACAAAAGAATTCCTTTCGTCCTTCCAAACCCCAGTCTGCACAGCCCGCCCGGACCCCAGCATTGCGTAATTCCTAATGACGGGAGGTCGGCTCTCTCCGTCGTGGCCATTGGGGGCCGGATGTCTTCCTTTCTGGCGGAGTGGGCCAAGATCACGTCCAATCAGTGGGTTTTGGACGTTATTCGAGACAGTTACAAGTTAGAATTTTCCTCTCCCGTCGCAGATTCTTTCTTGGTATCCCCTTGTTCTGGGGCCAAAAAAGATTCGGTGCGGAGCACTCTTCAGGACCTTTTGGACATTGGGGCCGTCGTGCCAGTGCCTCCAGCGGAGCGGTGACAGGGACGATACTTCATTTACTTCGTTGTGCCCAAAAAGGGGGGCTCGGTCAGACCGGTCTTGGATCTCAAGAGGGTCAACCGCTTTCTTCAAGTCAGGCATTTCAGGATGGAAACGGTGCGGTCGGTGATAGCGGCTGTTCAACCGGGGGAATTCCTTACGGCTCTAGACCTCAAGGAGGCTTATCTGCACATTCCCATCGGGCCACCGCATCAGAAATTTCTTCGTTTTGCGATCCTGGGCCAGCACTATCAGTTTCGGGCCCTACCGTTTGGCCTCGCCATGGCTCCGTGGACGTTCTTCAAGGTCATGGTGGTGGTGGCAGCCTTCCTTCGACAGGAAGGGATTCGGGTGCATCCTTACTTGGACGACTGGTTGATCAAAGCGTCTTCCAGGCAGGACAGTTTGGCGGCTACCCGCAGGGTGATCTCTCTTCTGCAATCCTTGGGCTGGGTTGTCAATTTTCCAAAGAGTTCTCTTCTCCCGTCCCAGTCGTTGGAACACCTAGGAGTGCTGTTCGACATGACGGTAGGGAAAGTGTTTCTTCCCAAAGACCGGGGGGAGAAGTTGCAGTCTCAGGTTCGCATACTTCTCCGGTCGCCCAGACCGAGAGTGTGGGATTATGTTCAGGTTCTGGGCTCCATGGTGGCCACGCTGGAAGTTGTGCCTTGGGCACGCTTTCACATGAGAGCGCTGCAGCAGTCTTCTCTCTCGGTGGTCCCCGGTGTCTCAGGATTACCATCGTCGTCTGCAGTGGACGCCGCAGGCATCATTCAGCATGGCTTGGTGGCTCAGCGATTTCAATCTGTTCAGGGGCATGCCTTTGGCGACTCCGGCGTGGATGATAGTTACCACGGATGCCAGTCTGTTGGGTTGGGGAGCTGTCTGCCTTCAATCCTCGGCGCAGGGAGTCTGGTCTCCGGAGGAGGCTCAGTGGCCCATCAATCGTCTGGAACTGAGAGCGGCCAGGCTCGCGCTCCAAGCATTCCTGCCCATGATTCGGGACCGCCCAACGAGGGTTTTTTCGGACAGAGTCACGGCAGTGGCGTACATCAACAAATAAGGCGGTACCCGAAGTCCTCAGCTGGCACACCAAGCAATACTGCTCCTTCAGTGGGCGGAACTTCATCTTCCTCTACTGTCGGCGGCTCACATTGCAGGTCAGGAAAATGTTCAGGCGGACTTCCTGAGCAGAAATCTTCTGGATCCCGGAGAACGGGAGCTCTCCGATCAGGCGTTCGCCCCTCATAGTGCAAAGGTGGGGTCTCCCAGACATGGACCTCATGGCCTTATCAAGCAATGCGAAGCTTCCTCGCTTCTTCAGCAGACGCCGGGAGCAGGCGTCGGAAGGAATCGACGCGCTGACTCTTGCTTGGCCTCCGAGTTGTCTGCTGTACGTGTTTCCTCCGTGGCCGATGATAGGTCGGGTGTTACATCGCATATCTCAGTTTTCCGGCATGGTGATCCTGAGGGCTCCGGATTGGCCACGTCGTCCGTGGTATGCGGGCCTGATGCTTCTGTCTGCGGGCGATTGGTTGTTGTTTCCGGTGACTCTGGATTGCTGTTTCAGGGCCCCATCCTGATGGAAAATCCGTCCCACTTTGGTCTTACAGCCTGGCTCTTGAAAGGTCACGGCTTAGACGTAAGGGTTATTCCGAACAGGTTATTTCGACTCTGCTTCAAGCAAAAAAGAGGTCCACCTCTGCCTCTTATGCTAGTGTCTGGCGAGTTTTCGATTCTTGGTGTGCGGTTCAGGGTCTGTCGCCCTTCCAGGCTTCTCTCTCTCTTCCATTCTTTCCTTTCTTCAAGAGGGGGTGACCAAGGGATTGGCTTATAATTCTCTCAAGGTTCAGGTGGCCGCTATTGCTTGCTCTAGGGGCTGGTTGTCTGGTTCTTCCCTTGCATCCCAACCGGATATCTTTCGTTTTCTCAAAGGGGTTCAGCATATTCGGCCTCCTGTTAAGAAGGTCTGTCCGGAGTGGAGTCTGAAGGTGGTCCTTGGGGAGTTGCAAAAGCCACCGTTTGAGCCTTTGACGAGTGCTACTCTAAAAGATGTCATTTTGAAAGCGATTTTTCTGGTTGCTCTGGCTTCAGCCAGGCGGGTGTCGGAGTTGCAGGCGTTATCTTGCAGAGATCCTTTTTTGCGAATTTCGAGTTGCGGTGTGTCGGTTAGGACTGTTCCTTCGTTTCTTCCGAAGGTTGTCTCCCCTTTTCATGTGAACCAGTTTCTCTTCCTTCCGGCTTTCCGGAAGGAGGACTGGGGGGAGCGTTTCTCTTCTCTATGTTTGCTGGATGTGCGTAGGATTCTCTTGCATTATCTCCAGATTACTAATGATTTTCGTCGTTCCGATCACCTCTTTGTGTTGTTTGCAGGCCGCAACAAGGGTATGGCGGCATCCAAGGCTTCTATTGCTCGTTGGGTCCGGGAGGCCATTGCATCTGCTTACTTGACATCGGGTAAGCAGTTGCCGGACAAGCTTCATGCTTATTCCACTAGGGCGATGTCTACTTCTTGGGCAGAGTCCAGGGGGTTTTCTTTGGAGGAGATTTGTCGTGCGGCTACTTGGTCTTCTTGGAATACGTTTTCGAAACATTATTGGTTGGATGTGGCAGTTCGTGCGGAATCTGCTTTTGGTGCTTTGGTTATTGCGGAGGCGGCGTTCGCTTCCCACCCGACTTGAGGACTGCTTTGCTACATCCCACTAGTCTCTGGATTCAACTGCTGCTGTTGAAAAGGAAGGAAAAATTATGTTCTTACCTGTTAATTTTCTTTCCTTTAGACGCAGCAGATGAATCCAGAGCCCCACCCTGGTTCTTTGCTCACTGTGTGTTGGTTGCGGGTTTCCGCGGTTTGAGTTGGTAGTTGTGTTCTCATTTCCTGTTTGATATTTGTTGTGGGAAAGAAGTTTTTTACATATGGACCTTGTTTCTGGTTCCGGATGCTTGGGCAAGGAGCAATACTGGGGGTACAGAGGTGTGCCAACCAATGGGACTACCTGTTATTCAGTTCTCTATCTCCACCTGCTGGTAGATGTGTATTATCCCACTAGTCTCTGGATTCATCTGCTGTGTCTAAAGGAAAGAAAATTAACAGGTAAGAACATAATTTTTCCTTCTGTTGGGCTATCAATTCCTAGTTTGTTTTAAAAGATAGCAGCAGCTGGAACTAGAGCAGTATCAAAAGCATCTGGTAGCTGCTATCCTGCTGTCCCAACATCAAATCTGAGGGATAAAAAGGTAACAATGACATGGGGACAAATTGGTCCTGTCCCCTCTGGATCTGTCTCCATCCCTGTTCTGTCCCTGCCTGATTCTAGCAAGCTCGTTCTCATTTACAACAAGCCTCAAACATGTGTGATTTGTGCAGATGAGAACAGAGCTTGCACGGATGGGAAGGGGACAGAACTTGCAGGGGATGGAGAGATCCTGCGGAGGACGGGGACAAATTTGGTCCCCGTGTCATTCTCTAGATAAGAGAAGCTTTGTAGATGCATAAAAATCTGAGGAACTGCCATGAAATAAGTGACTCATGAAACTCCTGCCTTCTCCTGATATAGTAATGCAAAGGCACAGACCTAACCAATGCCCTCCTTGCTGTCATCTCCCCCACCCCCAAAAGCTTCACTGTGTTTTTTTTATACATTTAAAATATAAAATAATTCTCATCTTTCTTTAATTTTCAGGCCTCGTATTCTAGAAATGGATAAAGAGGAGAACAGGCGCTCTGTGCTTTTACCAAAACATAGAAGACAGAGCAACTTCAGTTCTGAGAACTATTGGCGAAGGTCTTACGAATACACAGACTACTATGAGGAAGGTGGGGAGGAGGAACAGGACGATGATAGCAGCCCGGCTCGGAAAGTAAAAATGAGGCGACATTGAGCAACTGTTTCCTCAGACTCTGGCGCTGCTGAAATCAGCCCTAGTTCTGTGAAACCCCTTCCTCAGCTCTTTAATTCAGCTTCACTTATTTTAGTTGGGTGTTTTTTTTGTTTGGTTTTTTTTTTCCTTTAATATTGAAGATTTTCAATTTGGAAAAGTTTTTTTTCTTCTTATGAAAGGAATAATACTGGGGCATGTGTATCGGTGAAAGCGAATGAGACTTGGATTTGTGTGATACCATCTGTTGCTGCTGAAATAGAGAAAAATGGGCACCTGGCCTGTTTAAAACAGTGTTAAAGTTGTGGAAACACTGAATACATGTTAACTGCTTCACTGCAGAAGGATGCAAAAAGTTTGTTTTGCTTTTAATACAGCATAGATTAAACAAAACTAAGCCTAGATTGAAACAGTCTGTCTTCTGGTTGCTCTCCCTTCTGCATATCGCCCTCTAGTGCCGACATTTTTATCACGGGCCCTACACTTTCTGCTGCACCATAGCATCAGTCTGTTTCTTAATCACATCCATAGTATTTCTTTTATGCCATTTAGTAACTGGATTTTCAACCTCAGAGGAAATGTGTGATGCATTTGCATAGCTTTGGAGTAAACACTCCAGTTACGTTTTATAAAGAAGGGCTTAAAACAGCTTTAAACATCCATGTACTTGTGTGCTGATTTTTCCACTCTTCCAAAGCAGCTTGGGCTCCAAAGGTCTCTTTGCCAGCTAGTCTTAGCTGCTTTTAAGCTCAGTTTGGCCTGATTTCTCTAATAAGTGTGTGGGGGAGGGGGGAGTTGGAATTCTGCAGAGCAGATTCCCAAAGAAAGCAAAGTAGGACATAGGCTGCCACTTCTCCTTATCCCTTTGCTCTAGTGGCCTAGGCACCCAAAGGCATAAACGTAAAATTCACTTGTGTTTTGATCTGCATGATAGAGTACTCTGTTCTAGGGTACTATCTTTGCCAAAACACTGGTGTGAAATATGAAGGGTTTTTATTTAAAAAAAAAAAATTTATATATATATATACATCCCGTCCCCTCCAATCCTTCCCTGAGAACTGGAGAGTAGTCTAGCATCTTTTCAATCAGCTAGATCTTATCTGTATAACGTCCATTCGGATGTGATGGTAATATCTGGCTAAATTGTTTCCCTTCTACTGCTGATTGTATTTACAATTCCTTACTTTTTAAAAATCTGAATCTCTGCTTTAAAATTTCCAAGACCTGAATCTATTAGATTGCCGAGACCCTTTAATACATTCAGAGCCTTTGAATTTTTTTTCGTGTGTGAGCCACATATTAGTGCTAAAGCAGTTGTATGAGGTAGATGACCTTTTAAAAAAAAAAAAAAAAAAAAAACCCCAACAAAAAACACCCTAATTTCTTTTCATTAGTTGTGGGTTCAGCACTTTGCTCTTTTCTGTGCACATTGATATTTTAGAAAAATCTAATATATTTTGAAAGAAGTCACCTGGTGCTTGTTGGAAGAGTTCTTTTCAATGCTGCTAATTCTAAGTTGGGCCCTGTCTGCTCTAGGACTTTATAAAGCATGCTTCAGCATTGCTGCCCCCAAATGACCAATATAGGTAGAATATTTTCATGGTAGTGCTCTACAGCAGGTATATATCCGCGTAACTCTTGAGTATGTAGCAATCAACTTAAGTGTGGGTTAAATGTTTGCCTAAAATCAAAGGATCAGGCCAATTGAGTGATCTTGACTCTTCCACTTCTGTAGGCAAGGGACACCATTTACTGGAGGTCTGCGTTGTTTTGGTCTTCATGATGATTTCCAGCACCTGGTATAATCTTCAGTGGATACTGTCGGCAGTGCTAATATTAACTGGCCCAGCACATGGTGGTTCTAGATTTTGCAGAGCACAAAATGCTTCTCTCGCTTGTGGATTGCGATTTTAACACAGTTAAGTGTAGTTGTGGTATATTGAGCCCCATTTGAATTGGGCTTGCTACCTCCTGGTCCTGCTGATTTTCTCTAGAAGCTGTTTGCACAAGCATTTCAGTGTTCGCTATTAATACAATTGTAACTAAAATTCAACTTTAGTTTAAAATGCTTTCTCAATATGCATTTGATCTGAGTAAGCAAATGGTATGAAGGTAACTAGCATTTCTAGTCTGTTCATGGCTACAATTCTTCCCAGCACATTTCTCTCATTGGAAGGGGGTGGGGCATGCTATGACTTAAGGATTCCTTAGTCAAGATCACAGTAGCCCCCTCAACATATGAATACTTAATTTCCAGCACGTGGCAAGACAGATTTGAAACCAGGAAGAGTGTTTATTTCATTAACAGGTTATATGGATATTCTGCTCTGCTCATTACCTGCTAGGACTGCCTGCCATAACTCTTTATCATCCTGCTTTAGTGCCCTTCTCCTTTGAAAGTGGTTATGAACTAGTCTCAAAAGTCTGTTACGAGTGTCCTAAGAAGCAAGTATGAAAGGTGGTTTTATCGCTGTTCATCCCATTCTGTGCACACGGGAAAATCCCTTTGTGTGCTCTTCCCATTGATAATGGAAGAGTTCAGTTTTTTTTATAGCTGTCATTCATGCTCATGCCATGATCCAGAGACCAAAGATAAACTGTCATAAATTGTAGCCAGCCATGGTGATGCATGCTCATTTGCATATCTGTAATAAAAAGCCCTGCAAGTTGCAGTAATGAAGTTGATAGTATCATTGGTAGGAGGCATTTAAACAAATGGATCATCCTGACCAATAAGTTTGGACAGCTAACATCTCTTCTATATCTGCTATAACAAATCTCATTCTTATTTGCTTTTTGATGTTTTAAAATTCTTTTAGAAACAGGTTTCTAGAAAAGGACCATCTGCTTTCCTTTGGGTGCCTTTTGGTCTCTAGATCTATGGCCTTTCTCTTTCCACCATGGAGGTCCCAGTTTTTTCCCCAAAGGTTTTGTACTTTAATACCCCCCCCCCCCATGCAAAGAATTGGGGAGGGGAATTGAGATCTTTAGTAATCGTACAATAGGGAAAGGAAGCAAGAACCATAGATGGCTTGAACATGATTTTGGTAAAAATTTAATTTTCCTTAGATTTATCTAAGCCTTATATTTAAGTAAATGAATGTTACCATACTGCATCTGGGTTAAATGCAGAAATTTTTTTTAAGTGTGAAGAAAAGGTTATATAACTAGATGCACTTTACACTCTGTAGGTGGAGGTTTTGATTCTCTCTTCTCCCTTCTGTAGGAGTAGAAATATGTTGAAGTATATAATTTAGCTTGGGTGTCCATAGAAGGGAGGCAGCAGGAGAGGGGAAGATCCTTGAATATCGAACCTGAAGTGGCAAGTATAACAGCTAGGACAGTTTTGTAGCACAACCATTTCAGCTGCTGTTAGTTGAAATGCACAGCTCTAGGGTGTGCCTGAAGCTTAGTTACATAGATCACATGTTTGCACTTTTCCTTAGACATTTATTTACAGTAGATCTGCATCTTTCGCTTGGATCCGTAAAGAAGGGCAGAAACAATGTTTGCTATAACATTTATTCTCGAGGGTTGTTGACTTTATTGTCCAGCGTCATGGAGAGCTGCCTTTAACATCTGGTGTTTGATTGCTTGCAGTGGTTCTCAAGCCAGTCCTTGGGAGCATCGAAGATGCTGCATTTTTGTGGCCTGTCATAACAAATGTTTGTTTGATTTTTCCCATCAAAATGGATTCTGGGTATTTTAGTCATATTCATTGTTTAGAGCTTAAAACCCAGAGAGGCTGGTGTACACCCAAGAACTGGATTAGAGCATTGATCCAAGATGGCAGTACTGTTAAAATCCCCAATACCAGGGTTCCAAAATTACCCCTCCCCCCCCTTTTTTTTTTTCCCCCAGACTGTTCAAAATAGGAATTCATGAAGTTATTGGCAAACTTTGAATTAACAGGTTAAAATCTGTTTTTTAGGGATTGCTCTCATGGACTGTCTTTAGAAGCTACTGTTCCACTATTCACTGCCTATATGTGATCTTTGTGGGCATTTTATTTGAGCGGAGTATATCATTTCACCAAAGTGTAATGGTAATTTTGAGAGAGACCAGAAAAGGGGTGGTTAAGCATTCACAGCTCATCTGTTTTGGCTTCTGTACATTAAATTGTGAAGTGTTAATGACCTTGTAGGGCCCAATTTGCTTTAATTATTCAGCAGCTGGACAGTATATTAAGGCAAAGCACACCAAAATGACTAGGAACTCTGGGCACATGAACTTGGCATTTTTCCTGTAGGCATAAAATAGGAAAAACACTTTAGCCCAAGAAGTTGCAGACGTTTATAATCTAGAATTTTGTTCTCATTTAATTTAGGTCCAGGTGAAAGTTGACATTTTAGAAGTCCAAAAATGACATTGGCTTTGCCAGCTTAAAATTTTTAGTTCTCAGGCATAGTATATGAACATTTTTTTTTCCTTGCACAGTGGGTTTACAAAGCTATTCTGCTGGGTTATTATAATGGCTGCATTCTGAGACGAGGCTTGGCAGGTATCCCTGTCTTGCTCTGTTCTGAATGCATAGCCATGCCATTTTTCCCTATGAGCCCAAAATGGGAAAATATCTTTGCAAATCCAGCCCTAGCTTTCCTTCAGGGTTTGAAGTGTTTGATGGCATTGAGTGGCACAAAAGAGATGGTTTCTGTTGTTTCAATGCATCCTGCACAATTCTACCCAAACTAAGCAAGAGTTCTGGATTATTTAATATTTCTCAAAATTTTAAGGTTGAGCTGTAGTGTCCTTTTTCTCCCTGCTTTTAAATGTTCTGTTTTAAATTCAAAGTGGCAATATTTTTTTTTAATTTCTTTTCATAGGAAAAAGCCTGGTTTGCAACAAAGTTTGTACAGTTCTAAAGTTAAGAGAAATATGTACTTAAGGATTGTAAATGTGAGGGGGTTGATTCTTTTATGTACAGTAACATTTTGAGCAATGGGGGGTCTTATAATGTCTGGATTATTAAGGAAATCCTGTTCACTGTCGGGCATTTTGACATTCATGGATTTCTTTATTTTTTTCTGTATAGAATGCTGCGTTTAATTGAATAAAAGCAGAGAGCATCACTTGTTGGCTGTCTCTTATTTTTTTTTTAGCTCCTATGTCTCCATCGGATGCATTTACAACTGTTTCACACTTATATAGTTGATGGCCATTAAAGTCCTCTAGGACCACAAGGCTATCTCTCCTTTCCTCCCCCTAGGCCCCTACTACTTGTATATCACTGCAAACCCTGTTGGTCTCCTCTTTTCTGCCTATTAACCATTGCTCTTGAAACGAGTTGGTACCTCAGTGCTTCATGCAGAAACTAAGGTTTCCCAAAACTGAGCAAAAGGACCACTGGTGTGAGTGAAAAATGTATGATGACTTGAAGTTACTGATTGCAGCTGTGCTGTGAGAATTATACCCATAGGCCTGCCTGCTGCTGGGTTTAATAGGATAGGAATTTTGTAATCCTGTGTTTTTCCAAAAAAGGGGTGATGCATACATGCAAAATATATAATGGAATTGTTTATCAGGAATTCCCTCTGCCCTAAAAGAGGGCACTTTAGGTCTGACCAGGAAAAAAACCCCAAACTTTAGTTTATGGTTACTGCTCTTAAGTCACCTATGCTATCCTTGTTTTCTAGCCCTAATGGCTTCAACAGAGCTATCAAAAAATGCGCTAGCAACTAATCTTGCACGGGATCTTAAAATTGTATTGTAAATTTTGAAAGTCTAGAGTGTACAAGAATTAACTAATTTGAGAAACTTGTGAATATTTTGTAGGCCTCAAACAAAAGCATGTGGTGGTTTTTATATGTACTGTCTTGAAGCTTAGTGACACGTGTCTACATTTAGTCTTCTGCTAGTCTCTGTTCTCTCTTGCTCCTTTGGGCTTCCAGCTCTATCAGAACCAGCCACTGTTTGGATCACGCATCAGGAGTCTTCCTTTAGTAACTACAACGGGATCTCCAAATTTATAATCTCTGCAGCAGTGGCTCCTGTTCAGGAAACAGGTATGTACACAGTGTGTGTACCTACTCTTTACCTCTCCAGAAAGGACAAATGTTCTTCCATTGTAACCCTCCGTTTTTTATTTCTTTTGTAATCCGCCTTGAACCGCAAGGTAATGGCGGAATAGAAATCTCTAATGGAATGTAATATGTGTGGCCAATGAAATAACCTACAGTACTGAAGCCTAAGTTTTACCTTTTCCCAAGTTTGAATGCCAGCAGGTAAGATTCCAACTGAATTTTTCTTCCCCTTAGCAGATCCTCACTCAACACCTCTTCAGGACAAGGAGTAGTTGTAGGTAAGATATCTCCAACTTCCCTGAAGGCCCACGCCACTAGGAGTGTCGCTTCCTCATTGGCAGAGTGCAAGGTAGTGTCTATGGAAAAAATTTGTAGAGTGACCACTTGGTCCTTTTTATAAAATTTTACAGGGTGGATGTAGTGGAAAGATTGATACTGTTTCAGTGCTGTTAGCAGCTTATCTGTCCCACCCTAGATTCCAGGGAGTGCTTTGTTACATCCCAGTGGTTAAAGACGGATGTTCCTATTGAACTAGAAGGGAAGATTATGTATGACTTACCATACTAGAATGGATCGAAGATCCATCAAGGCCAATTTCCTGTTTCAACAGTTAAATGGTGTAGTGGCTCTGTTACTCCACTTTTTACAGTGATAGAGAAAATCAGACAAAACAGAGGTAATTTCAGTGCTGGATAAGCACTAAAAACGCTAGAGCAAGCATAGTCCCTTTTTAAGGACATAATCACCAAGGCGCAAAATCTATATATACCACGTATCAACAAGGGATCCAAAAGGGAAAAAAACAAGGATCCAGCATGGCTCACTTTAGCGGTGAAGGGAAGCAATCAGAGACGAGACTTTCTTTAAGGAATGGAAAAGGTCAAAAACGGACGAAAACTAGAAAGAGCACAAACAACATCAAAGCAGGCTCCATAAGGCAGTAAGATAGGCCAAAAGAGACTATGAGGCAAAAAACTTCAAGACGTTCTTTCAATATATTAAGGGGAAACGACCCGCGAAGGAAGCAGTGGGGCTGTTGGATGACCATGGAATAAAGGGAGGACAAAGCCATAGCTGACAAATTGAACCCAATTTTTTTTTTTTTGCATCTGTATTTACCGAAGAGGATATGCATAACATACCAGAAACCGACAGGCTATACACAGGAAACGAAGATGGGAAACTGACAGGGTTGACGGTCAGTCTAGAAGAGGTATGCAGGCAGAGTGATAGGCTTAAAAACAATAAATCCCCGGGACCAGATGGCATCCATCTGAGGGTAATCAAGGAACAGAAAGGGGCTATAGTTGAACTGCTTCAACTAATAGCCAAACTGTTGATCAAATCGGGAAGGATTCCGGAAGACTGGAAGGTGGCAAATGTTACGCTGATCTTCAAGAAAGGTTCGAGAGGATATCGGGGAAACTACAAACCGGTGAGTCTGACCTCTGTACCGGGAAAGATGGTTGAGGCGCTGATAAAGGACCACATCATTGATCACCTTGACGGACACAATCTGATGAGGACCAGTCAGTATGGCTTCAGCAAAGGAAAATCTTGCTTAACGAACTTGCTGCACTTCTTCGAGGGAGTAAACAGGCAGATAGACAAGGGGTGACCCGGTCGACATTGTATATCTGGATATTCAGAAGGTTCCGCATGAATGACTACTTCAAAACATTGCAAGCCATGGAATGGAGGGTGATGTACTCACGTGGATTAAAAACTGTCTTGCAGATAGGAAACAGAGTGAGGGGTAAATGGACAATATTCAGACTGGAAAAGTGTCATGAGTGGAGTGCCGCAGGGTTTGGTGCTTGGACCCGTGCTCTTCAACATATTTATAAACGACCTGGAAATTAGTACGACAAGTGAGGTGATTAAATTTGCGGACGATACAAAGTTATTCAGAGTAGTGAAGACGCAGGAGGATTGCGAGGACCTGCAACGTGACATAAGCACACTCGAGAAATGGGCTGCGACATGGCAAATGAGGTTTAACGTGGATAAGTGTAAGGTGATGCATGTCAGTAACAAAAACCTTATACACAAATACAGGATGTCTAGTGCAATACTTGGAGAGACCCCCCAGGAAAGATACTTGGGGGGAGTACTGGTCGACAAGTCAATGAAGCTGTCCGTGCAATGCTCAAGCGGCGGCAAAAAGTGCGAACAGAATGCTAGGAATGATTAAGAAGGGGATCACGAACAGATCGGAAAAGGTTATCATGCCGCTGTACCAGGCCATGGTAGGCCCTCACCTGGAATACTGCATCCAGCACTGGTTGCCGTACATGAATAAGGACATAATGCTACTCAAAAGGGTCCAGAGAAGAGCGACTAAAATGGTTAAGGGGCTGGAAGAGTTGCCATACAGTGAGAGATTAGAGAAACTGGGCCTCTTCTCCCTTGAAAAGAGGAGACCGAGAGGGGACATGATCAAAACATTCAAGATACTGAAGGGAATAGACTTAGTAGATAAAGACAGGTTGTTCACCCGCTCCAAGGTAGGGAGAACGAGAGGGCACTCTCTAAAGTTAAAAGGGGATAGATTCCGTAGAAATGTAAGGAAGTTCTTCTTCACCCAGAGAGTGGTAGAAAACTGGAATGCTCTTCCGGAGGCTGTTATAGGAGAAAACACCCTCCAGGGTTTCAAGACAAAGTTGGACAAGTTCCCGCTGAACCAGAACGTACGCAGGTAAGGCTAGTCTCAGTTAGGGCACTGGTCTTTGACCTAAGGGCCTCCGTGGGAGTGAACTGCTGGGCACAATGGACCATTGTACCCAGCAGCGGCAATTTTTATGTTCATACTTACCGTTCCAGCAGTGTTTACTCAGGTCACAAATACCTAGCAAGATGCTGTTTTTCCTAGGTCTTGCCAAATTGCATTGATCGCACCAACATTCAGTAGTGGTGCAGTCTGCTCTCCAGTGGTCCTAAAGTACTCATATTTTGCAAGTGCTCCAACTGGGAAAGCTCGCAAGCTTTTAGGCACAGTTAAAAAAAAAAAAATTCAAGAATATATTTCTCTATCTCCAAGTTGCTTGAGCATGCAGCTGCATCATCAGTTTTACATGCCTTGCATACATGCACAATATCTTATTTGCGTCATTTAATTCATATCTAGCCATTGCAGCTGGGCGAATGGCCTGGCTCAGGGTCTCTGATGTACGAGACAAATTGGCATAAGAACCATGCACCAGTGTTGATCTCTGATGTCGGAGAAAGCCAATTGCAAGGAGCTTAGGAAAAACAATACAGTACTACTGTACTTTATAAACATTTCCTCAAGGCATTTATGCAGGCAATATAGAGCAATCTCTTGCGTCTTCACAGTGTTGCAACAGTCGTGCAACTGACTTTGAGCTCCGGTCATGAAGAAAAGTTAATCATCTCAGATAATATAGGTACAATGACCAGCCTTTTTATTAATTCACAAAGCAGAGATCACGGAATAAAAAATAAAAAATCACTACACTGAACTGCCTACAGTGCTGGATTCTATGAGGAGCCTCCCAAAGAACTCGGGACTACCATTGCGTACCATTCTGGAGGCTGCACCTTCAACAACATATAACAAGGATGGAGGCGGTCCAGAAGAAGGGTACTAAAATGGTGCATGGTCTTTGTCATAAAGCGTACGGGGACAGACTTAAAGATCTCAATATTTATACATTTGAGGAAAGGCGGGAGAGGGGATATATGATAAATGTTTAAATACCTATGTGGCGTAAATGCACATGAGTCAAGTCTCATTTGAGAAGGCAGGATGAAGTTAAGAGGTGATAGGCTCAGGAGTAATCTAGGGAAATACTTTGTTTTACAGAAAGGGTGGTAGATGCGTGCAACAGTCTCCTGGAAGAAGTGGTGGAGACAGACTGAAATTAAGAAGGTGTGGGATAGGCGCATGGGATCTCTTAGAGAGAGGAAGAGATAATAGTTACTGTGGATGGGCAGATGGACCTGTCAGGTTTGTTTCTTGTAAATCCATGCTCTATTCCTGGACAAGTGGGTCATGCAACTGTGGTTGCTAGACAGCCTGCAGGAAGCCACACACACAATGCTCAGCCCCTCCTACCACGAGTTCCCTCAGGAATTTAGTTTGTCTAAAAGCAGACAGTCCAGTGCTGTTAAATATACCTGAAAGCCTAAAATAACAATACAATAGAGTACTTATATTCTGCCATTAAACCTCTCAACTCTATGCTGATTACAAATTTAATAGACTGGATAATAAGAACATAAGAATTGTCGCTGCTGTTAGGTCAGACCAGTGGTCCATTGTGCCCAGCAGTCCACTCATGCGACGGCCTTTAGGTCAAAGACCAGTGCCTAACTGAGACTAGCCTTACCTGTGTACGTTCTGGTTCAGCAGGAACTTGTCTAACATCATAAAAACCATTTGTATATTTCAACTTTATACTTCCCAAAGTCAAATCAGATATTCTTCAAACAATATCGCCTTGACTAACTAAATTTGGGATAATTCGTAATCTGTCTCATTTCGATGGAATACTATTGCATATAACTGATTGATATTGGAAAGTCAAGTAAACATTTTCTTATATTTCACAATTCCCGCAATTAAAAGATGATTTCTTAAAAGATGAGACTGCTAATTGAATCAAGTAGGAAGGCACCCAATCATGATGCATCTTAAACAATAAAATACATACTTTAAATCTAATGCTGATTTTTATTGGTAACCAATGTAAAGATCTTAACAATGGAGTGACATAAGAACATAAGAATTGCCGCTGCTTGGTCAGACCAGTGGTCCATTGCGCCCAGCAGTCCGCTCACACGGTGGCCCCAGGTCAAAGACCTGTGCCCTAACCGAGACCAGCCCTACCTGCGTTCGTTCTGGTTCAGCAGGAACTTGTCCAGCCTTGTCTTGAATCCCTGGAGGGTGTTTTCCCTTTATAACAGACTCCGGAAGAACATTCCCGCCCTTTACCACTCTCTGGATGAAGAAGAACTTCCTTATGTCTGTATGGAATCTATCCCCTTTTAACTTTAGAAAGTGCCTTCTCGTTCTCCCTACCTTGGAGAGGGTGAACAACCTGTCCTTATCTACTAAGTATATTCCCTTCGTTATCTTGAATGTTTCGCTCATATCCTCACTGTCTCCTCTTTTCAAGGGAGAATAGTCCCAGCTTCCCTAATCTCTCAATGTATGGCAACTCCTCCAACCCCTTAACCATTTTAGTCGCTCTTTTCTGGACCCTTTCGAGTAGTACCGTGTCTCTTCATGTACGGCGACCAGTGCTGGATGCAGTATTCCAGGTGAGGGCGTACCATGGCCCGGTAAAGCGGCATGATAACCTCCGATCATATTTACTAGCAGAAATGATAAGCTTTGCTGCAATATTTTGAATAATTTGCATTTTTTAAATCGGAACCTTATTACAGCCAACATATATGAGCTCTGAGCTTCCTTGGGAGAGAACGGTATAGAAAATTGAATGCATGAATAAATTTGTCTCAAAACTAACTCCAGTTGTATGAATACTGGGTGTTATGCCAAAATTTACCTTAAACTTTTCAAAAGAGAGAATTTTTTTTTTTGTAAAGAAAAGATATTCAAAGGGAAAAAAAGGCTTCAGAAGCCACAAGGTTCAAATTTGTAGTGCAAGTCAGCAAACGCCTCTTGCACTGTGAGAGCCCTGAAGAAACAATTTTGAAACATTGTGAAACGTTGGCCATCGTCGGCTAATTATAGCAGTATTTTTCCAGTTCCAGTGCTCATTTACTGAATGGAAGCAGCAGTTGTGAACAGCATTACTAAAGCGATTGAATACAGTGGAACAACATGTGATAAGTCTAGTTGGTTTTCCACTATGATATTTATTTGAACTTAAATTATATTACGCTTTACAAAAAAAAAGGTATTTTGGCTAATGATCGAAGCATGGGGAAGAGCTGATAAATACATCCAACTCTCTCCCATAGCCCTTTGTAAATTTGTACCTCATGGCTTCTGAGGCCTTTTTTCCCTTTTTGAATACCTTTTCTTTACAAAAAATTTTCTCTTTTGAAAAGTTTTTAAGGTGAATTTTGGCATAACACCCAGTATTCATACTACTGGAGTTAGTTTTGATTGTTAATGGCTATTATTTACTCCAGATCTTCTATTTTTAGTGTGAATAAATTTGTGTGTCATACAGCTATTTATTAACATCTTTTGGTTTGCTTGACCTGGCCATCTTGTTCTTAGAAATCAATTCCCTTCCTTGTCACTTTATGACCTGGCCCTATGCACATGTATATTAAGAACATAGGAAAAGCCAAACCAATGGTCCATCAAGCCCAGTAGCCCATTCTCACAGTGGCCAATCCAGGTCAATAGTACCTGGCCAAAACCCAAGGAGTAGCAATATTCCATGCTACTGATCAAGGCAAGCAGTGGCTTCCCCCATGTCTTTCTCAATAACAGACAATATGGATCCAAGTGCCAACAGGCATACAAATATTTACGCACAAATCTATATGGATACATGAATTTACATGGGTATGAGAGTACAAAGCCTAACAACGTGCTAGAACCAGTTCCAAAGCTATGGATGTTTGAAGATCCTTGCAGTTATGCTTTGTGCCACACGATGGTGCTAAAAGCAAAGGTAATTTTTTTTTTTGTTCCAGCCAATCTTTTTAGCTACTTCTAGATTCTCTATGGAATAGCCAGACCTGCTCTCCCAGGCTAATGCACTGGCTTCCAATCGAGGTAAGAGGAATATTTAAATTTGGATGCATATGTTATGGGCAGCAGATTATCTTGTGGATCATTTTAGATTTGCTAATTCTAGATGCTCGCAGTGTACTTTTGCATTTTTTTTTCTTTTCAATTAGTCAAAGGGTTGTTTATATAAAAAAAATATTTTCATTGACTTTTTATTTCAAGCCACAGTCAGGGACAGAGAGTTTAATCATTGTTAGCTTTGTTTCTTATCAATATTTCAGGAAATTGTTGAAAACTTATTTATATTAAAGTTTTCTAATTTCAATGCCTGTATTTCGCTGTAATTGTTCAGTCTCTCTCTTTTTTATCTATTGTAAACCACATGGAACTGTTTGTACTAGCATTTTTCACTAGTTTTATTTCTAAGTGTACAAAATCTGAGGCTACCTGGCTTAAGCCCTAACATCTACTACTGCAATAGAAATGAGTAATAGTATAAATGACATTTGAATTTGTGAACTGGACGTGTTGTAAAAGGGAAACAGAATTCAAAAAGGCATGGGATAAACACCAAGAAATCCTGTCTGGCAAAAATGGTACCAAACAAGGTTAGTAGTGCAGCAGTTGGGAAGCAAAGCCAATGCTAGGCAGACTTCGACAGTCTGTGCCCTGATTGGGGCTGGACAGATTTGGATGGGCTGGAGTGGGGCTTAGACCCGCCCTTCCAGGCCTGGCCAGTTCTACCCATCTCTGCCCTCTGCTTCCTATTCTGGTCAAGCAGGAGGGCATCCACAGATGCCCTCCTGCCCGACAGCGATTTTGAGAGAGGCTTTTCAAAACCTGGATAAAGTGCTGGGTTTTGAAAAGCCGTCTGGGGCAATCTGGACGAGTGGTAACCCTAATTGCATCCTCGGTATTTGGAGAACAAGGCTAGGGCCGGGCAGACTTCTGTGTGTGGAAAATGGCAAGGACAAATCAAGATGGAGTATACATATCGCATCATACCTTATGCTATGAGTTGATCTTGTTAAGCAGATGGACTGTACAAGTCTTGCTGTCATCTACTATGTTAAAATTGTGACT
Organism: Geotrypetes seraphini; assembly: GCF_902459505.1. Lineage (NCBI taxonomy): Eukaryota > Metazoa > Chordata > Amphibia > Gymnophiona > Dermophiidae > Geotrypetes > Geotrypetes seraphini. The sequence goes on along the minus strand of NC_047094.1, from coordinate 8,700,940 downwards.
AGCTCCATGCCTAGCTCTCCCTCCACCTCTGTGTCTTCCTCTTTAGCTACCGTGTTTCCCCGAAAATAAGACCTAGCATCATTTTCGGGGTAGGTCTTAATATAAGCGCTACCCCAAAAATAAGCCCTAGTCCCGGGATTCACCGAGAACTCTTCAATCCACCACCACACAACCGAACCCCTGCTGAGCCTCCAAACTTCCCCCCGCGAGCAAGCCCTATCTTCAACCAAAGCAGAATCGGGACGGCGGCACTCTAAACAGGGCTGCTTGGCCTTGTCTGTCGGGGATTTCACTCTGCCACATTACTGATGGCATCATCCTTGACAGACAAGGCCAAGCAGCCTGTTTAGAGTGCTGCCGGCCTGACGCTTCAGTTGAAGGTTGGGCTCGTTCACAGTTGGTGGGGAAGGAAGGATGGAGGGTCAACAGGGGTTCTTCTGGGCAGGGGGGGTGCTCAAGGGTTCTGCTACACAAGGGATGGGAGGGAGGTAAGTATAGAATCTGGGCAAACTTCTGCTGCACAGGGGGGAGGGAGGGAGGGAGGGGAGGGGGAGGAAGGAAAGAGGAAGAATTGGGGTGAAGGAGAGGAAGGGAGAGCTGATCATGTTCATACCCTGAAAATAAGACCTAGTGCCTTTTTTGGGCCCCAAATGAATATAAGACACTCTTATTTTCAGGGAAACACAGTATCTATTCATAAACATGAAGACAAATAGGGTGAGATTAGGGTCCAGACCTGATCATCACATTGGCTTTGTCCCCCTTTATCTCTGGACTTGTAGAACTAACATGTCCCTGAAACAATGAGCCAAACAGACCAGGCTCGGGCATCCCTGCAGCCATAGACACATTTGGTGGATGAAGTCAGTCTTCTTTCCACTGACAGAATTATTCATATAAAAAGTCTCTTTCTCACCCCTCGCTCTGTCTTTAACACTTTACAGCCACAGTTGTTTAAGATAAAACATTCCAGTACATGAACTGTTTTTAATAAAGCATCAGCACACCCTTCCTGCAGTTAACCAACCCACACTTTTTCTGTCCCAGTTTGGGCTTGCATCCTGCCCTCAGCCCGTCCTTATAGAATCCAAACTCCTTCTCTCTTTCACTCATAAGCACTTAAGCTTTAGCTAGTTTTGCTTATTATCATACGCTATATGGGAAAAAGCGTGAAGTAAAAAACTCCCTAGAAATCTTCATTTTCAGAGGTAGAAAAAAAACTCATGCCAAAAATCCATATGCTAACCACCAATCAAAGCTGTTTATACAGCATAAGACTAGAACTGTTAAGAGGGTTGAAAATATTTGCAGAAAAGTACTAGATCCCCAGGCTTGGATTCAGTCTGTTCTTGAAAACGCCAGGTCTTCAAATCAGCTGACTGTTGTCTCTTGATGCAGCGACCTTGTGAAACAAGGCCCTGCAGGAGATTACTTTTGGATGGCTTTTTCTGAACTGCTTGGCTGGATCTGGTTTTGCCTTTTTTTTTCTTTCCTGAATTGAAGACCAGACTGAATCCAAGCCTGGGGATCTAGTACTTTTCTGCAAATATTTTCAACCCTCTTAACAGTTCTAGTCTTATGCTGTATAAACAGCTTTGATTGGTGGTTAGCATATGGGTTTTTGGCATGAGAGTTTTTTTCTCCCTCTGAAGATTTCTAGGGAGTTTTTTACCTCGCGCTTTTTTCCGTATAGGTCTATGATAATAAGCAAGACTCTATGTAAAGCGTAAGTGCTTATGGTTGAGTATTAGCCTTTGGATTTTGAGGCCATGTTGATAACAGTATTGTAGACCCACCATTAGTCTATCCAGTATAAGACTTAACTTTTGAGACACAAAGTAGATTATAGTGTGGTGTGAACAGTGTCTCATCTTGCATTTGTGCACATAAGTGCTAGGTCCTAGTTGGTGGTGTAGCTAGGGAGGTTGGTGTCTGGGGTGGTGGTGGCATTTATTTATTCAGTTTTCTATACCATTCTACCAAGAGAGCTCAGAACGGTTTACATGAGATTATTCAGGTACTCAAGCATTTTCCTTGTCTGTCCTGGTGGGCTCACAATCTATCTAATGTACCTGGGGCAAAGGGGGGGATTAAGTGACTTGCCCAGGGTCACAAGGAGCAGCATAGGTTTGAACCCATAATCCCAGGGTGCTGAGGCTGTAGCTTTAACCACTGTGCCACACTTTCCCCTGGCATCACCACGCCGTGCACCCATCACTGCTTGAACTCCGCTTCCACATACCTCTTGAAATGTTCATCAACGCATGGAGCATCTTCTACCTAGTGCCCATGCCAGTCTTGGTTCCCTTCTGCTGTCGCATCCTGGCCCTGCTGGTGAATATTTCAAGAGGTGCATGGCCTCTCTCTCTTTCCTTCCCCCCTCCTGTGGTCTAGAATCTCTGTTCTTCCCCCTTCCCTTCATTTTCTTCTCCTGGAGGTCTGACATCTTTCTTTCCCTTTCCTCCCCATCCCTGCAGCCCAGCATCTCTCACCCTCCCCATATGATTCCCTCCCCCAAAGGGATTTCATCCTCCCTGTATTTTTTTTTTTTCCTTCTTTTGCATTCTCTTGTCTGGCACCTCTCCTTCCCTCCCCCTGGGGCCTTCCCCCCATGGCATATCTCTTTCCCTTTCCTCCCTGTGGTCCAGCATCTCTCCATTACCCTCACCATGCACTCCTCCCTCCCACCCCCTCCCTCTCCCTAGGATCTAGTGCTTGTTCACTGGGTTTTTTGATTGTTGTTGTTTTTTTTTGCATTGGCTTTAATATGCAGCTGTTACTTCACTCTTTCTATATGTTGGATACTGATTGTTGAGTAAGTCAATATTTTGATGCATGCAGGAGATTTTGTTTTCTCATTGTTGGCCCTAACTGACATGTAGCTGATGCTTAAGAAAGGCACGTGTTGCCAAAACACTGGCCATGTTGAGTCTAAATCGGGGATTGACCTAACAAACTTCTACTGTGGTGTACGACTCCCTGGTTGTCAATGTCTCTTCCTTATGACTTCTGAGTTTGGATTTTTGCTCCTGTTATAGAGACTTTGATCAGATTTGACCCTGGTGCTTGCTCACTGTTCCTATTTCTAGTAGCACTGCGCTTACTCTTTGGGGCGCCGGCAGTGTGAGTGAAAAAAAAACATCCTGCCTTCAGCAACCTGGAAGCTTAAAGCGTATGACAGATGCTGGTTACAGAATTGTGGTTTTAAGCGAAGGACTGGACCCTCCCATGCCTAAAAGGTCTTATTTTGGATGTTTGGGACTTGGGTGATTTCCCCCCCCCCCGAATGGGAATAAGGCTTAAAGGTAAATGTAGTGACTATCTGTGCAATTAAATGTCAGAACATACAGGTAGGCCATTCTCAAAAAAAAAAAAAACCCAAAACATTTTGTATGGGTGTGGGGTTTTTTTTTTCCCCCCGAGAATGGACATTTCCCTGATGCCTACTTTGAGTGCTTAAAGCCTTAGGCCAAAATGAGACTTAAACTCGAAGTTTGTGGAGTGGACACCCTTGCCAACAAACCTTGCAGGGGGAGGGGGGGAGAGAAAATTCTACTGTTGAGAGATTCCCAGCCAGTGAAAAAGAAGTCTGATTTCCCCCTAGACTTCCAGGCTGCTGCTCTTTATCTAATAGACTCCTTCTAGGCTGCAGGGTTGCCATTCTGTTTTTGGGCCTCAATGAGATCCCGTTGCCGCTAGCTTATTTGCGCGTACTGCACTTGAGCAGAAGAAACAACCAACGTGCATCCAGTCAAAGTTCTGAAATCCTCCAAGATAGTTTACTTTATCGGAGGGATTTGGTTACCTGCTGGGATGCAGACTTTTGGCATTCCCTTTCTCTTGCCCATCGCTGGGGCAAGAGAACCGACGTGCTCACCACCATGGAGTCAACAGCAGAATTCTCAGCAGGATGCCAGCTTGGATGACATTACGTATTTTAAAGTCATCTGCCCTGACTTTTTTTTTTAAAAAGAAGAATATAAATGATAATTAACATTTTCTCTGTATACAGTGTACTTTGTGTTTTTTTTAATTTTGTGGTTACCATTATGTAGTTATAAGATTATATTGTGTGTATATGAAAAATGGATGGAAGAAATTGCATTAATTATTATTATGGGTCTGGGGCAGGGGTACTCAGTTGATATTTGTTAGACTTAGGGAGTACTTGGCTTGAAGAAGTTGAGAAACTCTTTATTAGATTACAGAACTAGTGTTTGATCTGGGGGGAGCTGTGGAAAAATGTTGTAACATTAAATGAGCTATTAACAGAAAAAAAGTTTGGGAACCACGGGTTTATACCCTTGCTGGCCTAGGGACAGCCAGAAGAAAATCAACAAACCCCCACCCTCTGCACTGTCCTACTTCAGTACAAAAAAATTGCCCAAAGTTGTGCAATAATTTCCTTGCAACAACAAACATAGAAACATGAAAACAGCTACAGGCCAAATGGCCCATCCGCAGAAACCATTATCTCTTTCTCTCTCTGAGCAATCCCACGTGCCTAGCCCAGGCCCTCTTGAAGGCAGACACAGTACACCTGTCACTGCCAGCAAAGGTGCTGGGAATGTGGCAGAGACTGAGCAATTTCCTGTAGGGATAGAGGGAGGATGGACCACCTGAGATCAAGTCTACACTGGAGGTACTGAACTAGACCCAAGACCCAGGGTTGTGTGGTAGAAGGCAATTGGTGCAACACCGTTTGATTTGTTCATGGCTTGGTTTCAGCTCTCGCCACGGTTATCTCATGAGAGTGCTGAAATGTTCTCATGGATAGAAAGGGAGAAGTATGATGGATTAAAGATCTCAGCCAATCCCACGTCTGTTCTCTTCTAAAGTCATTTCATGTACCCCTAAAATGAGCAAGTTCTCAAGAAAGAGTCAAACGCACTAGTATGACATACATCACTGAAAACAATACAGAAGAATTAGACGTAAGTATAGGGGAAACGGATATTTCAAAGTCCTTTTTCTCTGGATAATCCTAGTCTGTCTTTGTTCTCTGCCAGCCCACACAAAAGGGGAGAGTTTAGGCTGAGCTGAGAGGATGAGATCAGTAGCTGGCTCTTCTCCCACAACAATAACATACTTAGCTGCCAGTAAAATCCTCAGAAAACTCCGAACATACTTTCTGTTTGTTATTAAATAGTTCCAAAGCTGGCAGGGGCTGTTGCCAAACGGGCAACATCTGTACAGACCCAGAACTTGGCATGTGTGGTGCTTGGGCCGGGAGGCTTTGTGCCTGTGCAGTCCATCGTGCCATGGGTTCTGCATTCTCCAAACTCCCCGGAACTAAAAAGCATTTCCAGCCCTTCTGATGGCAAAGATACTTATCAGCGTCTTCACCAACTTTTCCACTTCCACAGCCATCTCTAGCTACGTTTCTCTCTTTTGCATCAACAGCCGCAGCTCTAGAAGAGGGGAGACATGATTGAAACATTTAAGTACCTCACGGGACGTGTCGAAGTGGAAGATGATATTTTCTTTCTCAAGGGACCCTCGGCCACAAGAGGGCACCCGCTCAAACTCAGGGGCGGAAAATTTCATTGCGACAACAGAAAGTATTTCTTCACAGAGAGAGTGGTTGATCATTGGAACAAGCTTCCAGTGCAGGTGATCGAGGCAGACAGCGTGCCAGACTTTAAGAATAAATGGGATACCCATGTGGGATCCCTACGAGGGTCATTAGGGCATAGACAGGGGGTGGGTAAGCAGAGTGGGCAGACTTGATGGGCTGGAGCCCTTTTCTGCCGTCATCTTCTATGTTTCTATGTTTCTATGATGGGTCATTTGGCCTTTATCTGCCATCATGTTTCTATGTTTCTATAATCAGAAAGTTCTATGACATCACAATGCAGGTGTAAAGAGCCTTAGCCTATAGGAAGAGGAGATGCAAATGTTAAGAGCTTTAGCCAATAGGGAGAGGAGGAGAGAGTGGCTGCTGCAGACACCAGAAAGTATTTCTTCACAGAGAGAGTGGTTGATCATTGGAACAAGCTTCCAGTGCAGGTGATCGAGGCAGACAGCGGGCCAGACTTTAAGAATAAATGGGATGCCCATGTGGGATCCCTACGAGGGTCAAGATAAGGAAATTGGGTCATTAGGGCATAGACAGGGGGTGGGTAAGCAGAGTGGGCAGACTTGATGGGCTGGAGCCCTTTTCTGCCGTCATCTTCTATGTTTCTATGTTTCTATGATGGGTCATTTGGCCTTTATCTGCCATCATGTTTCTATGTTTCTATAATCAGAAAGTTCTATGACATCACAATGCAGGTGTAAAGAGCCTTAGCCTATAGGAAGAGGAGATGCAAATGTTAAGAGCTTTAGCCAATAGGGAGAGGAGGAGAGAGTGGCTGCTGCAGACACCAGAAAGTATTTCTTCACAGAGAGAGTGGTTGATCATTGGAACAAGCTTCCAGTGCAGGTGATCGAGGCAGACAGCGTGCCAGACTTTAAGAATAAATGGGATACCCATGTGGGATCCCTACGAGGGTCAAGATAAGGAAATTGGGGCATTAGGGCATAGACAGGGGGTGGGTAAGCAGAGTGGGCAGACTTGATGGGCTGTAGCCCATTTCTGCCGTCATCTTCTATGTTTCTATTAGAACGACAGTAGTATCCTTGATGGAAGACACCAGAAAACAATACTGCAAAGAGATCATGTAGTTCAACATCCACTCCTCTTTCACCTGCTGCTTCAGCTGTGATGAGCCTGTGCGAATTACCCACTCTATAACCTACTGGCAAAAGCCTCTGTGATTAATGTCAGATATGATGTAATTAATTGAATCTGTGCATTAGAATCATAGGCCTTGCTCCCAGTGCATTCTGGGATGCATTGGGAGTGGCCTAAGACTCTGATTGGCCAGATCTCTTAGACCACTCAGGCCTTCAGACACTGTTCTAACCAACAGACTACCCCTTCATTCTAGAGCTGGGGTTTGACACCAGAGAGGGGAGGGGAGTGCCCTAGGGAAGCCTTCCACCTTACCCACATCCCCAAGATTTTAATAATGAACTAAAAAAAATAAATAAATCATCACCATTACATAAACTATACATCCTATAAAAATGCAGATTAAAGTATTTGTCGATGGTTCTTTGAGTTTGTCAGGACCCATTGATTTATTTATTTAATTTTCTATACTGTTCTCATTAATTTATTCAGGTACTCAAGCTTTTCTCTGTCCTGGTGGACTCATGAGTCGCAATCTATCTAATGTACCTGGGGCAATTGGGAAATTAAGTGACTTGCCCAGGGTCACAAGGAGCAGTGTGGGATTTGAACCCACAACCTCAGGGTGCTGAGGCTGTAGCTTTAACCACTGCACCACTCTAGAAAGTAAAATGTAGTAAAAGTGAGCTTATAGGACAATGAAGCCATTGTGACATCACTGATGAGTTTGGCTCTTAGGCATTGGTGGAATGAGGCATTATGACATCACAATACCAGTTCTGGTTATCAGAGGCTGAAACTTTTCATGTTATTTATTTATTCAGTTGTCTATACCAGTGTCCTGCAAACTTTCTCGAGCCACGGCACACTAAAGGTAATGGCTGTGGCTCGAGGCACCTGGAAGTGCGCGGATGTCGCTGTGATGACTTCACGCGCATGCATGACACAATCATGTTGATGTCTGCGTGTGTGTGAAGGCCCTCCAGGTAGATCCTGAGACGCCAGTGGGGAGTGCCAGAAGGGAAGAGGACCAGAGAGCAGGATAGGTGCTGGTGCCCACTGATTGCCTACAGGACGTGACTCGCCACGAGAGGCACATCCTGTAGTCAGCTGGCGCCGGCGCCTCTCCCCAGTGTACCACGGCACACCTGAAATCTCAGGAGGCACATTAGTGTAGAGAATGACACGGTGACAAAATTCATCACCGTTCCCGTCCCCGCAGATAACCGCGGGAAATAATCTCATGTCATTTTCTAGTGTCTATTTCAACCTCAGTCCTTCTACACCAGCATTCTTCAGAGCAAAGCTTGCGGGTCAGTGGTTGTGGCCATTTATACTCTGATTCTTATGGGAGCCAAGGATAATGAAGCCATTGTGACATCACTGATGTGATTGGCTCTTAGGCACTGGTGGAATGAGGCATTATGACATCACAATATCTGCTCTGAATACCAGAGACTGTCATTCTGTAGTGTCTGTTTCAACCTCAGTCCTTCTACACCAGCATTCTTCAAAGCAAAGCTTGCGGGTCAGTGGCTGTGGCCATTCATACTCTGATTCCTCCCTCTCTCCTTAAAGAATGACATGAAGATGGTTTCCCGTGGGGACGGGAACGGTGATGAATTTTGTCACCGTGTCATTCTCTAATACACTGGTCTATACTGTTCTCCCAGGGGAGCTCAGAACAGTTTATATCAGGGGTGTCCAACCTGCGGCCCCGTGAAGTATTTTGTGCGGCCCCGGTCGAGGGTGATGCAGTGTTCTCCTCCGCTGCCCCCGGGTGTTTACCGTCTTGCCGGCTCCCTCCTGTGTCTTGCTGCAGCGTTTGCGCATTTGTGCGGCCCCAGAAACATTTTTTTTGGCCAATGCGGCCCAGGGAAGCCAAAAGGTTGGACACCCCTGGTTTACATTAATTTATTCAGGTACTCAAGCATTTTTTCCCTGTTTCAAGTTTATTTAAAATCTGATTGATCGCCTAATCATACATTCAAGGTGATGAATAATTCTAAAATAATTTAGAACGTAAAGGGGAACAGCGTTCAAATTCCAAAGACATGACTAACCGGACAGACAGAACCAATAAGAAAAGCAGAGGAAGAAATACAATAATTGAGAGAAAATGAGACCATTAAGGGAAACTACAAAAGAAAGTGTTTGAAAGAAATCATCAGCCGGGTTGAGAGAAATCAAAAGTCTGAACTAATGTGTGCGGTCCTGATATGAGATGTCTAGCAGTCAAAAGCATCTTTATAAAGAAAGCACTCTAGCTCTCCCTATAAGTATTTTCAACTGGGTCTATACAATTGTCTTCTCCCTTTATATGTATTACCTGCAGCATGCTTTTAGTTCATTTAATTGATAGTCTGGTTTCCTTATTTTTAATCATATCTATATTTTATATTATATTTCTATTACATACTTTTTGTTATACTTAAGTTCAATTACTACTCTTTTTCCTGTTATGTATGTTTCCTTAATGTCTCGCCTCCCCTTGCTTCCCCCAGGCTCTCCTGCTCTCAATGAAGACCGATGCTGACGACCACACCCACAACTCTGCTCCGGTAGCCTCCTCCTTAAAACTGCCACTCTTGCGGCTCACAGTCTATCTAATGTACCTGGGACAACGGGGGGATTAAGTGAGTTGCACAGAGTCTCAAGGAGCAGCGTGGGTTTGAACCCCTCAGGGTGCTGAGGCTGTAGCTTTAACCACTGTGCCACATTCTTATTTGCTGTAGCTGAAACTGCCCGCTGCTACCCTAAGCAGCTGCCTAATGGCTGGACTGGCCCTGACCATGAATTTTTATTTTTAACCATCTGGGGGACTTTCCAAGTTCAAATTTATTTTATAAACTTCACTAATAGGTTTCCAATAAAATTGTAAAAAAAATAATAATAATTTTTTTTTGGGGGGGGGGACAGACGAACTAAATATAACACAACTATAAACAAAGAAACAAGAATAATGAACATGCTTATACAATAGGTACGGTAGGGAAGGTTACAATCGCAACACATGGAAAAAAGGAAGGAGAATGAGACAGGGAGGGGAGGGTTAACAGTGAATCGTCAGCAGGAGAAACAGCTGGATCATTACTCATAAAGATGCTAGTCAGAGCAAGTATTAGAAAACCCAAGAGAATAAGAATGCGTCTTAAGAAGAGACTTATATAGTTCCAAAGACTTATGTAATCTAAGGTGAGAGGGAAGATTTATTCTGGGATGGGGGTGGTGGGCCACCCAGTAACAACCTGAAGTTCTGATGAAATGAAGGATCTGTAAGAGCTGAGCAAAGTTTCCTGGCAGAGACGCAGGGAATAAGAGCGTCAGCTAGGAATGAGGGGAGACCAGAGGCCTTGATTTGGTGACAAAGGAAATTAAGTTCATATGAGATTCTGTAAGATATTGTGAGCCAAGCTCACATTCCAACCCAAGTCTAGTCACTGCAGTGAAGATCTTTGGTTGATCTTTTGGAGCCCCGACATCTTGGTCTCTAAATTCAGCCACTGCTATTGGCCAATGATTGTGACGCCTTCTCAAGAGGATGTGAGTGAACGTTCCCTCCGCGGCACCTCCAACTCCGCTGACTCGGGGAGTAAAAGACCTGAGCTGGGAATTGATCGGGACCATCTGTATGGTAGCGGGCAGTGCTGACACCAAGCTACCATTGTAGAGATAGATTTGAAATCAGTTACCGAAACTCTCCCCTGGTTCTCTCTGACGATTCTGTTGGGTAAATATTTCACATGCAGAGAAATAAAGAGTTTTGCCCCACGATCTTCATTCCAAATAGTCAGGATCTCAGTATCCTTTGCCATTATGTATACTTACTGAACAGGCCTTTGCATTTTATTTACTACCATTTAGAAAAAATTCCTCCAAGGCTGTGCACAGCAAGAATAAGCCAAACATCAGCAATGGACAATTACAACAGAAGAAAATGTTCAACTCTACCTACACAACTAAAACCTAGCTATATATACCGGGTCTTCAGCCAAAAAGGAGCTCGACTCGGTTAACAGTAAGTAAACAAATACTGAAAAAAGTAAATCAGAAAATATTAATATGACTGGTTTGGCAAATAAAATAGTTTTTAATGATAAATGAAAAAGTTGAAAAGGACCAAGACCCCTTAAAATGAGAGGAAGTTCGTTCCATAGTTGAGAAAATGTGAAAACCAAGGATTGACTGAAATTCTTGACTCCTTTGATTCCTTTCACTGAAGGAAGGGAGAGTTTGACTTGTTGGGTGCCTCTGGCATAGGAGAATCTATAAGCATTTCATAATAAAGGGACAAGAGGGATGAGGGTCAATTTTCATGTGACATCCAAATCTGAGTTTGGACATTTTGTGGAACTCGTGCAAAAATCCAGTAGCGAAAGTGACCATTATTGAAATAGAAAAACATCTCTCTGTTTGTTTTGAAAACAGTAATTTCTCTGATGTGCTTGTCAGTACAAAGAAAACAAAACAAAACAAAAACTCTGTGGAATGACGATGTTCCAGAGAAAACCCCAAAAAAAACTCTGTGGAGTGATGATGTTCCAGAGAAAACCCCCAAAAAAACTCTGTGGAGTGATGATGTTCCAGAGAAAACCCAAAAAAAAACTCTGTGGAGTGACGATGTTCCAGAGAAAACCCAAAAAAAAACTCTGTGGAGTGACGATGTTCCAGAGAAAACCCAAAAAAAACCTCTGTGGAGTGACGATGTTCCAGAGAAAACCCCAAAAAAACTCTGTGGAGTGACGATGTTCCAGAGAAAACCCCAAAAAAACTCTGTGGAGTGACGATGTTCCAGAGAAAACCCAAAAAAAAACTCTGTGGAGTGACGATGTTCCAGAGAAAACCCAAAAAAAAACTCTGTGGAGTGACGATGTTCCAGAGAAAACCCAAAAAAAACTCTGTGGAGTGACGATGTTCCAGAGAAAACCCAAAAAAAACTCTGTGGAGTGACGATGTTCCAGAGAAAACCCAAAAAAAACTCTGTGGAGTGACGATGTTCCAGAGAAAACCCAAAAAAAACTCTGTGGAGTGACGATGTTCCAGAGAAAACCCAAAAAAAACTCTGTGGAGTGACGATGTTCCAGAGAAAACCCCAAAAAACTCTGTGGAGTGACGATGTTCCAGAGAAAACCCCAAAAAACTCTGTGGAGTGACGATGTTCCAGAGAAAACCCAAAAAAAACTCTGTGGAGTGACGATGTTCCAGAGAAAACCCCAAAAAACTCTGTGGAGTGACGATGTTCCAGAGAAAACCCAAAAAAAACTCTGTGGAGTGACGATGTTCCAGAGAAAACCCCAAAAAACTCTGTGGAGTGACGATGTGCTTGTCAGTACGTCCATCTCAACCATTTTCAGATTTTAAAAAAAAGTCTGAAAGAAAAATGCACAAAACAAGCCATTTGAGATGTAGCATTTTTAGTAGACTGGCCATACAGACCTTCCCACAGTGCAGTGGGGCTTCTTAGGGGGCACTGCAGTGAACCTCGCATAAAAGCTCCCAGGTACGCACCATAACTAGGGTTACCAGATTTTCCCCGAAGGAAAATCCAAACCCATGGCCATGCCTCCCAGGCCTTCCCAGTTCTGCCCCAGACATGACGCAATGACATCGCACGCACACATGATGTCATCGCGTTATGTCTACACATGCACGGATGCCCCTTCCTGATGTAATTTTGACGGACAAAGGGCTGGGTTTTGAAAAGCCGTCTGGACCCCCGGACATGTCCTCGGAAAGGAGGACTTGTCCAGGGAAATCCAGACATTTGGTAACCCTAACCATAACCCCCTTACAGTGTATTGGGAACCCTCCAAAACCTACTGGACCCAACTTTACATACTAATAACCCTTATACCTGTAGGTACATAGGGATTTGGGTAGGTTTTGGAAGACTCGCATAGTCCACCATAAATGGAGTCGTTAAAGTGGGATATGGGCCCGAGCCCCCATCTCTATGGTTGACTACACCACCCACTAGGCTACTCCAGGAATGAATGGCCATAACATTTGAAGCGATTGTACAGGCAGGTATGTCATTTTATTTATTTTTAAAATTTTTATACCGTTTAAAACTAAACGGTTTACAAGATTTACATACACAATATATAAAAATAAACACATTGGGCTCTTTTTACTAAAGTGCGTTAGCATTTTTAGCACGCACACAAAATTACTGCGCGCTGAACCGCACGGTACACTTCTAGAATAACGCTAACTCAATGCTGGCATTAAGGTCTAGCGCGCTATTCCAGGCGTTAAGGGCCTAACGCACCTTTGTAAAAGGAGCCCATAGTAAAACAAACGAATAGTCGAAAACATATGGTAAAATATACATAAACACAATCTTCAAAAGATACCACAATGTGGGTGAAAAGATCATGGTCAATTCATCAACTTTGACAGAAATAACTGTGTCTTTAGTAATTTTCTAAAGCTCCCCTTTTCACAGCAATTTCGTATCTGTCCCACTAAAGAGCTCCATAACTTAACTCCTGTGCAGTAGAAGGTCATTTTGGTCGTCTCAACAAGTCTTGAGTTCAAAGACGTCTTCAGTAATGCTAAGTTCTCAGAACATAAAGATCTTTTTGGTGTATAACTAAGAAAATTGGGGAGACCCAATGATCCACAGTGAAAACAATCCACCGATGAAAACAAAAACTGTGGATACAGATGTTCTGGAGATAATTTATTAACCACTGACATATAAAACCATGAAAATTCAATTCAAAAAGTACAATGATAAAAAATACAGTGATAAAAATCCAATCGGAACCTACACGGTTCGTGTTTCGGCAAACACGCCTTCCTCAGGGGTCCAAAGGTTTGCAAACTTAGCATTTTATTGCTACTTCAGCTTGTCTGCGGTGTTTTTTGCTCACATATTTAAACACAATAGACTGTTTTCAGTCCAATTCTTTATATGTGAGGTTGCAAACCATTGGACCCCTGAGGAAGGCGTGTTCGCCGAAACACGGACCGTGTAGGTTCCGGTTGGATTTTTATCACTGTATTTTTTATCATTGTACTTTTTTTAAATTGAATTTTCATGTTTTTATATGTCAGTGGTTAATAAATTATCTCCAGAACATCTGTGTCCACAGTTTTTGTTTTCATCTAAGTATATTACTTTTGAGCAATTCTGGAATGTTACCATACATTAGTTGATGGCAAATCATCACAACTGCAGTCAAATTGCAAAAACAAAACCAAAAAAGAGCTGCAGGAAATGTACAAGGTACAGGAATTTTATTCACATCAATAAAAAGTTTTGTATCCAAAATTAGTCCTTGATGTTACATAGTACGGACCCAAATGTATATAATGTTCCATTCTCATCTTGGGGGGGGGGGGGGGTCATGCCTTCATCTCTCCAGTGGTCATCTGATGAGTTTGGCCTCCTTTTTCATACTTATTTGTAGTTAAAACAGTTTTAGTCCCAAATGTCCAAATTTGTGCCCTGATGTTTTCGAAAATCTCCGATGATTGCAGAAAACTGTCCAAATCATAAGCCTGCCCTAGAGCAACCCAAAACCGTGCCTCTGACACATCCTCTTCAGGCTTAGGTGCACTGCAGAGAACCACCATAGAAATCCGTCTAGAAAATGGGTTTTGAAAATAGCAAATTGGAAAGATTGGGCAAGAAAAATGTCCCCCTGCCCCTTTATGTCACTTTATGGACGTTTTTTTCTTTTTCAAAAATGAGCCCCTAAATCATCAGGGTGGAAAATATAGACAGATAAAGCAGAGTAACAGGAGTTAGATAGAAAATAAGGGTGACTAAGAAGGAAAAATTGCACATGAAGTCTGAAAATGACTTAATCGAGGGAACGAGGAGATAAGCAAGTCCTGCGACAGCCAGTATTCGTCCTTGGGTGTGTGACAAACCAATTAGTTGTTCCTTCCATTTTCAGATTTGCAGTTCTTTTTTTTTTTTCTAAACAAAAAAGCAGATTTGCAAAATGAAAGAGTTGCGGAATGAGAATGATTAAATATAGAGGTGTTTTGAATTGCTGTTTGGAACTGGTTTTGCAAGCCTTATATCAGGGGTGTCCAATGTCGGTCCTCGAGGGCCGCAATCCAGTCAGGTTTTCAGGATTTCCCCAATGAATATGCATGAGATCTATTAGCATACAATGAAAGCAGTGCATGCAAATAGACCTCATGAATATTCATTGGGGAAATCCTGAAAATCCGACTGGACTGCGGCCCTCGAAGACCGACATTGGACACCCCTGCCTTATATGCTATTCTAAAGGCACATCACACATCAAATTATATAATAAATACTCTAATTCATACTGTGTCTTGGACTCATGTCCCCCAGAGATTATGAAAGCAGCTCCATTAGGCTTTAAATTAATCCCTATTGAATTATCTAAACAATAACCTATACAATGGAAATTTCCTCACCAGCAATGGTCATATTATAATAACCCCAATCCCAAAAAATTGTAAAGAACCAGCAACATCAATAACCAACTATAGACCTGTAGCATCTATTCCATTTATGGTAAAAATCATGGAAGGACTGGTACACACCCAACTAATGGAATTCCTTGACCAATTCTCCCTCCTGCACGAAATTCAATCTGGTTTTAGGCCTCTATTTAGCACTGAAATAATAATTACGGCCATTCTGGACAATTTGCGCTACTTGTTCAGTAAGGGCCTCAACGCCCTAATCATGCAATTTGACATGAGTTCCGCCTTTGACTTGGTGGACCATGGAAAACTGTTACAATGCCTAGACGCAATCGGAATCAGAGGAGAAGTACTGAACTGGTTTCGAGGTTTCCTTATTATACGCACATACCAAGTCCGTTTTAATCATGATCTCTCAGATACATGGAGCAATCCATCTGGCGTGCCACAAGGATCACCGCTATCCCCTTTGCTCTTCAATGTTTACATGTCCTCATTGGGTGCACAACTATCCCAGCTGGGGATAAAACTATTTAGCTACGCTGACGACTTCACGATAATCATCCCATTCGCCAACTCTGTCTTAGAAGTCACCCCCAAAGCAACAAGTTTTAAATCGGATGGAGCAATGGATGACCGAATTCAGACTAAAACTAAACTCAGAAAAAAAAAAATTTTTCATAGCAGCGCCATACCCACTCGACACTAAAGCACCAATGTGCATCAACAACCTTAGTTATCCAATTCAACCCACTATGAAGATATTGGGTGTAACACTGGACCAAAACCTGACCATGAAAGACCAGGTAGACTCCTTGATTAGAAAAATCTTTCACACCCTCTGGAAACTTCGGTCCATCAGAGCTTACTTCGATGCCTCATCATTTCGAATTCTAGTACAATCCCTTATTCTGAGTCAACTTGATTATTGTAACATCGTCTACTTGGCACTCCCCCAGAAGTACATGCGGCGATTGCAACTAGTTCAAAATACAGCGGTTAGACTACTATGTGGATTGAAGAAGTTTGATCATGTGACACCTTCCTATCGACTTTTACACTGGCTACCGATGGAGGCACGTGTGAAATTCAAGTTTGGTTGTTTTTGCGTCAAGGTACTCTATGGCTTAGCCCCTAAATACATAACAGACCTTTTCTCTTTCTCAACCAACAGACACAAGCGAAGCTCACACCTGAACTTCGTTTCTCCACCAGTTAAAGGTTGTAAATCTAAAAGTCATCATCGACATCTTCTCGCACATCAAGCAGCATTATGGGGTAAAGACCTTGAACAATTGCTTGTATCTACTACCTATGGAGAATTCAGGAAACGCCTGAAAACACATCTATTCCTGAAATACTTAGGAAACCAACCTATTCAATCTTAGTCCTTAACAACCGAGCGCAAGAACCACCTGTCGCTAAATCTATACTTTGTTTATTCATTCAATCTGTAACTTTGCTTAGTCACTCAACCTGTAACATTTCTAATCATTGCAAACCGCATAGAACTTCACGGTCCTGCGGTATATAAACTGTTATTATTATTATTATAGCTTCATTTCCTCTCTTCTCCCCACCTCAGATCATTGTCAATTCTTATTTAAGTGTTATTATACACATAAAGCAACTGGGAGAATTAATTGTCACCTGATGATGTGTGTTCTTAAATAAGCTCTTAACCATATGGGCCACCAGATTGCTTCAGTTGTTTAGCTGTGAATCTGTACTTCAAAAAATGCCTTTGCCCCGTATGCCCCATGAACGTCTACTTCAGAAGCTGAAGAACCATGGGGTGGAAGGAGATGTACATAGATGGATCAGAAACTGGTTGGAAGGTAGAAAGCAAAGGGTAGGAGTGAAAGGCCACTACTCTGACTGGAGGAGGGTCACGAGTGGTGTACCGCAGGGCTCGGTGCTCGGGCCACTGCTATTTAATATATTCATAAATGATCTAGAAACAGGGACAAAGTGTGAGATAATAAAATTTGCAGACGACACCAAACTTTTTAGTGGTGCTCGGACTATAGAAGACTGCGAAGAATTGCAAAGGGACTTGAACAAGCTAGGGGAATGGGCGACGAGGTGGCAGATGAAGTTCAACGTTGAGAAATGTAAAGTATTACATATGGGAAGCAGAAACTTGAGGTACAACTATACGATGGGAGGGATATTATTGAAGGAGAGTATACAGGAAAGGGACTTGGGGGTAATGGTGGACACAACAATGAAGCCGATGGCACAGTGCGCAGCGGCCGCTAAGAGAGCGAATAGAATGCTTGGTATAATCAAGAAGGGCATTGCGACCAGAACGAAAGAAGTTATTCTGCCGTTGTATCGGGCAATGGTGCGCCCGCATCTGGAGTACTGCGTCCAATTTTGGTCACCATACCTTAAGAAGGATATGGCGTTACTCGAGAGGGTCCAGAGGAGAGCGACACGTCTGATAAAAGGTATGGAAAACCTTTCATACGCTGAGAGATTGGAGAAATTGGGTCTCTTTTCTCTGGAGAAGAGGAGACTTAGAGGGGATTTGATAGAAACTTACAAGATCATAAAGGGCATAGAGAAAGTAGAGAGAGTCAGATTCTTCAAACTTTCAAAAAATAAAAGAACAAGAGGGCACTCGGAAAAGATAGAAGGGGACAGATTCAAAACGAATGCTAGGAAGTTCTTCTTTACCCAACGTGTGGTGGACACCTGGAATGCGCTTCCAGAGGACGTGATAGGGCAGAGTACAGTAATGGGGTTTAAGAAAGGATTAGACAATTACCTACTGGAAAAGGGGATAGAGGGGTATAGATAGAGGATTACTGCACAGGTCCTGGACCTGTTGGGCCGCCGCGAGAGCGGACTTCTGGGCACGATGGACCTCTGGTCTGACCCAGCAGAGGCACTGCTTATGTTCTTATGTTCTTATGCTTTATGACGAAGACCACTAACCATTTTAGTATCTACCCCCTGGACCATCTCTGTCCTGGTAATATTTTTTATTTGAAGGTGAGTGAAGTGCAATAGATAAATTGTGATGTTTCACTTGACGGGAGAATCCACCGCTAATCAGGGTGTCAGGTCAAAAGCGTGCTGGGACAAAGGCGCGAGCAGACAATTGAGCGCAGCGCGGAGGCATGCGCCAAAGAAAATTACTGTTTTTGGGGCTCCGACGGGGTGTGTGTGTGGGGGGAACCCCCCCACTTTACTTAATACAGATCGTGCCGCGTTGTGGGGGTGTTGTGGGGGGTTGGGGGGTTGTAACCCCCCACATTTTACTGAAAACTTAACTTTTTCCCTGTTTTTAGGGAAAAAGTTAAGTTTACAGTAAAATGTGGGGGGATACAACCCCCCAAATCCCCCACAACGCCGGCGCGATTTGTATTAAGTAAACTGGGGGTGCTCCCCAACAAAACCCCCCCGTCAGAGCCCCTAAAAACAGTAATTTTCTTCGGCACGCGCCTCCGTCTTGCGCTCAGGTGTCGGCGCGCGCCTTTGTCTTCCGCGTTGTCGTCTATGAACCCTAATCAGTGTCCCGTAAACTTCCTGAAGCCGCAGCACACTATACTCAGGGCTGTGGCTGGAGAGCATCTGGAAATGCATGGACATCGATGCGATGCTGTCATGCGCATGTGTGACATCATCACGTCAACGTCCACACTTGCTATTAGTAGCCAAGGTGGTGCTGTAGGAGGAAAGGTACGTAGAGACGTCAGTTGACTGCCTACAGGACATGCCTCTCACCGCAAGAGGCGTGTCCCGTACGCAGTCAGCCAGTGCCTCTACTCCTCAACAGCATCTCGCGGCACACAGTTTGCCATACACTGCATTAGAGGTTCAAGAAGATACTGCCGTCGGGGAGGGTATAGGCAAACTTAGGGAGCTGATGTTCAAAGCTTACCAGGCCGGTAACGTTCCATTTTGACTGTTTTGCACGTATGTTATTGTGTACCTAATGCTCAGAGGGTTTTGGCACTGTTTTTACCGCTTGTGAAAGCAGCGGCCGAAAACTCGATGAAAACGTAATAAGACTCGTTTATCCTTTGTGGAATGAACGCACACACGTAGCCTCCATCATCAATTCCTTGTGTTAGGTCTTGGATAAGCTCATCAGTACAGAGTTTGTTAATAAAAAGGGAGGGACATTTTTCTAAACTTTTGTGCAGGTAAGCCCATGTTTACTGTTGACCATTTGAATAAAGGAGAATTAGGTCAGTTAAGGAACGTACACATGGTCATTGTTAAACCATCATGTATAGTTTGGAAATGCAGGGTTCAGAGGGAAACAAGCCAACAACAGCCAGGGCATGTGGATATTTTATTTGGCAAACATCTGAAAAAACCCCAAAAACCCCACACCTCTGAATCAACCACTATACAAGGGGGGTTAGAAAAGTTTGGTAAAAAAAAACCCAAAACCCCAAGTAATGCATTCACTCTGTAGCCCCTCACTATCTTTCCTCCCCCTATGCTCCCCTCTGTGAACTCGTTCATTGGGTAAGTCCCTCTTATCTGTACCCTTCTCCTCCACTGCCAGCTCCAGACTCCGTCCCTTCCTTTTTGCCGAGCCGTATGCCTGGAACAGACTGCCAGAGTCAATACGTCATGCTCCGTTTCTAGCAGTCTTTAAATACGTGCTAAAAGCCCACTTTCAACTCTTAACTTTCTCACCGTCAGATATCTTTACCCATCGTATCATTCCTTGCTAGAAACTCCCCAACCCTGAGATGTCCTGTCTGTCTAAATTAGATTGTAAGCTCATCTGAGCAGGGACCGTCGATTGAATGTACACCTTTCAGCGCTATAGAAATGATAAATAGTAGTAGTCTCCATCAAGGGCTTTACACTTAGTCCAGCATGTTTCCAGTGTTTTTATAAGCTATTTTTCCTATGATACAATAACACTGGAAACGCACTAGACTAAGTGTATAGCCCTCAATGGAGACTAAGTCAGTGGTTCCCAACCCTGTCCTGGAGGACCACAAGGCCAGTCGGGTTTTCAGGATAGCCCTAATGAATATTCATGAGAGAGATTTGCATATAATGGAAGTGAGAGGCATGCAAATCTGCTTCATGCATATTCATTAGGGCTACCCTGAAAACCCGATTGGCCTGGTGGTCCTCCAGGACAGGGTTGGGAACCACTGGTTTAACTTGTTTTTTTACCAAACTTTGTAGCTCTAATAATTTTTCTATAGGGCAACCTTTTTTTTTTTTTTTTTACAAATGTATTATTTTAAATAAATAAATATGGCAATATGGGAGTCACTTTGATCAGCTACACCTCATGGGGCTCATAGTTGGGTCCTTAATATGAGTATATCTAATTGACATAGAGTTTAGTTGCTGGTACGGCTTTACCTGTGGTGTGTTCCTGGTTATGGTTTAAGAAACCTTACTGAACTGGCAGGTAGCCGTTGTCAGTTTCTTTATTCTAACATGCTAAAATCTAGCATACGTTTTGCTCTTCTCCCAGGAACCAATGCTCAAAACTCATCACGGTGCCAACATGAGGTTAACGCTGACTTTGCATAGGGTTACCAGACATCTGGATTTCCTCGGATATGTCCGGACAGCTTTTCAAAACCCGGCCCTTTGTCCGACACGTAGAGAGAAACAAACCTGTGCAGGTGTCTGATCAAAACTGAAAGAGATTTGTCTGCACCACTTCCATTCCATGCAAATGCATATTCATTGTGGGTGTCCTGGAAACCTGACTGGCTAGGTGTGTCCTGAGTAGGGATACCAGATGTCTGGGCACACCTGGACAAGCTCTCTTTTTAGAGAACTTTCGAAACTTGGCAGTTTATCTGGGTTTTGGAAGGCCTCAAGCTCAGGGCCACATCTGAAGGACCTCCGAGCAGGCACAGATGCAAAACGATGATGTCACATGCATGTGACATCATCGTGTCCCATCCGCGCATGCATGGAGGCCCTCCAGATGCGGCCTGGACTCAGGGAAGGAGAAGAGATGAGGTTTGTGCAGGGCGGGGCTGGGACAGGGCAGGGCCACATGTCCTCTTTTGTTTCTTGACCATCAAACCAACGCTATATCAAACATCAAATATGTTTTTACGCACACTTAAGACCTTGGCAGTGGCTCATTTCACATGAAGTATTTCACTCCAGGACTCACTGATCTCAACATGAGCCCCCAAAACATGTATTCATCCCACCATGCAGTTCATGAGACTCATCCCTCTGTTGCTGTTCTTCCCTTCAATCTGTTGTTCTGTACATTTTATATGTGAATTTGCCTCCTTGTTGCCCATCGTTTTCCATGCTACCATGCCCAGTACCCCAAACATGTACATAGGAATTTCTACTCCTTAAATTTGTCGTTCCGTATATCTGCTGTATGTAAACTTGTAACCCGTTCTGGGTCTTCTGGGAGGATGGGCTAGAAATTCGACTAAATAAATAAATGTGTAAACCATTGAAAAATACTTTACTATTTTTTTTAACTTTATTCAGTTTAAAACTAACAATAAGTGCAACATAATATAGAAACATTTTACATTTTAACAGCACTTAATATTCTTTCAAATTATATTTCATACCTGATATGTATATCAAACCCCCCACCCCCCCCTAAATATACCCAACAGTACATTACATTACATTACTGATTTCTATTCCGCTTGTACCTTGCGGTTCAAAGCGGATTACACAGGAAGAGAACTGGACATTTCCAGGAGGGTACATGACTTTGGAGAATACAGGTTGAGGGTATAGACTTAATAACAGAATGAGTGTATAGACATAATAACATTGGAAGGTAAATCTGGTTACATTACATTACATAGCAGATTGTCTGTTTCCATATGTTGGTAGGTAATCGGTTTCGGAAGATGATTTAGGTTCCATTTTTTTTTTTTTTAATTTTAATTTTTTTTATTGGTCGATTGAGGGTATGGTGTCAGGGAGTGCGTAGAACCTTGTCGGTGTAAGTGGAGGAGGAGAGGGAGAATAGGAAGATTGTAATGGTATTGAACAGTAGTGTTTTGATTTCTAGGGGGAGAGGAGAGGGAGGTTAGGTAGTTTGTATATACTTTTTGAATAGCAGCGTTTTGATTTCTTTACGGAATGCTTTGAAGTCGGATGTTGAGGTTAATAGCCTGGTAATGGAGGGTTCGAGTTTTGCTGCATGCGTTGCTATGAGGTTATCGTAAAGCTTTTTACGATGAGTGCCATTGAGTGGTGGGTATGAGAATGGTGTCAGTGTTCTTCTTGTTCTGGGTGGAAGGTTATAGTTTGGGCGATCGATTAGATAGGCAGGTGCAGTACCGTTGATTACTTTGAAGATTAGACAGTACAGTTTGAATTGAATTCTGGCTTTAATCGGTAGCCAATTTGAGTCTAGGTAGGCGTTGGTGATGTGGTCATATTTTCCGAGGGAGTAGATTAGTCTGAGAGCTGTGTTCTGAACGGTCTGTAGTTTTTGGATCATGTTTGTAGGGCATGGTAGATATAGGATATTGCAGTAGTCCACAAGACCTAGTACCAGGGATTGTACAATGATTCTGTAGTGTTCTTTGTCAAAGTATTTCCTTATTTTTCTTAAGTTGCGCATTGTGAAGAATGCTTTTTGGGTAGTTTTATTGATTTGAGTCTGCATAGTGCAGCATCTGTCTATCAGCACTCCCAGGATTTTGAGGGAGGTTTGGATTGGGAATTTGATTGCTTTAATTTCCAGGTCTGTTATGGATGGGTTTTTGTCCGTTTCAAGCATTAAGAATTTGGTTTTGTCCGAGTTTAGTTTTAATTTGTGGTTTGTCATCCATTTTTCTACTTCATCCAGTATTGTTTCCAGGTGTCCTGTTGTGGTGTGGTCTTGGGATTCGAAGGGGAGGAGAATAGTTATGTCATCTGCGTAGCTGAATGATGTTACATTTAGGTTGTCTAGGATGGTACCGAGGGAAGAGATGTAGAGATTGAATAGAATGGGTGAAAGTGGAGATCCCTGCGGGACTCCGCATGGATTTGACCATGGGTTAGATTTCGTATCATTTATCTTAACTCTGTACGTTCTTGTTTTAAGGAATCCTTGGAACCAGTTATAAACCACCTCTGAGATCCCTATTGCATCCAGTATCTGGAGTAGTATGGTATGATCAACTAGATCGAAGGCGGCGGAAAGATCTAGTTGGATGATTAGGATCCTGTGTCCTTTACTGAGGTATTGTTGGGCTATGTCCAGTAGTGTTGCTAGTAGTGTTTCCGTGCTGTGGTAAGATCTAAATCCTGATTGAGATGAGTGAAGTATATTGTGGTCAGCTAGGTAGTTGGTGAGGTATTGAGCCACCAGTCCTTCAATCAGCTTGACGTATAATGGGATCGAAGCGATAGGTCTATAGTTGGTAGGTGTGTCTATAGGGCCTTTTTGGTCTTTCAGTAGAGGTGTGATTATAATCTCTCCAAGATCTTACGGGAATTGGCCTTCTATGAGAGTGCTTTGTATCCATTGCGTGAGGCTGGTTTTGAATTTAGGGGAGGCATTTGTAAGTAGATACGATGGGCAGTAGGTCAAGTCGCATGAGGTGTGGCTGTATTTTTTGTATAGTCGGTTCAAATCAGGCCATTGTAGAGTTGGGAAGGTGGACCATGTTCTGTCTGCAGTTATGGCTTCTTCCGTTGCGGGGGTTGTTATTATCTCATCGTGTGTGGTAGTTGAGTTGTTGAAGGTAGTTCTGATTTTGATGATTTTGTGTTTGAAATGGTCTGCTAGTTGGGAAGCTGTTGGTGTTTTGTTACCTTGAGTGGCAAGGAATGGTTTTGTGTCCATAAGTAAATCACAGTATCCCACACCTCCACCCACCTTGGACGTGTATATTCAAAGGGAAAAAATATTAATCATTCCTTACAAAATTTTGTTAATGGCTCCCAAACATCCTTAAATTTCTTATAACGCCCCTGCTGTATGGCTATCACACGTTCCATTTTAAAAATGTGGGATAAAGAGTTCCACTAGAAACTATAATTTAAACAGTCCCAGTTTTTCCAGTTCTTCATAATAAGTTGTATGGCAACCCCTGTCATTATAAAGAGAAGTTTATTATTATGAGAAGATATTTGGCTTTTAGCCCTCATTGACATACCAAATAGTACAGTTTCGTACGTCAATGCCACTGGATTTTCCAATAAATTATTCACATTACTATTTTAATATAACAATTATTACTCCAAAGCCCATGAAATTGAAAATGTTTGCGCTTAGCTTTCAAATACTGCAAAAGTCACAAGGTCACTTTCATTCGGTCTCAGTGCCAGCAACGGCCGTGTTTCACGTCATGCCGATGCTACATCAGGACTAAGACCTTAAGGTCTCTGTTCATTGCAAATACAAAAAGATTGTGGAAACAACAATGTTCTTGATTTACTATATATACTCGAATATAAACCAGGATGTTTGGGCCAAAAAATTAGCCCATAAATGGGGGTCCCGGTTTATATTCGGGTCTTCCCCCAGTGACCACCCAAAACCCTCCTGGACTTCTTGCTGGCCTGCCTTAGGCCGGGACAGGAGGGATCCCTCCTGTCTCCTGCCCCGGCCAACACTAATAATTACCACCCTCCCTCGCAGACCTGTTCCCTCGTGGTCCAGCATGTATCCCGTGCTGAATTCCTTTGTAAAGGAAGTAGCCAGCGACACACCCGGGCCAGCACGCAGGAACAAGCTTTTCGTGCTCCCTTGCCAGCCCTGCACCGCTCCTTGATAGGCTGCCACGAGAACCGCGAATCCCGCGAGAACTTGCGGCAGTCTATCAAGGAGCGGTGCAGGAGCCATGAAAAGCTCGCTCCTGCTTGCCAGCCCGGGTGCACCGCTGGCCACTACCTTTACAATCTAAAGGATTTCAGCGCGGGATACACGCTGGACCACCAGGAAACAGGTACGCAAGGGAGGGAAGGAGGGAGGGTGGTAATTATTAGTGTTGGCCGGGGCAGAAGACAGGAGGGATCCCTCCTGTCCCGGCCTACCACTAGGTGGTTTAAGTTAAGGGGAAGGGTTAATCTTCTGGCTGGGTTAGAGGGCAGAGGGGAGTACGGGACAATCACAGATGAGGTTGGCTCTTTTTAGGGGGAAGAGGGAACAGGGAAGGAAGGTGGGACAGTGTTCAGAGCCTGGCAGGGAGGGGGGCTTGGTTCACAACCTGGTAGGAAATGGGACTGAGTGCAGGGAAGGGGGCTGGGTGCAGAACTTGGCAGGGCAGGACTCTTGACTATTAAGCCACCTGACTTACATTCGAGTCAACCATTTTTTCCCTCCTTTTGGGGGAGGGAAATGGGGGTCTCGACTTGTATTCGGATCGACTTATATTCGAATATATACGGTAACTTTATTTCTTGTATTTGGACTGCTCCATCTTCTGTGGAAAATTGGCTCTGTTTTTTCCCGTTTTTTTAGAACACTAACGGGTCCTTTTACTAAGGCGTGATAACTGTTTTAGCACACACCAATATGTAGCACCTTAGTAAAAGGACCCCTAAGTCTTTTTGTATTTGGATTGTAGTTGGTTTTTGTTTATTTTTTTTTTATAAAATAAAATTAAAAAAAAAAAAATTAAAAAAAACAAACAAAACAAAACAACAAAGCTACCTGGAACCTAAATCATCCTACCGAAACCGATTACCTACCAACATATGGAAACAGACAATCTGCTATGTAATGTAATGTAACCTGATTTATCTTCCAATGTTATTATGTCTATACACTCATTCTGTTATTAAGTCTATACCCTCAACCTATATTCTCCAATGTCATGTACCCTTCTGGAAATGTCCAGTTCTCTTCTTATGTAATCCACTTTGAACCGCAAGGTACAAGCGGAATAAAAATCACTAATGTAATGTAATTGCTCCGTCTTCTGTGGAAAATTGGGTCTGGTTGTTTTTTGGGTTTTTTTTCTGTTTTCCTAGAACACTAAGTTCCCTTCCTTAATGCGCTGTTCGCCATCTATGTCATTCTTTTTTTTTTTTTCTCTTTGTCCCTTCTATCTCCTGCTTCTTCTTTCTAAAGAAATACAGCAGCACAATATTTGTCTCCCCATTCCTTTTGTTCTCTCCAGTTCTGTTTTCTTGTCTCGACTTTATTCTAGTTCCTCTTTCTTCCCTCGTATAATCAGTCTGGTTTGTTCACAGTCTATGTAGTCAGTTTGTATATGTTTTTGTTTTTTTTTTAAATTTGTACCTCCTATTTTTTAATTATTTTATTCTCATCTAGAATTATAATAGGTGTGTAATCACATTTTAAATAAAGTATGAAAGTATGAAGTTCATTGACCCCTTCTATTCATAATTAGACTTTTTTTTACAAATCTGGTAACCCTAGTCTTGAGGAATGTTGAGAACGACCGCTCCTAAGGCTGTGGATATTCCCAGCCCTTCCATCCGTCCAAGTGAAAAAGTGAACTATCGGGAGACACGGCTGCGTACAGATGTGCAGTTCAGACACTGTCAATGGGTCATTAACTCAGAGACATGTCACAAGTTTTTCCAAAGAAGGATCTCTGCAAATGTTCTACCCACGGCTCTGGAACTCCCCCAGCGACAAGGCCTAAGACAGAAATTTTACAACATGTTCAAATCTTGCATCTCATAGAGGCAGCGAAACCATAAACTCCACTAATAACAACAATCTAAATACAGAGCACGAGGCACTTTCCTGCAAAGCTGACTTGGTTTTTTGGTCACATTTTCCCCATTCCAGCTCTCTCTCTCTCTCTCTGCACACACACAGTCTAAAGTTATTTTCTGGTTTAGGATCATAAGTTTTTTGTCTTTTTAACCTTCTCCTACAGTGCGTCATGGAGAAATGGGCCAGCAGGGTCCTAAGGACACACTGAGGGGACACTCGATGAAGATACAGGGAAATACTTTTAAAACCAATAGGAGGCAATATTTTTTCACTCAGAGAATAGGAACGCTTTGCCAGAGATTGTGGTAAGAGCAGCTAGCGTAGCCGATTTTAAGAAAGGTTTGGACAAGTTCCTGGAGGAAAAGTCCATAGTCTGCTTACCCTGGATTGGTAGCATGGAATGTTGCTACTCTGGGGATTCCGGAATCTTGCTACTCTTTGGGGATTCTGCATGGAATGTTGCTCCTATTTGGAGTTCCGGAATCTTGCTACTCTTTGGGGATTCTGCATGGAATGTTGCTACTCTTTGGGTTTTGGCCAGATACTAGTAACCTGGATTAGCCACCATGAGAACGGAAACCCCAGAGTAGCAACATTCCATGCTAACAATCCAGGGCAAGCAGACTATGGACTTTTCCTCCAGGAACTTGTCCAAACCTTTCTTAAAACCAGCTACACCGCACAGATCTGGTGACCTGGTGGCTTAGTGACAGTGCAGGGCATTGCCCTGCTGAAGGAAGTGGGTTCAATCTTCTGCTCCTTGGATTGGCTAGGGCTGGGTTGAGGACGGAGGAAGTCATAATTGCCATGGAACAGTGACACCTAGTGGCTGGATTTAGTGTCCACGACTGCAGCTTTTCAGACAGGGTGGTGGTACGAGCTGTAAAAGAATGGGAAAACATCTTAGAGTCGCTGAATAGCACTCCTAACTTTCTATTCCCTAACTGGCAAGGTTAGGGGGGACTTGGAGGGGGAGTTTGGATGGAGCTGAAGTTTAGCTGCTTAGTGGTAATATGCAGTCCCGGCCCTGGCCTAAATATCAGTCAGTTAACTTCCGGGTCAGTGCACATACCCAGATACTTAATTCCTGAAGTCACACATCCCCTAGCAGTGACTTTCTGGGGTTACCGTAGCTCAGCTGTGGCTGTGAGCAGCTTATAAGCCATTTCCCGCCGGGGGCTGAATATATTACCCCCTACGTTTTTTTGGCTCTCGATCCAGGGGTGAGTTTCTGCCAGGCCAACAGCCAGTAACCTCTATGAGCTTATTTCCTTGTTCCCTGTTGCAGCTGCACTGGAAAGTGACAAATTTCTTTTATTAACAATTATTGTTTGGATCCTGGCC
This sequence comes from Geotrypetes seraphini, assembly GCF_902459505.1. Lineage (NCBI taxonomy): Eukaryota > Metazoa > Chordata > Amphibia > Gymnophiona > Dermophiidae > Geotrypetes > Geotrypetes seraphini. Next base: position 8,672,873 of record NC_047094.1, on the reverse strand, counting down.
CTCTTGTAATTGAGCTGCAAGACCAAAGGAGCAGGAGGGAAACTGCTGAGCCAAAAAAATGTCTTTGGCTTGCAGAGGATCAGCATTAGAATATTAGTATTCAGGTTGCATTCCTACATTAATCCTGACTATGACTATGCTGAAAGGTTGACATATGTTCTTGTCCTGTTCAGTAGAACAATTCCACGCCATAACTTATGTCCCCAGGTCAGCTCTGGTGCATTCAACCCTCCGATCTCTCCTAGGCACTGGCGCAGCTGGCGACATCTCTCTGAAATCAAAGCTAGCTAGAGGGCATCCCCTCCCTGGAATCACATATTGCAGTAGACCTGAGCCTCCCCCAGTGAAATGAGTTAAGCTGTCACAAAATAATGATGAGGTCCACGGGAGTGCCACTTATGGTGCCAGGGCAGACTTTCAGTGGCAGGGCAACAGCCTCTGGGCAGTCGCCTACTCTTAGGGCAATGCAATCAAGTGCGGAAGGCATAGTACAAAGCTCAGCGTGGATTTTACGCCTAGTTTTCTGAACTATTATAGCTATCAGCACGCCACACATTAAATTGAGTGTGGTAATGAAGGTATTAGCTAAAACAAACAAACAAGCAGCTGCCAAAAAGTATGCAAAAGATCTTCATTCCCAATGCATGGCTTTCTATCCCTGGGGCTTTAACCCTTTCAGGACCAAGGGACCTATTTGTCCCATAACTTAAAAATCCTATCAATTTTGATTGGGATAGTCTACAGTTCTAAATTTGATATGTACGGATTCCATATGATACTGCCTTTATGTAAACAAACTGGTTCCGACATTCATTCATTAGCGTCGTTGCCAGATTGACGAGAAGATTCACTTGCCACACTGTCCATAAGCCAGAAGTGTGATTTTTAAAAAAAAAAATAATGATATTTCACAAAAAAAATCAATTTTTTGGCATCTGCAAGCCCTTTTTACCATAAAAATGTCGTCAAAACCACAAAAATTGGCCTACGATCCTTATGGTCCTGAAAGGGTTAACATGGTGTGAGAGGAAGAATGAAAAGGTAGCTTGGGCCAAATTCACTAACCTGCCTGATCCGGGCAGGTCCGATGAATTCTCGAAGCCCCAATATGCAGATGGGGGTGATTGGAGGAACGCCCCCATCTGGCTGCACGGATCGCTGTTGTGTGATCTGCGTGCATGCGCAGACCATCTGTAGATGGTCTGTGCATGGCCGTCCGAGCCGGAGCCGTTTTTTTTTTTTTTACTAACTTTTTTTATTGGTTTTAGCCCTGCGAACCTGTGGTTTAAACCCGCGGGTTAAAACCACGGGCTTGCAGGCCGGGGAAGGGCAGGAGAGATTCAGGGAAGATCGGGGCAGAGCAGGGTGGCATTCAGGGGGAAGATCAAGCAGGGCGGCATTCAGGGGGAAGATTGGGGCAGAGCAGGGTGGCATTCAGGGGGAAGATTGGGGCAGAGCAGAGTGGCATTTAGGGGGAAGATCGAGCAGGGCGGCATTCAGGAGGAAGCAGGCAGGACAGATTGCAGGGCAGAGAGCAGGGCTTCCAGTCGGAAAGACGTTTTTGACTGGTCCCCAGCAGTCACACAGCTATCCCCAATTCCCAATTCTCTTGATTTTAGACAGATTCAAAGTACCATCATGGCTCTCTTCCATTTGCAATTTTGTATCCCTGAAAGTACTTTTCTGTTCCCCTTACATCTCATACACTCACTGTATGTATCTTGCTGTAAATATCTCTTACTTCTTGTTGTAAACATCTCCTACTTCTTGTTGTAAACACCTCTTACTCTCATTGTATGTATCTTGTTGTAAACCGCTTTGAACTTATGGTATAGCAGTATATAAGAAATAAAATTATTATTATTATTATTCTTCAGTTGATCAGCCAGCCTAGTCGGATCGGATTGTGTTGTGAATCGCTGCCTTCCCTACTTTTGAATGTCCCTCCCCTCATTTGCAAGCGCGGATTGGAGGATGGTCGGCAGAAAGGTAAACGAATTGGGCCAGAGGGGAATTTAGTTGGTACACGATCGGTTTGCTTATGAATCTAGCCCAATTGTTCTTTTGTTGCAGCTAACCATTGTGAGATTTTCATGCCTGTTTTTTTTCTGAGCACGAAATACCCAATACTTTTTCTTTCTTTGTTGAAGAGAATGGACAATGAGAAAAAAAACCCAAACAGTACAGGGATGAGAAGCTGAGGTAATGGACGCCTAGAGGTTGATTGACAACTGTACAGAGCGGTGTCTACAAGTTAGCACCATTTATAGAATTAGGGCCTTGGTGTGTAAGTGCTGGGCACAGTGGCATTGTAAGGGGGGGGGGGGTCAGACTGCCTCGGGCGCCTGCGCAGTGCCTCTCCTCCTCTCCCACGCACCTCTTGAAATTTTCGCTGGTGCGAACAGCATCTTCCACCTGCTGTTTATGTTGGCCTTGGCTCTCTTCTTACATCATTTCCGGGTCAGGGGACCAGGATGTGATGATAGAAGGGAGCTGGGACCAGTGCGAGCAGCAGGTGGAAGATGATGCTTATGCTGGCGAACATCTCAAGAGATACGTGGGGGTGGGGTGCTCAGATGATGAGGGAGTGCACGGCGCTGCAGGGAAGAGTAGGGAGCATACCACCCCGGGCACAAATCTCCCTCACTACGCCACTGGCTGGGCATTGGCAAATTAGGGAAGTCTCTACTTTTCAAAATTACTGATCTCTATCATATCTCCCTTCTCTTGCCTTTCCTCCAAAGTATATAGATTGAGATCTTTAAGTCTGTCCCTATATGACGAAGACCACTGACCATTTTAGTAGCCTGAACCAACTCCATCCTTTTTATATATTTTTGAAGATATGGCCTCCAGAATTGTACACAATATTCTAAATGAGGTCTCGCCAGAGTCTTATACAGGGATATCAATACCTCCTTTTTCCTACTAGCCATACCTCTTCCTATGGTAGGGGGAACAGATAACTTGACCCAACACAGCTGTGTTTCAGCAAAAAATTGCCTGCTTCAGGGGTCATATTTGCAAACTGAGAAAACAGCTACACAGAACCATGGATCTAACTTGTTAAAGGCTTATAAAATTTAATTGACTTTATAATTTCACCATTGCCTTTTCAGCCTATTTGGCCACTTTAAGATCATCCTGCACTATCACATCCTGCTCTTCTTTCATGCACAATGGTTCTTCACCTCCTAAACTGTACCGTTCCCTCAGGTTTTGATCTTGAGAACATAAGATCCATCCTGTTTCCAACAGTGTCCAACCCAGGTCCCAAGTACCTACCTAGATCCCAAGTAGCAAAATAGATCCCATGCTGCTTATCCTAGGAATAAGCAGTAGATTTCCCCAAGCCATCTCAATAATGGCCTATGGACTTCTCTTTTAGGGCATTTGGCTAGATGGGCCATTTGGCTTTTATCTGCCGTCATGTTTCTATGAAATAATGCAAACCTTTTTAAAACCCTGTTACGCTAACTGATTTCACCATGTTCTCTGGCAACAAATTCCAGAGTTCAATTACACATTGTGTGAAGAAATATTTTCTCCAGTTTGTTTTATATCTACTACTTAATAGCTTCATTGCATGTCCTCTAGTCTTAGTATTTTTAGAAAGAGTGAACAAGCGATTCACATCTATCCTTTCCACTCCACTCAGTATTTTATAGATCTCTATCATATCACCCTTGAGCTGTCTCTTCTCCAACATGAAGAGCCCTAGCCACTTTAGTCTCTCATAGGGAAGTTGATCCATCCATTTTATCAAGTTTGTCACCCTTCTCTGTACCTTTTCTAATTCCGCTATATCTTTTATGAGATACGGTGACTAGAATTGCACACAGTGCAGCCGTACCATAGAGCGATACAAGGGTATTATAACATTTTCATCTTTGTTTTCCATTCCTTTCCTGATCATTCCTAACATTCTATTTGCTTTCTTAGCAGCCAGTGCACATTGAGCTGAGGGTTTCAATGTATCCTCAACGATGACACCTAGATCCTTTTCTGGGCAGTGACTCCTATGGGTCTAGATGAGTGAATAAAAGAATTGAGCACCATAGGTCAACTCTTTTGGTTTTTCTTTGTTCTACCTTGAGGGGGTAGAATCTCCTGTTTTGGGTGTATTGTTATATGTACATACTGCCTTCTGTGAACTGTGGTTTCCAAACTGCTGTGTTCCATTAAACTAAAACAATGGTCTCAAACTCAAACCCTTTGAAAGGCCACATTTTGGATTTGTAGGAACTTGGGCTGCATAAAAAATAGTTAATGTCTTATTAAAGAAATGACAACTTTGCATGAGGTAAGTTCCTACAAATCCAAAATGTGGATGATCTGAAATTATCAGAAGCAATTAAGGAAAGATTTATAAACTATAGCAATAAAAGAAAAAACAGGTCTATTGACAATGAATATGACCAAAGAAAAATTGGCATGTAGGGGTATGAATCAGTACTAAACATCATACCCTCTGACGTGCACAGAATCCAGATTACAGATCAACACTGAAGTACAGTCCTACAGAGAAAAAAAACCCTAACATCTTTGAAGCAAAATTAAGACAGATATTCATATGAAAGAAGCATTTTCAGAACAGTGAAGGAAAAATCATTACCCTATATCAGGGATAGAAATATGAGTGTGTCAAGTAGAGTTGGAGTCAACCAAAACCATCAGCCAAAGGTAACCAAATCTTTTAAATTTTAGATTAATATGGCGAGGTAGAAGTCGCCAAGTATTCATATTTATGTGTTAACATAACATTGGCACACCAAAATGTAGTGTTAAGTAAATTAGCAGAGTTCCAATTAGATAAAATCATATGAATTGATAGGGCAATTACCGTAGTATATCTATTGTCAGTTCATCTGGAAGGACCAAAGATCTAAATATAATTATATCCATATAGAGTCCAAAAAGTCTGTATGATGGGACCATGAGAAGAACATATGTTTGAAGTCTGCAAGGTCTGAAAGACAATGCCAACATAAGTTAGAACCCAATAATCTAGCTCTATGCAATTTACTCGGGGTCCAGGAGGCCTTATGGATAAAAAAGAAAAAGAGATTGCATTAAATTAGTAGATAGGGTAGGTCTATAAGTTCTGGTAGAAAGATGAGACCAATGGGCATCTGTACCATTCCATAAGGATAACTCTGTCCAGATCAGTGTTAACTCTACCCATTCAGGGGTCCCCAAAGTCCCTCCTTGAGGGCCGAATCCAGTTGGGATTTCAGGATTTTCCCAATGACTATGCATTGAAAGCAGTGCATGCACATAGATCTCATGCATATTCATTGGGGAAATCCTGAAAACCCGACTGGATTGCGGCCCTCAAGGAGGGACTTTGGGACCCCTGGTCTAGATCAGGAGTGGGCAACTCCGGTCCTCGAGGGCCAGAAACCAGTCGGGTTTTCAGGATTTCCTCAATGAATATGCATTGAAAGCAGTGCATGCACATAGATCTCATGCATATTCATTGGCGAAATCCTGAAAACCCGACTGGATTGCGGCCCTCAAGGAGGGACTTTGAGACCCCTGGTCTAGATCAGGAGTGGGCAACTCCGGTCCTCGAGGGCCAGAAACCAGTCGGGTTTTCAGGATTTCCTCAATGAATATGCATTGAAAGCAGTGCATGCACATAGATCTCATGCATATTAATTGGCGAAATCCTGAAAACCCGACTGGATTGCGGCCCTCAAGGAGGGACTTTGAGACCCCTGGTCTAGATCAGGAGTGGGCAACTCCGGTCCTCGAGGGCCAGAAACCAGTCGGGTTTTCAGGATTTCCTCAATGAATATGCATTGAAAGCAGTGCATGCACATAGATCTCATGCATATTCATTGGCGAAATCCTGAAAACCCGACTGGATTGCGGCCCTCAAGGAGGGACTTTGGGGACCCCTGCATCAGATGATCCACCGCTGCTTAAACGCTCTTGACATCGCCGCACGTGCACAGCCAGCGAGCGCCCGGGACGCGACGCTTCACCTCCCCTCCTCGCGGTCAGTCAACGCCTGCGCAGACGCTCGAGACCCGTTCCTTCCCCCCTCCATTGTCCGGCCGAGTTGGAGGCGGCCGCCGATTGGCTGCCGCGGCCCGTCACTCAGCGCCGGAGCGCGTGAAGGGGGGGAGGCCCGCGGCGCCGTTGACGTCGTCGCTGCCGCGCTCCCCGCTCCCTCGGCCGACGCCGTTGTGCCGGCACCATGATGAAGTTTCGCTTCAGGCGGCAGGGCAACGACCCTCAGCGCGAGAAGGTGAAGCAGGAGCTGTTCGCCTTCAACAAGGTGAGTCTCGGGGGCGCCGCCTCGCGGCTCGCGCCCTTCCCGCCTCTTTGCCTTAGTTCGGGGCAGCGCGCGCCGCCCTCTCAACTTCTGCCTGCCGCGAGCCCGGCTGCCAGGGGCTCCCCTTCCCCCTGGTGAGGGGGGGTGGTGGAGGCAGCTGTTGCATTGTGACATGCACTCGTCCTTTTGTCTCTGGGACCCAGCAACAGTCGCAAGCGGCTGATGTGTGACGGTTTCCTCGGTTGTCCCTTCATTTGCAGAGGTTGCGCCGATTGGCAGAGCGAAAGTCTCGTTCACTCTTCATTTTGGGGGGGAGGGGGAGGGGTCCAAAGTGGGAAAGGCAGCATGGCATGACCCTTTCTGAAGCATGAGCTACGTCTGGTGGGGGGGGGGGGGTGGATGGAAAGGGATGCCTTAGCTCATACCCAACCCTAGCACAGATGAGACATTGAGCTGGATGTCTTGTCTTCCACATTCATTCTTCATTGGGGGAGGGGGGGGTCCAAAGTGGGAAAGGCAGCATGGCATGACCCTTTCTGAAGCATGAGCTACGTCTGGTGGGTGGGGGTGGTGGTGGAAAGAGATGCCTTAGTGCATCCCCAACCCTAGCACAGATGAGACATGGAGCTGGATGTCTTGTCTTCCACATTCATTCTTCATTGGGGGAGGGGGGGGAGTGGTCCAAAGTGGGAAAGGCAGCATGGCATGACCCTTTCTGAAGCATGAGCTGTGTCTAGTAGGCAACTGAACCCAAGCCAATGGCTTGGTTGGGGGGGGGGATGTGTGGAAAGGGAAGCCTTAGCTCATACCCAACCCTAGCACAGATGAGACATGGAACTGGATGTCTTGTCTTCCACATTCATTCTTCATTGGGGGAGGGGGGGAGTGGTCCAAAGTGGGAAAGGCAGCATGGCATGACCCTTTCTGAAGCATGAGCTGTGTCTAGTAGGCAACTGAACCCAAGCCAATGGCTTGGTTGGGGGGGGGGGATGTGTGGAAAGGGATGCCTTAGCTCATGCCCAACCCTAACACAGATGAGACATGGAGCTGGATGTCTTGTCTTCCACATTCATTCTTCATTGGGGGAGGGGGGGAGTGGTCCAAAGTGGGAAAGGCAGCATGGCATGACCCTTTCTGAAGCATGAGCTGTGTCTGGTAGGCAACTGAACCCAAGCCATTGGCTTGGTTGGGGGGGGGGGATGTGTGGAAAGGGATGCCTTAGCTCATGCCCAACCCTAACACAGATGAGACATGGAGCTGGATGTCTTGTCTTCCACGTTCATTCTTCATTTGAGGATGAGAGGGAGGGGGAGGATCCAAAGTGGGAAAGGCAGCATGGCATGACCCTTTCTGAAGCATTAGCTACGTCTGGTGGGGGGGGGGGGTGGATGGAAAGGGATGCCTTAGCTCATACCCAACCCTAGCACAGATTAGACATGGAACTGGATGTCTTGTCTTCAATGTTCACTCTTCATTGGGGGGGGGGCAGCTGACCCTTTCTGAAGCATGAGCTGCGTCTGGTAGGCAACTGAACCCAAGCCGTTGGCTTGGTTTGGGGGGGGGGGGGGGGGAAAGAGATGCCTTAGCGCATCCCCAACCGTAGCACAGATGAGACATGGAGCTGGATGTCTTGTTTTCCACTTTGGCCAACCTAGGAGTGAAATGGCTCTTAAAGGTCAGGGGGGAAGGGGGCAGCTAGGTGACTGGCTCGCCCCACGAGTAATGCTTTTAAAAAATGTGATGGTTCTTAATATATGGTTTACTGTAATCTCCTCTATGGTACAATTTTTCCATCTGTCCCGGGTAAGAATCTGTGTTGTATCTGGAAAATTCAGTGTTATGTTGGCAAAGGTTAATATTATAGAGATCAGTGGTAGATAGAAACTTGCATAAGTGGCTGGCATCTCGGTAGATTGTGGTGAGAATACAACTATTGCAAAACAGCCTTCATGCGCACGAGTTGAGTCTTTTTTTTTTTTCATTTGAAAGGAAGCTCTGCACTGAGAGGGCATAGGATGACGTTAAGAGGTGACAGGCTCAGGAGTAATCTAAGGAAATACTTTTTTACAGATACGGTGGTAGATGCGTGGAACAGTCTCCCAGAGGAAGTGGTGGAGATGGAGACTGTCTGGATTCAAGAAAGCCTGGGATAGGCTCGTGGGATCTCTCAGAGAGAGGAAGAGATAATGGTTACTGCGGATGGGCCATTTGGCCTTTATGTGCCATCATGGTAGACAAGGGGGTGGACATAAGACTATGTACACTGAAGGGAAATGGTACCTTGTGCATTATTTTATAGATGTATACTCCTGCTTTGGAAATTTAATTTGTTCTAGCGAATGATCACAACAGATCTCAACTAGGGGATTCATTTTAGGAGTCTCCTCTAATGTGGAGATCACATATTTTAAGCTGCTACTACTATTTATCACTTATAGAGTACTGACATTTATAGTTAGCTGGAAAACGGGCTATCCCTCTCATTTAGCAATAGTTTTCTATATAGGGCAGGGACCCTATACAAGCAGAGCAAAAGTAGAACCTGAAGTAGGCCGAGTGCCCAGTCTGATGTCCAGACAACTATCTTGGTGTACTGTTTGCTTCACCTGTCCGGTTAATAACATAACATAAAACACACTTGTATACCGCAAATACCATTAAGTTCTATGCGGTTCACAAAGACTAATAATACAAGTGAATAAACATCTAATATCTAACTTCCAAAAAATTCCCTAAAAAGATACATCTTTAAGGCACGTTGAAATTGTTGATACGAATATGGGAATGTGAATATGTGAGTTAAATCCCTAGTCCATGAGGCTGCCTGAAAAGATAACAATCGTTCCTGAAATTTCTTATATTTATAACCCTTTACAGAAGGGAATGAAAATTGAGATTTTCTAGAATGTTTAGAATTTGTACTGATAAAAGATTTCATGAGATACTCGGGAATTGAACCTGTTGGTGCCTTAAAACAAATACAGCCGAGCTTAAATTTAACCCAAGCCTCAACTGGAAGCCAGTGCAATCGGTGATAGAAATCAGTGACATCGTCATTCTTCTTTAAATTAAAAATCAATCTGACTGCTGCATTCTGAACATGCGCAGTCTTTGAAAATTCTTCCGAGTACCAGCAAGATGGACAATATTACAATAGCCCAACTGACTAAGGACCAATGATCTATCCAACAATCGAAAGGAGTTAATATCAAAATATGCTGTAATAGTTATTAGTTTCCCTTTTGAACCAACGAGTCATCCTGATTTTTCATAGTAAGGGTACGATCTAGAATTACACCAAGTATCTTTATGGTTGATACTGGATACAATGCAAAGAAATTTTTTTTTTTTCTGTATTAATTTTCAATTTAAATTCTGACATCCAAAATTCAATTATCTGTAGAATCTCAACCACAGTTTGATTGATTTGAGAGAAAGAGGCATGTACAGGAATTAAAATAGTGATGTCATCTGCATAGCTAAACAATTTAATTTTAAACATATTTTGAAGTTTATCCGCAATGGTATGGGTAACCAGGTAATGGTGCTGATCACTGCTGAAGCTCAATATTCATCACTGACCACCATCTGGTAACCAGTGCTCAATATTCTGGGGTTTTATTTATTTATTTTTTTTTATCATGGTGGCTGGCATTTAAAAAAATGAAGAAAACCCTTAACCTGGTATGGTTGACTGCTTGCTTGCTGGATTTTAGAGCGTGTTTGAATATGGCCCATATGAACACAGAGTATTTGATTGCAGTTCATAAGAGGTTTTTACATAAATTGATTTTCTTTTCAGGCTGCTAGTTGTTAACTCTGTCTTCTTCGTATTTGCAATTTTAGAAAATTAGTGAAAAGTCCTTTTTGTTAAATTTATGGGTAACTGAAGGTCTGGTAATTTTCTATTACTAGAATTTTGTCCTTCACAAATTTTGTAAATCACTTATTGTGCAGCCTCTTTACTCTCCTGGGCACTACAATGAACTGAAATGTATTTGCAGTTTATGGAAACACTTAAGATGGTGCTGGGGATACCCCTGGTCAAGATTTTAGTTGCTACAATGAATGCACATGAGTTATATACAGTGTTCACAACACTATATGCAGGTTTCTTGCTTACTGGGTCCATTGAAGGATCTAGTTGAATCTCTTTAAAATGGGATTGAATCGGTCCTTGCATTTATAGCACGTTGGTCTAAATCAGGCTGTTAGCTTTCTCTACTACGCTACACAAAACCTTTCCTGATTTGTTCAGCTCAAAAGACTAGTGTTCTTGGTGACTGTAAAAATTGTTGGTTACTATATATTTGTAGCTGTCCCTATAAGCTGCCCTGATTCAGAAAGGTGCCAAAGCAACATTCCCATTTGTCATTTGCAACTTTTCCAGTCTGGGTATGATTGTTTGTGTATGTGGTGGTGGGAGTGGGGGGGGGGTGACTACTTGTAGGAGAACCACACACTAAGGGAAGCAAATATCAATCCCATTTCTAATGCAATGGCTTCTCAGGAAAAACAAAAAAGTGACTATATCCCCCTTACTTAAAACTATATTACATGCAGCAATGAATTCCTGTTGAACAGTGCTCAGAAAATCTTCAATGTCGGACCAAATGCCGGGACCAAGCCCAAAGGTGTAAACCGTCTCTATCTCGGGTCTTAATCATCGCACTGAGCAATTCTTTTAATGAATGAATCAGGACTTGAAAAGAGCATGGAAACGTCAATAAACCTTATCTGAAGTAACTGGCGATTGTTGGAAAAAAGTGTGGGTCCTACTTGTAGTAGACATTTATTCCTGCTGACCATGAGGCAGTATAGGTAAGGATGCAAATAAGGATGTGGAAAATGCATCACCTAACTTGGAAAATCTGAGTTTTAACACTTTTCACTGATAAAACAACTACATAGGATCCAAGCTAACCCTGTACACCTCCACCTGCCTCCTCTGCTCTGAAACGGAGAAACGCTTATGCATCCCTCCAGGAAGGTCTCTCCTGTCAAACTGCCCACAAATGCTCCTACAGCCACTTTATCCTCCAACTCTGGAACTAGCTCCCCCCGCAAATCAGATTACAGAACTCATTGATGACTTTCTGGAAAATGGTGGAGACCCTTCTCTTCAATTAAAATTCAAACTGCAATTAACCCCCTATCCCCCCTTCCTTTCTGCACTCTCTTTCTTCTCCATTCGTCTTAACTTGTACTTAAGTTGCTGTATAGTCATAGTACTGTCCAAATGTATTCCACTGTGAATGTTGGCTTGTAACCCGTTCTGAGCTACTCGGAGGATGGGATAGAAATCAAATTAAATAAATAAATAAACATGAAACTTATTTACATTTAAGCCCGTTACATTAAAGGGTGCTAGAGTAATGTGTGTATCTGTCTTTCTTTCTCTCTCTCTCCTTGGCTGCTGTCTGTCTTTTCTTTTTGTCTCTCTCTTTCCTCAGCTGTCCACCACCACCCCTTCCCTGCTCCCCCTGTCCAGCAATAGCCCATCTCCCTTCCTTTTACCTCCCCCGTGTCCAGCAGCACCCCTTCCCTGTCCAGCAGTAGGCCTTCTCCCTTTTACCCCCCCCCCCCCGTCTAGCAGCACCTCTTACCTGATCACCCTGTCCAGCAGTAGGCCTTCTCCTTTCGTTGGTCCCCCTGTCCAGCATTCACTAGCCCAGGCAGCCTCTGGGCTTTTGCTAGGCCTGCTCACCTCGCATTATCAAAGTGGGCCGGCCTAGCAAATGCCCTGCGGCTGCTGCATTTGCTGGTCTGGGGGTGAGAAGAGGCGTCCCGGCAGTGCAGGAGTCAAACCGCCACCACCACTGAAGCTGCCCCATGCGCTGGAAATTGAAATCGGCATGGAGACAGATCTCACGGACGCACAGGGAACAGAAATCTCAGGGAACACACATTTTCTACTGCGCATGTGCAATAAGGGTTTTATTATAGAGGATAGCAAATGATTTTACAAGAGTGAAATATTGGCAAAAGGTAGAAATAGAATAACAGTCACTTATTTGGGTATGGTGGTGGTGGGGATTGAAAAAAGAAAAGGCACTTGAAATGCAAGAATAAGCACTCATCAAATATTGGGACGCAATATCTACCCTGAGACGCACAAAAAATAAGTGTTACCTGTCTGTACCCCAGTGGGAGTGATTAGAGCTTGGCGAGGCAAATCTCTTCTCCCAGAGATGAGTAGAACTGCAAACTGGTGTGTTCCAAGAATCGGGTGTGATGAATCGGATAAAGAAAGCTGAGTCTAATCTTTCGTTCTAACAGGTTCTTATCATTTCTGATAAGACCATATCCAAAGATAGGTTGATTAGCCAGAGTACCTTGATATTCTGATTAAAAAGATCACAGTAATAGCTCTGGTTGTTCTGGGAACTATTTCCAGAATCCTGGAGGAGGGGGTTGCAATTGACATGACCAGGAGTCTTTATCAGCTGGCCCTCATCTTGCAAGGATGCAAGCATGGAAAAAGTCTTTGTTTACACAGCTTTGTAGAGTTGGGGGTTTTTTTTTTTTTAATTTTTTTAAAATTGTAGCAAAGGTCTCTGTATTGTGAAGTACTGGGCACTGCTGGCATCATGACACACATGCTTTGACGGTCTCTGTAAGGCATTTGCTATTTGTGATGAGGAACTTGAACACCTTACAGTCCCTCCTTATAAATGTTACTTAAGGCTTATATTCCACAACTAGCATGACAGTTCTGCACGGATTATAAATTCTAACAGAAGCTGGCACAACAAAAATACCAGTAGTTATAGTATTATTAGATTGTTTACTTCCAAATATTGACAATTTATTTTCAGTAGCACATATTTACAAAATGGCCTTAAAGGCCTGGCAAAACAATTAGTAGCTTTAATTGTTCTTATAGTTAAGGGGTAACCAAGTTCCAAGCCAAAACAGCTTGATATGAGAAAGGAGTTCAGTGTCTTAGATATGATTGTTTCCAAATATAAAAAAATCAAGAATTGATTGCATTTATTATTCGAGTCGCCTTTACAAAGTGGCAATATCAGTTTGATCATATATGAAGGCGACGGTGAAAGCTCGAAGGATGCTAGGGTGCCTAGGGAGTGGTATGGCCAGTAGGAAAAAGGAGGTATTGATGCCCCTGCATAAGACTCTGCTGAGACCTCATTTAGAATATTGTGCACAATTCTGTAGACCACAACTTCAAAAAGGTATAAAAACAGGATAGAGTTTTTCCAGTGGATGGCTACTAAAACGGTCCTGGTGGTCTTCGTCATAAGGCGTATAGGGACAGACACAAACATCTCAATATATTACTCTTGATGGAATTCTGCACAAAAATTCAGAATTTAAACAATATTTTTGTTAATTATCCATATTCCATTTAAAATGCTTTTCTTCTACCTTCGTCTGGATGTCTTATTTTTACATCATGTTGGTTCCAGTTTCTTTTTTTGCTTTCCTGTCTGCTAATTCTCCTTCAAGTGGCTGCTGACCATTTGTCTTTTCTACTCTTTCCTGCCTAAATGTCAGGGATAATCTTGTTAAGCAGCAGGAAAGGACTGTGGTACCTCACTCCACCTGCCTCAAGACATATTGATCATTCCTTTTTAGTGCTTTACTTCGTTTTTTTTGTACTCCTCCTCCTTTTTCACTTTTCAGCTACTATCAATTTTCCATCTTTTCGCCATTCCCCCATTTCATTCCATTTTCGGCCCTTTCATCTTTAATATACCCCGATTTACCATATTTCTACCCTCTTGTTATATCTATCATCTCATCTGTTTCCTTGCCACCCTCATAGCCTGACATCTCCCCTCTTTCCTCCTGCACTCTCCCCCATAGTCCAGCATTTCTCCCACTCTTCCCTTACTCCCATTGCCAGACATCTCTCCATCACTCCATTCTGCTCCTGGATCCAACATTTCCCTCCTTCTCCCCCTTCACTTCCTGTGTCTCTCCCTCTCATCCACCCCCATGTCCAACACCTCTTTCCCTTCCTTGTGCCCTGGGTCAGACAACTATCCCCCCTCCATGCACTATTTCTCCCTTCCTCCCCTCACCATGCTAGCCTTCCTCTTCTCCCTCTGTGCCACCAACTTTCTTCCCTTTTAATCCCTTCCCTCCCTCTATGCCACCAACTTTCCACACTTTCTTGAATTCAGACAGTGTCTGCACCACCTCTTTTGGGAGACTATTCCATGCATATACCACCCTTTCTATAAAAAAAGTATTTCCTTAGATTACCCCTGAACCTATCACCTCTCAACTTCATCCTATGCCCTCTCATTCTGGAGCTTCATTTCAAATGAAAGGCTCGCCTCATGAGCATTTATGCCACATAGGTATTTAAATGTACCATATCTTCCCCTCCAACAGATGGTGCAGGTGGCTTGGTGCAGAAGTTTTTCTTGGCCTCGGTGTTGCTGGACTAATGATCTAGGTCTACAGCCTTACTATTTGAGGATTCAAGAAGCTTGTTAAAACCAGGGAGAGAGTTGCTGAAGGCCACCAAATACAAAATCAAAAAGAATGATTGCAAGGTCATGTGCTGTCAGCTGGCTTCCTCGTATCTATGCTGATGACATTCAACTTGTTGAGCCAGAGTAGCAAAAGGGGAAAAAGATATTAAGATGAGGAGCAAGGACTATGAGGGGGGAGGGAGGAGGGGGAGAGACGAAACCTTGAAAATAAGACAAAGTAATCCAGAACCTCACAAGATTGGTAACTGGCACACTCTGTTCTGTTGGCTATGTCAGTTTCAGTTTCATTTGCCTATGTTTTGTTTACTTATCAAAATCCTATAAATTTTAAGACGGGGAGCAAAAACTGAGCCCTGTGGTATGCCAAATTAAGATGAGAGGATATTAGACCACTTTTATTCAGAACAGTAAAAACAAAACCGATTTAAACAGTGTCTTGTAATTCACAAAGCTGGGACACAGTGATCAATGGTTGATCACATGCTGATTCAAGGTCTACACTACACCGTATTGGAACAACTTTTGATGGCAACAGTGCTGTAGCACGCTCAAGTCTCTGCTCTTACCTTTTTTTACCTTGTCGCTCCTTATGACTCCTAAATGATGTGGCAGGATTTGGGTTTATCCTTCTGACGATTCTGGGCAGCAGAGCTCTCCCCTCAATCAAGTGTTTTTGCTTGGAGGGGGAGGTTTCTCCAACCTGCCTGCTCATTCCTCCCCCATAAGTTCTCCTTGGGTTTCTGCCAGTAATGACCTGCAGAATCAGGAAGCAGTTTATAAATCTCTCCCCTGCCCCCTGACTTGCTTGTCTGCTGATGAGTCAAGAGGAAACTCGCAAGTTGATTTGGATAGGGATTATACTGTAGGAATGGTCCAGCTTGCACTGTTGGGAGGTGAGAGATGCCTGCAGGAATAGGGAAGACCTCATGGGCCTTTAGGTCGTTCTCTGTCCTTGTCTAGCACACTGGAGATGCTTACTTAGACCAGACATCCTGTTTGTCTTGTGTGTTTTTAGATTATAAACTCTTTTGAGCAGGGACTGTCATTCGTGACTCTGTACAGCGCTGTGTATGTCTGGTAGCGCTTTAGAAATAATAGTAGTAACAATAGGCATTTCAGAAGCAGTTGCATAAAGGGAGGTCTCGTACAAAAACTGGAAGATATAGCAAAAAATGATTTGTGCTTATCTCTGGGTGGCATTTTCTATAAGCACTTGAGTACTAAAACCAGGCTTGGTTCTTGATTTAAACTAAAGTGTTTTTGTAGGAGGTGATGCTTTGTACAGAAGTGGCTTTGATGTGGAATGTGTGGGGTGCCTTCCTGCCTGTACTTGTGTATACTTTTTTTTTTTCTTTTCCATTTTCTCCTCCTGTCCTCTGATACTCTAAAACTTTTGTACATCACAAAAGGCAGTACATTAAATTCAATAAGCACTTTATTTGAACATTCAGGAAATGTAATGCATGGGCAGTTGTGGTCTTGGATAAACTGTTCAAATACCTTAATTTGTTTCCAGTTTGGTTCTGTACGGTAATGTTAAATAGTTTTTATCAGATTAGTTGAGGGAAGAAGAGGGCAGAGGCAAGAGGCAAACACTCCTCACATGTCATACCTACATTAAGGCACATCATCCCCCCATCATTTAGAACACTAGATGGACTGGGGAGCTTCAGGAAGGCCATGAAAACCTTCCTCTTTACAAACCCAGCGCTTTAATGACCTGTGCTCAGAAACTTAGCAACCTCCACTACCTGACCTACTAAACACAAATGCCATTCCTAGTATAACATTACTGCCCTACTGTCACTCGGATGCTGCATAGTGAATTATATTATATTTTGTCATGTCTATATTGTCAACTATGTCTTGGCCCATATTGTGAATGTGCTCTTGTATCCCGTTCTGGGATCCTTTGGGAGGATGGGCTAAATGAATGCCACTAAAGCTGAGCCAAATGGAGGATGACAGGCCAGGTAACTGCTGAACAGAACACCAGTATGGTAAAGATAGACACACAGAAACATGATGGCAGATACGAGCACTGGCCGCCGTACATGAAGAAAGACATGGTACTACTCGAAAAGGTCCAGAGAAGAGCGACTAAAATGATAAAAGGGCTGGAGGAGTTGCCATACAGTGAGAGATTGGAGAAACTGGGCCTGTTCTTCCTTGAAAAGAGGGGACATGTTTGAAACGTCCAAGATACTGAAGGGAATAGACTTGGTAGGTAAAGATTGTTCACCCTCTCCAAGGTAGGGAGAACGAGAGGGCACTCCCTAAAGCTGAAAGGGGATAGATTCCATACAAACGTAAGGAAGTTCTTTACCCAGAGAGTGGTAGAATACTGGAACGCTCTTCTGGAGTCTGTTATAGGGGAAAACACCCTCCAGGGATTCAAGACAAAGTTCCAGCTAAATTGGAACGTACGCAAGTGAGGCTGGACTCATTTAGAGCACTGGTCTTTGACCTGGGGGCCGCTGCGTGAGCGGACTGCTGGGCAAGATGAACCACTGGTCTGACCCAGCAGTGGCAATTCTTATGGCCCATCCACAGAATCCACTATCTCCTCTTCCTATAGGCTAAGGCTCTTTGCACCTGCATTGTGAGGACACAAAGCTGTATGATTATAGAAACATGATGGCAGATAAAGGCCAAATGGCCCATCTAGTCTGCCCATCCGCAGTAACCAGCTTTATTGGAAAATTTAGATTCATGAGATGTGGTGGGGGGGGGGTTGTTGGTTTTTTTTGGTTTTTTTTTGTAAATCTTTGTGAAAACCTGACTTTGCTCTGTGTTGGCAAACGCTTGCATCAGGGAATTTCAAGGTTGAAAATTGTTTGTTGTGAGCTTCTATACAGCTACTAATGACTGGGGAATCAATTCAGTGCGGTTTGCACGACCTTCTGTAAAGGTGTTACAATACATGTGCTCTATATAGAGTTACAGGGGTTTCTGTAAAGGTGTTACAATACAGAGTTATTGATTATGACATAATTATGCCAGTATTAATCATCCTACTTATGTTACCAGCACATTGATCATCCTAGTTGTATGCATATGTTTATACCAAATCAATCTTCCTACTTATATTCACATATAATACTAAGTTTAGTATTGCAGCTAAGTACACAATATTCACACACCTAAGGAAGTTGGCCAATTCAGCTAAATATAATCTATATACACGTTTCTGTATCGTGTTTTTTTTTGGGATGATACATTTTGTATGAATGTTGGAATGTATAAATGTGATTAAATCCTGTGGTTTTTAGATACTAAGATAAAAGCTCCAGGTGCAAATAAAGGCGACCAGTATTTACCATACTGGCTTTTTGTTTGACTTTATTATCTAGACCTGCCACCCTCCCATCTTGTGATTAGGTTAGTTTCTTGGACAGGCAGCTGAGTAATGAGCAACACGCTGGCTTAATGCTATAACGTTAAGGCAGGGGCTCCTAACCAATAAAGTGCAGAGAAGGGTCACGGCAACTTATCAAATGCTTTCTAGATGCTGAAAGCAGTTATTAGATAATTGGTATAACCATGTACTACTTACTGTAAGTTTTAGCAACATAGTGATATTAGAGCTGTCGGTCACTGAACAGACATGTGAACGTAGGGTTTCATTAGTGGTTATAGGAGTAGAGGAACCAGAAGAGGCCAAGAACTGCTCCTGTGCTGTAGTGTTTCAAATTCAATTTCTGCTGCTGTTGTAACTGTGCCCTAGATTTGGAGTGAAGTTTTAGTCATGGTTACTTTTTTGCACAACTCATTTGGAGAAACGAAGGTGGGAGTACACAACGCCAAGGTGCAAGTGCATCGTGGCAGATGCTTAAAACTCAGATATTACAACACAGTTGAGTGCACATCTGTACTGTGGTACCGACATCCTTTGTGATGGACAAGGGTGTAAATATTTTCTATAAGGCTCTCTTCCATTAGCAAGAAACCACCAAATATTCCCATTAATTGGATATATAAGCTTGTTTGCATGCATCTTGCATTTTTGTCCCTAACTTTATTGCTGGAAAGCTTTTGCATTTTTAGGTTCTTTCCCTCCTCCTCCCCCCCCCCCTGAAAAAAAAACCCAAATGGTACTGGCCTGGCAGTATTGCAGTACCACGTTTGAGCCAAGTCAGATTCTCTGGTCAAGTCGTCATCGTCTGTTAATGGACAACTGGTGCTGGAGATTGTGCATGGAAGAGGGTGAACTTGAAGGCTCATGGCACTGGATTCCAGCCCCGATGCTAAATGAGGTGTGGGCTCAAAAAAAAACCAACAAAAAACTAGAGCTTGCTTTATTTAAATTTTATTTAAAATATTTCTAGCCCACATCATCCACAGATCTGAACAGATTAAAAAAATATGTACACAATATGAAATTACAAACATTTAAATAAAATCATCAAATATAACATTCTAAAAATCAAAACTCAAACATCAAATCGGCAAAACAATAAAAATCAGGCCATTAATAAGTTTTCTAAAAATCAAAAATAATCTTTCAAATATTAACTCGAAAGCAAAATCAAACACAGCCGTAAGTTTCCCTCCCTATTTTTTCCCAAAACTTCCCTTACTAATACAACCTCCTTTTCTAAAACTGTAGCGTGTGTTTTAGCTCCGGCTGTGGCAGTAACAGCTCTGATGCTCATAGGAATTCTATGAACGACTGAGCTGTTACTGCTGCAGCCAGCGCTAAAAACCATGTTCCAGTTTTGGAAAAAGGGGGGGTGGTGGTGACAGGTAGGTAGCTATTGTGAGCACTTAATGTCTTCCCTCACCCTGCTTCAGAGCAGTTGGCATTGCTGCTTCTCTATAGTTTTTTACCCACCCCCCCTTTGGTAAATGTAGTGACCAGAAAACATTTTGTCATAGTAATCAGCCAGCAGCGGTCAGCGTTTTCTTTTAAACACTGATTGGCTAAATTAGCATCAAATTTTTCATATTATAAAACGCATTTTTTCCACCCCAAAAATGGGGTGTCTCTTATGGACTGAATACACTGTGTGCCCCACCCATCCCCACCCCCGCCCGGTTCCTTTTTTAGTGGCCGTGGTCCAGTGCAGTCTTCTGGATGGCTGCCTTTGTCTTAGAGTGATGCACAATACAGGAGCGCAACCTTTTGCGCTTCCTGCCTGGTCCCGTACCACTCTGTGATTAGCTGCAGTCAGTAACTGTCTGCTGCTCACTGACTGCAGCCAATCACAGAGCAGTGTGGGACCAGGCAGGAAGAGCAAAGGTCACGCTCCTGCTTGTGCGTCGCTCTTCTAAAACAAAGGCAGCTCTCCAGGAGACTGCGCTGGATCACCGCCACTAAAAAAGGTACCGGGTGGCTTTGGGCTGCGGGCTCTGAGCTGTGGGTTTCCCAGCACCAGACCACCAGATACACCTATGTAGAGGAGGAAAAACCAAGAAGAAAATTCTGAACCAAACTTTTTTTTTTTCCCTCCTCTACACGTAGGTGCGTCTTATGGTCTGAAAAATATGGTAGTTGGTGCTGGGCCATGTGTGAGCACCAGCCCCCAAATCTGGTGCTATTTTTTTTTTTTTTTTTTTTTAATGGGGCAGATCTAGAGCTTGTGGGTCCCAGTTGATGTTCATTTGTGACCAACAACTGAAAAGCCTTTGAGGTCCTGCAATATTTCCCACCCCCTACAACATGCAAGATAGCCCCCCCTCCCTCCCAAACTTCCTGGGCCTACCTGCAATCTCCAGTGGTCTACATGGCAGTGGGAGCATGATCAAATCCTACTTATTCCTGCCCCTAAGCAGTTTTCTTCTTCTCCCTCCCCACCCCCCAAGGTCATAACCCTAAGACGGTTGAGTTTCATGAATTCCCTTGCAGATGGGGGGTGTTAAGTGAGTTGCTAGCAGAATTCTTCCCTGCTGATTCTGATTCTTTAGTAAAGGAAAGATGCTATTTGCCTGAGGGTTTGGATAGATACTAAGGCTATTATGTGCATTTGGGACTTAACTGAATATGAATATTCTACAGTAAAACCTTGGTTTACGAGCATAATTCATTCCGAAAACATGCTTGTAATCCAAAACACTGGTATATCAAAGCAAATTTCCCCATAAGAAATAATGGAAATTCAAGACTATTCATTTCACAACCCAAAAACTTTAATACAAAATACTATACGTACTTGTATTGCAAGACCTCAATCGTTTAGAACAGTCATTACACTCCCGCAGCGTCAGAGAGAGAGAAGAACCGTCGGCTCAGTTGTGATGATGTGACACGTGTATACTGTATGTACACTTCTCCCTCCGTATCCACGGGGGTTAGGGGCAGAGCTGGGCCGCGAATAATATTCGGGCCGGTTCTGCCCCTAACCCTCTCTTCCCCCTGGCTATTTTAAGCCCTATAAGCCTCCCCCTTAAGCCTTACTTGGTGGTCTAGTGGGTGTTCGGGGCAGGAGTGATCTTCCCACACTCCTGCCCCGTGCAGAGCCTTGAGCTCCCGTAGTCTCTTGAGCCATTTCCTGTGAGTGATCTGCACGGGGCAGGAGTGTGGGAAGATCGCTCCTGCCCTGAAAACCTGCTAGACCACCAGGTAAGGCTTGAGGGAGGGCTTACAGGGCTTAAAATAGGCCGAAAAATTAAAATTGGTTTTTGGGTTTAAAACTGTGAATAACCGAATCCACGGATGCTGAAACTGGATTCGGAGGGGGTAGTGTACTCATATTGCAAGACTTTGCTTGTTTAGAACAGCACTTTACTCTTGCTGTGTCATAGAGAGAAGAACCATCGGCTCAGTTGTGGTGATGTGACGCATGTATACTGTAACATAGAAACATAGAAATAGACGGCAGATAAGGGCCCACGGCCCATCTAGTCTGCCCACCTTAATGTCCCTCCCCTACCTTTGCCCTGTGAATAGATCCCTTGTGCCCTGTATGTACTTGTATTGCAAGACCTCAAATTAAAATTTAATAAAATGTTTTGCTTGTCTTGCAAAACACTTGTATACCAAGTTACTTGCAATCCAAGGTTTTACTGTATGTGTATTCCTCCAAACAATGACTTAAAATTCAAATGCAAATATGTGGCTTTACTGTGCTAAATCCTATCAAATTGAAATTTAAAAAAAAAAAAAATGAAGCAATGTAAAGTAGGATCAATTTTTTTTTTTTAGCTCAATGCCCACTATTTGTATTCAGACACATGGTAAAATGCTATTTGGTACAACTCCAATACATGAACCTTGAGCATCTTTCAACAGAACGTAAAGCAGATATCAAGTTGGTGCACTCGTGCTTGGGGGAGGGGGGGGGCACAATTTTGCAGGGTTAGGGACATACCATCATATGATTAATGGTAGTGATAGAATTTAATGACTAGATAACATTTATTTACATACGTCTCCTTTTACAAAGTTGCACAGCCAAGTGCCACAGGGCAAATGCTCTGATGCCCATTCAGTTTCTATGAGCGTCGGAGCATTTACCATGCCAACCCGTGCTGCTGACTTTATTTTTTCCTTCTTGGTAAAAAATCCCATGGTAGGAAAGAGATAGAAGCATTCCTGGGTGTAACAGCTGAGGAGGTTCTGTTGGTAATTTAGAGTATCCCCTGTGTGGTCCCAGAATAAACAATAGTGTGTTAAGGTACTTAAAAACATAAGACTAGCCATCCTGGGTCAGACCAATGGTCCATCTAGCCCAGTATTCTGTTGCCACAGTGGCCAATCTAGGTCACAAGTACCTGGCAGAAACGCTGATAGTAGCAACATTCCAGAATCCCTAAGAGTAACAAGATTCCGGAACCCCAAAGAGTAGCTAGATTCCATGCTACTGATCCCAGGACAAGCAGTATCTTCCCCACCCCCCAAGGTCTCAGTCTGTCTCAGTAACAGACTGTAGACTTTTCCTCCAGGAATTTGTCCAAACTTTTTTTTTCCCCTACCCATCTACATTAACTGTTACCACATCTCTGACAATGTGTTCCAAAGCTTACCCATTCTGAGTGAAAATATTTTTTCTATTTAGTTTGAAAGTATTTTCCTGTAACTTCTGTGTGTCCTCCTAGCCTTTTGTAATTTTTGGTACAACTAACTTGATGGTGCACCTAGCTAACAAGAATCGGATCCTTGTTAGCAAAGCCCCTGGCATGTAGAAGTCTTCCTCATGGATTTTCTGGTCACTTCAACCCCTCCTGTTTCTTTTTTTGCCAGCTCATGCAAGCAATTGACTTGCAGAACACGTTCTTCCTCCCCTGAGCCCTTGAATAAAGTGACGCAAAACTTTGGGTAGCTTAGTGTGAGAATGAACTTCGTCTTCTGTGCTGCCAGTACTTTGGCTTAGGGTAGGTGGTACTAGTTGCTTGGAGGGGGACCCTGCTGTATACTTCCAAGATAATCCAACTTGGGCTATAAGTGTGTTATGCATATTTAAATAAATAAATCCAACATGGTTGCTATGGCGAAGGTTGTGTTTCAGCCACCTGAAAGGAATACAAATCTAAGACTGTCATCGCTCTGCTTACAACACTGACCACTACAGCCCTGGAATATTATGCATTCATGGTCTCATTAATCTCTTGTTTCAGCACAATATCAAACTACTTGCATTTAGTTCTGCAGAATTGGCATTCATGTGACATGCTGCTTTTTTTTTCTCCCTCTCTATTGCAAAGAGCCGGCTGTAGTGTTATCCTGCTGCCTTGTGGGATTTGGCAGCTTTCAATCTAAATCGGAACCAGCATATGGATTATGTTGCCAGAAACCTTCACAACTATCTGCCGTTCCCCCCTGCTTTTATATCCCCGCCCAACTCGGTCTAGTCTTTGGGAGGGGGGGGGGAAGACTGGAGTCACAATGTCATGGCTGTAGACATATTGTCCGCAAGTGTTTTTTATGCTGTGGAAACTGCATTCGCTTACATCCTACTTTGACGCCCTTGCATTCAGAACTTTGGGTCAGTCTCTGGTGCTGAGCCAGCTTGACGACTGTAATATAGTCTACCTTGCGGGATTCATAAAGAACATCCTAAGACTGCGTATTATTCAGAATACTGCAATTAAACTTATATACAACCGAAGAAAATACGATCATGTTACTCCATTGTACCGCGAGTTATATTGGCTCCCTGTGCCTGTGGAAACACACATTGTTTTCAAACTAGGTTGTTTGTACTATAAAGTTGTCACTGGTCAGGCCGCACAAGACCTGACCAATTCATTTGGTTTTTCATCTCGGAAACACTTGAGAAGAACTCATGCATGCATTGCCTTTCCACCAGTTAATGGCTATAAATATAAAAAATTTTCATGAGCGACAACTCTTTTTCAAGCTGTCGTGCACGATAATGATTTCAGGCATTTGTGCTCCATGTCTTGCTCTTACCTTCAGTTTAGAAGGCAATTGAAGACCCATCTCTTTACCAAATTCATAGACAATTAGATCTCTTCATTCATATTTCTGTATCCTTATTACTCTTTTGTGAACTGCATAGAACTATTTGGTTATGCAGTCTAGAAACTGATGTATTGTATTGTGGCACTGACCAAGCTGCAGAACAGAACTCCTATCCAGGAACTAACCGTTCTGTGTAACAGTGGTGGCCAGTGACATAGTGTGGTGAGAAGTGCCCCTCCCCCACCCTCTTTCCTTCCCCCCGCTACCTTTTTTTTATCTTTGGCGTGAGCAGCCAAGGCACTCTGACGTCACTTCTAGGTGCGGGTCCTGGAAGTGATGTCAGGGTGCCGAAGCTGACGCAAGCAGCAACTTTGTGGCTGCTCACGCCAAAGATAAAAAGGGAAATGGCGCGTGACGGGGGGCAGAGAGCAAGAGGGGTGCAGAGCAAGAGGGGTGAGAGTGCCTCAAGGAAGACTGCGCTTGGGGCAGACCACCCCCCACTCTACCCTTACTGCGCTACTGGTAATGACACTTGGCCATCAGGCTATCCTTGCACATGTAACTATTGGCCCATTGGTTTGTCCAAAAATTGGCAATTAACCTCCCCTCTTTCAAAGCCGTGAAAGCGGTTTATAGCACAGGCCGGCACGCTGAATACTCTGCACTGCTCCCAACGCTCATGGAAACTCAGTGTCGGGAGCAGTGTAGAGCATTCAGCGTGCCAGTTGATGCTAAACGCATTTGCAGTTTTGTTCCTGTGGGCCCTGCAGCATGCGAACTATCCAACGGGACTGCATACTGAATTCCAGTCTTGATTATATGTATGTAGAAACCTGTGGATTTTTTGCATGGGCTTTATGGATGAATCTCTTGGACTTCTCCAGTGTTATGCTCACTGACGTTCACAGCACTGGTAACCGAGGAAGTGTATGTTCTGTTGAACAGAACCTGCCCATAACGGAGGAAATGGGGATGTCCTAAATTCTATTTGTGAGGATTTAAATTGTTGGAGAGGAATCCTGAAATTATAAAAGGGAGAACCCAATTTTAAAATTAAGTTCTGCTGGCTTTAGCCTCCTAAGCCCGGAGTCTAGGAGAGCACTCTGGCCTCAGACCCAGGCGAAAAAATTACTACATCTGAAAAAAGGGATAAAGATACCACCAATCTGAGGAAAAGGTCAAACACGTTCATTTCCCCCCCCCCCCTATTCTTAAATGCAAACATCAAGAAACACAATAGTTTTTTGGCAACAAAGAGCCTTTGTCAGGGGTCTAAAAATATATTAAACATCTTTAAGAATGGTAAAATTCATGCTTTGTTTTTCTAATATTTTTTAATGTATAAAAAGAAACCTCTCGCCAATAATTACTGCATAGCCA
This sequence comes from Geotrypetes seraphini, assembly GCF_902459505.1. Taxonomy (NCBI): domain Eukaryota; kingdom Metazoa; phylum Chordata; class Amphibia; order Gymnophiona; family Dermophiidae; genus Geotrypetes; species Geotrypetes seraphini. Next base: position 8,647,378 of record NC_047094.1, on the reverse strand, counting down.
TCTAGCTTGCCAGGAGTTGTACAGCAAGGCACATGAATCCAGTGAAGTGGAATTGGGGGAACCCACTTCACGCTAAGCTCCAAACCAAGGGAGAAGGCACTGCCACTCTCAATTTCTTTTGCCATAGAGCTATGTTGGGGGTGCTGTATTGGACACTGCTTCTGCTTGGCCAAAAACGTATCTATTGCTGTATCGTTGCATGGTGTCATGTACCAGGCGCCTCCATTCCCAACTGCCTGGATCTTAGACTGAAAAGAGAGCAATTGCTCTGTTATATGAAGTCTTCCTGGCTAATAAAACGATCTGTAGTTTTTGTCAGTACCTGGCTGGAGCAGGTGGGGCCTTTGGTGTTGAGTTGCTGTTCTAGAAGGCTAAACGTTGTCTATGGTCTCTTTTTTTTTTGCCCAAGGAGTGCATTCTTAGCTTTATCAAATCAGTGTGGGCAGAACTAAATTTCCTGTTTTCTCCCCTACCATATTGTTCATCCCTTTTCCTAACCTTTTTTATTTTTATTGTAACCGCTGATTCCCTCTCTCCTCATGTTCTTAATTATATTTTGTTTTGTTTTCTACCGTATTTAATTTTTACATTTATTTAAAATATTTTTTTTTTTTTTGTAAACCACTTTAGATTTACCTTTGGTTTTTATCGTTGCGGTATATTAAATAAATTGAACTTGAGAGTAATTGAACCCGTTTCTTAAATTTTGCCATGTAATCCTTATGGGAGGATAATTGACACCTTCTGGTGGTTTAGCTTGTGTGTTTGAAAGGCAGAATATGAAATGAATAGAATTGTAGGCTTTTTAAGTATGATCTTGATGTCACTCTTCCATTGTTTTCCTCTTTCCAGACGGTAGAACATGGATTTCCCAACCAGCCAAGCTCTCTTGCCTTCGACCCTAAATTACGAATCATGGCAATTGGCACAAAATCAGGAGCTGTCAAAATGTATCCTTTGTATTGCCTTAGCTATCACTAGGCTCCTCCATAGAGAGAGAGGTAAGTCATGTTTTGTGCATAGCCATAGATTTCATCACTGTGACATGATTTGTGGTACATGGATCCATACTTTGGGTGGGGTTTTTTAAAGTTTAAAATCATATTTTTGCAAAATTTTATTTGATATTGTATTTTATATAAAGGGCAACTTAAGGCAAGGCAAATTTACTCAAGTTGAACAAATCAAGGCCATGTTGAGGACAGGCTAATTTTGCTTAAATGTGGCAACTGATGTAAAAGTTGCTGAGAGGAACAGTGAGCAGGAAGGAAAATACTTGGTCAATTTCTTTTGATAGAGGAACAAGCATGCCTTATGAACCATAAGAACATAAAGAATTGCCATACCGGGACAGATTGTAGGTCCATCAAGCCCAGTATTCTGTTTCCAACAGTGGCCAACCCAGGTCCCAAGTACCTGGCAGAAACCCAAAGAGTAGCAACATTCCAGATCTGAGATTGTGATGTCATAATGCCTCATTCCACCAATGCCTAAGAGCCAACCTCACCAGTGATGTCACAATGGCTTGATTGTCACATATACTTGGCTCATATAAGAATTGCCATAGTGGGACAGACTGAAGGTCCATCAAGCCCAGTTTCCGACAGTGGCCAATCCAGGTCCCAAGTCCCTAGCTAGATCCCAAGTAATAAAACAGACTTTATGCTGCTTATCCTTGGAATAAGCAGTAGATTTCCCCAAGTCCATCTCAAGAATGGCCGATGGACTTTTCTTTTAGGAAATTATCTAAATCTTTTTTTCTTTTTTTTTTTTAAACCCCACTAAAACAGTGTATTTACATTTTTGACAATTTCAAATCAAGCTCAGTCTGCTAAAGAATCTTGTGGTGTGGGGGAAGGAAAACAGTATCTATAAGGAAAGAAATGCAAGAATAATCAATTTAGACACTGCTATGGCAAGAGCTTTCTTTCCAGAAGACACTGCAATCTGACGCAAACAAAATTTTTCCTATGCTCCAGTTAAGCTCACACTCGCACTTCTAGATCATAGTGCGACAACTGGGGCTTCAGGGTCCAGAGAAGAGCGACTAAGATGGTTAAGGGGCTGGAGGAGTTGTCGTACAGCAAGAGATTTGAGAAACTGGGCTCCTTCTCCCTCGAAAAGAGGAGACTGAGAGGGGGACATGATCAAAACATTCAAGGTACTGAAGGGAATAGACTTAGTAGATAGACAGATTATTCACCCTCTCCAAGGTAGGGAGAACTAGCGGGCACTCTCTAAAGTTGAAAGGGGATAGATTCTGTACAAACGTAAGGAAGTTCTTCTTCACTCAGAAAGTGGTGGAAAACTGGAATGCTCTTAAGGAGGCTGTCGTAGGGGAAAACCCCCTCCAGGGATTCAAGACAAAGTTGGACAAGTTCCTTCTGAACTGGAACATACACAGGTAGGGCTGGTTTCAGGGCACTGGTCTTTGACCTAGGGGTCACCGCGGGAGCGGACATCTGGGCACGATGGACCACTGGTCTGATCCAGCAGCGGCAATTCTTATGTCTGCTCAGTATGTTGGTTACTACTTTTGGCTTTGTGATTAACTCCTTGTATGGCCTCTAGCTGTTCATCTTTCTTTGCCTTTTTAGGAAATGGTGTTCAGCTTCATCTAGTAGCCATGTCGGGCTACCATTGTTCAGGGAAAAATCACTCATCACTTGCCAGTTGTCTCCCATGTCATCAGAGGCCTCATGAGCATAACTAATGGCTGTTGACCTCTTTGCCAGCATGGAACCTTAACATTATATAATCTAATGCAGGGGTGTCCAACCTTTTGGCTTCCCTGGTCCGCATTGGTCAAAAATTTTTTTCTGGGGCCACACAAATGTGCAAACGCTGCAGCAAGACAGAAGAGAGAGCCGGCAAGATGGTAAACACCCGGGGGCAGCAGAGGAAAACACTGCATCGCCCTTGACCGGGGCTGCACAAAATACTTCACAGGGCCGCATATGGTCCTCGGGCTGCAGGTTGGACACCCCTGATCTAATGTAAAGGGGTGTTAATGTAATTTAAGTTGCTCATCTTTGCTGAGGGGTGTTGAAGCCCTGTTGCTGGAGCCGAGCTTGCTAGGAGAGGTAGATGAAGAAAAGTACCCCCCCCCCCTTGAATCCAGAAGTTTGTGAAGGTTTGGCTGTTTGCCTGAGCGTTGCATGTGTTAATTTGTCATCTGCAAGTTTTGGGATTATATAGTTTAAAATATGGTTTTATTACATTTCTTGGCTGCTTGAGATTTATTCAGGAAGCTCACTGTGACACATTATACTTTAAGAAAAATGTTAGGTTAACTTGCCCTGCCACCAGGGGTATACACTAAGCTCAAGGATCAGCCATTCAGACTTCTAGGAAAAGCTGTTGTGAAATTGTCTTGGAAATATTTTTCTTTTTGCTAGAACTAAAATGAGAATGAAGTGAACACAAAGCTCTGTTTCACTATCCTTTATACTTTTCTTTTCTTTCACTTGGTTTATTTCTCTCCCTCATGCCACACCAGCTAAAATGGCTCTCTGTACTCTTGACTGTAGACAAATCCTGCCGTGCTACTTCTACTGAGCTAACGACATGCAACAAATAGCTGTGTAGATTTTTAATCTATTATTCTGGGCTATTCTAATTCCAAAAGAATCCTAGCAAACCAGGTTCCTTTTTGTTGTAGACACACAGGGCCAATAACATCAGTTCCATACAAAAGCCACATTGGTAGCTAATCTTGGGCCTCAATTAGACTCTTGCAAAGCTGCTACATGAGCTTCAGTTCATACTTTCACCAAGATCATTTTGGCTTAGGATGTGATATTTGGACAGGCTGTTCTCTTTGGGTTTTATAAGATAAATCTTGCACAAGAAATTTTTTTTTTTTTTCCAAACAAAATCGAGGAAAAAGGACTAAGAAGCCTATTATCCCAGGACAAGCAGGCAGCATATTCTTGACTGATGGGTGACGGCACCGACGGAGCCCCGGTACGGACAATTTTAGAGTGATTGCACTCTAAGAACTTGGAAAGTTCTAGCAGGCCATAACTGTGCTTTTACTGTAGTTTCCAAAAAAATAGGGAGGCATGGAGGTGGAAAAGGGAATGGTAGGGAGTCCAAAGACAGATAAGTAAAGGTCAGCAGAAGCCTAGATTCTCATAACAGCCAAGTATTTCTGAATTCTAAGATTCAGATAGTTATCTAATATCTTTGCTTCATGATGCATCATCTCCATCACCCCCCACCTTCCTCTTCTGTCCTTTTACCTCCAGATCACTGCAACCACAAATTTGTTTTGTGAGCTTTTAGCTTGGGACTGCCTGGAGAGGAGGATAAGGGATGCAGGGCAAAATCTGTAGAGAAAACAAGTTTCTTACCTGCTTCCAGGATTCTTGGTAGACAGAAGGGGAATGTAGCCACATTCACCCAACATTACCTCAGAAGATATTTAATTAAAAAAAAAAAAAGCAAAGGGGAAAGGGATGGGATTTAATCTACTGACTTTCTGTAGTTAACAGTCAAGGAATGATTAAGAAGGGGATTACAAACAGATCTGAAAAGGTTATTATGCCGTTGTACAGGGCCATGGTATGCCCCCAACTGGAATACTCAATGGTTGCGGTACATGAAAAAGGACATAGTACTACTTGAAAGGGTCCAGAGAATAGTAACAAAAATGGTTAAGGGGCTGGAGGAGTTGCCGTACAATGAGAGGCTAGAGAAACAGGGTCTCGTCTCCCTTGTAAAGAGAAGACTGAGAGGGGCTTGATCGAAACATTCAAGATATTGAAGGGAATTGGCTTAGTAGAGAGAGAGAGAGATTGTTCACTCTCTCCAAGGTGAAGAGAACGAGAGGGCACTCGCTAAAGTTAAAAGGGAATAGATTCCGTACAAACATAAGGAAGTTCTTCACCCAGAGTGGTAGAAATCTGGAACGCTCTTCCGGAGTCTGTTATAGGAGAAAGCACCCTTCAGGAATTCAAGAAAAGGTTGTATAAGTTCCTGCTAGAACAGAACACACGCAGGTAAGGCTAGACTCAAACAGGGCACTGGTCTTTGATCTATGGACTGCCGCGTGAGCGGACTGCTGGGCACGATGGACCACTGGTCTGACCAGCAGATGCAAATCTTATGTTCTTATATATTTATATGCTAGGTGCCTTCGACTTGTGTTTTGAGTCCTAGCAACTTGATGAATTACAGATCTAAAAAGAAATAGGTTTTGTGCTAATCCAGAAAGGTCCTCCAGCGTCGTCACCATGGCTGTTTTCAATGTGTCAAGCCATCTGATTGCAGGTCATCCTCTTCGTCTGATTTCTTTGATCTTCCCAAACATGAAGTTCTCCTCCAGTGATCTTTCTCTTCTGCTGGTGTGACCAATATAAGACAGTTTTAACTTCCATCATTTGGTCTTTGAGTGACATAGCCAACTTGATCTCTTCCAGAATCGATTTGTTCTGGCGGTCCACAGCAGGCAATGAGGGGGGGGGGGTTGCATCTCCCTGTAACTCTGGGCTGCAGGAGTCAAACCCAATGTCCCTGGTTCTTGGGCCACTGCACTAACAACTTTTTTTCTCTGATATAGACTAAGGGGGAGAAGTGAGACTGAGGCAGTGCGGGAACCCCGCACATGGTCTCACCAAGTCTGTACAGGTTTGAGTTCCTGCAGATCTCTAGCTATCATCCGACAGAACCTTATGTGCTAGAGTATACTTGCATTCCTGTCTGCAAGAACCTCTACTCTACTAAAGGAGGTTCATTCAAAACGGTGGTCTCAAACTGAAACCCTTTGCAGGGCCACATTTTGGATTTGTAGGTACTTGGAGGTCCTCAGAAAAAATAGTTAATGTCTTATTAAAGAAATGACAATTTTGCATGAGGTAAAAAGTCTTTATAGTTTATAAATCTTTCCTTTTGGCTAAGTCTTAATAATAATAATTGTCATTTATAGCTAAAGAGACATATGATCAAGAAACCTGTTTTATTTTACTTTTGTGATTATGATAAACATACCGAGGGCCTCATGTGGTCCCTGGGCTGCGAGTTTGAGACCACTGATTTAAAATGACTCGGGCATTATATGAAAAGACCATATAATAGCAGCATAGAAAGAAACAAAACCTTGTGATCAAAACGGGGGTAATTTTCCCCTCCTAAAGTAAAGCTACCATACTTTCTACAAAAATTAAAGAAAACATTAACATAACATAAAAATTGTTGCTGCTGGGTCAGACCAGTGGTCCATTGTGTCCAGCAGTCCGCTCACGTGGCGGCTCCCAGGTCAAAGACCAGTGCTCTAAATGAGTCAAGCCTCACCTGCGTACGTTCCAGTTTAGCAGGAACTTGTCCAATTTTGTCTTGAATCCCTGGAGGCTGTTTTCCCCTGTAACAGCCTCCGGAAGAGCATTCCAGTTTTTCACCACTCTGTTTCACCACTCTCATGTTTGTACGGAATCTATCCCCTTTCAACTTTAGGGAGTGCGCCCTCAATCTCCCTACCTTGGAGAGGGTGAACAACCTGTCTTTATCTACCAAGTCTATTCCCTTCATTATCTTGAATGTTTTGATCATGTCCCCTCTGTCTCTCTTCTTTTCAAGGGAGAAGAGGCCCAGTTTCTCTAATCTCTCACTGTATGGCAACTCCTCCAGCCCCTTAACTATTTTAGTCGCTCTTCTCTGGACCCTTTCGAGTAGTACCGTGTCCTTCTTCATGTACTCTCTTTCTATAATGAACCCTAAGGATCTGAACAGTTTTACCTAAGGGATAGGCACCTGATCTATCTTGATCAACACAATCTTGATCAATACGTGACCAATATGCCAGATCAGTGATGTTGTATCTGGATTACTATAAAAACATGCATTAGTCATCTTTCAATAACAAATGACTAATTGGCCCAAGTCGACCTCAACAACCAGTAGAAAGTCTTAGCAAAAACCAGCCTAATCCTGTGTAGAAGGCTCAAGCACCAGCCAGAAATTCCTTATCCAACTGGACAAGTCATTCAATGCCAACTGAAAAAGCAGCTCCCCACCTTGCCTGATTAAACTTCTAATTTTAGAATATTAAGCTGCAATTCATGACCTACTAACCATTTGTGAAATATGTTGGAAACAGCTCTTGGGTATGTAATCTTGAATTAATTTTGGTACTGATGGATACATGAGACTTGGAGTTCTTGACATATCAGTAGCATGAAACTGCTATGCTGGGTTCTTAGATACTCTGGCTTTACATCTACTGTATATCTCGGGCCATTCGATTTTAATCCTAGCTTGTGTTACAGCTTCTAGTGCCTCTTTTAAAACTCTAGTGTGGCTTTCCTGTGCATGCTAGGTCCAATTGAACTTATGGATCTGTGTAGATCTGATCACTATCTCCTAACCATCAAACATTTTGCAGCAACTCCATTTTTGGATAGATATGTCTGCAGCAGGTAAAAACCAGAATAGGACAAGACTGAGAAGCGCTTCTCCCATTAAATGTACTTTTCCAGTCTCCTAAATTGTCCCATATGTCTGCATAGCTGCTGAGCTACTTAACTTTTTCCAGAAAATTTAGCTTTATCTGAGATATGCAAGAGTACTCAAAGTAGTTTCCAAGAAAACTTTTGTCAAAAATTGAAAGATGTTTTTCCATTAACTGAGGGAGAGGTGGGCACTCAGGATTTCAGAATTATTGCTTAAGCTTTAACCCTTTCAGGACCAAGGGACCTATTTGTCCCATAACTTTAAAATCCTATAAATTTTGATTGGGATAGTCTACAGTTCTAAATTTGATATGTACAGATTCCATATGATACTGCCTTTATGTAAACAAACTGGTTCCGACATTCATTCATTAGCGTCGTTGCCAGATTGACGAGAAGATTCACTTGCCACACTGTCCATAAGCCAGAAGTGTGATTTTTTTTAAAAAAAATAATGATATTTCACAAAAAAAAATCAATTTTTTGGCATCTGCAAGCCCTTTTTACCATAAAAATGTCGTCAAAACCACAAAAATTGGCCTACAATCCTTATGGTCCTGAAAGGGTTAAAAAGCAAGTTTAATGGTACTGCCCTTTCAACTAAGTGGAACCTCCTTCTGTCTGCAACAAGAAAGATTAACTGTCTGCTTCCAATTGGTGCATCTGTATGATTCACCAAAAGTTCAGACTTCCACAAGGATTACAATAAAACTTGCATTTTGGCCCCCTTACATTCCAGATAAATTTACAATTGGCCTGGTGTCTTAGTTGTGTGTGTTTGTGGTTGGGTTTTTTTTTTTTTTTGTTTTTTTAAACCCTCTCTTGGAGGGAACTCTGAATCATCCTGACCAGATTCTTTTGATGGCCCTTTGGCTTTAAGTTGCTTTCCTAACCTAACATCTGCTTTCTGTATTGTTAAGAGACATGGCATCCAGGATAGGAAGGGTTAACATGCTATGGTAGCCCCTTGACACAAAGAGGAGATTGTCAGTCTGTATCTGGCTGTGACAGACTGCTATTGTGGGAGAGGTGACTCCCTTGTGTGGAAGGCATGAATGAATGTAGGTTACACAGGCAAATAGCACAATGTGCACATTAAGGACCCCCATCTCCCCTCCCAAACTGATGCCATCTACAGTGTTCTAAAGAATTGGGAGGGTTCGAAGGGAATCTGGTGCTTGTAAGTTTGTCTTCTTTTTCTTGGATACTCAAGCAAATTGTAACATAATACAGGTAGGTTTCAGGTTTATTTAAAAATTTGATAGTATCGCCTATAAAACCTAATAGGCGACATACATAGTAAAATTATAATCATGTTACAGCTTAAAATTTAAACCACAAAGAAAAGAGGGGGGGGGGAAGAACTACATTAGATATAGGAAAGTAATATGTAAGGGGAAGTACAAATTGGGATTATGGGGAAAATAAACCTGGCCTCTTCACTTCAGAATTTAGGCACTTATCCTTTAAGATAAAGATAAAGGAAAAAGAATCAGTTTTTTCCACTTCAAACATCTTTGTATACGAGTTTTTAAGGAACTCTTTAATTTGTCCAAAGAGGGCAAAGAGCTCCAAAATTGAGGATCGTACACTGAATATTTTGTTACGTCTTGTATTAATTATTTTTAAGAGAAGGCACTCTGAGTAAATTTTGATCCATGGATTGTAGAGTTCTAAGGGGAATATATGGAGTTAGTAGCTTGCTCACATATTTTAAGCCTTTATCTCAATCTCATGTCTTTTTTCCCCCCCCTTTGTGGATCCCACATTTTGGCTTTTTTTCCCCCTCCCTAGACTTACACCCACCCTACCATTCCTCTACTAAATCCTTTGACATACTATAATATTTTGGTCAGTTTTGGTTTTTTTAAAATTTATTTTTAAGTTTCCAAGCTTTAACATCTTGTACTGAAAGTATAATTAAGACATAAATTAAACAAAGAATCATCCAACATAAGATGAAATAAAGCTTGCTTAATTTACACTCAAGTCCTCATAAATGATCCAAGAAGTAACGAAAAGAGTAATTTTCTAAAACATAATATTAGTAAACAAATAAGTATATCTGCTGCTGAAATAAAGAGCTTAATCTATTTATATAGGAGCTATTACACTTTCATTCTCCAAATGTTTTAGGGAAAGAAAACTAACTAAATGTGAAGGATCAACAAAGACATATTTTAAAGAACGGTATCTTATAAGACACTTGCAGGGATAGCGTAAAAAGAAAATACCCTCTATCGGGTCACCCCTGGTTTCAAAATTAAGACTTCTCGTCTCCTCTTCTGCGTTTCTCTCGTAACGTCAGGGAATAGCTGTATATTAAACCCCCAGGAAGTCCTTGGATCTATTCTTAAAGAATAATTTGAGAATCCAGTCCTTATCAGGGGATAATGCAACAGTCGGCAAGAGAGTAGCTGGGATAGCTACTTCTCTATTAGATTCTTCTAAGATTGCTGTGACGTCCAAAGGACCTTCCCGATGGTCTCGATCCTGGTTCTGAATTTCTTGAGACTTCATAGGTAAATAAGCCCTCGTAAGGGGAGGTAGGGAATTTTTGGTGGTCACTTTTCAAGGTAACTTATTTAATTCATTTTCTATCCTGTTGTCCCCAAAGAGCTCAGAATGGGTTACAGGTCAAACATATCGGAACAAGTTTACGATACAAGTTTTTATCCTAACCTGACACATACAGGGATCTAATACTAATATACATAATATATAATTTATCCCAGGACAAGCAGGCAGCATATTCTTAACGTATGGGTGACGTCACCGACGGAGCCCCGGTACGGACCTTTTTAACTAGAAAGTTCTAGTTGGCCGCACCGCGCATGCGCGAGTGCCTTCCCGCCCGACGGAGGAGTGCGTGGTCTCCAGTTTCTTCGTTTCCGCGGAGCGAAGAAGACGCATGTGGTATTCAACGGCTGTTGAACACTCCTTTTTTGCCTTCCCGCTCGCGTTATTTTGATTTTTTCTGCTTTTTTCCTTCGGGTTTTTCCTTTCTGTCTAATTTACAAAAAAAAAACACTTTATTTTTTCCTTTATTTTTCAACAGGCCCCGGCGGGGCCTGTTGCCATCATACAAGCCTCCGGCTTTGATTTCGCTGAGGCCGTATTCCCCTTCATGCCCCCTCAGCCGGGTTTTAAGAAGTGCCAGCGGTGTGCACGCCCGATTTCCCTTTCGGACCCACACAACTGGTGCCTACAGTGCTTGGGTCCGGAACATCGGGCTGACACCTGCACCCGCTGCGCGACTCTTCAAAAACGCACACTTAAAAATAGACAAATTCAGCAGAATCTCCTCTTCGGCACCGGTTCTGCTATGGATCCGACCCCGACGGCACCGCCGAAATCGGCACCGTCAACATCGACACCACCTGATCCTTCTGCGGGGTCGATGGCGCCAGGTAAGCCAGCTAAGAAGCCTTCCACTTCCCTTGAGCGCCCTCCAGCCACGGCGGTGACACCGGTCCTTCCGACGTCCCGCAAGTCCCGTAAGCGCTCCGCTCCGATAACGGTGAGTGCCTCTTCATCGGCCTCCTCATCACCGGAGCGTAGAGCGGCACCTATGGTACCGAAGAAAAGTAAAACGGTACCGGTGCCCCCATTGGAGGACCGTATCTCGGCCATCCTCCAAACTAAATTACAGGAGCAACTCGAGCACCAGCTTCAGGAACTGCTCCCAACCCTGCTGGCACCGCTCCTTCCGGTACCGGTCCGGCCCGAGCCTCGCACCACTACGCCAGTGGCCACCCCCTCGGTACCGATGAATACTTCGATGCCGGTCTTATCGGCACAGCCTACATTACAGACCTGCACGGCGGAGGACCCATCCTGAACCCAAGATCGACATCGATCGTCTCGGGACCGGGATCGACACCACTCCTCCCGGGACAGAGATCGGCACCGGTCTTCATCCCCCGGCACCGTATCCATGAGATCTGGCAAGTCCCTTTCTAAAACCCGCCATGCTGAGCCGGCCATCAGGGACCCTGACTTATGGGAGCAATCCCCCCTCGGTACCGAGGAGGATGCCTCTTCCACTGATGAGGAACCCTCCATGGCTGAATCCACCTCCAAGCCCGAGCAGTCCTCATTTACAAAATTCCTTCGGGAGATGTCTGGGGCTCTTTCCATCCCACTCGAGTCCGACTCCAAGAAGTCCCAGGCCTTTTTAGAAGCCTTGGACTTCGACCAACCCCCCAAGGAATTTCTCAAACTCCCCGTCCATGATATTCTGCGGGAGACGTTTTATAAAAACTTGGAGAACCCCCTTACTGTTCCAGGTGCCCCTAAGAAACTGGACAGTTTATACAGGGTCATCCCTATCCCGGGATTTGATAAACCCCAGTTGCCACATGAGAGCCTCCTAGTAGAATCCACTCTCAAGAAATCTCATGGTTCCAGTGTCTATGCCTCCACCCCTCCTGGCAGAGAGGGTAAAACAATGGATAAATTTGGAAAGCGCCTATACCAGAATGCCATGCTGGCTAGCAGAGCCAACAATTATTCATTTCATTTTTCTTTTTATATGAAATATCTGGTACAACAACTTTCTGCTCTGCAAAAGTACATCCCTGAACGCAAGGTCCCTTTGTTTCAACAACAAATTTCCACCCTCCTTCAGCTCAGGAAGTTCATGGTACGCTCAATCTATGACTCCTTCGAGCTCTCCTCCCGTGCCTCTGCTCTGGCAATTGCTATGCGACGCCTTGCCTGGCTGAGAGTATCTGACCTGGATGTCAACCACCAAGACCGCCTTGCCAACGCGCCCTGTCTTGGTGATGAACTTTTTGGGGAGTCTCTAGATACCACCACACAAAAACTTTCGGCTCATGAGACCAGATGGGACACCCTCATTAAGCCTAAAAAGAAGACTCCGCCGACACGACCATACAGACCTCAGTCTTCTTACCAACGTCGCTTTTCTGCTAGGCCGCTGAATCCTCCTCAACAGCAATCTCGTCGGCCTCGCCAACAACAGCAACAACACTCTCAGGCTTGCTCGCAATCTCACCAGACAGCTAAGCCTCTCCCTCAAACTAAGCCTCCTCAGCCCTTTTGACTCCTTTCTCCAGGGCATAGCCAGTCTCCAACCCTCGCTGCCTCTGCCTCAACCTATCGGGGGCCGCCTCTCCATCTTTCTACGACGCTGGGAGGCCATCACATCAGACCTGTGGGTTCTAAACATCATCCGTCACGGATACTCACTAAGGTTTCAGACTCTTCCTCCAGACCATCCTCCCGTAGAGTCTGCTTCTCACTCCTCCCAAACTCCTCTCCTCCTCAGGGAGGTCCAATCCCTCCTCCTTCTCAATGCCATCGAAGAAGTTCCACCAGACCAAAGAGGTCAGGGATTTTACTCCCGCTACTTCTTGGTACCCAAGAAAACAGGAGATCTTCGTCCTATCCTCGACCTCAGGAACCTCAACAAGTGTTTGGTCAAGGAAAAGTTCAGAATGCTCTCACTTGCCACACTTTATCCTCTTCTGTCTCAACACGACTGGCTATATTCCCTGGACCTCAAGGAGGCCTACACTCACATCCCAATCCATCAGGCTTCACGTCGCTACCTCCGATTCCAGATACTCAATCACCACTATCAGTACAAAGTGCTTCCCTTTGGTCTCGCATCTTCGCCCAGGGTGTTCACCAAGTGCCTGATTGTGGTAGCAGCCTGTCTCAGGTCCCACAACCTACAAGTGTTCCCCTACTTGGACGATTGGTTGGTGAAAGCAACGACCGCTCCACTTGTGCTGCAATCCACTCACCACACCATCTCTTTCCTCCATCTCTTGGGGTTCGAGATCAATTATCCCAAGTCGCATCTGCTTCCCACGCAGCGCCTTCAGTTCATCGGAGCACTTCTCGATACCAACTCCATGAGAGCGTTCCTTCCTGCCGACCGGCACCGGACACTGCTTCACCTCTGTCGACAGGTGCTCATCCAACCATCCATCCCTGCTCGCCAGATGATGATTCTTCTGGGTCACATGGCCTCGACAGTCCATGTGGTTCCTCTGGCGCGACTCCATTTGAGGATACCACAATGGACCCTCGCCAACCAATGGTCGCAGACCAGGGATCCTCTTTCTCATCCCATCTCTGTGACATCATCTCTTCAGCACTCTCTTCAATGGTGGTTGAACTCCTCAAATCTTTCCAGGGGCCTCCTTCTTCATCCGCCCCCTCATTCCATGATCATCACCACAGATGCCTCCCCCTATGCATGGGGAGCTCACATAGGGGATCTACGCACCCAGGGACTCTGGACCCCTCAGGAGCGTCAACATCACATCAATTTCCTGGAACTCAGAGCCATGTTTTATGCTCTCAAGGCCTTCCAGCACCTTCTCTATCCTCAGGTTCTTCTCCTGTGCACGGACAACCAAGTCGCCATGTACTACATCAACAAGCAAGGCGGCACCGGATCTCGTCTCCTTTGTCAGGAGGCCCTCCGAATTTGGACCTGGGCCACAGCCCACAATCTTTTTCTCAAAGCGGTCTATATCCAGGGCGAACAGAACTCCCTGGCCGACCAGCTCAGCCGCATCCTTCAACCTCACGAGTGGACCCTGGATCCTCCCACTCTCCACTCCATCTTTGCTCGATGGGGCACTCCACAGGTGGACCTCTTTGCAGCTCCTCACAACCATCAGCTGCCCCAGTTCTGCTCCAGACTCTACTCTCCACATCGTCTGGCCCCGGATGCATTCCTACTCGACTGGACGGATCGGTTCCTCTATGCCTTCCCTCCACTTCCTCTGATGTTGCGGACCCTGTTCAAGCTCCGCAAGGACAGGGCCACCATGATTCTCATCGCCCCTCGGTGGCCCAGACAACATTGGTTCTCCCTCCTGCTTCAGCTCAGTTCCAGGGATCCCATTCCTCTACCTGTGTTTCCTACTCTTCTTACACAGCAACATCAGTCTCTACTACATCCCAATCTGTCTTCGCTCCACCTGACAGCTTGGTTTCTCTCGGGCTGACCTCTCCAGAAAACCTGTCTCAGCCAGTCCGTCGCATTTTGGATGCCTCCAGGAAACCCTCCACACTCCAATGTTACCATCAGAAGTGGACCCGGTTCTCCGCTTGGTGTCTTCTTCATCATCACAATCCCACCTCTCTGGCGGTGGAAACTGTACTGGACTATTTGCTCTCTCTCTCCGACGCTGGCCTCAAGTCGACCTCAATCAGAGTCCACCTCAGTGCCATCACTGCGTTTCATGAGCCTATCCTTGGAAAACCCCTCACGGCTCATCCTCTGGTTTCCCGGTTCATGAGAGGCCTCTTCAATATCAAACCACCTCTTCAGCCTCCCCCAGTCGTCTGGGACCTCAATGTGGTTTTGTCAGCCCTCATGAAACCTCCTTTTGAGCCTCTGGCTACTACCTCGCTCAAACTTCTCACATGGAAGGTGCTTTTCCTCATTGCCATCACCTCTGCCAGGAGGGTTAGTGAGCTACATGCACTGGTCGCCGATCCACCGTTCACTGTTTTTCACCATGACAAGGTGGTTCTGCGTACCCATCCTAAATTCCTTCCTAAGGTGGTTTCAGCCTTTCACCTCAACCAGTCCATCGTGCTGCCTGTTTTCTTCCCTAAACCCCATTCTCATCCTGGGGAACAGGCTCTTCACACGCTGGATTGTAAGCGTGCCCTGGCGTACTACCTCGACCGTACCAGGGCTCACCGTTCCTCTCCTCAACTTTTTCTGACCTTCGATCCTAATCGTCTGGGTCACCCTGTATCTAAACGAACGCTGTCCAATTGGCTTGCTGCCTGTATTGCGTTCTGTTATGCTCGGGCCGGCCTGTCACTGGAAGGACCTGTCACGGCCCACAGGGTCAGAGCTATGGCTGCTTCTGTGGCTTTCCTCCGTTCCACTCCTATTGAGGAAATCTGCAAGGCGGCCACTTGGTCTTCAGTTCACACATTCACTACTCACTACTGTCTGGATGCCTTCTCCAGACGGGATGGACACTTTGGTCAATCTGTGTTACAAAATTTATTTTCCTAATGGCCAACCATCCCTCCTCCCTCTCTGTTAGCTTAGAGGTCACCCATACGTTAAGAATATGCTGCCTGCTTGTCCTGGGATAAAGCACAGTTACTTACCGTAACAGGTGTTATCCAGGGACAGCAGGCAGATATTCTTACGACCCACCCACCTCCCCGGGTTGGCTTCTTAGCTGGCTTATCCTAACTGGAGACCACGCACTCCTCCGTCGGGCGGGAAGGCACTCGCGCATGCGCGGTGCGGCCAACTAGAACTTTCTAGTTAAAAAGGTCCGTACCGGGGCTCCGTCGGTGACGTCACCCATACGTTAAGAATATCTGCCTGCTGTCCCTGGATAACACCTGTTACGGTAAGTAACTGTGCTTTACCGGTTACAATTTGCCATAGTTACAGTGCAAGATTGTACAATACAAGTTTTCCTTATGTGACATACTGGTTCTGGTACCAATATACATTTCTTTGTAGTGCATCGGTCAAGGGCAGGGGTTTAAGTGAAGAGGTATGTGTTTTTGTTTTTTTTTTAATTGCTTTTCTAAAGTTAAGGGCAGTTGTCTCCAATGGCTTGGTTGGAAGTAGAACCATCGTTTGGCGGTTTGCATGGTCATTGCTGGTTTAATGTTCTCTATGCAGTCTGTATTGTCCTAGCTTTGCTAGCTGTCTTCTGTCAGCTTTGCTAGCTGTCTTCTGTCAGCTTTGCTAGCTATGTCTAGGACAATTCAGAGCGGCTGTTTCATCACTGGTGAGTGCTTACCTTACTTTGCTGAAGCTGCTGTTCCATAGATAAATATTGTGGTGAAAGAGGAGGGCATATCAAAGGTTTCCACCCCTCCCCCAACTGGTGCTTCATGCCCAATTAGACTGGTGAAAGGAGGGAAGCATAGTCCCCTTCCCCCCCCTTACTGGTGCTTCAGCCCCAATTGCGCCAAGGTTCGAAGGGGGGTGGGGGTTAATGCCCCCTCAACCCCCACTGGTGCTTCAATAGTTGAGACGGCATCTATCAGATGACGCAGCTTTCCAAGTGACACCAACTCAGTGTGATGAAATGACCTACTCTTAAAAGGGCATGATGAAACTGTTGCAACTTAAATGTCCCAGTCCCATGACAGTGAGCAAGTCATTTTACTCTCTATTGCCTGAGATATTAACTTGAATAATAAAAGATGGGGAGATGGGGGATACCATCATACTGTAAACATAACTCAACTTTGAGCTGCCACTGAAAGAGGTAAGTGGTTTTATTTTATATTATGATTTAGCTTGTAAATTTGTTAAACCAAAGTGTTTTGCAGCCCCTTAGCAGATCACGGTAACATTTTCAGGTCTGGAATAAATAAACTATATTCATTGTGTGCCTTAATTTGGTTTTGGTTTTTTTTTTTTTTTTTTATCTTCCCAGGTACTTGGGACCTGGATTGGCCATTGTTGGAAACAGGATACTGGGCTTGATGGATTTTTGGTTGCCAAGTTTTTGTTGGTTTCTCTCCTTCCTCTGTGCAATGTAAGAGAACCCCCAAACAGGGTTTAGTTTTGTCCCATAGGCAGGAACAGCATGGAGTTAAACCAGGTGGGGCTTCACAGGGAGGTGGATGCTGCTGTTCAAAAAGGCCTTTTGCCTTTGTTCTACCTTGCACATTGTCCCTTGTCTTTTGTCTTCAGACTGCTGTCCTTTAAGGGATATTTTGTTGCTGTCTTGATTTTCCCTGTGCACTAGCAGGAAAATTGTATAAAAGGCGCCTAAGTTAGGCACTTAATTTACTGTAATTAGTATATTGGCTTCAATTAGGGGCTTTAATAAGCTCATTGAAAAAAATAATTAATTGGGCAATAGGCGCCTATCTTAGGCATGATTCTACACATCAGAAGTTCTCACGGCTTCTTTACTTTTCCATCAATAAAGGATTGTCGCTATAAAAAAAATTCCACTAATGCCTTCTTTCCTATCGGGCAGCTCTCTGGAATAGAGACTTGAAGCACCTATTACTGAATTCTGAACAGATCTTAATCACAACATATTAACGGAAGAAAGTGAAAACTCATCTGTTTGATACTTAATCACATGTATCCTCTCCTTCCCTCTTCACCCCTCTCCCTACCCCCTCCTACCTACCTCTTCTTCTCCCTCCTCCTCCCCTTCTTCATCCTCGCCCCTCTCTAAGTCACCTTGAGCCTGCCTAGCTATGAGCGACGCAGAAATAGAAGATTAGATTAGATAAATATCACTTCAGGAAGCAACTGAAGGTGCATCTGTTCCCTAATTAATGATTATGACCATTTCTAATATTGTCTTTTTTTGTTAATTTTGCAAACCACAAAACTTAACGGTTATGTGGTATAGAAATTGAATATTATGTTTTATGCATGTCTTGACTCCAAAGTAGGCGTGTTTATAGGGGGGCAGAGAAGGACTTGGATGCCATTAGGCATGATTCTCTAAAGTACTTAAGTCCTGGCCTACATTGTTGACGGATAATAGGTGCGCAAGTTTGTTAGGCTCGAAATAGGCTATCTTTTTAGGCACCCAATTACAGAATCTGTCTTTGGGTGTCTTAACATTTCTTCAGGCCCTAACATTATGCCATGGCCTTGCCATACCTGGGTATTCCCAAATTATTTCTACATCTACTTGCTACTGATCATGTTCTCAACCTCTTATCTTCTGTCGCAGGCTTTTTTGGTTGTTTGTTTTTTTTAAATTCTTGCATGCCCTCTGTGGTGCAGTTATCATAGAATAATAGCGGCATCCATTTTTTTAAACTACCATCTGGTTCAGCTTTAAAGATCAGCGCTAGGAAGATGTCACACTTCTTGATCTTGTGCATCGCCATGCTGTTTGGCTCCCACTGTCATCTGGCATCTCGCTGGAAGTCACTGATGCCGTCTTGTACTTGGTCTGATGCCCTATTTCATACCCATGATTTGCACTGCACATTTTGTTCAGTGTATGGGCTTCAAAGTCGACTCAAAATTACACAATGTAAAGAACAGAAGGTAGCAGAGCACAGATGGACGAAATAGATTGATCTGTCTACTTTTGAGAGGTTTTTGTTTGGGGTTGGTGGATTTTTTTTTTTTTTTTGGCAAAAACTGAGGAATTTTTATGTTGCCTCAGTCCTGCAGGAATGTTTTAAAAGGCACATGTTAAGGAAGCATTAAATCATTCTATGGAACTTTACAGTTAAGCATTCAACACAGGACACGCCACATCATTTTCAGTAGAACAGTTTTTTTTCTATTTTTAAGTGAAAATTCTTAATAATAAAAACTCTGCTGCTTGCTGGGTTGAGTCGGTGGTCCGCTTAAATCCATGCGTACTCTAGCTGGTATTTCATTGAGGGAATATCTGGCCTGGAATCTTGCCCATAGTTAATCTAAGGTCTTTTTTTTATTTTTTTTTTTTGGTTTTGCAGCCTCTTTGGGACAAATATCTCCCACCTTATCACACTAACTCTTCATATACAGGATTTCTACCTGCTTTGCTCAAGCATTGTGTGTCTAATGTTGAAAAAGCCAAACCTAGACTCATCTTTGCAAATTTACTTACCATCATCCATCTTCGCTCCCTTTTCTTCTGAAAGTTTTGGGAAGCTGTTTTACCCCAAGCTTTAGTGCATTTTGCTTTGTAGGCCAAATTTTAAGAGGACTCATCTGGGTTTGGTTTCCAGACCTTTGATAACACTAAAACCTTTGTTTTCATCTATGGTTATGTCGCAAGAGCTGGATAAGTGCAGTAGGTTTTGCTTGTTTTAATGTTTTGGCCACTCTTGACGACATACACTGATTATCCCAGGGCAAGCAGGCAGGTATTTTCACAAGTGGGTGACGTCATCCGATGGAGCCTCGATGCGGACGCCTCACAAGCAGACTTGCTTGAAGAAACTCGAAGTTTCGAGTTGCCCGCACTGCGCATGCGCGAGTGCCTTCCCGCCCAGTGCAGGGCGCGTCTCCTCAGTTCTTACTTTTCCGTGGAGCCGAGAAGTCCGTCTTCGACTCTCTGCGTGAAGTGTTTTCACTTGTGCCTTCAGTCCGCAGTTTTGTGTTCTTTTTCTACAGAATCGCTGTTTTATTCTTTTCTTTAAAAAAAAAAAAATTCTTCCGTTTGTTTGACCGGGCAGGTCTCGTGGCCGCAGCCCTGCGGCTTCGCTCTTGTGGCGGCGCTTTTTCGGCCTATGTCCTGGCCTGCAACCGGTTTTAAAAAGTGTTCCAAGTGCCAGCGCGCGATTTCCCTCACGGACCCTCATCGACACTGTCTTCGGTGTCTTGGGCCTCAACATCTCCCGAAATCGTGCCGGCTTTGCTCAACACTTAAGTCTCGTGCTTTCAAGCGTCGTTGCATCCTGTGGGAGCAGCTCTTCAGCATGGAGTCTTCGATGGAGCTTTCGACCTTGAAGGATGCTTCGCTCTCGACCTCATCTGAAGCTCTTCCAGTTTCCACTCTGAGCCTCATCAAACCTGCCTCGTTTGTCCCAGCTCTGTCTTTGACGCCTGCTGCGATGCCTTCCTCTGTCTCTTCAGGTCAGATAGGGCAGCAGCCCATTCCCCCGGTGGTGCTTAGTGTCTAAGACTTCTAAGTCCAAGCACTCTCACACTGCCTCGAGGGAACACGAAGCCCATGCAGGTGGTCCCGTTGGAGACGCGGATCCATCCTTGCCGGCTTCGTTCCAGACCTTGTTAGAGAAGCAGTTCATTCAGCTCTTTACTACCATGGGGCTGAAGCTTCTCTCACAAATCCAGCCTGGGCATACCGAGGTCGAGCCGTCTCCTGTGCCTCAGTCATATGTACACTCTTTGCAGGGAGCAGAGTCTCTGCGAGTGTCTGGTCTGGCATCTAGGCATGGACAGCAAGGAGCAGATTCTTTGCCAATGCCTCCGTTGGAGCCCTCACACTCGAAGCAAGGAGCAGAGTCTTTGCGAGTGCATCGAGGTTCTTCCACTCAGCCTCCATTGCTTCGTTCCACAGCCTCCAGCCCTATCCATTCTCTGGGGGCTTCGACTGGGACACGCTCTCCTCAATTATCGAGGCCTGCTTCGAGGCACAGCTCGCATCATAGATCGAGGCATTCTTCGAAGCATTCATCCAGGCATGCCTTGCCTCATCGCAAGCAGCCTTTTCTTCAATATTCTCCACCGCCTACATTGAACCTTCCGATTCCGGACCTCGAGGATCCGGTGGAAACTTTTTCTCCATCCAGATCTCCTTCGCTGGATCAAGCTGCCTCGACATCCTTGAGTCCCTCTCGAGGCCAGGCTTTGGCAGATCAGCTGTCTTTTTCATCTTTTCTGCATCAGATACTTTGACTCAACATCCTTCAGGTTGCTGGTGCAATCGCTGATCCTATCCATCCTTGACTACTGTAACATCATCTACCTGGGTATCCCACAAAAAAAACAGTAAAAAAATTGAGATTAGTACAAAACACCGCTGTTCGCTTAATCTTCGGACTGAGAAAAAAAGACCACATCAGCCCCTACTATAAAAAACTGCACTGGTTACCAATAGAAGCACGAATACTATTCAGATTTGCATGTATCTGTTTCAAACAAGTCTGGGGACTAGCACCTTCCTACCTGCAAACTCACTTCATTCTGCACAACCCCACACGAACAACCAGAAACAAAAACATCTTTGCCTACCCAAAGATCTCAGGCTGCAGATACAAATCCTTCCTAAATAGAACCTTCATGTTCCAAGCGAATAGACAACAAGTCTGGTTGCGAAACTGCATAAATGAAAAGCTATAAAAACCGCCCTATTTGACAAATTCATTGACTAAAACAGACCACCCTTAAACTAAAACATACCCCTCGTAAACGCTATTCAAGCTCTGGAAGCTCCAATTTTCATGTATTCTTTACCCATGGAACTTAAATTAGTATGTAACTTTTTCTTTTTTAGGCTCCTTATTCGCTGACTGTCCAGCCTTTTTTCAATGTGAACCGCCTAGAAGTCGCCTGACTATGGCGGTATAGAAAAATAAAGTTATTATTATTATTCAACTTGATACTGGATCTAAGTTCTCCAAGGAGTATCTCGAGACCATGCATCTGCCTCGACCTCCGGCTGAATCCCTCAAGCTTCCTCTTCACAAGCTTTTGGATCAAACCTTTGTCCGCTGTTTGGAAACTCCTTATTCCATTCCAGCTGTTCCAGGCAAATTGGACTCCAGATACAGGACAGTACATCATAAGGGATTTGACAACACTCAATTGTCTCACCAATCCCTTCTGGTTGAATCTTCTTTAAAACGTTCTCACCCTTCTCAGGTGTATGCCATTGTTCCTCCGGGAAGGGAAGGTAAAACGATGGACAGATTTGGTCGTCACATCTACCAGAATTCCATGATGACCTCCAGAATCCTCAACTATAATTTTAATTTCATCACCTATTTTGAGTTCTTTCTCTCCATTCTTCCAAAGTTCATGCCTTATCTGGATTCTCGTATGCACTTTGAATTCCAAGAAGTCCTTGCATCCTTGTCACAACTTCGGCTGCATCTTCTTCAGTCCTCCTATGATGCTTTTGAGCTGTCTGCTCGAGCTACTGCTTGCTCTGTGGCCATGCGACGTCTGGCTTGGATCCTAACCTACAGGCAGGCTGGCTAATGTTCCATGTGCTGGCATTGACCTCTTTGATCTATAGAGGCAGCCACCAAGAAGCTCTCGGATTATGAGAAGTCTTTTGCATCCATTCTCAGGCCAAAGCTGAAGCCAGCTCCTCCTCGTCCTACACGCCCTCCTCAAATATATCAGAGGCGTTTCCTCCAAAACAGGCTCCTTCTACTCGTCAGCCTGTTAAGAGGCAGCATCCCCAGAAGCAGCAAAAGCCTCAGCCACCTGCTGTACCTAAGGCTCCTCAGCCTTTTTGACTGTCTAGAATGGAACATAACCTCAGTCGTTCTGCCTATTTCCAGTTTTTCCCCCTATCTGAGGTAGTCTCCATCATTTTTACCACCGATGGACGACTGTTACTACCGACCTCTGGGTCCTTTCCATCATCAGGGAGGGATACTCTCTTCAATTCCATCAAGTGCCTCCGGAACATCCTCCAAGAGAGTATCCTTCCAATCCCTCCCAGACAGCCCTTCTTCTTCAGGAAGCTCAAGCTCTTCTTCAGCTTCGAGCTATCGAGCCCGTTCCTCTGGCTCAGCAGAACAAGGGTTTTTACTCCCGGTATTTCCTTGTTCCGAAAAAGACAGGCAATCTGCGGCCTATTTTGGATCTCAGGGTGCTCAACAAATTCCTAGTCAGAGAAAAATTTTGCATGTTGACCCTGGCATCTCTTTATCCCCTCCTCGAGCAGAACGACTGGTTATGTTCTTTGGATCTCAAGGAGGCCTAAACACACATTCCCAGAAGTAGATTTCTTTGCTTGCTCCAACAATCACAAGGTTTTTTTTTTTTTTTTTTTACTGTACCAAACTAAACACACCCAACCATCTGGAATCGAATGCTCTTTAGATATTTCCAACTCTACTAATGCAAACAAAGGTTCTCTCCTGTACCCCAGCCTCTGTTCATTAGCATTCACAGCCTGGTAGCTGTCTTCCCAAATGTAGATACCTCTTTACTCTCTCTTACAAATAATTGAGGCATCAAGGAAACCACCTACTAGATAACTTGTTATATCTTTAAATGGACTCATTTCACTCTCTGGTGTAATCTTCATTCACCTGTCCTTTACCATCTGTGCTGGAATATCTACTTATTCTCCAATACAGAACTTCAAACTTCTTCAGTCCATGTACATCTCTGCCATTAGTGCTTACCATACCCATCTCGGTTCATCCATTGGTATCCAAATTCATGAAAGGACTTTTTATCACACCAAGCCACCAATCATATCTTCACCTTTGGTTTGCGACTTGAATGTTTTCTCAACTCAGGAAGCCTCATTTGAACCAGTATCATCTGCTTCACTCACTCAAAACACCTCACTTGGAAAGTTATTTTCCTGATTGCACTTACCTCAGCACCTTAAGTCAGTGAACTGTAAGCGCTAATCTCGGGTCCACCCTATTGCATATTCTATGTACTCATCCAAAATTTCTACTAAAGGTGGTTATGGAATTTCACCTCCATTGTTTTATCCCTGTTCTTTCCAAGACCACATGCTCATCCTGGAGAATCCTTGTTGCATGCCCTGGACTATAAATGAGCTATTGTGATGGGATATATGCAAAGCATCCACCTGGTCCTCTGTCTACACATTTACTACTTATTACTGCTTAGATCAACACCATTCCAGAAGATTCAGTTTGGTCAGGCAGTTCTCAAAAATTTATTCTCTATAGAAGTCATCTTCTCTCATCCTCGGGAATTTCACCAGCCTCTTGACAGTTATATTTAACACTTTTCTTAGAGATATGATCCTGGCAGTTTGAAGTCCCACCTGTGAGAACATATTGCCTGATTGGCCTCAGAGAAAGCATGGTTACTCACCTGTAGCAGGTGTTCGCAGGCAGATATTCTCATAACTGTCCCACCTCCCCTAGCTGACTTAGCTTTTGGACAAAACTGAGGGTCTTGCTGGACTGTGCTTAAGTTTTAGAGACTGTACACTTTGGTACCTCTCTGTACCAGGCTTCGTGGATGTCACCCACATGTAAGAATATTTGCCTGCAGAGAACACCTTTTATAGGCGAATAACTATGCTTTCTCTTAAGGGGAATGTCTTAAAGCCCATCACTCACTCTAATAAAGTTCCTGTTGGGATCCTCTATGAACTACAAGTTCTTGGTGTGATGGTAATTTCATTCTTGGAATCACATGTTAGCACTGTTGTGTGCAGTTGACCTTTTTTAAGCTTCATGCACGCATGTGGGAAACTTACTTCCCCAGCTGTTGATCGGCTCTTCAATCTCTGATCAACTTGATTTCTGTAGTGCATCTTATCTTGGCCTCTCAGCTTCTACTTTAAAACCTCTTCAAATGGCACAGAGTTCGTTAGCAGGGCTCATGATGGGGATAAGGTGCTAGGAGTGCACTTAACCAGTTTGATAAGACTTACACACAGACTATACTCCATTTTGTTTTAAACTAGGCTTTCTACTGCAACTCTGCACAAGACTTATTTCTTAGACAACTTGTTTTTCTGTTTCTCTATTTCAAGCCCAAGAGAGTGGTGTGCTGTTATTTCTTAATGACCAGTGGAAAGACTATTCCACAATGTAAAGACAGTTGAAGGTGCAATCATTTACACAAGTGTTTGACTCTAGATTTTAAGTCAAGGGGTGATCAGATGTAGCCTTTCTTAGGCCAGTAGTCTCAGTTACTGAAGACAGCTGGCAGCATTCTTTTGGGTGCTTTCTGTTTGCATATTTTTTTTTTTTAGGTCTGTCTTTTTGAATTAGACCAAGTTTTGTGGAATATTTGAGTCATTTGGTCCAAAATTGTTCTCAATTTCTTTCAGTAAAAAAGTAACTGTCTTAGATGGTGTCTTCCCCCCCCCCCACTCTAATGTTGATATCTGGATGGAGGTTGCTCATTGATGGACCATTTGTTTGCCCTCACTACCTACTGAAGAAAGATGATATCTGTACTTGATCAACATGGTGCCATAGATTCACAAAAGTTTGTTCTGTTTTTTTGTGTTTGTTTTTTTGCAATTATGGTGCCTCTTTGATCAGTTCACTGTTCAAAGATTTTTGTACTCCTGGTCTTCAGCATCTTAGTTGGTTTCATTGAAGGATTTAAAACCCAAAATCTGTACAGAGGATATAGCAGAGTAGAGTTTTCCTACTAAAGCAAGGTATCCCATTTATCCAGTACATGGCAAGTAAACCTATCAAGTTTTGAATCAAATTTGGTTTTCAGCAGATACCAAAGCCAAGTACCTTTTGAAAAGCGTCACATACTTCATGACTGCTAAAACCAGCAGAAATATCAAAGCTGAGGTGAACCTTGCTCAGTAACTCAATACTTCTCATTTGTACTTTCCTCCACTAGTTTTTCATTCTTCCTCTGTCTTGGAAGGGTTTATTCTTTTTTCTGATCACTGTCCTGTGGAGTATTTTTAATCTTTCTGGACTCTAGTACTATCCTAGTACCGGGCCATGGTGTTGCTTGATGTTATGCTGAGGTTGCAGTGGTGACTCCTTGGTCTTCATTGGTACAACCAGTGTTTTGATGCAGTGTTTTTAATGTTAGATGGATTTAACTTTAGCTATGAAAGTCCAAAGCCAAGCAATATAGTTTGCAGGTGGTTCCAAGTAATAAGTTTGGCATATCTTGGTACCCCCTGCTTACACTAAAGGATGTGATTAAACATATACATGGTTTTAATTCTAGCAAATTGATTTTAAAACTGCACATTCCAACTAGTAGGACACGCTGTCCTGCGAGAACTGACGCAGCCATTCAGAAAGTGGGGCGGGCCCAGGCAGCAGTTCAGACAGTGCGCTCCTGCCAGCCCATACAGCGCTGGACCACCAGACTTCAGGGGGTGTTTAAAAATGTACTGCGGGCCTGGGGTGTTTTAAAAGGAAGGGCCAGTGGGCGGCCATTTTATTAAAGGGTACTGGAAGGGGGGGTTGTCTTCACTCCATATGATGCACCCACTTTTCCACCTCCTTTTGGGGGGTGGAAAAAGTCTGTCTTATGGACTGAAAAATACGATAATTTGCCTTTGAAACGTTCTGTAATCAGGAGACACTAGAAGTTTCCCAACTACTGGAATTGCTGTTGAAGTACTTCTAGGTGCTGGTTTTTTTTAAAAATTATTTTGTAAACTTCATCCCTTTCTTTAGAGATCCTTTATTGAAACAAAAACGAAGAACAGGCAGTGAAGCTCCAAAAATCAATTGACTGAACTTTAAATCTTTCTGAACTCTTTAGATAACCCTAATACCAGGCCATCCATACACCCTCACAGGAGCGAGATCAGGAAGTACTTTTTTTTTTTTTTTAATGAAGTTGACTACCCTGAAACCTTAACTTTTCTACTAGTCATTGAGCAGTTTAAACACTCGCCTGTGCTCCTGAGGGACTGAAAAGAAGTGATATTGATGGGTTGAGAAGTTAAACACTGTAAATCGGGGTTGTTGGGTTAGCGCTGGCTGATCAGTATTTACACTGTTCTAGGAAACGGTTTTTTAAAGCACGGTGGAAAGAGGTAGGATTAGCTGTGAAATCATTTTGATGCCCATTTAACCAGGATGATGAACTGTATGGCGTGACTTGTTTCTTCTGAATAGCAAGAAGACAGCATGGCTAGAGTTAACTCCTCTTGTTCATCAGTGAACATGAAGCAGCCTGATGTTTGGACAGCAGCTTTGCTTATGTTAACTGTGGGGATTATTACAGAACTTGAACATCTGGGTATTTTGGATTTAAGTGTTAGTTTTTCAAAAGTATCATTGAGGAAGAGACAGCCTGACATGTCATGCTCCAGGAAGGTCGATTAGGCCTCCCTTGTGGCAGATGTTTTACATACTTGAGACGGATGTGGATTAAGTCAGGTTAAATACAAGGTGGGGAACCTAGTGTATGGGAAGTGTGTTTGTCTAGGGATGATACAGAACCAGAGAGAGAATTCCAACAGAATGAGCCAAAACTGGTCTACCAGCATCTGCATTGCTAAAAGGATGCTATGTAGAATGGATAGAGGGGGGCAAACTCCTATGCTTATCTATTACCACCTGATGGTGATAGATTCAGGAAATAAGACTAGAAATATTATACATAAGAGTGCAAGAATAGACATACTGGGTCAGACCAATTCAGTATTCCATTTCCACAGTGGTCAATTCTGGAGCTTCCTTATGTCCTGGCATCTCGCTGTTCTTTGGCCCAACTAGGAGATCCTGAGAGAAGGTTAGGGTTAAGAGAGCACCTTGGTCTCCTAGGAGTGGAGGTGGACCACTTAATGTAACTCTGGACAGCATGGATAAGATGTGGACTGTTTTGTATATTATTGGTTGAGTTGAGTTGACTGGACCTATCTCAAAAGGAGCACTTAATACACATTCACTGGGATTTTGATATTTGGTTTGCATTAAATCTCAAGAGATATGATATACAGAGTGGACTCATTTAGGTACAAGCTTCATCAGTGCCACATTTGAGATACTGTCTTGGGTTAAACTGCCTTCGTTACCTAGAACAGTCTCTCTCTAATCAATTTTATACCCTGGAGCTTTTCATGTATGTGCCTCTATTTGAGATTGGCCCATAGGGATCATTTCCTTAAGTATACTTGAAAATATATTTTTCTGCCTGTTCTTATTTTGCTTTGTCTACTTGCAGTTTATTGGTGTTTGGTTTTTTTGGGTTTGTTTATTGAGTGTTTTTTATTTTTTTAATAAATATTTACAGATTTCCATATAAACATACATAATTAGGGTTACCTGATGTCTTCATTAAGACATTACCGCCCTGTTCTGCCCCAAGCCTTGCCTCCACACAAACTTAAGTCTCTCTTATTACCTGAGCTTGGGGCCACATCTGGAGGGCCTTCAAGCAAGCGCAGATACGACACGATGTTTCTCGCATGCATGTGATGTCATTGTGTCGCATACACGCATGATTGGAGGCCCCCAGATGCAGCTTCAAGCTCGGGTCTTTCCAAAACCCAGACAAACTGCTGTGTTTTGGAAGTCTGGGCACCTGGACATCTAGTAACCCTACACATAATCAACCACAATAAAACAAGCTGCATCATGTTTCATCCCCCCCCCCCCCAGTTAAAACCTGTAAATTGAGCAAAGTGGAAATTTCCTTACAAAATCGCAGATACAAAGAGTTGCATTTTCAATAATTTTGTTAAACTTAGCTGTATTGGCGCACAATCGCAGTTGATGAAACAAAGCATTCCACAGTAATGCGGTTGTTTTAGTATCGGTATATCACGTCTTGGCTACCATATTGAGTAGCATCACATTTTCTGATCTCGGTGGTCTTCCAGGACGATGTAACGCAAACGCTTTCAACCTTTCCATTTATGGATCACAAACAGAGCAGAGGTCAAAATGTCTCTCCAGATATTGTGGTCTATTCTAGCTGCAGTTATGTAAAGTTCCTTGCTCATTGCTGCTTTTGTGCTATTCTCCAACTCCCCTTCATTTTTTGACAGTTCTAGACTTGATCATGTGATCCACATATCTTTTCTGTCCCTTGAAGTTTGGAAATCTCCTTTATGGTAGTTAAGAACCTGTTCTTCTAGGTTCCTAACTACCATAGTAAACATTGATCTTCCAGAAACTGGAAGCTTAAAGCCTAGGCCAGTGGTTCCCAAGCCTGTCCTGGAGGCTTCCCATGCCTCTAGGACAGGATTGGGAGCCACTGGCATAAGCAAAGGGGAGTAGAAGCCAAGTACTTAAAGTTCAAATAGTAGCAAATACTGTAATTGTAAGGAAATTGTAAGAGGGGTGGGAGGAAGGTCGGTCCTGATTTTCTGTCTTTTTTTTGTTGTTGTTCTTAGGCCTAGATCATGTTACAGGCTAGTTCCATATAAAATAGAGAATAAATCCTTTTGTTTAAACTGCTCGGAGTAGTCAATTACCGTAAGCAGCAACAGAGACTAAAAGGGACTCTCTGGTACTTTAGAGAATCAAGGAAGCAAAGCTGTGTGAACAGAACTCTGCTTGAAGCTCAGTTCATAGGAAGAGTCTGTATATAATACCCCTGATGGCTTCCTGGGCTGGAGTTCATGGGCACTCCGGAAAGCTGTCCTGCTTGGTGGTTGTGTAAGAATCGTGATACTGCCTCAGTGGGTAAGAAACCTGCATGGTAAAGTATAAAGTGACTTCTCTTTTTTAATCAAAATGCTGGATTCTTGCTAAGCCCTTAAATACAGGTACTGACAGTCTTGAGGAAATGCTTCATGGCAGCCGAACACAGCCTTAGCAGTATAAAACCTCCCAGCTCCAGGGAATATGTATTATAGCTATGACGCTAACATAGAGCTCTCAAGAGTATCTTATCTTGGAGTTTATGAACTTCCTTCTTAGTGCCAGATTGTGCATTAGACCCTGCAGGAGGAAGTCCTGGCAGTCTCTGCTTCTGCCAGGACTTGTGGATTAGTGGCAGAGCCATTATATCAGGCTGAACCTTTGTTAAATCTTGGTCATAGGCATGTTTGGGCTATTGTTTAGGTTTCAGCATTTCTCTGTGGTGAATGTGCATGCAGATAGGAAAAAAGGCCCTGCTTTTCTGGTCATGACCATATTTTTAAAAACTGTGCAGTACTGTTTGCTAGGAATATCTCAAAAGCCAACAAACAGCAGAGGTCCAAAATTTTGTTGGTGTGCAATTTTATTCATCAAATCATAAAATTGTTTGTGTGATATTAATGGGTCACAACATAACCATAAAGACAACTTGTATGCACTGCCCACACCAAACAATGTTTCGTGTTGTGACCCATTAACATCACACAAACAATCACGATTTGGTTAACAAAGGCTCCTGAGGCAGGCCACAGAGGCCGAAACATGTGCGTGTCGAGCCATCGCACAAGATGTTGTGATTTGATGAATAAAATTGCACACCAGCTCCGCTGTTTGTTGGTTCTTGACTTGGTTATGGAGGGCTCCTGGTTTTTGTCTCGCTGTAATTTCTCAAAAGCAACAAGTGATCCTGGTGCTTTATATCCTAAAGAGTTATTAAATAACTTTTTTTTGTTTTGGGGTGGGTTTTTTTTGGCAGTAAGAATGATCTCAAGGCTGCCTGTATATAGTGCATTAGGCTTGCAAAGGTTGATCTCATTCTGCAACTTGCAGACACATGCTTAGTATTATACCAGGTGATGTAGGCTGGGGATGCTCTGAGCAAGGGGATCAGGCACAGTTAATTGCCTTTTTTTGGCTCCTCTCAGGCCCACCCTCTCATATGGGTCCTCTGCGGTTACTAAACAAAACAGAGCAGTGGTTTCAGAGCCCATCAGACAACCGATGTGAACTGTGCTGTGGCAGGACAAGCTGATTAAAAACAGCTGTGCAGAAGTCTGATCCCATCTTAACTATGGCTGTGTGCATGCCTTATCGCGTTCAGGGCGTCAGACTTTGCATGGAAAGTCCTGTTTTAAGATCTGTTTTCAAAGATGCCAAACTTGAAACGTCATTTTCTTTTTAAAGCTTTTTTTTTTTTTTTGGTTAACTAAGTAGGGCTTAAGTATACCCTTGGCATTCTGTTGAAGCTCTTTTTTTCCCAAGATTCTTTACCTATTTTATATCACAATTAAAACATTTGATCCTAGTTGGCAAGTGTTGGATTTACAATCAAGCTGAATCCAAAGAAGTCCTAAATGCATTAAGATTAAAACCTAACTAGCTCCAGAAATGGGTCATATAGTGTAGTGCAGTAGTTAGAGCTACAGCCTCAGCACCCTGAGGTTGTGGGTGTGAATCCAGCACTGCTCTGTGACCCTGGGCAAGCCACTTAATCCCCATTGCCCCATGTACATTAGATATAGAGTGGGAGCCTGCCAGGACAGTTAGGGAAAGATGCTTGAGTACCTGAATAATTTGTAATCCGCATAGAATTATAGGATATTTGGGAATATAAATTATTAGATAGATAAGCATACAGGTTTCAGCTTGCTGTTCTAGGCCATTGAATGGCATAAATGCCCCCCCTCCCCCAGCATGTTAGTATATATTAAATGCAGGTTCTGTACAAAGGACAGCTTTTTTGGTGGAGGTGAGAGGATGGCTGCAGAAAATTGAGGCATTTTATAGCCTTGGGGGTAGGAATGCTAGTTTTCGCCTGTGCTTGGAACTGGGAGCCACTTGTTTATATGCTAGTTCAGTGTCTCTGAAACTGTGCCACGAGATATTCCAGAATTTTACTTTATTTAAAAAATTCCCTTTATACGTATACACTAGAATAGATGACATGTACATCGCATGCGCAAGAGTTTGTCAATGTTATGAGTGTCTACTCTGTTTGCATAAGGATACAACTGCCCAGACGAGCATCATTCTTTGACCCAATTGGTTCTTGAAAACTAACGGCAAATTTTATTTTTTATGCAGTAGTTATCCTAACTTGAGCGAAAGAGCAATCAAGGCTTTGTTACTGTTTGGATCTTCTTATCTTGAACTTGGATTTTCATCTCTGACAGAAATTAAATTGAAAAAAGAGTACAGATGGTAGATGATGAAATGCGTGTATTTGTTGACTTTCTTTTCTCTTATCAAGCAGCATTATGGGGAAAAGATCTAGAACAATTACTTATGCATGCTAATAACTATGGGGAATTTAGGAAACACCTAAAAACATCTGTTCCTGAAGTACTTGGGCAACTGATCTGCACAATCTCTCCCACAACAACTGATCTCTAGAACTGTTAGTCACTAATTTCAAACTCCACCTCTCACTAAAGCCAACTATCCCAAACAAATAACCTTACCCATTTCTTACTCTTTTTGAAAATGACCAATTTTTATTTTATTTTTTTTTAAATTTGGTAAGTTCTTGTTGTAATACGTCTTGGATAATTCTTTTGTAATCTGCCTTGAACTGCAAGGTAATGGCGGAATAGAAATCCCTAATGTAATGTAATGTAATGTAATCTCCAACTTTGTTAGTTCTACTCAGTTTGTAGCATTTTTAATCATTGTAAACCGCATAGAACTTCACGGTTCTGCAGTATATAAACTGTTATTATTGAGCCGTGTTTTGAGTTAATTTGCACTCAAACAAGCACATCCATCGCATTGATTAGCAATTCTAATCTATCTACTTTAGTTTCACCGTTGTTACAATTACCCATACATAGCTTAAAGAACTATAAACTCTCAAACTTAATTTTGTTGGTTTTGTAATTTTACTATTTCAATTATAATGTGCCGCAAAAAATATTCGCTCCATTTAGTGTGCCAAAGCTAAAGTTTGAGTCACTGATGCTAGAAGTTGCGACTGTGGCAACTTGCTCCAAGGGAGAGAGATGTGGCAGATCCACAGCATCCTGAATAGAAACAGTCGCCCCTCTGGTACAGGGTTTTACAGCACAAATTACTAGCTTGAACATACTGCAAGTTTCTTCATTGTAAAGGCAAGATTTTATGTATGGGATACAACACAGGGATACTTGAATAGAAATAAGATCGAAATGCACCATGGCTGAGTTGTTACCTTGGCCAAGATTAGTGGGAGCAAAAGCCAATGGGGGACAGACTTGTACGGTCTGTATAAGAAGCGGCTTCCTACAATAAGCTAACGCAAGCCAGCATGCTTAGCAGTCGGCTGCGGCAACTCTTACCGAGAGAACCACCCATTGGGGAACCTGTGAGACTCAAGGATTAGAAGAGAGGGTAGGTAAGGGGTGGGGGATGGAATAAGTATAGGATGAGAGAGTATGAAGAGGGGATACTAAAAGAAAATTATGACCAGGGACGCCATGTTTGTAAGTTGTTGCCTGAGTCGCAAATAACTGGATAAGGTATGCGATGAACTGGACTTTGTTCTTGTTCACATATGCATATTTTGAATCTTGTTTCATTACTTTATAATTGATACTCTGTTCTCCTCTTTTCCCCCCCCCAAAAAAATACGTCACCACCTTGGGACAAAATCACACTTGCTAGATTTTTCCCTTGACATCCATACTGTGCAGCTATGGTGCCCCAGGAGTGGAGTTTACAGGACTTCATAAAGAGACTGCAACTGTTACTCAGATTCACTTCTTACCCGGACAGGTATTTCTCCCCCTCTTCTTGAGTGAGTGCTGTGCATGCTTTGACTGCAAGGGACAAACTTGGTTAATTTTCTG
The DNA here is from genome assembly GCF_902459505.1 of Geotrypetes seraphini. Taxonomy (NCBI): domain Eukaryota; kingdom Metazoa; phylum Chordata; class Amphibia; order Gymnophiona; family Dermophiidae; genus Geotrypetes; species Geotrypetes seraphini. The sequence continues at coordinate 8,614,200 of NC_047094.1, read as the reverse complement.
TTGTTCTTGGGTTTTCCTCTCCCTCTACCAGGGTCGACTTCTGTCTTTGCTCGATGACAACACCATTCACTTGTGGGAGATCTTCCAGAAGGATGGCTGCTCTCACTTGGAAGAGACTCATAGCTTCACGCTCCCAGGACGGCCAGGGTTCGAGAGTACTAAGTAATTAAGCTGCTTCTCTTTTCTCTCATGCCTGTCAAGACGATGCTTGTAGGGAATGATGCTGGCTTTTGAACTGTCGACATTTTTAAAAGTGAAATTTTCTTCCCTCAAATCAAGTTCAATCTTATAAATTGCCAATTTCTGATCGGACGAATTGAGCACCTACTTTTTTTTTTTTTTTGTTTTTTTTTTGTTTACAGGGAGAGTTTACAGCAGGGGTATGTCATCATTCTGATATAGGTCCATAGTGGTTAAAAAAAAATCTGAACTGGGAAGGGAGTAGGGAGAGAAGATGCCAAGGACCTGCATAATGAAGACACTTTGTCAATAAGAAGTTTTGAACATGCATGTAGAAATTGAAACAATGAACCAACTTAAGTAATGCCAGTACAGAGTGGGCCAAAAATAGGACAGTATTCATTTCTTTTCATTATTTCACAAATAATCGTGTGAAGTTTTTGTATCTGTTACAACATTTTGCTTTTTACTTGAGTTATTGTTCAGTAGTATATGTATTCAATACCTGTGCAATAAAAGAAATAATGAAATAAATATTATATACCCTACTTTTGGCTCACCCTGTATAGTTCCAAAAAGTGTGAGTTCATATAATAGTGTGTGCATTTCAAAAAGAAGGCAAAGAACCTCAAATGCCCAAACTTCACCCTGCCTAATGAATGTCTCTACTGGGGTATGATTTTTTATCATTGGTCCAAAAACCTAGTGTTTGTTCCAAATATTAAGTGAATGTTTTTACCCTAAAACTTAAAGCCATTGCCACATTCATGAAAAAAGACAAAAAAAAAAGTACTTATTGTGGTCTAGTGTCTAATAGCCTGCTAGAATCTCTTAGGAGTCCGCAATTTGTCCTTTTGAAGTCTTGACTGTTGCTCAAACTGTTTCATTGCTTCATCAGGGACTAATTGTTGGAATGGTTGAATATGCAGATTTTCCAATTGATATTAACATCCTCATCCTAAGTGCTTCGTGCAACACTGCAGTGACTAATCATTCAAACTGAGATTAGTATCCACTTGAATTTGCATAGCTGGACCTCCTGCCTTTGAGCAAGTGAGGCTGTAACTGACTCCACTCTCTGAGCTCAGGGTGTCATCTCACTATCCATTTGAGATGATCCATGCAGTTAATTTTAAGCCAAGCAAAATGTCTACAAGATGCAAGCATGAGAGGAAAAGTGGCTGGTAAAAGATTTGTTCACAGGGGCTGTCAGGTGAGCACCAGTTGTCTTAATGGGCTTTAGGCAAAGTTATAGTGGTGATGGGCACTGGTGATTCTATTTTGTTTTTTTGTGACTTTGCTTACATATTATACCAGGACAAGCAGGCAGCATATTCTTAACGCATGGGTGACGTCACCGACGGAGCCTCGGTACGGACCTTTTTAACTAGAAAGTTCTAGTTGGCCGCACCGCGCATGCGCGAGTGCCTTCCCGCCCGACGGAGGAGAGCGTGGTCCCCAGTTTCTTCGTTTCCGCGGAGCGAAGAAGACGCATGTGTTTTCAACGGCCGTTTGAAAAACTACTTTTTGCCCTTCCCGCTCGCGTATTTTCTCACTTTTTTCCTTTTTTTCTTATCGGATTCCCTTTATTTTTGTTTAAAAAAAAAAAAAAAAACTTGTCGTAGGTTTTCTTTATTTTTTTCAGGCCAGCCCCGGCGGGGCCTGTTGCCACCATACAGGCCTCTGGATTCAATTTTGCAGAGGCCGTGTTTCCCTTCATGCCCCCTCAACCGGGTTTTAAGAAGTGCCAGCGGTGTGCACGCCCGATCTCCCTCACCAACCCACACAATTGGTGCCTCCAGTGCTTGGGTCCAGAGCATCGGGCTGACACCTGCACCCGCTGTGCTACGCTTAAAAAGCGTACTTTGAAAAATTGGCAGATCCAGCAAAATATTTTGTTTGGTACTGGATCTGCCATGGAACCGGCTGCGACGTCGACGGCACCACAAAAGTCGCCACCGACGACATCGACACCACCGGACCCTTCCTCGGGGTCGTTGGGCCCAAGTAAGCCGGCTAAGAAGCCTCTCTCTTCCCTTGAGCGCCCTCCGGCCATGGTTGCGACACCGGCCCTCCCGGCGCCGCACCGGCCCCGCAACGCTCCGCTCCGATCTCGGTGAGTGCCTCATCATCGGCCTCCTCATCGCCGGAGCGTAGAGCGGCACCTATGGTACCGAAGAAGAAAAAAGCGGTACCGGTGCCTCCCCTGGATGACCGCATCGCGGCCATACTCCAAACACAGTTACAGGAGCAGCTGCAACAACAGCTCCAACAACTGTTGCCGGCGTTGCTGGCACCGCACCTTCCGGTACAGGACCAGTCCGAGCCTCACACTGTCCCATCGGTGTCGACCCCCTCGGTACCGATTAATACTTCCATGCCGGTGCTCTTGGCAGAAACACCTACAGTACGTACCCGTGATGCTGCCGATCCTGTCCGGTCCCAGGAACGACATCGGTCTTCCTCACCCGGTACCGCCTCGGTGCGCTCAGGCAAATCTCTTTCAAAGACCCGCCATGCCGAGCCCTCCACACCGATGTCCAAACGTACGCACCCCGACGTTAGGGAACCAGATTTGTGGGAAGACTCCCCTCATGGTACCGAGGAGGACGCTTCATCAACCGATGAAGAACCCTCCATGACCGACACCGTCTCCAAACCAGAGCAATCCTCTTTCTCCAAATTCCTTAGGGAGATGTCAGCAGCTCTTTCCATTCCCTTGGAGTCCGACTCTAAAAAGTCTCAGGCTTTCCTCGATGCCCTAGACTTTGAGCAACCTCCCAAAGAATTTCTGAAGTTGCCCGTCCACGACATCTTACGGGAAACTTTCTATAAAAACTGGGAAGCTCCCCTCACGGTTCCTGGAGCCCCTCGTAAATTGGATAGCTTGTACCGGGTTATTCCAATCCCAGGGTTTGATAAACCTCAATTGCCTCATGAGTCCCTCCTGGTGGAATCTACTTTGAAAAAATCTCAGGGTTCCAGTGTATATGCCTCTACCCCTCCTGGCAGAGAGGGAAAAACCATGGATAAATTTGGTAAGCGCCTTTTCCAAAATGCCTTGTTAGCCAATAGAGCCAACAACTACACCTTCCACTTCTCCTTCTACATGAAGCATCTGGTGCAACAGCTCTCCTCCTTACAGAAATACCTTCCTGAACGTAAGGTCCCTCTTTTCCAGCAACATATTTCCAGCCTCCTCCAACTCAGGAAATTCATGGTTCGCTCCATCTACGACTTATTTGAGCTCACCTCTTGCGCATCTGCCCTGTCGGTGGCCATGCGACGTTTGGCATGGCTGAGAGTCTCTGACCTGGACATTAACCACCAGGACCGCCTGGCTAACGCACCTTGTCTGGGTGATGAACTCTTCGGAGAGTCCCTGGACTCAACAAACCAGAAACTCTCAGCACATGAGACCAGGTGGGACACTCTGATTAAACCTAAAAAGAAGACTCCACCTGCTCGCACCTACAGACAGCAGTCTTCATACCAGCGCAGGTTCTCGGCCAGACCTCTCAACCCGCCTCAACAGCAGCCTCGCCGACCTCGTCAACAGCATCAATCTCAGGCTCGCTCACAGTCTCACCAACCTGCCAAGCCTCTCCCTCCGTCAAAACCATCTCAGCCCTTTTGACTTTTTCCTCCAGGGCATAGCCAGTCTCCCATCATCATTGCCTCTTCCTCAGCCTATCGGAGGTCGCCTCCAAATCTTCCTCAGCCGTTGGGAGGTCATCACATCAGACCAATGGGTCCTCAACATCATTCGCCACGGCTACTCTCTCAACTTCCAGACTCTTCCACCAGACAATCCTCCCATAGAGTCTGCTTCTCACTCTTCCCAAACCCCCCTCCTCCTGAGGGAGGTCCAATCCTTCCTTCTCAATGCCATCGAAGAGGTGCCTCCGGACCAAAGGGGTCAGGGATTCTACTCCTGCTACTTCCTGATTCCCAAGAAGACAGGAGACCTTCATTCCATCCTCGATCTCAGGGACCTCAACAAGTGTCTGGTCAAGGAGAAGTTCAGAATGCTCTCCCTTGCCACGCTTTACCCTCTTCTCTCTCAACACGACTGGCTATGTTCCCTGGACCTCAAAGAGGCCTACACTCACATCCCAATCAATCCGACTTCACGTCGCTACCTACGGTTTCAGATACAGCACCGTCACTATCAGTACAAAGTACTACCTTTTGGCCTCGCTTCATCGCCCAGGGTGTTCACCAAGTGCCTTATTGTGGTGGCGACCTTCCTCAGGTCTCACAACCTCCAAGTGTTCCCCTACTTGGACGATTGGTTGGTGAAAGCACCTACGTCTCCACTGGTGCTACAAGCCACTCATCACACCATCTCTTTCCTCCATCTCCTGGGGTTCGAGATCAACTACCCCAAGTCACATCTGCTTCCCACACAGTGACTTCAGTTCATTGGAGCAGTTCTCAACACCACTCTGATGAGGGCGTTTCTACCCTCCGACCGACACCGGACCCTGCTCCACCTCTGTCGTCAGGTGCTCCTTCATCACTCCATTCCTGCCCGACAGATGATGGTCCTCCTGGCCCACATGGCCTTGACGGTCCATGTGCTTCCTCTGGCGCGACTCCACCTCAGGACACCTCAATGGACTCTTGCCAACCAATGGTCACAGACCACGGATCTTCTTTCTCATCCCATCTCTGTGACATCGTCTCTTCAGCAATCTCTTCAATGGTGGTTGAACTCCTCAAATCTTTCCAGGGGTCTACTCTTTCATCTACCCCCTCACTCCATGATCATAACCACGGATGCCTCCCCCTATGCGTGGGGAGCTCACCTGGGAGATCTACGCACCCAGGGACTCTGGACCCCTCAGGAGCGTCAACATCACATCAATTTCCTGGAACTCGGAGCCATATTCTATGCTCTCAAGGCCTTCCAGCACCTCCTCTGCCCTCGGGTCCTTCTCCTGTGCACAGACAATCAAGTCGCCATGTACTACATAAACAAGCAAGGCGGCACCGGATCTCGCCTCCTTTGTCAGGAGGCTCTCAGCATCTGGACCTGGGCCACGGCCCGCAATCTCTTCCTCAAGGCTGTCTATATCCAGGGCGAACAGAACTCCCTGGCCGATAATCTCAGCCGCATCCTTCAACCTCACGAGTAGACTCTGGACCCTTCAACACTCCACTCCATCTTTGCTCGTTGGGGCACTCCGCAGGTGGACCTCCTTGCAGCGCCTCACAACCATCAGCTACCCCAGTTCTGTTCCAGACTCTTCTCTCCTTACCGTCTGGCCCCGGATGCATTCCTGCTCGACTGGACGGATCGGTTCCTCTATGCCTTTCCTCCACTACCTCTGATGTTGCGGACGTTTTCCAAACTCCGCAGGGACAAGGCCACCATGATTCTCATCGCCCCTCGCCAACACTGGTTCTCCCTCCTGCTCCAGCTCAGCTCCAGGGAGCCCATTCCTCTTCCTGTATTTCCTACTCTACTTACACAGCAGCATCAGTCTCTACTACATTCCAATCTGTCCTCGCTCCACCTGACAGCTTGGTTTCTCTCGGGCTGACCTCTCCAGAGAATCTGTCTCAGCCTGTCCGTCGTATTTTGGATGCCTCCAGGAAACCGGCCACCCTCCAATGTTACCATCAGAAGTGGACCAGGTTCTCCTCTTGGTGTCTACTTCATCATCACGATCCCACCTCATTGGCGGTGGAAACTGTACTGGACTATTTGCTTTCTCTCTCAGACGCTGGCCTCAAGTCTACCTCAATCAGAGTCCACCTCAGTGCCATCACTGCGTTTCATGAGCCTATCCTCGGAAAACCTCTCATGGCTCATCCCCTGCTTTCCAGGTTCATGAGAGGCCTCTTCAATGTCAAACCACCTCTGAAGCCTCCTCCAGTCGTCTGGGACCTGAATGTGGTTCTCTCAGCCCTCATGAAACCTCCATTTGAGCCTCTTGCCACGACTTCACTCAAATTTCTTACATGGAAGGTGCTTTTTCTCATTGCCATCACCTCTGCCAGGAGGGTTAGTGAGCTGCATGCACTGGTTGCTGACCCACCTTTCACGGTTTTTCACCATGACAAGGTGGTTCTGCGTACCCATCCTAAATTTCTTCCCAAGGTGGTCTCGGACTTCCACCTCAACCAGTCCATTGTATTGCCTGTCTTTTTCCCTAAACCCCACTCTCATCCTGGGGAACAGGCGTTACACACGCTGGACTGTAAGCGTGCCCTGGCATACTACCTTGACCGTACCAGAACTCACCGCACGTCCCCTCAGCTCTTTCTGTCCTTCGACCCTAACCGTTTAGGTCGTCCTGTCTCTAAACGAACGCTTTCCAACTGGTTTGCTGCCTGCATTGCGTTCTGTTATACTCGGGCCGGTCTCTCACTGGAAGGTGCTGTCACGGCCCACAGGATCAGAGCTATGGCTGCTTCTGTGGCTTTCCTCCGCTCCACGCCCATTGAGGAGATCTGCAAAGCTTCCACTTGGTCCTCAGTTCACACGTTCACTACTCACTACTGTCTGGATGCCTTCTCCAGACGGGATGGGCACTTCGGCCAATCTGTGTTACAAAATTTATTTTCCTAATGGCCAACCATCCCTCCTCCCTCTCTTTTAGCTTGGAGGTCACCCATACGTTAAGAATATGCTGCCTGCTTGTCCTGGGATAAAGCACAGTTACTTACCGTAACAGGTGTTATCCAGGGACAGCAGGCAGATATTCTTACGACCCACCCACCTCCCCGGGTTGGCTTCTTAGCTGGCTTATCTTAACTGGGGACCACGCTCTCCTCCGTCGAGCGGGAAGGCACCCGCGCATGCGCGGTGCGGCCAACTAGAACTTTCTAGTTAAAGGTGTCCGTACCGGGGCTCCGTTGGTGACGTCACCCATACGTTAAGAATTTCTGCCTGCTGTCCCTGGATAACACCTGTTACGGTAAGTAACTGTGCTTTTTTGTACTTCTGACTCTGACTCCAGGTACACGAAATTTCCTCCGACTCCTCGACTTTGACTCAGACTCCACAGCCCTGGTTACTCCTAGGAGTTTAAGGGTGGGTTGTATAGGGTATTTGGAGGTCTTTATTTCTAGTTCTGTGATGGAGGGGTTTTTGTCCTTTTTGAGCAGTAGAAATTTTGTTTTGTCTGTGTTCAGCTTCAATTTGTGGTCTGCCATCCATTTTTCCACTGCTTGTAGAGTTTTTTTTAAAATTTTTCTGTAGAAGTGGGGTCAGGAGAATCGAAGGGTAGAAGTATGGTGATGTCGTCAGCATAGCTAAATGAAGTTACATTTAGGTTATCTAGGGTAGAACCAAGGGAAGATTAAAAAGAGGTTGAAGAGAGTGGTGAGCCTTGAGGGACTCCACAGGGGTTGGACTAGGGTTCTGATTTAACATCATTTGACTTTACTCTATGTTCTGGATTTAAGGAATCCTTGGAACCAGTTATGTACCCTGCCTGAAATCCCTATGGCTTCTTGTATCTGTAGTAGAATGGTGTGGTCAACCAGATCGAATGCTGCAGATAGATTAAGTTGAATTATCAGCATCCTTCTTCCTTTGCTGAAGTGCTGTCGGGCTGCCTAGGAGGGTTACTAGTAGAGTCTCCATTCTGTGGTTGGATCTGAACCCTGATTGAGAGAGGTGGAGAAGATTGTGGTCTTCAGGTAATTAGTGAGGTATTGTGCAACTAGTCCTTCTATTAGTTTGACATATATTGGTATTGAAGCAATGGGTCTATAGTTAGCGGGGTTATCTATTAGGCCTTTGTGATCTTTCACAATTGGAGTGATTATGATTTCTCCTAGGTGCTGCGGGAATTGACCTTCAGTGAGTGTAATTTGGATCCATTGCATGAGGCTGGCTCTAAATTTGGGGGTGGCATTGGTTATCAGATAAGTGGGACAGTTGTTCAGGTCGTATGAGGCTTGGCTGTATTTTTTTTGTAGAGTCGATTCATGTCTGTCCATTGTACTGCTGGAAATTAGGTCCAGATCCTGTCTGCTGCAATGGCTTCTCCTATTGGGGGGTTTGTTATTATCTCATCGAGGTGGGGGCATGTGTTATTGGAAGATAGTCCTGATCGTTGTAATCTTGTTTTTTGAAGTAGTCTGCGAGTTGAGTGGCTGTTGGTGGGTTTGATGTCGGTGAGGTTTTTTACTAGCTTGAATAATTTTTTTGAGTCGATTGAATCCAGGCCTACCAGGTTGGAGTAGTAATCTTTTCTTTTTTCCTTGAGTTTGGTCTTGTATTGTTTGATTAGACTTCTCCATGCTATTTTGGATTGATCTTGATTGATTTTTTTTTTCCAGTTTCTTTCCAGTTGTCTGCAGTGCCTTTTGAGTTGGAGAAGTTCGGAGTCGAACCATTTGTCAGAATGTCTGCAGATTTTGTGTTTTGTTTTTATTGGTGCTAGCTCATTTAGGATTGTTTCGCTTAATGTTTGCCATTGTGGTATGAATTCTTTGTGGTCTATGGATTCTATTGCGGGGTCTGCTTTGTCCCAAAATGTGGTTGGTTCGATTTTTGGACGGGTTTTGATGGGGGATTTATGGGGTTTATGTTTATAATTGCATTGGGCCCAGTTGATATTGAAGGTGTATTTATAATGATCTGACAAGAGGGAGGGGGTTCCAGGATCCGTTTGAGATGTGGATTTCAGGAGAGTGAGGATGTTGGGTCATGTATGCTGCAATATCTAGTTGGTGGCCTTTTTCGTGTGTGGTTTGGGGTTGAGTATTTAGTAGGTTAGTGCTTTGAGTAGGCGAGCATGCTTTCAACTTGATTTGGAGGTATGGTCTTCAAGGTGGAGATTTATATTTCCTAGTAGCAGGTTGTAGGTTGATGTTAGAGAATTCTGGAAGATGGAAGTCTTCAAGTGAATGTTTTGTTGCGCTCCATTTTCCTGGGGCTATATAGCAGAGAATGCAGGTTATGGTGTCTTTGAGTGTGTCGCCAGATAGTTGGCAGGCTAGAAGATCCAGATCGGGAGTAGTGTGTTTGTCTAGGACTTTTATGTTGAGATTGTTTTTGGCAAGGATTGCTAATCCTTACCCTTGCTTTTTTTTCTCGGCAGACTAGCTCTACTTTATATCCCTTGGGGCAGAATTCTGTTATGCAAGGGTCAGAGTCAGAGGTTAACCAGGTTTCAGCTCCACGGGGCGGTGAATGGCCTTGTCCCCGTCCCCGCAGAGATGACTTATTTTTCTTTCCCCATTTCAACGAGTTACCCACGGTTACTCGCGGCTAGCCACGGGTAACAACCACCATGTCATTCTCTAGTTCTAAACTTACTGTTGAAATCTGTTGGCGTTTATAATGCCAGTAATTTTTACGATCTCAGACAATCAATGTTGCCACGCTTTTGCTTGCAAATGAGCTCCGTAGGTCCACAAATTCTATCAGATCAGTTGGAGAAAGCGACTGACGTGCAAAATAGTCCACGGAAAGAGGCATAAATTATATTACATTAGTAATATTAGCGCCAATACCTTATGGTTTTAGGCAGATTACAAAAGGAAGAGATTCTGGTTATTCCAGAAGATTCCAGGGAAGCTATTAGTATAAATGTGCGCTTACACCAGGAAATGTTACATCATAGGCATGCCTTATAGCGCACCATAGGCACACGTCATAAGCATTCATCAATGTCATGAGGGGAAGGGTGGAGAACTACCACTAAACTTTTTTTTTTTTTTTTTACACTGCTTCTGTGGCAGGCATATTGTATACACTGCCTTCGTAAATATATTAATTTTTTTTTTTTTTTTTTAAATTCTACCTCTCGTGCAATCGGCAGTCCCAGACCTGCCGGCATATTCCTTTTAAGACATGTGCATGACACGCCTTTAAGACACACGCATGAAACGTGCCCCCTCCCCCATTAAGTATGATAAATATATCTTCATCTCTTGCAATCGGCAGCCCAGACCTGCCTTGGTGCACTTCTAGACACGTATGCCTGAGGCATTTTTAACGTACGCAGTTCAAAGCTACCAGGTTCTCCAGACCTGCTGGTAACTTTGGAGCATTGAAGGTCGGTGCTTCATTTCATGCATCAGCAGGAAATGTCTGGGCATTGTCAGAGTGCTCATTTTTAATATTAATTACCTCATTGTACTATATTTACATACTATAGTCAGAGGATGCTACGAAGCATGGAAAAGGCCACACACAGCCATTATAAGAACATAAGAATAGCTTTACTGGGTCAGGCCAATGGTCCATCAAGCCCAGTAGCCTGTTCTCATGGTGGCCAATCCAAGTCACTAGTACTTGGCCAAAACCAAAGGTGTAGCAATATTCCATGCTACCAATATAGGGCAAGCAGTGGCTTCCCCCATGTCTTTCTCAGTAATAGACTATGGACTTTTTTTCCTCCAGGAACTTGTCCAAACCTTTCTTAAAACCAGCTATGCTATCCTCTGGCAACACATTGGAAGCTAAAATACTAGACATTAACCAGTTAGAACTGGTTCAGAGTAGACTGTTAAAGGCACGGTAAGTTTTGAACATTGGAGCCCCTAGTGTGTTGCACCAGGTTGCCAGAGTGTGCATCCGGCTCTGAATTAGGCTGCTATTACTCCTCCTCCTTCCTTGCAGTGCCCTACTTTTTCTATACTATCTTCCTCCCCCACAGTGCATTTTAATGTATCTACCACCTGAGGAAGTAGAATCTGGACACCAAAAGTAGAGAATGACACGGGGACAAATTTTTTCCTGTCCCGTCCCTGTGAGTTTTGTTGCTGTCCCTGTCTCTGCCCCGTTCTGTAAACACTGCTTTAATTGTACAAGTCTTGAACACTTATGATTTTAAAATGTTTGAAGCTTGTGCAGATGAGGACAGAGCTTGCAGGAATGGGGCAGGGACAGGAAAAGAACTTGCCAGGACAGTACAGGAAAATGAGTTCCCATGGGGACGGGGAAAAATTTGTCCCCTTGTCATTCTCTTAACCCAAAGGTTCATGCTTAGTTAAATTGATTAGATTATACATTGCTATTTGCTTCTCACTTTATTCCTGCATATGGTAAAACTTGCAATTCCTTTTCTCAAAATTAAGTAATTGATGTCCCATTCTCTTACATCTCCTTCAGACTGTATAATGTGGTGGTTATTCCGTCCATTCAAGTGGAATTATTAGCAAACAAGTGATGTAATTTTTTTTTTTTTTTAATGTGGGGGACCAAGCTCAGAATAATCTAGGATGCAGTCTTCTGCAGGTGTGCATGTTACTGGGCTTTGTCTTGCAGGACTGCATGGCACAACTGGTTTCCTGATCACTTATTTGCAGACCTTCTCACCCTTCTCTCCATCTACTTTGGCAGCTCCCCTCCCAGCGTAACGCGTGTGACTGTGATCCTACTGCTGTCTTCATGTGCGGTTGTTTGTCTGGGCACTGAAGGAGGAAGCACATACTTTGTGGAACTTCCTAGCTTAAAGCTGATGGAGGCCAAAACTCTTCTGCAGGATGAGATCATGCGAAGGTGAGTTGGACTGGCAACTTTGGGGTCATTTGTATCAGAGTGGGGGCTTGAGGCCAGCGCTGGAGATGTAGGACCAACTTGGAAGTCAAATGGATCTCTGAAATTTTCCTTGGAAGTGAGTTGTTGTCTAGATATCCATCTTAGTCTGATTTATCTTAATAAAGATGGTTATTTAAATCCTAACGAAATCACACATACCTTCTAACTCTGGGTAAACAAGTCCTTAATTCCCAAATCAAGTGGAGTTTTACTTCCTGGGAGTCCCAAGTCCTGACTGCGATGGTACAGTTTAGCAGGTTTGAGTTCATAAGAACATAAGAACATAAGAAGCGCCATCTCCGGATCAGACCTTCGGTCCATCAAGTCCGGCGATCCGCACACGCGGAGGCCCTGCTAGGTATTCGCCTGGCTTATTTTATAGCCAACCATATCTTTATATGCCTATCTCAAGGAGATATGCATCTAGTTTGCTTTTGAAACCTAGGACTGTCGATTCCGCAATAATCTCCCCTGGGAGAGTATTCCAGATGTCAACCACTCTCTGTGTGAAGCAGAACTTCACTGCTTTTCAATTCACTGGTTTTGCTAAGATGCACTTTAAGTGACTTGCATTCAGGTATAGTATATTATTTCTTAAGAGGGTTATGATTAGAGAATGACATGAGGACAAATTTTTTCCCCGACTCTGGGAACTCATTTTCTCGTCCCTGTGAGTTCTTTTCCTGTCCCTGCCCCATTCCTGCAAGCTCTGTCCTCATCTGCACAAGCCTCAAACACTTTAAAATCCTAAGTAGCAGTGTTCTAGAGCTCAGATTGTGATGTCATAATGCCTCATTCCACCAATGCCTAAACTTCGTCCTCATCTGCACAAGCCTCAGACACTTTAAGTTCCTAAGTAGCAACGTTCTAGAGCTCAGATTGTGATGTCATAATGCCTCATTCCACCAATGCCTAAACTTCGTCCTCATCTGCACAAGCCTCAGACACTTTAAGTTCCTAAGTAGCAACATTCTAGAGCTGGGGTGTCAAAGTCGATCCTCAAGGGCCGCAATCCAGTTGGGTTTTCAAGATTTCCCCAATGAATATGCATGAGATCTATGTGCATGCACTGCTCTCAATGCATATTCATTGGGGAAATTCTGAAAACCCGACTGGATTGCGGCCCTCGAGGACCGACTTGGACACCTGTGTTCTAGAACTCAGATTGTGATGTCATAATGCCTCATTCCACCAATGCCTCATCTGCCCAAACCTCAAACACTTTAAAATCATGTGTTCAAGGCTTGTACAGTTAAAGCAGTGTTTACAGAATGGGGCAGAGACAGGGACAGCAACAAAATTCACAGGGACGGGAGGGCTTACAGGAATAAGGGCGGGGACGAGGAAATTGAGTTCCTGCGGGGAAAAATTCAAGGGAAACTTAAAAGCCTTCCTGTTTAAGGATGCTTACGACCTCTGAGATCCTTATTCCCATCCTAACTACAAAGGAGGAGCATAGCCACCCCTCCCTAATGTTTTATTTGCTGTTCTTCTATCCCAGGGGTAGGCAATTCCGGTCCTCGAGAGCCGGAGCTAGGTCAGGTTTTCAAGATATCCACAATGAATATGTATGATATGGATTTGCATGCACTGCCTCCTTGAGATGCAAATCTATCTCATGCATATTTATTGTGGATATTCTGAAAACCTGACCTGGTTCTGGCTCTTGAGGATCAGAATTGCCTATCCCGGTCTATCCTATTTTCAGTTGTAGTTCAGCCCTCCCTACCATTTGTTCCTGTACGTCGTTCTATGTCCTATGTCTTCATTTTATTCCCCAAAATTTTATTTTAAATTTTTTTATATTGTAACCCCGTACACCGCTTAGACAGCTATTATAAGCAGTAAATCAAATTTTAATAAACTTGGAAACGTCATTCTTTAGTTAAGAACTTACTCTTGAAGATGTGGGAAGGGGTTAAGCGACTTGGAGAAGTAAGGTTTTGAATCTTAGCTGTGGTTGTTCACTGCTTTTTTTTTTTTTTGGCAGGGCTGTGGAGTTGATACACAAAACCTTCCAACTTCATTATTTATGGTATCTCCACTTAGACTCCATACAGATAAGGGTAAAGAAAGGATACAGAAAGGGTATCAAGGCAATTTTTAAGGGATCACATACAGGTCATGGACCTGATGGGCCGCGGTGGATGCAGACTGCTGGGCGCGATGGACCACCGGTCTGATCCTGCAGAGGCGACTTCTTATGTTCTTATATAGGAGTTCACAGGGTGGGGGACAGAGACAGACCTTGCAGGGAAAAATAAATTTGATCATGTCACCCCATTGGTTACCAGTCAAACACTGTTTAACATACAAGATCTTACTTTTAGTCTTTGAAACGCGAGTTAATGGATCTCCATCTTAGAAAATTACTTAATACCTCACATACAACCTTGTATCTTCGTTCCCTTCAGCAGAATTTACTTATTGTACCATCATACAGATGCATTACATATTCATCTATTCAAGACGGTATCTTCCTAGTTGTTGCTCCACAATTATGGAATGCACTTCCCAACTATATCTGAATGGAACCTAAAGCACATTGGCTCCCAGTCGATCATCGAATTAGTTATAAAATTATACTTTTAACATTCAAAACAAAACTAAGTAATCAACCTGACTATATCAATAGACTTTTAATTCCTTATAACTCATTAAAATCTCTCCGGTCCATATCGCAGAACCTTATTATCATACTATCTTTGAAATCAATAAATACACTGCGCTCCAATAACTTTGCCGTAACTGCTCCTACTTTATGGAATTCATTACCTAATTATCTGCGTAGCTCGATCAAAAACAATTTAAAGCTTTGTTAAACATTCTTGTTTAAAGATGCTTTTGAATAATAAATGTCCTTTTAAGGACAAAGCCAAGCTAAAGCCTAGCTAAATTAAAACACATTGTTACCTCCCCCTATGTTTCTTTCCTTAAATGTAACACTTTTTCTATAACAAATGTAGTTCTTCCCTACTACCCTATTGTGTGAAGTAAGTCCATACTTTTATTAAAGATTTTAAGTAGATTGTGTAGTTATTCTGTATCCCTTGTTTTTATGTATTTTTATAAAATTTTATTGTAAGCCGCTTAGAAATCTGATTAGGCGGTTGAAAAAAATATTTTTAAGAAACTTGAAACTTGATTTAAAAATCTCCTAAAAAATTCTTTTTCATGGATGCCTATGGTGATAGGATAAAAAAAAAAATTAACCATAGTGGACATGTAGGGAACAGTCCTAGGACTAAGCAAAAGCAACAAACTTTTCCATTAATTTTTTCTTAAATTGTATTTCTAATTTTTATTGCATTTTTATAATTCAATTTGAATATGTAAACCGCATAGAATAGATGTTACCAATGTGGTATATCGCACTTAAATAAAACTTGGGACGGAGATGAGGAGAAACTTTGTCCCTATGTCATTCTGGAGGTATCGCTTTCACTAATATAAATATCATAAAATAACTTGTAACCTCTGAGCTCTTCTGGGAGGACGGAATATAAAACCAAATAAATTTAATTTTGTAATGAAGATAATAAAGGGAATAGACTTAGTGGATAAAGACAGGTTGTTTACCCTCTCCAAGGTAGAGAGAACAAGAGGGCACTCTCTGAAGTTAAAAGGGGATAGATTCCGTACTAACGTAAGGAAGTTCTTCTTCACCCAGAGAGTGGTGGAGAACTGGAATGCTCTCCCGGAGTCTGTTATAAGGGAAAACACGCTCCAGGGATTCAAGACTAGGTTGGACAAGTTCCTGCTGAACCGGAACGAATGCAGGTAGGGCTGGTCTCAGTTAGGGCACAGGTCTTCGACCTGGGGGCCGCCGCGTGAGCAGACTGCTGGGCGCGATGGACCACTGGTCTGACCCAGTAGCGGCAATTCTTATGTTCTCATGTTCTTAAACATCAGGGTACTTTCGACAAGTTTTGGCACTCTATAAGCCTAATTGATCTTTACGATCCAAAAATCAAAAGCTATTAATTCAAATAGCGCAGGGAAATTATGCAGAAACTAGAGCGATGACTTTCTGTATTGCTGGTGTCAAAATATGGAATGCCCTGGTGGGCCAATTGCGACTGTGTGTAAACTGGTTTCAATTTAAGAAGCAGTTGAAAACTCAGCTGTTAACTGCATTTTTGTGGATTTTGGCTTTTGAAGAAAAGAATCTGTTTAGCCATGTTTGCTCTATTGCACTCTTGTGATTGATTAGTTGACAATTGAAGGGAAGAAATTGTTTAATTATGTAGATGTTTGAACATAAGAAGTTGCCTCCGCTGGGGCAGACCAGAGGTCCATCTCGCCCAGCGGTACGCTCCCGCGGCGGCCCATCAGGCCCACTGCCTGAGCGGTGGTCTCTGACTAATTTTATAATTTACCTCTAATCTTATCCCTATAACCTTACCTCTACTCTTATCTATATCCCTCTATTCCTTTGTCCTCCAGGTACCTGTCCAGACCTTCTTTGAAGCCCTGTAGCGTGCTTCTGCTTATCACATCCTCCGGTAGAGCGTTCCATGTATCCACCACCCTCTTCCATGTATCCACCACCCTCCCATCAATATACTGAATAACCTAGACTCATATTTATTTAAAAATGTTAAGAGTTACAGATCGTAAGATGTTTTAGCCTAGTGGTTAGTGCAGTAGCCTGAGAACCCGAGGAACTGGGTTCAATTTTTCAGTGCAGTCACTTCACCCTCCATTACTCCAAGTACAAAATAAGCACCT
This sequence comes from Geotrypetes seraphini, assembly GCF_902459505.1. Lineage (NCBI taxonomy): Eukaryota > Metazoa > Chordata > Amphibia > Gymnophiona > Dermophiidae > Geotrypetes > Geotrypetes seraphini. The sequence goes on along the minus strand of NC_047094.1, from coordinate 8,597,777 downwards.
ATATATAGTTTATTTTTAAAAAACTTTTAAATTTTATATGTGAATGCATATGATATGGGAGAGATAGGAGGGAGGGGGTTATATGGTTTGTTTTTATCTTATGTTTTAATTGATATAAACTGTTTAGTTTCTTGTAAATGGTATAAAGTTTTTTTTGTTTTTTTTTAATCTTTATTCATTTTTTCATCTTACAAGTGTATCAAGAAAACATTTGAACTTAAACATCACTTGATATTCTATTACAATCAATTTAAATTAATAAAATTATAACCCCCTCCCTCCTATCTCTCCCATATCATATGCATTCACATATAAAATTTAAAAGTTTTTATAAAAATAAACTATATATAGGTACTTATTTTGTACTTGGAGTAATGGAGGGTGAAGTGACTGCACTGAAAAATTGAACCCAGTTCCTCGGGTTCTCAGGCTACTGCACTAACCACTAGGCTAAAACATCTTACGATCTGTAACTCTTAACATTTTTAAATAAATATGAATCTAGGTTATTCAGTATATTGATGGGAATAGAAATCCAACATATCTTAGGCAACTGGAAGAATCCTTCTGAACTCTCGCTGTGTGTTTGGTGTGGAAATATGAGAAGACTGCAGCAGTGAAACATGGTTGAATGAAACATTTTCAGAAAGTTTGGCACCTATTAGATTCTTGTTTAGAGAACATATAGGGCTCCTTTTACAAAGATGCGTTAGGGCCTTAATGCGCGGAATAGCGCACGCTAGCCGCTACCTCCTCCTCTTGAGCAGGCGGTAGTTTTTCGGGTAGCGTACGCTAATAATGCGCACATTTGTAAAAGGAGCCCTTAATTTATGTATATATTGTAATGTAATGTTCATATGGGAATCTGGATTTTATGAAGTTAGTAATGTTGTTCATGGAAATCATTCAATAAAAATTATTTAACTAACCCCTCCCCCCCAAAAACCCCCTCTGTTCTTAGGTTTGGGAAGGAAGTGCCCCATGTAGCAAAGAATGCTCTACCTGATGCCTTGGCTGTATAATCTTTGTAACATATAAGGTACAGACCATAGAGGAAAGGGTCTCCTGTTGTTCAGGGCAAGACATTTGTTGGATTGTGTTAAACCTTCAGAAAGTGGCTGCTGGGGGTTGCATTTCATATCACATCTTGTTTAAAGTTGACTTTCTGCCCAAGTTTGTAAAGCAGAAAGCAGATAAGTTAGAGACGAACTCTAGAAGTAAACCTCAAATATGGACAGAAAATGCAGGTTATAAAAAGTCCTGCTCATTAAGGTGACTGTGCTGTTTTTGTCGGGGAAAAATGAGCTGAAATGGAGAATAAGTATATGGTTTCTAAAGGACTGCGAGATGTGCAGTCGGAGCTAAACTGCAAACATTTTGTTGCTTTTTGGTTACTGTCAGAACTGCAACTGCTTTCTGTCACTGTAGTCTGAGGACCGCCACACCATGGGCGTAGAAGTAAGAGGCTACTAGAATTTGGCTCTTCAGAGAATTAATTGCTAACCTTTTTTTTTTTTCCCCCCCCTCACTCTTTAGTTAACAAGTACTTAGGGGTGGGTTAGCATACACATTTGTGAATGCTCTAATGGTTTTAGAACAGACCACCATTAAATGCAGTTAATAAGTACCTTGCAGAAATGCCAAAAAAATTTTCTTGGGTACATTTAGCACTAGAAACTTCTTCTAGGTCCAGGAAAGATTGGGTTGCAGTGCCACTAGGTTGAGCAGAGTTATCACCCTGCCCCAGACAGATTTCCCCATTGGCCTGGTGGTTTAATGGACAGATAGCTTGACCCTCCCCCTCCTAACCTTATTGTCTCCCACCAGATCCCCTTCCCCCAAGTCACTACTCTGGTGCTCTAGTAGAGATCTGACCCACCCACACAAACCCTTTTGTTGGAAGCAGAAACGATGTCCACTCATTCTTGCTGCTTCTGGTCACCTTCTACAAAATGGCATTGCCTCGTTCGGTGCAGTGCATCCTGGGATGCACTGGAAAGGCCTAAGTGCCATATAAGGGAGAAATGCAAGCTGGAGGGTCTTACGCATGCTGTGCCTGTTAACCTGCTCAGTTCTGGTGATTGCTTCTAGCGCTGGTGTTCAGTTTTGAACATCTGGGCTTAGGTATGGGAGCACACAATTCTCCTTTATAAAGATGTACTTCAACTGCTGCTAAATGCTTTTTGAAAATTCTAGGTGCTGAAGAGGCCAAAATGCAGTACTTTTTTTTTTTTTGTTTTGTTTTGTTGATGCTGTATAAGACTCTGAGACTTCACTTAGGAATATTGTGTACAATTCTGGAGGCTGCACTTTCAAAAAGATATAAGAAGGATGGAGTCAGTCCAGAGTAAGGCTACTAAAATGGTGTGTGGTCTTCGTCATAAGGCGTATGGGGACAGACTTAAAGATATCAGTCTGTATACTTAAGTAAAGGAGGGAGAGGAGATACCTTAGATGTTTAAATACCTATGTGATCTAAATTCACATGAATCGAGCCTTTCATTTGAAAGGAAGCTCTTGAATGAGAGGGCATAGGATGAAGTTAAGAGGTAATAAGCTGAGGAGTAATCTAAGGAAATACTTTTTTTACAGAACGGGTGGTAGATGCGTGGAACAGTCTCCCAGAAGAGGTGGTGGAGACAGAGACTGTCTGACTTCAAGAGGGCCTGGGATAGGCATGTGGGATCTCTCGGGGAGAGAGAGAAAGAGATAATGGTTACTGTGGATGGGCAGATTAGATGGGTCATTTGGCCTTTATCTGCCATGTTTTTTTAACATGAAATAAAAAATTCCATTTTGGATAAAGATGTGCTGAGAGTAGAGTCGGTGCAATGGATGGCCACCAGGATGGTCTCGGGGCTCAAGAATCTATCGTACGAGAAAAGGCTGAAAAATTTGCGGCTGTACTCACTCGAGGAACGTAGGGAGAGAGGAGACATGATCGAGACGTTTAAGTATATTACCGGCCGTATTGAGATGGAAGAAGAGATTCTCTTTCTCAAAGGACCCTCAGCCACAAGAGGGCATCCGCTCAAACTCAGGGGCGGGAAATTTCATGGTGACACCAGGAAATATTTCTTCACTGAGAGAGTGGTTGATCCTTGGAACGAGCTCACAGTGCAGGTGATCAAGGCAAACAGCGTGCAAGAATTTAAGAGCAAATGGGATGCCCATGTGGGATCCCTTAGAGGGTTAAGCCAAGGGAACCTGTTACCAGGAGTGGGATCCCTAGGATAGTAGACTTGGGGGTGGGTCATTAGAGTGGGCAGACCTGATGGGCTATGGCCCTTATCTGCTGTCATCTTCTATGTTTCTATGTTTTTAAACCAGCGAGCTCTTTCTACGGTAAAATGGGCCAAATAAATAATTCTGAATCCTCAAAGTTATAAAATTGACTTTACCTCTTCCCAACTTTAGGATTAGGAAGTTTTTGGGTTTTTTTTTTTTTTTTTTTTAAATAAAACACCAGATTTTTTTCAAGCTCTGGAATTTCCTGTTTGCTAACAGGAACGAAGTGCGAGATAATAAAATTTGCGGACGACACCAAACTAATGGAGCTCGGACTACAGAGGACTGCGAAAAGTTGCAAAGGGACTTGAACAAATTAGAAGAATGGGCGGCGAAATGGCAGATGAAGTTCAACATTGAAAAATGTGAAGTATTACATGTGGGGAGCAGAAACTCGAGGTACAACTATACAATGGGAGGGATGTTATTGAATAAGAGTACCCAGGAAAGGGACTTGGGGGTAATGGTGGACATGACAATGAAGCCGTCGGCACAGTGTGCAGCGACCGCTAAGAGAGCGAATAGAATGCTTGGTATAATCAAAAAGGGTATTACAGCCAGAATGAAAGAAGTTATCCTGCCGTTGTATCGGGCGATGGTGCGCCCGCATTTGGAGTACTGCGTCCAATATTGGTCGCCGTATCTTAAGAAGGATATGGCATTAGTCGAGAGGGTTCAAAGGAGAGCAACACGTCTGATAATAGGTATGGAAAACCTGTCATATTCTGAGAGATTGGAGAAGCTGGGTCTCTTTTCCCTGGAGAAGAGGAGACTTAGAGGGGATATGATAGAGACTTACAAGATCATGAAGGGCATAGAGAGAGTAGAGAGGGACAGATTCTTTGAACTTTCGAAAAATAAGAGAACAAGAGGGCATTCGGAAAAGTTGAAAGGGGACAGATTCATAACAAATGCTAGGAAGTTCTTCTTTACCCAACGTGTGGTGGACACCTGGAATGCGCTTCCAGAGGACGTTATAAGGCAGAGTACGGTACTGGGGTTCAAGAAAGGATTGGACAAATTCCTACTGGAAATGGGGATAGAGGGGTATAGATAGAAGATTACTGCACAGGTCCTGGACCTGTTGGACCGCCGCGTGAGCAGACTGCTGGGCACGATGGACCTCGGGTCTGACCCAGCAGAGGCATTTCTTATGTTCTTATGTTCTAAGAGAAGGGTATTTTAGCAGTATGCACTAGTTTAAAGATGGATACAAAAAAAGCTAGTCTGTTTCAAATCAAGTTGACAATAGGCATAAGCTGTAGCCATTTTCTTCATGCTTTAAAATCCCCATTTGCTTTACAATCTACACTGCTAGTTTTTGGCATATAAAGAAACATTGTGCACTGAGCTGCCAGGCCAGTAAACTACCTCAAGGTAACATGCTTGTCTTGCCTCTTCAACAGTGTCCCAGATGATTACAGATGTGGGAAGGCTCTTGGTCCAGTAGAGTCTTTGCAGGAACATCCACAGGCTGAATCCAAGATTCTAATTGGTTACAGCCGGGGCCTCCTGGTTCTATGGAACCAAAGCACAAGATGTGTGGAACACCTTTTCCTTGGCAAACAAGTAAGCTGAATTTCCTACAGGGTAACACATACAAAAGCTTTTTATAGTTTGGGCTGGTTAAGTGGGATAGGGGTTAAGTAGCCTTTTAGACTGCTAGATTGGGACATCTGTTTTTCCAAAGACAAGCAGGGGACATGCAGGAAGACTTGTTGAAGTCCTCTGACTGAGCCTGTATGCTGGGGCTTTCCCCTAGCTAGGTAAGCTTTTTGCTTTATGGGCATGTGCAGGAGTCCCTACATCTAGAGCCCTTCCCCTCTCCTTTCAGTATGTCTCTAGGTATGAATAGGAATGAGACGAGAGGATGGAGGGTGGGCAAGAGTGGCTGCATTTCCCTGCTGTCTATGGAGAACATCTGTTACAGGTAAGAAACTTTGCTATAATAGCGTATTTAATTAGGACATGCTGCTCTTGGGTATTCTAAAGAACCAACAGAAGCTATAGCAAGTCCCAAATGTGGTTGTGTGGTGGGGGTTTTTTTTTTTTTGGTCTTCATCCTGGGCATCAGAATGCCTTTGTATTGGGGGTGAGAGGTGTTGGATGTCAGGACTAAGGTCCACCTCAACCTCTGCCTCTTTCCTATTCCCTACCCTACCATTCCATAGTCCTTTATATTCCTAGCCCCTACCACGCTAGATGCCACTCTCTTCACTTCCTCCCATCCCGCGAGGTGTTCAGCACTTTACCTTCCCTAGGGCTGCAGCCCTACAATCAGCTTTACAGAACATTGAGCATTCTTCTCTGAAGTCTCTGCCCTGGCTGCCTCTGTTAGGAAACATTAAGAGTTATCATTTTTTTGTGATCTGTTGGCTCTTTATACGTTTCAGCCATCAGAGATTAATTGTGGATACTTGGTGAAGGGTTTTTCTCCTGGCTGGCCATGACTGGAACAATTTACCAAGAGATAATTGAACATAAACATCTTTGAATTTAAAAGAAAATTAAAGGTTTTGGGACTGGTTCTATTGATGCTGTTATACTTGTCATGAGATTAGTGTTTTATTATGATTTTGTTTAGCTCTCATGTAAAAATTGATTTGTTTTATTTTTACTTGTTTTAACATTCTTAATGGACTTCATTAAAGTACAACATACTTTTCAGATTCTTTCCAATGGTCTTCCCTCATTTCTATTTGGTTACTTAGTTCAGTATTCTCCCTAGAGAACCCTTCGCTCCTCAATCTTAATTGTTTCTTACATTCAGGCAGTTATTGTTGGATGTTCAGAAATTTCTTCTTTTCAGTTAGGGCCCCACTCTTTGGAATTCCCTTCCCTTATACCTTTCTACAGAGAGGTCTTTGTCAACATTTTAAAGTTCAACTGAAAGCATACTATTTTTCAAAGGTCTTCAGTACACAGTAATCTTCTTATATTGATTATGAATATTTGGGCTGATTATTGTTATCACTTAGTTAAAGCACAGAAGATGTATGTGGGATTCTTTAGGAACAATCCTCAAATACACAGTAAATCCCACCAAAGGTGTTCAGGAGAGATTGTGGAGGGAAAAGTCTCAGAAACTTACTTGAATACGGATATTATATACCAAGGATATCGTCATCCAATGCCAAGTTGTTAAAGGTTTAAATCTTCCCTCACTGACCAGATTACCTCCACCTTCCTATTTGTGTAAATCAAACAGTACTGTATCATACATTTTTTTTTTCTTACAAACAGCAAAACATCACTTATCTTCAAAGTGCGCAGAGTACCAATAAGCCCGACAGGGACCAGTTTTGCTGCTAAATGTGGCTTTTCAAGGGCAGGAGACTAGAATAAAGTGTCCTGAGAACACTGTGAAAAAGCTGCGTTTAGCAGCAAAATGGGTCCCTGTCGGACTTATCAGTACTCTGCACACTTTGAAAGATAAGTAATGTTTCCGCTGTTTGTTAAGAAAAAAAACAAAAAATGAATGTATTGATAACAGTTACTGTTTGATTTACACAAATAAGTGGAGGGTAATCTGGTCAGTGATGGGAGTCCTAAAACTTTACAACTTGGCATTGGATGAAGATATCCTTGGATATAATATCCGTATCAGGTAGGTTTCTGAGACTATTTCTCTCCACGATCTCTCCTGAATACCCTTTGGTGGGATTACTGTGTATTTTATCCCTCGCCCTCTTTACGGTCTTTGCTTTTCCCTTTTTCCTCAATGATTATAACTCTTTCCTTTTTCCCTGTTCCTTAGATTTTCAGTATTGTTGATTTGTAATATTTTTAGTTTGTTTTTATTTCCCTACCCTCATTTTTTATTGTAAACTGCTTAGATTTTAACCTTGGTTTTATATTGGTGGTATATCAAATAAATTGAACTTGAACTTACTCATCTTACCCCCCCCTTTTTTTTTTATAAAACTGCGTTAGTGACTTTTAGCAGAGGCTGGCTGGCGCACTAAATACTCTGCACTGCACCCGATGCTCATAGGAACTCTTGAGTGTCGGGAGCAGCGCAGAGCACGCAGCACACTTTGCATGACTACTCAACCAGGCTTTTTTTGTATTTTTGCAGCAGTTGGAAAGCCTCAGCTGGGAACGGCGTGGCCAGAGCATTGTGAGTTCACACAGTGATGGCGGGTACATGGTGTGGTCTGTTAGTGAGAGTTGTCCAACATCGTCTCAGCCAGTCATGTCCACAATCCCATATGGTGAGTCCACGTGCAGGATAAAGGAAGCCACTATCCAACGTGCACCATCTCTGGCCTCATTTTGTAGACATCAAGTAGAAACAATTATACAGAGATGTATAGTGCATTGGTAACACTGACCATAGGACTTGGGTTTCTCCTATTTAAATATCATTAAAGGCATACACCACTTCTTCATAAAGGAGGGGGTGAGGTGTGCTTCTTTTTCTTAATTGCTGAAATATTGCCTTTGCCCTTGAATTTGTTATTTGCAATATGATCCACATTTAAGGGGGACATAGTTGTGTTTTCAAGCATTTTGCTGATTAGACTACAATTTGGAAGCTATTAAGAGACCTGCATAACTGATGCAACATCTGGATTAGGAAGCCTCTGATCACAAATTGTATGAGTATCTTCCAAGTCCTCTAGCATAAGGGCCTTTGGGATCATTCATCTTATGAGGGGGTGGTGGGTTGAGCTTAATTTGACAGAGGAATTTTGTTGACCTAAAAACTAACCTTTTCTTTCTTTTTTTTGCATCTGGTACTAAACTTGTCTCATTCTAGCTTTTTTTTTTTAATGCTGAGGGCTGCTGTGAGCAACAGGACCCTGAATGGGACGCACAGGGCTTGGTTGCATTTGTATCTTGCTCCCAGCCCCCTCTCCTTGGAAGGGCTTTGCCAAGTTTTGCTTCTTATGATGATAGTGTGGGGCGTTGTGGAGCTATATTTCAGCCAAATACTAGAAAGATAACTTTAAAGTGGCGGAAGAACTGTTCAGCCTCTTGCAACATGATAGCTGAGTAGTTGGTTGTGTGTTCTGAAGGTCATGATATGGGTCAGAGGGTGTTTTTTTTTTTTTTTTTTTTACTTTTGATTCTCAGATATTTCAGAAACTAGTTTTTAGATGTACAGCAGGTGTTGGCGATAACTAAAATCCCAGTTAGTTGGGTGCATACATGTGCAGGAATGTGGAGACTGAATCAGTTGAAACAGCTGTTTTGGGCTGGTATCCCTGCTAAGCTACAGAACTATTTGACCTAGAACTATTATTTAGGTTGGTTCTTAAACCTGTCCTGGGGGACCCCCCAGTCAGTTGGGTTTTCAAGATATCCCTAATGAATATGCAGGAGACAGATTTGCATATCTTGAAAACCCAACTGACTGGGGGTCCCACAGGACAGGTTTAAGCAGTGGTGTAATAAAGAGGGGGGTGAAGGGGTGGTTTTCATTAGGGCACCGGCAACTTAGTGGCTTGGACGATCAGATCTGCAGGACGTATAGTTAGACGATTTTAGGAAAACAGAAAAAAAAATTGGACTTATTTTTTTGAAAATGTGTCTTAAGCTGTTTTTTTTACTTTGGACGACTTGTGAGATGGACGTAAACGGACTTAGATGTCCCTTTCGATTATGCCCTTCTAATGGTTTAACACAGGCTTCTGTAAGGGCTGCACCCTAGTCTGCTTTTCAGATATTCCACAGTGAATCCATTTTAAGCAAACAGATTCTCGTGCATATTCATTGTGGAAAACCTGAAAGAAGGGTGGCCTTGGATGCAGGTTGAGACGATTCTGGCATTTATCATGTCCCTAGATGTGTTTGCAGAGCAGGGCATTATCTTGTAGCATTTCAGCTTGGCTGTAGAACTGTTAGAAGGCAGTCGCATGAGAGTGGAACGGGAGAAGGGAATGTCCAAGGTGCTACTATGGTGTTGCTTTTTAATTTGGTGTAAGCTAATTGGTACTGAAACCATATTAAAGTGGTGGTGTACTGTAGTAACTGTTATGTCTTTTCAGGCCCATTCCCTTGCAAAGCTATCAACAAAATCCAGTGGAGAACATGTAGCTCTGGGTACGTATGCTCAGCGTGGTAGTTCATTTTCTTAGTGTGAATATGTGAAGCGTCAAGTTTGCTATGTAGTACATAATTCCATTCACTTAAACACCCACTTGCTTTTTAATGCCAAATTGTCCTCTGTCTTGCATTCTGCGGCCATTCTGGGTGTATCTTGTAGATAATGCGTTTGAATTAAGTTGTAAAATGCTGTTCCTCCTGGGGATGCATCTGTCTTGGCACTGTGCACTTGAGGCAGGCAGCACTACCCTTGATTCTGCCACATTAAACTTTTTGCATGGAACTCTGAATCCATTACCAAGTAGTAGGCGAGTGGTGAAATGCCCCAACTTCCCCCCCAGCTGCTTAAGTATAAGTAGCAAAAGTTATGCAAGATAGGTTTCCTGAAATGATTTTTCATTTTCTGTGCCCAGGAACCACTTCATTGTGTTTAGTGGAGGAATGCCACGGGCCAGCTATGGTGACCGACACTGTGTGACGGTGCTGCAGGGAAAAACTCTAGTGACCCTGGACTTCACCTCGCGTGTCATTGATTTCTTTACTGTGTACAGCACTGAAGCAGAGGAGGGTAAGCGGCCTTCTGTTGCCTTTAAGAATAAACCACTGCTGTCTTCGCTTTGGTTCTGCCCTGTGGTTTGGTAACGCTTCATTTTGGTTGCTTTTCTAGAGTTTGATAACCCAAGTGCCTTGGTGGTGTTGGTGGAGGAGGAGCTGGTGGTAATTGACCTGCAGACCCCTGGGTGGCCCACAATCCCTGCCCCATACTTGGCTCCCCTCCATTCCTCCGCAATAACCTGCGCCTATCACATCTCCAATGTGCCTCTCAAGTTATGGGAGAGGATAATCAATGCTGGGGAACAGCAGAATCCACAGCTCTCCTCTGTGGTAAGGAAGGTGTTCATTTTAAATTAGCATACTAAAGAATACAGAAAAAGCTCACAAACATGTGCCATGATGCCTATGTCTGGATTCTTCTCTTGTTGGTCCTATGAATTTTTGGCTACTTGATCTTGCATTATTTGGATGGCTTTTGGATATAGTCCAATGCACAAGTGGACTAAGCTAATGGCCAATGAATTGCTTTTTTTGTGTTTGTTTTTGCAAGTGGCCAAATGCAGAACTGAGCTAAGTACCTCCCTAGGTGTGAAAGATGATTAACCCACTAGTCTCTAAGACCATCCAGTTAACTCTTGTATTACAAAACTCTGTCTGTGATGCTATCAGTATGTACACCACTTTTGTGTGTGTGTGTGTTTTTTTTTTTTTTTAAAACATTGATATACAAGGGGGTGCTGAAAAGTTCTCAGCCTAACCAAGAAGGGAATAAAGTGGAACCATGAAACTTACAAGTCATTCCACATTCACCCCTAACTTGAACATACTTGGCATATCGTGTCTGAAGATTCTGCACCCTTCCAAAAAAATACTTTGGTCACTGAAATACTGATCCGCTGCTGCAGTCACCTCCAAATTACTCCAAATTGTTGCCCTTTCAAACTTGAGGTTTGGAAGCAGAAAATAGTCATGTGGAGCAAGATCTGGTGAATAGGGTGTATGGTCTATGCCCTGAATCCCTAGCTGCATAAAAATATCCATTGTTTTTTCATCCTTGTGAGCAGGTGCATTGCATTGTCTTACAAAAAATTCCTTTCCGCAGCTTCCCTCTCCTTCTGGGTTTGTTTTTTTTGTTGTTGTTTGTTTTGTTTTTTTTCCTTTCAGTGCCTCCTTTAATTGGCCCCTTGGAAGATTCATTACAACCTTCCTGATCAGAAAACACTGTGAGCAAGACCTTTCCTGCTGGCTTTTGGGTCAATTTCCGTGGCGTTGGAGAACCTGAGTACCGCCATTGCATGGACTGTTTTGTCTCAGGATTATAGTGGTGTAACCATATTTCATCAACAGTAACTAGTCATTCCAAAAAGTTGGCACCAGTTTGCTGAAAACACTAAAATTAACTTAGAAGTGTTCACTCGTCATTTCTCATCAGCATGCAAACATTTGGGCACTCACTTGACTGACAGCTTCTGCATACTCATCTACACATGGATTATACACCCAGCATGTTCCCTAGATATCTGTAGTGTCTCAGCAATTGCTTTAGCTGATATTCACTGATGTGCCAAAATCAGGTCATGGATGTGGTCAACAATTTCAGGAGTTTGAAACCGTTTGAGACCTCCCAGACCTTACTGCATCTTCAGTCTCAATGTCCATGCTGAAAGTTTACACACTACTTTACCGTGGAGTATGATGGACATTTATCACTCAATGTTTGCATCATACATTCATAGATTTCCTTTGGAGTTTTCTTCTGCAGGATTAGGAATGGCTGAGTCCCACAGTTCGAAAAAATTCCACACCTTTTGTTGATATGGTTCAATCAGTGATCTGAAATGATGTCAAAACACAGCATTACGATTATGCAAATTGGCACTTTATAAAATAAAATAACATTCCTTTTCAGCTACAGAATTTAGGGAAGTTGGTTGGGCAACTTTTCACTACCCCCTCGTATATTAAGCTTAATGAATCCCTTTGAGTGGTATCGGTGGATAGAGAGAACTGACCCTATACATCCACCTGGTCTATGCATCGTGTACAGTTTAAGTGACCAGAGGGGAAGAGCCCCTGTGCTGTTCCTGTGTAGTCCACATATGGCAGATTAATTTTTGCTCATGGTTGGCTGTTTTGTGTCCACTCTTTAGGGTGAAGTCTTATTTCAGACGTGGCCAATTAATGGAGGAAGAAATGCTGCTCATGAGCCCACACAGCGAGGGTTGCTTTTGACAGGGTGAGTAAAGTAACTTCTTTTTTGGGGGGTTTGGACACAGTGATCCTGATGCAGAAGGTTTTTTTTTCCTTCTCTTTGTGCTCCTAGATGTTGACCTGCAGGTGAAAGAGAACTTCTCTTCCCTGGCCCCAAAATCTGGATTTTGAATGTCTCTTTTTTTTGTAGATTTGGTGGTGTGAGCCTTTCTTCTCTGTTGCTGAGGACTTAAACTTTCCTGCTGCTATGGTGATGCTCTAAAGATCACCATCTGGGGTGGGGAGTGGGGGGGAGGCTTAGAGAAGGAAATGCATATGAACTGTAACGAGGACAGGAAGGACTTGGTTCCTCGGATGTGATTCTAGGATTTTTTTTTTTCCCCAACTCATATCCCTTGTAGTTCATTTGAAGGATTGTGGAACCAGCTCTGGGAAGAATTTCATGCGTATTTTGATTTAGGGAATTCTATCATGGTATCATTTTGGTTTTGTATCAGGTTATTACAATACTGCAAAACAAGTCAGTACAAATATAATTACTGCAAGCAGCGCAGCCCACCTACCCTCTCCCTCTCTTTGTTCTCTTTCCAATTTAAGTTGGCATCCTTTTGAATACAAGGCATGAACAAATCCAATTGCTTTTAACATTCTGAGCCATACAGCAATCAAACGTTCATCAGCACCAGTACTTAAGTTCTCCTGCCACAAATATAAAGATGTATTTTAAGGGAGTCTTCCAGCAGCATGCAATCGGCTGCTTGGCTGTAGTAAAGCAAGGATGCCCCCCCTGCCCCTCCCACAACTCCCAGCAGGCAGGTCCCTAGTGTCCAATCAAAAGGCAAGCCAAATATTTCTCCCTTCACTTCATGCCAGAACTGTCAGATCACCAGATGCTTCCACCACAAGTGGAGTGCCCGCTGTTCACAACTGATGCCAACAGATGTCTGGGAACCTAGAGTTCAATCTATGGAGGTAGAGGTGTTAAAGGTTTACTATTAGTTTCCCAAATAGTAGCCCCAATTGAATTTGAGCGTAAAGAAATCCTTCCATTGTACTCGACACCCAAATCTTTCCCACTCAACCGCTTAAGGAAGCTTAGGAAAACTTAAGAGCATAAAGTGAATAAATCAAACCGTTGGCCTCAAAAGTGTTGGCCATATTTTTCCACCTCAACAATAGTCTTCTCCACACTCCCATCCAGGCCAGTTGCTGCATAAAATACTTGCAGAAATCACCCCTTGGGCACCCACACTTGCAATGGTAAACATTTCAGCATGCCTTGCTCTTAAACGTTGGAAGCAATGTTCGAGGCTATTTCTCCCACTCGGTACCATCACCACTGCCCCTTCCCCATTGCAGCTCCCAAGCAAAAAAGGGCCAAAAGCATTTTCCCACCCATATCCCTTTCTGGTATCCTCTACTGTAAATTGAGAAGTGTCACATGTGGGGTGAAGATCTCACACCCCTGTCAGATTCTAATCTAGTTTTTTTTTTTTTTTGGGGGGGGGGCGGGGGAAGGGGGGAAGTCCCCTGAAGCAGCTCTGCTGTATCAGGACATAACAGTTATTCTTATCTACTTGTCAATCCCACAATGAATTTGCGCAGCATCCTACTACTACTATTAATTATTTCTATAGCGCTACCAGATGCACGCAGTACTGCAGAGTCATAAAGAATAAGAAACCAGTCCCTGCTCCAAACAGCTTACATTCTAAATGGCAAGACAGACAAACAGGATGTCATGGATGCAGTTAAGGGGAAGGGTTAATCTGCTGGCTGGGTTGGAAGGCAGAGGGGAGTCCAGGACAATCGAGCCATTGTGACATCACTGATGAGGTTGGCTCTTATTGGTGGAATAAGGCATTATGACATCACAATCTCAGCTCTGCTGCCCAAAGACTGAAACTCTTCACACTACTACTATGAATTATTTCTAGATTGCTACCAGACGCCTGCAGCGCTATACAGAGTCACAAAGAGTAAGAAAACAGTCCCTGCTCAAAAGAGCTTACAATCTAAACAGCCAAGACAGACAAACAGGATGTCATGGATACAGTTAAGGAGAACAGTTAATCTGCTGGCTGGGTTGGAGGGCAGAGGAGTAGGGTTAAGGATTGAAGGCTATACCAAAAAGGTGGGTTTTCAGTCTGCTTTTAAACAAGGGAAGGGGCTTGGCGGACAAACTGGGTAATTTATTCCAGGCGTAGGGGACAGCTAGATGAAAGGAATGAAGTGTGGAATTGGCAGTTAAGGAGAAGAGTAACGCTGAGAGTGATTTATCTGAGGAACAGAGTTCTCTGGGAGGTGTAAAAGGAGAGAGAAGCAAGGAGAGATATTGAGGGGCAGCAGAATGAACACACTTGTAGGGTCAGCAATAAGATCTTGAACTGTATGCGATGGCAGATAGGGAGCCAGTGAAGTGACCTTAAGGAGAGGGATGACATGAGTGATGAATTGTGCAGCAGAGTTTTGCACAGATTGCGAGGGGAGAGGCGACACTGAGGGATACCAGTTAGGAGTAGATTGCAGTAATCTAAGTGTGAGGTTACGAGAGCTTGGACAAGGGTCCGGGTAGTGTGCTCAGAGGAAGGGGCGAATTCTGGTGATATTGAAAAGATAGAAGGGATGGGTCTTAGCAGTTGTTGGATAGGCGTAGAAAATAAGAGGTTGGCATCGAAGACCACTCCAAGGTTGCGAGCAACTGGAACAATCCTTTAATATTTTGAACACCCAAGTCCTCTCTCTGAGCGTTTACACAGCAATCTTAATGTAGTCCTAGGGGCCTCGCCATTCTGGATAAATCTAGTAAGGTCCTACTGCCATTGTTTAAGTATTTTTCATATAGAGAAATGGGCAGGGATTGAAATATAAGATTTAGATTAGGAGTCTTTGTGGCAGGAGCGCGACCCTCTCACTCCTGCTTCCATGCGGCTGCCTTCTAAAATAGCTGCCACGACCTCTATCGCTCATGATACTACAGGTAATGCCGCAAGCAGCCACAAAAGGTTATGGCAGCCATTTTAGAAGACAAGCCACATTGGAGGCAGGAGTGAGTGGGCCATGCTTCTGCCACAAAGACCCTGCTGGACCACTAGATAGCACGGTAGGCCGGGGGGGGGGGGGGGGATTGTGGGGTTTGGGCACAGAGATGGGAGATAGCCTTGACTATGGGTTGGGGGAACGACAGGAGGGAAGAGAGGTACAGAGACCTGTGAGGAAGAGAAGTTACTGGCAGTGACAGTGATTCACAGCGGTTGCCAGCACCCTCTCTCCACTGTGGCCTGCCCCAGCAGGAATAGGAAGTTGTTAGAGGGTGGGCTGTAGTGGAGAGAAGACACTGGGATCATCAGCAGGGCAGCGCTGTGAATCCCTGTCGCTGCCTGGCAAATTTTACAATAAATTTAAGGTAGACACGCCGGGGGGAGGGATAAAAGGAGTAGATGCTGAGAAAAGGATGCGGCAGAGCTGACCAATAGGTACGCTGGCTGGCAGCATGTGGCTGCTGGGTTGGAAGGGCCTGAGTTCAAACTGGGTGGACAAGACCCACACATGGCTATACCTCTGGTCTGACCCAGTATGGCTGCTATGTTATGTACTTCAGATCAGGATCTGATTAGAACTGGGTGATGTGAGCTGATCTTCTGTCATATCTTTAACAAAAGGCTGAGGAATTCCTCCCCTTCCACCCCAGGTGTGTGCTGATGTGGGATTAACTTTAATTTAGAAGGCCCATCAATTTTACCATCAGCGATGGGGAATACAATACAGGCATCTGATGCTGTGACAATGCCACTTCCTTCCCATTATATCTGATCCTTGGGAAAGCTCTTCCTCCTTGGCAGATGGAGGGATGGTTAGAAAAACATTACAACTAAGGAGGCTAGGATGAAAGCACTAGACTTTGCAGGGGGCTCTCAGTTATAAACTACTTCCTGCCTTGATAAATCGTTTGATCTTTTCCTTTCCCAGTACAATTTGTTTGTTGATTCTGAGTACTCATCTTCACTTGTAACTATCATTTTTTTATTCAACTATTTCAATATCAAACAAAGGCCAAATAACATTCAAACAAGTTGAAATTGTTAGTCCAGCGTGCACTTTCTTCAGCGAACACTTACTCTAATGAAAATGCAGTTGTATCCCCCTACCTGCTCAAGCCTTTAACATCCCTTTTGCTGACCTCCTGCCGCTTGCCTTCAGTGATATTAATGATCATGACTCAAACTTTTTCCCCTTCCCTCTAGGCATGAGGATGGCACTGTGCGCTTTTGGGATGCTTCTGGAGTCTCCCTAAAGCCACTCTACAAATTGGGGACAGCCAACATCTTCCAGACAGATTGTGAGCATGACAGCATGACCCAGGGCAGTGAGGAGGAATGGCCGCCCTTCCAGAAGGTACAGGACACCCTTACACTCCCACAGCTGGTGCACATGCCTCATCCTTGTTCACATCTCAGCAAGGGTAGGCCAGTGACATAGACTAAAGGGTTTTTTTTGCCTACAGATAGCACATGGGGATGGACTAACCAAATCCAATTGGGGTTATTTATTGCAATTGTCTGAGCAGTTCTTTCCCAACCCCATATTTTTCCAGACCAGTCCATATTAAGGCAGAAAGTTTAGCATGGTTCCCTTTGGGCCATGCCCCGTTGCATTCATAGTTGGGTTTGCTTTGCTACTTGGGATCTAGGTGGGACCTGGGTTGGAAACAGGATACTGGGCGTGATGGACCTTCAGTCTGTCCCAGTATAGCAATTCTTATGATATGAGTCAACTTAGGGAAACTGGTTGAACCCAGTGAAGTCTGTTCTTACAGATGTGCTTGATTGGTTCTGGATGGTATAATATGGCATGTGACTGTGTAGGAGGAACATTTCCCTCTGGAAACAAGATCATCCTCATGCCTATCCTCCTCACCACCCCCATATTCAACATGCCTGCAATATTAAGACCCAGATGGATAAACTGGGTTTTTGACTTTTCTAGGGCTTCTGATTAAATGTGTTGGTTTTTTGGCTAGGTTGGCTGCTTTGACCCTTACAGTGATGACCCAAGACTGGGAATCCAGAAGATTGCTCTCTGTAAATACAGTGGCAGAATGGCTGTTGCAGGAACAGCTGGACAGGTAACGTGCTGGAAGCAGACCTGCAGGATGTGTTCAGCAGTAGAGGACAGAGGGCAGTAGTTCTTAAATCTGTCCTGCCCCCCCCCCCCTCAGCCAGTTGGGTTTTCGAGATATCCCTATTGAATATACATGAGGCAAACTGCATGCCTGTCGCCTCTTATATGCAAATCTGCTGCATGCATATTCATTCCCCCAGGACAGGTTTAAGCACTACTGGTTTAGAGTGATTGAGGATGTGTGCTGCTGTCTGTCTTGCTTTTTGCACATGTGGGTTTTGACAGGGCAAAGCTTTGTCTTGTTTGCTTTCAATATCTCCTTGTGCTGAAAGAGTCAAGTCCCTCTTTGGAGTGTGGTGAATTGATATTTGACCATTGGGGGCGGGAGGGGGTTACTTAATGAAATGAGGGCACACAGTATGATACATGCTTCTGTCTCAGATTCCACAGATCTATATAATGTAGTATGGGGAAACCAAACCTTCACATATAGGAACCAGGTTTCCTAACACTTTCCTAAGACTTTGTTCTTTATTCAATTGTTAAATATCTGAATGCAAAGTTAGAAAATGCTGTTTTCTTTTTTTTTCCTTTGGCTATTTAAGGTCTTAACACTGGGAGAACTTTTTTTTTTTTTTAAATTTCAAATTCCGTACTGGGATTAATTCTGGCTTACGTAGCCTCCTCATAGCTTGAATCTTGTACATACGGTGCCTTCTCTTCCCTGCTTTAGGTGCTGCTTATGGAGCTGAGTGATGAGAAGTCGGATCACTTGATCAGCATTGCTACTATGGATCTTCTGCAGGACCGGGAAGGCTTCACTTGGAAAGGGCATGATCGGCTAACTCCTAGGAATGGCCCCCTCCACTTCCCCCCGGGTTTCCAGCTAAGCATTCTGGTGCAATGCATGCCACCAGCAGCAGTTACGGCAGTCACACTACACTCGGAGTGGAACCTCGTGGCTTTCGGTACCAGCCATGGCTTTGGACTCTTTGATTACCACCGGCGGAATCCTGTGCTGGCAAGGTGACTAGTAATGCTTATTGGTGTATTCATAGCATCCCACTAAAGGTGCGGCGTAGTGATTAGAGCCAAAGCCTCGGCACTCTGAGGTTGTGGGTTCAAACCCCACACTGCTCCTAGTGACCCTGGGCAAGTCACTTAATCCCCTCCATTGCCCCAGGTACATTAGATTGTGAGCCCACCAGGACAGACGGGGAAAATGCTTGACGTGCCTGTATGCAAACAGCTTTGTGTAAAACTACAAAAAAAGGTAGTGTACAAGTCCCAATCCCTTTCCCCTGTTAAATGTGTGTATTTTGGAACTTATCTAGGTTTAGTTGGGCTTAAATATTTAAATTTTAAACTGTAGAGGCTGGCTGAACTTCAGGTGTTGGTTTCAGCCACATATGCAAGTGCACTTTTGGCTAAAATTGAATCTGAAACTCCCCATTCCTATGATCATGTTTTGCTCCCTCCCTAGGCCTAACTTTTAGAGCTGGTAGTCTGGTGACCTCTGTGGGGCAGGAGTGATTCCCCAGGAGGTCACAGCAGTAATTTTGAGATTGGAAATGGTATGGACAGGAGTGACTGAGACTTGCTTCTGTCAGACACCACTAGTGTTTCAAAGCTAGGCCCAGCAAGGGAGTCTGAGTGGCCTGGAGGGACAGGCTTTCTGCTGGGGGTTGGGTGGGGGACAGATTGTCCAGCTGTGATGCCATAATAGTGGCCAAATAACTCTGTGACACCCTCCCTCATTGAGGTACAGAATAAGAATTCACCCATGGAGAGCCCACCCAAGTCATAACCCCAAACTCGGGTTTTGTGATCGTTAGGGAAGCTCTGGTTTAAATATTGACACAAAAAGTGAAGGATGACAATGAGGTGAACAAAAAATTAAGAAAGTTTTGAAATGATTTTCTGTTGCATTTCTGCTGTTACAGCTGAACAGGTGGGAGGGGAAGAGGTGAAAGCATGTTATTGTATTTTCATGGATTACAGCAGTCTCCCACCCACCCCCAACCCAAAAACAAAGCAGGCATAGAGGGAGTAATTCTATAACTGGACACCTGGTAGGAATCTATTCTGTAAAGCAGGGATCCTTAAATCCAGTCCAGGGGCTAGATGCACAAAACATGGTCATTAAGACTATGTGAATTGCTGTTGGCCAAATTTTGTTTGTTTATTTTTTGCCGACTCGAACAGCGATTGATACACCAATAAACCTCCATACAAATTATTTGCACGAGGTTTGTGGTAATCCCCATCTGATCAGTTGCTCTGATTGCGACTGACACATGTGCAGAGCCGGTTTGGGGAAGCCCTAACAGCTGAGTGGCAGGGAAGCCCCTCAGCTGTTGGGGCTTTTGTATTTTCTTTTCTTTTTAGAAAAAAAAAAAAAAAGCTCATGACAGCCTTCCTCAAAGACCCCACCATGAACTGGCACTGGGAGACCCTCTGCAGCAGGAGGGATGCTTCCCCGGGAACACCCCCCCTCCCGGTACATTTATGAGAAGTTGAGAGCAAGAGGGAGGTTCAGTGGAGCATCTGGTGGCAGGAGGGGAGTGGGCATCTCTCCTACTATTTCACGATCGCGAGGGGGGGTGTTCATCATGGCAGTTGGGAGTGGAAATCCCTCCTGCTGATTTTCTCTGGTATGGGGGTAGAGGTGCCGGTTATAAATATTAATTTCAGGGCTGAACTATTGGTAAGACACATAAGCGACTAGTCGCTTTTTTTTTTTTTTTCAGATCGCTAAAAAAAGCATTTGCTCTTTTTGTGCATTGCGAAGCGATGTTAGGGCATCAATCGCTCGGCTAGTTAGTTACATGGCATTTCAATATTAATGATCTTATTTACATGGCCAAATCGAAGAATGAGTGATTGTGCAGAAAACCACGCAGTGAGCTGTTTCTGCATCGGGTCGACAAATGCAATTTTCACTAAACCAGTCAAAACTGGTTTAGCGACTATCATTAGATGATCGCTGACTTTAGTGCATCTAGGCCAAGGTCCACAGACAAGCCTGGCTTTTAGGACATCCACATTGAATGTGCATGTATAAGATCTGTCTGCACGTAATGGAAGCAGTAAATGCAAATAGATCCCAAACATGTTGATTCTGGAAATCTTGAAAACCAGGCTAGGTTGAGGACCCCTGTTGTATAAGAACTGAGATTAGCTTAATAGTGAAAATATGCACCCCAGTTAGGCCCAAGCACTTAACTGTGTGCACCTAAGAGCAGGCCATATGCATGTAGCAAACTAATCCCACCCAGAGTATACCTACCTGTAATATTTGCACCTTTTTATAGCATATCACCAAAGGCAGAATTGGCATTAATCTATGTGCCCTTTGTATTTTTCATTTGAAATAGCCAATCAGTTGCACATACCCTATAGAATTGCTCACTATGCCTGTGTCTGCCCTTTTCCAGTGTCTTTTCAAAACTGCAGCTTCATCTGTTGCTTTTAGGATTGCTCTGGGGGCTGGTGGTCCTCGAGGAGCTGTTGCTTATGTTCCTTGGAGATAGTTTAGAAATGATCCCCTGGCATTGTGATTCAGATGCACGCTACATCCCAACGACTCGCTGGCTATGGAGGGCCCTCTTTCCCGGGTGAAGTCTTTGAAGAAATCTCTCAGGCAGTCCTTTCGTAGGATCCGTAAGAGCAGAGTGTCTGAGAAGAAGCGTGTGACCACCAGTAGCCCATCCAGCAAGGTAACAACCTGGGCATGAAGACTACATGGATTAAGAGAGCCTGAAATGATCTTGCCAAAGCATCAGTAGCTGGGGGAGGGCAATGACGCAAGATGAGCTCTGAGAAAAGATGGTCAGTTGTCTTGGCTCCTTTCTTTAGCCATTGGGAAGTGGGAGGACAGAGCAGGAGGGGATTGTTGCATCATCTATTTTTGGCAGTAAGGGCTAAGTGGTGGGTAGCAGAAGAGCAGGGGATGGGGGGGGAGAGGTTATTTCAGGCTTATTTAAAATTTGATACTATCGCTAATAAAATATTTCTAAATGGTGTACATAATAAAATCGGGGACATAGTAATACAAATTAAAACATAGACAAGATCGGACAAGGGTAGAACTACAATAATTTAAGAAAAGAAACAAATAAGGGAAATCCAATTGGGAAGGCAAAGAATATGTCTGCATCCTGTAAATTAGAAAAGAAAAAATACTGGACAGTATTAGGACAGTAGAGGTTTAGTCTTCAAAAGTGTCCCCTTAAATGGCTGGTGGGAATGCCCAAATGCCACTAGCTGAAGACATCTGGGCTGACCATCACCAATCCACTGAAGCCACACTTGGTGGGGGGTCAGTCAGCTGATCCTTTTGGCTGGCAGAGCCCTGCCACCATACGTAAGATCTTTAACATGGGAGGGGGGAGGCAGAGAAATGTGTGAGGCTCCCAACACTCCTGGAGAAAAGGCAGATGGTGGTAGGCTGCAGTGCTCACTCCCCCCTCTCCTGAAGTGGCCCAACTTCTCCTGTGGATGAGGTGAATTTCACATCTGCTCGTTCAGTTGCAGGAAGCGAATGCACAGCTGGCAGAGCAAGTTGGACCCCATGATTTGGAGATGACCCCTGTGCAAAGGCGAATTGAGCCCCGTTCAGCTGATGACTCCCTCTCGGGAGTGGTGCGCTGTCTGTATTTCGCTGACACATTCCTCCGAGATGGTAAGAGCATAGAGTGGATTGATCATATTTTTTTTCCCCTCCATTGAAAGTTCTTGTATCTAGGCAGTTATTTTCTGGAGTTACCCTTTTGAAATTGTGTGCTTGAAGAATTGGGCCATCAATTGTTAAACATTCACCTACATCGATGCACCCCCATCTCTCACCTTAGCAAGCAAGACCAAATCGCTAGTGTTGTAGTGTAGGTGCACCAAAGAACAAACAATTTATCATGACCTCATTTCTATTTTGTTAAATTAATTTTTAGTTTGTTTTAAATCAGGTGGAAAGATCTCTTAAATATCCAATTTCTGTATCGAGTCAGTCTAATCTTGTTCAAAATCTATCCATTAATGCTTGCTGCAAGCTTAATTTTTGCGTTCTAGCACAGAGCTTTTTTCTTTTCTTTCCTTAGCAGCACATCATGGCCCCAGCATGTGGGCAGGGACAAATTCTGGCTCTGTATTTGCCTATGCCTTGGAGGTGCCATCTCGGGAGAAGTTTTCAGAGCATGCGGTGGAAGCAGTTCTAGGTAAAGAAATTCAGCTGATGCACCGAGCACCTGTCGTGTCAATTGGTGTCCTGGATGGGCAGGGCAACCCTCTCCCAGAGCCCTATGAAGTGTCGCAGGACCTGGCCAAGGCTCCTGACATGCAGGGGAGCCATTCTGTACTGATTGCCTCTGAGGAACAGTTCAAGGTAATGCTATGTTCAGAAGGCAAAAGATGAAGGAGCCGCTGCTGCTGGCATAGATTAGACTGGCAGGTCGTATGGCCTTGCTGCGGTTCGGCCACACATTATCTCCTGTCACGTTTTACACTTTGGTTGTGTGGCAGGATCTCTAGTGGGAACAGCTGGAGTCATCTCTAGCAGCACCCTGTATTCCTAAATATAACATTGCCTACACATATTATATCTTAAGTCCTAATGCTTCCAACTTGTAATAAACATTTTGTTTCTCATTCCCTCTCTACCTCTTTGACCTTCTACATTTCCCTTCATGAGCAGCAAATATTGATTCACTCTTTGTCCTGTGTGTCTAATTTAGATTGTAATGCTTTCAAATAAGGACTGGATCTTGTGTGTTTAATGTATGGCGCTGTGCATCTGGTAGCTCTGTAGTAGTAGTGGTATCTTATGAGCTCCAGGAGGAAGCTGAATGGTGAGTGATAGCCAGCTGCATACGGCATCCGGAAGTTTCACCCCCACACATTTCGGCCCCAACATTCACTGCTATACTAAATTGCAATATCGTGATCATTACTGACCTCTCATTTTGCAAATGTTCATCTGAAAATGCCATGGTTTGCTGTTTGCTTTTGTGTGTTATGTGCTTGGTAGCATGATTGCATGCTTTGTATGTTTTATTTCTATTTTATGTATGTATATGTTACCCAGTTAGAATTGTTGGATTTGTGGGTATAAATATATAAATAAAAACAAATAAATAAAAAATCTTTGTGCACTTTACCTATAATTTTTGACCCATTCATAATAAGGCCACAATGACATTTTATTTTTCATATCTTGGGGTGGGGGGGAGCATTGTCCCTTCCCCCACAGGACAGGGAGGGGTGCACTGGTAATGATGCAATAGGGAAGTCAGGGAGGAGAATTGGTTTCATTGCACTGAAATGGCTGTGATGAAACTGTCCTAGACGCTCTACTGTGTATTTACTTTTATAATTGTTTGATTTTAGACTTTCTGATGAAAAATGAAATTTTCGTTGTGGGCCAAATACTGCAAGAGTTTTGAAATGTGCACAATTAAAGTTGTGTAGCCATAAAAATGTACTTGAGTGGCATATTCAAAAGAGCAAGGCTAACAAAAATGGTCATGATATTTAGTACTGCGGTGAATGTTGGGGCAAAAGATCTTGGGAGCGAAATGTGTATGGGTGAAAATTCCAGGGGTGAAATGTACCGGGTGGGGGTGGGCAAAACTTCCTACAACTGCTGCACATACCCTAGCTTAAGAGTGAGGACCCTTACCATCATTCTGTGCACAGAAACAAACTGTTTGGAGATAGCTGCCCCCTCCTTAAAAGACTCTAGTTAGTCACGGTGATCCTCTGTACTGGGACAGAGTCATTTGGGGGGAAGGAGCGTGGGAGTGGTAAATTACAAAGAAGCGAATGCAAGTCTTGAGTGGGACTGGGAGGGAGAGGTTGTGACTGCTGGGATAAAGCTCTTAAAACACCAGTAGAATATCGCATGAAGTAATGTCCTGACTTAGATTCCTTAGGGGCTAGCTGCTGATGTTGATATCAATAACGTTTTCAGGTTTTCACACTTCCCAAAGTTAGTGCCAAAACCAAGTTCAAGCTGACGGCACATGAAGGCTGCAGAGTACGCCGTGTGGCACTGGTGAACTTTGTAAGCACTGTGTCGGAAGATTACATGGAGACCTGCCTAGTGTGTCTTACCAACCTGGGGGACATTCACATCTTCAGCATACCAGGACTTCGGCCGCAGGTGCGCTTTGACTGTATCCGTAAAGAGGATATTAGTGGTATCGCATCTTGCGTTTTCACCAAATATGGACAAGGTGAGAAGCCAGGGGAAGCTGGGGCTCGGACCATGTTTTCAGAGCTTAGTACCTTGCAGCAGAAGGTGCTTCCTGTCATGAGCAGAAATTGTCTGCATGTGTTTTAATGTCTGAATGGTGAAAGTCGATCACTTTTAGTCAGTCATAAAGATGACATTGGCAGCCTGTTAAGAATAGTTTGGTATTTAATTTTTTTTTTTTTTTTAATTTATATTCAGGAGATATCAGTCTCCTCCTTTTTATTTTTATTTATTTATTTTTAAGCAGCCACATTTGGTTTTGTCACCAGAACCAACCTCAACTTTGGGTTTTGGCAGAAAAATGCCAAGTGTATTCTTGGCTGAAACTGAAACTTCTCCTGCCTGACTCCCTAGATCTACCCGAAGAAGCCCTGATGGTCTAATGTAGTGTTTCCCAGCCCCATCCCCACACAGACCTCATTTGCTCTCCTTCCCTGAGCTCAGAACTGCATCTGGAGGGCCTTGGAACATGCATGACATTAGTTCTGCCAGAGCTCAGGGCTTCATCTTTAGGGCCTCAGAAAATGTGTGAATGCAACGCAATAGTCTTCCAAAACCCAGACAAACTACCAGGTTTCTAAAATCCTTCTGGACACCTGGACAGTCCTTTAAAAAGAGGACATATCTGGGTAAATCCAACATCTTGTAACTCTGGTCCTGGAGTAACCCCCCTTGCCAGTCAGGTTTTCAGGATAACCAAAATGAATATGAAAGAGTGTCTTTGTTTTATGGCAGTGTATACAAATCATTTTTGTATATTCATTGTGGCTGTCCTGAAAACCTGTCCATCCAGGGGGTACTCCAGGACAAACTTAGGAAACACTGATCTAGTGGCCTCTTTGTGGGCAGGAACAAACCCTGCTTGTTCTACCTGGTGCCATTGTTTGGTAGAAGTTACTATTGAGACCTGCAGATCCTGTAATTGTGTAGCTTTAATATGATCTTTAACATACAACACTACTCCCCTTCCTTTTCTTCCTACCCTGTCTTTCCTGAACAGATTATAGCCCGGTATAACTACATCCCAGTCATGGTTCTCCATGATCACTACTATATCCAACTCCTCTGCTTCCATCACAGCTTCTAGATCCAGAATCTTGTTTTCCATACTTCAAGCATTAGTATCTACTGCCCCCTTTCCCAGTTATTCAGTGATTTACCTGCATGAGGGCTTATACTCACCTGGGGGCTTTGATCACTTAGCACCCATTTTTGATATTTGAAGCAGAAAAGGCAGAAAAAGAGAGGGGGGAGGCAGCTTCAAGAGTAGCGGGGGTTGCAACTCTGTTCTTTCATATTAGGTGCTTATACAGGTGAGAGTTCATGTCTTACTACACCTTACCAGCCTTTTATAGATTTTTTTTTTTTTTTTTTTTTGGGGGGGGGGCTGCAAATGGCAGGTGATCTCTGGGAATGGACAGGCTGGCTGTTAACACAGACACTGAGTGAGCCATGTGCAGTTCTTCTCGTTCCCCTCCCAAAAACACATGGCCGACATTTCTGGGATGACTGTGATCACATGACTTTATTAAAAACACACTAGCTTCTGTGTGTTTTTTCTTCCTTGCAGGCTTCTATTTGATCTCGCCGTCAGAGTTTGAGCGGTTTTCTCTTAGTGCCAGGAATATTACTGAGCCTCTATGCCTGCTGGAGTTCAAGAGGCCACAGGACACCGGTTTCAGGTGAGTCAACAGCAAATGAGCGCTAGCAGCACCTGTGGGGTTAAATCGGAAGAATGAAGTATGAGACTGGGGGCCTCTTTCTTCATTCCTTTCTATTGATCCCCACCCCAGGGAGGTCCCATTCAGTGAGGGCATGCCCCTGATCTATTAACTGATGTGGTCTGGGCCACACCCAACTATTGTTTATTATGGGAGGGAGAGGAGAATTTCCTTTTGTCAACACCTGACTTTGTGGTCAGGTAGAGCCAGCAGGCACAAAATTCCAGCTGCAATATGAAACCGAGAGCTTTTTGACTGGGAAACCTTTCTGACAGCCCTGGAATGCCTGGTCTGAGTAACTTCCTCTACCCTTCTCATGACCTGCCGGAGAGGGTGGGAAGCCTACCCCAGGAGTATTTAGGAGAGAGGTGGTGATCTCGATCATGATGGAGACCTGACTTGGAAGGGAAAGCTACAGCTGTCATTGTCTGAGGCCTGGAGAGGAATCAAGAGTGTGGGTGGGTGGGTGGGTTTTGTTTTCCTGACTGAGCCATACTGGAGTCAGCAGAGGGAGCGTTACAGACAGACCTGGCTTCTTTTTAGTGGCTGCACAGATGGAGTAAGCAGTAATTGCCTTGTAGCAATTAGAACTAATCCTCAATGCTGTTTTAAATAGGCTGTTTCTTAGCATTGCCAGTTGAGTATAATTGGTTAACTGATTCTTGTTATCATAGCACCTGCTTCATGACACGCAACTTTGGTTGCTTATTACTACATGGGGTTGAGTATAATTGGTTAACTGATTCTTGTTATCATAGCACCTGCTTCATGACACGCAACTTTGGTTGCTTATTACTACATGGGGTTAAGTACAACTCATTGCACCTTCCCTTCTCTCAGCAGCTCTTGTGTAATGTATCCTTTTTTTCTCCCCCCCTTTCTAGTAACAATGTTACAGGGTCTCCAAAATCAAACCAGGCCAATGGCACACATACGATGCAGAATTCAGACGCACATTACTTGCTTACAGATGAAGGTAAGAGATGCTGAACTGACCTGCAAGAGATTTTTCAGTGCCAGGTCAACCCTTTTGGCAGTTGTTTGTAACAATTAACCACAATGGCTCCTAAGCAACAGCATTACTGACAATCTGAGGATTTTAGGTAGCGGCTCCCATCCTTCAACCCAGGTAGCCATTAACTTGGCAAAATTGCTCTGGGCTTCTTTAAATTAGAAAAACCTGCTGTTTTTCAGAGGAGTCCCTTTTTATGTAAGAATCCTACAGAAATGTACATAGCCCCCAATTTCTTCTCCCCGTCCCCAGAAGTTTCTGTGCAGATCAGTTAAATAGTAAAGAAGTAAGGGCTTGACTCAATCAAGCTCATTTTGTCAAATCCAGTTCCAGTGCAATGGAAATGAGAATCAAACTCATCCCACCCCCCAAAAAAAAAAACCCCCAAACCCTATAAAAACAAAAGTGAAGAATCGAAGGACAGTTGACATGGGTTCAGCCAAGGGAAGTCTTACCTTACCAGCTTGTTTCATTTCCTTGAAGGTGTGTTTAAACGTGGCTGAAGGTGAGCTGGTTGATGTAGTATAACTAGATTTTCAGAAAGCTTTTGACAAAGTTCCTCATAAGAGACTCCTGAGAAAATTAATCTTGGGGTAGGAGAAGACAATATTCTGTTTGTAGATTAAGAATTGTGTTGTTGGACGAAGGATTAAATGGCAATTTTTCTCAGTGGAGGAAAGTGAATAATGGAGGACCTCAGGGGCTGGCTGAAATGTCAGATGGTTTGAAGAATAAAGCTAGCCAACGGTGATGCCACATACATAGTCAAGGGCCAGTGGACCTAAATTTAGGTTTCCCATCTTAAATTTTTGGTATGAGGGATCTGGATGCAAATCAAATGGAAGGGTATTCCATAATGTGGGACTTTACTCAAACAAAACAAACCTGATGAATAGAAGGAACCCATGAGATGAGATGAATGCAATGTTTAATAATAATAATAATAATAATAACAGTTTATATACCGCAGGACCGTGAAGTTCTGTGCGGTTTACAATGATTAAAAAGTTAAGATTGAGTAGTACTAACAGACTTTATGTACTACTTCCTCACCGGATCTTCCATACTTTGCTATTATAATTTTAATAGCAAAATATGGAAGATCCGGTGAGGAAGTAATACATAAAGCCTGACACAATGAATTTGTATGAGTGCTAGGTGGTACTTC
This sequence comes from Geotrypetes seraphini, assembly GCF_902459505.1. Classification (NCBI taxonomy): domain Eukaryota; kingdom Metazoa; phylum Chordata; class Amphibia; order Gymnophiona; family Dermophiidae; genus Geotrypetes; species Geotrypetes seraphini. The sequence goes on along the minus strand of NC_047094.1, from coordinate 8,569,401 downwards.
TGAAGATCTATAAACGTATTCCCTGTGAAGAGAATTAGGAGGGATAAGAGAATATATACCCTTCCAATCTGAAGTAAGGGTAGGGAATGAGCATCTTTCTATAAAATATTTGATTTATCAAACAAGAGAAGCTTGCAATCAATGTGGCATGTCTTGAATATATAGAAACATAGAAATAGACGGCAGATAAGGGCCACGGCCCATCTAGTCTGCCCACCCCAAAGACCCTCCCATACCTTTCTCTGTGAATAGATCCCACGTGTCTGTCCCATTTGGCCTTAAAATCAGGTACGCTGCTGGCCTCAATAACCTGAAGTGGAAGACTATTCCAGTGATCAACCACCCTTTCAGTGAAAAAGAATTTCCTGGTGTCCCCATGCAGTTTTCCGCCCCTAATTTTCCACAGATGCCCCCTTGTTGCTGCTGGACCCTTGAAGAAGAAGATATCTTCTTCCACCTCGATGCGGCCCTTGAGATACTTGAATGTCTCGATCATGTCGCCCCTCTCTCTGCGCTCCTCGAGCGAGTATAGCTGTAATATATCCAGCCTTTCTTCATACGGAGATCCTTGAGTCCCGAGACCATCCGGGTGGTCATTCTCTGGACCGACTCCAGTCTCAGCACATCCTTGCGATAATGCGGCCTCCAGAATTGCACACAGTATTCCAGGTGGGGCTTAGCAATGGATCTATACTTCAATTCATCCCCTTCAAAATATTTTGGGGTAGCCCCTTTAAATGACAGTCGTGTTTTTGAGACTGTTTTTACTAATCTGATATGCTATTGACAAGCTGAAAATATTTTAAGCTTTCTGAATCTCCAGACTAAAATCCCGTCCAGAGCATAACACAAGACTCTGTGCTCCTACCTCTCATTTTGTCTACTTGTTTTGCTTTTTAAATCTGGTACTGACCTGGAATAGCTGGTGCGTTGGGGGAAATTTGAGCTAGAGAATGATATGAGGACACATTTTTCCCCATCCTCGCAGGAACTCAATTTCTCCGTCCTGTCCCCCCGAGTTTTGTCCCTGACCCATTCCTGTAAGCTCTACCTTAACTGCACAAGCCTTGAATACTTAAGATTTTAAAGTGTTTGAGGCTTGTGTAGATGAGGACAGAACTTGCAGGAATGGGGCAGGGACAGGAAAAGAACTCGCTGGGATGGGAAAATGAGTTCCCCGCGAGACATGATAGAAACCTTCAAGATCCTGAAGGGCATAGAAAAAGTAGACAGGGACAGATTTTTCAAATTATGGGGAACCACAAGTACAAGGGGGCACTCAGAGAAATTGAAAGGGGATAGGTTTAGAACAAACGCTAGGAAGTTTTTTTTCACCCAGAGGGTGGTGGATACATGGAACGTGCTTCCGGAGGCTGTGATAGGCAGGAGCACGTTACAGGGCTTCAAATAAGGTTTGGATAGGTTCCTAGAGGACAAAGGGATTGAGGGGTACAGATAGGAGTAGAGGTAAGTTATAGGGATAGGAAGTAAGTTATAGAAATAGGCAGGGACCACTGCTCAGGCAATAGGCCTGATGGGCCGCCGCGGGAGCGGACTGCTGGGCGAGATGGCCCTCTGGTCTGCCTCAGCGGAGGCAACTTCTTATGTTCTTATGACAGGAAAAATTTGTCCCCATGTCATTCTCTGATTTAAGCCTTGCAGTATGTAGGTCCCGTACATCTGAGCCCAGCCTAGGAGTAGTGTGTGTGTGGCTAAAACCTGCTGATCTATGGTGTCGGAAGGTATCGGCTGTTCAGGGTCGTGGTAGAGCACAGTGAGGATTCTGTGCTGACCGGAGAGCTGGATGTTCCTCTAACATTGTTGCTTGGGCCACTTTTCAGGTTCACCCATGGAAGCTCTGTCCCCGGTATCTCTGGATTCACCAAATAACAGCATTGAAACAATTCTGGACTCTACGGCAGACATCACTGTAGAGGAAGTTCGGGATTTCCTAACGTGAGTAGATTTCAGCTTTACTATAGTATACATACTGCTCTCTTTCTAGCATGGTCGGCACACACATCTGTATTGGATCCTTCTCCTCCCCCATTCCAAGTTTTTTTTTTGTTTTGTTTTTAAACTGCTGGTTTTGAACCCAAAGGTTAAAATAACCCAAGTAAAGCAGTTATTGGAGGAAACGGAAGCAGAGGAGTGATACAGCTTTTAAAGCTTGGTGGCCCCACTTTTTTTTTTTTTTTGTTCTGGTGGTTGGTGCTTTTAGACCTAAGATTTTCCTTCCCCCAAATCATTGATGCTGGAGGTAGTGCACTTGGTCCCAAGCCTCTTATAGTCTCTACTTCCTGTTTGCACAGATCCTCTGACGAGGCAGAGAAGAACCTGAAGAATACAGCCGAGGCGTCATCTCCAGGGATTCTCATTAAATGAGGTAAAGGGGTTATCTGTGCACAGAGGCCTGGCCTCTTGCTGCTCATGATGGTGGAGTTTGGTTTATAATGCCCAGAGAAAGGGTTACTGCCCACAGTAAACAGGTGGTGACTGCAGCTGGACTTACCAAGAGTCCCAGTTAACTACCATCACAGGTTTGGCATGGAATGAAAGCAAGTCGGTGTTGGCTGTTGAGCCTTGCATGAGCTCCGGCGTCTTGGACAGTATTGCCATTCCGTAGCAGCATTTTAAGCAAACCGCCCTGTTACTAATATCCTGTAAAACACAAAGCTGCACGAGCTTGTCCTGGATAGACTATTAAAGAGATGAAGTAGCAAAAAGTGACATTTTTGTGAGCAATAGTGATTGAGGTTTTAACAGTAGCTATTGTTCAGACAATTAGTCATTTATAACGCAATTCATTTTTTATAATCTTTACTGTACCATCAAACACCCAACAATTTTTACCAAACTTTTTCAAGCATTCCAAAACAAGACTATAGATACCAAATTACATACATTAAGATGGTATGTTTTCTGATTTAGTAGTTTTCCTCTCCCTTTCCCAAATTCAACAACTCAAATAGCTCATAAGAATTATAGCTGCAGGTTTTCTACTTAGCTGGTGATTAAAACCAAGATCATGCCCTACAGTCTATCACTGCCCCTCCCACATCCTCTTTCCTGTGGAATTGTATGTCTATTTCAATAAAGTGCTATGTACCCTGTGAGGTCACAGGTCCCAATTAGGTGATCAGGCCTCTTGAAAAAAAGACAGTCTAGGTCAGCGGTCTCAAACTCGTGGGCAGGGAAAATTATTTTATTTTCAATATAGTGATTGAAATGTGTCAGTTTTGAGAGAGGAAAGATGTTAAACTTTAACTGAAGGCTGCAGAAAAAATAGTTAATGTCTTAAAGGCATAACAATTTTGCTTGAGGTAAAACTCTTTTTCTTTAGCACTCTCCAGACCAGTAGAGGTTAACTTTACGATTGGGTATATATCTAATCATGACCAGCAGGTGGAGACTGAAAACAAAACTTTGGGACAGTATATCCTAGCCCCTCCTCTCTATTTCCCTCAGTCTTCTTTCAGTCTCCAGCAGGTGTTGAGTGATCTGTACCCATCTCCCTTGGTAGGGCTGTTGGAATTTGTTTAGAGGTTTATTGTCCCTGTTTTTAGCCGGACGGAGCTTGGACGGACTCTGTTTGGGGGTTCGTCCGACCTCGGGGGTGTCAAACCCGGCGGGTCACGAGCGGGGTCCCTCCCCCCACTTCCTCCACCTCCCCATATTTTTTTAGAGGAGCCTCAGCAGTAAGCCTTGCCCCCTAAATCAAGCAAGGCATATTGCTTCGAGAGCCTGTGGAGTCTGTTCTGTAAAAAAAAAAAAAAAAAAAAAAAAAATCCTGAGGTAGTGCTGGTCTGGAGGGTTGTATCCCTTTAAGAAAACTGTATTTTACTGTATTTTTTCAACTAACCGGCACTTTTTTACAGCTAGGTCGCGTATGGAGCAATGAGCACTTCTAAAGGGAAAAAGTGCTCATTGTGCTCCAGACGCGAGGCACTCGCGGCCGGCCTGTGCAAGCGGTGTTCAGGCCGGTGCGGTGGAGGAGCTCCGTCGGCAGCGGCTGCAGGCGCCCAGAGCTCCCCGCCGATGGTGCCTCGCGAGTCGGCAGGGAACGGTGGAGAAGCCCGGTCTTCTCCGTCCGCCCACGGAGGGATTCCCCGAGCCGCCGACGGTCGGGTTTTAGAGGATTCCCTCTCAGCTGATATTTTGACAGCTGATGCCGGCTTGCCTGTTTTAGCGGCTGAGACTATTCAGGTCTCTCAGCCGCTTCAGGCTGTGGAGGGAGCTGTTTTGGCGGGAAAGACGCCATCTTCTCTGTCTGGCCCCTCCATTTTGTCTTCCACCTCAGGTGACCTTCCCCTGTTTTGTCTAAGCAGGGGCAGGTTTCTGCTGGGTCCCCTGCTGTGGCAGGGAGTCCCTTGGGACCCTCGGGGGGTTTTTCCCCTGATTTTTTCTTTTCATTATGCAAAGCCTATTTTCAGGCGGCTGGGGGTCCCGGTTGCGCCCAGGGGGTCTCGGGGGGTGGGGTTTCCTCCGCGCTCCCTGCGGCTTTGCCTCTCTCGTCTGACGTGACGTCCCCTCCGCCGCCTCTCTTGTCCAAGCGTCCGCGGGTGTCGTGGGACGAGGATTTGTGGTCGGAGGAACGTGTCGGTATGGAGGAGGACCTGGACCCTTCTGAGGAATTCCAGGACCCTCTGGAGGGGACGGAAGCTGGCGGCGGGTTGTCGGGTTTCCCGTTCTCCAGTGACGAGGCGTCCGTGGTGCGCCTTTTTCAGAGAGATGAGCTGCCTGACCTTATTCAACAGGTTTCTTCGGCTTTGCGTTTTGAGGACGCGCCGCCGGAGACTCCGCGTGTGGGGGACCCTCTGTTACGAGGGATCCGTTCCGTTTCCCGCTCTTTTCCTATGCATCAGGATATTCGGGATATTATTCTTGAGCAGTGGAAAACGCCGGAGACGCCGTTTCGGCTGGCGCGCAGCATGGCTCGCCTGTATCCCATTCCTGAAGGGGATCGGGCTACGTTAGCTTCGCCAGTCGTGGATGCGGTGGTCTCGGCTATTTCCAAGCGGCATACCGTGCCTGTTGAGGGCGGTTCTGCCTTGCGGGACTCTGAGGAGCGCAAATTGGAGACCATCCTTAAGCAAAATTTTCAAGTCTCTGCCTTTGGGGTCCAGGCGGCTATTTGTGGGGGACTGGTCGCTCGCGCCGTGTTTCGGTGGGCGGAGCGGGTCTTGGATCGAGAGTCTGACGACTGGTCTCTGGTGGATCAGGAGGTAGCAAAGATTGAGATGGCTGCCTCATTCCTCTCGGATGCTCTGTATGACTTGGTGCGGATCTCGGCTAAGTCCATGGCTTTTGGCGTGGCCGCAAGGCGTGTGTTGTGGCTGCGCGCTTGGGCGGCGGATGCTGCGTCCAAAGCTAAGCTTACTAAATTTCCCTTTCGGGGGTCGTTTTTATTTGGAGAGGACTTGGATAAGTTAATTCAGACTCTGTCGGACTCGAAAGTTCCCCGTTTGCCGGAGGACCGTGCCCGCCCGGCGTCTCGGGGGGGTGCGGCCCGGGGGCGTTTGCGGGAATTTCGCAAGTATCGCCCTGGGCGTGGGGCTGCTTCTTTCCAGTCTCCGGGGTTTTCCCGGGGTCGGTTCTTCCAGCGCATGCAGCCCTTTCGGGGGGCCCGTCGGGGGGCAGGGAACCCCTCCGCCGGTTCCCCCGCTTCCCGTCCTGCACAATGACGCCTTGCCGGCGCCCCCCTTGGTTCCGGTGGGGGCCCGGCTGCGCGACTTTTTTCCCAAATGGGCCGAGATCACGTCCGATCAGTGGGTCCTGGAGGTGGTGCGGGACGGTTATGCCCTGGAGTTCGCCCGCTCTCTGCCGGATTTTTTCCTCGCTTCTCCGTGTCAGACTCCGGGGAAGAAGCAGGCTTTTCGCCAGACCCTTCAGCGCTTGCTAGATCTCAGGGCAGTAGTTCCGGTGCCCCCCCCGGAGTGGGGCACGGGCAGGTACTCCATTTACTTTGTGGTGCCCAAGAAGGAGGGGACTTTTCGGCCCATCCTCGATTTGAAAGGGGTCAACAGGGCTCTCAAGGTTCCCTCTTTCCGTATGGAAACGCTGCGGTCGGTCATTCTGGCGGTTCAGCCGGGGGAGTTTCTCACTTCTCTCGATCTGACGGAGGCCTACTTGCATGTTCCTATTCGGACCTCTCATCAGCGTTTCCTGCGCTTTGCGATCTTGGGTCGGCACTATCAGTTCTGTGCGCTTCCCTTTGGGCTGGCCACGGCTCCCCGGACGTTCACCAAGGTGATGGTGGTCGTCGCGGCAGCCTTGCGGTCGGAGGGCATTCTGGTACACCCCTACCTGGACGACTGGTTAATTCGGGCCAAGTCGTTGCAGGAAAGCTACCGGGTTACGGCTCGGGTGGTGGAGTTTCTCCGGTCGCTGGGCTGGGTGGTCAACCTTTCCAAGAGTCGGTTGGTTCCGGCTCAGCGTCTGGAGTACCTCGGGGTGCTGTTCGACACCTCCTTGGGGAAGGTCTTCCTCCCAGAGGCCCGGGTGAGCAAATTGCAGTCTCAGATTCGCCTGCTTTTGGCGTCCCGGTGTCCTCGGGCGCGAGATTTCCTCCAGGTCCTGGGGTCGATGGCGGCGTCCCTGGACGGGGTGAGGTGGGCGCGGGCCCACATGCGTCCTCTTCAGTATGCTCTGCTCCGGAGGTGGTCTCCCCAGAGGCACGGGATGGATGTTCCGGTTCCCCTGCGAGGCTTGGCGCGCTGCAGTCTGCGTTGGTGGCTCCGGACCCCTCACCTAGTTCAGGGGGTGGGTCTGGATCTTCCGCAGTGGACGGTGCTCCTTACGGATGCGAGTCTCCTGGGTTGGGGGGCCCAGTGTCTGGGTCACTCTGCTCAGGGAACCTGGTCCACGGAGGAGGCCTCCTGGTCGATCAACGTGTTGGAGACCAGGGCGGTCCGGCTGGCGCTGTTGGCTTTCCACTCCCTTTTGTTGGGCAAGTCGGTCAGAGTCCTGTCGGACAATGCCACGGCGGTGGCTTATGTCAATCGTCAGGGGGGCACCAAGAGCACTCTGGTGGCGCAGGAGGCGGCTCGGCTCATGGTTTGGGCGGAGTCGCATCTTCTGGACCTCTCGGCCTCTCACATTGCCGGGGTAGAAAACGTTCAGGCGGACTTCCTCAGTCGTCACTTCTTGGATCCGGGAGAGTGGTGTCTCGGCGCCGAGGCGTTTCAGTTGCTAGTGCGTGCTTGGGGGCAGCCCCTGATGGATCTGATGGCTACAAGTGGCAACGCCAAAGTACCCCGCTTCTTCAGTCGTCGCAGGGACGGTCTGGCCGAGGGTCTGGATGCTCTGGTCCAACCGTGGCCAACGGAGGGGCTGTTGTATGTGTTCCCTCCTTGGCCATTAGTAGGCAGAGTACTGCTTCGCATTGTTCGCCATCCGGGGCTGGTGGTCTTGGTGGCTCCGGATTGGCCTCGTCGTCCGTGGTATGCGGATCTGGTGAGGCATCTGGTGGCGGATCCTCTTCCTCTGCCTCTCGAGTGCGATCTTCTGACGCAGGGTCCCATTCCCATGTTCGACCCGTCTCCCTTTTGTCTTACGGCTTGGCTCTTGAAAGGGGCCGCCTGAGTAAGAAGGGATATTCCGACAAGGTGATCTCTTCACTTTTGGGGTCCCGGAGGCTTTCTACCTCTCGGGCTTATGTACGGGTTTGGCGTCTTTTTGAGGAATGGTGCCGAGCGCGGGGAGTGGTCTCCTTTCGCGCTTCTCTGCCTAACATTCTAGAGTTTTTGCAGGATGGCCTGGATAGGGGCCTGGCCTGGTCTTCTCTTCGGGTTCATCTGGCGGCCCTGTCGGCTTTTCGGGGGCTGGTGACAGGTCAGCGTTTGTCAGCCATTCCTGATGTGATTCGCTTTCTTAGGGCGGCCAAGTTGCTCAGGCCTCCCATAAGGCCCTCGATTCCCTCTTGGGATCTCAATCTGGTTCTCTCTGTTCTAGTGCGCCCTCCTTTCGAGCCGTTGGATGGCTGTTCGTTGAAGGACCTTACGCTGAAGTCGGTCTTTTTGGTGGCCATTACTTCCGCTAGACGGGTGTCGGAGCTACAGGCTTTCTCTTGTAGGGCTCCCTTCCTGGAGTTTTCAAAGGAGCGGGTTGTTTTGCGGCCTGTTCCTTCCTTTCTGCCGAAGGTAGTTTCTCCTTTTCATGTCAATCAATCGGTGGTCCTCCCGGTCTTGGGTAGTCGGGAGGGTTCTTCTGAGCAACGACAGCTGCGCAAGTTGGATGTCGGTCGGGTCCTCCATGCTTATGTGCAGCGGACCCGGGATTTTCGGAGCTCCGATCATCTCTTTGTGCTTCTGGCGGGTCCTCGTCGGGGGGCTGGCGCTTCTAAGGCTACTATTGCGCGCTGGATCAAGGAGACGATCGCTTCCGCTTATCTTCTGAGTCAGAAGCCGGTTCCGGAGTTTCTCAAGGCTCATTCCACTAGGGGTCAGGCGGCTTCTTGGGCTGAGTCGTCGCTCGTGCCTCCGGTGGATATTTGTAAGGCTGCGGTTTGGTCCTCCTTGCATTCATTTGTTCGGCATTATCGGGTAGATGTTCAGGCGCGTCGGGACGCGGTGTTCGGTGAGCGTGTTCTGGTATCGGCCCTTCGGGGGTCCCGCCCGTGAGAGGGACTGCTTTGGTACGTCCCAATCGTAAAGTTAACCTCTACTGGTCTGGAGAGTGCTAAAGAAGGAGAAATTAGGTTCTTACCTGCTAATTTACTTTCTTTTAGCTTCTCCAGACCAGTAGAGGTCCCCACCCTGTCTGTTGTTGTTGTTGTTGGGGCTGTTGCGCGGGCAGTTTTTGGTTTTTGCTGCGGGTTCTAGTATTTTTCTAGGGCCGGGGAGAATTGAAGAACAGCGGCTGTGGCTCGGCTGGCTTAGCTGGCGAGCTGTGGGGACCTTCTTCCTTCGGGAATTTCTCCTCTGCATTTTCCAACAGCATTTTTTGGGTATGTTATTTGTTACTCCTTTCGGAGTATTGTTTTTTCTCTCTGTTGTTTCCAGTTCTTGGTTCTGCTTGGCTATTCGGCAGACTGAGGGAAATAGAGAGGAGGGGCTAGGATATACTGTCCCAAAGTTTTGTTTTCAGTCTCCACCTGCTGGTCATGATTAGATATATACCCAATCGTAAAGTTAACCTCTACTGGTCTGGAGAAGCTAAAAGAAAGTAAATTAGCAGGTAAGAACCTAATTTCTCCATAGTTTCCTTTAGGAAAGATTTATAAACTAAAGAGTTTTTTTTACCTCAAGCAAAATTGTCATGTCTTTAATAAGACATTAACTATTTTTTTTTCTGCAGCCCTCCAAGTACTTACAAATCCAAAATGTGGCCCTCTCATACATAGTAGAAAGCAAACCTAAATACTGCTAATAACCAGCAATACACATCAGTGTTCTTAGCCCAACAAATTTGAAGGACTATGGCCTCAGAATCGGAGCCTACGTGCAGCAGTGACAATCACAAACTGAGGATAATCTGCGTAGTGAAATCGCTCCTGCTCCAATCATTGGCCAACACAACAAACTTTTTTAGGAAATTTTCAAAAGCATTTAAATGAAGCTATAAATACAACCCCTACAGGGTTACATTGTGTAGGTGCAAGCCAGGATATGAAAAACATAGACCAAAAAAAACAACTTAGCTTGTAGCTGACTTGTCTTTACAGAGAAATACAGTCACTAGTGTTTGTTTGCCGACGCGACAAGCGTTTCGCGGGAATTTTTAATAAAGACCATCCGCTGCGTCAGGGCCACCAGGACAAATGTGACAGAGTGCAGTAATTGAGCGTTGATTTTGAATGTCCTTGTGGCCCTGACGCAGCGGATGGTCTTTATTAAAAATTCCCGCGAAACGCTGGCCGCGTCGGCAAACAAACACTAGTGACTGTATTTCTCTGTAAAGACAAGTCAGCTACAAGCTAAGTTGTTTTTTTTGGTCTATGTTTTTCATATCCTGGCTTGCACCTACACAATGTAACCCTGTAGGGGTTGTATTTATAGCTTCATTTAAATGCTTTTGAAAATTTCCTAAAAAAGTTTGTTGTGTTGGCCAATGATTGGAGCAGGAGCGATTTCACTACGCAGATTATCCTCAGTTTGTGATTGTCACTGCGGCGCGTAGGCTCTGATTCTGAGGCTATAGTCCTTCAAATTTGTTGGGCTAAGAACACTGATGTGTATTGCTGGTTATTAGCAGTATTTAGGTTTGCTTTCTACTATATTTTTATATACTGCTGGGGTGATTAGTTTTAGGTTATACACTAGTGCCTCTCATACATAGTGGCATATATTTAAATTACTTTGGGTCTCGGTGAGCTTCCTGAGCAGTTTCTTTAACCCACAGATTACTGACAGCAAGGACAGCTTGATCAGTACAGTGTCTTGGTAGTGCAAAACTTTTTCCTGTATTTATAACTAGACCTGAAGTGTCCCATAGAAATTTTACTGGAGAAGCTAGTAAAAAAAAATTTTATACTAGCTTCTCCTGTATAATTTTTTAGTAACTTTTAAGCTCTGATCTGGAATTTTTTCCAGCTCTATTTGGCATGTTTAGACCTTTGCTTCAAATTCATTCCCTACAACTAAAGCAGCTTCATTTCTTCACCCAGTAAGAGTCAAATCAGTTGAGCTGCTGTGATTCATAGTAACTCTAGTCCAAAAGTTCTTTACAAGGCCCATTTGTTAGAGCCCTCCCCCCCCCAAAAAAAAAAAAAGACTGTGCAACAAAGACTGGTTTCTTCTTCAATTACTCTTTGAATATTCGTATAACTGTTCTTTCATGCTGGAAAAGTAGAGTAGGCCCCTGTAGTCTGGTTGGACAAACTACAGTAGCTTTAAACAGCATGATGAAAAAGATGACTAGGGCATGAAGACTTCTCTGAGCTATTTCATCTAAAGCTCACATGTGGGTAAGTTGGTATTGGTCTGAAATGTCTTAAAGATGGAAGGAGGACTAACTTATCTTCAGGATTCTGCTATCCATACACACTTCAGGAGTGTATAGTTTCTTTAAACTCTGAGCCATAGATTCATAAACTTCATTCAATTTTGGGTTTTGTCTTTCTTTAATTTTTAATTTTTTTTTATTTGTATACAACACTCTAGAAACCTTTGCATCCTTTAGCAATGCTAGAGGCTCTTTGTACCTGCAAGTAAGCACTTTACTGGTTGGGTTTTTTGTTTGCAGAGATCCCTACTAATGAAGAGGTCCAGTTGTCATTGGATTACGTAGACCTGAGAAGATGGACTAAACTGAGTGGGAGGGGGAGGGGAAACTACAGAACACTTCGAGGAGAGCCCCGAGTCAAACACTTTTTTAAAAAACTTCTTGCCAATCGTTTGAACATGGGATAGAAATCGGCATCTCTTGCTGAATTTTGGGAAGGATGATTTTGTAGCTGTATCAAATCCCTGCAGTGCTGCATTCTGCCGTCTCCATGGAACAAGGCAAGCCTCTTGCACAACACTAATGAAACCTCATTAGAAGGCATGCTGCCTGCTCACAGAACAAGTCTCTGCCATGTGTACAGCAGTTGTGATGCCATCCTGGCCATGTGGCATGCTCCACTTTCCTTGGACCTTTGAGCAGAGCAGGTGAGGTCTTCCTGTAATAATACTGGGAACTTTGTTTCCTCTTCTGCACATCTTAATTCTGGACGCGCTAGCTGCTTCTGCTTTTGTAAAAAAAATCATGTAAATTTTATCTTTTTGCTAGTTGAATGTTTACAGCTGAGGCTGGTGCGGAACTGTATTTCCTAGTTTTCTCTACTACGCTGACTTGGTGTTGCAAGCCCTTCTTGTTAGGCTGATAGATGCTCCCTACAATTCTGTAATGTAAGCAGCACCTGACAAGTTAGTACGAGAACAGCCTCTCCAGTTCATAGCCATACTTTGTGTTTAATCAGTATTAAAGGGCCATTACAGTGGGGAGGGAGGGGGAGGGAGGGATCTCCTAACACCTGTATTGATTTATAATTTTCACCCTGACTTCTGTAAGGCAGCAGATTCTGGACTCTGCTTAAGAAAGGCAGTAACGAAGCTACTGCTTGTCACTTGCAGGTTTCAAGGGACTATTGCTGTCCCCCTTCCAGACCATGTTTTTTGGTCACTTGTGAATAGTAACTTTTTCACCTGCCTAATCCTGGATGAGGAATTAACAAGCGTTTACTGTAGTATGAGCACAGGTCTGGATCACGCCTCACTTTGTCATGCACAGCACACCAGGAACCTGTGCCCATGCCTAGTAGGGAGGCAAAAAGGGCATCTAGCATCTCTGCTAAAGGTAGAAATTAGAAGCATTGGAAAAAAGCACATTTTGCTTCTAGACTCCCCAGTAGCCAATTTGGATACAGGGCATCCTTCCTAGGACTAAGGAGAAAGGTTTGGGGAGTGTCTTCTGCCATGGATCTCCTAGATGTAGGTGTATTTGGGGGGGGAGGGGGGGGGCGGGAAATCAAGTAGCATTTTTATCCTAGACATTCCCAGTTTCCTGTCAAAATAATTCCATTCCTTGGCTTTGTGTTCTTGCTAGAATACATTGTGGGTTGGCTTTTTTTAAATGAAATGTAGCTTTTTTTTTATTTTTATTTTTGTTAAAAGTACAGTTTTTTTTAATATGGAAGAATAAAGCATTTATCTTGTATGTCTTGTTTCATTTCTAGAGTAGAATGTACTAAAGTGATCTAAATTCAATAGTCTGCCTTCTTTTGCAATATTTCCTTAGCAGATACAGGGGAGAGTCACCATAGTTTTCCTAAAGCAAACTGAATCAATTGTTATCCCAGGACAAGCAGGCAGCATATTCTTAACGTATGAGTGACGTCACCGACGGAGCCCCGGTACGGACACTTTTAACTAGAAAGTTCTAGTTGGCCGCACCGCGCATGCGTGGGTGCCTTCCCGCTCGACGGAGGAGAGCGTGGTCCCCAGTTTCTTCGTTTCCGCGGAGCGAAGAAGACGCATGTGCTTTCAACGGCCGTTGAAAAGCTAGTTTCTGCCTTCCCGCTCGCGTAATTTTTCATTTTTCTTCTAATTTATTCCTTTCGGATTTCTTATTTTCACTTTCAAAAAAAAAAAAAAAAAAAACTCGTCCAGTTTTCTTTATTTTTTCAGGCCGGCCCCGGCGGGGCCTGTTGCCACCATACAGGCCTCCGGATTCGATTTTGCGGAGGCCGTGTTTCCCTTCATGCCCCCTCAACCGGGCTTTAAGAAGTGCCAGCGGTGTGCACGCCCGATCTCTCTCACCGACCCGCACAATTGGTGCCTGCAGTGCCTGGGTCCAGAGCATCGGGCTGACACTTGCACCCGCTGTGCTACGCTTAAAAAGCACACATTCTTTAGCACTCTCCAGACCAGTAGAGGTTAACTTTACGAATGGGTATATATCTAATCATGACCAGCAGGTGGAGACTGAAAACAAAACTTTGGGACAGTATATCCTAGCCCCTCCTCTCTATTTCCCTCAGTCTTCTTTCAGTCTCCAGCAGGTGTTGAGTGATCTGTACCCATCTCCCTTGGTAGGGCTGTTGGAATTTGTTTAAGGGGTTTATTGTCCCTGTTTTTAGCCGGACGGAGCTTGGACGGACTCTGTTTGGGGGTTCGTCCGACCTCGGGGGTGTCAAACCCGGCGGGTCACGAGCGGGGTCCCTCCCCCCACTTCCTCCACCTCCCCACATTTTTTTAGAGGAGCCTCAGCAATAAGCCTTGCCCCCTAAATCAAGCAAGACTATTGCTTTGAGAGCCTGTGGAGTCTGTTCTATAAAAAAAAAAAAAAAAAAAATCCTGAGGTAGTGCTGGTCTGGAGGGTTGTATCCCTTTAAGAAAACTGTATTTCTTTAGCACTCTCCAGACCAGTAGAGGTTAACTTTACGATTGGGTATATATCTAATCATGACCAGCAGGTGGAGACTGAAAACAAAACTTTGGGACAGTATATCCTAGCCCCTCCTCTCTATTTCCCTCAGTCTTCTTTCAGTCTCCAGCAGGTGTTGAGTGATCTGTACCCATCTCCCTTGGTAGGGCTGTTGGAATTTGTTTAGAGGTTTATTGTCCCTGTTTTTAGCCGGACGGAGCTTGGACGGACTCTGTTTGGGGGTTCGTCCGACCTCGGGGGTGTCAAACCCGGCGGGTCACGAGCGGGGTCCCTCCCCCCACTTCCTCCACCTCCCCATATTTTTTTAGAGGAGCCTCAGCAGTAAGCCTTGCCCCCTAAATCAAGCAAGGCATATTGCTTCGAGAGCCTGTGGAGTCTGTTCTGTAAAAAAAAAAAAAAAAAAAATCCTGAGGTAGTGCTGGTCTGGAGGGTTGTATCCCTTTAAGAAAACTGTATTTTACTGTATTTTTTCAACTAACCGGCACTTTTTTTACAGCTAGGTCGCGTATGGAGCAATGAGCACTTCTAAAGGGAAAAAGTGCTCATTGTGCTCCAGACGCGAGGCACTCGCGGCCGGCCTGTGCAAGCGGTGTTCAGGCCGGTGCGGTGGAGGAGCTCCGTCGGCAGCGGCTGCAGGCGCCCAGAGCTCCCCGCCGATGGTGCCTCGCGAGTCGGCAGGGAACGGTGGAGAAGCCCGGTCTTCTCCGTCCGCCCACGGAGGGATTCCCCGAGCCGCCGACGGTCGGGTTTTAGAGGATTCCCTCTCAGCTGATATTTTGACAGCTGATGCCGGCTTGCCTGTTTTAGCGGCTGAGACTATTCAGGTCTCTCAGCCGCTTCAGGCTGTGGAGGGAGCTGTTTTGGCGGGAAAGACGCCATCTTCTCTGTCTGGCCCCTCCATTTTGTCTTCCACCTCAGGTGACCTTCCCCCTGTTTTGTCTAAGCAGGGGCAGGTTTCTGCTGGGTCCCCTGCTGTGGCAGGGAGTCCCTTGGGACCCTCGGGGGGTTTTTCCCCTGATTTTTTCTTTTCATTATGCAAAGCCTATTTTCAGGCGGCTGGGGGTCCCGGTTGCGCCCAGGGGGTCTCGGGGGGTGGGGTTTCCTCCGCGCTCCCTGCGGCTTTGCCTCTCTCGTCTGACGTGACGTCCCCTCCGCCGCCTCTCTTGTCCAAGCGTCCGCGGGTGTCGTGGGACGAGGATTTGTGGTCGGAGGAACGTGTCGGTATGGAGGAGGACCTGGACCCTTCTGAGGAATTCCAGGACCCTCTGGAGGGGACGGAAGCTGGCGGCGGGTTGTCGGGTTTCCCGTTCTCCAGTGACGAGGCGTCCGTGGTGCGCCTTTTTCAGAGAGATGAGCTGCCTGACCTTATTCAACAGGTTTCTTCGGCTTTGCGTTTTGAGGACGCGCCGCCGGAGACTCCGCGTGTGGGGGACCCTCTGTTACGAGGGATCCGTTCCGTTTCCCGCTCTTTTCCTATGCATCAGGATATTCGGGATATTATTCTTGAGCAGTGGAAAACGCCGGAGACGCCGTTTCGGCTGGCGCGCAGCATGGCTCGCCTGTATCCCATTCCTGAAGGGGATCGGGCTACGTTAGCTTCGCCAGTCGTGGATGCGGTGGTCTCGGCTATTTCCAAGCGGCATACCGTGCCTGTTGAGGGCGGTTCTGCCTTGCGGGACTCTGAGGAGCGCAAATTGGAGAACATCCTTAAGCAAAATTTTCAAGTCTCTGCTTTTGGGGTCCAGGCGGCTATTTGTGGGGGACTGGTCGCTCGCGCCGTGTTTCGGTGGGCGGAGCGGGTCTTGGATCGAGAGTCTGACGACTGGTCTCTGGTGGATCAGGAGGTAGCAAAGATTGAGATGGCTGCCTCATTCCTCTCGGATGCTCTGTATGACTTGGTGCGGATCTCGGCTAAGTCCATGGCTTTTGGCGTGGCCGCAAGGCGTGTGTTGTGGCTGCGCGCTTGGGCGGCGGATGCTGCGTCCAAAGCTAAGCTTACTAAATTTCCCTTTCGGGGGTCGTTTTTATTTGGAGAGGACTTGGATAAGTTAATTCAGACTCTGTCGGACTCGAAAGTTCCCCGTTTGCCGGAGGACCGTGCCCGCCCGGCGTCTCGGGGGGGTGCGGCCCGGGGGCGTTTGCGGGAATTTCGCAAGTATCGCCCTGGGCGTGGGGCTGCTTCTTTCCAGTCTCCGGGGTTTTCCCGGGGTCGGTTCTTCCAGCGCATGCAGCCCTTTCGGGGGGCCCGTCGGGGGGCAGGGAACCCCTCCGCCGGTTCCCCCGCTTCCCGTCCTGCACAATGACGCCTTGCCGGCGCCCCCCTTGGTTCCGGTGGGGGCCCGGCTGCGCGACTTTTTTCCCAAATGGGCCGAGATCACGTCCGATCAGTGGGTCCTGGAGGTGGTGCGGGACGGTTATGCCCTGGAGTTCGCCCGCTCTCTGCCGGATTTTTTCCTCGCTTCTCCGTGTCAGACTCCGGGGAAGAAGCAGGCTTTTCGCCAGACCCTTCAGCGCTTGCTAGATCTCAGGGCAGTAGTTCCGGTGCCCCCCCCGGAGTGGGGCACGGGCAGGTACTCCATTTACTTTGTGGTGCCCAAGAAGGAGGGGACTTTTCGGCCCATCCTCGATTTGAAAGGGGTCATCAGGGCTCTCAAGGTTCCCTCTTTCCGTATGGAAACGCTGCGGTCGGTCATTCTGGCGGTTCAGCCGGGGGAGTTTCTCACTTCTCTCGATCTGACGGAGGCCTACTTGCATGTTCCTATTCGGACCTCTCATCAGCGTTTCCTGCGCTTTGCGATCTTGGGTCGGCACTATCAGTTCTGTGCGCTTCCCTTTGGGCTGGCCACGGCTCCCCGGACGTTCACCAAGGTGATGGTGGTCGTCGCGGCAGCCTTGCGGTCGGAGGGCATTCTGGTACACCCCTACCTGGACGACTGGTTAATTCGGGCCAAGTCGTTGCAGGAAAGCTACCGGGTTACGGCTCGGGTGGTGGAGTTTCTCCGGTCGCTGGGCTGGGTGGTCAACCTTTCCAAGAGTCGGTTGGTTCCGGCTCAGCGTCTGGAGTACCTCGGGGTGCTGTTCGACACCTCCTTGGGGAAGGTCTTCCTCCCAGAGGCCCGGGTGAGCAAATTGCAGTCTCAGATTCGCCTGCTTTTGGCGTCCCGGTGTCCTCGGGCGCGAGATTTCCTCCAGGTCCTGGGGTCGATGGCGGCGTCCCTGGACGTGGTGAGGTGGGCGCGGGCCCACATGCGTCCTCTTCAGTATGCTCTGCTCCGGAGGTGGTCTCCCCAGAGGCACGGGATGGATGTTCCGGTTCCCCTGCGAGGCTTGGCGCGCTGCAGTCTGCGTTGGTGGCTCCGGACCCCTCACCTAGTTCAGGGGGTGGGTCTGGATCTTCCGCAGTGGACGGTGCTCCTTACGGATGCGAGTCTCCTGGGTTGGGGGGCCCAGTGTCTGGGTCACTCTGCTCAGGGAACCTGGTCCCCGGAGGAGGCCTCCTGGTCGATCAACGTGTTGGAGACCAGGGCGGTCCGGCTGGCGCTGTTGGCTTTCCACTCCCTTTTGTTGGGCAAGTCGGTCAGAGTCCTGTCGGACAATGCCACGGCAGTGGCTTATGTCAATCGTCAGGGGGGCACCAAGAGCACTCTGGTGGCGCAGGAGGCGGCTCGGCTCATGGTTTGGGCGGAGTCGCATCTTCTGGACCTCTCGGCCTCTCACATTGCCGGGGTAGAAAACGTTCAGGCGGACTTCCTCAGTCGTCACTTCTTGGATCCGGGAGAGTGGTGTCTCGGCGCCGAGGCGTTTCAGTTGCTAGTGCGTGCTTGGGGGCAGCCCCTGATGGATCTGATGGCTACAAGTGGCAACGCCAAAGTACCCCGCTTCTTCAGTCGTCGCAGGGACGGTCTGGCCGAGGGTCTGGATGCTCTGGTCCAACCGTGGCCAACGGAGGGGCTGTTGTATGTGTTCCCTCCTTGGCCATTAGTAGGCAGAGTACTGCTTCGCATTGTTCGCCATCCGGGGCTGGTGGTCTTGGTGGCTCCGGATTGGCCTCGTCGTCCGTGGTATGCGGATCTGGTGAGGCATCTGGTGGCGGATCCTCTTCCTCTGCCTCTCGAGTGCGATCTTCTGACGCAGGGTCCCATTCCCATGTTCGACCCGTCTCCCTTTTGTCTTACGGCTTGGCTCTTGAAAGGGGCCGCCTGAGTAAGAAGGGATATTCCGACAAGGTGATCTCTACACTTTTGGGGTCCCGGAGGCTTTCTACCTCTCGGGCTTATGTACGGGTTTGGCGTCTGTTTGAGGAATGGTGCCGAGCGCGGGGAGTGGTCTCCTTTCGCGCTTCTCTGCCTAACATTCTGGAGTTTTTGCAGGATGGCCTGGATAGGGGCCTGGCCTGGTCTTCTCTTCGGGTTCATCTGGCGGCCCTGTCGGCTTTTCGGGGGCTGGTGACAGGTCAGCGTTTGTCAGCCATTCCTGATGTGATTCGCTTTCTTAGGGCGGCCAAGTTGCTCAGGCCTCCCATAAGGCCCTCGATTCCCTCTTGGGATCTCAATCTGGTTCTCTCTGTTCTAGTGCGCCCTCCTTTCGAGCCGTTGGATGGCTGTTCGTTGAAGGACCTTACGCTGAAGTCGGTCTTTTTGGTGGCCATTACTTCCGCTAGACGGGTGTCGGAGCTACAGGCTTTCTCTTGTAGGGCTCCCTTCCTGGAGTTTTCAAAGGAGCGGGTTGTTTTGCGGCCTGTTCCTTCCTTTCTGCCGAAGGTAGTTTCTCCTTTTCATGTCAATCAATCGGTGGTCCTCCCGGTCTTGGGTAGTCGGGAGGGTTCTTCTGAGCAACGACAGCTGCGCAAGTTGGATGTCGGTCGGGTCCTCCATGCTTATGTGCAGCGGACCCGGGATTTTCGGAGCTCCGATCATCTCTTTGTGCTTCTGGCGGGTCCTCGTCGGGGGGCTGGCGCTTCTAAGGCTACTATTGCGCGCTGGATCAAGGAGACGATCGCTTCCGCTTATCTTCTGAGTCAGAAGCCGGTTCCGGAGTTTCTCAAGGCTCATTCCACTAGGGGTCAGGCGGCTTCTTGGGCTGAGTCGTCGCTCGTGCCTCCGGTGGATATTTGTAAGGCTGCGGTTTGGTCCTCCTTGCATTCATTTGTTCGGCATTATCGGGTAGATGTTCAGGCGCGTCGGGACGCGGTGTTCGGTGAGCGTGTTCTGGTATCGGCCCTTCGGGGGTCCCGCCCGTGAGAGGGACTGCTTTGGTACGTCCCAATCGTAAAGTTAACCTCTACTGGTCTGGAGAGTGCTAAAGAAGGAGAAATTAGGTTCTTACCTGCTAATTTACTTTCTTTTAGCTTCTCCAGACCAGTAGAGGTCCCCACCCTGTCTGTTGTTGTTGTTGTTGGGGCTGTTGCGCGGGCAGTTTTTGGTTTTTGCTGCGGGTTCTAGTATTTTTCTAGGGCCGGGGAGAATTGAAGAACAGCGGCTGTGGCTCGGCTGGCTTAGCTGGCGAGCTGTGGGGACCTTCTTCCTTCGGGAATTTCTCCTCTGCATTTTCCAACAGCATTTTTTGGGTATGTTATTGGTTACTCCTTTCGGAGTATTGTTTTTTCTCTCTGTTGTTTCCAGTTCTTGGTTCTGCTTGGCTATTCGGCAGACTGAGGGAAATAGAGAGGAGGGGCTAGGATATACTGTCCCAAAGTTTTGTTTTCAGTCTCCACCTGCTGGTCATGATTAGATATATACCCAATCGTAAAGTTAACCTCTACTGGTCTGGAGAAGCTAAAAGAAAGTAAATTAGCAGGTAAGAACCTAATTTCTCCTTTACTGTATTTTTTCAACTAACCGGCACTTTTTTACAGCTAGGTCGCGTATGGAGCAATGAGCACTTCTAAAGGGAAAAAGTGCTCATTGTGCTCCAGACGCGAGGCACTCGCGGCCGGCCTGTGCAAGCGGTGTTCAGGCCGGTGCGGTGGAGGAGCTCCGTCGGCAGCGGCTGCAGGCGCCCAGAGCTCCCCGCCGATGGTGCCTCGCGAGTCGGCAGGGAACGGAGGAGAAGCCCGGTCTTCTCCGTCCGCCCACGGAGGGATTCCCCGAGCCGCCGACGGTCGGGTTTTTGAGGATTCCCTCTCAGCTGATATTTTGACAGCTGATGCCGGCTTGCCTGTTTTAGCGGCTGAGACTTTTCAGGTCTCTCAGCCGCTGCAGGCTGTGGAGGGAGCTGTTTTGGCGGGAAAGACGCCATCTTCTCTGTCTGGCCCCTCCATTTTGTCTTCCACCTCAGGTGACCTTCCCCCTGTTTTGACTATGCAGGGGCAAGGTTCTGCTGGGTCCCCTGCTGTGGCAGGGAGTCCCTTGGGACCCTCGGGGGGGTTTTCTCCTGAATTTTTCTTTTCTTTATGCAGAGCCTATTTTCAGGCGGCTGGGGGTCCCGGTTGCGCCCAGGGGGTCTCGGGGGGTGGTTTTTCCTCCGCGCTTCCTGCGGCTTTGCCTCTTTCGTCTGGCGTGACGTCCCCTCCGCCGCCTCCCTTGTCCAAGCGTCCGCGGGTGTCGTGGGACGAGAATTTGTGGTCGGAGGAACGGGTCGGTCTGGAGGAGGACCTGGACCCTTCTGAGGAATTCCAGGACTCTCTGGAGGGGACGGAAGCTGGCGGCGGGTTGTCGGATTTCCCGTTCTCCAGTGACGAGGCGTCTGTGGTGCGTCTTTTTCAGAAAGATGAGTTGCCTGACCTTATTCAGCAGGTTTCTTCGGTCTTGCGTTTTGAGGACGCGCCGCCGGAGACTCCGCGTGTGGGGGACCCCCTGTTGCGGGGGATCCGTACCGTTTCCCGCTCTTTTCCTATGCATCAGGATATTCGGGATATTATCCTGGAGCAGTGGAAAACGCCGGAGACGCCGTTTCGGCTGGCGCGCAGCATGGCTCGCCTGTATCCCATTCCTGAAGGGGATCGGGCTACGTTAGCTTCGCCGGTCGTGGATGCGGTGGTCTCGGCAATTTCCAAGCGGCATACCGTGCCTGTTGAGGGCGGTTCTGCCTTGCGAGATCCTGAGGAGCGCAAATTGGAGGGCCTCCTTAAGCAAAATTTTCAGGTCTCTGGCTTTGGGGTCCAGGCGGCTATTTGTGGGGGACTGGTCGCTCGCGCCGTGTTTCGGTGGGCGGAGCGGGTCTTGGATCGAGAGTCTGACGACTGGTCTCTGGTGGATCAGGAGGTTGCGAAGATTGAGATGGCGGCCTCATTCCTCTCGGATGCTCTCTATGACTTGGTGCGGATCTCGGCTAAGTCTATGGCTTTTGGCGTGGCCGCAAGGCGTGTGTTGTGGCTGCGCGCTTGGGCGGCGGATGCTGCGTCCAAAGCTAAGCTTACTAAATTTCCCTTTCGGGGGTCGTTTTTGTTTGGAGAGGATTTGGATAAGTTGATTCAGACTCTGTCGGACTCGAAAGTTCCCCGTCTGCCGGAGGACCGTGCCCGCCCGGCGTCTCGGGGGGGTACGGCCCGGGGGCGTTTGCGGGATTTTCGCAAGTATCGCCCTGGGCGTGGGGCTGCTTCTTTCCAGTCTCCGGGATTTTCCCGGGGTCGGTTCTTCCAGCGTATGCAGCCCTTTCGGGGGGCCCGTCGGGGGGCAGGGAATCCCTCCGCCGGTTCCCCCGCTTCCCGTCCTGCACAATGACGCCTTGCCGGCGCCCCCTTTGGTTCCGGTGGGGGCCCGGCTGCGCGAATTTTTCCCCAAATGGGCCGAGATCACGTCCGATCAGTGGGTCCTGGAGGTGGTGCGGGACGGTTATGCCCTGGAGTTCGCCCGCTCTCTACCGGATTTTTTCCTCGCTTCTCCATGTCAGACTCCGGGGAAGACGCAGGCTTTTCGCCAGACCCTTCAGCGCTTGCTAGATCTCAGGGCAGTTGTTCCGGTGCCCCCTCCGGAGTGGGGCACGGGCAGGTACTCCATTTACTTTGTGGTGCCCAAGAAGGAGGGGACTTTTCGGCCCATCCTCGATTTGAAAGGGGTCAACAGGGCTCTCAAGATTCCCTCTTTCCGTATGGAAACTCTGCGGTCGGTCATTCTGGCGGTTCAGCCGGGGGAGTTTCTCACTTCTCTCGATCTGACGGAGGCCTACTTGCATGTTCCCATTCGGGCCTCTCATCAGCGTTTCCTGCGCTTTGCGATCTTGGGTCGGCACTTTCAGTTCTGTGCGCTTCCTTTTGGGCTGGCCACGGCTCCTCGGACGTTCACCAAGGTGATGGTGGTCGTCGCGGCAGCCTTGCGGTCGGAGGGCATCCTGGTACACCCCTACCTGGACGACTGGTTAATTCGGGCAAAGTCGTTGCAGGAAAGCTCCCGGGTTACTGCTCGGGTGGTGGAGTTTCTCCGGTCGCTGGGCTGGGTGGTCAACCTTTCCAAGAGTCGGTTGGTCCCGGCTCAGCGTCTGGAGTACCTAGGGGTGCTGTTCGACACCTCCTTGGGGAAGGTCTTCCTCCCAGAGGGCCGGGTGAGCAGATTGCAATCTCAGATTCGCCTGCTTTTGGCGTCCCGGTGTCCTCGGGCGCGAGATTTCCTCCAGGTCTTGGGGTCGATGGCGGCGTCCCTGGACGTGGTGAGGTGGGCGCGGGCCCACATGCGTCCTCTCCAGTATGCTCTGCTCCGGAGGTGGTCTCCCCAGAGGCACGGGATGGATGTTCCGGTTCCCCTGCGAGGCTTGGCGCGCTGCAGTCTGCGTTGGTGGCTCCAGACCCCTCACCTAGTTCAGGGGGTGGGTCTGGATCTCCCGCAGTGGACGGTGCTCCTGGCGGATGCGAGTCTCCTGGGTTGGGGGGCTCAGTGTTTGGGTCACTCAGCCCAGGGCACCTGGTCCGCGGAGGAGGCCGCCTGGTCGATCAACGTGTTGGAGACCAGAGCGGTCCGTCTGGCGCTGTTGGCTTTCCACTCCCTGTTGCGGGGCAAGTCGGTCAGAGTGCTGTCGGACAATGCCACGGCGGTGGCTTATGTCAATCGTCAGGGGGGCACCAAGAGCACTCAGGTGGCGCAGGAGGCGGCTCTGCTCATGGTTTGGGCGGAATCCCATCTGCTGGACCTCTCGGCCTCTCACATAGCCGGAGTAGAAAATGTTCAGGCAGACTTCCTCAGTCGTCACTTCCTAGATCCCGGAGAGTGGTGTCTCGGCGCCGAGGCGTTTCACTTGATAGTGCAGGCTTGGGGGCAGCCCCTGATGGACCTGATGGCCACAGGTGGCAACGCCAAAGTGCCCCGCTTCTTCAGTCGTCGCAGGGACGGTCTGGCCGAGGGTCTGGATGCTCTGGTCCAGCAGTGGCCAACGGAGGGGCTGTTGTATGTATTCCCTCCTTGGCCGCTGGTGGGCAGAGTGCTTCTTCGCATTGTTTACCATCCGGGTTTGGTGGTGCTGGTGGCGCCGGATTGGCCTCGCCGTCCGTGGTATGCGGATCTGGTGAGGCACCTGGTAGCGGATCCTCTTTCTCTGCCTCTCTCGGACGACCTGCTGATGCAGGGTCCCATTCCCATGTTCGACCCGTCTCCCTTCTGTCTTACGGCGTGGCTCTTGAAAGGGGTCGCCTTAGCAAGAAGGGATATTCAGACAAGGTGATCTCTACACTGTTGGGGTCCCGGAGGCTTTCTACCTCTCGGGCTTATGTGCGGGTTTGGCGTCTCTTTGAGGAATGGTGTCGGGCGCGGGGAGTGACCTCTTTTCGCGCTTCTCTGCCTAACATTCTGGAGTTTTTGCAGGACGGTCTGGATAGAGGCCTGGCTTGGTCTTCTCTCCGGGTTCATCTTGCGGCCCTGTCGGCTTTTCGAGGGTTGGTGTCAGGTCAGCGTTTATCGGCTCTTCCTGATGTGATTAGGTTTTTGCGGGCGGCCAAGTTGCTTAGGCCTCCCCTACGGCCCTCGGTTCCCTCTTGGGATCTTAATCTGGTGCTTTCTGTATTGGTGCGTCCGCCTTTCGAGCCGTTGGACGACTGTTCTTTGAAGGACCTTACTTTGAAGGCGGTCTTTTTGGTGGCCATTACTTCTGCTAGGCGTGTTTCTGAGCTGCAGGCTTTCTCTTGTAGGACTCCCTTCTTGGAGTTTTCTAGGGAGCGGGTCGTCTTGCGGCCTGTTCCTTCCTTTCTGCCTAAGGTTGTTTCTCCTTTTCATGTCAATCAATCGGTGGTTCTCCCGGTCTTGGGTGGTCGGGAGGGCTCTTCTGAGCAACGGCAGCTGCGCAAGTTGGATGTCGGTCGGGTCCTTCGCTCTTATGTGCAGCGGACCCAGGAATTCCGGAAGTCCGATCGTCTCTTTGTCCTCCTGGCGGGTCCTCGTCGGGGAGCTGGCGCTTCTAAGGCTACTATTGCGCGCTGGATCAAGGAGACGATTGCTTCCGCTTATCTTCTGAAACAGCAGCCTGTTCCGGAGTTTCTCAAGGCTCATTCCACTCGGGGTCAGGCGGCTTCTTGGGCTGAGTCGTCGCTCGTGCCTCCTGTGGATATTTGTAAGGCTGCGGTTTGGTCCTCCTTGCATTCCTTTGTTCGTCATTATCGGGTTGATGTGCAGGCGCGTCGGGACGCGGTGTTCGGTGAGCATGTACTGGTATCGGCCCTTCGGGGGTCCCGCCCGTGAGAGGGACTGCTTTGGTACGTCCCATTCGTAAAGTTAACCTCTACTGGTCTGGAGAGTGCTAAAGAAGGAGAAATTAGGTTCTTACCTGCTAATTTACTTTCTTTTAGCTTCTCCAGACCAGTAGAGGTCCCCACCCTGTCTGTTGTTGTTGTTGTTGTTGGGGCTGTTGCGCGGGCAGTTTTTGGTTTTTTGCTGCGGGTTCTAGTATTTTTCTAGGGCCGGGGAGAATTGAAGAACAGCGGCTGTGGCTCGGCTGGCTTAGCTGGCGAGCTGTGGGGACATTCTTCCTTCGGGAATTTCTCCTCTGCATTTTCCAACAGCATTTTGGGTTTTGTTATTTGTTACTCCTTTCGGAGTATTGTTTTTTCTCTCTGTTGTTTTCCAGTTCTTGGTTCTGCTTGGCTATTCGGCAGACTGAGGGAAATAGAGAGGAGGGGCTAGGATATACTGTCCCAAAGTTTTGTTTTCAGTCTCCACCTGCTGGTCATGATTAGATATATACCCATTCGTAAAGTTAACCTCTACTGGTCTGGAGAAGCTAAAAGAAAGTAAATTAGCAGGTAAGAACCTAATTTCTCCTTAAAAAACAGGCAGATCCAGCAAAATCTTTTATTCGGTACCGGATCTGCCATGGAATCTGCTACGACGTCGACGGCACCACAAAAGTCGGCACCCACGACGTCGACACCACCAGACCCTTCTTCGGGGTCGTTGGGCCCAGGTAAGCTGGCTAAGAAGCCTTCCACTTCCCTTGAGCGCCCTCCTGCCACGGTTGCGACACCGGCCCTCCCGGCACCACACCGACCCCGCAAACGCTCCGCTCCGATATCGGTGAGTGCCTCATCATCGGCCTCCTCATCGCCGGAGCGTAGAGTGGCACCTATGGTACCGAAGAAGAAAAAAGCGGTACCGGTGCCCCCCCTGGATGACCGCATCACGGCCATACTCCAAAACCAGTTACAGGAGCAGCTCCAGCAACAACTCCAACAACTGTTGCCGGCGTTGCTGGCACCGCACCTTCCGGTACGGGACCGGTTCGAGCCTCGCACTGTCCCATCGGTGTCGACCCCCTCGGTACCGATTAATACCTCCATGCCGGTGCTCTTGGCTGAAACACCTACAGTGCATGCCCGTACTGCTGCCGACCCTTCCCGGTCCCAGGAACGACATCGGTCTTCCTCTCCCGGTACCACCTCGGTGTGCTTGGGCAAATCTCTCTCAAAGACCTGCCATGCCGAGCCTTCCACACCGATGTCCAAACGTGCACACCCTGACGTTAGAGACCCAGACTTGTGGGAAGACTCCCCGCACGGTACTGAAGAGGACGCTTCGTCAACCGACGAAGAACCTTCCATGACCAATACCGCCTCAAAACCAGAACAATCATCTTTTTCTAAATTCCTTAGGGAGATGGCAGCAGCTCTTTCCATCCCCTTAGAGTCCGACTCTAAAAAGTCTCAGGCTTTCCTCGATGCCCTAGACTTTGAGCAACCTCCCAAGGAATTTCTAAAGTTGCCCGTCCACGACATCTTACGGGAAACTTTCTATAAAAACTGGGAGACTCCCCTCACTGTTCCCGGGGCCCCTCGCAAATTGGATAGCTTGTACCGAGTTATTCCAATCCCAGGGTTTGACAAACCTCAATTGCCCCACGAATCCCTCCTGGTGGAATCTACTTTGAAAAAATCTCAGGGTTCCAGTGTATATGCCTCCACCCCTCCTGGCAGAGAGGGAAAAACTATGGATAAATTTGGTAAGCGCCTTTTCCAAAATGCCATGCTAGCCAATAGAGCCAACAACTACACCTTCCACTTCTCCTTCTATATGAAGCATCTGGTGCAACAGCTCTCTTCCTTACAGAAATATCTTCCTGAACGTAAGGTCCCTCTCTTCCAGCAACAAATTTCCAGCCTCCTCCAACTCAGGAAATTCATGGTTCGCTCCATCTACGACTCATTTGAGCTGTCCTCCTGCGCATCTTCATGGCAGTGGCTATGCGCCGTTTGGCATGGCTGAGAGTCTCTGACCTAGACATTAACCACCAGGACCGCCTGGCTAACGCACCTTGTCTGGGTGATGAACTCTTCGGAGAATCCCTGGACTCGACCGCCCAGAAGCTCTCAGCACAGGAGACCAGGTGGGACACTCTGATCAAACCTAAAAAGAAGACTCCACCTGCTCGCCCCTACAGGCAACAGTCTTCTTACCAACGCAGGTTCTCGGCCTGACCTCTCAACCCGCCTCCACAACAGTCTCGCCGTCCTCGCCACCAGCATCAACCTCAGACTCGCCCACAGACTCAACCTGCCAAGCCTCTCCCTTCATCAAAACCGTCTCAACCCTTTTGACTCCTTTCTCCAGAGCATAGCCAGTCTCCCACCTTCATTGCCTCTTCCTCAGCCGATCGGAGGACGCCTTCAACTCTTCCTCAGCCGTTGGGAGGTCATCACATCAGACCAATGGGTCCTCAACATCATTCGCCACGGCTACTCTCTCAACTTCCAGACTCTTCCACCAGACCATCCTCCCGTAGAGTCTGCTTCTCACTCCTCCCAAACCCCCCTCCTCCTGAGGGAGGTTCAATCCCTCCTTCTCCTCAATGCCATCGAAGAGGTACCTCCGGACCAAAGGGGTCAGGGATTCTACTCCCGCTACTTCCTGGTTCCCAAAAAAACAGGAGACCTTCGTCCCATCCTCGATCTTAGGGACCTCAACAAGTGTCTGGTCAAAGAGAAGTTCAGAATGCTCTCCTTGGCCACGCTTTACCCTCTTCTCTCTCACCACGACTGGCTATGCTCCTAGACCTCAAGGAGGCCTACACTCACATCCCAATCCATCCGACTTCACGTCGCTATCTACGGTTCCAGATACAGCACCATAACTATCAGTACAAAGTGCTACCCTTTGGCCTCGCCTCATCACCCAGAGTGTTCACCAAGTGCCTTATTGTGGTGGCGGCCTTCCTCAGGTCTCACGACCTTCAGGTGTTCCCCTACTTGGACGATTGGCTGGTGAAAGCACCTACGTCTCAGCTTGTGCTGCAAGCCACTCAACACACCATCTCGTTCCTCCATCTCCTGGGTTTCGAGATCAACTACCCCAAGTCGCATCTGCTTCCCACACAGTGACTTCAGTTCATTGGAGCAGTTCTCGACACCACTCTAATGAGGGCATTTCTCCCCTCCGACCGCCATCGAACTCTGCTCCACCTCTGCCGTCAGGTGCTTCTTCATCACTCCATTCCAGCTCGGCAGATGATGATCCTCCTGGGCCACATGGCCTCGACGGTCCATGTACTTCCTCTGGCGCGACTCCACCTCAGGACACCTCAGTGGACTCTAGCCAACCAATGGTCACAGGCCACCGATCCTCTTTCTCATCCTATCTCTGTGACATCGTCTCTTCAGCAATCTCTTCAACGGTGGTTGAACTCCTTCAATCTTTCCAGGGGTCTACTCTTTCATCTACCCCCTCACTCCATGATCATAACCACAGATGCCTCCCCTTATGCGTGGGGAGCTCACCTAGGAGATCTTCGCACCCAGGGACTCTGGACCCCTCAGGAGCGTCAACATCACATCAATTTCCTGGAACTCAGAGCCATGTTCTATGCTCTCCAAGCCTTCCAGCACCTTCTCTACCCTCAGGTCCTTCTCCTGTGCACAGACAACCAGGTCGCCATGTACTACATAAACAAGCAAGGCGGCACCGGGTCTCCCCTCCTCTGTCAGGAGGCCATCCGCATCTGGACCTGGGCCACGGCCCACAGTCTCTTCCTCAAGGCTGTCTATATCCAGGGCGAACAGAACTCCCTGGCCGACAATCTCAGCCGCATCCTTCAACCTCACGAGTGGACTCTGGATCCTCCCACGCTCCACTCCATCTTTGCTCGCTGGGGCACTCCGCAGGTGGACCTCTTTGCAGCTCCTCACAACCATCAGCTGCCCCAGTTCTGTTCCAGACTCTTCTCTCCTCACCGTCTGGCCCCGGATGCATTCCTGCTCGACTGGACGGATCGGTTCCTCTATGCCTTTCCTCCACTACCTCTGATGTTGCGGACATTATCCAAACTCCGCAGGGACAAGGCCACCATGATTCTCATCGCCCCTCGGTGGCCTCGCCAACAGGTTCTCCCTCCTGCTCAGCTCCAGGGAGCCCATTCCTCTTCCTGTATTTCCTACTCTACTTACACAGCAGCATCAGTCTCTACTACATCCCAATCTGTCCTCGCTCCACCTGACAGCTTGGTTTCTCTCGGGCTGACCTCTCCAGAGAATCTGTCTCAGCCTGTCCGTCGTATTTTGGATGCCTCCAGGAAACCGGCCACCCTCCAATGTTACCATCAGAAGTGGACCAGGTTCTCCTCTTGGTGTCTACTTCATCATCACGATCCCACCTCATTGGCGGTGGAAACTGTACTGGACTATTTGCTTTCTCTCTCCGACACTGGCCTCAAGTCTACCTCAATCAGAGTCCACCTCAGTGCCATCACTGCGTTTCATGAGCCTATCCTCGGAAAACCTCTCACAGCTCATCCCCTGGTTTCCTGGTTCATGAGAGGCCTCTTCAATGTCAAACCACCTCTGAAGCCTCCTCCAGTCGTCTGGGACCTGAATGTGGTTCTCTCAGCCCTCATGAAACCTCCATTTGAGCCTCTTGCCACGACTTCACTCAAATTTCTTACATGGAAGGTGCTTTTCCTCATTGCCATCACCTCTGCCAGGAGGGTTAGTGAGCTGCATGCACTGGTTGCTGACCCACCTTTCACGGTTTTTCACCATGACAAGGTGGTTCTGCGTACCCATCCTAAATTTCTTCCCAAGATGGTCTCGGACTTCCACCTCAACCAGTCCATTGTATTGCCTGTCTTTTTCCCTAAACCCCACTCTCATCCTGGGGAACAGGCGTTGCACTCGCTGGACTGTAAGCGTGCCCTGGCATACTACCTTGACCGTACCAGAACTCACCGCACGTCCCCTCAGCTCTTTCTGTCCTTCGACCCTAACCGTTTAGGTCGTCCTGTCTCTAAACGAACGCTTTCCAACTGGCTTGCTGCCTGCATTGTGTTCTGTTATACTCGGGCCGGTCTCTCACTGGAAGGTGCTGTCACGGCCCAAGGGTCAGAGCTATGGCTGCTTCTGTGGCTTTCCTCCGCTCCACGCCCATTGAGGAGATCTGCAAAGCTGCCACTTGGTCCTCAGTTCACACATTCACTACTCACTACTGTCTGGATGCCTTCTCCAGACGGGATGGGCACTTCGGCCAATCTGTGTTACAAAATTTATTTTCCTAATGGCCAACCATCCTTCCTCCCTCTCTGTTAGCTTGGAGGTCACCCATACGTTAAGAATATGCTGCCTGCTTGTCCTGGGATAAAGCACAGTTACTTACCGTAACAGGTGTTATCCAGGGACAGCAGGCAGATATTCTTACAACCCACCCACCTCCCCGGGTTGGCTTCTTAGCTGGCTTATCTTAACTGGGGACCACGCTCTCCTCTGTCGAGCGGGAAGGCACCCACGCATGTGCGGTGCGGCCAACTAGAACTTTCTAGTTAAGTGTCCGTACCGGGGCTCCGTCGGTGACTTCACCCATACGTTAAGAATATCTGCCTGCTGTCCCTGGATAACACCTGTTACGGTAAGTAACTGTGCTGTCTGCAGCTAGCTTGTAGATCAGGGCTGCTTGACTTATCCCAGTGTCAAACTGCATTTGGGGAAAAATGTATTGTGAGCAGGCCTGCTATTGCTCCTTTATTCTCTCTAAAGCAGAGGTCTCAAACTCGCGGCCCATCAGGTACTATTTTGAGGCCCTTGGTATGTGTTTCATAGTCACAAAAGTAAAATAAAACAGTTTCTTGATCACGTCTCTAGCTATAAATTACAATATTATTATTAAGACTTAGCCAAAAGGAAAGATTTATAAACTATAAGAGTTTCACCTCATGCAAAATTGTCATTTCTTTCATAAGACATTAACTATTTTTTCTGAGGCCCTCCAAGTACTGACAAATCCAAAATATGGCCCTGCAAACGGTTCGAGTTTGAGACCACTGCTCTGAAGTATAAAATATGCATTGCATAGGTGCCCTCTCCTGGTTGGTTATGGTATTGGAGTATTTTAAGATGAGTTTACTGTTCTGTGTCATCCTATTGTCCTGCAATCCTTGCTCTGCTTGTGTACTTGGCAACTGCCAAGCCTGGCCCTATCACTTTTTCTGAATGGCTCTGGTATTCAATGGCTTGGTGTGAAGACTGCAGAGCTGGCTACAATGAATTAGTGCAATAATGGGGAAGAACAGGGAAACTGTCTATACAGCACTTGTGGGTTCCTTTTTTTTATTTTTTTGCAGTTCCTTCCTCATGCAAATTAGGGGAGTAGGGCTGAGGAGGGAACCTGTTGATACTCTACATTCCTCCAGGTAATGATTCTTCACACATTAAACCTGTGGTTCCCAACCCTGTCCTGGAGGACCCCCAGTCCAGTTGGCTTTTCAGGATAGTCCTAATGAATATGCAGGAGAGAGATCTCCATATAATTGAAGGTGCCAGGCATGCAAATTTGCTCCATGCATTTTCTTTAGGGCTATTCTGAAAACCTGACTGGTCTGGGGGTCCTCCAGGACAGGGTTGGGAACCACTGTATTTAAATGATTCTCCACACATTACTATGTTGCTTGTTTTTCTAGACCAGCAGGTTCTGCCCTAAGGCTGGAAACCTACGTATTTTTCTACTGTACCATTTTTTGGAGGGTACAGGCTTGACTGCCCAGCATGCAGTCCAACCTGCATCCCTTGAGATGACCAGTGCCTGAGGCTGCTGGCCATGGTTCTTATCTTGTTTCTCCATAACTAATTGCTCCGTTAGATTTGGTCTAGAAATATCTTGGTAAATCTACTGCCAAGATCTCTATCTGTTAGAACTCCAGTGTGTATTTGTATCTGGAAGCTTGGCAAGAGTCTGGTGGAGAAGATCAGTTTGTCAAATGTGGTGGACTTTTGGAATCCAGAAAACTAGAAACAACAGGCACAAGAGATGTCAGAATGTCAACCAGGAGGATATTTTATTCAGTCAATAATAATAAAAAAAAAAAAAGTCATAAAAATAGACAAAGTTCTATGATATAATGTCCAGCTTGATGAAGTGTTGCTAAAACACTCCTAATTTGTCCCAACTAGGATCCCAGTTTCAGCATCTATAGATGCCTTAATCAGGGGATAGACATTGCTGTGAGTGGGGAAACAGCTGAGCTTGAAAGTCATACTGTCGAGTATGGTACAGCCAAGTGTAAAAGTGCATGCAGAACGTCTGTACAGGCAAAACTGGCTTGCATGTGACCTGTTCCTTGGCTGAGATGCTTCTATGGATGGTTTTCTTTGCCTCCCTTAAGGATTGCAGTTGCTCTTTAGGGCTGTCTTCCTTCAGGTGCCCAGCATCAGCCTGTCCCCTTAAAAAAAAACCCACAAAACTTCAGCTCTGTTCCATAATTGCACTTTATTTTGAAAAAATTGTAAGTAAGGATGATATGTGACTAAAGCTCACTAATTTTCCTAGCTGGTGTGACTGCTGTAACAGGAGCTGTTTTCCAGGAAAGGAAAGTGAGAGGCAGATCTCACCAGTTCAAAAGGGTCCTTCATCAAAGACTACATTGAGGTCCAAGGATGGCTCTAGGATCAATTTTCCTGGAATATAGACCGTATGAAGGTCTACTTGAAGAGAGCTTCCCTCCAGAGTGTGTGGGATCCCAAGCCCCACTCTTTATTTATATAAAACATAGCTACTTGATCTGAATGAGAATGTTTGTTTCTTTGGTAATCCAAGGATGGAAGGCCTAAAAAGCACAATAAACTGCTCAATGTTCTAATCTAAATGATTGATATGCAGGGTCTTTTCACTTACAGACCATTGTCCCTGAATTTTGAGGCTTTTGAAGTGTGCCCCCCAGCCTTGGTTGGAAGCATCAGTTGTTACGGTAAGTAGTGGAGGTGGAAGCTGAAACGAAAATCCTTTTTGCAGGAAGGTGGATTGAATTCACCCTAGGAGAGAATTTTTGACAGAGCAATCAGCTTTGAAAGTGAATGGAGTTGTTGATTCCAGTGTTGTTTCAGGTGCCACTGTATGGGGAGTCTGGCATGCGGCACTAGCAAAAGCGATGCCATGTGTCCTAATAAGCATAGCATAGTTTGAGCTGGTAGGGAAAGAGATTGCCTTACTTGGTCTTCTAGTGTGATTCTGGCATGATGTCTTTTCTGAGATTGTGTCTAAAAGTGCTCCAATAACCATGAGCGATTGAACTGGAGTTAGCTTGGATTTCTTGAAGCTGATGATGAAACACAGGGTTTGTAAGGTATGCATTGTGGTGTGAATGGTGAGTAGTAGCCAATCGTCTAGGTAAGGAAACACTGTATGGGGCTGTTTTCGCAAATAAGCTGCTACCACAGCTAGGCCCTTTGTGAAGTGAACACCTGTGGTGCTGACGATAGGCCAAAGAGCAGGACCTTGTACTGCAAATGCATGTTGAGAAATGAAGCGTAGAAAGTGTGAAGGATGAATGGAAATATGAGTGGATGCAGTCTTGAGGTCTAGGACAGCTAACCAATTGTGTTTCAGTAAGGGAAATCATTCTGAACTTTTCCCTTTGGAGGCAGGCATTGAGAGATCTGAGATAAGGATTGGGCGGAATCTTTACATCTTCTTGGGAATGAGGAAAAACTTTGAATAAACCCTCTGATTTATTTGAAGAAATAAGTACCCTGGCTAGAGCATTGTTCAGCAGAAGAAAACTTCTACAAGTTGAGGGAGGTGCGGAGACAGAACTGTTGATGGTGGTGGCTTCAGAGAGGGTAGGATATGGGGGTAGGAAATTTAGTAAAGACCCCTGAGAAATGATGCAGAAGCCCTACTGATTGCTGTCCTGTCCTGCCAAGCTTTGCAAACTGAGTTAGCCACCTTCCCGCTGGCAAATGGTCAAAAACAAGGCGAAGGATTAAGCGCAGGTAGTTGAGATGCAGAAAGTTGTCTATGGTCTCTAGGATGTGTTTTGGCACATAAGGAGAAGGCTGTGCTTGTTGCAAGCTGGTCGTGTTGTAAGGAGCAAACTGTTGCTGAGGATAATACTGCTGAAAAAATTGTTGCTGATATGCTCTACATCAGACATGTCAAACTTTGGCCCATGGGCCAAATCTGGCCCGATGGACAATTACCAATTTGCACTGAAGCTGACTTGCTGGCAGAGGATCGCCGGTCAGCTGTAGTGATCCTAGCAGGCTGCCTTAGCCGCAGTAGCATGTTCCCTCTGCTGCGGTCCTGTATGTCAAAAGAGGGGGTGGGACCGTGGCAGAGGGAATGAGGCAGATGGCAGCCTGTTAGGATTGCTACAGCTGACCAGCGATCCTATGCAGGCTGCTTTAATGTCTGCCGGCAAGCCAAATTTTACTACACCACGGGTCTGGTTAAAAACACTTTTTGGGAAATTTGGAGTTTCCATCGTGTTGGGAAAATCGTACTAGTCTTGGCTGTGGCTCTCTTAGGCCCAATGATAGTTACAACATAAGAGATATATGAAGCAAGTGTGGAGGAGAACCTTAGACTGACCTGGCAGGGATTATGTTGATAGTTCCTCGATTTTATTAAAAATGTAATGAAAATTAAAAAAAAATTAAATTGGAGGCACATATGTGCGTAAGTGTAGGCATATGTGTTTTTTTTGGGGGGAATAGTACTATAAGAGCAGATTCAGAAATAATATCTCTGCAGGAACCTGATTTATTTCTTTTTCTTTGTTGATATCAACTGTAGGAACATTTCTTTGTCTCTGAGTATTAGTGGTAAGCAAAAGGTAGTTTCTGTTTTGTGATTGCAATATATCAGATTTGAAATGTCTATCCTGAGATGCTCTTAGATCAGGCTTTAACAGAGAGAGGAAAAGTTTCTTTGTTTACATGACGGAGCCGGTGTGGGGTTGGAGAGGTTGTAACCCTAGACTTCTACTAAGACTAAGGGCTCCTTTTATTAACGTGTCCATTTAGCGTACCTTAATAAAAGGACCCCTAAATATCTTAATAAAAAAATTTTGGCCCGTGACTTAGCTAAGGGCTCCTTTTACGAAGACGTGTTAGGGCTCTAATGTGTGGAATAGCGCACGCTAGCCGCTATCGCCTCCTCTTGAGCAGGCGGTAGTTTTTCAGCTAGGGTGTGCTAAAAATGCTAGCTCACTTTTATAAAAGGAGCCCTCAGTTTTAGATTTCAATCCCTTATGTGATTGAGTTTGACACCCTTGCTCTACATGAAGGACAGGACAGCACAGTTGTTGAGATTGATCTGAAGGATGTGCTGCCGAGGAATCCTTAAAGTACGAACCACTCTCTTAGCTTTTCTCCAACCAAGCTGTCATGATCTTCCCTGAGGTCTGACACCTTAGCCATGCTGTGTGTCTGGCTGCTGTCCTAGCTGCCATAGTATAAGCATTAGAATTGATTTTAATTAAGTGACGAGTACACTCTTGTAGTGTCACCATGAAGATTGGGAATGGCCTCAGGTGAGGCTGTAGCACTGAATGTTGAAAATGTAAGATTTCAAGCTGATCCTTGATGAAAGCATGGAACCGTGGTACACCTTACAGCCAGTAGAATCTAGGAGATGGAGGTGCATTACTATGAGAAAACCAAAAAAAACTCTGGAGTGATGATGTTCCTAAATGGACTTTATTTGAAAGTGTCAAAGTTCCACAGGTACACTGAAATCATCCACATAAATAAATTCATCCACAATTGTGTTTCCCATGTACTTACCTTTATAGGACCCCTGAAGAAGATTTTTTGTCGAAATGCAGACCGTGTTGGGTCCTGTATCCCTAGTGGACTATGTCCTTTCAGTGGATGAATTTATGTGGATGATTTCAGTGTACCTTTGGAACTTTGACACTTTCAAATAAAGTCCATTTAGAAATATCATCACTCCACAGCGTGTTTTTGGTTTTCTCTGGATTTTCTTCTTTGTGGATATTTCGGGGTCAATTCCTTTTGTTTTTTTGCTTGGTGCATTACTATGAGCTTTTGCTGCCTTGGGACTTCTTGGACGTCAGGACCACAGAATGGTGATGGACTTGAAGGTCATGACCAGGTACTGTCTGTATGTTATACTTCAGTTCAAGATGTTTAGAAGTTGTGGGGTCTTTTGCCAATCAGCTGGAAAGGAAATAATCTCCTTCACTGGAGTCTTACAGGATTGAATGATAGCTTAGAAATCCTTACTGGCTGTGGGGGGGGGGGGGGGGTGGCTTGATGCAGACTCAGAAGAGAAGATACCTTTTACAAGCATTTAGGATAGGAATGTTCCTCTGTTAGAACTGGCTGCAAAAGAGAGAGTGAAGGCTGGTTGAGGTCTGCAATAATAACATCCTTATGGTCTGACCAATCTCTGGGAGAGGCTGGTCCCTGAGCTGGAGAGGAGCATATGGGGTGCAAGGCCCCCACGTTGTCCTGCAGAACCTCTACTAGGTGATCTGATGGGGGGGGGAGGGGAGTTCTACACAGCTAGGAATAGTAGGACCAGGAGATGGTTGCAGTAAAGCAGCACTATCCTTCATAAACTTTTGTAAAAGGCAGAAGAATTTAGACACTGCCTGGAGATGCCTAGCTGTAGTGATGAGGGGGCTCCAGTTGCAGCCATCATTTAAAAACTAACCCTCTAGGACAGGCACGAAAATAAGTAATGCACGTGGGACTTTTGGTAATATAACCTACAAATTCCTTTATTTAAATAAGATAAATTTTTTTTTTTTACAGTAAACAGTCAATATGGCACTTAACTTTTTGCATCAGAAAGGAGTTTTCTTTCTCTTCCTCAGCACTGTTTGCCTCATTGTAACAGGTAAAGACAAGGCCCACTGTGCCACAGGCAGGGAGAAGAAAAGCAGGAGCCTAAAGCGCTTTGTGTTGTCTGTAGAGCCACACGTGGGTTTCAGAGTGGGCTTTACACAGACTGTCTTCCTTATCCTATGCTCATCCTCTCCATTACTGTAGGAGCTAAGGGAGCCATAAGCCTAGCACAGAGCAGCTGTGAGCTGGACAACCCTACTCCTTGCACAGGAGCTGCCCTATCAAGCTTCTTCACAGCAAGTGGTAATGTAACAGAAAACAGGTGAATAATCTGTCTATCCTTTCAGAGGCCAAGATCTGGATCCCCCCCCCCACCAGTATTTTCATCTGTAAGCTCGTTTGCTTAGAAAGTCAATATTAGAGGCAGTCACATGAAATACACTTCAATAAGGGTGTTTCCTCCCACCTAGACTTAATGCTTGGGACACACTCACTCATACTGGTTTTCAGGATATCTACAATGAATATGCATGAGAAATTTGCATACATTGATGCAGATATATCTATGTGTGGATATCCTGAACAAATGACCCTGTCTTAAGGCCTGGGTTGAGAAGCCAGAAAGTAGACATTAACCTTTTGTGTACTAGAACAGCTTTTAGCCTATGCTTATATCTTGATAAAAAGAGAAGGTACCCACTAGAAGTAGTGCCATTCAGGAGTATTTAAACTGTCCCACCATGAAAAAAAATAAAGTCCAGGGCCACTGGGATATAGTCTAATGTAAAGGAATTAAACAAAACCAGAAATAAATGCAGGCTTTGCCCGTTCTGTGGTGAGGAGGGAGTTCTGTTTGCAGCATCCCAGTCTCTTCTTTGGAACTACAGCACTATCTCCAGAAAAAACACTGCCACCCTTGTGTCTGTCAAGCCCTTGGTGGGCTGACTCCAGCACAGGTGATTGCTTTTAGCTACCTCCATCTGTTTCCTGCAGCAGGAAGTGCTATACTTTAGGCAGGGGGCTTACGGAAGGCACCCCAAGCATGGAAGCAGCGTGTGAAGGGGTGTGGCTCATTTCCCTTACGCACAAGTCTCAACTTGCGAGGGTGTTCAGCATCCTTTGCGCGCACGTGCTGCATGTAGACCTGTCGAAAGGCAAAAACAAGATAGATTACTCCCAGATAAATACAGATATATTCTGTTTAGGGTTTGTCTTACTACGACTGAGTGGAAGATACCCTGAGACTCCCTCCTCACATGTAGGTGCTGTAGTGCTGTTAGAACAGCCTGAAAAATGTAACCCTATGGACACAACAGTTGCCAATACATCCAATATGCAAAACTATCTATAATTGGCTAGACTGGACAAATCCTCAGGGAGACTGTTTGGCCCTGAAAAAATAGAAATATAAAGGGACATCAGTATGAGCTCTCGGAATGTAAACGAGGGATTTTTGAGCTCAGGCAGCAACTCATGGGTGACCAGCCCCATGGGCAAACCACGCAAATAAGTAAAGTGCTGAAAATCAGGGTCAAACAGTCCCTCCTGGGAAATTTAACTTAGGGCTGTATTAGCTCCCAAGAAACTGCCTTATAAATATAATAAAGTGCAAAGTATGATAAGGTGCAGCCTGAAGCCATGACAAACCTAGCCTAAGCACATTATGAAAATTAATCTCTTTTTGCCCTCATTTAAACTGAGAAACAAATTGTTTTAGATCTTGACAGGTAGTTTAGCCTTTGGCTGTAAATAATAAAAGATGCATTCACAATTACAATGCATTGTATTATTAGCTGCTTAGTTAACAAGTGAGCTATAAACGAGAAAGAAAGACATAAGTATCTCGTCTTGACTTTTGCAATGTTATTTACCTTGGTGTTAAAATTTGCCTCTACAGACTGCAATTAATTCAAAATACTGCTGCGAAATTGATTTTTGGGACACGTAAATTTGATCACGTGACGCCGTTGTGTCAGAGTCTCCATTGGCTCCCAGTTTGTTTTAGAGTTCAATTTAAGTGTGCCTGTGCTGTTTTTAAACTTTTATAAGGTATTTTTACTCCTCTCTTTCCTCTATCCTGGAATGTTTGTAGATTTTCTTTTGCAAGAAGTGATCAACAATTCAAATGATCTCTTCCTTCCAAAAAAGGGATTAAGGGAGTTAAGTTTTTCAGTCACTCTCTGATTTTTAAGCTCTCTCAACTGTGGAATGGCCTTCCACAATCTTTTTGCAAATCCTTAAAAGCTACTTTATTTGCTAAACACTTTGAAAATTAATGTTACCAAACTTAATCTTATTCTTTTCTGGTTTTTTATTCGATAACTTAACTATTCCTTGAATGATGACTCGGTATATAAAGTCAAGCATTAGATTAGATTAAAAACTGTGGAATGTGTTTACTCGGGTTCCTTTTGTCTAAAGAGCTGAAAGTGTTCAGTGTGACGCACATGTAATAACAGGGGAAAATCTTTTATTACTAAGTTCCGCCACACACTAGAAATAGCAGGACAGATATGCATTCAACATGTGCATGGATTGCTAGAGAAAGACTTCTACCTGACACGCCTTCAGGCTCAGCTTGATCTCAACTTGGCTGGTCTGTGTTCCAACCCACATGTAGACCTGCAGCACATAGAAATACAGTCAGACCAACAGCATTCGAGTCAGAATGAACAATGGGTGCAAAGAATTTGCAAGAGCACGTCACTGCGCTACAGCCTCTTGAGAATAAAGGCCATGCTCTGTGCAGAACTTGATACGTGAAAGCTTCAGCTCCAA
The DNA here is from genome assembly GCF_902459505.1 of Geotrypetes seraphini. NCBI lineage: Eukaryota > Metazoa > Chordata > Amphibia > Gymnophiona > Dermophiidae > Geotrypetes > Geotrypetes seraphini. The sequence continues at coordinate 8,530,337 of NC_047094.1, read as the reverse complement.
AAGAACACCAGGATCAGGCTCTCTATGCCTCAGATACATTTCACTCTCCCATGCCAAAAATCTGAGGCCCTCAGCTGCCAGAAACTCTTGTATTATGAAGGGACCCAAGCAATGTGGGATCAGAGCATTGAAGGTGCAGGAGAGATAGGGGGGGGGGGGCTCACCTCTCGGCCATTATCTAGTAGCATGATGTCATCATCTGCCAGGTCATCCTGACAGAAATCGGAACACTTTTCAGAGACTGAGAAATAGCCCTTCTCATTGGAGCACCTGTATCACACAAGAACAGAGAGCATCAGAACAGATCCAGGTTCCCTCCTGCATACACTTCTCCATTCCCTCCCTCATCCCTGAGGATAGCTTGCACCTGTTCTGCATCTGGGATAGAGGTTTGTGTATGGTGGGGGCAGCAGAAGGAAGCTCCAAGAGGAGCACATGGTTGTCTGTCTTTCGGAGAGCTCAAAGCTTCTGCCAGTCTAATCACTCAGAATTTTCAGAAATGGGGGTGGGAGAAGCAAGTCGGATGTGGCATGGGAAAAAGCATAGGGGAGTAAACACGTCAGCAATTGTTATTTTTTAGGACGCTGAAGGCACAGAAGGGCATAATCAAAACTTTAAAATGTCTAAAAACCTGCCTAAGTCAGCACTTCTAAGATGCTGTGTGTCCAGAGCTCAAAGAGGCATTTTGGGAGGTGTGTTATGGGTGGGATTAAACATAGATGTCCTGAAGCAATAATCGAAGCTTTCCCAGGACAGCCTAGGTGGAATTTACACAAATTTAAATCGGGTCTAAGTACCCCAAAGGTAACCAAACTGACAAGATGACCACTGGAGGCTTTAAGGCAAGACCCCCCCACCCCAGGCTTCCAATCAGCTGAGCTGGTTTTGGGGAGTCCTGCTGGCTCAGTTGATGGGGGATTCCCCTGCCAGGATCAGCTGAACCAGCAGGGAGATCAGATTCCTCTCTCCCTCCCTTTAATCCCCCCCCCCGACAACCCCTGTACCTTTCTTCAGAATGTGGGATGCCCACTCCCTCCTGCTGGCGGGTCCACCTTCATAATGGCGGCCTTCCTCTTCCCAGTGCATCCTGGGTTGTACCGAGGAGAGGCTCAAGGCTCTGATAAGCCCAGGTGCCTATGATCCCTTCTATGGAAGGGGCCTTAAGTGCCTAGGCCAATCAGGGCCCCTTAGGCCCATCCCTGCACTGGAATCAGTTTACCTAAAGCCTGTTCCTTACCTGAACAGTCTGGAGTACTTCATGTAATCTGCATCTTCATCATATGGCTTCTGTCCTCCAATACCCACCCAGAAGAAGTTCTCAGGTTCCTCGCCCTCATTAATGACCTAAAAAGGTTATAGCCTTTAATACACGTGGCAATTGACTATCCACTCGCTCTGCACTTGAACCAGCTCGCTATACACCCTGTAACTTATACCAGTTCCTCAATCTTATTCAGCTGTACATACAATTTGCATTCAGTTTAACAAATGACTTTGTCCGGCCTAGCTGGTCAATCTATGTTTATGTCTCAATTCCATTTGCTTCTCAGCTGCCCATTAAGAAGTTTCATATTGTTTTGCCAGTGGGAACATTAGATCTACATTATTTGAATGTTCCAATCTGTGCTTTGTAGCAGGAGACTAATGCACGATTATCCCTGGACAAGCAGGCAGCATATTCTCACGTATGGATGACGTCACCGACGGAGCCCCGGTACGGACCACTTTAAAAGTGCATCACTACTTTAAGAATTCAAAAAGAGCGTGATAGCCCAAACCGCGCATGTGCGAGTGCCTTCCCTTCCGATGAGGGCACGCAGTCCTTCAGTTTCTTAGTTTCGACGGAGCTAAGAAGTCGCGTTTCAACGGCTGTTGAAAAATTTTCTTTTCGCTGCCTTCCCGCTCTTGTGGTTTTCTTTTTTTTTTTTTTAATTCTTTATTCATTTTAAAATCTTCCAGCAAGTGTACAGGAAAATATCATTAATAACAACAATATAACACTTGAAATTCTTGTGGTTTTCTGACTTTAGTCAGTTTTTTCTTTTCTTTCGTGTTTAGTTTAAAAAAAAACAACAACCCAAAACACTTTGTTTAATTATTTTTTTCTTTTACTATCGTCAGTTTGGTGTATCGTCGTCAGTGTATCAACCTGGTTTTAATCCAAATTTCCATGATTTTATATGGCGCAGAACAGGATTTACAGTATCCTGATGAAGGTATAGGCTGCCGAAACAGTCCTTGTTGGGTCCTTAGTACATCTATTCATCTGGATTTTGCTGCTTCATTTTTTATATATAGTTTTTAATAAAGTGATTTTATTTTGGACACATAAGAACATAAACTGTAATAAGCACAAACAACATCAACGCAGGTGGCATAAAGTGGTAAAAGGGGCCAAAAGAGACTACAAGGAAAAAATAGCCAAGGAGGCGAAAAACTTCAAGTCGTTTCTTCGATATATTAAGGGGAAACGACCCGCGAAGGATGCGGTGGGACTGTTGGATGACCATGGAATAAAGGGAGTGCTACAGGAGGACAAAGCAATCTCCGACAAACTGAACACATTTTTTGCGTCTGTATTTACCGAAGAGGATATACACAGCATACTGGAACCCATCAGGCTATATGCTGGAAACGAAGATGGGAAACTGACAGGGTTGACGATCATCCTAACATAAGAACATAAGCAATGCCTCTGCTGGGTCAGACCTGAGGTCCATCGTGCCCAGCAGTCCGCTCACGCGGCGGCCCAACAGGTCCAGGACCTGAGCAGTAATCCTCTATTTATACCCTTCTATTCCCTTTTCCAGCAGGAAAATGTCCAATCCTCTCTTAAATCCCAGTACTGTATTCTGCCCTATAACGTCCTCTGGAAGCGCATTCCAAGTGTCCACCACACGTTGGGTAAAGAAGAACTTCCTGGCATTTGTATTGAATCTGTCCCCTTTCAACTTTTCCGAATGGCCTCTTGTTCTTTTATTTTTTGAAAGTTTGAAGAATCTGTCCCTCTCTACTCTCTCTATGCCCCTCATGATCTTATAAGTCTCTATCATATCCCCTCTAAGTCTCCTCTTCTCCAGGGAAAAGAGACCCAGTTTCTCCAATCTCTCAGCGTATGAAAGGTTTTCCATCCCTTTTATCAGACGTGTCGCTCTTCTCTGAACTCTCTCGAGTAACGCCATATCCTTCTTAAGATATGGCGACCAAAACTGGACACAGTATTCCAGGTGTGGGCGCACCATCGCCCGATACAGCGGCAGGATAACTTCTTTCGTCCTGGCTGTAATACCCTTCTTGATTATACCTAGCATTCTATTCGCTCTCTTAGCGGCTGCTGCGCACTGTGCAGTCGGCTTCATTGACCTGTCCACCATTACCCCCAAGTCCCTCTCTTGGGTACTCTCATTCAATAACATCCCTCCCATCGTATAGTTGTACCTTGGGTTTTTGCTTCCCACATGCAATACTTTACATTTCTCAACGTTGAACTTCATTTGCCATTTTGTCACCCATTCTCCTAGTTTGTTCAAGTCCCTTTGCAATTCCTCACAGTCCTCTTTAGTCCGAGCTTCCCTAAATAGTTTGGTGTCATCTGCAAATTTTATTATCTCACACTTCGTCCCTGTTTCTAGATCATTTATGAATATATTAAATAACAGCGGCCCGAGCACTGAGCCCTGCGGAACACCACTCGTGACCCTCCTCCAGTCAGAGTAGTGTCCCTTCAACCCTACCCTTTGTTTCCTACCTGCCAACCAGTTTCTGATCCATCTATGTACGTCTCCGTCCACCCCATGGTTCTTCAGTTTCCGGAGTAATCGTTCATGGGGCACCTTATCAAAGGCTTTTTGGAAATCAAGGTATATGATGTCTATGGGGTCACCTCTGTCCATCTGTTTGTTAATTCCTTCAAAGAAGTGTAGTAAGTTGGTTAGGCACGATCTCCCCTTGCAGAAACCATGTTGGCTGGTTATCAGAAGTTTGTTTCTTTCCAAGTGATCATCGATGTTTTCTTTTATCAGTGCTTCCGCCATTTTTCCGGGAACCGAGGTCAGACTCACCGGTCTGTAGTTTCCCGGGTCACCTCTTGATCCCTTTTTAAAGATGGGCGTGGTGTTGGCCGTCTTCCAATCCTCCGGGATCACGCCTGTTTTCAGGGATAGATTGCATATTTGCTGCAGTAGTTCTGCTATCTCCTCCTTTAGTTCCTTCAGAACCCTTGGATGGATTCCGTCCGGACCTGGAGATTTGTCTATTTTTAGTTTATCTATCTGCCTGCGCACATCTTCAAGGCTCACTTCCATGAATGTTAATTTTTCTGCTTGATTTCCATTGAAGAATTGCTCAGGTTCCGGTATGTTGGTTGTGTCTTCGTTTGTAAATACAGACGAAAAGAACATGTTCAGTCTTTCCGCGACTTCTTTCTCCTCCTTCACTACTCCCTTCCTGACTCCATCATTCAGCGGTCCCACCTCCTCCCTAGCTGGCTGTTTCCCTTTAACATATCTGAAGAACGGTTTGAAATTACGAGTCTCCCTGGCTAACTTCTCTTCATACTCTCTTGGCTTTTCGAACCACACGGTGACATTCCTTTTGATACTTCCTGTGCTCTATCCAGTTTCCTTCAGTTTTGTCCTTTTTCCATCTCCTGAATGAATTTTTCTTATTACTTATCGCTTCCTTCACTATTTTAGTCATCCATATTGGGTCCTTTATTCGACTCTTTTTGCTCCCCTTTCTGAATCTGGGGATGTACAGATTTTGCGCCTCGCTCACCGTGTCCTTGAAAAAAGACCAGGCATGTTCTACCATCCTCCATTTCTTGGAAGTGTTCCTAAGTTTCTTCCTTACCATTTTCCTCATTGCTTCATAGTTTCCTTTTCTGAAGTTGAAAGTTGTCGCCATGGTTCTCTTTCCTTTTGGTATTCCTGCTTCAACCTTGAACTTGATCATGTTTTGGTCACTGTTTCCCAACGGTCCCACTATTTCCACTTCCTTTGCAGGTCCCATTAACCCATTTAGGATTAGATCCAAAGTGGCATTTCCTCTCGTCGGTTCTCTAACAAGCTGCTCCATGAAGCAATCTTGTGTAACCTCCAGGAATTCTGTTTCCCTAGCGCATTTTGAGTTTCCAAGACTCCAGTCTATCCCGGGGTAGTTGAAATCTCCCATAGTAACTGTGCAACTATTTTTGCATTCTTGTTTCATCTCTGCTTCCATGTCCCCCATTTTGTTTCCTAGGCTCCTTGCATTAGTATATATGCAGTTTAGATCCTGGCATTTAAGTGTCTTCATTTCCTTTCCCTGTGTTTCGGTCTTTAGTGTCTTCTCCTTTGGTACACTCCTTCTAACCTCTTCTTCTGGGTTAGTCGACTCCTGTAATTTGTCCTTTGTTTCTTCCGAGCCTTGCATTCCCTTAGTATCATCACGTGATACCTTCTTCCGAATCATCGACGCTTGGTCGACTGTCGGCTTTCCCCTTCCTCTTAGTTTAAAGCCTGTTCTATTCCTCTCTTGTTCTATTCCTCCTCTGTTTGATAGAAGTCTTGTTCCCGCCGTGCTCAGGTGCAGTCCATCTCTCCTGTAGAGCTTGCTCTTGCCCCAGAACGTTGTCCAGTTCCTCACGAAGTGGAATCCTTCTTCCTCACACCATTTCCTCATCCACGCATTTATTGATTGTAGTTCCTCCTGCCTTTTCACATCTGCCCTCGGTACCGGTAGGATCTCTGAGAACGCTATCTTCTGGGTCCTCATCTTCAGCTTCATTCCCAGGATCTTGAACTGTTCTATCAGCGTGCTCCTTCTGTAGTCTCTCCTGCTGACATTATTCGTCCTGATGTGGATCATCACTGCGGTCTCTTCCGTCTCCGCTCCTTCCAGGATCTTCCCAATTTTGTCCACGATGTTCTTGGTTCTTGCTCCTGGGAGGCAGGTCACCAGTCGATCCTCTCTCCCTCCTGCTATGTGGCTGTCCACATGCCTTAGGATCGAATCTCCCACTAGGATTGCTGACTTTCCCTTCTTCAATTTTCGCTTCGGTCTCAGGTCAATATCCCCGGCGTGCTTCGCTCTTTCTTCTTCTGGGCATCGATTAGCCAATTTCTCTCCCTCTTGTGGTGTTCCTCTGTGGGTGTCTTCTTTGGGGTCATCTGCTTCTTGTTCTCCCTTCCGTGTTGGTGTTGGTATATCTTCATCTTTCATCTGAAGTTTATCCTCTTCCACCCTCCTCCTGTATGCCTCCTCAATGAAATTCTCGAGTTCTCTGACTTCCTCTTCGATGTGTCTCTCACTCATGTAGTCTTCAGCTGTCTTGACTGGGTCCTCCATGGTGTAGAGTTCTTCTAGCTCCTGTATCTTGTCCTCTAGTCGCTTGACTTCCTTCTTCAAGCTTTTCAGCTCCTGGCACCGACTGCATACATATGACTGTCTCCCCGAGGGGAGGTAGTCATACATATGACAGTCCGTGCAGAACACTGGAAAGCTCATCTTCTGGTTCTCCTCTGCTTCCATTGTCGTTCCTGCTTAAAGATAACAGTTAAGATTACGTGTTTCTTCTATGCCTGCTTCCTGCCTTCTTCCTGTGTGTGCAGCCTTTGCTATACCTTACCTTACTTATGCTTATGTGTTTGTTCCTCCTGTGCCTGCTTCCCTCAGCACCTGCTTCCTAGAAGAGGTATGCAGGCAGATTGGTAGGCTTAAGAGCGATAAATCCCCAGGACTGGATGGCATCCATTCGAGGGTCATCAAGGAACAGAAAGGGGCTATAGTTGAATTGCTTCAACTAATAGCCAATCTGTCGATCAAATCGGGAAGGATTCCGGAAGACTGGAAGGTGGCAAATGTTACGCTGATCTTCAAAAAAGGTTCAAGGGGAGATCCAGGAAACTACAGACTGGTGAATCTGACCTCGGTACTGGGAAAGATGGTAGAGGTGCTGATAAAGGACCGCATCATTGATCACCTTGACGGACACGGTCTGATGAGGACTAACCAGCACGGTTTCAGCAAAGGCAGATCTTGTTTGAAGAACTTGCTGCAATTATTCGAGGGAGTAAACAGGCAGATAGACAAGGGCGACCCAGTTGACGACGTATATCTGGATTTTCAGAAGGTGTTTGACAAGGTTCCACATGAATGACTACTTCGGAAAATTGTGAGCCATGGAATCGAGGGTGAAATACTCATGTGGATTAAAAACTGGCTGGAACAAAGGAAACAGAGAGTGGGGGTAAATGGACAATACTCGGACTGGAAAAGCGTCACCAGTGGGGTGCTGCAGGGCTCGGTGCTTGGACCCATGCTCTTCAACATCTTTATATAAATGATCTGGACATTGATATGACGAGTGAGGTGATTAAATTTGCAGACAATACGAAGTTATTCAGAGTAGTGAAGACACAGGGGGATTGTGAAGATCAGCAACATGACATAATCAAGCTCGAGAAATGGGCAATGAGGTTCAACATAGATAAGTGTAAAGTGATGCATGTTGGTACCAAAAATCTCATGCAGGAATACAGGATGTCCGAGGTGGTACTTGGAGAGACCTCCCAGGAAAAAGACTTGGGAGTTCTGATCGACAAGTCGATGAAGCCGTCCGCGCAATGTGCGGCGTCGGCAAAAAGGACGTACAGCATGCTAGGAGTGATAAAGAAGGGGATCACGAACTGATCGGAGAAAGTTATCATGCCGCTCTACCAGGCCATGTTGCGCCCTCACCTGGAGTACTGCGTCCAGCACTGGTCGCCACACATGAAGGACACGGTACGACTCGAAAGGGTCCAGAGAAGAGCGACTAAATTTAAATTAAAACTAGAGGAGTTGCCCTAGTGAGAGATTGGAGAAACTGGGCCTCTTCTCCCTTGAACAGAGGAGACATGATCGAAACATTCAAAATACTGAAGGGAATAGACTTAGCAGATAAAGACAGATTGTTCACCCTCTCCAAGGTAGGGAGAACGAGAGGGCACTCTCTAAAGTTGAAAGGGGATAGATTCCGTACAAACGTGAGGAAGTTCTTCTTCACCGAGAGAGTGGTAGAAAACTGAACGCTCTTCCGGAGTCTGTTCTAGGAGAAAACACCCTTCAGGGATTCAAGACAAAGTTGGACAAGTTTCTGCTAAACTGGAACGTGCGCAGGTGAGGCTGGACTCATTTAGAGCACTGGTTTTTGACCTGGGGGCTGCCGCATGAGTAGACTGCTGGGCACGATGGACCACTGGTCTAACTCAGCAGCGGCAATTCTTATGTTCTTATAAGAATAGCCTTATTGGGTCAGACCAATGGTCCATCTAGCCCAGTAAACTGTCCTCACAGTGGCTAATCCAGGTCACTAGTATCTAGCAAAAACCCAAAGAGTACAACATTCCATGCTACTGATCCAGGGCAAGCAGTGGCTTCCCCCATGTCTGTCTGAATAACAGACCATGAACTTTTCCTCCAGGAACTTGTCCAAACCTTTCTTAAAACCAGCTACGCTATCCGCTCTTACCCTAACCTCTGGCAATGCGTTCCAGAGCTTAACTATTATTCTCTGAGTGAAAAAATATTGCCTCCTATTGGTTTTAAAAGTATTTCCCTGTAACTTTGAGTGCCCCCTAGTCTTTGTCATGGGGGGGGGGGGGGGAATCAATCCACTGGTGCCCGTTCTACTCCACTCAGGATTTTGTAGACTTCCATCAAATTTCCCCTCAGCCATCTCTTTTCCAAGCTGAAGAGCCCTCACCGTTTTAGTCTTTCCTCATCTTGGTTATTTGTGGCTTTTCCACTGCTTGCATTTTTTATTTGACTTTTGTGGTTTGGGTTTGCCACCCCTTTGTTTTTCTGGCTTGTTAAAGAGTGTGTCATTAGTACTGTGTTCCTTGGTTGCAAAAAAAATTTGAACTCAATAATTCAAAAACGTGTGAAGGAGGAGATTATTTTTAACTTAAGATGTTTTTTAACTCGCTGTATTTATCTGCACTGTATGTATGTATTATCCTGCTTGCTGTGAACCGCCTAGAACCTTCTGTTATGGCGGTATATAAAAATAAAAATTATTATTATTATTAAATTATTATCTTAATCAAGCTATCAGTATTGCCTTATGAAGATCACATGCCACCAGTCTTCTCCCTCTCTTCCACCCCTCCCTAGATGGTCCGGCATCTCTCCTTCCCCAAGCATGCTCTGTTTGTGGGTGAACTGAGCATACTCTGGGACTGCCAGAATTGGCATCTGGAGGTATGCCATTGCCTTTATAGCACCTGTGGCAGTACAAGAAGGAAGGAGGCAGCTTGGCAGTGGATTTCTTTGACTGGCAAGGCTTTGGCATCACCACCAGCAAAGATATAATACCTAATGCAGGGGAGGGGAGAGGAGAGAAAATGTGTGTACCTTTAAATCATGCAATTAATTGTGATTAACTATTTTAAATTAAAACACTGTCTTTGGTCTCTCCTTTACCTAGTTTTGAATTTTGGTGTTTGCTACTCTATCTTTTGCAATCAGGGATTCCTAATACAGATATTTGGACTCATCTGGTGAAATGAGGAAGTTTGATTTGTATTTTGCTGACATTGTGACTATCATCTACGATAGGCGAACGTTCTTCTATGCTGTCTATTTCGGTATCGTTTACATTCTACTGCCAATACAAGAAGTTTTTTGATAGAATTTTTTCCTTCCAGGCAGCTAAACTGAATTTGTGGCTGGGAAAGCTTATATTAGAGGCCACTTCCTATTTTGATTTTAGGAAAAGATTAAAGACCCGTCTGTTCGACATGTCTACATCCTAGAACTACAATTTTTTAAATTCATTTTATTCCTAACTGATGTACTTCAATTGTACTGTTTTTTAATTGATGTATTCCAATTTTAACTGATTGTTTTTTTATGTTATCTCTATTTTGATTGTATGTGAACCGCTTTGAACTTTTTTTGTTATAGTGGTATATAAAAATTAATTATCATCATTGTTTTCCAATGCTATTAAAGGTTTATATTTCTGATACTGTAAAATGTTAATCCTATTATTAGGTTTCAATTTGCTGTTTCCAAGTACACCTCATTTTGTAATCCACATAGATTTTTGTGATATGGGGAATATAAATATTTTAAAATAAATAAATAAATTCTATGCTGGTAACAAAATTGTAAGCTTTATGCCAAATTTGTACTGCCTCGGACGAATCTCTTCATAAAAAGCAATTAATAAATCTCAATAAATACATAAAATAAAAAAGATAGAATCCTTTGCTCAGTAGGACCTAAGATGGATCTCTATTTTGAGGGATGAAGGCTGGACACCTTTGAGAGATACAAGTTGGCAATGGCTAGCCATGGACCAGTCTTCTAGAGCTGTAGCAAATAACATTACAGTTGGCTGAATATGAATAGCAGAAATGAACATGAGAAACAATAAAAGAAGGAATGTAAAATCAGAGATCGAGTGTTTATTTCAGTAGGATTTAGCACAGTAGAGCCACTGATTATTCTTTTTCTAATCACTCAAAATTGGAAAGACTATACCAAATTAAATTATACGTTCTGGTGGAACTATGTCTGTTATATCTACAAAATGGAAAAAGTACTAGCATTACAACATGGGAATCTTCATAATTTCAAGAAAATTTGGCAACCATTGACTAATTATTCTAATGATTAGACTTCTTAGCACAATTGCAGTACTTATATAGGAATGGGGTGGGTTATGTATAATTTTTGGAATTATTATTTGTAAAAATGGGGAGGGATTTATAACTTCTGATTATATATAATTTATAATATATACTGTTTATAAATTAAGTTTTATTAATGATAGATACAATGATATATAATAATTAATTATATTACTTGTGAATCAATTATTGTAAAAATGGAAATTAATAAATAAAAATTTAAAAAAAAAAAAAAAAATTTAAATCACTATTTGACTGAATACGAATAAAGTAAATATGAATATTCAGTACATCCCTACTACATACCAAGCCTTATAAGCACCGGATAATCGACCGTAACTCACCTGTTTACTGTAAGTGTCATCAAACATGTGATTGGTGATGTCTTCTGCAAGCTTTGCCTCATCGGGATCAGCGGCACGACCAACCCAGGTATAGACTATTCCTTGATTGTCTGTGCTCTCGAAGGGCACCTGGAACACAGCAGAGGCAGGATCACCAGAGAGCAAGGTTAAAGCGCCACAAAATCGACTCCTTCCCTCCAGTTCAGCGGTTGTGTTGTCTGTACAGGGACCTGCTTTTTTAACCCATACTAATTTATGCAAACCAGGCCACACAATAAGTGTCTGCATTTGAACAAGAGCACAAGAGGAGAGAGGGCTGTTGGTACTGGTCCTGGTTGCTCTTTGTCAAAGGTCTCAACTCAATCCCTTTGCAGGGCCACATTTTGGATTTGTAGGGACTTGGAGGGCCGCAGAAAAAAAAGTTAATGTCTTATTAAAGAAATGACAATTTTGCATGAGGTAAAAACTCTTTATAGTTTATAAATCTTCCCCCCTTCTTTGCAGCGTCTTCCAGCTTCCCCCTTGGCCTTCCGGTCTTAGTTTCAGCTAATTACCACAGCCTGCAGAGAGGATCGCCAGTGCTGTAACATTCCTTGCAGGCTGCCATTGGCCTCCGCAGCACGTTCCCTCTGCCGTGATCCCGCCCCTCCTCTGACATCAGGGGCAGGATCGCGGCAGAGGGAACGTGATGTAATGTAACACCTGGCCCCTTCTTATATCTTATGGATAGTATATGAGCATTCAGTTAGCCAGATGCTCTCCATATAACTTTTGAAAATACATAGATAATCTTTCTACTCTTTGGGATTCTGCTGGTATTTGTGACCTGGATTGGCCACTGCTAGAAGCAAGATACTGGGTTAGATGGACTATCTGTCTGATCCAATACAGCTATTCTTATTTTAACTTATACATTCACTGGCTGCCAGAGGATGGATAACTTTTTTCAAATACTGAATACATCAGCTGGAAAAAAAAAAAAAATCACCAATTTCAAATTAACTTCTGCCCAAAGTCTATGAATTCTAAGGAATTTCTGGATAAACCTTGGGCTTTTGACTTTGCTGTATGTTGAAGGTTATCTAATACCAACCCTGAGGCAAGGAGCAAATTTTAAGTCTCACCTTCAGGATGTAGCAAAACTCAGAATTCAAGTTAGAGGCTTCTGTGCCAACCTGGATACACCTAGGAGGGAGGGAGAGAGAGAAGGATCAGAAAAGAGCAGGGAATAGTGGCATTGCAACAACCCCCCACAATCCAAGGGCCAAATTTCCAATTCAGAAAAACTTCTGAAAACAATTCTAGAAGTCAGTTTGCTCAGAGTTTTGAATTATCTTATTACACCCAAGGAATTTCCTGTAGCATCAGGAAGAGGAAAAAAAAAATCAAGGAAGGGGGGACTTTTTAATTTGGCCTTCTGCAGGCATTTTCACTCGCTCAATTTGAAAAAAATCAGGAAAGCAAAATGGCCTGCGGGTGTTTCATAGCACTATAGTACTGTGTGCAATTCTGGAGGCCACATTACAGTAAAGATGTGTGCAGAATTGAATCGGTTCAGCGGACGGCCACCAGGATGATCTCGGGGCTCAAGGGTCTCTCGTACGAAGAGAGACTGAACAAATTGCAGCTCTACACTCTCGAGGAACGTAGGGAGAGGGGAGACATGATCGAAACATTTAAGTCCCTCATGGGACGTGTCGAAGTGGAAGATGATATTTTCTTTCTCAAGGGACCCTCGGCCACAAGAGGGCACCCGCTCAAACTCAGGGGCGGAAAATTTCATGGCGACACCAGAAAGTATTTCTTCACAGAGAGAGTGGTTGATCATTGGAACAAGCTTCCAGTGCAGGTGATCGAGGCAGACGGCGTGCCAGACTTTAAGAATAAATGGGATATCCATGTGGGATCCCTACGAGGGTCAAGATAAGGAAATTGGGGCATTAGGGCATAGACAGGGGGTGGGTAAGCAGAGTGGGCAGACTTGATGGGCTGGAGCCCTTTTCTGCCGTCATCTATGTTTCTATGTATTTTAGTTCCCATACAGATGCCAAGGGCAGCTGCAGGACCTCACCTGGTACAGAGGGCACTGCCATTCGTGCGGATATGATAGAGACTAGGCTGCACTTTATCATCTTTGTTCTTCCTTTTCCCGTTGTGGATGATGAATTTCCTCTTAAAATGGGACAGAAACTTGGGGTTTTCCTGTTGCTGGGTCATTCGCACCACCTGAAAAGTGAAGCAAGTTACAATACAACTTTCTGAAGTTCCTCCCACCTTGTGTGCCTATTCTATGGATCCTTCCGCAGTTACTTTTGAAGCTGCCACTAGTAAACAGCTGGGTGCGTTATGAATCCAGAGGCAAACAGATCTTAGTTTTCTTTAAAGATAGCAGGGAAATAGCTGTGACTTCTGCCATCTCTCTCTCTTTCTTATTGCAAAAATCACATAACTTTAATCCCCAAGCCCAGCATTAGAAGACAGCTGGAGGGGAAATCCTGTTCCAAGCCTGATACAGTGTGGAACAGAATGTACACAGTGGAAGGTTTCCCATACTCACCTCCAGCTTTCCTGGAAAGAGGCTCTCGAACTTCTTTTGTAGACTGAAGGTGAAGGTCAGCCAGCCCATGTTGGAGGCCTCACGGCCCTGCCAGAAGTACACCACGCACTGGAAGTCTTCCTCTGCTTGCTTCTCTTCCTCCTCCTCCTCCTCTTCTCCTCGTTCCGCTTCATTCTCTACCACTTTCTTCTGGCTTTTCTTCTCTTCCTCGCATTCCACTGGCACCCAGTATCTAAAACAAGGCAGTGTATTAATTTCCATGCTGGGAACGCTGGCAGTCGGTGTACTTATGGTCGGAGAACCAGCTTTACCGATCTAGCTTGTGGGGAGATACTCGGGCAACAAGGCCAATTTCACTGTCTCAGGTGTGTGTGTGTGTGTGGGGGGGGGGGGGGCACTGCAATGCATGCTGGTACAAGTAGTTTTGTCCAATCAGACACACAGAGAAGTAGAGGGAGACATTTGACATTCAATGCTCTTCCTATGGTGGAAGGAGCTTAAAACAGGTAAATACACAAGAATAGAAATTTTGTCCTATTTACTTACTGTTCCTTTATCTCACACAATCTGCACCAAGAAGTTACATGCAAGTTGCAATGGTACGGACACCAGACCTGCGCAGAATGCCCTTCCTTGCCTCCCTACCCTCAAGAGTCTGTCACCAGCAGTACAGTTTGAAAAATACGCCCAGGAAAATCAAATGAAACATCCATTCATGTAACTAAATACCTCAAAACATGGGTGACGGGACTAAATCGCGCGAGACAAAGGTGCGCAGACAACTGAGCGCAAGGTTGATGGCGCGCCGAAGAAAAGCACTATTTTACTTAACAGACATTGCGCTGGCGTTGTGGGGGGTTTGGGGGGTTGTAACCCCCCACATTATACTTAAAACTGAACTTTTTCCCTAAAAAACAGGCAAAAAGTTCGGTTTCAAGTATAATGAGGGGGGTTATAACCCCCCAAACCCCCACAACGCCAGCGCGATGTCTGTTAAGTAAAATAGGGGGGTTCCCCACCAACACCCCCCGTCGGAACCCTTTAAAATAGTGCTTTTCTTTGGCGCGCCGTTGTCTCGCGCGATTTTGTCTATGAACCCAAAACATGCAGCTTTCTCACAAAATAAAAATGGCTTTTTGCAAACTGCTCCCCACACAAAAAAAAGTATGCGGGTTGTTCCATAACATTTTCTTTTACCCACCATTTCATGGAAGTGGTTCCTGGTAGGGTTGAATCAGGTCAGAGGAAGCAGTAGCACACACAGATTTGCAATATCAAAACTACCCATTCCTTGGCTGCAACAAGTAGCCACAGAAGAGGGCTGGCATGACCATTAGGCAAGACTAAGCAGTCGCCTAGGGCAGCAGTTTTTGTGATGCCTCAAAGAGTGGCTGCAGTCAAGTCGAGAGATAGGTCCCGACAGCCACACAAACTCAAAGATCCATTAGCACCTAAGGGGGCCAGCCAATTTTCAATTATTCCATTTACCTGGATTAAGGACTTTTGGAAACAGCCCTCATTATGTGAGTGTGTATAAAGAGACACAAAATAAAGTTTAAAACTAAAAATCTGATATCCAAATTATGTTCTCCAAGGCTTCCAAAGCTGGCGTCATGATCTTGCCATGTCTGGGTAGGCAGAACCGACGTTTCAGCCATCATGTTGTGGCTTTCTTCGAGGTGTGCTGTGAGATCTGCAGTTTGTCTTTATATATAGTGGGTCCTCAAACCTGATTGGCTGGATCTTGATTTAGATTTGTGGCCAACACACTTTCTTGCCCAATCGCCTTAAGCCACAGCCAATCAGGTTTGAGGACCCACTATATATAAAGACAAACTGCAGACCTCAGCACACCTTGAAGCAAACTACAGAATGATGGCTGAAACGTCGGTTCTACCTATCCAGACGTGGCGAGACCCAGACAATTGCAATAATCATCCAAATAATGTTTTATAGATTGTTGTGGCATAATCATGATTGTAGAGTTTAATTATCAAAATAGGTTAAAGACCTAACAATTAACTGGGAGAGGAGGTCCAACACTCTTGCCCCAGCCCTGAACTCCGCAATTACCTGTATAGTTAAAAAACAAATAATAATTATAATTGCCCACTTGTATTTTTTCATCCAGAATTCTTCTACAGGAAAAGTTGATTTTTGAAAATATTGCAAAAGAACCATTAACAGACGCTTTAATTCAATGGTTTTGCAGGCTTTTTTTCAAAAGAACTGTAAAGTCTCTAGAAAGCTTTCTTTATTTGCATTTCTAGTACTCTGTGGACATGTAGCTCACATGGTCTCAGCATCATACCTATAATGGTATAAATATATAGTGGTATAAATTAATATCTGGATATATGAATAAAAAGCCAAAAAATGGTCTAAGACAGTGATTCCCAACCCTGTCCTGGAGGAACACCAGGCCAATCGGGTTTTCAGGCTAGCCCTAATGAATATGCATGAAGCAAATTTGCATGCCTATCACTTCCATCATATGCAAATCTCTCTCATGCATATTCATTAGGGCTAGCCTGAAAACCCGATTGGCCTGGTGTTCCTCCAGGACAGGGTTGGGAATCACTGGTCTAAGAGATATTTGGAGCATTGAGATTAAGCATCAAATTAATGCATCTCAATGGCCACTAATTTGGTCTTGGAGAATGAGATGTACAGTGTCAGCATCTATGAGACAAACTTGGTTCTTTTTATTACATAGAGCTTTTTGGACCCCTACACGTTTGCAAAAATTAGACAGTTCTAAGTCCAATAAATGCTGGCACTGTAATCTGGAACCAGGGACGTTGGATCATTTACTGTATCATTGTCCCTACATTAAAAGTTTTTGGAATGCAATTTGGCCACAAATTAATAAATTGATGGAAAATCATGTAGCAATATCATATGATACAGTATTATTTGGAATGATGATGAGAAAAAAAAGTCAAATTTCACCAGAAAATAACAAGCTTTTACTAGTCATGACAGGGGTTGCCATTCAGCATATAACCAATAATTGGAAAAATTATAACAACCTAAATTATACATTTTGGTGGAATACAATATGTCATATATTTAAAATGGAAAGAACGATAGCAATACAAAGAGGGACATATACTAAATTTATAAAAATATGGGGGCCATTGACAAAATACTGCAATCAATAAATAGTATGATCTTTCTTCTTCTTTTCTTCTTTTAAATATCTTTTTTATGACACACATAGAGGGGGGGTAATGAAAATAATTTCTACATAATATGTTATAATATGTTATACAATACGTAATGTATGAATGAAAAGTAATAGAAGGGTGGGGGGAGGGAGAAGGGATAAAAATATATTTAGAATATGATATATTAGATATAAAATGATATTGTGTATTCATCAATTTTTTTAATATTTTGTACATTTTATGTAAAATTTGAAAATTAAAAATAATATATGAAAAGTAATAGAAGGGTGGGGGGAGGGAGAGGGGGAAAAATATATTTAGAAATATGATGTATTAGATATAAAAGTGATATTCTGTATTCATCAATTGTATTTTAATATTTTGTACACTTTATGTAAAATTTGAAAATAAAAAATAATAAGGAGCATCATACCTAAATCAAAATCAACTGTACAGAAGTCAATGGGTGAAAAACATCACGAAATGGTCTGAATTTGTGTCGTGGCAGAGGGATTTCCATATTAAATCACAAAGGCTCTGCTCAGCCTGTCAAACGGCATCTGTGGCTCTCAAAGATCAATACTCTTGTTTTTAGCCACTCTGCAGTCCCCAGGGACAAGCCCTACAGCTCTGCTGGGGTATCCCTCACTACAGTCCTGGGATTAATCTGCCTACCAGTCACCTGCACAAGAAGACGTAGCAGTCCTGGGTGTAGAAATGGCCAAATTCCTCCTCGGGCAAACGTGAAAATTTCTTCCCTTCTAGGACAAAGCCCTCCATGCCATCCAGGTCTTCGTTCCACTCCTCCATCAACTGCTCAGCCTACACAGGTACGCAAGAGGGAGAGAATAACAGCATCAAGACATTACCAGGCCCTCGAGCAGCTGTGTTACGCAGACTGAGTGCTCAGGACAGAGCTGAAGGAGGAAGACAGAAACAAGTGTGAACAGCTATAAAACGGACACAGCACGGACCCCTGCAAGGCCGACTCATCTTTATTACAGACACAGCAATGGGTTACCTCCGTCAGCGGCATGGCAGGTTGGCGTGGGAGAAAGAGAGCTGTCAGATCAGCTTTCATCTGATCCTTCTTCTCTGCATCTTTCTTAACTTTCCCCATCAATCCCTCATTCTTTAGCACCGTCTCCGCATTGCGTGTGTAATCCACTTTCAGCACGTCATCCCAGTTCTTAAACTTTGACTTGAAGACCTTAGAGAGAGGAAAGGGTTAAACAGCTATTCTTTTCCGTCAGAGATCAAAGAGCAGCTTGTGTGAACATGCTGTGAGGGGCTGCGCTTCTAAGAAGCCTTAAATCCAGACCACAGCCAAGGCAGAGGGAACACTAGTAGGGAGTTCTTACACAATCGCACAGGTGGATATGTGCGTCTGAGCCCAGGTGCTGACAAGGGCATGTTTTCCGATACTCGTGCCTTACATTCCCAGGGGCAGAGCTGCAATGTCATTTATTTAGAAAGATACACCTCAGTATTCTGATGGGCAGGTCAAAGCGGTTCAAACTAACACTTGGATCCAAATTTCAATCAGGAGCATCTTCACAACCTCGTAGTCCCTAGGGCCAACTCCCCAAAAGCCATTTGAAACAGGTACGTATTTCATGCACTTCTGAATTTGACAGAGACAACTCCAGTTGCAACGAGTCGAGGTCAAACAATAAAAGGCAGAAGAACCTCAGAGGCCTGGGAAGAAGGAAAACCCAAATGTTGATCATTCAAAGAATGAAGAGTTCAAACAGGTAGGTAGAGATACAAGAGAAGATGGTAATCCAGTCTGTAGAGCCAGCCCACAAAGTAAAAAAACTAAGCCAGTGCTTGTCCCTAAGAGGAGGGGTGGTGTGATCATATTTACCAGCCTATATTAGAGGCTACTTCCTATTCTGATTTTAGAAAATCACTAAAGACACATGCCTGTTTGACATGTTTACATCTTAGTTGTGATACTGTTTAACTTCTCCTTGCTTTTTAACTTTTTAATTGATGCATTTTTTGACTGTTTTAATGTCCTTTTGTATGTGTTTTTTACTTTGTTGTGAACCACTTTGAACTTTTGGTACAGCGGTATACAAAAAAACAATTTATTATTATTATTATTATATATGCACAACTTGCACCTACTCTGTGTGCAAGAACCACTTGTGCACCACTGGAAAAGGCAAGTTTTTGGAAACTTTTATAGACGCCCTATTATAAAGATTGTTCCCATAGAGGGAAGAACCAGGGGATAGGCTCAAAGAATACCTGCTTCACACAGCAGAGAAGTCAGGGCAAGACTTCAGGAAATACACTCTGGCAGAGTGGAAAATCTAGGGGCAACCCCCTAGGAATACTTGCTTCACACAGCAGAGAACCTGAGGAAAGGCACCCTGCAGAATGGAAACCAGCTGTCAGCCCAGCCTTAGTTGTCAGCATTTTCTGGTGGCCCTATCAATGTCAGCAAAGGGAGATCATATCATTCATATCTGACCTTAGGGCATGCCAGTGCAGCAGCATGATCTTAGTGTTACTCACTCAGAGGCTGCAGATGTTTCATTTTGGGCACAAGAGAAGCTAGATTGTGTGAAAATGCACACTGAAATTTTGTTAGAGGGCGAAGATGGAGGAGAGGGATCTGAGTGGACCTATCTCTTCAGCATGAGGCTCTCCAGCTTTGGTCTGCACCAAAACAGCAAGAAGTGTACACAATCTTTCTTCCCTGACCCCACAACACCCTTTTGTCACCCAGGAGAAGTATCCATATGATCAACTGGGATACATTTAACCTTGAAAATGCAGAAAAAAAAGCTTTTGCAAATTTACCAAATTTAAACACTGCTCTTTTGTACAGTATGTCTGCTGCCTGGATAGGTTCCTGGAGTACAGAGTAGAGACATGGAGTCGCATGCTGCCCTGGTTGTAATCACTTTATCATCATTGGATCAGAAGAGCCTTACTGAAGCAGGGTAGAGAGGTTTCGACCCTATTTTTGCTGGATACCTGGCACTCTGTCCCCTCCAGGTTCCGGATGACTATGGCATGCTTGGGTCGGTGCAGCATGCTACAGAGCTCCTGTCCGAGCTTCAGAGCTGCCGCCCGCACCAGCCTTGAGGACTTTCTCCCAATCCAAATGAAGACATCCGACCAGCAGTCCAGGATGTACACACACGAGGTGTCCAATAAGCTCTGGAGCTAAAGAGCAGAGAAGATGGAAAAAGGCAAGTATTTCATTATGTCTAAGAGGTAGAATGGAACCCCTTCTGCACCCTAGTAGTGATAATATTTTTACAGCATTACTGGGCATACACAACACTGAACAGTGAAAAGAGTTCCTGTACAAGATGTCACTGCCCCAAGGACTAGAGGTCTGCACAGGAATGGGGATCACGGGATCCCCCCAGTCTAAGGGACTCCCATGGGGACCCCTCCCAGGCCCACAGGACTCCCACGGGGAGGCCTACCTAATTTCAAATTCAGTCCAAGTCTGGGTCCAGCGCCGCAGCGGGAATGTCTATGCTGAGCATAGAGCT
The DNA here is from genome assembly GCF_902459505.1 of Geotrypetes seraphini. Lineage (NCBI taxonomy): Eukaryota > Metazoa > Chordata > Amphibia > Gymnophiona > Dermophiidae > Geotrypetes > Geotrypetes seraphini. Next base: position 8,510,087 of record NC_047094.1, on the reverse strand, counting down.
CAGCACGTAGGCAGTGAGCTGAGCACGTAGGCACGCATCATCCAGGGGAGGGAACTCTGTGTGCCTACATGCTGAGCTCACTGCCTACGTGTTGAGCCTACGTGCTGAGCTCCATGCTCAGCATAGACGTTCCCGCCGCAGTGCTGGACCCAGACTGAACTTGATCGTCTGAGGTCTAGTGAAGGAGGGCAGGAATGATCTCTGGTGTCTCCTCTCTCAATACTTGACTCATTCAACATCACAACTCCTCTTCCACGCCAACCAAACTCAACACAACAACACTTTCTGTGCACATACTTTTAAGTGCAAATGAGGGCACACAAGTTTGTGCATGTAAAACAGTCTTCTCTATGTGTAAATACATTTATTCAATTATCCCCACATGCATAGTTTAGAAATGGTTTAATATGCTGGTTTAATATCTCTGAGTTCTCTCATTCATCATACTTTGAAATAATATAAAAATATAAATATTTTGTTGCATGTGGTACATCAGTAAACTAGAAATGCATAGTTATTCTAGTACAGAAACTCCCCCCCCCAAAAAAAAACAACACAACAACTTTCTGAAGTAATTGCTGCTTTTTATGGGGTCAGGTAACTTTTATGGGGTGCAGGTGGGGACAGAGGGGATACCTCACGGGGACGGAGGGGATTCCGGCGGGGACGGGTGGGATTCCTGTCCCCGCGCAACTCTCTACCAAGGACATCTACGGGAGTACCTGAGTAGTGACAGAATGGGGCTTGAACTCTGACTGCCCTGGTTCTCAGCCCAGTGGTAGTGTGCTCTCATCTTTTCCTCCAATTCCCTTTCCTGCTCTGAAAGGAATCCCCTGCACAGTCTAAATCAGACATTAAGGTCCTACCAGTCTCATGTCTGGCAGCAGGTCAATCTTTGGTCTCTTCTTGTGCTCCACAGAGAGCTTGTAGTTAATTTGAGGGAGCTCCAGGTATCCTAGCCCCAGGCCAACCTGAAGCAGCAGGAAGAGATGGAAGAATTAGACAAACATTAGACCCATGATGTGAACCTAAGGACATTCCTCTCATCAAGAATTTTGCTACTTTTTGGGATTCTGCCAGATACTTGTGACCTGGACTAACTACTTTTGGGACCAAGAAACTGGGCTGGATGGACCCTTAGTCTGATCCAGTAGGATAACTCTTATGCTTTAACAAATATTCCAAAGCATAGACTGCCCATCTCATTATGAAACAAAGCTAGTTCTGTTTTCGGTGCAGTAGGTTACTCCAGAAACGAGGTAACCCTCATTTTTCTGTGCTTTGTGAGGGGTCAGTTATGGATGGGAAACAGTTTGGTCCATACCTTATACAACTTAGGTCTGACTGGCTTGAAGTCATCAGGAACATTTATTTTGATCTCGTCTGGCTGCCCTCCTAAAATTTCCCAGAACTCAGGAGGCTCTTGGTTCTGTACCAGCAGCGTAATCTCCGCCTTCCCCTTTCTTTCATTCTTGTTGATCTTCTCTGCAAACAGCCTGTGAGGTGCAAGAATCATTTCCAAAAGAAAGGGAGAACAAGAAAAGCATTTTACAGTGGGAAGTCTGGAGCCCTTGTGATGACATCACGCTCTACAAAACATAAGGGTAAAACGCAGTCTTCTCTGTGGCACGTTTGTGGATTTCCCAGCGATGCACACAAAAGTCATCTTGATACTTAACGCAGATAAGAAGCACACAGCATATGATCCACAGCTGAAACATTCAAGAATCCACGGGCTGAATTTGGTTATAAGGACTAGTAGCTCTGGTTCCCCCTTGAGTGGCACAATTTTTCTGCCAGACAGGGAAAACTCCTGAACATTACTAAGAAAAGCTTCACCATACAGAAATAATCAGCTTCAAGTGCAAGCTGGTACATCAAGGGCTCAATGCAAAACCTCCGATCCCTGTGATGCAAGGTCTGTGGATCTGGAGTGCAAAGCTTCTGAATCTATTTAGTGAACAAGTCTGTCAAAAATGTGAACTTCAGATCTCTTTGGGAAGGGAGGTGTTTGTACTGGACAACCATGGGACCAGCATTAGTTCTTCACCTCCCTGTCTCCGCCTGGGTTAACTTACCTGGCTTTGGTGGTGCCATTCAGGGTAGCTCGACTCCCTCTCCAAATGTAGATGTCCAGGCCATGGTCCAGAAGGAAAACAAATCTAGAAGGTGGCAGAGAAGAGCAATGCTTAGAAGGCCCACAGCAAAGCAATGAGAACTAGAGGGAACAGGATGTGGGAGGAAGGTCTTTGGAGCTACGTGGGGGACCTTTAGCAAACCAGATCACTGCACCAGCTAAAACATCTCATTCCCTAGCTGGATTTTATGGAAGTGGAAAATTTCTACAAGTCCAAAACCCAAATGAAAGAGAAAATATTTTCAAATGGTTTCAAACCATTAATGGAGTACAAAAATGATTATAGCGCCCATGAAATGAGAGCCGGGAAGTGCATGCCTTTGCTTCAGGGTCTTACTCCTCATACCTCTTAGGCTTTAAGGGGGGGGGGGTAATTCTATAAAGGTTGTCCAGATTTGGATGCTAAAATGCAGACAAGTGGATCAATTTTTTGCTCCGTCAAAAATTACAAAGACTCGGGGACACTCGATGAAGTTACAGGGAAATACTTTTAAAACCAATATTGATTATGACAGGAGTTGCCATTCAACATATTACTAATAACTGGAAAGACACAGTAGGCTTAGTTTTAATTTTTGGTGGAACTCATTATGTCATCTGTATAAAATGGAAAGATTAATAGCGGTACAAAAAGGAAATTATAGAAACTTTATTAAAATTTGGGAGCCATTAGCATTGTATTGTCAAGATTAAATACCATGTTCTCTGTGAATGATACACCATTTTATAGTAGAAGGGGGGTGGGAGGGTATTGGAGAGTTATTTGGAAATTAATATCAGGGAGGGAGGGAAGGGGGGAGGAGGGATTATTATTTATATAAAGACATTGCTGATAAGATTTTCAAGTGATTTGTTAAGTGTTGATATGTGTAATATACACTTGTTGAAAGATGAAAAAATTAATAAAGAATTATAAAAAAAAAAAACAATAGGAGGAAATTTTTTTCACTCAGAGAATAGTTAAGCTCTGGAACGCATTACCAGAGGTTGCAGTAAGAGTGGATAGCGTAGCTGGTTTTAAGAAAGGTTTGGACAAGTTCCTGGAGGAAAAGTCCATAGTCTGTTATTGAGAAAGACATGGGGGAAGCCACTGCTTGCCCTGGATCGGTAGCATGGAATGTTGCACCTATTTGGGGTTCCGGAATGTTGCTAATCTTTGAGATTCTGGAATGTTGCTACTCTGGGGGTTCCGGAATCTTGCTACTCTTTGGGGATTCTGCATGGAATGTTGCACCTATTTGGGGTTCCGGAATGTTGCTAATCTTTGAGATTCTGGAATGTTGCTACTCTGGGGGTTCCGGAATCTTGCTACTCTTTGGGGATTCTGCATGGAATGTTGCACCTATTTGGGGTTCCGGAATGTTGCTAATCTTTGAGATTCTGGAATGTTGCTACTCCTTGGGTTTTGGCCAGGTACTAGTGACCTGGATTGGCCACCGTGAGAAGGGGCTACTGGGCTTGATGGACCATTGGCCTGACCCAGTAAGGCTATTCTTATGTTCTTAATTTTACAATGGCAATCTGGGCGCCCAGATTCCATTACAGAATAGAGCATAAGTCAGCATTTGCACCATCACTTACGCCATGTAAAAGGCAGGTGTAAATCTTGCACTTCATCACATAAACCTATTCATCTAAGAGTTGGACCTACTCCTTTAACAGCTTCACCCTATGCAGACTGCGTGCTAAGTTTGTCGAACACCGATTATTGCCCGTCTGACACTTATACAACTCCTAGTACTGCATAATCTTAGCATGCAAAAGGTAAATGGTCACTTTCAGCATGAGCCACGGAAAACATTTTTGGTTTAGCAGAGATTTGCCAAACATATGCAAGAAAACGTTATGTCTGTAGTTCATGTCCTCAATGTATGTACAAGTAACGATCACATTCTTCAGCTCCAGGCTCCTCCTCCGCACGTCTCCAAAGCAGTGCAAGATCATGTGACCTGGTTCTCGCTCGCATTTCCCAAATCCATCCCCTCCTGCATCTTCCCACTGAACCTTTTCACTACTTCAGTCTATTCAATTGTGAACGGCACAAGTCACTATGGCCACAAAACCCCCCCCTCTTCTCAAGTTCCCCATCAACTTCTGCGGCTCCCCATTACCTAACCTCTCCCATGTCACCCTCTGCTCCTATTTGTTCTTTCTTGATCCACAATGAAACCTGACTTCATAGGCCTGGTTCTTACAGGTGGGCTCAGGCAGGAGATAAGATCTGCTTACAACTTCTTCTTGTAGTTTCTTGTCCCCTAACCACATTAGAAGGAGCATTTGACGGAAAATTTATATTATTCTTACTTTTGCTATTTTCTAAGGTCCAGCTATTGAGGCGACATTGAGCAATTTTACTTTGTCAGGATCTCTTGGGGGTAGACACGGAGTTAGAAGAGTCCTTTGCTCTTCTTCCTCCCATCCAAAGGACTCAGGAATTTACTCTGTTTTCTTGAAATTAAAGCTTGAAAGCCCCATTGCGCACTAGGGCTCTACGAGGGAAATGGGATATCCTTTTTCACCAATATTTTACAAAAGGCTCTGGTGAAGTTGAAATCTTTTGTAAAACGTAGGAAGAGGACAGGCAGGAGTGGCACATTCATTTAAAAATCTTGTACATGCAGAAACAGTGGATTCACGTTTGGATATGTAAATAGTAATTTCAGAAAGCAGGACAGGATGTAGAGCGGAGTACAAATATAGCCACTATGGCTTCTGAACCTGCTCTGAGCTACTTGATCATTAGGACTTGGGTGTTAACCTCAGTGGCTTCTTAAAGCAACTGCCACAAGTCAGTAAAAATAGTATTTTGCTGGGCTCTCTAATTGGCTCGTCTTGTGTGTGCATTAACCCCCCCCAAACCCAGCACATTTACAGGTAGATTCTTCTAGAATGACCTTCTTAATGACAAATAAATCTGGGGAGGAAGCTAAACATCAAAATCAGTCTGTGTATAATCCTCCAAGCGCTGAGCTGTCTTAATTCAGGAGTAAAGCAGGGTGGAGGGAGCAAGGACAGCACTGCCCCCTCTCCCAATGACACGGGCTAGAGAGGAGGAGGAAATCCCCTGCAGTCCGCACAGAACTGCGTTCTCCCATAGCTGCAATGATGGTAGCAGACATGGTGATCCAGTCGCCCATCTCACCCACCTCGTCACCCTTCTGTAATCCTTAAATCAGAACTCCACCAACCAACTGGACATATGCCATTTTTAGCCAGTAAAGATCTGGGTATAAGTGGCACTCACCGGGGGTCCAGGGAAGCAGCTTTCAGAGGCACAGACTCAAGTTTTATGTTCTTCTTTCCAAAGACGCGATACAACCTGCAATCAAGAGATAAAACCCTCAGTGAGAGGACCGAGAGGAATGGCAGCAGCAGAAGTCACTAAATGCATAGTGTGCTTTTATTTTAAAACACCCTAAAAGGCATCGGTCAAAACTTCAGTGATCAAGTGATACAGAGCAAATATTTCTGAACTGGCACTTATTGGATTTATCCCAGTACCAAACTACTAATCTCTGGCAGTATAGTTTAGTTATTAATTGATATTCTACCCATTAACTAAATGGATTCCAAAGAAACATATCAAACAAAAACCCCCCCAAACAAACAACTAACCAAAAAGTGATGCCTACCTGAAACAAACAATGGCTATACTGCCTGCATTACAAAGCTGCCAAAAGCAAATGCATTTTCAGCAACATTGGACAGATATAGAGGTCGGCTTGTCTTTATCATGACCGGGGTAGCCATACAAATGGTTATGCACAGCTGGAAGAACTGGGATTGCCTTAATTTTAATTTTTGGTGGGCAAATTTATATTTAATTTATAGATTTGAAAAAATGAATGCGGATATGCTGGGACCTACTAAGAGATTTAAGTTAATTTGGGGCCCTTTGATATCTTTCATGGATTCATTGTAGTTGTCTTTTCCTTTGTTCCTGTTGGTATATTGCACACACACCCAGGGGGAGGGAGGGTGGGAGGGGGGTATTTATTTGTATGGCTCTATTCCCTTATGAAATGTTGGTTGGGTGGGGTTTTTTAGTGTTGTATGGATTTTGATTGATTATAAATGCATATATTATTAATATTATTTGTATAGATACTGTATAAAACAAAAGGAATTGACCCCAAAATATCCACAAAAAAGAAAATCCAGAGAAAACCAAAAAAACTCTGTGGAGTGACGATGTTCCTAAATGGACTTTATTGAAAGTGTCAAAGTCCCAAAGGTACACTGAAATCATCCACATAAAAGCCTTGACCTAGTCCGCTAGGGATACAGGACCCAACACGGTCCCCTTTCTATTGCAAATGCAAGCAGTGTCTCACTTCCGGCTCACCACACAATTGTTTCCCACATATTCACCTTTATAGGACCCCCAGGGACCCCTGAAGAAGACTTTTTGTCGAAACGTGGACCTTGTTGGGTCCTGTATCCCTAGCGGACTAGGTCCTTTAAGGCTTTTATGTGGATGAATTTATTTTTATGTGGATGGATGAATTTATGTTTATGTGGATGATTTATTTTTATGTGGATGATTTCAGTGTACCTTTGGAACTTTGACACTTTCAAATAAAGTCCATTTAGGAACATCGTCACTCCACAGAGGTTTTTTGGTTTTCTATAGATACTGTATCGCATTTTTGTTGGTTTTGAAACTCAATAAAGATTTATAAATAAAAATTGAAAATGTTAGTGTCGATTCAGCCTCCTGATATGTACTGGAAGTCTATTCCACAAAATCAGCCCTGCCAATGAGAACGTTCTCTGCTGGAATAGTAAGCCTAAAAGTGCCTTCAGATTGGAGGGTTCTGACAGGATGATACATTCTCAAAACCTAACTCAAATAAAAATCGGACTTCTTTTGCACAGCCACCGGCACAACGGGTTTAAAAGTGAGAGCAGTGCTGGAAGCAGAGCATGGAGGAACGCTTAGAGGTGATGGCAAAGCAACATGTTTTTGTCACTGATGCCAAAGGGTGGGTGTTCTGGGCACCAATGCCAACATGGGGCACCAGATCTACAGCTGGCCCAACCACTTAAGGCAGCACTGCTTGGCAGTAAATATTTAATAGCATTGGTCGTAGTCTTGGGCACAATGTCACAATGGGCTCCCTCCAACATTTGTGTCTATGAGTAATGCTTGGTACATGCATCTGAGAGATTTCCACTATAAAGCACACCATTCCATCATACACATCTAACAAAGGCCCCAGCTTAATAAAGGGTGCAAATCTCAACACATTTTGTTACTCAGGATTTAGTATATATCTTCTGTTTTAGTTTTACGCCCATTTTTAGCATGGGGTCCATGCAAACACAGGAGCAAAATCCTGCATATGGAATGACTTCCAATGTAGGCAAGTGCATTGAATTTCTTTACTTCAGCTGTAGGGTTGGTGTTAAAAAAAACAAACAAACAGCATTAGGAGGTGAGTAAAGTTTTTAACTTCTATTGAAATAATTTTTTAAAAACCTGAAGACCTGGTCTCCTCAAGTTTGAGATCCATGGACTCCCTAATTAAAGGGCCCAGGGCTCTCAAGTCAGAGGGTATCTCAAGTTCCTGGTGAGCCAATGGCCCAGACATCTTTACCACCTTCTTTAAAACAAAATCCCTGGTGAAGCCCCAGGACCATAGTCCCAAGTCACCTACAAGTTGGAGGAAGAAGATCATAAAAACATCAGAATAGCCTTACTGGGTCAGTCCAATGGTACATCAAGCCTAGTAGCCCGTTCTCACAGTGGCCAATCCAGGGCACTAGTACCTGGCCAAAACCCAAGGAGTAGCAATATTCCATGCTACCAATCCAGGGCAAGCAGTGGCTTCCCCCATATCTTTCTCAATAACAGACTATGGACTTTTCCTCCAGGAACTTGTCCAAACCTTTCTTAAAACCAACTACGCTAGCCGCTCTTACCACATCCTCAATTGCTCCTACACTGGCACCTCCATGTTTGGAAAATGGTGGCACCTGAAGAGTAGTGCATTATATCAGAATATACCACTAGGGGTCAGTCTTCCAAACAAGGCTCCTTTTCAGTTATATTCTGACACACCACTAGGGGTCAGGCACTGCCATTTTATAACATAGCTGTGCTAGGGGAGAAGTGGGTGGGGCCCTCCTGTCCCTGACTTGGAAGTTAAGCCTGGGCAGAGAAGGGGAATGTTTCAGGGGCCATCATGGCCTTCGTTTCAAAGGGGACATGGCAGGCTGGGTTTCAGAGCCAGTGACCCAATAGCACCTGGCAATGGGGTTCACTAACTTTTATTTTTGTTGTTTTAAGTGGTAGTAGAAGTTTTTAACTTCACTACCATTTCCACCATACAGCCCAACGTAAAAGTGTTCTCCACATCTAGGACACATTTGAACTCTAGATTTAAGGCTTTTTGTTATAATGAGGAAAGGTTAAAAGCAGCTCAGGAGCGATATGATAGAGGTTTATAAAATACTGAGTGTAAATTGCTTGTTGAGTACGCTTTAGAAAAATACAGGGTGGGCCACGGAAAAGTAGCCGCCTCTAATACCAGTGCCAGAAAGATGGTGTTCTCCCTGGAAGAGCAAACATAAGAGCATAAGCAGTGCCTCTGCTGGGTCAGACCCGAGGTCCATCATGCCCAGCAGTCCGCTCACACGGTGGCCCATCAGGTCCAGGACCTGCATAATATCCTCTATCTGTACCCTTCAATCCCCTTTTCCTTCAGTGATTGTGGAAGGCTATGTGCGAAGTGGATCGATTAAGGAAACACAAGAGGCCTTCACCAACAAAACCACCAGCTAAACGTTGTATTCAGTCTGGTTCGCAAATGGCATCAAACCGGCTCTGTCGCACAGGTTCATGAACTGTTTACAGAGGAGCAAACTGTGAGAAAGGCATTATGGCCACCATGTTCCACGACTTGTCCATATGCGATTTCTATCCGTGGGGAAATTTAAAGCAGAAAGTGTACATAGCCTGGACGAATTCAAGGAAAACATCACGTCCACTAGCCCCAGCATCACTATTGAAGAGGCGCAAGCAGTTATCAGCCAACGTGAGCCGACGTGCCCAAAAGTGCATAGACGTGAACGGGGACCACTTTCACCATTTGTTGTAACTTGTGGGTAAGTGAATAGAAACAATGCTCTTGCTCGTTCATCTTGTCATACTATCGCCGGAGGCAGGCTACTTTTCCATGGCTCACCCTGTACTAGGAGCTTGCAATGAAGCTACCAAGTAGTAAATTTAAAACAAACTGGCGGAAATATATTTCTTCACTCAATGTGTAATTAAACTCTGGAATTTGCTGCCAGAAAATGTGGTGAAAGCAGCTTAGCAGGGTTTATAAAAAGATCTGGATAATTTTCTAAAAGAGAAGCCCATAGGTCATTATTGAGATGACTTGGGGAAATAGTAACATAGTAGATAGAAACATAGAAATAGACGGCAGATAAGGGCCCACGGCCCATCTAGTTTGCCCACCTTAATGTCCCTCCCCTACCTTTGCCCTGTGAATAGATCCCATGTGCCGATCCCATTTGGCCTTAAAATCAGGCACGCTGCTGGCCTCAATCACCTGTAGTGGAAGACTATTCCAGCGATCAACCACTCTTTCAGTGAAAAAGAATTTCCTGGTGTCACCTCGTAGTTTCCCGCCCCTGATTTTCAACGGATGCCCTCTTGTTGTCGTGGGACCCTTGAAAAAGAAGATATCTTTCTCCGCCTCGATGCGGCCCGTAAGATACTTGAACGTCTCGATCATGTCCCCCCTCTCTCTGCGCTCCTCGAGCGAGTATAGCTGTAATTTGTCAAGCCGTTTTTCGTATGGTAGATCCTTGAGTCCCGAGACCATCCGGGTGGCCATTCTTTGCACCGACTCCAGTCTCAGCACATCCTTGCGATAATGCGGCCTCCAGAATTGCACACAGTATTCCAGGTGGGGCCTCACCATGGATCTATACAATGGCATAATGACTTCCGCCTTACGAAACCCCTTCGTATGCAGCCCATGATTTGTCTTGCCTTGGACGAAGCCTGCTCCACTTGATTGGCAGACTTCATGTCCTCACTGACGATTACCCCCAAGTCTCGTTCTGCTACCGTTTTTGCTAGGATCTCGCCATAGATGATGATAGATAAAGACCCGAATGGCCCATCCAGTCTGCCCAACCTGATTCCATTTTTTTTTCTTCTTAGCTATTTCTGGGCAAGAATCCAAAGCTCTACCCGGTGCTGTGCTTGGGTTCCAACTACTGAAGTCTCCATCATAGCTCACTCCAGCCCATCTACACCCTCCCAGCCATTGAAGCTCTCCCCACCCATCCTCATCCAAACACCACTGTATATTCCTAGGATAAGCAGCATAAAATCTGTTTTATTCCTTGGGATCTTGCCAGGTACTTATAACCTGGATTGGCCACTATTGGAAGCAGAATACTGGGCTTGGACCTTAAGTCTATCAACTCTTATGTTCTAAATACCTGAAGAATTAATGCATCATTAACTTACACTATTTGGCATTTAAAGCATGACACATTTTACTAAAACTGGAACCAACAGAAGGCAAAAAATTGTAATGTGGTTCCCTAAATACTGCTGACCCTTGCCGACATGCTACAAACCCTTACCTGGTGGCATAACGTGAATCCTCTACGGTATAAAAACCACTGGCTGTGCCTCCTTCAATGTAAGAAATGGCGCCATCAAATACCTGGAAACAGGAACATTTATCAGTGTCAGCAGCCAGATACAGATCCTATTCAGGAAACTCGCAACGGGCAGTGGTGGTCAGGAATTGTGTCCCATTCATACACCTCCCAATCAGGACCTCAAATTCACGAAGCAAACTAGAAATGTGTACATCTGTGTGGTCCAAAGGAAACCAATAAATAAAGTCAAACTCTTCTTGGCTCCCCCGAGATCTCCTGAAAATTTGGGGCACACTGGCTGCAACACCAAAATGTTAAATGGCAAAAGTGCTTGCAGATATGCTGAGAAAATGTGGATTCCCCCAAACCACCCATCTCATTATCCTCATCCTCACAGAGCTCCTGACACGTCCAGACTGGCTCACACCACACCAGAATGCTATTAGGGGACAACAGAAAGAAAATGCTCGACTTCTCTCAGTCCCAGGAAACAGAAAAATTATTAGTGGTTGTGTGAGCTCCCTAAAAGTGAAAAAAAAAAGTGCGGGTTTTGGACCAGTATTTTCAGATGTTTTTAAAAGGATTTTCTACATAACTTTTTTTTTTTTTAGTGTTGCTCTTTCCCTCTTAGATATGAAACAAAAGAGAGGAACCAGGTTCTGGACACCAGGAGTAAAAATATCACAATTTATTGATGTTCAAAACAAATCAAAAACAAAATCCGACAGATGTCAGCAGGGTAAAAAAAATAATAAATAAAGACATCAAAATTGAACTATATTTGAGGTAAACAGACCCTACACGGTCCGTGTTTCGGCAAAGAATTGCTTTCCTCAGGGGTCCTTGCTACCTCGTCTGTCTAAATGCTAGCCCACTGTATTAAGGACCCTGAGGAAGACAATTCTTTGCCGAAACACGGACCGTGTAGGGTCTTATTACCTCAAATACAGTACAATTTTGATGTTTTTATTTATTATTTTGTTTTTATTCTGTTATTGATTTGTTTTGAACATCAATAAATTGTGATATTTTTACTCCTGGTGTCCAGAACCTTTTGTTTCATAGCCATTGACTTTTGTGGCACCAAGGCCCATTGCTGTGGAAAGTAGGACCGCCTTTTTGGCATAGACCACCCCACAGCGTTTTCTGTTTGTTAGGAGGCTCTTTCCCTCTTCTCTTTCCAGAGAGCATTACCAGGTTAAATTCGTCACTCTCATCTCCCATTTCTTCCCGGATCGACCGGCACTCAGCTCCCAGATAGTTGCGTAGGTTCACCGCATGAATAGCAGCACAAGCCTTCTTGTCCAGTGTGGTCTCCTGCCCGATCCAGTAGTAGATCTCCCAGTGCAAAGCACCATTGTCATCCAAGAACGTCTGATGGGGAAATAAAGCATGCATTATGCACTTGAATAAACAGCTGAATGTCCAGACAAGGTTAATATTTTATCACTATATCAGACTGAAATGACCGCCACCTAGAGCAGGGGAGGACTCACGCCTCTCTTCACCCTTTCTCTCCCTCTCCCCACTTTGTTCACCTTCAGTACAATGTAGCAGTCACCCTCGTAAAACTTTCCATGGAAGGCTTCATCAATCAGGACAGGGATAAAGTTTTCAATTTGCCAGACAGTGACACCCGGCAGCTGTCCCACATCCTCTGTGAAAAACTCAGAGTAGTCCAGGTGAGGCTTTTCCAGGCTTTGGTCCCAGCGACGGCCCTTCAGGTCTGTGTACTTAGGATCACCATTCTCCTGCCAGGTGGGGGGAGAGAAACAGGACGATGTTAAGTTTCCTATGAGAGGAAAACAGAGCAAGGGACAGGGAGGAGAAGCAGGGCTTAGAGCAGGGGTAGGCAATTCCGGTCTTCGAGAGCCGGAGCCAGGTCAGGTTTTCAGGATCTCCACCATGAATATGTATGAGATGGATTTGCATGCACTGCCTCCTTGAGATGCAAATCGATCTCATGCATATTTAATTGTGGAGATCCTGAAAATCTGACCTGGCTCCGGCTATCGAGGACCGGAATTGCCTACCACTGGCTTAGAGTATAGCCCAGTCATCTCCAATTAAGTGCAAAAGATGAACGCAATTAACAGCTCTCCCCTTCCCCCCCCCCCTTTTACCTGCATCTTTTTATTCTTTTCTTGCGCAACATCTGACATGCCCTTTAGCACTTGTTTCGCCTGGTCATCTTGAGCCGAATCCTTTCGCCGCCGCAGTCGCATCTTCCTGGCAGACGGGTCTTTTGCACTGCTTCCTGAACCAAAACAGAAGATTACAATGAGAGGAGAAACTAGATCTGCAAGTTGCCTCCGGCTGCCATACGTATCTCGGGTGTTACAGCTAAACATGAGAACATGGGTTTCCCCATTTTGCACAAATCACATTTTCCAAGCAGGAAAAAATGTTTATCCAAATTTTGCTGGAGGGGGGGGGGGGGGGAGCCTAAGACAGCTGGGAATGCTACAGATACAGCTGCCTTATGTTCATCAGATAAGAACATAAGAACAGCCTCACTGGATCAGACCAATGGTTCATCTAGCCCAATCTCCCGTCTTCACAGAGGCCAATCCTAAGGTCTTCATGCAGTTTTTCACGGTCCACATGCGTTTTAACAGTTTGTGTCATCTGCAAATTCAATCACCTCACTCGTCGTTCCAGACTGGGACATCATTTACGTGTATTCTTTTGCAAAAGTTCAGGGAGATTTTTTTCAATATGAGAATTTCATACGGTTGTGTTACAAATAACGCCTTTTAAAGAAAGCCAAATGGAAATTGGATTTAAGTAGGCCATCGGTTTCCATTAATATTCTTAAATTGACTTTTGAGGATTCCCGAGTGGTATGTGCCGAACTATGGAGTGCCAATTTTGAGTCTTGTGCAAAGTTGAACACATTTTGGAGATCAGTAGTTTGATATTTTAAATACCGTTTTCTGTGGTGGGGTTTCTTTTGGATAAAGCTTTTGGATGCTGAGCAGAATCAGCCACCTATTCATATGCAGAGCGGGATTTATTTGTAAAAACGTTATCATCAGTAATTGGATGGATAAAGATCGCCCTGCTTTTTGGTGCTGAAACATGAAGGCAGATAAAGGCCAAATGGTCCATCCAGTCTGCCCATCTGCAGTAACCATTATCCTCTCTCTAAGACAGTGTTTCTCAAGTCTGTCCTGGAGCACCTCCTTGCCAGTTAGGTTTTCAGGATATCTACAATGAATCTACATACACTTGATTTGCATATACTCCATTATATGCAAATGTCTTTCCTGCATATTCATTGTGGATATCCTGAAAACCTGACTGACAAGGGGGTGCTCCAGGACCGACTTGAGAAATAATAATAATAATAATAATAATAACTTTATTTTTCTATACCGCCATAGTCAGGCGACTTCTAGGCGGTTAAGAGATCCCATGTGCCTATCCCAGGCTTTCTTGGAATCAGACACAGTCTCTGTCTCTACCACCTCTTCTGAGAGACTGTTCCACACATCCACCACCCTTTCTGTAAAAAAGTATTTCCTTAGATTACTCCTGAGCCTATCACGTCTTAACTTCATCCTAGGCCCTCTCATTCCAGAGCTTCCTTTCAAATGAAAGAGACTCAACTCATGCCCATTTACACCACATAGATATTTAAACGTCTCTATCATATCTCCTCTCTCCCACCTTTCCTCTAAAGCAGCGGTCTCCAACTCAAACCCTTTGCAGGGCCCCATTTTGGATTTGGAGGTACTTGGAGGGCCTCAGAAAAAAATAGTTAATGTCTTATTAAAGAAATGACAATTTTGCATGAGGTAAAACTCTTTATAATTTATAAATCTTTCCTTTTGGCTAAGTCTTATTAATAATATTGTAATTTATAGCTAAAGAGACATATGATCAAGAAACTCTTTTATTTTACTTTTGTGATTATGATAAACATACTGAGGGCCTCAAAATAGTAACTGGCGGGCCGTATGTGGTCCCCGGGCCGCAGGTTTGAGACCACTGCTCTAAAGTATACAGATTGAGATCTTTAAGTCTGTCCCCCACATGCCTTATGACGAAGACCACACACCATTTTAGTAGCCTTCCTCTGGACCAACTCCATCCTTTTTATATCTTTTTGAAGGTGCGGCCTCCAGAATTGTACACAATATTCTAAATGAAGTCTCACCAAAGTCTTATACAGGGGCATCAAGACCTCCTTTTTCCTACTGGCCATACCCCTCCCCATCCTTCTCGTTTTCGCTATCACCTTTTCAACCTGTTTGACCACCTTAAGATCATCATATACAATCACACCCAAATCCTGCTAATTACTATTAGATCCTCAATATAGGCTAACAATGCTATACTCATACTAAAGTGAAGGAAAAGGATCTCAGAACATCATACCATGGATCATTATTTTCTCCTTTGGTTTAACATGGTTGAGGGTATCTTTCATCAATCAAAAAAACCTTCACAATTATAATGACTGTATCTCTTATCCGTCTTAATGATTTTAACTCTACTTTAAAAATTTTTGTCTATTTTTAATCATTTTAATGCATATTTATAATACTTATATAAAGATAAAGATTTTTAAATACTCATTATTAACCTTTGATCAGTTCATTTTCAAAAAGCAAAATTCCTTATAACACTAAGCCAACTTATTAAGGCTTGAAATAACTTAGAAACATAGACAATGACGGCAGAAAAGGGCCGTAGCCCATCAAGTCTGCCCACTCCACTAACCCTCCCCCCACGTAGAGATCCGAGAGAAATGCTCCAAAGTACCATGTGCACTTTGCAAGATAAACTCCACAAGAAAAACAAAATTCTTGATCACTCTACCAAAGCAAGCAGGGTGAAAGCTCAGTCATTATGGATTCAAAAGCGAAACCCTTCTCTTGTAAATGATAATCAGAAGGAAAGAGCTGACTCCGGGTTAGATCCGACGGGACCCGTTTTGCCCCACTAAAGGGAAAGAAGTCGGGTCTTACTTTTTTTTTTTTGTTTTATTTTTCTTTTTTTCCAGTTTATGAATTATTTTTAATCTTATTCATTGTTTTGCCATTTGTTTTTGTTTTGTTCTATTTCTATCATTTAAATTTCTCCAGAATTCTTTTGTTCAACGGTTCTTCCTTCTGCACCTATTCCTTTCTCTCCTCTCTTCTACCTTCCAAAGTACTTAGTTCAATACAGTCTTGTTAGAATGTTTATTTTCTTATTTTTCCTCTATCTCTACTTTTCACTTCTTTATTACTCTCAAGGTACTTTAGTTAGATTGTGAGCCTTCGGGACAGTAAGGGAATTTCTAAGTACCTTTCTTACTTATAATTTTAATGTATATTTTCTGTAAACCGCTTAGAACTTAACGGATGTAGCGGTATATAAGAAATAAATTACATTACATTACATTACTCTGCAAGAATTTTCTGTCCCACTCAACTAGGTGACCAGTTCTCTAACTGGGTCCAGGAGTACATTCAGCAATTGCAGAACACGGCTGCAAAATATGCCCCTCACCAGACTTACAAATCTTTGCTTTCTGTCTCCATCTGAACATCATTTTGGACTCATCTACTGGAGAAGGAGCAGGTCACTTCGGGGTCCTTTTACTAAGGTGTGGTAGCCGTTTTAGCGCACGCTAAACGCTAATGCGTGCGAATGCATCCATTATATCCTATCGACGCATTAGTGCACGTTCATTTTTAGCACACGCTAAACGGCTGCCGCACCTTAGTAAAAGGACAACTTAATAAGAATTGCCGCTGCTGGGTCAGACCAGTGGTCCATCGTGCCCAACAGTCCGCTTACGCGGTGGCCCCCAGGTCAAATACCAGTGCTCTAAATGAGTCCAGCCTCACCTGCGTACGTCCCAGTTTAGCAGGAACTTGTCTAACTACATCTTGAATCCCTGGAGGGTCTTTTCCCCTACAATAGACTCCGGAAGAGCGTTCCAGTTTTCCACCACTCTCTGGGTGAAGAAGAACTTCCTTATGTTTGTACGGAATCTATCCCCTTTTAACTTTAGAGAGTGCCCTCTCGTTCTCTCTACCTTGGAGAGGGTGAACAACCTGTCCTTATCTACTAAGTCTATTCCCTTCATTATCTTGAATGTTTCAATCATGTCCCCTCTCAGTCTCCTCTTTTCAAGGGAGAAGAGGCCCAGTTTCTCTAATCTCTCCTCCAGCCCCTTAACCATTTTAGTCGTTTCTTAGCAGAAGGAACCTGGTAACCAGTTTGGTTTGTATAGCTGTCCTTAACTATCAACAGTCCCTTTCTCTATATGCATTCTTCTATCAAACAAGTCCTGTGCCATAGGCCAGAGTCGCCCAGACCTCCCGTCGCCTTCTTACCTGCTTCTGCGGCAGCTGCAGCAACCGTTGCAGGCGATGCCCCAGCCAATCGCAGCTGGTTCTGAAGAGAGAAGTCAATATTGTACCACTCTGATGTTCTGTCCACAGGCTTTGGGGGCATGACCAGACTGGGGTTGTCCCGTACATCCAGAACCTAAGAGGAAAAAAAGGAGGAACACGTTCAAACACTGGGAGGATCCAATGCTACTTATTACATACCATTTGCTGTACTTCTTGTGTTCAAACTGTGACTAAGCTCTTCAGAGTAGTGACACAGGGGTACAAAGCAGCTCATAAAAGATAAATACAGAAATCTCAGCAATACTTTTTTTAAAGGATACAATTTATTTTTTATTTTGTTTTTCCTAGGCAACATACGAGAAAAGACTAAAAAGGTTAGGGCTCTTCAGCTTGGAAAAGAGACAGCTGAGGGAGATATGATTGAAGTCTACAAATTCCTGAGTAGAGTAGAACGGGTACAAGTGGATCGATTTTTCACTCCGTCTAGGGGACACTCAATGAAGTTACAGGGAAATACTTTTAAAACCAATAGGAGGAAATTTTTTTTCACCGGAATACTTAAGCTTAAGCTCTGGAGCAGTGGTTAAAAAGGCTTGGACAAGTTCCTGGAGGAAAAGTCCATAGTCTTGTTATTGAGACAGACATGGGGGAAGCCACAGCTTGCCCTGGGATTGGTAGTATGGAATGTTGCTTGTCTTTGGGTTTCTGCCAGGTCCTTGTGACCTGGATTGGCCATTATAGAACATGATACTGGGCTAGATGGGCCACTGGTCTGACCCAGTAGGGCTATTCTTATGTTCTTATATCCAGAACTAGAGTTAGACAGTAAACTGGAGGCATTTGGTTTTATACTTTCCAACCAGGGCTGTGAAGTGAAACAGTAAAAATGTACCAACACCAGCATTATGGACCTCAGTTCGGTTCCAAAAGTTAGAGAGCTCTAAGTCTAATAGATGTTGGCATCGTCATCTCGAAGCAGGGACTCTAGATCATTTTTTTTTCCAAGTCTTTATTCATTTTTCATCTTACAAGTGTACAATATTACATCATTTAAATTTAAACACTTGAATTTCTATTATTATCTTAAATACATAAATTTATTCCCTCCCCACCCAACCATCCCACAAATATTTTAATCATACATGTCATAAAAATATTGCATACTTATCTAATGATTAATCCTTAAATAGAACTTTATACCACCTCCCTCCCCCATATTATAAATATACTTTCAATGGAAAATGGCATCTAATCATTGCAATAAGATGTCAATGGCCCCCAGATCTTTTTAAAATTATTATAATTTCCTTTTTGTATAGCAATTGTTCTTTCCATTTTGTAACTATGACACAATGAGTTCCACCAGAATGTATAGTTAAGTCTACTTTCATTTTTCCAATTCCTGGTGATATGTTGTATGGTGACTCCTGTCATAATCAACAAAAGTTTATTATTGCTTGATGAAATTTGACTTTTTATTCTCATTGATATACCGAATAGAATTGTATCATATGATAGCTACATGGTTCTCTAATAAACAATTAATTTGAGACCAAATTGATTTCCAAAAGGCCAAGATACAGGGACAATAGAATATTATGTGATCCAAAGTCCCTGCTTCCAGATTACAATGTCAGCATCTATTAGACTTAGAGCTATCCAACTTTTGTCATCGAAATGGAGTCCAAAATGCTCTATGTAACAAAAAGAACCAAGTTTGTCTCATAGATGCAGACACTGTACATCTCATTCTCCAAGTTCGTGGCCATTGAGATGCAGAAATTTGATGCTTAATCTCAAAGCTCCAAAGGTCTCCAAGACCAGTTTTTGGTTTTTTATTCATAAATCCAGATATCAATTTATTCCACTGTGCAGCCTGGTATCCCAAGAAATCCGCCTGAAAGCATAAGATCATTTATTATTCTATTGTCCATTTATTTTGGCTTTTTGGAAATCAATATGGGGCCAAATAAATTGTTTTAGAAAACCCGGTAGCATTATCTTATGTCAATGAGGGCTAAGAGCCAAATATCTTCAAAAAATAATAAGCTCTTACTTATTATGACAGGAGTTGCCATACAACAAATCACAAGTAATTGGAAGAATTGGAATAGACTGAACTACAGTTAGATTGTGAGCCTTCGGGACAGCTAGGGAAATCCAAAGTACCATTTTTATTTATTTTGTTTTAATGTATTTTTAATCTATCTTCATTGTAAACCGCTTTGAACCTCACGGTATAGAAGAAATAAAAGAATAATAATAATACAGTTTCTGGTGGAATTCTTTATGTCATATATATAAAATGGAAAGAGTAATAGCTACACAGCAGGGGTATTTAAGAAAATTTCAGGATGTTTGGGAGCCTTTAACAAATTATTGTAATGAATAGATTTCATGTCCAAGAAGGGTGGGTGGGGAGGGACAGTTTGGTCTTTATATAGTTGTAAGGAATATTAGGAAATATGTTATTATATGATATATATATATTATATTTTTTGATATGGAAGGGAGGGTGATAAACTTTTTAAAAGGGATTATTGCAGAATATTAAGTGTTGTATCTAAGTTAAAATGTTTTTATTTCCCGAGACACTTATTGTAAGTTTTAAATATAAGATGGAGAAGATGATAGCGTTACAACAAGGGAATATTCATAACTTTAATAAAGTATGGGGACCATTGGCTAGTTACTCTAATGATCAGATATCTTAGCACATGGATAGAATATATAGGGGGGTAGGGAGGGTAATTTATTTTATTTGGAAATAGGAATATTGACAAAAAGGGGGGATATTTATTTTATATTATAAGAGTATTTGAATGTAATTCAAGTGTTATGAAATAATTGTCTTTTAATATGTATTTTCACTTGATGTAAGAAATGAAAATGAATAAAGATTTACAAAAAAAAATAAAAAAAAATGTACCAACCCCAACCCCAGTTTCAAAATGACATTGTGTACCTGGCTTTATCTGTTAACGGTGTGCATTTGTTGCAAGTGGTTTTGAACTCTGCAGTTCATCTCTTAGGATTGTCCAAGTATCAGCATGTACTCGTATCTTGGTTGACTTACCACATTAAGTACAAATTGTCGTCAACGGTCTACGCGAGTCTTCTTGGCATTTTATGTAATTGTTTGCAACCCTATGTGACAACTAGAAAATTATAGTCAACACACACCCGAGGGCTAGAAGTACCAGCTGTGAAACAGGTGTGTTTGGACGTGACAAGGGAGCGTTCCTTCTCCTCTGCTGGCCCTTACGAATGAACACATTATCCAGCAGTAGGACTTGAGCACTTTTAAGAAGCTGTTTCATCAGATAATAGCAGCTGACTTGTGGATTCCATATTTTGATGTTTGTTTATACTGTTTTATTACTGTGTATGTGTTTATTGCTATCTGCCTTGGCATAAGGCAGAATAGAAGTAATAAAGTCATACATTTGCCACATATTTTTGGTGAACCTCTTTCAACCTCTTCCTTTCCAATCCTTAAATCTAGTAAAAATTCTGCTGTTCAATTTACCTTCCACCGTGTCGCAAAACTCGCATTAACCCCCCTTTCAAGTCACTTCATTGTCTCCCCATTCGTTTCTTAATCCAGTTCAAATTTCTCTTACTCTCTTTTTGCAGCTCCTCGGTTATCTTTCCTCTCTTAGCTCTCTCTACACCCCCTTCCTGGGAATGCCATCCATCGGGTGAGCCACTTATCTGTGTCCTATTCCTTCACTGCCAACTCCAATCCTGCTGCGCCATACTTCTGGAATAAACCTCCCAAGTCGGTACGCCATACTCTGTATTTGAATCCAGGCTAAAAATCCGCTTTAAGGTTGTTTTAAAATCTTAATATCATTCCCATAATAAATCTCTTATTTGTCCTGTTTGTATTGAGCAGAGAGCGTGGCATGTGTCTAGAAGTGCTAGAGAACCGAGTAGCAGTGGTCCTTCTACACCCACCTTCCCACCCCTTCAACCCTTTTTCTTTAACTGTGCTCCCTCCACAGTACAGCAAGGTTTGGTTTGTCTATAGCAGAGAAACAGAAGCAAAGATGTGTACAAATTTCCAGCATCAAATAAATTTCAAGATTTGGGATAAGAGCATTCGCTCACCTCCAGCTCCGTCAGGAAGTGAACGGCCTCTGGCAGCGTGACCAAACGGTTTTTATTCAGAACCAATTTCTTCAGCTTGGTACACCTACGTTATAACAAAAGGCAGCTTTTAAGAACTTCTTTCCTAGAGCGGGCTCAATCATACCTGCTTTAAAAACCTTTAAAAAGGATGTAGGAAATTTGCATAGCCTCAGGAAGGTGCAACAAGAAGCTAGTTACCCGTACAGTCTTGAAGGAAGGAAGAGGCCCATTATCCCTTCAGGGGAGATGAGGGAGGGAAGACAAGGTCCGCTACCTGCTCAGACCCTTGTAAAGAGGGCTGTGGGAAGCCTGTTACCTGCACAAACTCTCAGGAATAAGTTCCAAGTTATTGTTTGCTGCCATAAACTCCTCCAGATTAACCAGCTTTCCAATCCCAGAAGGAATACCATCAAAATCCACCTTGTTGGAGTTTATGTAGAGCTTCTTCAGTTTTGTTAATTTGCAGATGGCAGACTGAAAAATCAAGAGAGAGACAGTTAGAAAAGGTGGGAGATGCTTCCACCCTTCTTAAAATCAAGAGGTGGGAGAGATAAACTCCTACCCTTTGGTCAAGAAGGGAGGAGACACCTCATTGCAATGTCTGACAACATGAGCTCTTGTCTCAAACACTCGTGCCTCAGTAAAATGTATGAGCTATCTTCCTCCGAAAAGTTTTCATTATGACTAGAGCAAGACGTCAGAATCATCCAAAACAAAAAAAACCTCCTGTAGTAGATTGACTTCATCGGAATTTGTCCCAGGATTGTAGTGAAAAGTATATCATTTACGTTATAGGGGAAAACAACCTGCAGGGATTCAAGACAAAGTTAGACAAGTTCCTGCTGAACCAGAACATACTTAGGTAGGGCTAGTCTCAGTTAGGGCGCTGGTCTTTGACCTAGGGCCACCGCATGAGCGGACTGCTGGGCACGATGGATCACTGGTCTGACCCAGCAGCAGCAATTCTTATGTTCTTATGTATCAAAGGCCTTCAGTTTATCAGTTGACTATAGACAGAATCACCAAGATGTTTTATTGTTCTACCAACAAGCTGCAGAGTCATTCAAACCCACAACGCTCCCAATCACATCACTAGGATTCTTCCAAAGATATTTTTACAAGAAAGCGCTAGTTAGTACATACACAGGTCCTCACTTCCAGGACAGCTTTGGGAATCCAGCTCCCATGCAAAGACAGAAAACTCCCACCTAAAACAATGCAGTCAATCCTGTTGCTGCCAACTCGGCACCATCTTGCCATGCCAGTTTGAGCAGCACATTGTTACTGATCTCACATCGATATATCCCACAATGCAAAGGAAACACACAACCCCCTGTGTAAAAATGTAAACCAGAAAAAGGAGTGGGGAAGGGACACAGTCAACCAACTTCAGGGACAATCAATTTATTGAAAATATAACTGATACATATACAACATATACAAAATGATGCAGGCCTAACAAAGAGTCTTTCGATCCTTTTTGTGCTGAATCCCTGATCTCACATCATCCACACAAGGTTTGACCCAGCTGCACCCTTCCCACTTGGAAGCAGCAGGAGATCAGATGCCAACAAGACAGTGCTGAAAGTCTGCTTAAAAACTATTTCCCCTTGCCAGTTTTGCTCTTCCTCATAGGGTACTATCTACACATACATTCTTCTCTTCTTGTATAGGAGAGCACTGGGTACACCCAGGCACACACATTTAATTAACACTTACTGGCAGTGATGTGAGCTGGTTCCGGGAAAGGTTGAGGGTTTCCAGTGACGTCCATTGGTCAATGCAGAGTGAAAGCTCACATATCAGATTGCTGCTCAAGTTGAGGCGCTTAAGACTGGGGAGAGTATAGAGGCATTCAGGAATTCGGATCAGTTCGTTTAATGACATGTCCACATCTGGGAAGGAAGGGAGAGAGGGAGCGAGAGAAAGCATATTAACAGTAGCAGGGCCAGCTGCTCCAATAGAGATTAGCAATGCATGCAAAAGATGCTATGGGGCCCACAATCACAACTTTAGTTAAAAAAAAAAATATCAAGAGAAATCCTGGTGTTTTCAGCATCTGGACTCAAACTTCCACTTTGTGTGTGTAAATATGGTATTTTACAGGTGGTATTATCATTATTGAATAGAACAGGATTCAAATCTGCTTCCTGCTGCATGTATATAATCCCAGATAATAATTTACTTAACCCAATTTCCTAAGATAGAGAGCTCCATTTGGAAATTACCTGATAGATTAGTTAGGCCTTCTAGGCTGGTTGGTAGATTGCTCTGGGTGCGCTGCGTGTTCCTCATATGCAGGGTAGTCAGTGCTACCATGGCAGGAAGCTGCCTTGAAGATAAAATAATAATTTATTTTAAAACCATTTGCATTCTGCTAATCGTTATTAGTTTTAAACAAGCTCTGTAAGCACATGACATAATAAAACATAACACAACAAAATTTGATCAAATCTTCCTTGTGCTACCAATTAAATATGATGTAGGATATTCAAAGCAAACAATAGTCAATAACTTAGATTCTTTATCTGTTCTTATGAACATAAGAATTGCCACTGCTGGGTCAGACCAGTGGTCCATCGTGCCCAAGAGTCCGCTTACGCGGTGGCCCCCAGGTCAAAGACCAGTGCTTTAAAATGAGTCCAGCCTCACCTGCATACGTCCCAGTTTAGCAAGAACTTGTCCAGCTTAGCCTTGAAACCCTGGAGGGTGTTTTCCCCTACAACAGACTCCGGAAGAGCGTTCCAGCTCTCCACCACTCTCTGGGTGAGAAGAACTTCCTTACGTTTGTACGGAATCGATCCCCTTTCAACTTTCGAGAGTGCCCTCTCGTTCTCCCTACTACTCTGCTCAAGCTGATATCCCCTTTACTACTGCTGCTCGATTAATAAGAACATGTGCAGAAGCGCTGTCAATGGCAGGCCCAGATTTATAGAGCAAGAAAAAGATTATTTGTCGTTTTGCAAAAAGTTAAAAACTTTTCTGCAGCTTTTAATTAGTTGTATACCAGTTTGTAGCTTTCTGACTGTACACTTGCTAAACTGTGGGGTTATATTTATTGGATATAGGAATGTTTGTCTTATTTTTAACTTTTTTTTTTTTTTTACT
Organism: Geotrypetes seraphini; assembly: GCF_902459505.1. Lineage (NCBI taxonomy): Eukaryota > Metazoa > Chordata > Amphibia > Gymnophiona > Dermophiidae > Geotrypetes > Geotrypetes seraphini. The sequence goes on along the minus strand of NC_047094.1, from coordinate 8,485,718 downwards.
ATAACTCATTTAGAAATTTTATGAAAGGTGAGATATAAATACATTTGAGTGATTGGAAGAATAACAGATGACACCATAACAAGATCCCAAACGGCAGTAGCCTGAGAACAGAATCCACTTTCGGATGTGCACACTTTTACCAACAAATCCAATGACCTAAAGGAAACAGGGAAACATGAATCCTGCAGTCCAGGGACTATCAAAGCAGAAGGTGGAAATTGTTCCAACTTGTAATGTCCATACAAGGGACAAGGTAAACAGATGCTCGGTCAGTGCCTGCTGTCAAATCTTGCATTCTGCCCCTTACCTGAGTTGAGCATGTAGGAGAGGGTTATTATTGAGCAGCAGAGTCTGTAGGTGCAGCAGACGTCTCATCTGTGGGGGCAAACTATCTAATTTGTTGTCGCTCAGGTCCAGGTACAGGAGATCTGTTAGGTTGATGAAAAGCTGGTTTGGGATGTTGTCGATACTAAGAAAAGACAAACATATTTCAGAGCAGACAGAATAATTCCAGCACTTGACAAAAAATGCAGGCAAAAGTCATCGTTGCAGCTGGGACTAGGGCAATAAGCCATACTGCACAAGTGCATGGCATCTCTCGAAAAGGTTCTTCCTAGGAGGGACACTAAATATGGTTTCTTATGATTACATTACATTAGTGATTTCTATTCCGCCAATACCTTGCGGTTCAAGGCGAATTACATAAAAGTTTACAGGAATAGCATAAGAGATGTCATAAGAGTTACATAAGAATTATCAGAGAGTTGTTGAGATCTTTGGGTGGTAAGTGTTGGGTAGATAGAGGCATTTTAGCATTAGTTGGGTAGTTAGAAGCATATTAGAGTATTTTAAGGGTATAGAGTGGGTAGGTGGGATTTGGGTAGGAACTGGTCGTGTTAAATAGGTTTTATGTATTTTTTGAAGCGTAGGGTTTTAGTATCTTTCTTGAAGGTTTTGTAGTCTATGGTCAAGGACAGCAGAATGGTGATTTGTCTGTCCAGTTTAGCTGCTTTGGTGGCTATTAGGTTGTCATATAGTTTTTTTCGTTTGACATTTTTGGATGGTGGGTGTGTGAAAAGTGAGTGGATTCTTCTATGCCTGTTTGAGGAGGATTGAGTTAGTCGGTTGTTCCAATAGGTTGGGCTTTCTCCGTTAATAGCTTCGACTAGTAGGCAGTAGAATTTGAAGTGTACTCTGGCTTGTATTGGGAGCCAGTGTGAGTCATGGTATGCTTCTGTGAGGTGGTCATATTTTTTCAATGAGTAGATGAGTCTTAGGGCTGTATTTTATATAGTTTGTAATTGTTTTATCATGGTCACTGTACATGGGAGGCATAGTATGTTGCAGTAGTCTGTTAGTCCAAGGATAAGGGATTGTACCAAAAGTAGGAATTGTTTCCTGTCGAAGAATTTTTGGATGAACCAATTAGCAGCACTACAGTTTTATAGAGGTTTCCAGAGGAGGGAACAGCTATGCAACAGATGCATTAAACAATGCCTCCTGCATAAAATAAAACTCAAAAAGTGAAGAACTGTTTTGAAAGTAAGCTCGTCCATAGGTTTGATATGGTGAAAAAGGAGAAGTTTGGTCTAACCTGCTAATTTTCTTTCCTTGAGTCCACCAGGACAGAATGATGAGTTATGCCCTTCAGCCAGGACTAAGAGCTATTAAGCCCAGTGCTATATATAGATATAAAAAGTCCTGCTCTTCAGTATTTCTATAATAAAAAGCCCCTTCCCCTCAAATTAATTCTTGAGAAGCCATATCCTAAAACAACCACAAATCCGAAAACCCCTAGGACCCTCTTGTGCTCTATTTCACACTGAATTGAGAAAAAAAAACCTACAATATAACTAAATCTAAGGACTGATTTGGTTGGACTCAAGAGAAGAAAATTAGCAGGTAAGACCACATTTTGAACCTTTTTGTCCAATCAGACAAGTTCAGAACAAATGGAATGTATCAAAGCATGCCTTATACTGGGCAGAATGTCGCAACACTTGCGCTAAGAAGTTCATAACCTAAGTCTGTTCCATGTAATTGTAATTTGTATTAAAGTTATAAAAGCAATTTTAAAATGGTATTCTTGCTGGTAGTGTTATATCTATCATGTTTGCTAGCGTTATTAACTAGAGCCTGGGTCCTAGAGAGGCAGCCCAGGATTGATGATGTCCGATGCTCACCTGTTGTGGCTGAGGTTAAGCACCAGCATATTTCGGGAGTTCTCCAGCTCTCGGGGACATTCTGTCAACTGGTTATGGCTCAGGTCCTGGAGAAAAACCAAACCAAAACAAGAGACGTTTGGGCGAGTATTATGTAGGCGAGGGCCCACCAGGTGAAAGCCTGGGTACTGTAGGCACAAAAATACGTCCTTACACCACAGAAGATATGCAGCTCAGCTTTAGATGCGTAGCATGCCCTTATCAGAATCTCCTGCAAGTACTTTATGGCTAAGGTGAAACAGTATCTTCTGAGGATGGTGCTTTCATAGTCTTTGGCTGGTGACTATGGGAGGAGTGGCCTAATGGTTAGAGCTGCTGTCTCAGCACCCTAAGGTTATGAGTTCAATCCCAGCCTGTTCCCTGTGACTCTGGGCAAGTCACTTAACCCCCATTGCCTCAGGTACTGTAGTCAGATAGTGAGCCTGTCGGGACAAATTGGAAAAATACTCAAATACCCGATTACTACTCAACGTATTGAAAAGTAGACAGGGATATAAATAGTTCAGAGTGGACTCAGACATCAAACATAGAGCTGGATTTTAGGTTACAATCAAGGGTCACATCTGTCAGAAGGTGGTTATGTCATGAGCAGGACTTGAGGGAAATCTTAAAGCACCCAAAACTTATGCATCTTTGTGTTGCAAATGTACGCTCTATTTTATATATATGGCATACTGAATTCCACCAAAAGTTATAATTTAACCTGTCATAGTTTTTCCAATTGTGTGTTATTTGTTGAACTGCGACTCCAGTTAATATAAATAAAAGTTTGTTGTTATTTGAAGAAATTTGACTCTGTGCTCTCATTGTTGTGCCAAATAGAATCGTATCATATGTCAAGGCTACCGGGTTATCCAACATCCTATTTATTTGAGGCCAAATTGATTTCCAAAATAATAATATAAATGGACAATAAAATAAAAGATGATCTAATGTCCCCGGCTCAAGATGACAGTGCCAGCATCTATTAGACTTAGAGCTATCAAGTTTTTGTATACGAACAGGGATCCAAAAAGCTCTATGTAAAAGAAAAAACCATGTTTGTCTCATAGATGCTGATATTGTACACCTTAACTTCCAAGACCAAAGTCGTGGCCATTGAGATGCATTAATCTGATGCTTAATCTCAATGCTTCAAATGTCTCTTAGACCATTTTTTTATTTACAAATCCAGATATCAATTTATACCACATTGGGGCCTGGTGACCCATAGAATTTATCTGAAAACATAAGAATTCCAGGCTATGATAATTATTAAGGTTTTTCCATTCAGGGAACCCCACCTGAATGGCCTGCTTCAATTGCAACCACCTGAAATATTGCGATTTATTTAAACCAAATTTATGTTGCAATTGTGAAAACTCAAGCAGTTTACCTTTGTTTATCACATCCTCTAAAGTACGAATTCCAGCCATCATCCAATGTTTCCAGATGATTTTAAAACCGCCAACCTTGATCTTGGGGTTTAGCCAAATTGTTTGAGTTGTTGATTTATTTATTGGAATAGGAGTTAGACTACTTATATACCTTAAAATTTTCCAGGTATCAACAAATATTTTTTGCAACACAAAGAGGATATATAGATAAGTTTAAGAAGATTTGGGGACCATTAACAGACTTTTGCAATGAATGATTCAATTTTCCCATAATAAGATATTGGTGGGTTTATTTTATTCATATCATAATATAAACAATTCATCATTATATCTTGTCATATTGTATGCAATTTTCAAAGGAAGGGGAGGGGGTGGGTTTATAATTAGAGTAATAGTTGGTATACTTATTAAGTATGATATGTTTTTTTCAATATTATAGTACAGTATTGTATAATAATATGTTGTATTTACAATGATCTATGAAGGATTATCAAATGTATAAATTTATGTGATACACTTGTTGTTATATGAAAAATGAATAAAAAACTAAACCCAAAACTTATGCATCATGCTCTCACCTCCTGGTAATCCTGAATTGTGGCTTGGTTCCCCCCCCCCCTATTTTATCTTTTTGTCAACCAAGAAAGCACATTTAACAAAGTATGAACAAGCTTTTTACAGACAGACACAGGAAACAAATTCAGAATGCACCACACAAATTCATTTTCCATAGATTATGTGAACTCATTTATAAAATATGAAGTCCTTAAGCAAACTATTCCCCATAAAACTCCAGTAAGAATCCTAAAAATGGAGAAAGACTAATTGATGATAAAAAGCAAAGAATTTACTGATATCAGGGGAGGGGGAGGGGGTTACATTATGTCATTATGAAAACTTTGATGACCTGGAATTTTCGCTCCTTTTTCTGATAATATCTGTCTGCACTTTGTTGAGTTTTTATTTTTGTTACTGCTGCTATGTTGTCATTAATAAAAGCTGTTTAAACATACAGGCACTAAAAAAATAATAAAAAGGCAAATACAGTGGAACCTTGGTTCCAGAAGCATGTTCATAAACCAAATTACTTGTATATCAAAGTGAGTTTCCTCATCGGAAGTAAGGGAAACTTGCTTGATTCGTTCCTACCCACCCCCACCCCCTGAGGCCAGCTGCGCTGCTCCCCCCCCAAAAAAAAACAGCATCGCTCCCCCCCCCCCCCGGCTCACAAATGCCCTCCCGTGCGAACCGGCATCCCCCGCCAGCCCGAACATAAGCCTTACCCCATCTGGCACCGGCAAGCAGCCCCAGGATGTGCTGGTGCCGGTGAACGAAGATCCTTCCTGTTGCCTGGGCCTTGAGCATCTGCGCATGCTCAAGGCCTTCTGGCTCTCGCTCTCTCCGAGATTCAAGGCCCAGGCAATAGGAAGGATCTTCTTTCACCGGCACGTCCTGTGGGCTGCGTGCTGGTGCCAGATGGGGGTAACGCTTCTATTCGGGCAGGCAGGGGGGGGGTGCCAGTTCTCTGGGGGGGCGGTGCTCGCAAATCGAGTCAACGCTCGGTTTGTGAGTCACGATTTGCGAGAATGTTTTGCTCATCTTGCAAAACACTCGCAAACCGCGTTACTTGCAACCCGAGGTTTGACTGTAATCTATTGTTGTTTTGACTTCTAAAGTTGAGATCATTTTAAATTTCTTCTCTGCACATCTCCTTCTGACTTGCACCAAGGACTTCCCCCTGCAACCATTTACAGGGAAAAAATAAGACTAGAGCCCCATGATCTGAATTCATAAGTGACCAAGTACTGTACTAGGGATCTCAGTAGACACTGCAGGTCCCCTTCTTCTGAATAATTCTAAACCACCGTGCTCTTGCAGTGCTGGGTCTATCCTCTTAAAAATAAAAAGCCTAGGACTACAACTCCCAGAATTCAACAGGTACAGAAAATAACTAAAATTAGCTGGAAGGCCTTCCGCTGAAGAACCAGTTCTTCCAATTTTACAAGTGTTTGGGGAGTTTAAAGAAAACATCTACTAAACTCCTCCCTCTCTCCCAAAACACTGATGTAATAGGAATTTGTACCGACTTGCTATGGGAAGCAGGGCACAGTCACCCGTTCACATCACATACCAGCACCGAGAGGTCGTCCAACTGAAAGATGTCATCAGGGACTCCAGAATTCTTCAGGCTGTTGGCTCGAGCTACAATTGCCTTAAAAGGGGAAACCAGATTAAATATATCAGCACAATGCACTCAGGTCTGTAGGCAAAGACCTGTCCCTCAAATCTATTACTCAGGCCAGGCAGCGAAGAGAGTGCTAGGTATGATGTTAATAATAAGAACCTGATAAAAGATCACTGCAATTCTGTGGCAGGTTTGTGCTTGACAGGCCCTGGGATTTGGTTATATGTACACCCTTACATTCAGACTGAGCTTTTCTTTTACTTACAGACCCTATGGACTGCTCACTCGCTCTCACTCTGAACAACAAGTCATCAGCTTTCCAACTAGTCACCTAAGGAAGTTTCTGTACTGTTTAAAGATTGTCATGAAAAGCTTTGCTGTGCTTCCTGTTCCTATTCACTTTCCTTCTCTTGCTCCCTCCCTGAGTGGTACTTACCCTGAGGCAGGGAAGGCTGGAGAGCTCCCCATGTAATGTGGTCAGGTTGTTGTGGCTGACAGACAGATGTTCCTGTTTGGAGAGGATCAGTTACAGATGATTAGAAACAGCAAAAAAGGAGATATCAAAGTGTTTCTGGTACATGGGCTGATGGCTTGTGACTCGAGAACATCCTCAAGTTCCCTAAGGATGCTGGGACTGTACAGCAGAGGTGCCCATACTTTTTGGGCTTGCGAGCTACTTTTAATAATGACCAAGTCAAAATGATCTACCAACAATAAAATTAAAAACAAAACAAAACACAAAGCACACTGTACGCAGAGAAAATGTTAATTATCATTCCTATTCCGGGGTTTTTTCAAAGAAGTCAAGGCAGATGACTCTATGCACTGTCACCTCAGTAACAACCATACAAAAAGACAAATATAACCCCCCTCCCTTTTTACTAAACCACGATAGCAGTTTTTAGCGCAGGGAGCTGCTCTGAATGTCCCGTGCTGCTCTCGACGCTCATAGGCTCCCTGCGCTAAAAACTACAGTTTAGTAAAAGAGGGCTATAGTGCAAAATATAGACAGCAGATATAAATTCTTAAAATGGACACATTTTGATCACTAAATTTAAAATAAAATCATTTTGGTTGCATTTTCTTCTTTTGACTGTGCATCCAATCTTTCTTCCCTTCTTTCAGCCTGTATGTTTCCTCTCCTCCAGACCTCATTCCCTCCCCCAACTTCTTCCTCTCTCCCTGCCTCCCTTTCTTTTTTTTCTCTCTTCATGCCCCCTTTCTTTCTTTCTGTTTCCCTTCCTTCCTTCTGTCTCCCTGCCTGCCCCCTTTCTTTCTTTCTCCCTGCCCTCCCCCAAGCCACTGCTGCCATTGGGGAACAGGTCCCCCAAGCCGCCACCACCACTGGGGAACAGGCCCCAAAGCCACCGCCGCCGCAAGCTCTCCCTGCTTCCCTGCATCGGGCCGACCAGAATTCCTCTCCCCGACATCAATTCTGCCATCGGAGAGGAAGTTCCGGGACAGCCAGGCAGTGATTGGCTGGCCCGGAACTTCCTCTCCGACGGCAGAATTGATGTCGGGGAGAGAAATGCTGGTCGGTCTGGTAGACTGTGAAGACAATGTGAGTCTATCACGGAGCCCGGGATGGGCTCTGCGATCGACTCACATTCGCGTACTTTTTCAATGGCAACATTCCCTATGTGTGGGCGAGCATTGTCGTGAAGAATGAGTGGCCCAGCCAAGAGCAACTGAGGTTGAGTTTTATGCATTTTTTTGCAAAAAAATCACGATAATACACAGCTGTGACACTTCTTCCACATGGAACTTTATCTGTGATGATGACGCCTTCATGATCATAAGCAAAAATCATCATTTGTTTGACTTTTGATTGAGCTCATTGAAAATTTTGGGGTCGTATGGAAAAAATACGCAAATACGGCTGGGAGGTGTTATATCCTGCTCCCTACACTCCAGACATGAGTCCAGACTTTGACCTTTTTCCAAAGTTGAAACAACTTATGCGTGGACATCGTTTTTGCATCACTGGAAGAGCTTTCTTCTGCCGTTACCCGAGCCATTTGGCAACTGAACAAAAAACAGTGTATTGGATGGAATAATGAAGCTTCCCGGACGTTGGGACTCAGTCATTGCAAAGAAATACTTAAAAAATAAAAATATGTAAATTAAAAAAAAAATAAAAAAAAAATAATGTGCATTATTTATGAAATAACCCTCATAGAACACAAGCGCAGACTTGAAAGCAGGTAAGGACCATTAGGTCCATCTCATTTGCCCTTTTGCTCTTTCACAGACTGCTCCTCTCTTAAGCTCCACAATCTGTGGTTCTGCAGTTGGGACCATCTCAGATCCCGGGGCTTTTTCTACTCTGTGCAGGCCAGTGAAAAGCAATTCAAAATGGTTGTCCAAGTACCTATTTTGCACCCAGATTTAAATACAAATAAATCATAACGTGGGGATAAAAATGTGCGATACTGATGTCTACCATTCGTGAGCATGACTTTGGCGTGATCATATTGGATGACAGACTGCAGAACACTGCCAACAAGGTCGTGGCCAGAGCCAGTGCGCTGCCAGCAAATATAGCGAAATGTGTAAATAGTTGATTCAAACAGGCTGTTGGTGACTATTGTGCTGGATACCACAGCTCCAAAAAGATATATCTGTATCTATATCTAGATAGATCGATCTTCTACTACTGCTATTGATCATTTCTACAGCATTGCAAAGACATAAGCAGCGCTGTACATTTAACATTCATTTGACGGTCCCTCACCTGTACAGGCAGGACATCTCAGTGTTGGGGTGTTTCTAGCAGAAGGAATGATACAGTGGGTAAAAGGTAACTGCCGGTGAGAGAATTAAAAGTTGAAAATGTCAGCATAGCTATTGCTAGCATTCAACATTTTCAGTTGGCATAACTAATGTCAGCAAAGGCCTATGGGAAATTATATCAATCTGACTGGCAAGTGAATGCAGATAGACCCTGAGTGAAGGCAGACGGTTTCACATAACCCTAAAAGATGGTTTCAAATAGCCCTGATTAAATCAGGATTATCTAAAAGGTGTTAATGTCTGATTAAGAGGGTGCTTAGGACAATGGGTCCAGGTGCACAGATAACTAAAGTTAATCAGAAACTATTGTCAGAGACATACTGGAAATCACATATGACTTCAGCCTATTCTTCTCCTGTCTAGCATGTTTAAGTTCTGTTAAAGCTCAATAGATTCTGGTTTTTAGAATAAGTTTCCAAACTATAAAAGCCCCCTCGCAGCATCCCCCCTCTCTCTTGGCTCTTGGTACTCTGGTCCTCTCTTGTTTCTCTTAAGCTCTCTCTTTCTCTGTCTATCCTTCTCTTTATCTATGGAACCCGAAACTTAGACCATCACCCCATCCCCCTTTCTCTCTCTCTCTCTCTCTCTGGCTCTCCTTAGAACTTCAGACTCTCTGTCTCTTTGCCTCTGAACTCTGTAAGGCAGGGAAACTGCTTTGCTCTCTAATTAATTGTAATGCTTAATTGTAATGCTTATAAATATTGCTTTTCTGTAAGCCTATTTTTATAATATATTCTTTATGCAATCACCTCTGGCTGTGTTTCTTATTGGATTCTATTCCTGGTGAATCTTCTGTGAGGGAACTGAACCTAGGACCTGGCGTTTGTAAGGGCGCCTCTCAAGTGACCCCACCAACCATATATTGTGGGGGCCACTAACAATCCTTACAGAAAACAGCTTCAAAAAGTGGGCTTTTAGCTTGGATTTGAATACTGCTAGAAACGGAGCCTGTACCAGGCACAAGGAGCAGTAAGAAAGAATGGACAGAATCTGGAGTTGACAGTGGAGAAGGGTACAGATAAGAGGGACTTACCCGACAAACGGAGCTTATGGGGGGAAGCATAGGGGGAGTAAGTAAGAAGAGATATTACTTGTAAGTCAGTCAGAGGGGTTTGAACTGTATTCGCAAGTGGATGAGAAGCCAATGAAGTGACTAAAAAGAAAGATCCAGAGAGAGGGTAGCAAACTGTTGCTGTCTGCAAAGTTCCCATGAAATTAGACTTAAGGACCTAAATACATACACTCTGGTGCAGTGGTTCTCAAACCTGTCCTGGGAACTCTTAGCCAGACAGGTTTTCAGGCTATCTGAAATGAATATTCATGAACTAGAGCTGCATATGCTGCCTGCTTGGCATGCAAACTGTGGAATGAGCTCCCCTGGGATCTACACTGTCAATCTTCTTTTACAATATATAAAAAAAAATGAAAACATGGTAGGGGGAAGCTTGTCTAGGGGGTACAGTTAGAGGTATTGGGGTGTATGATAACTATAAAACCTGGTTTGTGTATTGCTGCTATGGATATTCTGATAAAGTGTTAATGGAATAAAAAGCACATTGTTCTTCAAGAAAGCATTTAGCTCCCAATGATTATTTTGCAGAGGTTTGGATGGAGGGAAAGGGGGAATTAGACTATTTGTTTGTTTGGTTTTTTGTAACATACATCAAGCTTTTTTTGGTAAAGTGTGCCACAAAAAGCAAAGCTTTGTTTTTCTTGTCCCACAAAGTCCAGCTCAGTGGCAGCGCCATATAGAGGGGCAATTAATGGTTCCCAACCCAGGTCTTCTATTTACTCGGCTAGACAAGACTATGAACGATGCAGAGGCTGTACTCACAGCCACCAAGATCACGTGGAGGAAGGTGGTCAGTCATTGAACTACGGTGGACTTAGAGCCCATGATATAGACTCTAGGAAGAGTCCTAGCTTTACAACCTTCACCAAGGACTTGCTACAGTGACTGGAATAAATGTTAAACTGGGAGGGAATATAAAGTAAGGAAGAAATTCAGGGGGGGAGGGTTATAAGTGAAGGGCCAAGATGCTCGATTCCAGACCTGGTTCTTACTCAGTAGGAAATACAAACAGCAATTTTAAATAATTTCTATTTCTTCTTTTCTCAACTTCTCTTAATATGACTTTTTAAACCCCCAACCCTAATGTTTTTTCCTCTTTCATATTTTCTATTTCTTCTCCTCTGAGAAACGCAATATGTAACTTTAACCTACTTTATCCCTTCCCATTGTTTCGCAAGTTTGTCAGTATTGTCTGTCCGAAGTTTTTATGTACCTCTTTTAAAACTATGTATAGTATTTCTTTTTAATTGTTGCTCGCTTAGTACAAAATAGGCGATTTATCAAAATCAATAAAACTTGAAACTTGAAATGGTGTGGGGGGGAGGGAGGAAAACAACAAAAAAACACACACAGCGTTAAACCCAGTCAAACTGCAAAAACAAATACATTAGATCCTTAGATTTCCATCTTCCACGCAGTATCCTCTCATACATCACCGATGCACTGAGACTAGAACCTGCATGCTATTCTGCTAACAGAAATACGACTATCTGTGTCCCCAAATCTGTGCCATCCATCAAAGCATCGCTCATTCTGCCACTCGCTCTTCTTACCAGTTTCTGGAGCGCAGCTAGTTCTTCTGGCAGATAGCAAAGCCCCGTCCTGTTCAGCTTCAGCCATCGCAGGCTGGTCATAGACTTGAGTTGTTCAGGGAAATAACCACCCTAGGAGGAGGAGGCAAGAAAGCGAAAGATGGGAGAGAGTTAATGAGATCACAGCGAGTGTAAAGCTGAAGTCTTTCCTTTACCACATTATACACTTCTCCGAGGGACTATTTTCAAGCTGTGTGTGTCTGCAGTCGGCAACCTGAGTAAGTGGGAACATGTGTCAGAATACTACATTAAATTATACTGGTTGAAATTAGATTTCCAGATACTTTATAAGTTGCTGGTTATGGTATACTTATGTGTACATGGGCTAGCACCAAGATATTTGGTTGATAATATTCTGTCATATGTTCCCCCTCCAAAACTCCGTTCTGTGGAAAATGGTAATTTGTTTGTCCCGCCTGTTAAACTCTTGCGTTTGCAGGTGTCGAGGGCAAGTATGTTTTCTTGTAGAGGCCTGCAGACATGGAATGAGATTCCTTTATACATCCAGGAGAAGGGAAATTTGGACAATTACCGAAAAAGTATTTGTTTTGTAAGATGAAATATGGGAACTGAAGTTTTATGATAATTGTAAGCGCTGGCCACTGATAGGTTTTGTTTGTTTGATCGCTGGAATAGTCTTCCACTTCATGTTTTGAGGCCAGCAGCATGCCTGATTTTAAGGCCAAATGGGATAGACACGTGGGATCTATTCACAGAGAAAGGTAGGGGAGGGTCATTGAGGTGGGCAGACTAGATGGGCCGTGGCCCTTATCTGCCGTCTATTTCTATGTTTCTATGATTTGTTCATATTGTACATTATGTGATAATATTATGCAAGTACTTTCTGGAACCCGCTTTGTATAAAGCGGGATAAGCGCCAATAAACTATAAACCTCCAACCAGGAAACAGACAGATGGGGGGAGATGAATTAATGAGTTCTGTTACTTCAGTTGTTAAGGCTGCACTTCCAGAACTGGACAGCAATTCACTTCGAAGGACTTTTCAGCGCCAACATCTATCACAGAACTTTAAGGCCACAAGAACTGGAGACACAGCGTGGGCAAATATCCTGTACTTCTCCTTCCTCCCCCCAGTATTTGGTGGGGGCAGGGCTGATCCTGATTCCTGAAGCTGGGGGATCCCTGGGCAGAAGGGGGGTTGTGGGCTGCCTGTTGTCTTCCCTCTTAGGTACCACCTGCGGCAGTCCACATCTCCCTTCTGCCCAAGGATCGCCCGGCTGCAGGAACAGCCCTGCTCTTGATGAATACTAAGTTCAGTGTGGGGGGCAGGGAAGATGATATTAGCCTGTGCTGCCCCCAAAAATGCCAGCTGCCCGATATTCTTCTGGCGGCACTGAAATAACAATGCCAAAACTTCTTGTACCCTTTTATTTACCACTTCATCTCTGTCCACGGCAGCGAAGAACGCGAATAGAATGCTAGCATGATAAAGAAGGGAATCACGAGTAGATCGGAGAAAGTCATAATGCCGCTTTATAGAGCGATGGTCAGACCACACTTGGAATACTGCGTCCAGCATTGGTCTCCATACCTAAAGAAGGACATAAAACTGCTGGAGAGGGTACAGAGACGAGCAACAAAGCTGGTGAAAGGTATGGAGAACCTGGATTACGAGGAAAGACTTAAGAGACTGGGGTTGTTCTCCCTTGAGAAAAGGAGACTACGAGAGGATATGATCGAGACTTTCAAAATACTGAAAGGAATCGACAAAATAGAGCAGGAAAAAACGTTATTTACAATGTCCAATGTGGCACGGACAAGAGGACATGGGCTGAAGCTAAGGGGGGACAAGTTCAAGACAAATATCAGGAAGTTCTGCTTCACGCAACAAGTGGTGGACACCTGGAATGCTCTCCCAGAAGAGGTAATTGCGGAATCCACCATTCTAGGATTTAAGGGTAAGTTAGATGTACATCTCCTTATGAATGAACATAAGAACATAAGAACATAAGAACTGCCTTCTCCGGATCAGACCTTCGGTCCATCAAGTCCGGCGATCCGCACACGCGGAGGCCCTGCCAGGTGTACACCTGGCGTAATTTATATTCCACCATATCCTTATATGCCTCTCTTAAGGAAGTGACATGGGTAGGGGTAGGCTAGATGCACTTCTCTTTACGAGAAGCTTGGAGCGATATGGGGACCAAAACTATGCCAGGGTACACCTGGCGGGGCCTCCGCGTGTGCAGATCGCCGGACTTGATGGACCTGTTCCGGAGATGGCGCTTCTTATGCTCTTAAATTAAGAGACTAAGGAGATCATCCTCTACATGTTACTTAAAAGTGAGGCACCGGGATGATGGGCACCAAGTGCAAATTCTATACATTAGCAATTATCCACATTAACTGCTGTTGTAGGACTAGTGTAAGTCTGCGGTTATGTGCCCGACTTTAAAAGGATGCATTTATGCTAGCTCAGCGGTTGGTGTTGTAAATGATACCATCTTACTGATAGCATTCTATAACCTGCAGTTAAATGCTAGACATGACCCTGAACCACCCATGCCCTTCCCAGTTCACGCACCCCTGCAGCTAGCATAAGTGCACCCCACGCTCAATATGTGAAACATAAGAATAGCCTTACTGGGTCAGACCAATGGCTCATCTAGTCCAGTAGCCCGTCTTCACGGTGGCCAATCAAGGTCAATAGTACCTGGCAACATTCCATGCTACCGATTCAGGGCAAGTAGTGGCTTCCCCCTTGTCTGTTTCAAAATTGGACTATAGACTTTTCCTCCAGGAAATTTTCTTAAAACCAGCTACGTTAACTGCTCTTACTACATCCTCTGGCAACGCATTCCAGAGCTTAACTAGTCTATGAGTAAAAAAATATTTCCCTCCTATTGGTTTTAAAAGTATTTCCCTGTAACTTCATCGAGTGTCCCCTAGTCTTTGTAATTTTTGACGGAGTGAAAAATCGATCCACTTGTACCCGTTCTACTACACTCAGGATTTGGTAGACTTCGATCATATCTCCCCTCAGCCGTCTCTTTTCCAAGATGACGAGCCCTAACTGTTTTAGTCCTTACTCATATGAGAGGAGTTCCATCCTCTTTACCATCTTGGTTGTTCTTCTTTGAACCTTTTCCAGTGCCACTATATATTTCTTGAGATAAGGAGACCAGAATTGAGTGCAATACTCCAAATGAGGTCGTACCATGGAGCGATCCAGTGGCATTATAACATTCTTAGTCTTGTTAACCATCCCCTTTTAAATAATTCCAGACTCATACTGTTTGCTTTTTTGGCCACCCCGCACATTGGGTGGAAGGTTTCATCACATTGTCTACAATAATACCCAGATCCTTTTCTTGAGCACTAACCCCCAAGGTGGAACCTAGCATCCGGTAACTGTAATTCAGGTTATTCTTCCCAATGTGTATCACTTTGCATTTGTCCACATTAAATTTCATCTGCCACTTGGACGCCCAGTCTTCCAATTTCCTAAGGTCCGCCTGCAATTTTTCATAATCCGCAATAACAAACTGTTAATGATTTTAACAGGAGTTGCCATCCAACATATAACACATAACTGGAAAGACTATAGAGGATTGAATTATTGTTTCTGGTGGAGTTCGGTTTGTCAGGTGTATGAAATGGAAAAAACATTGGCAATCAAGAGAGGTTATTATAAGAAATTTAAAGAGGTGTGGAGACCATTAATTGAGTATTATAATAAATAAATAATTATATTTATCCCCATTAAATATATGTAGGGGGGAGGAGGGATGGGTGGGTTTTATGACATTATGAGGGGTAATATATGGAAAGGGAGGGAGGGGAGATAGTTTATGGTATAAAATGAATGTAGAGTTTCAAGTGAAGAATGTATAGTATGACTTGAATTATTGTACACTTGTTTGCATAATGTAAAAACGAATAAAGATATTTAAAAAAAAAAAAAATAATAACTTTGAACAGTTTAGTGTCATCTGCAAATTTAATCACCTCACTCGTCATTCCAATGTCCAGATCATTTATAAATAATAGCACCGGTCCCAGTACAGACCCCCCGTGGCACTCCACTGTTTACTCTCCTCCATTGAGAAAAATGACCATTTAATCCTACCCTCTGTTTTCTATCCGATAACCAATTCCTAATCCACAACTGAACTTTGCCACCACACGTAAGCAAATTAATGCCAATTGGAGGCAATTACTAGTAATAGCCAATTAGTATCTAATTTAACAATTAGGTTATATGCATTACTGGCACTATTCTATAACTTTGTGTGCTGAGCATCAAATTGTACATGCATACTTATAAAATCGGGGGATAGAAACATTGTAACATGATGGCAGATAAAGGCCAAATGGCCCATCCTGTCTGCCCATCTGCAGTAACCATTATTTCTTCCTCTCTCTAAGAGATCCCACATGCCAATCCCAGGCTTTCTTGAATTCAGACCCAACCTCTGTCTCCTCCACCACCTCTTCTGGGAGACTTCAAACTTTCGAAAACTAAAAGAACGAGAGGGAATTCGGAAAAATTAATAGGGGACAGATTCAGAACCAATGCTAGGAAGTTCTTTTTCACCCAAAGGGTGGTGGACATCTGGAACGCGGTTCCAGAGGGTATGATAGGACAGAGTATGGTATTGGGGTTCAAGAAGGGATTGGATGATTTCCTGAAGGAAAAGGGGATAGAAGGGTATAGATAGAGGATTACTATACAGGTCTAGAAACAGGACCGAAGTGTGAAATAATAAAATTTGCGGACACCAAACTATTTAATGGAGCTCGGACGAAGGAGGAATGAGAAGAATTGCAAAGGGACTTGGACAAACTAGGGGAATGGGCTGAGAGATGGCAGATGAAGTTCAATGTTGAGAAGTGTAAAGTATTGCATGTGGGAAACAGAAACCCGAGGCACAATTATACGATGGGAGGGATGTTATTGACTGAGAGTACCCAGGAAAGGGACTTGGGGGTAATGGTGGACATGACAATGAAGCAGACAGCACAGTGTGCAGCGGCTGCTAAGAGAGCGAATAGAATGCTAGGTATAATCAAGAAGGGTATTACAACCAGAACGAAAGAAGTTATCCTGCCGCTGTACCAGGCAATGGTGCGTCCGCATCTTGAGTACTGCGTCCAGTATTGGTCGCCGTACCTTAAGAAGGATATGGCGTTACTCGAGAGAGTTCAGAGGAGAGCGACACGACTGATTAAGGGGATGGAAAACCTTTCATACGCTGAGAGATTGGAGAACCTGGGTCTCTTTTCCCTGGAGAAGAGAAGACTTAGAGGGGATATGATAGAGACTTACAAGATCATGAAAGGCATAGAGAGAGTAGAGAGGGACAGATTCTTCAAACTTTCAGAAAATAAAAAAACAAGAGGGCATTCGGAAAAGTTGAAAGGGGACAGATTCAAAACGAATGCTAGGAAGTTCTTCTTTACCCAACGTGTGGTCGACACCTGGAATGCGCTTCCAGAGGACGTTATAGGGCAGAGAACAGTTTCGGGGTTTAAGAAAGGATTGGACAATTTCCTGCTGGAAAAGGGGATAGAAGGGTATAGATAGAGGTTTACTACACAGGTCCTGGACCTGTTGGGCCGCCGCGTGAGCGGACTGCTGGGCGCGATGGACCTCAGGTCTGACCCAGCAGAGGCATTGCTTATGTTCTTATGAGACTGTTGCACGCATCTACCACCCTTTCTGTAAAAAAGTATTTCCTTAGATCACTCCTGAGCCTATCTACTTAGAGACCTGGTTTCAATATTCAGGCCCTGAGCCACAAAAGACTGGAATCAGCCATCACACACTAACAACTACCGCACAAGCGAGATTTGGGGTACACTCGTACTGGGTTCCAAGGGGAGCTGTGATCGCCGACTGAGAAGCAGCACTATAATGGCTGCATTATAAATAACACTTTTTATTCCGCAAATCCTTCCAGTTCTATGCGGATAACAAAATAAGAAAGACTGCACAAACAAGTGAGCTACAAAATCATAACCAACATATCAATCAGCTATCATTACTACCCAAGACATTTTTTAAACAAATTAAGTCTTCAGTAACTTTCTAAAATGAAAGTACAAAACAGTTTTGAGGTATTCCCTGCGAAACCTTTTCACATCTAGTAATGTGCAGGGTCAGGGAAGATTTTAATTGGATACGAAGCTCAGCAATGACTCAAGCTGGCCTGAAATCTGGCTGTATCGAAAGTCCAGCTCATGGTCTGCATTTTCCCCATGATGTCCACTAGACTTACATCATCAAAGGGATTCAATTAACAACAATCATCAGACAACTATATTCAACCCTCTGAGTCACTGTCTTTGGCAGCCTACGTTATGTACAGTGAAACTGCTGGACTGAGTCACAACGCAGACCTATAGAGTATGGACACCCACAGGTCCACTGGCCACGTTCTCTGTTCCCAGATAATTTAATAGGAGCCCCTTCTTTCTAAACAATGGGACCATTTTTGGAAACAAATGTTCCAATGTTTCTTAAGCTTTCCTACTTCCTCCCACTTCTGGAAAATGCATCACTGCAGCAGTAAGCGACTTGGAATTCCGACACCTCAAACCTTCTACCTGCCTTTGATAAAACCCTTCCCACGTACTGCTCATACCTCATGCTTTTTGTTTAAAAAGTTAAAAAAAAAATCACACTTCCAGCAGCTACCTATAAACTGTACCTGTCATGTATTTACTATTTGGAAAGTTAATGCACTGATCTATAGTAGACAACAAACCTGCCTTAAAAGCAAAAATTACAAAAGTAGTGTATACACACACAGCCTTAAAACTTTCTTACTTGGAAGATAAAATTTAATGCAAAACATGTGTACTCAGGACTGGCTTAAATTAGACCAGTGTCTCACATTGTTTAGCTCCGGCACACTAAACGGAGCAAATGTTTTTCACAGCACATTATAATTGAAATTATAAAATGGTTAAACCAACAAAAAAATTACATTTAAGAGCTATTTTTTAAAAAAAGTTCTTTAAGCTATGTACGGTTAATTGTAACAACGGTGAGACTAAAGTAGACAGAATAAAGTTGCTAATCAATACGATGGATGAGCTTGTTTTGAGTGCAAAATAACTCAAGACAGTTGACAAGAAAACATGCATTTCATCATCCACCATCTACAGTCATTCTCTTTTTAATTTCTGTCAGAGCTGAATATCCAAACTTGCAAAGATAAGAAGTTCCAAATGGCAACAAAGAAAACCAAAAAAACTCTGTGGAGTGACGATGTTCCTAAATGGACATTATTTGAAAGTATCAAAGTTCCAAAGGTACACTGAAATCATCCACATAAGAGCCTTAAAAGACCTAGACCGCTAGGGATACCGGACCCAACACGGTCCACGTTTCGACAAAAAGTCTTCTTCAGGGGTCCTTTCCATTGCAAATGCAAGCAGTGTCTCACTTCCGGCTCACCACACAATTGTTTCCCACGTACTCACCTTTATAGGACCCCCAGGGACCCCTGATGAAGACTTTTTTTGACGAAACGTGGACCGTGTTGGGTCCTGTATCCCTAGCGGACTAGGTCCTTTAAGGCTCTTATGTGGATGATTTACTTTTATGTGGATGGAATTATTTTATGTGGATGATTTTAATGTACCTTTGGAACTTTGATACTTTCAAATAAAGTCCATTTAGGAACATCGTCACTCCAGAGTTTTTTGGGTTTTCTCTTGATTTTCTTCTTTGTGGATATTTTGGGGTCAATTCCTTTTGTTTTTTCCAAACGGTAACAAAGCCTCGATTGCTTTGCTGCTCAAGTTAGGATAACAACTGCATAAAAAATAAAGCCGTTAGTTTTCAAGGACCAATCACGTCAAAGAATGATGCTTGTCTGGGTTGTTGTATCCTTAAGCACACAAACACTCATAACATTGACAGACTCTGGGGTCCGTGATGTACACGTCATCTATTCTAGTGTATACTTATGAAGGGAATTAAAATTCTGGAATCTCTCATGGCGCACTATGAATCTCTTCGGGGCACACAGTTTGAGAGACACTGAATTAGATAAACTAGGCAGTCAGCTATTGCAATGAAAGGAAAACAACAGATCCTGAAAGCCAGACAACTCAAAGAACCATCAAACCCAAACTTATACCCATTGGGGGAGGGGTTTAATTTTCAAATAGCCCATTTCACTAAAATAAAGAACCATTTATCCAACTAAATCACTTCTTCAAATTGTCTAAACTAAACTAAATCTTAAGTTTATATACAGCATTCTCTCCATAAGGATAGAGCTTGGCACCCAGAGAGTGGTAGAAAGCTGGAACGCTCTTCCGGAGGCTGTTATAGGGGAAAACACCCTCCAAGGATTCAAGACAAAGTTAGACAAGTTTCTGCTGAACAAGAACGTGCGCTGGTAGGGCTAGTCTCAGTTAGGGTGCTGGTCTTAGACCAGAGGGCCACCGTGTGAGCGGACTGCTGGGCATGATGGACCACTGGTCTGACTCAGCAGTGGCAATTCTTATGCTCTTAATAAATAAGAATTAGTGGTTATAAAGAGAAAAGCCAGGTTTCCAGATGCTTTCGGAATAACTGGAAGGAGCCCAGATTCCGCAGCAGGGCAGGAAGGTTATTCCAAAGCTCAGTGATTTTGAAGAAAAAAGATTTCCCTAATTTTCCTGCATAGATGACGCCTTTTAACAAGGGGAAAGATAGTTTAAGTTTTTGGGTGGATCTGGTAATGTCAGGTCTTGAAGAATTCCAAGATAGTGGGATTAGGGGAGGAAGAATGCCATGTAGGATCTTGAACATTAGGCAGGCACATTGAAAGTGAACCCTAGAAATCACCGGAAGCCAGTGAAGTTTTGACAGAAGCGGGGAAACATGGTCAAATCTACTTTTTGCGAAGATCAACCTAGCCGCAGTGTTCTGGATCCGCTGAAGTCTTTGAAGCCTTTTCTTGGTTAGATTTAGAGTTACAATAGCCCAGTCTGGAAAGAATGATTGATTGTACAAGGACAGCAAAATGTTGGTGGCGGAAGCAGGATCTCACGTTCCTCAGCATGTGAAGACTAAAAAAACATTTTTTTTTTACCAGAAAGTTGAGATGGTCATTAAAGGAAAGTGTAGAGTCAATAATGATGCCCAAAACTATGGAATTTATACATAGTTGCATATTATAAAGTACAAAAAAAAATAGAAGAAAGAACATTGTTCCTGAGTTATGAGAAAGAATTGTCTAAGGATTTCTATTTTCTAATACTTAGAGAATAATTGGAGGAGTTATAAGAAAGGTTATTTTCATTTTTTTAAAAATATAATAGAAGCCCATTCCCCCACTAGTTTATTTAATTATAACCAATGTAAACATGTAAAATGAGAATTAGCTTCCCAGTTCTTTAATAACTAGTTTTAAAGCAATGGAAATTTGCGGATAGATCCCACATCTGTCCCATCTGGCCTTAAAATCTGGCACACTGCTGGCCTCAATAACCTGAAGTGGAATACCATTCCAGCGATCAACCACCCTTTCGGTGAAGAAGAACTTCCTAGTGTCACCATGCAGTTTCCCGGCCCTGATTTTCCACTGATGCCCCCTTGTTGCCGCAGGACCCTTGAAAAAGAAGATATCCTCTTCCACCTCGATGCAACCTGTGAGGTACTTGAATGTCTCGATCATATCTCCCCTCTCTCTACGCTCCTCGAGTGAGTAGAGCTGCAACTTCCGTAACCGCTCCTCGTATGGGAGCTCCTTGAGTCCCGAGACCATCCTGGTGGCCATTCTCTGGACCGACTTCAGTCTCAGCACGTCCTTGCGGTAATGTGGCCTCCAAAATTGCACACAGTACTCCAGGTGTGGTCTCACCATGGATCTATACAGTGGCATAATGACTTCAGGGATTATACCTGCTACAATTTCTTCATTTACCTAATTTATCTGTTCCATCAGAGATACTTTCTAGGACAGTCATTTGGAATAATTTGTCAGTTCCAATTGACAAATCTCCAAGTAAGTGGCCTAGGCCAGGGGTAGGCAATTCCAGTCCTCCAGAGCCAGAGCCAGGTCAGGTTTTCAGGATCTCCACAATAAATATGCATGAGATAGATTTGCATCTCAAGGAGGCAGTGCATGCAAATCCATCTCATACATATTCATTGTAGATATCCTGAAAACCTGACCTGGCTCCGGCTCTCGAGGACCGGAATTGTCTATCCCTAGGTTATCTGATGCAGGGGTGGGCAACTCCGGTCCTCGAGGGCCATAATCCAGTCAGGTTTTCAGGATTTCCCCAATGAATATGCATGAGATAGATTTGCATCTCAAGGAGGCAGTGCATGCAAATCCATCTCATACATATTCATTGTGGAGATCCTGAAAACCTGACCTGGCTCCGGCTCTCAAGGACCGGAATTGCCTACCCCTAGGTTAGCTGACACAGGGGTGGGCATCTCCGGTCCTCGAGGGCCAGAATCCAGTCTGGTTTTCAGGATTTCCCCAATGAATATGCATGAGATAGATTTGCACCTCAAGGAGGCAGTGCATGCAAATCCATCTCATACATATTCATTGCAGAGATCCTAAAAACCTGACCTGGCTCCGGCTCTCGAGGACCGGAGTTGCCTACCCCTGGCCTAGATGGCAAAAGCGTGACGTGATCTCCCCCTCCCCCTCCTGACGAACCAACCGGCGACTCCCTTCCACTCGCACAGCCTCAACTATCAGGACGCGAGGGGGAGGGAGGCGTCGGGAGGACCCGGCTGTGTCCCCCCCACCCCTCACCTTGAAGTCGTTGCCGCTCAGGTCCACCCCCCGGATGAAGGGCAGCACCCCCGTAGCCGCCATGGCCGCGGCCGGCGAGCGCGAGATGCAGGAAGAGAGGGCGAAGGCGCGGGGCTGCGGCTAAAGATAGACGAGGGGCGGGGCGGGGAGAGGGGGAGGAGGCCCAGGCGCTGCGCTCGCGCCGCCATTAGTCACCCGCTAACCCCTTCCTCGCCGGCACGCAGAGAGAGAAAAACAGCCCCCACCCCTGGCAGTCTCAAGCAAAGAGAACACTCTCCTCTTTAATGAGGGTCTCAAGCAGACAGAGAGAGAACCCTCCGCTTCACTTTTTGAGTTCAATATTTTTTATTGAGTTTTTTAAAAAAATATAAGAAACAGTTCAAGTACAGGGTATCAAAAAATAAAACAAAACATTTAGTATAACAAATATTCAGTTGTATTGTGCAATGTAGAATTGAATCGTTTTAAAAGATCTAAAGTACTAGGACTGTTCATGAAAAGATAATAAAAGAAAAGATAAGAGGAAAGAGAAATTGAAAGAAGAAAGAAAAAGAATAAAATGAGGAAAAAGATGAAGGTAAAGAAAAAGAAGATGAAGAAGAGAGGAGTGTCTATGAAATAGATTGAACATATGAGTCTAGGAATTTCCAGGGTGATTTACATTGTGTCAAACTTTTGGAAAGTCGAATTATATTTTTCTTTTCATAAGCATATGATTCAAATTTATGATACATGCTCAAAGAATTCCACCAAAAGGTATAGTTTAGTAATGAAGAGGACTTCCAATTTTTCAAGATGTGCATAAGGGCAGTCACAAACATTGCATCAATGAGTTTAGGAGGACAGTTAGACTGTGTAAAACAAGGGTGTTGAGATTGGAGAATTATAATGTCAAAGGAAATTTCTTCTGAACAATTGGTAATAGACTTTATGGTGTCCCAAATGCATGTCCAAAAGGAACGAACTTTAGCACAGTGGAAAAGCATGTGATCAAGAGTCCCAGCTTCTTTCATACAATTCCAACATATAGAGTCTTGTTTTAGGTTAGCTTTCCACATCCGAAAGGGTGTCCATACCGCATTCCACATAATGAAGAACATTGATTGTGAGACTCTGGATGATAAAAGAGGTCGGTTTGTCGATGACCAGAAGAGTTCCCAGTCAACATCAGTAAGTGAGGTTGTCAGCATAGATTCCCAATGTTTCATGGAATGAGAGGAAAATGTGAAAGAGTGATCTCTTAGAATACTATAAAAGAGAGATATCGCTTTACCTTTTGATATAGCCAATGTGGACCAGTGATACAAGGTGTGAATGGATGTCATATAATCAAAGCGTATAGACATAGAAGATAACGTCTTAGTAAGAGAAAGCCACTGTGAGTAAGCAGAAGGAGACAATGAGTAAGTAGAGCAAATTGTGACAAAGGGAACAAACGAAGTGAGAGTGGTTATCTGATGGAGAGACCACAAACCAGCCCGCTGCCACCTTTTCCATGAAAGAGATTTACTATTGATTTGGATTTTGGGGTTATTCCAAATGGACAAGAGTGGACTGTCTTTAATTGAAATCTCTGCGATTACGTCTAGTATGTGAAGGGCATGCTGCGTTGCACTCAATAAGGAGTATTTTCTCAAAAGTTTGGGCACTGGCACCGTCAACAAGCATGAAACATGTAATGGTGCACATAAAAACCGTTCCAGGTCAAACCAGGTTGGTGAGTCTTGGGTACTAGGGTTAATAATCCAATAGGCTCCATATTTGGCCAATGATGCGATATAATAAAAATGAAAATCTGGTACATTCAAACCCCCATTAATTTTAGAGGCTTTCAGCTTGTCGAGAGCAATACGAGGTTTTTTGTTGTTCCACACAAAGTCAGATATTTTCTTATTCAACCAATGAAAAAATTTCTTCTTGCATAAGGAGGGAAGCATTGAGAGGGTATAGTTTATCTGAGGAGTAAGGGTCATTTTGATAGAAGCTATTCTGCCCCACCATGAAAGGAAGAGTGGAGACCAACGAGACAGGGTGTTAAGAACTAAACTTTTAATTTTAGATATGTTTAGATCTTGAGTTTGAATCGGATCTTTATGTATTAACACTCCCAAGTATTTTACAGCTCCGTGTGACCACGTGAAGGGAAATTGGGCGAGATCTGAGGGGTAAATAAGATCATTAAGAGGGAAAATTTCTGATTTTTCCCAGTTAACTGAGTATCCAGAAAGCTTGGAGTAATGAGAGACAATATTAACGAGTGAGGGAAGGGAAGCAACAGGATCTCGGATAAAGAGAAGGACATCATCAGCGTATGCTGCTAATTTGATATGACAATAAGTGGTTTCAATTCCTGTTATTGTTGGGCATTGTCGGATAGCAGAGAGGAGAGGTTCCAACGCTAAATTAAATAGCAGCGGCGACAGAGGGCAGCCCTGGCGAGTGCCTCTATGTAGGGAGAATTTGTTGGAGAGAGAATTATTAATTAAAATGCGAGCTGTGGGTTGATGATATAAAGTTTTAATCCAATCTGTATAGAACGGGCCAAAATTGTACCACTTTAAAATTTGGAATAGAAAAGGCCATTCAACTCGGTCAAAGGCCTTTTCGGCATCTATGGCCAAACCGATTACGGGATCTGAGAGTGTTTTAGCATGGGCATTAATATGATGAAAGAGGCGTATATTGTCTCCTATAAACCTTTGTTTAATAAACCCCGTTTGATCTTTGTGAATAAGAGAGGGGATCACTTTGTTGAGTCTCAGTGCAAGAAGTTTTGCCATGATCTTGTAATCTAAATTAAGAAGAGAAATGGGGCGAAAGTTTTTAACCAAGGTAAGGTCTCTGTCAGGTTTGGGAATGACTACTATAGTGGCCTCAGTGAAGTTGAATTGTTTGTCTGGATCAGAGTGGAGGAATTCATAGTAAGAAAGAAGATGAGGAGCCAGAAGATTACGAAACTGCTTAAAAAATTCATTGGTAAACCCGTCAGGACCTGGGGCTTTGCCGGTAGGCATAGCTGATATTGCGGCTTCTATTTCAGATACAGTAATGGGAGAGTCCAGTTTCAATTTCACAGAGTCCGATAAGGTCGGATGAACCAAAGAAGCAAGAAAAGAGTCTATCCCCGATTCTGAAGCAGAAAAATCAGATTTATATAAAGTAGTATAGAAGTTTTCAAATTGAGAAGAGATCAGAGACCGGGTTTTAACCATCTGCCCCATTGGGTTTTGAATGGCTGTGATATGTAGGCGTTTGGATTTGGTTTTAAGATATCTAGCCAAAGGGCGTCCCATAAGGTTGTCTCCCATATAATGTCCAGAGGTTGAGATAAAAATATCCCGTCTAGCAGTACTGGAAACTAAAGTGTTAAATTCGTATTTAAGATTTTGATTTCCCAGCACGACCGGGCCGGCGTGGGAGCCCTGCTCCGCCCCCCCGATCCCGCAGGAGGACTACATACTTTAAAAAGACACAGCGCCAGCACCCGCCATTTCCCAGCACGACCGGGCCGGCGTGGGAGCCCTGCTCCGCCCCCCCGATCCCGCAGGAGGACTACATACTTTAAAAAGACACAGCGCCAGCACCCGCCATTTCCCAGCACGACCGGGCCGGCGTGGGAGCCCTGCTCCGTCCCCCCGATCCCGCAGGAGGACTACATACTTTAAAAAGACACAGCGCCAGCACCCGCCATTTCCCAGCATGACCGGGCCGGCGTGGGAGCCCTGCTCCGCCCCCCCGATCCCGCAGGAGGACTACATACTTTAAAAAGACACAGCGCCAGCACCCGCCATTTCCCAGCACGACCAGGCCGGCGTGGGAGCCCTGCTCCGCCCCCCCGATCCCGCAGGAGGACTACATACTTTAAAAAGACACAGCGCCAGCACCCGCCATTTCCCAGCACGACCGGGCCGGCGTGGGAGCCCTGCTCCGCCCCCCCGATCCCGCAGGAGGACTACATACTTTAAAAAGACACAGCGCCAGCACCCGCCATTTCCCAGCACGACCGGGCCGGCGTGGGAGCCCTGCTCCGCCCCCCCGATCCCGCAGGAGGACTACATACTTTAAAAAGACACAGCGCCAGCACCCGCCATTTCCCAGCACGACCGGGCCGGCGTGGGAGCCCTGCTCCGCCCCCCCGATCCCGCAGGAGGACTACATACTTTAAAAAGACACAGCGCCAGCACCCGCCATTTCCCAGCACGACCGGGCCGGCGTGGGAGCCCTGCTCCGCCCCCCCGATCCCGCAGGAGGACTACATACTTTAAAAAGACACAGCGCCAGCACCCGCCATTTCCCAGCACGACCGGGCCGGCGTGGGAGCCCTGCTCCGCCCCCCCGATCCCGCAGGAGGACTACATACTTTAAAAAGACACAGCGCCAGCACCCGCCATTTCCCAGCACGACCGGGCCGGCGTGGGAGCCCTGCTCCGCCCCCCCGATCCCGCAGGAGGACTACATACTTTAAAAAGACACAGCGCCAGCACCCGCCATTTCCCAGCACGACCGGGCCGGCGTGGGAGCCCTGCTCCGCCCCCCCGATCCCGCAGGAGGACTACATACTTTAAAAAGACACAGCGCCAGCACCCGCCATTTCCCAGCACGACCGGGCCGGCGTGGGAGCCCTGCTCCGCCCCCCCGATCCCGCAGGAGGACTACATACTTTAAAAAGACACAGCGCCAGCACCCGCCATTTCCCAGCACGACCGGGCCGGCGTGGGAGCCCTGCTCCGCCCCCCCGATCCCGCAGGAGGACTACATACTTTAAAAAGACACAGCGCCAGCACCCGCCATTTCCCAGCACGACCGGGCCGGCGTGGGAGCCCTGCTCCGCCCCCCCGATCCCGCAGGAGGACTACATACTTTAAAAAGACACAGCGCCAGCACCCGCCATTTCCCAGCACGACCGGGCCGGCGTGGGAGCCCTGCTCCGCCCCCCCGATCCCGCAGGAGGACTACATACTTTAAAAAGACACAGCGCCAGCACCCGCCATTTCCCAGCACGACCGGGCCGGCGTGGGAGCCCTGCTCCGCCCCCCCGATCCCGCAGGAGGACTACATACTTTAAAAAGACACAGCGCCAGCACCCGCCATTTCCCAGCACGACCGGGCCGGCGTGGGAGCCCTGCTCCGCCCCCCCGATCCCGCAGGAGGACTACATACTTTAAAAAGACACAGCGCCAGCACCCGCCATTTCCCAGCACGACCGGGCCGGCGTGGGAGCCCTGCTCCGCCCCCCCGATCCCGCAGGAGGACTACATACTTTAAAAAGACACAGCGCCAGCACCCGCCATTTCCCAGCACGACCGGGCCGGCGTGGGAGCCCTGCTCCGCCCCCCCGATCCCGCAGGAGGACTACATACTTTAAAAAGACACAGCGCCAACGGCGCGCCGCCGTTCGGCGTGCCGACGAAGGCGCACGACAAAGGCGCATGCGCCTTAGTGGGCGCCTTCGTGGAGCACCTGAGAGGAGCACCAGTGGACCTTAGAGACGTGAGCACCTACACCCCGGAGACCACTCCACCGGACCGCCTGCCTACCTCCTACCTCCATTATAAGGTAAGGAGCGAAAGATCCCCCGCTCCTCCCCCTACAACCAGGTCTCTAAGAGAGAACCACTCCCTCTACCTAACAACTCGTACACTCCAAACCTGACATCAAACATGAAGCCCTCCCGAAATACACACAAAATAGCCACCATCCTGATAATCCTCCTCATTTCTAGCTGGAATACAACAGCAAACAACCTGCCCACCACAACCTCAACCGCAAGCACAACCAACTTCCAAATCCCCAACAGAAGAATACTCACACCAAGATACCCAAACCACCACACCAACAATCAACACCCCATCACTGTTATCTGGAGAAGAAGATCAACACCCCCGAAAACAAAACCTCAAACAACCACAACAACACTCATATACCCGGAAACAACTTACATTCCACAGACAAACACGACCTCCCTTACATGTGCCTATGTCAACATCAGATCTCTAGGACCCAAAACAGAAAACATAAAAAATTGGATAACAACAGAAAAACTTGACTGCTTATTCCTCACTGAAACCTGGCTAACCTCAGACACAGACCCTAGAATAAAAGAAGTATGCCCGCCGGGATACAAAATAACAGTAACCTGCAGAGAGAAAAAAAGAGGAGGAGGACTAGCAATAATATTCAAAAACTCCATAACTCTAAACATACTCGAGAAAGTATCCACTCCACAAATGGATTTCCTAGCGTGCCAACTCACAAACTCAACACAAAAAAACCCTCTAAACTGCCTGCTCTGCTACATAACACCAGGAAACTGGACCACAGTGAGACCCGAATTTGAAAACTTCATCTACCAAAATTCACTAACAGCTGATTTTAACCTCATACTAGGAGACCTAAACCTACACCTAGAAGACCCAACCTCCATACCAGCAAACAACTGTCTATCCTTTCTCAATGCATTATCCTTCCAGATCCTAAACCCACAAACCACGCATGAAAAAGGTCATCAACTGGACATTGCAGCATTCATGTCTCACCAACCATCCAATCAAGAAATCCAAACTCCTAACGGAACATGGTCCCCATCCCTATGGTCAGACCACTACATCTATAACTTCAATATCAATTGGACCAAAACCAAATTCACACCTCAATCAAAAAAAACCACATATACCTCACGCAAACATATCGACCCAACCATCTTCTGGTCAAAGGTAGACGAAACCATCCAAGACTGCGACCCAAAAAACTTCATCTCCCACTGGAAAAATGTATCCACCAACATCCTTGATAATCTGGCACCCCTACAAACCAAAACCAGAATCAGCAGGAAATCAGACCAATGGTTTGATAATGAATTACTCCAACTCAAAAGACAGTGTAGAAGATTAGAAAGAAAATGGAGAAAAAAGAACCAAGAACAAACAAAAACCGACTGGAAAAAAATCAACAAACTATACAAAAATCGACTAAAAGACAAGAGGAAAAGTTACTATACCAAGCTCATAGGCACAGAAACACAAGACTCCAAAAAAATTTTCCAAATCCTGAAAGAATTAACAGACACCAAACCACACACTACCACCACGAACACACCTCTACCATCACCTACCCTCTTAGCAGAACATTTCAAGAATAAAATCACCAACACCAGAGCCACACTCATCCTCAACCCATCCAAGCAAAATCCAATCACAATCCACCCTACAGGAAAAGAGGCAATCGCAGCAGACAGAATTTGGACTCAATTCCCAAACATACAATGGTCAGAATTCAACAAATTCTACAAAAAATACAGCCATGCCTCCTGTGACCTCAACCATTGCCCCTCATATCTCCTTACCACCTCTAGTGTAAAGTTCCGCACCATAACTCTACAATGGATCCAATTCACGCTCACAGAGGGCACATTCCCTGACAACCTCAGCGAAATCGTCATCACCCCAATCCAAAAAGATCCAAAGGCACCACAAAACCTCCCAGCTAACTATAGACCTATAGCCTCAATTCCGCTATATGTCAAAATTATAGAAGGCCTAGTAGCCAAACTCCTCACCAATTACATAGAGGACCACAACCTACTCCACCCCATGCAATCAGGATTCAGAACAAACTTCAGCACAGAGACATTACTAGGCTCCCTCATGGATACCGTTAGACAACAACTTAGTACAGGAAAAAAAATGCTACTCATACAACTGGACCTATCGGCGGCATTCGACCTAGTAGACCACAACATCCTTCTACAGATCTTAGATGCAATAGGCATCTCAGATAAAGTATACGCCTGGTTCGAAGGATTCCTAAAACTCAGAACCTACAGCGTAAAATCAAACAAAGAAAAATCAGAATCCTGGTCAAACCCCTGCGGCGTACCACAAGGATCTCCACTATCCCCCACCCTCTTCAATCTATACACTGCCTCTCTAGGAACTCATCTGGATAATCTAGGCATAACATCCTATAGCTATGCGGATGACATCACCATCCTCATCCCATACGATCATTCCAAACCAACCATGACGGACGAACTTCACCAAACACTGGAAGCAGTCACAACCTGGATGGAAAATCACAAACTTAAACTCAACCAAGACAAAACCAAATTCATCCTCCTAGAAAACGACAAGATCCAAACCACAACCATACTAGACATAAACGCAACCAAATATCCCATCCAAACAACCATAAAACTACTAGGCATGACCATAGACAGATGCTGCACAATGCAACCGCAAATAAACAAAACAACTCAAAAATCATTCGCAATCATGAGAAACCTGAGACAAGTCCGAAAATTCTTTGAAAGTACACAATTCCTACTTATAGTACAATCCCTGATACTAGGCATACTGGACTACTGTAACATACTATTCCTCCCATGTCCAGCAAATACGATAAGACAACTCCAAACAATCCAAAATACAGCCTTAAGACTCGTCTATTCATTGAGAAAACACGACCACATCACTGAGGCCTTCATCAACTCACACTGGCTCCCAATCCAAGAAAGAATCCAATTCAAATTCTACTGCATATTATTTAAAACCCTACACGGAGACAGCCCATCATACCTGAACAATCGCCTCATCCAAGCAACCAACACCAGACACAGAAAAACGCACTCCCCATTCATACCCCCCCCATCCAAAGAAGTAAAAAGAACAAAACAACATGACGGCCTCCTAGCCACACAAGCTGCAAGACTGGACAAACAGATTTCCAACCTTCTGATGACAACCCCAGACTATAAGACGTTCAGAAAAGAAATAAAAACCACACTTTTCAAGAAATTCCTAAAACAGCAATAACAACACGACCTCTAAAAGCCCTTAAGATCTACATCTAACCTATCTAGCTATTCATTATAATTCATGTAATTATGTAATTCTGTAATTATGTAACTCTGTAATTCTATAATTCTCTAACTCTGTAATTCTGTAATTCTGTAATTCATTGTAATCCTGTCCTTAAACTAACCTTTTGTAATCCGCCTTGAACCGCAAGGTAATGGCGGAATAGAAATCCCGAATGTAATGTAATGTAATGTAATGTATACGTTGAAAAATAGATGGATCATGTAAGTGGGTAGACATATGTTGTAGTTCTAACTCTTTGATAGAAGATTCTAAGTCTTTCTCTTTTTTCATGGATTGTTTCTTTTTCCAAGAGGCGAGATTGATAAGTTCACCCCTAAGGGAGACTTTATAAGCCTCCCAGACAATGGATGGGCAAATTTCTGGATCTTTGGAGTTAAGTTCGAAGAATTCAGCAGTGAAAGATTGAATTTTGTCAGCTATTTCTGAGTCTAAGAGTAAAGCATTGTTTAGTCTCCAAGAAGAAGATTCTTTGCGGGGGGCAGAGATAAGTAGGTGTAGGGAGGTGGCCGCATGATCTGTAAGAGAGATTGGGTGAATAACATTGTTTGCCAGGTCCTGAATGAGAGAGGAGGATATAAGAAAGAAGTCTATTCTTGAGTAGGTATTATGAGGTGGTGAGAAGTGAGAGTATTCTCTACCCTTTGGATTAAACAAACGCCATGGATCTACAAGGGAGAAGGCATCTTTAAGGGCATGTAAGGCTGTGAATGACTTGGATTTGGAGGGTTTGCAAGAAGATGATCTATCAATATAAATATCTTGAATTTGATTGAAATCGCCTCCAAGTACTAAAGGGCAAGAACTGTATTCTACTAACGCCATCTGAAGGTCTTGGAAAAATTCTGGGTGGTCTAGGACTGGAGCATAAATGTTAAGGAACACAAAGTTCACTGAGTGCAACGCAGCGTGCACCAAGCACCATCTTCCATCCTTGTCCGTCGTAGAAGAGTGAACTACAGGAGAGAGTTTATCATGGAAAAATATTGAGACTCCATTTTTCTTACGCTGGGTCGCCCCTCCGCTTCACTTATAGCCTCAATAAGAGAGAGACAGCCAGCATTCTCCCCTTCACTGACAGCCTTAGTCAGAAAGAGAGAGGGATAGCATCCTCCCTTTCACTGGCAGTCTCAAGCAGAGAGAGAAAAAGAACACTCTCCTCTTTAATGAGGGGCTCAGTCAGACTTAGAGAGTAACAGGCGCCCCCCTCCCCTGGCAGTCTCAAGCAGAGAGAAAGAAAACACTTCACTATCTCAATCAGAAAGAGATAGGCCCCTCCCCCTAACTGGCAGTCTCACCCAGAGAGAGAAAACATCTTTCCCTTCACTGACAGTCTCATCCAAAGAGACAGAGAGCACTCCCCCACAAAACAAAAACAAACACCTCAAACAGAAAGAGACAAGAGAGTGCACCCTCCCCATTCTCATTGCCAAACTCATTCAAAAAGAGAGAGAGAGCTACAGATAACAATCCAATTGCACAGTTCAAGAGCATAGTGTTATTTCTCTGCCATGTAGCAATAAGTCAATTATACCACGCCCTATTACTATTCACAGCAGTTTGCTCGGGTTAGGGATACCCAACCCCAGGCTGATTTATTTCTAATTTATATGCACGGCCTGAAATAAAAGAATAATAATACCTAGGTGCCAAATCCCCTCAATGGACCCAAGAAGTTTGCTCAATATTGGGGGTGCCCATCAGCATCCACAATGCATTAGCAGTGGTGGTAATCCTGAGAATACTCTATTAATAATGCAATGGTCCCTCTTTGAGGGCCGCAATCCAGTCGGGTTTTCAGGATTTCACCAATGAATATGCATTGAAAGCAGTGCATGCCCATAGATCTCATGCATATTCATTGCGGAAATCAAGAAAACCCAAATGTTCTTTCTTGTACAGTGACTATCTCCGCCCTGGGCTGCAGACGTCAGCCCAGCAACTGGCAATCTATTCACCGAGCCAAGCAGCAGAGCCCGCCCCCTTCTCCCTCGCCACCAATCACCTGGCCCGAGAAGCTAAGGTCAAGCCGCAGTTCCGCGGTGAGTGCATTGTGGGACCGTCAGCACCCGGCGTCGTCAGCCATTGGCTGCTGGCGCGGCGCGTGCGCTCAGGCCTCGGCTTCGCCTTCTGCGTCCGGGGGCGGGGGGCGTGGCGAGGCGAAACCCCTCCCCCCCCCCAAAAAAAAAAACAGTTGGAGACGGAAGCGGAGCCTGGAGGGGGGCGGGGAAGAGCGGCGGAGCTGGCTGACGGCCTTCGGTCGCTTCTAAGGCGCCCCTCGAGCGTCAGTCGGAAGAGCCGGAGACGCGGTCGACCAGCGGGACCCGAGGCTGCTTGGTGGGTTTCTCGATATCAGGCCGCCTCGGAGGCTTTTCTAGCTCTTAAATCGGTTTTCTCTTTCCTTCTTTCTATTTTCTGTCTCTTTGATTTTTGATCTTGGAAATGTATTATACAGTTTTATTTTAATCTCGGGGTCGTTTTTCTCAAGTCCCTAATTTCATTTTACTTTCTAAACCCCTTAGGTCAGTAAAATGCAGGAGCCCTAGATCAAATCTTAAATAAACATATAGGGTCTGCTTTACAAAGCCGCACTAGTGGCCCTGAAGATTTAAAGGGCTTCAGGGCTGTTGCTGGCGGCTTCCTAAAACAGGCGGATAGTGCTGAAAGGCATACACAGTGCTGTACATTTTGATATTTATAGACGGCCCCTGCTCGGAAGAGCTTACAATCCAACTTGGACAGACATGACATATAGGGTTGGGGATGCAGAACCCAAGGTGAGAGGAGTTAGGAGTCGAAAGCAGTCTCGAAGAGGTGGGCTGACATTTATAGACGGTCCCTGCTCGGAAGAGCTTACAATCTAACTTGGACAGACAGACAGACATGACATAGGGTTGGAGATGCAGAACCCAAGGTGAGAGGAGTTAGGAGTCAGCCTCAAAGAGGTGGGCTGACATTTATAGACGGCCCCTGCTCGGAAGAGCTTACAATCCAACTTGGACAGACATGACATATAGGGTTGGGGATGCAGAACCCAAGGTGAGAGGAGTTAGGAGTCGAAAGCAGTCTCAAAGAGGTGGGTTGACATTTATAGACGGTCCCTGCCCGGAAGAGCTTACAATCTAACTTGGACAGACAGACAGACAGACATGACATAGGGTTGGAGATGCAGAACCCAAGGTGAGAGGAGTTAGGAGTCGAAAGCAGTCTCAAAGAGGTGGGCTGACATTTATAGACGGTCCCTGCTCAGAAGAGCTTACAATCTAACGTGGACAGACATGACATAGGGTTGGAGATGCAGAGCCCAAGGTGAGAGGAGTTAGGAGTCGAAAGCACTCTCAAAGAGGTGGGCTTACATTTATAGACAGTCCCTGCTTGGAAGAGCTTACAATCTAACTTGGATAGACATGACATATAGGGTTGGGGATGCAGAACCCAAAGTGAGGAGTCGAAAGCACTCTCAAAGTGGTGGACTTTTAACTGGGCCTTGAACACTGTTAGAGACAGAGCCTGCCATAGGGATTCGGATGTTTCCCATTGAAACAAAGAATAGCAGACATTACAGACAATGCGCATATACAAACTACTACAACCCAACCATACAGCGCTTAGAGAAAAAATATAAACATTGTTTTAATTATGTATGTTGGATTGTAACTCGCTCAGAATTGTCGGATGGTTACGAGTAATACATTTTTAAATAAAATGGTGCAAAACTACAAGACTCGTAGCAAATAAGATCCTATTTCCAATTTTTTCACCTTCTTTCCCCCTCCCCCCCAATGCGCTGTCACTACATCACAGTATCCTCAGAGGTAGAAGTGTTGCCAGCAGTCTATACATTTTATAGCACATTTCTCCCCCCCCCACCCAATACTTTCCAATCTCCACTGTTCCCATCCTGCCATTTGGGACATAAGAGTCATCCAGTGTGACAATTATGGCAAAGTATCCCCAATCCAGTGCTGCAGTATAACTTTCTTTGCTAGATTATTTGTGTGTATGGGTAGGGATACATGACACTAAAGTCATGTTTTTATATTCGTGGCCTTTGAAACTTGATTGAGGGTTATTGTGTGTTTGATTTAGGCTCTTTATTGAATGTCAGTAAACTCAAATAACCTTCAGTGTGTGTTTTTGCCTGCAGGAAAGGTGGGCAGTTTTTAAAAAGCCTGTGTACCTGCCTAAATAACTGAGAAATTAACCTTGAGATGTGTGTATATCCCAGAAAACATTTAATATCTAAAAGTATGATGGCCAATGACCAGAGAATTGGATAGAAGGAGTGTGCTAGATGTGATGTATTTATGCTTTAGCAAAGCCTTTGATCATGTTCCACACAGATGTCTGATAAATAAACTGAGTGCCCTGCCCTCGGGCTGGTCTATTCTTCGGCCTGTTCTTTTTAACATTTTTATAAGCCATATTGCTGAAGGGCTGTCGGGTAAGATTTGCCTCTTTGTAGATGATATCAAAATCTGCAATAGAGTAGACACCCAGAATGGTGTGAATAACATGAAGAAAGACAGCGAAGCTTGAAGAATGGTCTGAAATTTGGCAGCTAAAATTTAATGCTAAGAAATGCAAGGTCATGCATTTGGGCTGCAAAAACCTGAAGGAACGGTACAGTTTAGGACAAGGGTCTCAAAGTCCCTCCTTGAGGGCCACAATCCAGTCGGGTTTTCAGGATTTCCCCAATGAATATGCATGAAATCTATGTGCATGCACCACTTTCAATGCATATTCAAATACTTGAAGGGTATTAACGTAGAACAAAATCTTTTCCAGAGAAAGGAAAATGGTAAAACCAGAGGACATAATTTGAGGTTGAGGGGTGGTAGATTCAAGAGCAATGTTAGGAAATTCTACTTTACGGAGAGGGTGGTGGATGCCTGGAATGCGCTCCCGAGAGAGGTGGTGGAGAGTAAAACTGTGACTGAGTTCAAAGAAGCGTGGGATGAACACAGAGGATCTAGAATCAGAAAATACTATTAAATATTGAACTAAGGCCAGTACTGGGCAGACTTGCACGGTCTGTGTTTGTGTATGGCCGTTTGGTGGGGGATGGGCTGGGAAGGGCTTCAGTGGCTGGGAGGGTATAGATGGGCTGGAGTAGGTTTTAACAGAGATTTCGGCAGTTGGAACCCAAGCAAAGTACTGGGTAGAGCTTTGGATTCTTGCCCAGAAATAGCTAAGAAAAAAATTAAAAATTTTAAATTGAATCAGGTTGGGCAGACTGGATGGACCATTCGGGTCTTTATCTGCTGTCATCTACTATGTTGGGGAAATCCTGAAACCCCGACTGGATTGCGGCCCTCAAGGAGGGACTTTGAGATCCCTAATTTAGGGGGTGAAGAACTTATGTGCACGACAGAAGAGTGGGACTTGGGTGTGATTGTATGTGATGATCTTAAGGTGGCCAAACAGGTTGAAAAGGTGACAGTGAAAGTCAGAAGGATGCTAGAGTGCATAGGAAGAGGTATGGCTAGTAGAAAAAAGGAGGTATTGATGCCCCTGTCTAAGACTCTGGTGAGGCCTCATTTAGAATATTGTGTACAATTCTGGAGATCGCACCTTCAAAAAATATAAAAAGGATGGAGTCGGTCCAGAGGAAGGCTGCTAAAATGGTGTGTGGCCTTCATCATAAGGCGTATAGGGACAGACTTAAAGATCTCACTATGTATGTTGAAACTTGAGCAACTGATTCATATTAAGCCTTTTTCAAAGGACTTATAATTTTTTGGCTATTGTTGTTGGGCATCAGCTGTGTTTAATGTGTATAGGCACTGGGGTCAAACTTACTAAAGGTCTTGAGAGATCTTAGGGGGCCTGTTAACTTCATGCTATCATTACAAAAGCTTTTTGAAGCATTCCACTGTGAGCAGCAGAATTAAGAGCTGGCTTCTGGATCTGCTGACCCACATGGACTGGAGGCACGGTGGCACCAGTTCTATTAAAGCATGGGCAGATGGAATGGAACCCTGCAAGTGTTTGGCAGGTGTATGCTGGTAGTAGATCGTTCCATGTCCCCAGAGGGCTTCCGTTTCAAGAGGTAGATTAACCCATGAATGAAATATAGCCCTATGGAAAATAATGGTCTCTGTATTAAATAACATGAATGAGTACATTTATTTAGTTAAAATATTTTTTGCCACTTAATCTTGTGGTTCTAGGTGGTGCACAATAATCTGTTCTTAAGTTTGTATCAGACAGTAGAAGGCAAATTGACTAGTACAGGGTTACAAGGAATATCTGGGCTGCTTCCCCACTCCAGCTGTTGCTGTAGAGTAGGATTTGTGAGGCATGATTGCTGAAATATTTTAAGAGATACACATTGTCCCTTTCGATAAATAGAACTGGTAATACTCAGCTGAAATTAATAGATGATACGTCTGGATTTAGTTCTTTAGAAAGAAGCCCAGAACTTTATATGCACACCAGTAAAGCTTCTTCATGAAGCAGCTGCAGTGCTACTAACATCAAAGTGGATTCTGTAAATTGTTTGTACAGATACATATCTACGGGGTGCAGTAAGGTGAAAGCACAGTCTGAATTTTTTTGCCCATCACAAACATCTTTTGGTTGCATACTTTACTATCTCAAAATACATGAAGTTTCTGATTCATTTAGGACTCTCTTTACAAAGCCACAGGGTAGAGGTTTTCTACTGCGGGTCAGTGAGGTAAAGATTCTGATGTTCATAGGAATTCTATGAGCGTCTGAGATTTACTTCACCGGCCTGCGGTAGAAACCTCTACCATGGCTTTGTAAAACCCAGCATTAGTGTATTGTTAAATCCATTTGCTGCTATGCCGATAAAGATAACATGCAGATTATAATGTAAACCTCTTTGATTGTACTACAGAAAGGTGGTATATCAACTCCATGACCTTTACCACTTTATACAGTCGCCACCAAAATATGGTAATCTTGAGAAACTGGAATAATCTTTTCTTTTCAAGTGTGGTTTGTGTTACTTGTTCCTCTCCATATGAGGCCCTGAATTGTTTTGCCAGAGTAGATCTTTACTCAATATGGCTGCATGCTTATGGTTGATTTGTTTTTCTGCAGCATGGATTTATAGAGCTCTGTGGAAGACAATCGGAGAGATGAAGTGAATGGTCAGCACAAGGCATGGACCCACAATAAATGAATGGTCCCTTCTTTGAAGAGTTTACGGTTGGTGCGATGTGATGAGACAGACATGACATGATTGTGATACTGAAGGGCCTGCTGCTGGAGTAATCAGCGAGGGCATGAAGACCTGGAACACTTCTCTGCCCAGAGAGAAGAGGTGTGAACTTCAGAGGTACAGGACTACAAGAGAGAAAGCTTGGACAAGACTGGGGTCCGAGAGAGTTCAGAGGAGCTGAAGACGTGAATTGTTAGTCTGCTGCTCTGTGTACGGATCGGCCCTAACCCATCCCCAGAGGCAGGTAACGCATGATGCTGTCACCTGACAGTAATATTATCTTTATTTAAAATGTTCAGAAAACAGGAGATGTTTATTTCTGAGTTCACTGTTCCTCCCCTAGGAGAGTACATAGTACAGTGGTTTTCCATTTGACCTTTGCTTGCTGTAAAGTGACCTTATCTTTTGGATATCTTTGCTCCTGTTGGCCAAGTTTATAATCGGATCCAAACTTATGTATGGTTTGGGCATGGATTGAGGTGACTCATTCTTGTGATCATGTGTGAGGAGATGGTAAATTGTGGCAACTTGGGGGAGGGGGAAAGGAATCTTAGTCAGCTGTTGCTTCTTGGTGATGTATGTACGTTATCTTTATGTTTAAACCATTTTTATTGATGACAAAAATCCCACAAAACAATACAACACAGAGTGTCATCAAGTTTTACAATTTGCAGAGCAAGCAACCAATACCAAATACAACCCCCCATCCCACCCAAGAATTACCCGCCCCCCCCCTTTGTATCCCTTCCCTCCTCCCAACCATATACAATAGAACAAGGATCGAATGTTATCTTTAAAGAGTTCCTTCTACGCAAAAAAGGAGAAAAACTCCCGATTTTTACTAAACCTTTCTTGCTCAAGAATTTTAAAGTTTCAGTTCCTGTCCACCTAGAAGAGGATTAAGGCCAGCTAGGAATCGGCAGCTTTCTTTTTGTATAGCTATTTTGTGCAGTATTCTAAATATAATGAATTGTTGAATTCTGTACCATAATACAAAAGTACATAGCTTTATCCAACGTCAGTTTGTCATCCTAATTTGTGGGAATAATATCATTAAGATAAAGCCTTTTGTCTATTGTTTTCTTTTCAATGTATGTTAATCTAGGTATACCCAGAATATAAACATTACTACTATAGTGCTCCCTCGGTCATTCGTGGTATTTTCTGACTGCAAATGACCCGGCAGGAGAGGGCAGCTGGAACACCGGCAAATGAGGGAGATTACTCGCTGTATGCTCTGACCGCCTCTTCCTGCACTAAAGTCGGGCCTCACCAATCAGGAGCTATGTGTCAAAGCAGCTCCTGATTGGTGAGGCCCAAAAAGGCGGTTGGAGCATACCGCAAGTGATTTCCTTCACTTGCCGGCGCGCCGGCTGCTCTCTCCTGTCTCCCCCACTAAAAACACCTACGGACATGACTTCAACCACTGGATTTCGGGCTGAAGAGGGCTCTGGTGTAATCAGCTAGAGAAGCTTGTTCACCTCCCTGCCCAAACCTCAGTAGTGCGTGTGCCGACAGCGGGAGATAACCGCAGGCTTGGGCGCTTTCCATCACGCCGGTACAGGCTTTCCTGCCTCGTGCACACAGCTGCTCCGAGATTCCTCGCCGGAGTGCGTGCCTCCTGTGAGGTACCCGAATCACGTGCTTTTCTGTTCAGCGTTCGGGCTCATGGCTGTCGCTGCCTATCCCCACGTCTCCCCCACTAAAAACCGTATTTGCAGTTTTTCAAGATTTCCTGGAACGGAACCCCTGCGAATATCGGGGGAGTACTGTACTACTATTTATTATTGTATTTCTATAGCGCTGTACGTTAGGAACATAAGAATAGCCTTTCTGGGTCAGTAGCCTGTCATCACTAGTACCTGACGTTGCTCGAAAGAGTTTCCAATCCAAGACACACACAGGATAAAGGTGAATCTATACACATTGCTTAGATAGGGATTTACAAGGGGACTGATGAGGTGGCTAGGGTAGGAGACTATAGAAAGAATGGCACAGATATTGGTGGTTTACAGGTTGGTAGGGTTATAATAGAAAATGCCCCCTCCCCATCACATAAAACGTAATATGGACTTCATTTGTGTGTGTGTGTGTGAGAGATGCTCCTTCTCTGTAAGATAGTGTCTATTATAGATTATACACAGGTCCTATATGAAAGTCTTTAATGCTTTGCAATTAACAGTGATAGATTATCTATGATGTGCTTTCATGGTTTCTAAAATAGTTTTTTAATTTCCAGTTTAAATACCAAAACGACTGTTGTGGCTTGCAATTTTCTGCAGGTTGACAGTAAAAGTTTCTGTTACCTTGTAAAATACCTCTGATACCTTCTGTATTACCCATTGGTTGATGCTCTAGGAATGTTATAGGGAAGATGCTCGGGATATGTGTGGATGAAAGGTAGCACCTGCTTTGATAAAATACCTAACCAGCAGGTGTTCATGTGTGCGCCTGCTTTGTATCGGTGCATAGGTTGATTTATACAATTTCAATTGTACTTCACACGACATCTTGGAATAGAAAAGAAGATTTGAGTTGAAATTCTTACAATAAGTAATAAATGTGAGTATCGATTGAACTTCTTTTTTCCCCTTTTCTCTAAGTCTGCCATACTTTGAGGGGTGAAATACCATTTAGGAAGATCTTTTGTAAGAAAGGTATAGCCTGTGCCTTTGTTGCCCGAAGTAGACTTTTGTCCTTGGTAATGAGTGTTCTGCCCTCCTCCTCCAGTATGGCTCAAAGTTTAAAATGGGAACTATTGGCCGGGGTATTTAACTCCTCATCAGGGCTTAGACATGCTCTTTGCCTGTTTAGTTCTGATTACTAAGAAGCAATTGCTTACAGGCTGGACTAGCGCAAAAAACACCCATGCTAAGGATGAGCACAAATTGTATTTAAATGAGGTCATTTGTTCCTTCCCAATGCTCAGAGAAAAGTGCATAAACAAACCCTCCCAAACCTAACACCAGCTCTGAGCTGTTGGAGTGTTTAAGAAAGAGATTCTAATTTTTTCAGCTTAAAATCTGGCACTTTTGATTTCTTTCACAAACGGAAGGAAACCTGTGCAAGCCTCTTTAAGTGCTGGAATTGAAAACCAAATGTGTGCAGGTCCGAGCAAACCCAAAAATGAAAGCACACATGGGCGCCTGTTTTTTGCACCTACATATAAGCCTTTCAAGTGAAAAAAAAAATTGAAGACCTTATATTTAAGGGCACAGGTGCAGAGCTGTGTTTATTGCAAAACTCTTCTGCACATGCTCCAGGCACGTTCTTCCTCCTTACTTTTGGTCTCACAGCGCCCAAACCATTAATGTTGAGCATTGGCCCATTAGAGCAGGACATCGTTATCACATTGGCTTTTTTTTCTCACTGCAGTTTAAAGATGGCAGAATTCCTGCAGAAGCGAGGCAAAAAGAGGAATGACGATGGGATTGGAAGTGTAGTGGACTTCCTGTTGGCAAATGCAAGGCTGGTCCTGGGAGTTGGAGGTGCAGTTATGCTGGGCATCGCAACTCTGGCTGTGAAACGGGTGAGTGTTTCAGGTGCTTATTGGGACCCTAATTTGCATTTGTCAGGGAAATTTTGTCTTTGTTTCAACTACTTGAAATATGAAATTACTCAGACATATACATAGTTTAAATCAAATAAATCTTGCACATGTCTGTATTCTGATTTGTTATTAACAGTGGAGTATTTTTACTTAATAAGAACATAACACTAGCCATCCTGGGTCAGACTAATGGTCCATCTAGCCCAGTATCCTGTTTCCACAGTGGCCAATCTAGGTCACAAAAACCTGGCAGAAACCCAAAGAGAAGCAACATGCCATGCTACCAATCCTAGGGCAAGCAGTGGCTTTTTTTTTAAACCCATCGATGTTAACCGCTGTTACCACGTCCTCTGGCAATGAGTTCCAGAGCTTAATTATTCTTTGAGTGAAAAAAAAAGTATTTCCCTGTAACTTTTGAGTGTTCTCTAGTCTTTGTACTTTTTGAAAGGGTAAAAAATGGATTCCCTTGGACCCGTTCGATTCGACTTCAATCCTATCTCCCTTCAGCCATCTCTTTTCCAAGCTAAAGTGCTCTAACCTCATGCGAGAGGAATTCCTTCCCCTTTGTCAGTTTAGTTCCTCTTCTTTGAACCTTTTATGGTTCAAAAGAAAAGGAACTAAAATGAATTGAATGCAATACTTGAGGTGTGGTTGCAACATGAAGCGATTCACTCATTGGTAATACAATATGAGCTCTTTTCTTTCCCCAGCAGACATGGTTGCCTTTTATTTCATCACCTCGCCAGGAGATGACCCCACCCTTTTATGACATTAGACTTGGTGCAACTATTTCTAGAAGTTCTTTTCTTTTGGGGAATGGGGGCATTTGAGTGACAGTTTTAACATTAAATTATGGTTTTATTTACTTGTTTCCTTTTCAATCAGCTTATTGAGCGCGCTACCAGCCCACCTGATGATAAAGAGGAGGTTG
Organism: Geotrypetes seraphini; assembly: GCF_902459505.1. Classification (NCBI taxonomy): domain Eukaryota; kingdom Metazoa; phylum Chordata; class Amphibia; order Gymnophiona; family Dermophiidae; genus Geotrypetes; species Geotrypetes seraphini. The sequence continues at coordinate 8,443,187 of NC_047094.1, read as the reverse complement.
CAAAGGTGGAACAGACTTTGATTGAGGAGAGCTGGAAAGAAGTAAACTGGCCAAATTCATCACCCAAACTTTTACAGAGAGCAAATCGGGCTGCCCTCAGCGAGCCTCTTCCTCCCACTGCTACAGGTCTGGATCAGCATCTTATCTTTGAGCTTTCTCTTAAATTCTCAGGGCAATATTTTAGTTCTCATCATCCTGCGCCGCTTTCCATGCAGGAATCAGCAGTGTGTTAAGCATTTATAAACTTATCCATCCAGTCCTCAAATGTGCCATGCTAACAGAATAGCATTACCGGACTTGATGGACCCAGGGTCTGATCCGGAGATGGCAATTCTTATGTTCTTATGAATCTTTCAGCAGAATATAATAGCCCCAATATTCAAAGAGGTTAACCCTTTAACTGATGTTGAATGAGAGCAACAGTACCAAGTAACAAGCATTTGAAGATGCAGATCTGCATGTTGCTTCTGAGCAACAATGCCAAATAAAGGGTTAAACCTGAGCTGGCAAGCAACCTATGCCCAGTGGCATTTAACCATGTAGTATTCCCCCAAATATCTTCACAACCAGCTAGGCTAGAAGCAGAGCCACAACTTAGCTATCCTAACTATATGTGTTGTGTTAACCAGGCACGTGTCTAAATATTGGCTGGTGCCCAGATAACGTCCAGATCAGTACACACATTCATTGCCAGGGGCTGCACATACTTAGAAGCCATACATCATCATGGGCTGAACATTGCCCCCTTAAAAGGTGGAATTTTCTTTTAGTATACTGTAATTTGCTAGTTTATAATAGTTGTCAGAAGATCTTGCACGGCACAAACATTGTAATAGCTCAGAAGGCCTGCTAGCCCCCTCTCTGCATCCAGATTGCTATCAAACTGGGCTTCAGTGCCACATTATTAGGTTATGAATTCTTCTGATCTCTCTTTGCATTAACGCTATTAGGATGGCTTATTTTATTAGAGTAATAATATCCACTGTGCAATGTATGCTGACTTCCAGCGAGCCTTACATATCCTATGGATGAGTTTAAATGTTAGTTTCTTTTATCTTTGTGGGACTTTTTCCAAGTTCAGCTCTTGCTAGCTCCTTGCGTATTCTGTAGGTTTAACATATCTATTGTAAAGCACCAGCAGCTGTGTAGGAGGCAAATGTTGATTTTTTTTCTTTGCTCTTTCCCCGCTCAAGAAGCCCCTCTTCACAATGTTGCTGAGCAGGAGCTACTCCGAGGTGATGTGAAGATGATTCAGCTGTCTTCCACGCTGCAGGAGAAGCTGCTGGATTACTACCAAAATTACACAGTTATAGCAGAAAGTGAGATTTTTCAAAGCAAGCAGCTAGCTGAAGCTATCTGTGTCGAATTGCAGGACTTCCTCCGCCTCAAGCACCCTGAAATGCCTTTTGCTACTATGTACCTTAGCGGTTCACTGGTGGATGATCTCCAGGCTGTCACTGCAGACCATGTTTGTTTTATGGTGCCACTAGTTTTGGAACCCACACTCTGGAACTTTATTCCAGGTGAAGAAACCATCCTGAGCAATCCTCAGTTCTGGATGGTAAGACGGAAGGCCCTGGAGTATTTTGTCCGTGGGAGCAGTCCCTGGGATAGGTTTATAGTGGGTGGCTACCTTTCTTCAACTATGTTTATTGAATCTCTTCATAAAATCTTGGTGGGCTCCATTAACTGGCCAGTCATAGGCAGCATGTTGGAGTGTATCATCAGACCTGTGGTGGCACCTGAAGAACTTAAGTTGGAAGTAAAACATGGTCAGAACAACATGAGCATTTCTATCTTCACTATGGCAAAAATGGGAGAAGTAGTGCTACTAGCTGTACCATACTTAAAGGGCCCTATGGATAACCTGTGGTGCCAGAGCTTTTATACAGCGGAGACACAGACACTTCTGGATTTGGACAGCAGAGACTCTGGCATCAGACGCTGTTGTCTCAAAATACTAAAGAGCATCTGCAAAGATCACCCCTCCCTGAGCAAACTAACCGGAAGCCACCTGACCCATGTCATCCTCCATCTCTGTGATACAGAATCTGATTGGACAGAGACAAATTTAGCTGACAGGTTTCAGCAAGTACTGGAAGAGCTCATTGGTTACTTGGAGAAAGGCGTCCTTCCCTGCTATTTTGATAGCAGAGTAAACTTGTTTTCTGACTTGCAGGAAGACGAAATTGATGAGATGGGATATGTTTTGTATAGCGCTTTAGGGACGCCAGAGGCTTTGTTGCAAAAATGTGGATAAAAATGATCAGCTGTGTCCTACGTGAAACTTGTAACTATTCTGGTTTCTGGGACTCCTCCTGAAAATATCAAAAAGTATAAGAGGAGGGAGAGAATATAACTTTAGTTACCATACTAGGTAATTCTTGACCACAATTGAAGTATTTAATACAACAATCTTAACTATACTTCTTGGCTGATATTTCAGTTTTCTGCAATGTGGTTAAAACTTTCCTAGCAGAAGTTGTGTTATGAAAAAGTAGAAAACTGTCCCAGCTATGAGTGATCAGATTGCATTCAGTTGAGCAAGGCTTGGTACCTGCAATGTGACAAATCAATTTTACTGAAATACATGATGTTTTGCTTAAGAAAAATAAGAAACAGGGCTGACTTTTAGCTCAGGCTGCTGGAGGAGATTTGCTCAGAGGTCTGCGAGGTTTAAATATGCTGGAATGCAGGGAAGGCTTCTGGCATTGCAGCACCTCTTACGGGAAGCTCCAGCCTTCAGTGCAAGTGAGGGTACTGGTCGCCAGGGCCAACAGTTAGGGGCACATACTGTGTTGGGGGAGGAAACACTTAAAAATCTGCAATGTTTGTGAATGTCCAGACTTTGGAAAGATAACCATGTTCCTATCACTTTCATATTTTCTGTTAGTAAAGCCCTTGTAAAGAAGAGGTTGTCAGATTGATATAAACTCTTACAGTGCTAATAAACTGTTCCTAAGATGTTACTTTTGCTAGATGTAAAGGTTTGCTTGCCCCATCGGCCTTACCACTTAGGCATCAGTTTGCATTTGCTTTGTACTTACTAAAACCTATTTTCCCAATAGCCTACCTAGCTAGTGCAATGAAGCCATCTATTCCTGGCCTACTGGGCCTTGTAGTGATAGCCCTTGTAGCCTTCCATCAAATTACTCCTGTTGCTGAAGTATCAAACCCTACCCTTTATAGGCTTAGGGAACCAATGCTAGCCAGACCGGAGTGGGCCTATTTAGAGGATTTTCATAAATGGTGGCAATGGGCATTCAGCCAGATCCAGCAGGTCACTCATGCTTTGGCCAGAGAGGTAACAAGACACCACACGGAGGAGACATTTTGTAAAATAGTCTGCAGGTCCAATCCAGGTAAGTGCCATTTCATTCAACATCCTTTTGGGAGAGTGGCTACTCCCTTTGCCCCCCCCCCACTCCCCCAGCTAAGCCTTTGCTTGTACGTGTGCCATCTTTTCTGTGGGTAGAAGCAGGAAGAGCAGCATATGAACCTGAGTAAGATCAATAGCTGTTTTGCACTGGGGACAGAGATGGTTTTCCATCACCTCCGGGTTCTAACATCAATTTTACTCTGAATGTTACAGGGCTCATATCCAAGCCACTTCTAGCTGCTGTTTTTGCAGTGCAGTTTGAGCATCATTGCTCCCTCTCATGACAGAATCAAGATGCTGTCAGTTGAGTGGACGGATCCCTACTATGCAAATCAAGGCCAGGAGTATTTAGACTCGGATGACTCCTAAGCTGTAATTGTGTCAAGTTCCACTTACCTCTTTATTTTTGGTTATCAAGTGCATTCACCAGCTTTGGATTTTGTTACTTGCCTTTCCAAATCTGAGCTCAACTGGTTACAAAGGCAGGTAAGATAGGTATTTCCCTGTCTCAGATGACTTTAGGTATAAACTTGGACGATGGAGGATGAAGTGTCTTGCCCAAGATATGGAGGGATTGGGGATGATGCTTTGCACTACAGCCAGAGGCCATATGGGATGAAAGCTAAGAATTGTTTCCACTGTCCGCTGGACAGGGTGAGAGGAGTTCCTTGATAGCAGTTGAGGAGCCAAAGTCTGCTGTATTCTTAATAAGTATTCTATGTATTTTGTTTCTATGCATTGTCCAACCATTACGTGTTCAAAGTGGTTGCTGATAGATTTATTTTTGCGATACTTGAGAGATATTTCTCAGTGTATTAATAATCTGTGCTACCAGACTTGCACAAGAATAAATATGGAACATTAATAAGTGATTTGTAGTTGGCTGTAGCTGTTCTTGGAAGATTTTTGACCATCCTTGTGTGCTGCTACTTTCTTGTAAATCTTGAGTAATTATATTTTAAATAACATTTCATACAGTGGTGAGAATAAAGCTTTTTAAAATATGTAATGCTTTACAGCCTTGTAACAATGTTTGTTCTTTATACGTGGTGGGGTACATCTTATCCTGGCATTCAAATGCAGCAGTTCTAGGTAATGAAGGATAAGGATCACCTTGCATCATTTTAAAACTATGAGCCTACAGTCTTAGGACCAAACAGGCCAAGACTAGGTACTGTATTGGGATGAGTTCACTAGCATCAGTTTGCTTACAAAAGTAACGTATGTACTCGAATATAAGTCGATCCAAGTATAAAACTAGGTACCCTTTTTCCCTGAAAAAAGGTTGACTTGAATATAAGATGTGGAGTTTAATGTTCATCTGCCCTGCCAGGATCTGTGCCTTGCCCCCTCCCAGGCTCCTCACCCAGCCCCCTGCCCTCCCTGGCACTCTACCCTGTCTTCCCTCTCTCCTGATGTCCTGCAGGCCTCCCACTGGGCCTTCCATATGACCTGCTGGGCTGGAATAGGAGGGATTACTCCTGTCCCAGGTTCTTTGCCAATTTTTTTTTTACCTCCCGTCTTGTACCTTTTTGAATCCCTGGTGGTCCAGGAGCGAGCTTTTCTTGCTACTGCACCGTGCTGAGCACCTCCTTGAATGGCTGCCTCGAGGCCCAGTGGTGCACTGGGCATGAGCAAGCTTTCCTCGCTCCTGCACGGCACTGAGCCGCTCACTGAATGGCCGCCACAAGAACTTGAGAGCCATTCAGCAAGTGGTTCAGTGTCAGGAAGGAGCAAGGAAAGCTTGCTTATGCCCGGTGCACTGCTGGGCCTTGAGAACTCGAAGTGGCCATTCAGGGAGTGGGGCAAGGAAAACTCACTCCTGCCTGGTACACTGCTGGACCACCAGGGATTCAAAAAGTTAAGCAGGAGGTAGATGAAAAAAATTTGGCAGAGTTGGCTGGGACAGGAGGGATCCCTCCTCCCTTTGCCCACCCCACCAGGCCATACGGCAGGCCCAGCTGAGGCTTGCAACAAGGAGAAATTAGGTTCTTACCTGCTAATTTTCTTTCTGTTAGCTTGTGGAATGGTATAGTCCTTAAAAATGGGTTATATAACTCACTACTACCAGCAGGTGAAGACTGAGAACAAACTTGTATATGAGGATAGCTTCATCTCTGTAATACAAGCTTCCCCTCTTGCCGAAGAGCCAAGCAGAACTTAGGAGAGACCAACTGAAAACAGTAAAACACACTCCGAACAGGAATGTAAAAACAACAAACACTGGTAAACAACTGTTGGAACATGTGTAGAACTAAACCCTGGTACAGAAAATATCCCCACAGCTCACCAGCTAAGCCATAGCAGCTGTTCTTAATTCTCCCCGGCCCTAGAAAAATTCTAGTACCCACAGAAAAAACAAAAATCTGCACATGAGCAAAACAAAAACCCGCAATCACCACACAAAGACAAACAGGGTAGGGGACTATACCAGTCTACAGGCTAACAGAAAGAAAATTAGCAGGTGGCCACTAGCGTGCTCGACTTTAAGAATAAATGGGACATCCACGTGGGATCTCTACGTGGGTCGAGCAGTACTCTGACTTAATGGGGTGGGACAGTAGAGTGGGCAGACTTGATGGGCTATAGCCCTTTTCTTCCGTCATCTTTCTATGTTTCTATGTGGTAACCTAATTAATCCTGTATCGCCTGGTAGACTGGTATAGTCCTTACGAATGGGACGTACCAAAGCAGTATCTATTAAGAGTGGGACCCCGAAGGGCCGACACCAGAACACGTTTATTGAATACTGCATCCCGACGTGCTTGAACATCCACATGGTAGTGTCTGACAAAGGAATGCAGAGAAGATCAAACTACAGCCTCACAAATATCCACTGGAGGCATTAGAGAAGACTCAGCCCAAGAAGCTGCCTGACCCTGAGTGGAATGAGCCTTGAGAAACTCTGGAACAGACTTTTCTTCAGAAGATAAGCGGAAGCAAGTCTCCTTAATCCAGCGTGCAATAGTAACCTTAGAAGTACAATCCCCCCTACGAGGACCCGCTAGAAGGACAAAGAGATAATCTGATTTCCTGATCTCCTGGGGCCTCTGCACATAAGAGTGAAGGACCCGACTGACATCCAACTTTCGCAACTGTCTTTGCTTGAAAGAGCCCTCCTGGCTAACCAACATTGGGAGGACTACTGCCTGATTAACATGGAAAGGAGAAACTACCTTTGGCAGAAAAGAAAGAATAGGCCGCAAGACAACCCGCTCCCTAGAAAATTCCAAGAAGGGAGCCCTACAAGAGAAAACCTGCAGCTCAAACACGTCTAGCCGAAGTAATGGCCACCAAGAAGACCGTTTTTAAGAGTAAGGTCCTTCAAAGAACAGTCACTCAATGGTTCAAAAGGTAGGTGCACTAGAACAGACAGAACCAGATCCCTAGATGGAATAGAGGGTCATATGGGAGGCTTGAGCAATTTGGCTGCCTGTAAGAAGCAAATCACATTAGGAATGGCAGTCAAATGCTGACCTTTCAACAACCCACGAAAAGCTGATAAGGCCACAAGCTGAACCCGGAAAGAAAACTAACCCAGTCCCTTGTCCAAGCCATCCTGCAAGAACTCTAAGATGGTACGCAAGGAAGCGTGAAAAGAGACCACTCCATGCGCAGCACACCACTCCTCAAATATACGCCAATCCCTCCGGGACCCCAAGAGAGTTGAGATCACTTTATCTGAATACCTTCTTACCTAGGCAATCCCTTTCAAGAGCCAAGCCGTAAGACAGAAGGGACCCTGAGTCAGAAGGTTGTCCAAGAGAGGAAGAGGATCCGCCACCAGCTGCCTCACCAGATCCACGTACTACGGCCACATGGGCCAATCTGGAGCCACCAGAACCACAAGGCCTGGATGGCGAACTATACAGAGAACTCTGCTCACTAATGGCCATGGAGGGAACACATACAATAGCCCCTACGTTGGCCAATGTTGAACCAGAGCATCTAGGCCCTCAACCTGACCGTCTCTGCCACAACTGAAGAAGCCGAAATCTGTTTATATTTGAGTATATACGGTACATGCTGCTTCTGCCACTCATAAACCAGCCTGACCACTCTGGGCCCAGGTTCTCCTTGGTTTAGACTGCAACCAGGTGTATTTTTAGGCAGCAGCTGCTTGCTTGCCCTTTATTGAGGAGGATGAGGATAATGTGGCTATTATTTATAACTCCAAAGGGAGAGATGCCAGAAAAGTGTCTGTTATTTAGTCTGTCTCCTCCCTCCCATTATTGTTCCAGATATAGATCTGTTCCATCTGCACATGGCCTGGTAGGTGACAGATACTACCTGTGGAATGTGACTACAGGGCAAATCCCTTGCTGAAGAAGGATGGAATTCTTTCCAGCACCCCTGTGGCATGTATACATCTTGTATTTGCATTGCCTGTATGTTATGGTTGGTCTGTCTAGCCCATGTTTTAAGTTGCTCTTTTATTTGTGTATGGGGCAAGTATGTGTGTGTTTCTGTGTGTTATCAAAGTACAGTTCCTTAATTGTTAGGTTAGCGTGGCTTAGTTGTATGCTGCAGCATTTGGAACAATTTTTCCAATCGAAATGAATTACAACATTGCAGGGGTGGCTTCACCTTCCCAGATCACTCCTTCCATCGCTGTGACTAGAGCTCCTTTCCGTGCTCTGCATCCTACTCCGAGTCTCTGCTACTGGTTACACTGGAAGTGGGCAGGCTATGCCTTCTAGCAGAAGGGATGATTGGCGATTTGTAGATAAAACTCTGAAAAACATCTATGCATTTCGCTATCTGTCTCTCTCAGAGCATGAATGTAAAAATCTGGTGAATTCTGAAAACCTCCACATCCTTGCTCATCCTACCTAAGGACCCTACTTTAGGTATTGCATGTTCCTAGTTATTTGCAAAAAGAAAGCAGTAAAATTTGGGCAGTAGTTTGCACAATAGAAATAGCACCAGAGGTCAGCAGTTAGACCCAGCCATATGGATTACAGATAGCACTGTGGAGGTGGTAGTAGGGAAGAATAGAAATCAGGGACTGACAGATTGGAAGGAGGAATTTTCTAACTGTAGTTAAGTTTTTTTATATTGTAGAAGCTAGGACCACCTCCCCCCCAAACTTCATCCTATTTCATTAACTTTTCTCTGCTACAGCAGCAGCAATTCCTCACAATGCATCAGGGGAAGGGAAGGCAGGCGTAGGTCTCGAGATCTGATGTGGCTCAAATTTAAGTCATGGGACTAGTTTTGCACATGCTCCAGCCACTTTCCAACTACAAGTGACTTAGAAAGACTAAAGCCCGTGTAATAATACTTGAGTTTGGAACAGGTTCGACAGCTAGAAAAATGCCAATGCCACCACGCTTCATTTTTTTTCCTCTTCTGTGGTCACTCTTCTAGAGCTGCCCCTGTAGTTTGCTCATTTCCTTTAGAGCAGGGGTGTCCAATGTCAGTCCTCGAGGGCCGCAGTCCAGTCGGGTTTTCAGGATTTCCCCAATGAATATGCATGAGATCTCTTTGTATGCACTGCTTTCAATGCATATTCATTGGGGAAATCCTGAAAACCCGACTGGACTGCGGCCCTCGAGGACCGACATTGGACACCCTTGCTTTAGAGTTTCTCAACCCAGGCCTCAGAACACACAATGCATGAACCTACATGCTTGGGGCATAATCAAAAGATACATCTACATCCGATTCGGACGTATGGTGCTATGTCAGCAGCAGGAAAATGTCAATTCTCAAAAATACATCTAAAATTTTTTTTTTGGGTGGGGAGAATCGTCTATCTTTATACCACATTCTCGACCAAAATTTCATCCAAGTCACAAATGCCCAGAACAAGACCTTTTGGACATGGGAGGGGCCAGCATTCTGATGAACTGGCCACCCAGACATGGCAATAGAGTAGTGGGGCACTGCTGTGAACTTCACAAAAAGGGTGCCACCTGTCTACAACCCCAGTAGCCCTTATGACTGCAGGTACCATCTATATGGCAGTGCAGTAGGGTTTTGGTTCACCCACATGTAGTGTTTACTGTGGCTTATAGGCCTGGGTCCCTCTTTGGTTCACTAACCCACCCCCCAGGCTATTTAAGAGACCTGTGGGCAGCCCTACTAGGCTTTCCTATACTAGATGCTGCTGTTCTGGAGATAGGTATGTATGTTTTTATTCCGCGCTTTGTGAGGGGGTCTTTACTGTCTCTGCACTTTGGATACTTTTTGGACACTTATACTTGTTTTTACATCGTCTAACTCACAACGTATAAATTGTGTCCAGGAAGTCTAGTAAAACATTCGATTATCCCTGCAGGATAACTTAGTCTATGTCGGAGTGTTTCTGATCTGCTTATTTCTTTATTTCTGGTTGTTTTTTTTCATGTATTTTCTTCATCTTTCAGTGCTAAAAAGCTCCCCTAGTCAAGGGTCCAGCTCTACATGCATGGAGGAGAAACAGACTGAGGTTTGCCAGTCCCTTGTAGTACCTATTAGCCAGCCTGAAGAAGGCTTTTTGGAGCTTGGGACTGTCTCCTGCTATCATTGCTCACCTACTGCTTGCAGGGGTTTGAATGCAGGCTATTAGGTGTCCATAGGGGGCTCAGCAGGGTCTCGTAGGGTGCTGGCTACATTTCGCCTAACACCTTCTTTGCACATCCGTAGTCTGTGGGACTGGCAGCCCAAAGATTCAGCCCAGGAAGGACATTCTGTTTGAGGCAGTGATTTCTTTTGCCAGATCTAGCTACTTTTGGAGCTAAGGAAGGCTACAGCACATGTCACAGTGAGTAAGACTGTTAACAGCCTATGATGAAAATTGGGTGGGTAAGAGGGGGTCTGCAGATGGTGTTTTTGAAGGTTGCTGCCTGCTCCCTGATATCAGTGGCATAGCGAGGATAGATGTGACCGGGGTGGTGGCACCCTCCCTTCCCACCCCATACCTCTTTAAATCTTCGACAGCGTAAACAGCTTCTCCAGGCTGCTGCTGCTCACTATCTGATATCACTTACTGGCCTCAGAACCCGGAAGTGATTTCAGAGGGAGCCAGGCTAAGAGTAGTTGCTCGCACTGGCAAAGATTTTAAAGAGATATGGTGGGGGCGGGGAAGGGAGAGCACCCCCCCTCCCAGGGTGGTCTCCCCCTTACTTCACCACTGGCTGATATTGTTTGTGAATATACAGTACACCCTTGTCAAAGCATAAATTAATAAAATCTGTCAGCCCTTGAGGGGCTGCAATCCAGTCGGGTTTTCAGGATTTCCCCAATGAATATGCATTGAAAGCAGTGCATCCACATAGATCTCATGCATATTCATTGGGGAAATCCTGAAAACCCAACTCTATTGCGGCCCTCAAGGAGGGACTTTGAGACCCCTGTTTTAGCACAATGTTTCTCATCACGTGATACACATGGCATTCTACAATGACACCCAATTGTTTTATCTACATGTCTCATTTTTGAAGACATGCTTGCGGTTGACTAACTTGAAACAAACACCTAAACAAGGCAGGAAGAGTACAACTGATACTATCAGCCAACCCCCCCTCCCCCCATAAAAATAAGCAAGCTAGCAAGGGCAGTTTCATGGAGAACCCCTGTAATGGGTTAGCACCTTCACTTTCTCTTGCTGTTATGTTCCTGAGATCAGTGGCTTAGCATCAAGGGCAATGGTTCCCCCCCCCCCCCACAATCGCACCCTCCCTCCCCACCCCTTTAAATCTTTTCCAGCACGAGCAACTGCTCTAGCAATGACACTGGCTTTCCCTCCGACATCACTTCCTTGCTCCACGACCAGGAAGAGAAGGCATGGGGGGGCGGAGAGGTGTCAGCACACCCAAGATGGCGCCCATGGCGATCCGCTCCCCCTTATTACATCACTGTGTGAGATATATAAATGGTGCCTCCATACTGCACAAATCTTAAGATATATAAAAAAAGAAATATCGGAAAAGGCATGGCTCACTATATCTTCTTCATGCTATAAAAATCCAGATTTTTCCCTAGAGGGCTTTCATTGAACTAAAAACATGAAAATAAAAGCAGGCACCCGAGTTCCAGTTTTGTTACTCAACTTATGTAAGCAAACATAACCCAACAGTGTCTGTGCATTCCCCTGAAACAAAATTAAAAGCAGAACGCTTGCTCCTAGGGACATGTACAACAATCAGATACAGGCGGCAGATTAACCCTAAGTTACAAAAATAAATATTTTATCTAGCTGATGAGTTTTCGTGAACTGGAACATGGGAATAACTAAATAGATGGATTTTATCCCTGCAGCCACTGTCCTACTTTCTCATATATATATATATAAAACGTCTCTTAAAATCCAGCAGTTGGGTTCTTGAAACTCTTGAGAAGCCTAAGTACAGAGAAGTATTATATACACTGTACGAAGTATTCATTTTATTGGAATTCTAAAAATGTTCTACGCAAATGCGCAATGTCTACATTATTCACCACTGTAGAAATGTTGCTTTGACTCAGTTTTCTCCTATTCCTTTAAGTTCTAGTTGGGCCAAAACCTGAACTTTTCATTTACAGCTACATTCATCTAAGCACAGATTCATAGCCTCTATGGCCAACAAGTGGGTGACTTTTATATTCACTACTTTCTTCATAGTCTTTGGAACAAGAATGGGCCAGATCCATGTTTCTAAGTTTTGCAGAGCTGAGATACAAGGTGGGTGTAGTAGATTGATGACAGATTGCAGCCAATTCAGGCGCTGCCTGTTCTTGTGATTTTTCTAAAAGCAGATTCAATTCTGCTTAGAAATGCAAAAAGTGGGCATGGCCTGCTTTTGCTCTGAAAGGTTTCATTTACTTCAGCAGCAATCCTGACCCAAGGGCCAAAGCCCAGAACACCTCTTAGCACCCTGCAATCAGGGACAGCGTCAGCTACTGAGAATTTGTTACTTGCATTGGGCAAAAGGGCAGTACTGTGCCCTCTTGTACCTGGAGCCATCTAAACAGATGTACCTGGCCCTTGTTCGGGATGGTTTGGGGACAGTTCTGAGTTTGTCTGCATCCTGTAGTGAACATATACCAGGGGACAGCCCCAAGCTCCAACACTCAAGAAGATTCTAAATCCAATTTCCTCTTTTTCTCCAAATTGTGACTATGAGGGTTAGACTGATAAGGTACCCTACCTACCCATTTTAAACAGAACATTTCTTCTCCGTGACAAGCTGGATCCCTACCTGCAATCAGACCTTCGAAATGATCCTTCAGAGTCAGAAGTTTCCCTTCCTGGCTAAAGCATGCTGAATGTCCTCTATCCAATGGGTTAAATACACACTCCAGAACATAGGGCTGTATAACAATTTACTTAAAATCTATTGATCATTTTCAATGTTCATGCTATTATAAGCATATAAAACAGAGGAGCAGCTAAAAATCAGGCAGAATCCATTATTTTTTCTTCTGGATTGTAATGCCAGTAGAACTAGGGTAATTTGGGCAGGAAAAAACCCAGATCAGAATGATAATAAAACATCACAGGTCTACTGCTGGTGCATCCTACTTGGTTCATCATTCTATATGTCTCAAGAGTCAACATATAGGCACCGGGCAGGAGGAGAAGAGCAGTAAATGATTTGTGTGCCAGCACACAGTGTCAGACTCTTTCTCAAATTATTTAACCAGTAGCAGGAGGACCACAATGATAAGATCACAGGACACACCTACTTGCCAGAAAGGCCAGTGTACCATGTTCAAGGCACAGAGCAGCTTCAGCTTCTGCTCCCCCCATCATCTCAAACCCTTCTTGCAGACAACACCTCTAACTTTGCTCATCGATTCTGGGGGCATGTCACCCTGGTGTGACCTGGCTGATGACAGATCCCGCATGTCCGTTGCTTCTTGGCAGTGGGACCTTTGTCAGAAGAGCTGGAGTTTGATCTTTTGGTTTTTGCTCCTGATCCACGCTGCTGACCACATGAGGAAAAGAATGTTCCAGGCAGGCCTGTAGGAAGAAAATCAGAATCATTTGCAGCACTCTTTAATCAGTCCGATTAGTGCCACTTTAAAAACAGTAAGAGTAAGTTTCTTGACTGAGGTAAAGGCTCAGTACCTCGGGCTGCCTTTCAGCTTTACAGCGTCTCACGCTTGGCAAAACTCAGGACTGAGTTGAGGAGAATAAAGAGAAAAGAATATAAAGCAACACTGGTTTACAATTCACATGGTGAAGGATTCCTGCAGAGACGAAGTAGAGCATAAAATGCAGGGCTTGAACAAAAGAAAACATCATTTATGGGATAAGTGTCTTTCCAATCTAGTATAAATCAGTTTGACAAAGAAGTGTCATTGTTCAAAACAGATTAGTGATACATTTATGGTTGGTGGACATTGAGGGACTAAAAAGTGCAGTGATGGTCCCTTATGTTCTTCATGCGGCTTCAATACGGGCGAATGGGTACTGAGCACTTTTTGCACAATTGAAATGAATATGTAATTTATATTATAACCTGGTGATTGGATGGTTACTAAATTCTATGTTTCTATACCCAATGTGTTAACAAATTATACGAGGACGTATAATAATGATTCAAAATGTTGTGTGATTGTGGCACCGAGGTACCCCCCTTTTCAAACCCAGCATGCACCCAAAAAGTGGGAGAAAAAGCCTCAGATTAATGTAGCAGTATAGAACCAAAAGGTACAAATCAAAACTGCTTTTGATACTTTCACTGGCAAAAAACTCCCTCACAGAACAGCTCAGGTTTAGAGCCTTAGCCAATAGGGAGAGAAGGAGATAGTGGATGCTGCGGATGGGCCATTTGGCCTTTAAATGCCATCATGTTTCTATGTAAGTTCTGCTCTAACTTGCCGCAGAGAGTGCTACAGGGATCTGTACTTGGATCAATGTTATTTAATTTATTTATAAAAATGATCTGGAAACTGGAACAACGAGTGAGGTGATTAAATTTGTTAAAACGCATGCGGATTGTGAAAAATTGCAGGCAGACCTTAGGAAATTGGAGACTGGGCGTCCAAGTGGCAGATGAAATTTAATGTGGACAAATGCATATTGGGAAGAATAACCTGAATCACAGTTACCAGATGCTAGGGTCCACCTTGGGGGTTAGCGCTCAAGAAAAGATCTGGGTATTATTGTAGACAATATGATGAAACCCTCCACCCAACGTGTGGCGGCGGCCAAAAACGCAATCAGGATGCTGGGAATTATTAAAAAAGGGATGGTTAACAAGACTAAGAATGTCATAATGCCCCTGTATCGCTCCATGGTGCAACCTCATTTGGAGTATTGCATTCAGTTCTGGTCTCCTTATCTCAAGTTTAAGTTTCAAGTTTATTTAAAATATTTGATATGATCGCAATATCCAAATCCAATGCGATTTACAAAGAATTTAAAAAAAACTCCAAAAAAATAAAACTCAAACAAACAGGACACTAGAAATAATTAGAACATAAAGATGCAGTTGAGGGGGGGGGTTAAAAAAATTTGAAGTAAATACAATTCCAAAATAAATGAAAAAGGATGGGTAAAGAGACAAAAGGTTAGGGAGCGCTGGAAAAGGTTCATAAAAGAGCAACCAAAATGGTAAAGGGGATGAAAACTTCTCTCGTATGAGGAAAGACTAAAAAGGTTAGGGCTCTTTAGCTTGGAAAAGAGACAGCTAAGGGGAGATAGGATTGAAGTCTACAAAATCCTGAGTGGAGTAGAACAAGTGGATCGATTTTTCACTCCGTCAAAAATTACAAAGACTAGGGGACACTTGATGAAACTGCAGGGAAATACTTTTAAAACCAATAGGAGGAAAAAAAATTTTCACTCAGAGAATAGTTAAACTCTGGAACACATTGCCAGAGGTTGTGGTAAGAGTGGTGTAGCTGGTTTTAAGAAGGGTTTGGACAATTTCCTGTTGGAAAAGTTCATAGTCTGTTATTGAGAAAGACATGGGGGAAGACACTGTTTGCCCTGGATCGGTAGCATGGTATGTTGCTACTCTGGGGCTTCCAGAGTCTTTCTATCTTTGAGATTCTGCATGGAATCTTGACACTCTTTGGGGTTCCTGAATGTTGCTAGTCCTTGGGTTTTGGCCAGGTACTAGTGGCCTGAATTGGCACCATGAGAACAGGCTACTGGGCTTGATAGACCTTTGGTCTAGGCTATTCTTATGTTGACAAATTCCTATAATAAAGACAAAGACTCTTTCCTTCCAGACAAGTCCACAGATTCATGGCTTTATAAAACTTCATACTTGGCCCCAAATAAGGTATTACAACCTACACAAGCAGGTTAAAGCATAAGCTCTGCCTTACCTGGTGGTACATTCTCATCAGCCCACTGAAAGAAGCCACATTGTTGCTCTCTGGGCTTGGAGCACGTGTGGAACTGCCGGCCCTTGTTTGCACCATCTTTCTGAACAGTTCGGGTGACAGCAGGCTGGTTGCACATGCACATGACACCGCTCCCCACACAATCACCATTACTTCTCACATGCCTGGGCTCCCTGCCAGTGCTCGGGCCACCACCTCCGAACGATGCATGGGGCCCACTGGCTGGGAAAGGAGACCCTGTTGAAAAACTACTGCACGCTGTAGAGTCTCTGCTGTCTGGCTGCTGATCTGCCCACAGAAAGAAACTGCAGCTGCCTCCGTTACACTTGTAAAACTGACGGCCCTGGTTGGGTCCTTCTTTACGGACAGTGAGCAGCACTGCATCCTGTCCACAGTTACATACAATATTGTTGTCATCATTTTCCAAAACGGGATGTACAGGCTTGGGAGTCTGAATGATGGTCATGGATCGGTTAGGCCCGTCCTTTCTCACAGCCAACGGTCTGTTCTGGTTGTTTTCATTACTGGTCATCCGGTTGCTGGACTGGTTGACCTGTAAGTGCCCTCTGATTGGTTCATGCAAGTATTTCAAGTCCAGGATCTCTCTCAGCATTTCATCACATCCTCCAATGCAGCCGACAAACTCCAGAGGCATGGTGAGAGGTATGCTACCTTGTTTAAACTTCAGCTTCAGCCTGGAGGAATCAGTAAGAGAAATCAAAACCCAGCATATATGAACAAGGCAATACGGGACTTCCATCCCAGAGCTGTTTCCAACCCCCTGCTGATGAATTGACAGCCAGTCCACCATCTCCAACTTCTATTTGGCAAGGACAATGGTGAATGACTGTACCTATTCCTGCACTGGGTGGCTGTCTCATTGGAAAGCCTGGATGGTCCACTTAAGTCTTTATGAGCTATCATTTACTATGCGGCTCAAAGTCTGAGCATCCTTCCACGGTCCCCCTAATTCTACATATAGGGTGCCATCTACAGAATTGAGTCCCTTGTGTGCACTTTATCCACACTCAGAGGATGTGCTTTCAAGGAGAGGTCAGGTGAGGACAAGTACAATAGGTGGCATTTTCAAGTCTATGCCTACACCTAATTTTTTATTGCCCCTGCATTAGGAATTTTTGGAATTCAATTTGGTCTCAAATAAATTGCTTATTGGAAAATCATGTGGAAATATCATATGATACTGTTCTGTTCGGTATGTCTATGAGGAAAAAAAGTCAATTATCAGCACATAACAATAAGCTTTTGATGATAATGACGGGTGTTGCCATGCAACATATTACTAACTGGAAAAATTATAGTAATCTCAATTATACGTTTTGGTGGAATTCCCTGTGTCATATTTACAAGATGGAAAGAGCAATTGCAATACAGAAAGGAAGTTATAAAAATTTTTTAAAAATATGGAGACCGATGGTTGATTTTTGTAGTGAATAGGCATCATTTTTCTTTGATAATATACATAGGGGGGTGGGGAGATTGGAAGATAAGATGTAGCAAAATTGAAATTTTGAAGGAATATGATAGTTTTAATGATTGTATAGAAAGATGGGAGGGGGGAGGGTTTTTAATTAATTTACATATTAAGAATATAATGTATGATGTTCAAGTGTTATACGATAGTATTTCATGTTGTTCTTTTTGTGCACTTGATGTAAGTTTGAAAAAGAATAAAGAAATTAAAAAAAAAAAAAGTCTATGCCTATTGCTTTGTACCCACAACAAGTTTCAAAATAAAACTAGGTGAATCATTTTACTTTAAGAGCTGTTGCAAAGCCTGCAGGTAAAAAGTGCAGTCTTTGTCCAAGTGTGGATATTTGAATAAAATATCCTTCCTAGACATTTCTAGTTAAATTAAACCTTTCTTTCTGCAAAAATTAAGAACTTTTATTAATACTGACGGGGGTTGCCATTCAACATTTTACTGGAAATTGGAAGGATTATACTAAACTTAATTATACCTTTTGGTGGAATTCAGTTTGTCATATTTATAAAATGGAGAGAATGCTTGCTATACAGCAAGGAAATTATAATAGATTCAAAAAGATTTGGGGGCCATTGATTGCATATTCTAATGATTAGACATTTTGGACACCTTGTTACTACATAGAAATATAATTAGTGTAGGGATGGAGAGGTATGTTATGTGATTTAATGAATTTATTATTGATGATTTGGTTGAGTGGGGAGAGGGGAGGGTTTTTTTTATATGTAATGGATAATAATTGTTAAAAATGTCAAGTGATTTGTACAAATTATATGATTGAATTTTGTACACTTGTTGCAGGAGTCAAAAATGAATAAAGAATTATATATATAAAAAAAAAAAAAAAGAACTGAGCAAACAGCAGTAAGGAGAAATTAGGTTCTTACCTGCTAATTTACTTTCTTTTAGCTTCTCCAGACCAGTAGAGGTTAACTTTACGATTGGGTATATATCTAATCATGACCAGCAGGTGGAGACTGAAAACAAAACTTTGGGACAGTATATCCTAGCCCCTCCTCTCTATTTCCCTCAGTCTGCCGAATAGCCAAGCAGAACCAAGAACTGGAAACAACAGAGAGAAAAAACAATACTCCGAAAGGAGTAACCAATAACATACCCAAAAAATGCTGTTGGAAAATGCAGAGGAGAAATTCCCGAAGGAAGAAGGTCCCCACAGCTCGCCAGCTAAGCCAGCCGAGCCACAGCCGCTGTTCTTCAATTCTCCCCGGCCCTAGAAAAATACTAGAACCCGCAGCAAAAACCAAAAACTGCCCGCGCAACAGCCCCAACAACAACAACAACAGACAGGGTGGGGACCTCTACTGGTCTGGAGAAGCTAAAAGAAAGTAAATTAGCAGGTAA
This sequence comes from Geotrypetes seraphini, assembly GCF_902459505.1. NCBI lineage: Eukaryota > Metazoa > Chordata > Amphibia > Gymnophiona > Dermophiidae > Geotrypetes > Geotrypetes seraphini. The sequence goes on along the minus strand of NC_047094.1, from coordinate 8,424,675 downwards.
GAACCTAATTTCTCCTTCTTTAGCACTCTCCAGACCAGTAGAGGTTAACTTTACGATTGGGACGTACCAAAGCAGTCCCTCTCACGGGCGGGACCCCCGAAGGGCCGATACCAGAACACGCTCACCGAACACCGCGTCCCGACGCGCCTGAACATCTACCCGATAATGCCGAACAAATGAATGCAAGGAGGACCAAACCGCAGCCTTACAAATATCCACCGGAGGCACGAGCGACGACTCAGCCCAAGAAGCCGCCTGACCCCTAGTGGAATGAGCCTTGAGAAACTCCGGAACCGGCTTCTGACTCAGAAGATAAGCGGAAGCGATCGTCTCCTTGATCCAGCGCGCAATAGTAGCCTTAGAAGCGCCAGCCCCCCGACGAGGACCCGCCAGAAGCACAAAGAGATGATCGGAGCTCCGAAAATCCCGGGTCCGCTGCACATAAGCATGGAGGACCCGACCGACATCCAACTTGCGCAGCTGTCGTTGCTCAGAAGAACCCTCCCGACTACCCAAGACCGGGAGGACCACCGATTGATTGACATGAAAAGGAGAAACTACCTTCGGCAGAAAGGAAGGAACAGGCCGCAAAACAACCCGCTCCTTTGAAAACTCCAGGAAGGGAGCCCTACAAGAGAAAGCCTGTAGCTCCGACACCCGTCTAGCGGAAGTAATGGCCACCAAAAAGACCGACTTCAGCGTAAGGTCCTTCAACGAACAGCCATCCAACGGCTCGAAAGGAGGGCGCACTAGAACAGAGAGAACCAGATTGAGATCCCAAGAGGGAATCGAGGGCCTTATGGGAGGCCTGAGCAACTTGGCCGCCCTAAGAAAGCGAATCACATCAGGAATGGCTGACAAACGCTGACCTGTCACCAGCCCCCGAAAAGCCGACAGGGCCGCCAGATGAACCCGAAGAGAAGACCAGGCCAGGCCCCTATCCAGGCCATCCTGCAAAAACTCCAGAATGTTAGGCAGAGAAGCGCGAAAGGAGACCACTCCCCGCGCTCGGCACCATTCCTCAAACAGACGCCAAACCCGTACATAAGCCCGAGAGGTAGAAAGCCTCCGGGACCCCAAAAGTGTAGAGATCACCTTGTCGGAATATCCCTTCTTACTCAGGCGGCCCCTTTCAAGAGCCAAGCCGTAAGACAAAAGGGAGACGGGTCGAACATGGGAATGGGACCCTGCGTCAGAAGATCGCACTCGAGAGGCAGAGGAAGAGGATCCGCCACCAGATGCCTCACCAGATCCGCATACCACGGACGACGAGGCCAATCCGGAGCCACCAAGACCACCAGCCCCGGATGGCGAACAATGCGAAGCAGTACTCTGCCCACTAATGGCCAAGGAGGGAACACATACAACAGCCCCTCCGTTGGCCACGGTTGGACCAGAGCATCCAGACCCTCGGCCAGACCGTCCCTGCGACGACTGAAGAAGCGGGGTACTTTGGCGTTGCCACTTGTAGCCATCAGATCCATCAGGGGCTGCCCCCAAGCACGCACTAGCAACTGAAACGCCTCGGCGCCGAGACACCACTCTCCCGGATCCAAGAAGTGACGACTGAGGAAGTCCGCCTGAACGTTTTCTACCCCGGCAATGTGAGAGGCCGAGAGGTCCAGAAGATGCGACTCCGCCCAAACCATGAGCCGAGCCGCCTCCTGCGCCACCAGAGTGCTCTTGGTGCCCCCCTGACGATTGACATAAGCCACTGCCGTGGCATTGTCCGACAGGACTCTGACCGACTTGCCCAACAAAAGGGAGTGGAAAGCCAACAGCGCCAGCCGGACCGCCCTGGTCTCCAACACGTTGATCGACCAGGAGGCCTCCTCCGTGGACCAGGTTCCCTGAGCAGAGTGACCCAGACACTGGGCCCCCCAACCCAGGAGACTCGCATCCGTAAGGAGCACCGTCCACTGCGGAAGATCCAGACCCACCCCCTGAACTAGGTGAGGGGTCCGGAGCCACCAACGCAGACTGCAGCGCGCCAAGCCTCGCAGGGGAACCGGAACATCCATCCCGTGCCTCTGGGGAGACCACCTCCGGAGCAGAGCATACTGAAGAGGACGCATGTGGGCCCGCGCCCACCTCACCACGTCCAGGGACGCCGCCATCGACCCCAGGACCTGGAGGAAATCTCGCGCCCGAGGACACCGGGACGCCAAAAGCAGGCGAATCTGAGACTGCAATTTGCTCACCCGGGCCTCTGGGAGGAAGACCTTCCCCAAGGAGGTGTCGAACAGCACCCCGAGGTACTCCAGACGCTGAGCCGGAACAAACCGACTCTTGGAAAGGTTGACCACCCAGCCCAGCGACCGGAGAAACTCCACCACCCGAGCCGTAACCCGGTAGCTTTCCTGCAACGACTTGGCCCGAATTAACCAGTCGTCCAGGTAGGGGTGTACCAGAATGCCCTCCGACCGCAAGGCTGCCGCGACGACCACCATCACCTTGGTGAACGTCCGGGGAGCCGTGGCCAGCCCAAAGGGAAGCGCACAGAACTGATAGTGCCGACCCAAGATCGCAAAGCGCAGGAAACGCTGATGAGAGGTCCGAATAGGAACATGCAAGTAGGCCTCCGTCAGATCGAGAGAAGTGAGAAACTCCCCCGGCTGAACCGCCAGAATGACCGACCGCAGCGTTTCCATACGGAAAGAGGGAACCTTGAGAGCCCTGTTGACCCCTTTCAAATCGAGGATGGGCCGAAAAGTCCCCTCCTTCTTGGGCACCACAAAGTAAATGGAGTACCTGCCCGTGCCCCACTCCGGGGGGGGCACCGGAACTACTGCCCTGAGATCTAGCAAGCGCTGAAGGGTCTGGCGAAAAGCCTGCTTCTTCCCCGGAGTCTGACACGGAGAAGCGAGGAAAAAATCCGGCAGAGAGCGGGCGAACTCCAGGGCATAACCGTCCCGCACCACCTCCAGGACCCACTGATCGGACGTGATCTCGGCCCATTTGGGAAAAAAGTCGCGCAGCCGGGCCCCCACCGGAACCAAGGGGGGCGCCGGCAAGGCGTCATTGTGCAGGACGGGAAGCGGGGGAACCGGCGGAGGGGTTCCCTGCCCCCCGACGGGCCCCCCGAAAGGGCTGCATGCGCTGGAAGAACCGACCCCGGGAAAACCCCGGAGACTGGAAAGAAGCAGCCCCACGCCCAGGGCGATACTTGCGAAATTCCCGCAAACGCCCCCGGGCCGCACCCCCCCGAGACGCCGGGCGGGCACGGTCCTCCGGCAAACGGGGAACTTTCGAGTCCGACAGAGTCTGAATCAACTTATCCAAGTCCTCTCCAAATAAAAACGACCCCCGAAAGGGAAATTTAGTAAGCTTAGCTTTGGACGCAGCATCCGCCGCCCAAGCGCGCAGCCACAACACACGCCTTGCGGCCACGCCAAAAGCCATGGACTTAGCCGAGATCCGCACCAAGTCATACAGAGCATCCGAGAGGAATGAGGCAGCCATCTCAATCTTTGCTACCTCCTGATCCACCAGAGACCAGTCGTCAGACTCTCGATCCAAGACCCGCTCCGCCCACCGAAACACGGCGCGAGCGACCAGTCCCCCACAAATAGCCGCCTGGACCCCAAAAGCAGAGACTTGAAAATTTTGCTTAAGGATGTTCTCCAATTTGCGCTCCTCAGAGTCCCGCAAGGCAGAACCGCCCTCAACAGGCACGGTATGCCGCTTGGAAATAGCCGAGACCACCGCATCCACGACTGGCGAAGCTAACGTAGCCCGATCCCCTTCAGGAATGGGATACAGGCGAGCCATGCTGCGCGCCAGCCGAAACGGCGTCTCCGGCGTTTTCCACTGCTCAAGAATAATATCCCGAATATCCTGATGCATAGGAAAAGAGCGGGAAACGGAACGGATCCCTCGTAACAGAGGGTCCCCCACACGCGGAGTCTCCGGCGGCGCGTCCTCAAAACGCAAAGCCGAAGAAACCTGTTGAATAAGGTCAGGCAGCTCATCTCTCTGAAAAAGGCGCACCACGGACGCCTCGTCACTGGAGAACGGGAAACCCGACAACCCGCCGCCAGCTTCCGTCCCCTCCAGAGGGTCCTGGAATTCCTCAGAAGGGTCCAGGTCCTCCTCCATACCGACACGTTCCTCCGACCACAAATCCTCGTCCCACGACACCCGCGGACGCTTGGACAAGAGAGGCGGCGGAGGGGACGTCACGTCAGACGAGAGAGGCAAAGCCGCAGGGAGCGCGGAGGAAACCCCACCCCCCGAGACCCCCTGGGCGCAACCGGGACCCCCAGCCGCCTGAAAATAGGCTTTGCATAATGAAAAGAAAAAATCAGGGGAAAAACCCCCCGAGGGTCCCAAGGGACTCCCTGCCACAGCAGGGGACCCAGCAGAAACCTGCCCCTGCTTAGACAAAACAGGGGGAAGGTCACCTGAGGTGGAAGACAAAATGGAGGGGCCAGACAGAGAAGATGGCGTCTTTCCCGCCAAAACAGCTCCCTCCACAGCCTGAAGCGGCTGAGAGACCTGAATAGTCTCAGCCGCTAAAACAGGCAAGCCGGCATCAGCTGTCAAAATATCAGCTGAGAGGGAATCCTCTAAAACCCGACCGTCGGCGGCTCGGGGAATCCCTCCGTGGGCGGACGGAGAAGACCGGGCTTCTCCACCGTTCCCTGCCGACTCGCGAGGCACCATCGGCGGGGAGCTCTGGGCGCCTGCAGCCGCTGCCGACGGAGCTCCTCCACCGCACCGGCCTGAACACCGCTTGCACAGGCCGGCCGCGAGTGCCTCGCGTCTGGAGCACAATGAGCACTTTTTCCCTTTAGAAGTGCTCATTGCTCCATACGCGACCTAGCTGTAAAAAAGTGCCGGTTAGTTGAAAAAATACAGTAAAATACAGTTTTCTTAAAGGGATACAACCCTCCAGACCAGCACTACCTCAGGATTTTTTTTTTTTTTTTTTTTTTTTACAGAACAGACTCCACAGGCTCTCGAAGCAATATGCCTTGCTTGATTTAGGGGGCAAGGCTTACTGCTGAGGCTCCTCTAAAAAAATATGGGGAGGTGGAGGAAGTGGGGGGAGGGACCCCGCTCGTGACCCGCCGGGTTTGACACCCCCGAGGTCGGACGAACCCCCAAACAGAGTCCGTCCAAGCTCCGTCCGGCTAAAAACAGGGACAATAAACCTCTAAACAAATTCCAACAGCCCTACCAAGGGAGATGGGTACAGATCACTCAACACCTGCTGGAGACTGAAAGAAGACTGAGGGAAATAGAGAGGAGGGGCTAGGATATACTGTCCCAAAGTTTTGTTTTCAGTCTCCACCTGCTGGTCATGATTAGATATATACCCAATCGTAAAGTTAACCTCTACTGGTCTGGAGAGTGCTAAAGAATAGTGCTCTGCTCTTCTGCTAAACAAATGCTTATCATTTACACTTTGCCTCCTCACTAGTCAAGGCACTCTTCCAGGCTCCTCACTGTCTTCAATACACAGGATGTGTTTTAGAAATCGACTGTTATGCAGTGTCCTAAGTAGCCAAGTGCTCAGAAAAGTTAGTTCAACGTACTTATTATTTTCATCATGCATGGATTTCTGCAGAGACCCTTACGAAAATCCAAGCACAAACGTTGTGAGGAAGAGAAATCACCAACCAGGAATATGTCATCAATAGAATCTTTATTGGGTCTGGACCATAAATATATAAAAATGATGTGGAAGATGATATCTTTTTTCTTAAAGGACCCATGGCCACAAGAGGGCATCCGCTGAAAATCAGGGGCAGGAAATTTCATGGTGACACCAGGAAGTATTTCTTCACCGAAAGGGTGGTTGATCATTGGAATGATCTTCCACTGCAGGTAATCAAGGCCAGCAGCGTGCCAGATTTTAAGAAAAAATGGGATAGGCATATGGGATCTCTTAATGCAGGGGTGTCCAATGTCGGTCCTCGAGGGCCGCAGTCCATTCAGATTTTCAGGATTTCCCCAATGAATATACATGAGGTCTACTTGCATGCACTGCTTTCATTGTATGCTAATAGATCTCATGCATATTCATTGGGGAAATCCTGAAAACCCGACTGGATTGCGGCCCTCGAGGACCGACATTGGATACCCCTGTCTTAGTGGAAGAAGTTAGGGGGGTGGGTCATTAGAGTGGGCAGACTTGATGGGCCGTGGCCCTTTTCTGCCGTCATTTTCTATGTTTCTAAGTATATGTTTGATATTTTAATGGTTTAATTATATTTCTTGTACTTTATAACATTTTTTTTGTCACGGTTTAATTATATTTGTGATATTATGGGCCTCTTCTACTAAATCGCGCTAGCGGAGCTGCATTGAATGGCCCGCGCTGCTCCCGATGCTCATAGGAACTCAATGAGTCGGGAGTAGCACGGGCCATTCAGCAGCAGTTTAGTAGAAGAGGGGGTTATATGTTCTAAAAGATATACTTACACATAATTTTTATGGTGTATATTTACTTGTATTTCTATGTTTTACTAATATGCTCAATTTGTAGACTCTTGAAAAAGGCACTTAGGTGCTGTGTTGAGTTCAGACCCAATAAAGATTCCATTTGATGACATATTCCTGGTTAGTGGCTTTTCTTCCACACGACTTTTGTGCTTGGATTTTCGTTTCCATCATGGAGATGTTTGTCTGGTCCTACTTTGGCGATTCTATCAAGACCCTTACAAAGCCTTTTTTATTTGTTTTTTAGTTTTTTATTCATTTTTCATATAACAAGTGTATCACATAAATTTATACAATTTCATTGAGTACACACTTGATAATCCTTCATAGATCATTGTAAATACAACATATTATTATATAATACTGTATTATAATATCATACTTAATAAGTATACCAACTATTACTCTAATTATAAACCCACCCCCTCCCCTTCCTTTGAAAATTGCATACAATATGACAAGATATAATGATGAATTGTTTATATTATGATATGAATAAAATAAACCCACCCACACCCCCTCTTATCCAATATCTTATTATGGGAAAATTGAATCATTCATTGCAAAAGTCTGTTAATGGTCCCCAAATCTTCTTAAACTTATCTATAAATCCTCTTTGTGTTGCAAATGTACACTCCATTTTATATATATATTGCATACTGAATTCCACCAAAAGTTATAATTTAACCTGTCATAGTTTTTCCAATTGTGTGTTATTTGTTGAACTGCGACTCCAGTTAATATAAATAAAAGTTTGTTGTTATTTGAAGAAATTTGACTCTGTGCTCTCATTGTTGTGCCAAATAGAATCGTATCATATGTCAAGGCTACCGGGTTATCCAACATCCTATTTATTTGAGGCCAAATTGATTTCCAAAATAATAATATGAATGGACAATAAAATAAAAGATGATCTAATGTCCCCGGCTCAAGATGACAGTGCCAGCATCTATTAGACTTAGAGCTATCAAGTTTTTGTAAACGAACAGGGGTCCAAAAAGCTCTATGCAAAAGAAAAAACCATGTTTGTCTCATAGATGCTGAAACTGTACACCTTAACCTCCAAGATCCAAGACGTGGCCATTGAGATGCAGTAATCTGATGCTTAATCTCAATGCTCCAAATGTCTCTAAGACCATGCCTTTTTAAAAAAAACTCTTTCAATGTAAAGGATTATACGATGAGGTATCTCATCGTCTCAAAACCGTTGGTTAAACCAAAATCTTGAACGATGTCCAATGTATTCCTAAATTAATTCATACTTGTATATATACATTCGGCTAACCAAGTACTGTTCGACTATATGATCTCCAGAACTAGAGAAGGTTGCAAGAGTGCACAAGATCCGAGAAACAAAGTACATTTTTTGTACCCCACCAATAATCACACCAAAGTCTGTCTTCTGCTCACCTGTGCACTGGATGTGGCTGACAAACAGAACACACGCTCTCATCCCGACTGACTTCCAACACGAAGCTGGGGAACCACACAGCTGTCTTACAGTTCGGATAACCCAGGCAGGAGAGATAGTATCTGAGGGGACAGAGAGGTTGAGAAACTAACACGCCATGGAAAATTCACCATTCACACAGGCTGTCCAGGCCCAAGCTTAGTTACACTGAATCCACCACCATTTCCACAACCCTTAGTCCTCAAACTTATAGGGCCTTACTGTGGAAGAATGAGAACCTCCTTGCCTACTATGATAAGCAAGCTTCCTTCTGGTTGAGAACATTCCTTCTAACATTGCCTTAGTCTTCTGTGTAGTCCGTTCTGAGCTCTCTGGGGAGGACGGGATATAAAAAGAACTTGGACTTGTTCATACTCCCTCTGTAAATGTGTATAGTTTCAGCTCTGTGGGTGTCTGAGCAACTCTAATATTAGGCATCATTCCACCCTAACCCTAATGCACCAATCTGACACTAGAAATTGATAAGATTTCCCAGTGAACTCTGAGGGAATTGTGGCAAACAGCCATAGTAAGGGGGGATCCTGCAGGTCCCTGAAGCTTTTCAGCAGCTGCGTTCACCAAAGCTCCATGAGGCTCATATTTACCTTTTTCCTTTCTTCAATGTATCCTACCATTCAGATAATACCAAAATAAGCTATGATTTACAGATCAAACACAGCCCAGTTTCTTCTCAGACACACTCATGTACTTCTGCACCTTCAAAGACACATCTGCTGACCCACTGTCTTTCACACAGATATCCACCAACTCGCTCCCTTTCACGCGCACGCACACATCTGCTGACCCGCCATCCTTCTTGGTCTTCATCACCATGTCCCTGTTGCACTGCGGACATTTCCGCACAGGAAGCGGAACATCTGGGTAGATCTCCTCTTGCTGCACCACCTGTGCTGCTTCCCCAAAGTACTGAGACAAAGCCTCATCTAACCTATACAGAGAGAAAAAGTAGAATGGGTTAACTAAAATACACACCTGAACTCATCAAAAGAAGTCTGGTGACCCTTACCAGCATGGTTGCTTAAACATCTTCCAACGTACACTAACAGATCTACTGTTCATAAATAAATAAATAAATAAATAAATAATAAGAAAATAGTTAAAGAAGAAAGGGAGGGAGGGGATATGGGAGGGGGGTTTATACTCTTTATTATAAATTATAAATAAAATATTATTAATAGATGGTATTCTTACATGAAAACAATGTAATAAAGGGAAGGGAAAAAGGTTAATAATTTAAAAAATAATTGATAAAATCATTACAATATATATGTTGTATAACTTTATAAGAAAAATAATTACAGTTATATGATATATAAAATCATAAGAAATATAAGATAAATGTTATGTATAAAATACATTATAGAAATATCAAGTGTATTATTAAGATAATTGTATGAAAATTTATGACACTTGTTGTTAAATGAAAAAAAAAATCAATAAAAAAAACTTAAACAAATTAAAAAAAAAAAAAGGTAACATTTTAGACTACCTTGAATCTTACTAGATCTGTCCAGACACGTGGGTTTATGTTACAGGGACAAGTTTTCCCCCTCCCCGCAGGAACTCAATTTCCATGTCCCATCCCCGTGAGTTTTGTCCCTGTCCCTTTCCTTTAAGCTCTGCCTTAACCACACAAGCCTCGAACACTTTATGATTTTAAAGTGTTTGAGGCTTGTGCAGATGAGGACAGAGCTTGCAGGAATGGGACTGGGACAGGAAAAATCAGGTGCATCATTTATGGAATTTGCTACTGATGACAATTCAAAACAAAGTGAGTTTTTAAAATATATCCTTAAAGTGTTACAGAATCAATATTAGTATTAATTTTTAATGTTTACTGCCCAGTCTGAATAAGCAGGTCAAGGTGATTTACAAAATTAGTAGTATGTGTAAGCTTGATATCTCTTAGTGGCCCTAGCCATTATTTTTGCATAACAGAGCAAAGTTCTATGTTTTCACACTCAGCAATGAGACATTGATAAAAAGACATTTTATTAAATGATTCTTCAATATCTGCACTTTATTGTGGAAAATAACAGGAATTTGCATAAAATATCTTTTTATCAATGTATCATTGCCAAGTATGAAAACATAAGTTATAGCTATAATACCAAGACATTTGCTCCATTAAGTAAAAATAACAGCAATTTTTTTTTAAAGGAGTAAGTTTATTGAAACCCAGGATTAATACAACAAGGCGAGAAAAGCATAACAATAGGCAATGACAAAATGCTTATGTACAGCAAAAAGGAGAACTCCCCAAGTAATTGCAAACAGAGAAAAGCAAATACAAACCTCCAATATTTATACAAGCTTGATTTAAAAAAAAAAAAGCAGAAGAAATTTTTAAGAAAAACAGAGCTTTATGTAATCAGTGGTTTTGAGTGACCCCAGGATGGGCTTTAAAAAAACATTTTTAATTATTTTCTGAGCAAGAACAATCAAATTAATGGGGAAAACTTCAATTTGTACAGTTTTTCCAGTTTTACTGTCTTGTCTTTAACTAAGGAAAAACCAACCTGATGGCCCTGGCCTTGAATCTGTTGATAGACCATGCAGCCTCTTTGGGTGACCACGGTCCCTGAGCCACCTGATCCAGATAGTGTGTCCCCTAGCCCCGAAAGATACTCACTTAGTAGCTTTGTTCACTGCTTCCAGGAAGACCTGCCGATACTTCTGGATCTGCTCCCTCAGGACAACTAATTTGTCTTTTTTGCCTTCACTGATCAACTTCAGGTTGGCTTCCAGTTCGGCTCGAAGGTGCGGCTTGGACATCTCATATCCCATGGAGTCATATCCTGAGGAAATACTATGATTACACACAGAAAACAGTGCAACACAGATTCTTCTGTAACCATTACAAAATATTAGTACATGCAGGTTAAATTCACAGTGGTACAGGATCACTTTCCAAAAGACATTCTGCCCTGCTCTTCAAATGTAGGGATGAAGTTGAACACGGTTGATTAGCCATTAGACAAAGAACTAAGAAGGTATAAACCCAATTCAAATGGCCACTTCCTTTGCATCCATATCGGACCAGCCCAGACCAATGGATGGAGATAGAAGAAAATAGTTCCAAATGATCTGCCCTATAAGGGTATCGTACAGCCTAGAATGTTCACTATTTTCCTCCGTCTCCAAGTGGATAGCGGACAGATAAGTACGCAGATGAAGCTGCACTATCTGGTAGCTCCTACACTAGTTTTGGTATTGATGGAGAGGGGGTTATTTTTGGTCTTTTGGCTAATTTTGGTCTTTTTTTTCTTGGATATTCCTGGCTGAGCTATTATGATACCTGGAGGTACCAGGGCCCTCATCTACCAGCTGAGATGACACCCAATGGAACCCCCCCCTCCCCCAGTTTGCACTTCCTATTGGGAAACTCCAGGAAAGGAGTGTATGAAGTGGGAAGGGCTAAACTTATCCAACTTCACTGTATGGACTCCCTTCAACTTGCTCTTTATCCTACTAATTTCTTTGGTGGTCTGGTAAGTGCATTTTTATGATAAATGTCAGTGGATTTTCGGTAACAATTAGGGCTGCGATTTTATTTTAGTGACTAGGTTCTGTCACTGCAGCTGTTTTACTGCAATTGGAGGGAAACACCAAACCCTAAGCCCTTTGTGGCAATTCTGAGGATTTTACTCCTCTTTTTTTTTTTTTTAAGAGAGTCCAGTGCTGCTTCGCTCTATTTTATTAAATTATTCTGGGTCATTACTTTCCCACTGCTCTGTTCCATGAGAAGTGACCAATGACTCGGGTGGGTTCCGATACATGGAACTTCCTGCTGTAGTTTTCTGGCAGGTCTTGATCAGAGCAGCAATCCGAGGCCGATTCTTCAGCAGTGAGCAATTGTATGGTCTTCTCTGTTATATGTCATTCTTGCTGTGTTGCCTTTGTGGTCTCAGATGATTGCAGAAATATGATGGCAGATAAAGGCCAAATGGCCCATCTGCAGTAACCATTATCTCTTCCTTTCTCTAAGAGATCCCACGTGCCTATCCCAGGCTTTCTCTACCGGGAGAGACTGTTCCACGCATCTACCACCCTTTCTGTAAAAAAATTCCTTAGATCCAGGAAAATAAAAGAATCCCTCAATTTTCCATATTTGTTGCTTTTCAGTCACTGGCTCTTAAAAGACTTAAAACTGAATTTTCCTCTGAAAAGAAAGGAAGTGAGTATGAAATGAAATGATTTGCAGCTGAAGAATCCTGTGCAGCCTGAGACTCCAGGACTCTCCTTTAATTAGAATAAGGACAGTAAAGTCTTAGAATAGTAAAGGCACTCAGATAAAGCTTTGGAAGTCAAACTTTGATTTTATTAGTCAGAAAACTATTAGAAAGTTTACAGTACAGGGATCTATTCTGCATATTTCTTAGAGATGTGAGGTGTTATCAGTTAAGGTTGTAGATTTCTAAACTCACTTGTTGGGGATAGATCAGGTTATTAAGAACCTGCTAGGTTCTTTCTGCTCTTATTCTGTCTCTAGGTTTCTTAACTATATGAGATATAATATCTAACTTATTCCATGACAGAACTTGTTATAGCCCACTGTTTTGGACTGATCTGATATAGATGCAAAGGAAGGAGAAATTGTGTCTTTCCTTTAGATCTACCAGACCAGTTTGGAAACCATCCATACAAGACTCCTGTTATTCTGTATTTATTTGCAGGTTATCATGTCTTTTGAGTTCATTCCTTAACATGGTTGTTGCACATCTCCTGGCATGAGAAATACCTGTATGTCAGTTGAGTTTAAACTTCACTTTTTATTCATACTGGAGCCTGCTTGCACATGGACAGTCTCTTTTATGGGAATTATAAGCATCATTACTTGGCCAATACCAAACATTCTGGGCTGCATGATATCCTTATAAGGCAAATCACTTGGAATTATTTTTCTTTGTCTCCATCCACTGGTAGACAGATGTAACCCATTGGTCTGATAGAGCTAAAGGAATGAAAATTATCATCAGGGAAGGATAGTGTAGTGGTTAGAGCAACAGACTCAGCACCCTCAGGTTGTGGGTTCAAATCCAGAGATGCTCCTTGTGACCCTGGGCAAGTCACTCAATCCTCCATTGCTCTCAGTATGATAGATAGATTGTGAGCCCACTGGGACAGACAGGGAAAATGCTTGAGTACCTGATTGTAAACCGCTTAGATAACTTTGATAGGCAGTATATAAATACATTAATTCAATAAATAAAATTTCTCCTTGATCTTTTTTTTTTTTTTACTATGATTTTACTTGACTGCTAAAATCCAATCAAGATCCAAAAATAGCCTGCCCCTGTCAGGCTCCCTCCCAAATGATGACCTTTGCCACTCAAACTGGAAATCTCTGTGCATACAGAAACCTACACAGCACCCGAGAACAGCTGGAGCTCTGCCTCAGTCCTTACCTTCCACCAGCCCCATGCCTAGCTCCCCTGGAAGGAACCTCTGTTCTGCAGTCAGTCCCACGTACATTCGGGATTTGATGGTCTCAATGTGCTCAGCATGTGTAGCGTCAGTCCCTGGAAAGAAGTTCACAATCATTTCAGGGCTTGGTGTACAGGTTGGCATGTTCTATCCATCTGGCGCCTGAGTAAGGGAGGAGGGAGGCAGGGTGAAGGAGAGAAAGGAACTGAAAACCAAACGCATCTTAAGAGGAATAGGGCTGCCATTCTCTGAACTGGAAGAATATGATGGCTGGAGCTAGGATAATTTCTTCCGCAAGGTCACTTTACCTCCTTGTGCCTTTAAAGTTAACTAACTAGATAATACTATAATCTCTGTATGCTCAGAGGCTGCCTACTCCACAATGGCTAAGATCATCTTTAATTCAATTAGTAAAGCCCTATGTTATCCTATCTGGGCGGTTCTGTCTATAACATATCCTCTAATTCTATAAATTATAGCTCTTATGAACAGTAAGAAAAAAGAGCAAGGCAAAGAAATGCATAACAGAAGAAAGGAAGGTACTGGCCACAGAACAACAACTTCTTGAGAAAAAAAATCAAAGAGAAATCTCTACACAACAAGGCTGAGATCTCCAAAACATGCCAAGCTGAAAAGACTGTCATGCCTTGCAAATGCAGACTCACCGATGCCATGCTTTTCCATAAGAGCAATGAGATCTGCTTCAGTCAGAAGCTGGGGAGGGCTCGTCTCCCCATCTACCATCTCAATCGTAGTGGGCTGAAACTGTGAGCCTCTCTCATACACTGGAATAACCTGGGAGCAAGAAAGCACAAGAAATATGGCAACTGATTGTACCAAGCTTCACATGTAATGCAATAGAAAATACCTCGACAAAAATGGGACATGTTTATTTCAAGTTTGATATACCGCTGTTTCTGTTGCACAGTGTACAATCAAAACCATTATAATTATAGGACATCTATCATTCACATTTTAAACAGAAAACAAGGCTGTCTGAGGCCTCCTCGGTGACGGAATGGAAAAATGCAGAATATACTTTGCTCCATATGGAGCGATAATAATAATAATTTATTTCTTATATACCGCTATACCGTGAAGTTCGAAGTGGTTTAGATATTAAGAGAGAATCGCCCACGGCATGGCGGCGATTTACTCAAACCTGGCCGCCTATTTGGTATAATCTGCCTCACAGAGCCTGTAGTTATTTGTTGAATATGTAGGAAGGGTGGGGGTGGGGAATGTGTGTTTAATCTGTAGAGGGCCACCATGAAGAACAAACATGGTGGCCCACTTTACCTTGTACTGTTTGGTGGTTAACTGAAAATTCAATAAAGAAATTTACAAATAAACAGAAAACAAAGAATCAAATTTAACAGTCTGTGTGGACTTTAGACCGCTGCTTCTTAAGTCACAAGGTGATCTCATAAGCTAATTATGCATTTCAAAAAGGGACGGTCCCTCAATTTGGAGAGTGCCCAAAGGCAAGTCTATGCCTACTTCTTGCCGAAATTCCAGCATCCAGGTCTATTGTACTTCAGGAAAGCAGTCAAAACCTACCTCTTCACATGAACTTGCCAGAAAATGAAACCCTCCGACTGTGCAGATTCATAAAGCATCCTGCTATAATACCTAATTGTACTAAGCCGATGTATGTTATGTAAGCAATGTACAGAGGTTGAGTCTGTACTTCCCAGTCCCTTAGTTATACTAGGAATGTTTGATCTGTAACCTGTTCTGGGCTCTAACTAACTAAATAACCATAAGTTATTACCATGAGTGTCATTACATAAGAATAGCCTTACTGGGTCAGACCAATGGCCCATCTAATAATAATAATAATAACTTTATTTTTCTATACCGCCAGTCAAGCGACTTCTAGGCGGTTCACATTGAAAGAAGGCTGGACTGTCAGCGAATAACAGGAAGCATAAACAGAAAAGTTACATACTAATTGGAGTTCCATGGGTAAAGAATACATGAAAATTGGAGTTACCTGAGAGATTGAGTTAGTGTTTATAGTGGGGAATATCATAGTGAGAGAAGGTCGTCTAGTCCAGTAGCCCGTCTTCACGGTGGCCAATCAAGGTCAATAGTACCTGGCAAAAGCCCAAATAGTAGCAACATTCCATGCTACCGATTCAGGGCAAGTAGTGGCTTCCCCCATGTCTGTTTCAAAATTGGACTATAGACTTTTCCTCCAGGAAATTGTCCAAACTTTTCTTAAAACCAGCTACGTTAACTGCTCTTACTACATCCTCTGGCAACGTATTCTAGAGCTTAGTCTATGAGTAAAAAAATATTTCCCTCCTATTGGTTTTAAAAGTATTTCCCTGTAACTTCATCGAGTGTCCCCCTAGTCTTTGTCATTTTTGACAAGTAAAAAAAAAATAAAAAAAAGATTCAATTGTATCCATTTTACACCACTCAGCATAACCCCTCTCAGTTGTCTCTCTTCCAAGCTGAAGAGCTCTAACCTTTTTAGTCTTTCCTCATATTTTGGCAAGTTTTAGAAGATCTGGGGACCATTAGCAGATTTCTGTAATGAATGAAATCAATTTCCCATAATAAAAATCTTATTAAGAAGGGAGGGGGGTAGGATTCATTTTATTTAATTTATCTCATAGAATATTTGTCATTATTTTTATTATAATTGTTATGTGTATTGGGAGGGGAGGGAAAAGAAGGGTTTAAATTTTAATAACAATTATTATACATATTAGGTAATACAGATATTTTAGGTATTATTGTTTATAAATACAGAATAATATATTGTATTTACAGTGATACATGAAAGGAATTCAAGTGTATGTTTTATGTGATCTTTTAAAATTTCTATGTTACACTTGTTGATATATGAAAATGAGTAAAAATTAAAAAAAAAAAAAGTCTTTCCTCATATGAGAGGAGTTCCATCTCCTTTATCAACTTGTTGCCCTTCTTTGAATCTTTTGTACTTCCACTGGATCTTTTTTGAGATAAAGTGACCAGTATTTAACACAATACTCAAGGTGAGGTTGCACCACAGAGCAATACAGAGACATTATAACATTCTTAGTCTCATTAACCATCCCTTTTTAAATATCTTGTTTGCGTTTTGGCTGCCGCCACATATTGGGCGAAGGTTTCATCATATTGACACCCAGATCTGTTTCTTGGACACTAATCCCCAAGGTGGACCCTAGCATCTGGTAACTGTGATTCAGGTTATTCTTCCCAATATGCATCACTTTGCATTTCTCCACATTAAATTTCACCTGCCACTTGGACACCCAGCCTTCCAATTTTCTAAGTTCTGCCTGCATTTTTTCACAATCCGCATGTGTTTTAACAACTTTGAACAGTTTAGTGTCATCTGCAAATTTAATTACCTCACTCGTCATTCCAATTTCCAGATCATTTATAAATAAGTTAAATAGCACCGTTCCCAATACAGATCCCAGCAGCACTCCAGCACCCAAGAATCCCATCCCCCCCACTTCCCGTTCAAACTATCAAAGTGACCTTGGCATTCCACTTGTCGTATGGATACACATCCAGGTAGTTCCTGGCGATGATCATGAGACCATGAGCCACAAACTGCTCAGATGCGATGTCAATCTCCACTGTGGTTTCCAGTCCCTGAGCATCTAGGGAACAGCAGGCCAGAAAATGGCGAACGATGAACTCATATATTCGCTGCTCATTCCCCTAAAACCAGCAAGAAAAAAATTGTAAAGTTAAACTCAATGCAAATAAATTCAAAAAGTCCAAACAAACAAAAAAATTGCTCAATTCAAGGCACTGGCAAAAGGCCAGCCCAACGGCTCAGTGCCCACATTATATGTTGCCAAGTAAGAGCATCTCCCATCAGTCTAAACCAAAACAGGACCTGATCCCTGGGCAGCATATCCCAAAACTGAAGAGCAATTGCATTGAAAAAACTCACCTGCAGGCTGTTGGTATATTTTGTGGGGTGTATAGGAGGGTGGGCCTGGTCAGATTTGTTGCCATTTCGAGGGTTTGGCCCTCCCCCATCCAGAATCCCCTGAGCAAAGGCTCCCCAGTGATGGTCCTGTGTCTGTTGCTGTATCAGAGAGATGAGGTTCAGGTCTTTTGGGAAGATGTTGGTTTCTGTTCGAGGATAGCTAATGTACCTTACAACAAAGAACAGAAGAGTAGGGAAAGCATTAAAATTACCCTAAAAGTAACTGGTATTCAGATATGCGGTTGAAGGATCTAATAATTTGCTTAGCTGCTCTCAGCCTCGAGAGAGAGCACAGTGTGCTGTGACATCTGGTCCTGCTTCTACTCTGGAGAACTGGGAAGAGGCTAGAGCTATATACAAAAAAGGTGGTGCTGAAAGTATGCCGGGAACATCCTGTTTCTCTTATAAATTCTCCTTCCCATAGACATGCATACAGCCAGGGAGAGGGAAAGAAGAGACAGTGAACCCTTCTTGCCAATAATGGAACATCTAAGAGGCAAAACAAACATTTATCAAGGACAAAATAGCAACCACCACCCTAATTCCTCAAAGGTGTCATGAAAATACTACATATCAGCACTTATTAATTTTTGATCTGTGCATTTTTATTTTTGATGTGGAAAGAAACCTGAATTCTTACCCCTGAGTATAGAGTTTCTCAGCAATTTTCATGGTTTCCTTGGCATTTATTTTCAGTTTGCGGGAAGCTAGTTTCTCAAGTTCCTGCCGGGGAATGAAGAGAGTGAATTGCAGAGATATCACCATGTGAAGAGGCCACTGCCCTTGTCAAACCAATCTTGGTCCACGATATTTTATGTTTCCAACATACCACAGTGTCAAGTGCCACTGGTCTCCATTTGCTCTTTGGCTTGCTTCCCACCTCAGTGACCGTTGCAACTGGATCCTGGAAAAGAACCCCAAAAAGATCCTGTACAATAATTCCAGCCATAACAAACCTCAGAGCCTTTCCATTAAAAAAAATTAGAAGGGATTTTAGCAGCTGACAAAAAAGTCAGAAAAGCGGGAAGGCAGTGAAAAAATATCAACGACTATTGACAAGCGATTTCTTAGCTCCACAGAAACTAAGAAACTGAGGGACTGCACACCAACGTTGGGCGGGAAGGCACTCGCGCATGCGTGGTGTGGGCTATTGAGAACTTTCTAAGTTCTTAAAGTGGCAATGCACTTTTAAAGTGTCCGTAACGGGGATCCATCGGTGACGTCACCCATCAGTGAGAATATGCTGCCTGCTTGTCCTGGGATTAGTGCTGCCCTATTCACAATTCGAATCGATTCACTTCGGGCGAATCGATTCAAAACAAAAAAAAATCAGCTTCCCGATTCGGACCCTCCCCCCTCGCCCCCTAAAGCAGGAGCGACAGCGTTGATCTTGCTGGCCAGCCACATCTGCTTTAGAGGGCGAGGAGGGAGGGTCAAGTCAGGAAGTGCTGCTGTCGGCTTCCTCCCTGGCCTCCCCGAAGGACTGCGCATCCCGCCCCCCCCTTGGGAAGGCCTCCGTGTTCCCCCTGGCCTCCCCGCACCGTTTACCTTATAGCTTCAGCCTGCAACGAAGATCACGGTTACAGCGTCTTTGCAAAGTGCTTTAAGCTGTTTCCTTCGCCGCGATCCTGCCTCTGATGTCAGAGGAGGGGCAGGACCACAGCAGAGGAAACAGCTTAAAGCACTTTGCAAAGATGCTGTAACCGCGATCTGGCTGAAACTATAAGGTAAACGGTGCAGGGAGGCCAGGGGGAACACAGAGGCCTTCCCGGGGAGAGGGGGGGTGCGCAGTCCTTCGGGAGGTGCAGGCCTTCAAGGGGGGAACAGGCTTTCAAGGGGGGGTGCAGACCTTTAAGGGGGGGACAGGCTTTCAAGGGGGGGGGACAGGCTTTCAAAGGGGGGACAGGCCAGTGATGGTGGCACAAGCCTTCAAGGGGGACAGGAAAGCCTTCAAGGAAGGGACAGACCTTCAAGGGGGGACACAGGCCAGGGATGGTGGCGTAGGCCTTCAGGGGGGACAGGCCTTCAAGGGGAGGGGACAGGCCTTCAGGGGTGGGGGGACAGGCCTTCAGGGAGAGGTGCAGGCCTTCAGGGAGGAACAGACCTTCAGGGGAGGGGGGCCCTGGTGTAGAAGTACACGGAGGGAGGGAGGGAGGGAAGGGGGGTTCAAAGAGACGTGCATATGCCGGACTTTGGGGGGGAAGAAATAATGGGTCTAAAAATAGAGGAGACAATGGGATTTAAGGAGGGAAGGAACAGAAAGGGAGAGAAGTTGGACACAAGGGATGGTGTGGAGGGGGAGGGGATAGATACTGGATAGGAGGGTAGTTGGGAAAAGAAAGGGAGAGATGGTGGACCCTGGGGTGGTGGGGAAGGAGGGAGAGAGGCTGGATGAAAGGGTAGTTAAGAAAAGGTGGATCTGTGGATGGAGGTGAGAAAAAAAGAAAGATGCCAGTCCTCCGGGGGAGGGAAGGGAAATGGAAGGAGGACAGAGATGGCAGATGGATGGTTAGCACGGAGAAAGAAGAAAGAAGACCCTGGCAAGCAAGTTATCAGAAGACAACCAGAGCCTGGGACCAACAAGATTTGAATAACAAAAGAAAAACTAATTTTATTTTCCATTTTGTGATTACAATATGTCAGATTTGAAACGTGTATCCTGCTAGAGCTGGTGTTAGCCCACAAACATGAGCTAGGATTTAAGAGAGAGGAAAAGTCTTTTTTGTTTGTTTATTTTGTTTACACCACAGCGCCAGTGTGGTTAGGAGAAGCCAAAGGGGGTGAAGAAGTTATAAAATAAACCCACCAGGATGTTTGAAAAAAACACCCAATTGGGCAGGAAAATCGAATTGAATAGATAAACCAATTCAATAGGCTGAATCGAATCGAAATTTTTTTCCTAAATTGGGCAGCACTACCTGGGATAATCAAAATTTTGCTTTCTAAGCAGTGAATGAGGTTGTTTCCAGTGAGAGGCAATTGCACATTTAGCTGCAGCCAGCCCCAAGCATTGCACTTACGCTGCAAGCAAGTTCCAACCCCGTTGTACAGTCCTAATAAACAAGTTGGAGGCATGACTGCCAATGAAAATGGATATTTCCAAAAATGTCATACAAACATCTTTCCAAAATATTCGCACTAATCCACAATACCGTCAAAATGTGCCACATGATTAGATCTTAACTTAAATTAGACATACACAAAGGTAACCCTGCTCATGTGTTCTCGGCACCCTAAAATCCAAGGCCAACAGATTAAAGTAGATCCTAGCTTTCACAGGCAGCCGGTACAAAATTTTCAATAAAAGGAAGCCAGCATCCACTTCAAATCTCTCATCGTCATCCATGCTGTTGCATTTTTAATATCCTAGATATTATTAACAGTACAAGAAAATCCTCTCGAGAAAGCTTAATTTCACAACTCTGTAGTAAAATGCATTTAGTAAGAGATAAGCAGCTCTGCTCCGATCGCAACCTACCTCCATGCAGATCTGGTACAGGACAAGACATGCTGTGTGATGAAACAGACGATATCTCTTCCAGTTGAATTCCACCGCTCCATCCTCATGGTCATGTGTCACTGCACAGACAAAGAGCGAGAGAGAGGAAATATAGAAACCAACAGTAAGCCAACAAAATCAGACAGAAGCCAGACTCCCAACAGAACTATATCAGACCACACTGCCTTCACAAATGCAAACTGTAGCAATCTGACAGAAAAGCAATTTGGCAAACAAAATATTCATTACTACTAATTAATGAAAATTAGCATTTTAATGTCAAGTTTCAGTTCGCATACTCCAAATCCAATGCGATTTACATAAGTTAAAAGTTAGGTTAAAATAAAAGGCAAACAAACATAACAATTAATACTAATTACAATAATACATTTAGGGAAATACAATTCTAAAAAAATAGGTTGGGGAACAAATACCTGCTTAATTTTTACTAGATCGTCTTCCTGGTCTATTGTAACTTAGGATGAATCCATTAGAAAGCATCCTTAAATAGCCAACTCTTTAGGAGATTTTTAAACTTGCTGAGTCATTTTTCTTCTCTTATATTAAGTGGGAGTGATTTCCAAATTTGCAGGGCTGTGACAGAAAAGATAATATCTCTCCTAGAATATATAAATTTTAATAAAGGAACTACTAGTAAAGATTTTTCTTCAGATCTTAAAGATTTTATGGGAGCATACGGAATTAAATATCTTTCTAAGAATGTAGGGGCTTTGTTTACAAGTATTTTATGTGTGAGTAATGCTATTTTGTATATGATTCTGTAGTTTACTGGTAACCAATGTTTTTCCTTTAGAAGTGGTGTTACATGGTCAAATTTTTTCTTTTTCATCATTATTTTTATTGCGGTATTTTGAAGAATTTGCATTCTGCGTATTTCTTTGAGGTCGGACCCTTTGTACAGGGCATTGCAATAGTCAATTTTTGATATGACTAATGATGATTCGTTGAGGAAAGCAGATAATGATCTGATCAGTCTTAACCTATAGAAGCAGGTTCTTACAAGTGAACTGATTTGCTCATGGTAACTAAGCTTTTGGTCTAATATGACCCAAGAATCTTCACCTTAGTAACTGTTTTAAGATTAGTTGGGTTCCTAATTCCTGCCCCTCCCTACATAGAAAAAGCATAGTTTCTGTTTTGGATGTATTCAGAGACAGCTTATTGTCATGTAACCATCTAGCTATTTTCGAAAGTTTCTCATTAATTTCTGTGATTTTTCTTTTATTTGGAACAAAAATTTTCACTACATTGTACTAGTCATAAAAATCAATGTCAGTTTGTTTGTGAACTGGTTTACAAAACATTGACCTTCAATGAACCTCAATATATTACAAAAATGATTGTCCCACACAAAGCTTCTCGCTCTTTAAGATCCTCTTCATCACAATTGCTCTCAGTCCCTTCGCTAAGAGTCATAGGCACAAGACGAAACGATATATTTTCTGTAAAAGCCCCTACAATGTGGAACTCCCTTCCAAATTTCATTAAAAATGAAACAGACCTCGTTGCGTTTAAGAAAATTCTAAAAACATACTTATTTCAAGACGCGTTTGACATATGAAATATCACTTTTTAGGTTCTCATACTCTTCCTAGCTTATCTTAACCCATTATTACCCAATGTGCTTTCCCTTTGATGTCAATTTCTAACAAAGAATAACATTGTAACTTTTCCCCCTCCCTCCCACCCCCTCCTGTTCGTTCAATTCTGTTTGTCTTTTGAGTGACTTTTGTAAATTAAATGTATTACCACATTCTGATGGTTTTTAACACTGTACATCGCTTAGATATTGTTATAAGCGATTCATCAAATAAAGGTCAAACTTGAAACTTGAACTTTGAAGAGATATTGGCGGTATACAAATAAAAAATATATTGTATTGTATCTGCCCTAACAGTGCTTGAGAACTTTGCCTCACCACTGTGGGTCACCAACACCCTTTATAGAGGTAGTTACCTATTTTGATCTGGGTTTCCTCATGTCACATAATTAGGACAAGTGGCAGAGAAGGAAAGCCTACTCAAGACATGCTACCATGAGCAGATGCAATAATAAAACCAAAGTCAGGATACAGCTTTAACTGCTAAAAGCAACAGTAGCACATTTCTCTAGCACAATGGAGGAGACTCCAAAGATGCAACTCTTAAAACAACCTAGTCCGCTGGGCACACTCAGCCAGTTGGGATTTTCAGGATATCCCTACTGAAATCAATGAAGATATTATGAGAACCCCGAATGGCTGCCCTGAGGACTGGGTTGAAAACTTCTAATTTACCACCTCTCTTTCCAGAAAGCTCATTGCAGCTCCGCAGTACAGTGCCTGGATCTCCGAGTTAATGACCCATTTGCCAGCAACTTGGGACAAATAAGACGCATTCTACCATTCAAAAGCATCCCAGACTGCAGCCAAGATAATAGGAGATGGCTAGGACTCCTATTAGACCCAGTGGACATGAAGGGACACTGCTAGACTGGGAGCATATGTTGCAGAAAGCAGAGAAAACATCGGTGGCTGCCTAGCAAGAGCACAGAGGCAATTGTACATCACAGGTGCAAGTAGTTATGTGCCCCTTACACAAGTAAAGGTTTACATTAATTGCATTTACTGCTAAAATTCCGCAACTTACATAGTGTGTAATTGCAAAGGGGAGGGGTCTACATATAGCTAGAGGTAGGGCGGGGCCCAAACTTATACACTACTCTGTTATGCAGGCATCTGCAGCACTTAAGCACTAACACAAGTTCTATGCCTGAATGTCAGATGTCTATATACCTAGGTAGGCTAAAATTGTAGAAAGAAAGTAGGCAAAATGAATGGGATGATTCATCACGGCCGTTTAAGAGCCACCAGTTCAGTACGGCCCTTTCATCGTGGAACAAGTTCAGCGCAGCCTTTCACAGAATATCAAAAACTTATTAGTTGTTACAATTTACATGCTGGATCGTCTGATTTTTTTTTTTTTTTGTGGGGGGCATTGCCCCCTCACACATGCACCACATGCTGGATCGAGGTGGAGTACTGATGGGGTGTGGGGGGGACTGCCCTCCACCACATGCTGGATTAGGGCAGGATCTTGAGGCTCGGTGAAGTGATGCAGAATGCCATGGAGCATGTGGAGGGCCAAGGAGCAGAAGCTGAACTGGAGAAACTCAGAGTGCTTTGCAGCCTGGTGCAGGTATGACAAGCGTGAGTTTAAATTTGGAGGGGAGCTCAGGATAGGCAAGCAGCCGGCTGAAAATTCAGCTGTCGAAGAAAAAGTCTCACATGCTGCAGTTTCAGAGCCTGGAAGACCTGATCAGGGAGAAATAAGTTTTTGATATTCTGTGAAGGGCCGCGCTGAACTGGAGACTCTTAAATGGCTGTGATGAATCGTCCTAGACCCCCTACCAAAACCTAGTTACAGACCTGCCCTTATAATGGAAAGAAAGATGGAGGCCCCATGAAGGAGATGAGCATTAAAATCTGGATACCTTTAATCTTGTAGAAGGCCTCAGGCACAAAGGCCTGAATCGCTTTGAATCTTTCTACTACAAACCCCAGTGTAGGGAACTGACAGCTGCCGTAGCTGATCAGCTGCTGCGCCAAAACATTAGGGAAGATTTTCTGGAGCCTCATGGTCTGAAATCTGGTAAAGGCAGCACCTGGAAAAGACAGAGTAAGCACTCTCATCCATGACTGCTTTGCCTGCAAACCAAGTACTGAGTCTGTTGTGGCTGTCCAGCAGCTGCATGGTCATCCATCCAGCCCTGAACAGGATTCCTCGCCAAACCCAAAACTCTTTCCTGAACTAGAACTGATCCAAGATCAATACAGGGCATCTCTGTTGAAGCCAAACTAGAGCAGAAAACAAAAAGGAGAAATTAGGTTCTTATCAGCTAATTTTCTTTCTTTTAGTCCCTCCAGACTGGCACAGATGGGCTTACGTTCCTCTGCCAGACCGAGAACACATTTGCTTTTGGCAGTAGTACAAGTGGGCTATGAAGTCCCATCTACAATTAGTCTGACAAATAGCTGAGCAAGAACTAAGAACTGTAAACTATGAACAACGTAAACACATCCTTCTGTGCCGGCCTGGAGGGACGATACAGAAAATAATATTGGCTTCAAAGAATCCACTGTATCTCAGGAAGGAAACCAGCCTACTTTTGTTTAGTATCTGTAGCAGGGTTGTGGTCAATGGAGATCGCTCTGAAGAAAGGGATGTTACCAATGGTGTGCCTCAAGGTTTGGTTCATGGGCCTGTTCTTTTTAAAAATTTTGTAAGCAATATTGCTGTAGGGCTGTCAGGTGAGATTTGCCTCTTTGCAGATCATATCAAAATCTACAATAGAGTAGATACCCCTGATGGTGTGGAAAACATGAGGAAGGACCTAGTGAAGTTTGAAGAATGGACTGAAGTTTAGCATTTAGGCTGCAAAAACCCAAGGGAGCGGTATAGTTTAGGAGGTGAAGAACTTTTGTGCACAAAAGTGGAGTGGTTCTTGGGTGTGATAGTATGTGATGATCTTAAGGTGGCCAAAAAGGTTGAAATGGCAATGGTGAAAGTTAGAAGGATGCTTGGGTGCACAAAGAGGTATCGATTCCCCTGTATAAGACTCTGGCCAGACCTCATTTAGAATACTGTGTACAATTCTGGAGACAGCACCTTCAAAAAGATATAAACAGGATTGAGTTGGTCCAGAGGAAGGCTACTAACATAGTCGATGGTCTTTGTCATAAGGCACATGGGGACAGACTTAAAGATCTACTCAATATGTATACTTTGGAGGAAAGACAGGAGAGGGGAGATATAATAGGAGAGGTTTAAATACTTATGTGGCATAAATAGGCATAATGCCAGTCTCTTTCAATTGAAAGGAAACTCCAGAGTGAGATGGCATAGAATGAGGTTAAGAGGTATTAGGCTCAAGTATAATCTAAGGAAATACTTTTTTTTTTACAGAAAGGGTGGTAGATACGTGGCATAATCCCCCAGTAGAGATGATGGAGACCAAGACCGTGTCTGAATTGAAGACAGCAAGGGACAGGCACGTAGGATCTATTATGATAAGGAGGAGAAGGTGGATGCTGCGGATGGGCTGACTGGATGGGCCATTTCAACTTATCTGTCATCATGTTTCTATGTTTCAACTGTATTTGGAAGAAAACTATTTGTTTTATAAAGCAGCAGAAGGAGAAATTAGGTTCTTACCTGCTAATTTACTTTCTTTTAGCTTCTCCAGACCACTAGAGGTTAATCTTTACAACTGGGGTATATATCCCAATCATGACCAGCAGGTGGAGACAAACAAAACTGTGGAATAGTACATAAGAGATACCTTCCCCTATTCCTATCAATCTGCCGAATATCCAAGCAGAACTAAGAACTGGAAACAGAAATAAGCAATACTCCGAACAGGAGTAATAACTAACATACCCAAATGCTGTTGGAAAATGCAGAGAAGAGATACCAGAAAGAAAATGTCCCCACAGCTCGCCAGCCGAGCCATAGCTGCTATTCTTCAATTATCCCCAGCCCTAGAAAAATACTCGAACCCGCAGCAAAAAAAAAAAAAAAACCTGCCCACGCAACAGCCACAGGAAAATAACAACAGACAGGGTGGGGAAAGTAAATTAGCAGGTAAGAACCTAATTTCTCCTTCTTTAGCACTCTCCAGACTGGTAGAGGTTAATTTTTACGAGTGGGACGTACCAAAGCAGTCCCCATCATGTGTGGGACCCCCGAAGGGTCGATATCAGCACACGCTCACCAAACACTGCGTCCTGACGCGCCTGAACGTCTACCTGATAGTGTCTGACAAAGGAATGCAAGGAAGACCAAACCGCCGCCTTACAAATGTCCACTGGAGGCACAAGCAAAGACTCAGCCCAAGAAGCTGCCTGACCCCGAGTGGAATGAGCCTTGAGAAATTCTGGAACAGGCTTCTTCAGAAGATAAGCAGAAGCAATAGTCTCCTTGATCCAACGCGCAATAGTAGCCTTAGAAGCGCCATCCCCCTTACGAGGACCCACTAGAAGGACAAAGAGATGATCTGATTTCCTGATCTCCTGGGTCCTCTGCACGTAAGAGCGAAGAACCTGACTGACATCTAACTTGTGTAACTGCTTCTGCACAGAAGACCCCTCCCGACTACCCAACACAGGGAGGACCACTGTCTGATTGACATGAAAAGGAGAAACTACCTTTGGCAGAAAGGAAGGAACAGGCCTTAAGACGGCCTGCTCTAAGAAGGGAGCCTTACATGAGAAAGCCTGCAGCTCAGAAACAACTCTCCAGACCGGCACTACTTCAGGATTTTTTTTTTTAACAGAACAGACTCCACAGGCTCTCAAAGCAGTATGTCTTGCTTGAATTAGGGGGCAAGGCTTACTGCTGAGGCTCCTCTAAAAAAAACATGGGGAGGTGGAGGAAATGGGGGGAGGGACCCCACTCGAGACTTGTCGGGTTTGACACCCCTGAGGTCGGACAGACTCCCAAACAGGGCCCACCTAAGCTCAATCCAGCCAAAAACGGGGACTTGAAACCCCTAAACAAATTCCAACAGCCAAACCAAGGGAGATGGGTACAGCTCACTCAACACTTGCTGGAGACTGAAAGAAGACTGATAGGAATAGGGGAAGGCATCTCTTATGTACTATTCCACAGTTTTGTTTCAGTCTCCACCTGCTGGTCATGATTGGGATATATACTCCACTTATAAAGATTAACCTCTACCGGTCTGGAGAGTGCTAAAGAATGTTTAATTATTTCGGCCTCATTGTTATTTCCAAACTGGACCAAGTTTTAGCAAAATTAGAATAAATTGAAATAAACAGAGAGGCTGAAATAACTGAAAATTGTACTGCTTTATAAAACAAACAATTAGTTTAATGTTTCTGATACCAAATTTGTACTAGCCTCAACTGCTTTGATAAAGCTGAACCCAAATCCAATTTGAACAAAAATATTTCAAGGCTTGATGCCCTGCACAGAGCCTAAAAGTATCAGAGCCACGATGAAACCAGACACCATTGCTCACATTCCACCATGCAACCAAGACACAACCTCACTAGGAACCTTTGCTCTTGACAAATCCTAATCAGAAAGATGCCACACAGACTTTATTTTAGTGGCTCAAATACTGAAACAATGTCCACAGTAACTGATTTAAGATTAAACCTCTATGATCTTCATTCACACCTATGCGGAGGTCCAGCTCCTGTCGCACATCCACAGCATCACTAATGTTCTGGTCCGGTGCTCCCAGGTTCTCAAATGCCATCCTAATGGAGCGAGGGGTGATCTCTGAGAAATGGGCTCGGAATATCTGCAGGTTCTGTTTCACTACAGAGGTGGCACAAAATAATGCATTATGACAGGACAATTACAGTACACATAAGAAATGGGAAGTCTATCAGGACAGAGGTGAACAGGAGTCACAAGCAAACATGAATAAAACTGTCTAGAAATACATACATGGGCCATGTATGCCTAATTAAAGGACAATCAGTTCAAGAAATAATCTAAATATGATAATGGCCCCTCTCTACAATGAAAACTACTTGAAAGTATCAAGCCCCAAACAGATAAGTACCGTATTTTTCGGTCTATAAGATGCACCCCCCTGTGGAGGAGGAAAAACAAGGAAAAATAAATTCCTCCTCTACAGTGGGGTGTGTCTGGTGCTAAGCAGCCCGCCCACACCCGAAGCCAGAATCTGTCCGCACCCGAAGCTGCCTGCAGCGATGGAACCTGCGCGAAGCTGCCTGCAGCGAAGGAACCTGCCCGAAGCTGACCGTACCCGAAGCTGCCTGCAGCAATGGAATCTACCTGAAGCTGCCTGCAGCGATGGAACCTGCACGAAGCTGCCTGCACCTGAAGATGCCAGCCCGAATCCGGCCTGGTACCTTTTTAAAGTTGCGTGCTCTCCTGGGCTGTTTTTGGAAGCAGAGCGACGCGACACAGAAGCGTGACCTTTGCACTTCCTGCCTGGTCCTGCGCCACTCAGTGATTGGCTGAGGTCAGTTCTCATTGAACGGCGTGGGACCAGGCAGGAAACGCAAAGGTCACGCTCCTGCATCACGCCGTTCTGCTTCCAAAGACAGCTGTCCGGCAGGAGAGCACAGCAACTTTTAAAAAGGTACCGAGGGGGGGGGGGGGAAGGTGTATTCACTCCATAAGACGCACCCACTTTTCCACCCTCTTTTTGGGAGTGTAAAAAGTGCGTCTTATCGAGCGAAAAATACGGTACATTAAAAATAAATAGGGTAAATATGAAAACGACAAGACAATCTGAAGTTACACTTGGTCTTAGAAATTGATTCCCCTGAAAAAAACACTGCACATCACTGAGAGAGCATGATCTGGGGAAAGGATAAGGATACTGCAAAATCTCCTTGAACAATGAATAGCTTATAACTGGACAAGAACAATCTTCAGAGAGATACCCTCTGTGATAGAAATCTTTGCTCAAGGCCACTACGCACCTGCTTTGCAAACTTGTATTATCTCAAAGCCAATGTTCTCCCCTTCTCGATCACAGTCAGTCCAAATAACCAGAGCCTGACACGGGCGAACCTCTCGCTCTAAGGTCCTCTGAAAGAAGTTTCAAGTTTATTATGTATTGATATCCCACCTATCATTAACTTATTGTAAACCGCCTAGACGTAAACAAAGTTTTAAAAATAAAGACATCAGACTGGATCATATAAGCATAACATATTGACTAGAGACACAAGGGGGGGGGGGTGAATGGGGAAAAATACAATAAAAGGCAGATTATAAATAAACCATAATATTTTTTTTAAAAAAGAGGAATGTAGAATATTGTATGTTTCGCTGCATAAGACGCACTTTTTTTCCCCAAAAAAAGTGGGTGGAATAAAGGGTGCGTCCTATGGAGCAAATACCCAAACCCCCCCCCACCCTTACCTTATTTCGACCGCCGCCCACTGCCACTGTTCCTGGTCTCTCAATGCCAAGTAGAGGAAGGGAAAGGCCAGGCAGGTGCAATTGCATGCCACCGGCCCAGAAACCTTACCCCCGTCAGAACTGACATCGGGGGTAAGGCTTCTGGGCCAGCGGTGTGAAATCGCTGCACCCGCCTGGCCCTTCCCAGCAATTCATTCCATGCCGGCTCCCCGCTCGTCCCTCTGCAGAGCCAGGAGTCCAACCCTCCCCCCGCCACTGCTGCTTCGTTGAAGTATCCTCACAGCGGCAGCAGCGGGAGGTAATTAAATTCAGCGGGCGGACAGGCTTGGGGGGGGGAGAGGACAAAGGCTGGAAAGCAGTGAGGGAAACACAGGAGAGAGGGAGGGATACCGGTAATTATTGGGCTTGAGTTGGGGGGGGGGGAGATGACAAAGGCTGAAAGGCAGTAAGGGAAACATAGGAGGAAGAGAGGAAGGGACAATTGTTGGGCCTGAATTGGGGGGGGGAAGAAGATAAAAGCTGGAAGGCAGTGAGGGGAACATAGGAGGAATTGTCTATAGTTGTTACTGAGGTGACATTGCATATTTTTAAAAGTCATCTGCCTTGAAATCTGTGCCCCGTCTCAGCCTACCACTAGACCACCAGAGGGGGGACAGGGTACAAAACCTGGCAGGGAGGGGGACAGGGTGCAGAGCCTAGCAAGGAGTGTGGGGTTAGGTGCAGAGCTTGGTAGGGAGAATTTGGTTCAGAATGTTTTTTTCTTGTTTTCCTCCTCTAAATTTAGGGTGCGTCTTATGGTCAGGTGCATCTTATGGAGCGAAAAATAAGGTAATTCACAGCCCAATGATAAAACTGGACTCCAGTCACACAGTTACTTGTAGCCAAATTTTGACAAAATGGATTCTTGTCCTCAAAAGCTTTTGTTTATTTATCTAGGTGGTTTAGAAAAAAACATACATAGTAAAACAAGACATAACAAAAAAACACACACAGTAGTAAAACAAGACATAAAAAAACACATTAACTGTCCCTTGTAAAGCTCACACAATCTGCAGGCAATTCCAAATTCTGTTCATATTTTTTTATTTATTCAATTTTCTATACCGTTCTCTCAAGGGAGCTCAGAACGGTTTACATGAATTTATTCAGGTACTCAAGCATTTCTCCCTGTCTGTCCTGGTGGGCTCACAATCTATCTAATGTACCTGGGGCAATGGGGGGATTAAGTGACTTGCCCAGGGTCACAAGGAGCAGCGTGGGTTTGAACCCACAACCTCAGGGTGCTGAGGCTGTAGTTTTAACCACTGCACCACACACTTTAAGAAGTGTCACTAGCCTCTGAGTGTTTTGCCACTAAAGATCAAGAGGACCGGCCTCAGGTCCTTTCCTGGGAATTCTCTTGCTGTTGAGAGGAAGGAATTTCTAGCAGCAGCATTAATTTATACCTTGATATCCACAAAGTTGTCAGGGCAAAACTTCTCAACTTCAGCATCAAAGAGAGTCAGAGGGTTGCAGCTGTGCCTGATGAGAACAAATGAACATGTAAAATTCAAGCAAGAGGTAACAAGCACTTTACTATCCTCTCTAAAATTAAGTTACAGGAGAGAACTGCTCTCCAGCAGAAACTTGCACAGGTAGGCAACCGGAATCTGTCTTATGGATCCCTGCACAAAAATAATCACACCTTCAGTATTATGTGTACCGTATTTTCACGCATATAACGAGCGCGTTATACACGATTTTACAAACCGTGCATAACCTTGCGCGTTATACCCGTGAGCGCGTTGTATAAATTTTTTTTACATCGTTCCCCCCCCCATATCATGAAGAAGCTCCTACCGTTGTCTTGCTGCTTCCACTTCTGGCGGTCCCGGCCCTTTTGTGAGCCCTGCTTCTGCGCTGCTTCCTCTTCCGGGGTCCCGCCCTTTCTCTGATGTCAGAGAAAGGGCGGGACCGCCGGAAGAGGAAGCAGCGCAGACGCAGGGCTCACAAAAGGGCCAGGACCGCCGGAAGAGGAAGCAGCAGGACAACAGTAGGAGCTTCTACATGATGGGGGGGGGGGGTTTGGGAGGCTGTGGGGGTGCGAGCGGTCCTTCGGGGTGCGAGTGCGTGCGAGCGGTCCTGCCGGGGGGGGTGAATCGGACATCGGGGGGGGGGGGGCATCAGGCTTTCAGGGTGGGGACAGGACTTCAAGGGGGAGAGGAGAGTCGGGGCAGCCAAAAGGAGAGTCGGGGCGGGCGAAAGGACAGTCGGGGCGGCATGTGCGGTATACGGGTGTGCGCGATATATAAAAATTTATTTACATAAATTACAGTTTCCCGTGCGCTATACCCGTGTGCGTGTTTTACACGGGTGCGCGGTATATGAGTGAAAATACGGTAATTCTAGTTATTCCATTTTAAGAAATGCAGAAAATGGCCACAAAAACATAATAAAAGACAAGTATGATGGAAGGCTTCACTATGAAAAAAAGGCAAAATGGGTCAGGGTTCTTTAGCTTGCAGAAAAGATGAAAGAGGGGATATGACAGAGGTTCACAAAATCATGAGTGTTGTGGAACATGTTGCTATGGAACAATGATTTCTCTTTTCAAATATTACTAGGACCAGGGAACACTTCATAAGAACATAAAGCTCCCGTGTTCATCTCTTCTCAGTCCTAAATGGGTTTTCGATCAGATTAGAACATTCAGACTAATTTTCAGATTGAAGAAGAGTGATAGGATTCCACTTTATCTACAGGAGCTTCACTGGTTATCAGCTGAAGCTAGGATCTATTATAAATTTTATTGTATATTGGGGACACTCCAGGATCTATACCACAGCTTTTTAAGGTCTCCACTGAGACAGCTTTTTTTTTTTTTTTTTTAATATTCTTTATTCATTTTAAAACTTACAACAAGTGTACAAAACAACAATATGAAAGACAAAACCATCCTTTTTATTTTCCTGAAATTAAAAATATAAAATAAACCAGAATTTATAATTCAGCTCGGGCTTATCAAGCGTCTGAACCACAGAAAACTCTGCCTATTCAGATTGTTCAACAAACAAACTTTAAGAGCTTTAAAAAAGATCTGAAGACCTATCTTTTTGAGGAATTTGTACTTAAGGAGTTATAATTGTAGGATAACCAAGTCATAATTTTTGTTTTATGTAAACCGCTGTGAACTTCTTTGAGGTATTGGCGGTATATAAATAAAGATTGTATTGTATAAGAAAAGCCTGATGGGATCAGACCAATGGTCCTTTTAGCCCAGTATCCCGTCTGCTACGGACCACAGCCTCACCTGGTCCATAGGTTAAGTCAGCCCTTCCTCTCCCAAAATGATTCTGAAGAACGTTAGATAATGAAGAGGAGATACACTTCCCCCTTAATATTTGCAGGGGTTAGGGGCAGAGCCGGCCTGCGAATATTGAAAAAACGCAAACAATTTTTAGGACTGACTCTCACCCACCCCTGCCTCCTGGACCTCTCCACACCTTACCTGGTGGTTTAGCGGTGAAGCGGGGCAGAAGCGATCATCCTATGCTCCTGCCCTGTGCAGAGCCATCCACAAAAATGGCTGCCGTGAGTTCCCGCTGTAGTCTTGTGAGACCATGGGAACTCACAGCAGTCATTTTTGTGGATGGCTCTGCCTGGGACAGGAGCGTAGGACGATTGCTCCTGCCCCGCTTCACCGCTAGACCACCAGGTAAGGTGTGGAGAGGTCAGGGAGGCAGGAGGGAGTGGTTCCAGGTTTAGAAACTCACGAATAACTGAAGTCATGAGTCCTAAACCCGCAAATTGGGAGGGAAAAGTGTAATAGTGTGTGTGGGGGGGGAGGGGGGGAGGAGCGAAGTGACCTGGATTTCTGCTATGTCTGTCCTCTGAATTTATCCCTCTCTCAGTGTCCTAGCTCAACTGGGGAATCAGCTGTCTAGCTTGGCGCAGTAGCAACACACCATATACCTGTAACAGATTTCCTGAGTCAATATGTCAAGCTCTGTCTCTAGCAGTATTCAAATCCAAGCTAAAAGCCCATTTATTCAAGGCTGCTTGCAACACCTAACTCCCACTCACCTAACTTTGCGCTCTCATCATCCTACTCCAATTTTAGAAAACTGGTAAAAACGAATTTGTTCAATCGATTTATAAA
This sequence comes from Geotrypetes seraphini, assembly GCF_902459505.1. NCBI lineage: Eukaryota > Metazoa > Chordata > Amphibia > Gymnophiona > Dermophiidae > Geotrypetes > Geotrypetes seraphini. Next base: position 8,390,793 of record NC_047094.1, on the reverse strand, counting down.
CTAAGAATCAACTCAGCTCTGCCTATTCAACCAGTAACCCTAAGAACTATATAGCTCTCATAATCTTTCATTATGTAAGATTGTATTGCTGACATTGATTGTAACCTCTTCGCTGATTGTCCAGCGCTTCTTGCTGTAAACCGCCTCGAACTTCTATGGCTTTGGCGGTATATAAGAATAAAATTATTATTATTATTATAAGATACCTATGGAGTTCTTTTCATTACTTTGATTGGATTATATTGTTAACCGCTTTGATCCTATTTGGCAAACTGAGCGGTATATAAAGATTTTGAATAAACATAAACATGTCCTTATCATTCTCTATAAGAAACTTCACAACTCTATATGTCCTGTCTGTCTGTCCAAATTGGATTGTAAGCTCTTCTTAGCAGGGACCGTCTATCACTTGTTAAATGTACAGTGATGTGTATGCCTTTCAGCGCTATAGGAATGATAAATAGTAGTAGTAGTAGCAGCATATGAGATCAAATCCAACTGTACCAAATGTCGATCACAATCTGCAAGTAAGCAGTTGCTATATGGTGCCCTTTGTAGGGCAGGGCTCATGAGGAGTTGTTCTCTGTCTCCACCTGCTGCAAGGAAGGCTTTATTACACAACCTACTCCTTTCACCTACAATGACCCCCCACTCCCAATTCTGCCAGCAGCACAATACAAACCATTTCTGAAAAGGGGTTTTAAATTCCAGAGCCAGCAAGTGTCCAGAAACAGAAGTCATCGCCACACTGACATTCTGCAGGAAAGAAAAGGATGGCAATTATAAGCTCAACATTACATATTGAGGGAAAATACAATTTAGAGTTCAGATCTAATTACACTTCCCTCTCTGAATCCACGGTTTCAGCATCCGCAGATTCTGTTAGTCATGATTTTCTTTTAGGGAAAAAATATATACAGTCAAACCTTGGTTTGCGAGCATAATTCGTTCCAGAAGTATGCTTGTAATCCAAAGCACTCGAATATCAAAGCAAATTTCCTCATAGGAAATAATGGAAACTCAGACAATTCATTCCACAACCCAAAAACTTTAATACAAAATACTATACATATGTATTGCAAGACCTCGCTCATTTAGAACAGTCACTATACTCTTGCAGCATCGGAGAGAGAAGAACCATCGGCTCAGTTGTGATGTGTATATACTGTATGTACTTGTACTGCAAGACATTGCTTGTATATCAAGTTAAAATTTAATAAAATGTTTTGCCTGTCTTGCAGAACACTTGCAAACCAAGTCACTTGCAATCCAAGGTTTTACTGTATATATATTTGTTTCGGACCTTCCCCGCTTCCCTTCCGCCTTCCTCCCGGCCTTACCTGGTGGTCTAGCGGGGCTTTCGGAGCAAGAGCGATCTTCCTACACTCCTGCTTCGTGCAGATCGCTAATAGGAAATGACTGCCATGAGCTCCCGTAGTAGACTCGAGAGACTACGGGAGCTCACGGCAGCCATTTCCTACTGGCGATCTGCACGGGGCAAGAGTGTAAGAAGATCGCTCCTGCCCCGAAAGCCTGCTAGACCACCAGGTAAGGTTTGGGGGAGGGTCAGAGCCAGAACAACGTTATTCGCAATTTTTCATACTTCCCGATCTGGCTCTGCCCCTAACCCCTGCGAATACCGAGGGAGAAGTGTACTTGTCTTTCCAAACCCAAGCCGAAGGTGAATTACAAGAAGGTATCGTGCATATTTCCCTGCCCAAGAAGGTTTCACCATATTAGGGACTTAATTTACTAAAATACACTCCCACGTTAGAGTGTGCTATGTCATCTACTGTAGTATCCATTTTAAGTTATGGGAACTATTTCCTAACACATGCTAGCAACGATGGAGTATGAAGTTTGCACCTGAGGCAACGAAGAGTCAAGTGACTTGGCCAAAGACACAAACAACAGTGGGGGAACCTTAGCTTTCCTGATTCTCAGCCTGAAGCTGGAATCCCCAGGTGATTCCTCTGCTCTGTGAATATCAATGTACACACTATGGCAACAAGCTAGATCCTGGGACCGAGGAACAATCATCCTTTTCAGTGACCTCATGTTGACCACAGTGTAATTCTATTCTTATTTATTTATATTCTGCACTATTCTCACAATAGATTCTAGGCAGGTAACAACAATTTAAAAAAATATATATATTGTGTCGAAACAAAATTATTCATTTAGCAATCATTAAAAATAAAAAGTTTTTATCAATTTTCTAAAGATATAGTAAGAAGAAATGTTTTTTAGTGCAGTTGGAAGTTCATTCTAAAGCTTTGTTCATCAAAGATTTCAAACGACCATATAAACTTATATAAAGAGCCAAGCCTCATGACTGTTTATACCGGGAGTTGCTGTTTATTGGGAAAGTTATATACTTCATTAAACTTTCTTGTCCCATTCCCTGCAACAATTATATATACTGTAGGTATAACCAATTTAAAATTGACTCTCTTCTCAATCTTCAAGCAATGTAATTGATTGTCATATTTTTTTTGCTCTAAAAATCAAACAAACAGCCGTATTTTGAAGCAATTCCAGCCTATTTTCTAAATTCAGTGTTAACACCACAATATAAAGAATTACAGTAATCCAACTGAGGCCGTGTGAGAGCTCTTACCACCGTTTGAAACTCTCTAAAGATAAAACAGAATGTATTGCCTATAATTGGCGCAAATGAAAAAAAAAATGGATTTTTTACCAATCCATTTATTTGATTCTCAAATGTCAAACCACAATCCAAAATAGTTCCTAAATCCCTAGAATTTCTCCAGTACTCAGTACTATTTTCTGACCAATAAAACCACTTGAAATATCAAAACAAACCCATCCCTCCTTTTACTAAACTGCGATAGCGGTTATTAGCGCAGGGAGCCCCGCTGAATGCTCCGCGCTGCTCCTGTCACTCATAGGAACTCTATGAGCGTCGGGAGCCGTGCGGAACATTCAGGGCGGCTCCCTGCGCTAATAACCGCTATAGCAGTTTACTAAAAGGGGGAGGGGTAATTTACCTCCCTTTTTACAAAATCGCACAAAAGATTTTTTGGTCCAGCTGGCACGCTCGTAGGAACTCTATAACCATTGGAGCAGCACAGAGCATTCAGTGTGCACAGTTTTTTTGTTTATTCAGCTGTAAGAATTGGCTGCCAAATTCCCTATTGAACAAATCTCAAAGCCTCCTCTAGATTATCCAATGCTGGTCTTAAGATAAAAATATCAGTAGCATAAGATAAAATAAAAATGCCAAAATTAGTCAACCATTCACCCAAAGAGCTCACATAAAAATTGAAAAGCATTCATCTTCATGTAACTGCAGCACCCACATGAATGATACAAGTTACATAGAACATATAGCATCAGAAATCCCATGCATGCTGTCATCCGATTGCTTGTGATTATTTTAATGACAGTTTTACACAATATAGGTACACCATCGATTTTCCGGCACACCTGGTTCCAGCCCCTTGCTGGATTGACCGTTTTGCTTTAACCCTGGAACTTCTCTTCTCCACCTCCCCACTCCTTCTTTAAATCTTCCCCAGCACCGTCTAATGATAGGAAGGGGGTGGCTTTATATATTAGTTTTCATATTGGGAAAATAATAGAGGGAATGATGGGAGGGGAGGGTGGTAATTTTATGTACTATAAGATAAAGTAGAAAGATTGTCAAGTGATATGTTTAATTTTTATTGTTTTGATGTTTGTACACGATGTAAGATTGAAAATGAATAAAGATTAAAAAAAAAAATATTCCCCGGCAGCAAGAAGCATCTATAACCAGCTGCTCACACCAGCTTCTGCTGTCCCTCTAATGTCACTTCCAGGTCAAGAGACCAGGAAGTCATGTCACAGGGAAAGCTGAGGCCAGCAGGAGCAGCTGGTTGCACATGCTGCTTGGTGCCAGACAATCGATTGCTGGAAAATTGGTGGTGTACCTGTATATAACTGGTATAATTAGAATGATCTTTATCTTACAACAAATTCAATATCTTTAAGACCTTCACTAAAGTGTGTGAGGTTGGTTGAACAATTAAGGAGGCAGCTTTCAAAGTAAAAGTACATACTCACATACTTTGCCTTTGAAATTTGCCACAAAGTGCAACAACAAAAAAGCAGTCAGCTGTCTTTGCTTTCTGTACAGATAGACTGGAAAAGGAATCTGCACATGTTTTTCTTCCCCCATTCTAAATATGTTGATTCAAGTATGCATATAGTGGAATAACACCAGGATGATTTTCAGACAGCCAATTATGTTGAAAATGGCTCTCTAATTTGCTGTCATTAGACACAGGCCTGAAAGCAGAACTGCAGAAAACACTGCCTACCTGTCCAAGCATATGATATTCAAATTCATAGATCTTGTTGAACCTGGAAAATCCTTCTCTCTGAAAAGGGACGAAATAAGCATGAACTCAGATTAAACAGCAATTCTCTGCAGATTTACTCATATTATTTGGATTGATTTGCTGCCTTTTTATGTATTATTTATGTTTGACATACTGTTCTCAAACATGTCAGAATAGTTTACAATCAATAAAACGTTTAAAAGAAAAGGACTTCACTTTTTAGTCCATAGTCAATCATAATTCAGAAGTAGTTCATAAATACATACTACATCTAGCACATACAAACCAGGAATCATAAATATTATGTGTATTATACAGTAGATATTCCTCCTTTGACCTAAGTTATTGGTAGGCCAAAAGCCTGTGTGTAATAATATGTTTTTAAAAGGGCCGTAGATCTTTTATGAGTGGGCTCTGCTCTAACTGGTCCTTTTACAAAGGTGGGCTGATAAACAGCCCATTCTATTCCTATGGGCAGCTCAGCAGCACACCATTTTTTTTTTTTTAAATTGGGATTTATTAATGTATATACTCAAATATAAGTCAATCCGAATATAAGTCAAGACCCTCATTTTCCCCCCAAAAAGGAGATAAAATGGTTGACTCGAATATAAGTCAGGCGGCTTAATGTTCAAGTGCTGTGCCCTGCCCCAGCCCAATTCCCTCCATCCCCTATCGGACTCTGTACCCAGCACCCTTCCGGACTCTGTACCCAGCACCCTTCCCTCCCTCCCCTGTCAGGCTCTGCACCCAGCCCCCCTCTCATGGAATATGTCAGAATAATACTTATGAAACACTTAAGTTCACATTAAAACATTCAGATAACTCAGATACAATGCTAACGCTTTCTACAATAGCCAAGGGGACAACATGAGTGGTACAGAGTCTATTGGGATAATCAGATGGGAGGCTACACTCAAGGCAAGTTGTTTACACAATTAAAAAAGATATAAGGAACTGATCTAGGTTATAGTATATGAAGCAAGCTAGTCCAGGTGCAGACCCAATGTATTGAAGGCTTGAGAGATGAGCCAGGCTTTCACCTGCTTCCTAAAGTAGAGGCAGTCTTAAATTAGATGTAGCCCCACTGGGAAAAAGTTTCAAAGTGTGGTGGGCTACTTCTGAGATGGTTCACTGGAGGGTATCACATTGTACAATTTATTTTGATGAGGGTTCAAGTAGTGATGCTCCTTGAGAGGACCTCAGAGGTCTTAAAGGTGTGCATATTCTTTAAGTAATCTGGCCCATTTTGTCCGAGGACCTCAAAAAAAAAAAATAATCAAGCAAAGTTTTAAATTTAGCCCCTTTAAAATACTGGTAACCAGTGTAGTTTTTGCAGGAAGGGTATAATGTGGTCATGCTGCTTGCAGCAGCATTCTGAGGCCCTCTTTTATTAAATCACAGTAGAGGTTTCTACCATGGCCTGGGCGCTAAATGCTCTGAGGCTCATAGGAGAATGTGGTCAAGGTTAGTAGAGCTGTAATTTAAAATGCACCTGAGATAGTTTCTAGTGACAAGGTCCATACAAAATTATTAGCAAGATACTCAAGTGTCTACGTTCATGCTTCTGGGAGCAATGATAAGAAATAGGCTTTCCATTTGGATCTACTGTATTTTTCCAAGTCACCCACAATGAAACAAAAGGATGCTGAGCTCTGTCTCAGTATTTATATATATATATATAGAGAGAGAGAGAGAGATTTTTTTTTTAAATTTATGTATGCTCAACTGAAAATAAAAGTCCTATGACTAGGGGGCATGCAATGAGTAACAGATTTAAAACAAACCAGAGAAAATATTCCTTCACTCAACATGTATTTAAACTCTGGAATTTGTTGCCAGAGACTGTGATGAAAGCCGTTAGCTTAGCAGGGTTTTAAAAAAAGGTTTGGCTAGTTTTCTAAAAGTCCATAAACCATTATTAAGATGAACTTCGGAAAATCCACTGCTTATTCCTGGGATAAGCAGCATAAAATCGGTTTTACTCTTTGGGATCTTGCCAGATACTTGTGACCTGGGTTGGCCACTATTGGAAACAGGGTACTAAGCTTGACGGCAATTCTTACGTTCTTAGATCAACAGGGAAAATTAGGGAAATGTATTATGGAAAAGCAATACAAAAAGTGGAGGAACTGGAAACTCAATTCACAATCGTACAAAACAAAATTTCCAGTTTAAATACACACTGGTGGAAACCTTAACCCCTCAGATTACATCAGAAATTTTGTTTTGTATAATTGTGAATTGAGTTTCCAGTTCCTCCATTTTTTGTTTTGTCATACTAAGAATAATTTGAGGATGGCATGCCATACTTGGCAATCGGGTTTAGGTTTTACACCTGATGTAATCTGAGGGGTTAAGGTATTGAGCATTTTCCACCAGTGTGTATTTAAACTGGAAATTTTGTTTTATATGATTATGGAAAAGCAATAAACCATAGATAGTGTCAAATAGATCGCCATCCCTAGAGATCCAATCTCCAAAGTTTAGTTCCTGATCCTCAGAGACAAAACACTGGGATCAAAACAATCATCTCCCTAATGATTAACATGTCACTTCGTCACAGGATCTCGTCTTGTATTATAAATACAGTTAAACCTCGGTTTACGAGTGCACTGGTTTGCGAGTGTTTTACAAGACGAGCAAAACATTCGTAAAATCGGTGCCTTGGAAACCGAGCTCGATTCCATTTACGAGCGCCCCCTCACCTGCGATCTGGCTTCCTCCGCCGAGAACCCAAACAGCATCCCTTACCCTGATTTGGCACTGGCACCAGCACCAACGCACATGACATGCCGGTGCCCGAAGATCCTCCCTCTTGGCTGGGCTTTGAGCATCTGCGCATGCTGGTCTCGCTCTCTCCAAGAGGGAGGATCTTCAGGCACCAGCACGTCCTGTGCGTTGGTGCTCGTGCCAAATCGGGGGTAAGGGATGCTGTTTGGGTGCTCGGCGGGGGATGCCGGATCGTGGTTGGGGGGGGGGGAACAAATCAAGCGAGTTTCCATTCATTCCTATGGGGAAACTTGCTTTGATATACGAGCACTTTGATTTACCAGCATACTTTTGGAATTATGCTCGTAAACCAAGGTTCCACTGTATTTGACACTATCTATGGTTTATTGAGTGAGGACTTTTTCTAATTAATTAGGTGCATACCGACAAATATGGAAAAGCAATGCCATATGTACCCTTTATTTGTACCATGTTTGAAGGTGATTTGTTTTGTCATCTACCATGGAATGGGATCGTTTGATCCAATGCTTTTTGGCGTCCTTAATTGTTGAAATCTGATTTGATTTGGTATGTTGACGTTTTATAAGGGGGGGGAGGGGGTTATGTCTATGTTATATGTGGAAATCACAGCGGCACGTTGTATGCGGTATCTCCATTTTTGAATCAATCAGTTGGCCAATGCTTTTCAAGTGAAGCATCTCACCCGCCTCATCCTACTGCTGGACAAGATGTCGGCGATCCCTTTGGCAGCATCGTTTTTCTCCGCCACACACAGGACCCTCTGCACCTGCCCCCGCCGGTTTGTCATCGCGGAAGAGCAGAAGCGGAAGCCCAAAGCAGCGGCGCGAAGGCTCATCCCGGGAAGCGGCGGCGGCAGCAGCAGCAGCAGCAGGGAGACATCCCGCCCGGCCCTTCAGCCCGCACACAGCGAGCTCCCGCCTCCACCTGTCGGCCGAGGCCGCGCGACGCTTCTTTCCCGCCACCTTCCCACAGCGGCTCCTTCGAAAACAGGCGGGCCAACTGAGCGGGGATCTCGCGAGACGAGGCGGCACTGTGACGGCGGCACGTCCGGTGAGGCGATCTCGCGAGACCAGGCAGCACTTCCGGTGCGGCGACGAGCAAAGACACCGGGATGTGGCGCGACGAAGGCAGCCAGGCGCCCCGCCCCGGCCGCGCGGCGACGTCGCGAGACGAGGCGGCCCTGTGACAGCGGCACTTCCGGTGCGGCGATCTCGCGAGAAGAGGCGGCGCGCAAAGACACCGCGATGTGGCGCGACGAAAGCAGCCAAACGCCCCGCCCCGGCCGCGCGGCGACGTCGCGCTGGTGACGCTTCCCCCCTCCGGCGATCTCGCGAGACGCGACGGCGCCGGACAGGAAGCGGCGCCCTCCATGGCGGCTTCCCGCCTCCGTCTCGCGCCGCGTTCGCCTCCCCCGCCGGAGCGATGATCAGCGCCCCCGACGTGGTGGCCTTCGCCAGAGAGGAGGCCCGCGAGGAGCCGTGCGCCGACTTCCCCGCCCTCCCCGAGGAGTACTCGGTGCCGCTCTTCCCCTCGCGCCGGCCGCCCGCCAAGTTCGCGCGCGACTTCATCCTGGTGTCGGAGTTCTCGGAGCAGGTGGGGCCGCAGCCGCTGCTCACCGTGCCCGAGGACGGCCGGGCGTCGGGCACCTTCGACCTCAACTACTTCGCGCTGCGCCTCATGTCCGTCGACTACCAGGCGTCGTTCGTGGGCCACCCGCCCGGCTCGGCCTACCCCAAGCTCAACTTCGTGCGCGACTCGAAGGTGGTGCTGGGCGACTCCAAGGAGGGCGCCTTCGCCTACGTGCACCACCTGACCCTCTACGACCTGGAGGCCCGCGGCTTCGTGCGCCCCTTCTGCCTGGCCTACGTGTCGGCGGACGAGCGCAAGATCATGGGCCAGTTCCGGGAGCTGTCGGCCGAGTTCTCGCGGGCGTCCGAGTGCCTGAAAACGGGCAACAGGAAGGCGTTCGCGCACGAGCTGGAGAAGAAGCTCCGAGACCTGCGCTACACCCGCGGCGTGCTGCTGCACCAGGAGATGGAGCTGCCCAAGCAAGGCTGCTACACCAGCCAGGCCATCGAGAAGGCCAACGAGCTGGCCAGTGTGGAGAGGTCCATCATCGAGCACCGAGATCTGTTGCAGCAGATCCGCTCCTACCCTTACCGCAAACGCCGGGACAGCGATTGCCAGCTGGACGAGGCGGAGCCCTGGGAAGCCAACTGTTATCCGAGGAGAGCCTCCTATACGCCCCAGTTCATCAAGGCCAAGTCGGCCAAATGTTTTGATAAGAAGCTCAAGACGTTAGAGGAGCTTTGCGATCTCTATTTTTTCAATCAAACTCTAGATCAGTTAACTCAAATAGAGAAAACGTATAGAGGGGATCTGTGCTACCTCTTGACAAGCCAGACTGACAGGGCATTGGTAAAGCAGCAGCTTACAACTGCTTTCCTCTTTGAAGATGCATCAGCTTGGCAGGAGAAGTTTAGTGACAACCCATATGACGAAAACATGGGGACTGGTTTGGATATCATTACCCCGAAGGCTTTGGAAGAGCCTCCGAGTCTGGACTCCTACAAGTCCAGTGTAGAATCTGTACCAATCAAGATAGAGCAAGAAGTTGCACAGGAAAAACCTGAAGAAACCAAGAGGACTGAGCAATTAGAATGCCTGGATACAGACCTTAAAGGGAGTGTAAGCAGTGGAGAAAGCATTGAAGTTCTGCGAACTGAAATGTCTGCCACCGTTCTGAATCATTCGGAAAGCCAACCTTGTTTGCAGAGCTTTCCAAGTCCGCAAGCAGTCAGGAGCAAGGCAGTGAGCAGGAGGACAATTAGTGAAGACAGCATTGAAGTTCTCAGCACATGTACCTCGGAATCTTTGATTCCTGAAGATTTTAAGGCTAGCTACCCAAGTGCCATTAATGAAGAAGAATCTTATGTAGATAATGAAGAGGAGTGTGGCCTTCATCTGCTCCCAAATTTCAGTCTGCAAGATTTAATACAGACAGAGAACTATGCTGAAGAAAATATAGTGCCGGTAGATTCGGCTTGCTGCATTGGACACGAGAGCTCATACTTTTTAGACCTTTCAACTGACCAGGAATATGCACATGATGATGTGGTCAGTAGTCCACCACAGCCATATAAACAGCTGGATCAGGGAATTCATGTGAATTTTTCAGTTGAAGATGTTGCATACTCTTCAGATAGTGTCTCAGAAGCTGTCCCTTTACATGAACAGGATGTAAATTATTTAATTGGTGGTGGAGAAGCCAATAGAGTTAGCCTAGAAGAGCATTCAGACTCTACAAGCTATAGGAGCAATGCATCTACCATCTCTGATAGGACTCCTTCACCTGCTCAGCATAGCCACCTGTCTGAAAGGCAAAAGAAAAGGGCTGGTCAGAATGCTCTGAGGTTCATTAGACAGTACCCTTTTGCCCATCCAGCAATATATTGCCTGCTCAGTGGAAGAACACTCTTAATATTAGGAGAAAAGGAAGCGATAGTAAAAAAGCTTGTGACTGCTTTGTCTATTTTTGTTCCTAGTTATGATAAAACTTCCAAACCTGTGAAACAGTGGACAACCTCTCCATTGCACATTATGGATTTTCAGAAGTGGAAGCTTATTGGACTGCAGAGGTAAATTCTGATTGAAATTGTGCACAATCTAGTAAGATGCAAGTCCAAACGAGAAAATAATGGGAAATGGGGCAAATCAACTCTCCCTCCCCCAAGTTGTCTCTGACACAAAGACCAGCTCTGATTGTGACTTTCAAATGTCAAGTTACACAAGCTGTAATGGAGCAATAAATACCATGTTCTATTGGCACAGCAAAACACGCTGCTTCTTCCACTGGACTTCTGATGCCTTGGTGGGACCCATGGCCAATATTGCTGAATTAATAATTGTTGGATTCTGCTAAACATGAATGTATTTTTCTTACAAGGTCAGGCCAGTGACAGAGGTTTAGAGCGTAACCTCAGTCCTTGGCCTGGCCACAACCTAGTTGGGTGTTCAGGATTTCCCCAATGAATATTTGCTTTCAGTGCTTCCATTGTCACTCACGCATATTTATTGGGGAAATCGTGAAAACCTGACTGTGTTGTGTCCCTTGAGGACTGAGGTTGCTCACCCCTGATTTAGTGTCTCATATTTTTTTTCTTCATTTGATCAGATCTGTGCCAGAATGTTGGCATCAGTAAGAGAGGGACAAGGTTAAAGGGTCCAGGGAGGTGAGCTAGCATTGCACCTCTGGCACTGATCTTCCGGTTTACCTTCCCTTTTTCCATCTTTCTCCTATTGCAATGATGAGCAACAGTTGTCCTTGAGGGCCATAACCCAGAAAGGTTAAGATTTCTGCAATTAATATACATGAGACTGATTTGCAGATACTGCTTCCATTGTGCAACCATACATATTTATTGTGGAAATCTTGAAAACCCAACTGGGTTGCCCAACTCTTTCCTAGTTATTGAATCCCCGGTGGTTTTCCCAATCTTCCCCCAGCTGGTGGGAGGAGAGCAGTGTGTCCCCCTTGGCATTTGCTGCCTCTAGGCACTGTGCCTAGTTTTATGGTTTGAATCGGATGGTGCCTCATAGGTTTTACAGGTCACTATGTAGTTTAAACCACAGAACTGGGAACAAGCCAGTAGAAATGGTAGATATAATGCTTCACTGTTCTGCCAGCTGGTGCATAGCATGAGCTGTCTGGGCAAGGGCAGAAAGAAAACCTTAATAGATTGGGTCCAAGTGTTTAAAAACTGCTTTAGTCAGGTCTTCTTTTGTAGAGTTGTGTTTCTCTTCCTGTTTACATGAACTAAAGTGAAGGGAATGGGATTTAATATACTGCTTTTCTGTGGCTACCATCAAGGTGATTTACATATTATATACAGGTACTTATTTTGCTCCTGGGTCAGTGGATAGATGGGTGATTTGCCCAGAGTCACAAGGAAACCATTAGCCTGCTCTTCTACCATCCAAATTGAATGGAGCAGTAGCACACCTGCTGCCTGAACTAGAACTATATAGGCACATTCTTATCTGGTTAAACAAATATATAGTAATAGAGGACAGATGGAACCACTCCGTATAACAGAAATCCTCCTACCCTCAGAGAATTCAACTTTATCCAAACTGAGCTTCACTATGCCAATATCTTTATAAGATCATACTCAACGATTGCAGCAGTATATATTCACTTATTTGATAAAATTGTACTCGTTAGTATTCGGGGGATTCCGATATATGTTTTGCCAAAATTGTCTTTCAAGGAATATCCCCTACAAAATAATATCAGTAATCAGCCAAGTCAAAAAAGATAGCACATTAGCATAGATGCTTAACATTTTCCTACCTTCAAATTTCATGCCATTCATCTCAGCATCTGAGATGGCCTTGGACTGTTTCATGCGTATAGATACAGCTTCTTCACATGATCTTAAATTAGACAGTCAGAGAGCATAGATTTCAAACCAATGACATCCATTCAATCTCAGCATTGAAACAGGATGGCAGGAAAAGTTAGGCGACAGCAGCTTGATCTGTGTTTATTAGACAGATCCATTGCTGTTCTCTAGAATTAAGCAATATTTCATAGGGGGCAGTCTGAGAACAAGGGGAGCTGGGGTTAATTCCCATTGCAACTCTCTGGGACTCTGGTAAGCCACCTAACCCTCCACTGACCTAGGTACAGAATAAGTACTTGTATATAATTGTAACCACAGAAAGGTAGTGCATCAAAACCTATCCCATCCCCTTCCCCAATTAATAAATGAGTGAACAGTGACATTACTCAAGATCAAATAGCATTAGAAGGGAGTCTTACTTCTGACTGGACCATAAGTGACCGTCTCTGGGAAAAGGTGCAGGCCCAGAATGGTTGATTTTTCATATTGTGGATCTTAAGCAGTCTGTAAAAGTTACATGTTTTGAACTTCTACATCTACCAATGGGGTTTGGACTGTTATAACAGAATTCATTAAAACCTCTTTTTTGTTGTCGTTTCTGATGACATTGTTCACCTTTTCTTAGAGATTGTCACATCCTAGAAGCATATTCATTTGATATGTCTGTTTTATCTGTAATCCACTTGGGCGTAAGCAGAATAAAAAATTGTATGGCTTATAAAATTACCCTCAGAGTGCCCAAGAACAAACCTTTCAAATTCACAACAAAGTTAAGACTTCAAACTATTTCTTCTAGGTTAGATAGAGACCTTCTTTACAATATACTCTAGTTGTTTGAGTCTGAAAGGGATCCAAATGTTTTTTCTGAGAGGTGACAAAGAAGAAAAATGAATGGATAATAATAAAGTGAGGGCACTACCAAATTACACAATTTTAAGGCAGTACAAGTGCCTCCCAGTTTAAATAGTAGGATTAAGAAAAACCAGGGTGGTGGCTGCAAATTTAGCTCTGCCTATTTCTTTCCAAATATACCTCATATACAAAAGTATTGCTTTGCCTACATGAAGGTTTCTTTGACTGCCTCAGTTCTGAGATTTGAACAGAATTGTTTTACCGTTTAACATCGCACTTCTTCAAGGAGTACATTTGGCTTAACTGGGTCAAAATCTTAGTTTGGCATTCATTACAAGAATATTTTAGAGTTTTCAACCAATTGTTTTGCTGGAGGAGAATGTTGGACTTTATCTCCTTCCCGTTGTCACCTAGAGTACCAGTGGGACCTGGAGTCAGCATTTGCATAGGCTGCCAGTCCCGCTTCTTTGGACGGCACTTCCTATTGTGGGGCAGAACCGGTAGCCTTTGTGAATACTAACTACAGGCCCCACACAGATTAGTTTCTTTTGCCATCACTGCTGCCGCTGTAGAGGAAGCAGCAGTGGCATGGGTGTCTGGGCAAACCATAGAGGAGGCAGATGCTGGTTTGGGGGGCAGGGGGAACAGGTGGGATTGAAAAGTTGGGAACTAAAGAGAGGAGAGGGAGCTGAGGAGGCAGACACTGGATTGGGGGATAGAAGGAACAGGCAGGATGGAAGAGGTGGGAATGGAGAGGGAGGGCAGAGAGAACAGAGGCTAGATGGAAGAAGTGGGGACTGGAGAGAGTGAGTGTGCGCAGAGGCTGAGTGTCGAGGGAACAGAGGCAGATGATGTATTGGGGGGGACAGGCTGGATGGAAGAGGTGGAGACTGGAGAAGAGAGAAAGACATAGCAACCTGATGGCAGATAAAGGCCAAATGGCCCATCCAGTCTGCCCATCTGCAGCATCCACTATCTCCTCCTCTCCCTAAGAGATTCCATGTACCTGTCCCATGCTTTCTTGAATTCAGACAATCTTTGACTCCATCACCTCCATGCATCTACCACTCTTTCTGTAAAAAAAGTATTTTCTTATAATCCTGAATCTATCACCTCTTAACTTCATCCCATGCCCCCTCATTCTGGAGTTTCCTTTCAATTGAAAGAAACTTGTCTCATGCATATTTATGCCATGTAGGTATTTAAACATCTCTATTGCATCTCCCCTGTGCCGCCATTCCTCCAAAGTATATATATTGAGATCTTTTTAAGTCTGCCCCCATATGCCTTATGACAAAGACCACGCACCATTTTAGTAGCCTTCCTCTGGACTGACACCATCCTGTTTATATCTTTTTGAAGGTGCGTTCTCCAGAATTGTACACAATATTCTAAATGAGGTCTCGCCAGAGTCTTGGGGCATCAATACCACCTTTTTATTCTACTGGCCATACCCCTCCTTCTAGCTTTTGCCGTCATCTTTTGAGCCTGTTTAGCCACCTTAAGATCATCGGATACTATCACACCCAAATCCTGCTCCTCTTTCATGCACAAAAGTTCTGCACCCCTAAATAGGTTTTTGCATCCAAAATCATGATCTTGCATTTCTTGGCATTAAATCTTAGCGTCCAAATTTCAGACCATTCTTCAAGCTTCACTAGGCCCTTTTCATGTTATTCACACCATCAGGGGTGTCTATTGTACATTTTAGTATCAACCGCAAAGAGGCAAATCTTATCTGATAGCCCTTTAGCAATATCCACAGAAATGTAAAATGAAAAGGCCCAAGAACCAAACCTTGAGGCACACCACTAGTACCATCCCTTTCCTCAGAGCAATCTCCACTGACCATTACCTACTGTCACCTTCCACTCAACAAGTTTCTGGCCCAGTCTGTCACTTTGGGGTTCATACTGAGGGCACTTAGTTTATTAGATGCCTGTGAAGCTGGATGGAACAGGGACAAAGAAGGGCAGATGCTGGATTGATGGGAGAAGAAGGGAAAGAGGACAACCTGGATAGAAGGGGGGAGGAGAGGACAAGGAAGGGAGATGCTGGTCCTGGAAGAGGAAGGACAAGAGAAGAGGAAACAAGAAATAAGTAAAAAAAGCTTAACGAGGGATAGGGACAGAGATGTCCTGGAAATGGGCAGGGGGATAGAATCAGAGGAGTGCTGCTTGTCAGGGTAAGAATAAAGGTAAGAGAAGGGAGATGGTCAACATGGCAGGGAAATAGGGGTAGGGACCAAGAGGGGAGTTGAATGCTGGACATGGACAAATGCCAGACAGTCCATGATACCCTGGAAAAGAGTTGAGAAGATAGAAGAAAGTAGAACCAGAAACTGGGACAAACAATTACAAAAATAAAAAAGACTAGACAACGGTAGAAAACAAATTTTATTTTGTTTGGTGATGGTAGTAGCCTTAAAGAACTGAATCTAATTGAATCTAAACATCGATTCATATGAGTGAAGTAGAATAAAAAACATTTTGACTGCATTGGACAGCACTGGTACCAACATTCATGTAGCTTTCTTTGTCTAAAGTTTGCCCAGCCCTGTGCTACTGTGTAACAGATCAGAAATAAACTTTATCTTGTCTTAGGATTTACTCTCCATTCTGATATTCTGCATCTTGTCTCTTTTATAGAGTCGTGTCCCCCACTGGCTCCAATGTGTTGCACTCATTGAATCGCTATAGCCGCTATGTCAGTGTCCTGGACATCGATAGCAAAACCTTGCGCTGTCCCCTCTACAAGGGCACCCTGTTGCTGAGGCTTGCTGACCACCGCACTCAAATCAAACGTGGGAGCACATACTACATGCATGTCCAAAGCATCCTGACTCAGCTGTGTTCCAAGGCTTTCCTTTATACTTTCTGCCATCATCTACATCTGCCCATTGGTGCGAAGGAATCTGAAGAGACTATTGCACGCCGCAGGATGAACTTCTTGACGTTGCGTCTGGGCCTAGCCAGCGAGGACGTCAAGATAGTGCTGTATCTAGCAGAGCTGCTGAAAATGCATTATCTGCAAGAGACTGGCAGAGGGGTGCAGCCAGTGCTCAGGTTTGACTATGTTCCCAGCCTTTTGTACAAAATTTAGTTTCATCTGGCCTGCCATACTGTGGTTCTCTCAATTGTGCAGAGATTCACCCTATTAAGAAATATGCATCCAGCATAGACATTAAAAGGGAAGAATGTATTTATTAACAGTATTGTCTGCTGGTTGAAAGAGCAAGCTTGTTTTCTAGTTTGAATGCATAAATGGCAAGGAGAAGATGAAGCGTGTGTATTTTCATCTCTGCTGATGATGCCTTGAATTCATTTTCTACCCATTCACTCATATTTAGCATCTGTTGTTTTTTTGGAGTTGGCGGATAATTTCTTGACATGCTGCAGGAGATGGGGTCCTTGGTGGTGTATGATAGAGCCTAGCGGCTCCCACCCTCTTGTGTCTGGATAGTGCTTAGCTACTGCTGGCAAATTATCTGCATGTGCTGAAGGGTTTTGTTTATGGAAATATCCAAGAGTGGACAATACAGAACCTAAAGACGGCAGAGCAGCAACTGCTCCAGTGGAAGTAACGGGACTAACCACTATATTTGTTACAAGATCACCTCATGTGTGAGGGACTGGTGTAATCTATGGTTCAAGACATTATCAGCCATCCTACTGGGAACTGAAGCCTTTGCAATTTTTTACCTACCTCCAATGGCGTTTCATTTCCAGACTTGGAAGAGTTGCCACCATAACTATCAGGTTTTCTGGTTTACTGAGCCTGGATATTGGAATCAAGTGAAGACTTGGAACTGATGTAAATCAGAAACTATTATGGCTTTTTTTTTTGTTGTTGTTTTTTGTAATATACCTTATCCCAGGACAAGCAGGCAGGTATTCTCACTAATGGGTAATGTCATCTGACAGAGCCCCGATACGGACGTCTCACAAGCATGTGTTGCTTGAAGAAACTTAGAAGTTTTGAGATGCCCGCACCACGCATGCGCCAGTGCCTTCCCGCCCGATGGACCGGGCGTGTCTCCTCAGTTCTTTTCTTTCCGCGGAACTGAGAAGTTTTACTTCAATTCTGCGCTGACTGAATTGAAGTTTTATTGCCTTCTAATTCCGCGATTTTGGATTTCTTTTCCTCTTTTCGTGTGTTTTTTTTTTTTATTTCAAAAAAAAAAAAATTTTTTCTTCCGGCGAGTCGGCCGGGCCGGCCACGTGGCTCAGGCCCAGCTCCTTCGATCTAGTGGCGGAGCTTTTTCGGCCTATGTCCCGGCCAATCACCGGTTTTAAAAAGTGTAGCAAGTGCCAGCGTGCGATTTCGCTGACGGACCCGCATCGACGCTGCCTGCAGTGTCTTGGTCCAGAACATTTCCCGAAATCGTGCCGGCCTTGTTCCACTCTAACAGCGCGAGCGTTTAAGCGGCGCTGCCTGTTGTGGGAGTCGATGTTCAAGATGGAAGCTGCTAAGGAACCTTCAGCTTCGACTTCATCGGCCGCTTCGCCTGTCCATGCGAAACTAGCGAATACTCCTGCTACTCCAGGCCTTTTGAAGCCGGCTTCGTTTACCCCGACTTCGGCCACGAGTTCGACGCCGGTGCCTGTTCCCGTCTCCTCGGCTCAGGTACCGCCTTCCACTATTCCACCGGTGGTCATTAAAGTGCGGAAGGCTATCAAGCAGAAGCACTCGACCACGAAGGAGCGCGAAGACCGTGCAGGAGGGCCCCCTTTCGGTGCGGATCCCTCCATATCGGCTTCGCTGCGGTCCCTGCTGGAAGCTCAGTTCGTCGAGCTCATGCAGACTATGGGACCCAGGTTAATCGCCTCCATCCAGGGTGACCTCCTGGTCCCGATCCCAGGGGGCGGGCCGCCCCCTCCTCGTCGATCGAACTCGTTGCTTGACGAGGAGGAGCGGCGGAGGGCGGCTGGTTCCTCGAGGCGGGCCTCCTTTAGCGATATGCCTCCTTTAGAGCCCATTACGCCTCCGCGCCATCACGGTGCCGTTCCTCCGACTGATAATCGAAGTCCTGGGCATAGTAAATCACAGGAAGAGTTCTTCTGCACTCCATACCAGGCCTGGGCTGCATCGCGTGAGGCGGCCTCCATTCTGCCCCTTCGCTCCACCGCTTCCAGTCCCATACATTCCCTGGAAGCTTCGGGGGACCATGCAAAGTATAGACGTTCCCGCTCTCCCTCCCGGCACCGGGAGGGACATCGATCCAGACACTCATCTCGGCACTCCTCGCGCCATTCTGAGGTTTCACCGCAGAAGAAGCTGCCACGTCTGGGGTACTCCTCATCGGATTTATCTCCCCCGGAGGGGCCGGAGTACGAGGAACCATCTACCTCTTATTCTCCTTGTCGATCCCAAATCTCTCTGGATCTTGAGGCTTCTACTTCCTCCAGTCCGTCTCGAAGGCCCGTACTGGCGGACCAGTTGTCCTTTTCTTCATTCCTCAGGCAAATGGCTGATGACTTGGATGTGACTCTGGACACTGGGTCTCGGTATTCTAAAGAGTATCTCGACACCATGCACTTGCCTAATCCTCCTGCGGAGTCTCTTCGGCTTCCTCTACATAAATTGCTGGATCAAACATTCATGCAATGTTTTGAAACGCCGTACTCCATCCCTGCGGTCCCGATCAAATTGGATGCCAGATACCGCATTGTTCATCACAAAGGGTTTGAGGGCGCTCAACTCTCTCACCAATCCCTGCTGGTCGAATCCTCTCTCATGCGTTCTCATCCCTCCCAAGTCTATGCCTCTGTGCCACCGGGACGAGAAGGGAGAACGATGGATAAGTTCGGTAGGAGGATCTACCAGAATTCTATGATGGCGTCTCGAGTGCTCAATTATAATTTCTTTTTTTCTTCATATTTGGAATTCTTCTTGCTGGTGCTCCGCAAGTTTACTCCTTACATTGATTCTCAGGCTCAGTTCGAGGAAGTGGTAGCCTCCCTTTCCCAGCTACATCTCCAGCTGATGCAGTCCTCGTACGATGCATTCGAACTCTCGGCACGTGCTGCCGCCTGCTCCGTGGCCATGCGTCGATTGGCATGGCTTCGAACGATTGACATGGATCCGAACCTACAAGACAGACTTGCCAATGTGCCTTGTGCGGGCGCCGATCTATTCGACGAGTCTATCGAGACTGTTACCAAGAAACTTTCGGATCATGAAAAGTCTTTTCAATCTATTCTTCGGCCTAAGCCCAAGCCTCAGCAGTCTCGACCTTCTAGACCGCCTTTGATTTATCAGCGGCGCTACACTCCTCGTCAAACTCCTGCTGCGAGACATTCGGCGAAGAGACAGCCTCCCCAGAAAGCTCAGCAGAAGCCTCAGCCGCCGGCTGCACCGAAGGCTACTCAGCCTTTTTGACTCTCTTCCAGGGAGCATAACCAATCTCGTTCTGCATCCCCCTATTTTTCCAATCGGGGGTCGCCTCCATCATTTTTACCATCGATGGGAGGCTATTACCACCGACCTCTGGGTCCTTTCCATCGTAAGAGAAGGATACTCCCTTCATTTCCATCGGATCCCTCCGGACCACCCTCCAAGAGAGTATCCTTCCAACTTGACGCAGACCGCCCTTCTCCTTCAGGAGGCTCAGGCTTTGCTCCAGCTTCGGGCCATCGAGCCGGTCCCGGTGGACCAGCACAACCGGGGGTTTTACTCCCGGTACTTCCTCGTCCCGAAGAAGACGGGCGACCTGCGACCCATTCTGGATCTTCGAGTCCTCAACAAGTTTTTGGTCAAGGAGCGGTTTCGCATGCTGACCCTTGCTTCTCTCTACCCCCTCCTCGAGCGGAACGACTGGTTATGCTCTCTGGATCTCAAGGAGGCCTACACTCACATTCCCATTCATCCGGCCTCCCGCAAGTTCCTCAGATTTTGGGTGGGACATCTGCATCTGCAGTATCGAGTGCTTCCTTTTGGCCTGTCCTCGTCTCCCAGAGTCTTCATGAAGTGTCTGGTGGTGGTGGCCGCTGCACTCCGGAACAGAGGTCTTCAGGTATTTCCCTACCTCGACGACTGGCTCATCAAGGCCCCGTCATCTCCAGAGGTCATTTCAGCGACCTTGACCACGATCTGCTTCCTGCAGAGCCTGGGCTTCGAGATCAACTTCCCCAAATCCCATCTGCAGCCTACCCAGTCCCTTCCCTTCATCGGGGCGGTACTGGACACCATTCAGCTTTGAGCATTCCTTCCTCCGCAGCGCATGGATGCTCTTCTTCATCTCTGCCAGTCTGTATCTTCTCGCCAGTCCATCTCAGCGAGACACATGATGGTCCTCCTGGGCCTCATGGCCTCTACAGTTCATGTGACACCCTTTGCCAGGCTCCATCTCAGAATTCCTCAGTGGACCCTAGCTTCACAATGGACTCAAGTGTCAGACCTGTTGACTCGACACATCATAGTCACTCCTGCTCTTCGGCAGTCTCTACTTTGGTGGATGACCTCTTCAAATCTATCCAGAGGTTTGCTGTTTCACACTCCTCCTCACCAGAAGGTTCTCACAACCGATTCCTCGACCTATGCCTGGGGAGCTCATCTGGATGGGCTTCGCACTCAGGGGTTCTGGACCAGTGCGGACCGCCTCCATCAAATCTATCTTCTGGAGCTCAGAGCCATCTTCTATGCTCTTCAAACTTTTCAACATCTGCTTCACGACATGGTGGTCCTCATCCGCACAGACAACCAGGTCACCATGTATTATGTAAACAAGCAGGGGGGCACGGGATCGGCCTCCCTATGTCAGGAAGCTCTCAGAGTCTGGGATTGGGCGGTTCGCCACAATACCTTCCTCAAAGCTGTCTACATTCAGGGGAAGGACAATGTCTTGGCAGACAACTTGAGTCGTCTCCTCCAGCCTCACGAATGGACTCTCCATTCCAACCCCCTTCATCGGATCTTTGCACAATGGGGGACGCCTCAGATAGACCTCTTTGTGGCTCCCCACAACTTCAAACTGCCTCAGTTTTGCTCCAGGATCTACACTCCTCATCGCCTCGAGGCAGACGCCTTTCTGTTGGATTGGGGGAATCGCTTTCTGTATGCGTTTCCTCCATTTCCTCTCATTCAAAAGACTCTGGTCAAGTTGAAATCAGACCAGGCCACCATGATTCTGATAGCTCCTTGGTGGCCCAGGCAACCTTGGTTCTCCCTTCTACTTCAACTCAGCAGCAGGGAGCCGGTGCTTCTTCCAGTGTTTCCTTCTCTACTTACTCAACATCAAGGATCACTGCTTCATCCCAACCTGCAGTCTCTCCACCTGACAGCTTGGTTCCTCTCAACGTAACCCCTCACCAGTTTTCCCAGGCGGTGAGGGATGTTTTGGAGGCTTCCAGGAAGCCTGCTACTCGACAATGCTACTCCCAGAAGTGGACTATATTTTCTTCCTGGTGTGTGTCCAATGCCAAGGAGCCTCAGTGAGCTTCACTATCCTCTGTGTTGGACTATCTTCTACACCTGTCTCAGTCTGGTCTCAAGTCTACATCTATAAGAGTCCACCTGAGTGCTATTGCGGCTTTCCATCAGCCTCTACAAGGGAAACCTCTATCTGCTCATCCTGTGGTTTCCAGATTTATGAAAGGACTTTTCCATGTTAATCCTCCTCTCAAACCTCCTCCTGTGGTTTGGGATCTCAATGTTGTCCTTTCTCAGCTCATGAAGCCTCCGTTTGAACCTCTCAACAGGGCTCCACTTAAGTATCTTACCTGGAAAGTGGTTTTTCTGGTGGCCCTCACGTCTGCTCGCAGGGTCAGTGAGCTTCAGGCCTTAGTGGCAGATCCACCTTTCACAGTATTCCATCATGACAAGGTGGTCCTTTGCACTCCTCCGAAATTCCTGCCTAAAGTGGTTTCTGAGTTTCATCTAAACCAATCCATTGTACTTCCAGTGTTTTTTCCAAAGCCTCACTCTCATCATGGTGAATCAGCTCTTCACACTCTGGACTGTAAACGTGCTTTGGCTTTCTACCTGGATCGCACCAAACCGCACAGAACTGCTCCTCAACTATTCATCTCCTTTGATCCGAACAAGTTGGGACGACCTGTATCGAAGCGCACCATCTCCAACTGGATGGCGGCTTGTATCTCTTTCTGCTATGCCCAGGCTGGATTATCCCTTCCCTGTAAGGTTACAGTCCATAAGGTCACAGCAATGGCAGCCTCTGTAGCCTTCCTCAGATCGACACCGATTGAGGAGATTTGTAAGGCTGCCACTTGGTCCTCGGTTCATACATTCACCTCTCATTATTGTCTGGATACTTTCTCCAGACGGGATGGACAGTTTGGCCAGTGTTACAAAATTTATTCTCCTAAGTTGCCAACTCTCCCTCCATCCCATTGAGGTTAGCTTGGAGGTCACCCATTAGTGAGAATACCTGCCTGCTTGTCCTGGGATAAAGCAATGTTACTTACCGTAACAGTTGTTATCCAGGGACAGCAGGCAGCTATTCTCACGTCCCACCCACCTCCCCTGGGTTGGCTTCTCGGCTAGCTACCTGAACTGAGGAGACACGCCCGGTCCATCGGGCAGGAAGGCACTGGCGCATGCGCGGTGCGGGTATCTCAAAACTTCTAAGTTTCTTCAAGCAACACATGCTTGTGAGACGTCCATATCGGGGCTCTGTCGGATGACATCACCCATTAGTGAGAATAGCTGCCTGCTGTCCCTGGATAACAACTGTTACGGTAAGTAACATTGCTTTTCTTAATGTGACAAGAGCTGATGAGGCTGCTCGATACTACTGTTGCCTTATTTTATTTAGGAAGTGGGATATTCTGCCTAGATCTAGCAAGGGGCAATGTGTCTTGAGATGCCTGGTGTTTAAATCACAGATTCAAACATCAGACTGGAAAGAAATGTAAGCCAAAAGTGTGCACAGGATTTTCTGGCAGCAGCAATCGGTTCATTGTCATTGTGGTTTTGAATGGTGAAGTAACATTTTGGTCAGTATTTCTGTTTTCATCCTGATTCACTTGGAGTAGCGATAGCCTTTGTTGACCAATGAGCACTGCAAACACACATCAGGTCGATGCATAACCAAAATATGCAAATTAAGTGTTCTTTAAACTGGAGCCATTTTTTTGCATCTGTTTCCAACACATTTGTGTTGGATAGTATATAAAATAAGTTTGTGGTCCTTGCAGACAACCAAACAAGTCATCTCTTGGAATAGAATATGGTATTTAAATGGGTGAAGGAGTGAGGGTTGCCTGTTTAAATTACCAGCATCTCCTTTTTGAATAAGTCATTGTATCTTTTCCAGTTTGCATAGATCTCAGAAAAAGACCTTGATGTACAAAAAGGTGGTCAGCATTTTATAGAAAAGACAGTTGCAGCTGCTATTTGTAGAACAGTTATCTTGGAAAAGCACTTGAGCTAAGCATATTTCTAAAGTTCCAGTACAATTTAAAAAAAATAAATTTTGCTGTCCTTTAAAACTGAATCCAGTCGCTACTGTGCTGTGGAATATGTAGCTGACAGGCTAAATGACTGGGCAAGATGACGAGGCTTTTATTATTCTGTAGTACAGTATGAAAAAAATGTGAATGCCTTGTTTGAACATTTTGTTCAGTCATTTCAATGGGTCCAGGGAATGTTACCCTCCGTCTATCTAGACCAGGGGTGGGCAACTCTGATCCTCGAGGGCCGGAATCCAGTCGGGTTTTCAGGATTTCCCCAATGAATATGCATGAGATCTGTTTGGATGCACTGCTTTCAATGCATAATCATTGAGGAATTCCTGAAAACCCAACTGGATTCTGGCCCTCGAGGACCGGAGTTGCCCACCCCTGATCTAGACTAGGGGTCTCAAAGTCCCTCCATGAGGGCCGCAATCCAGTTGGGTTTTCAGGATTTCCCCAATGAATATGCATGAGATCTATGTGCATGCACTGCTTTCAATGCCTATTCATTGGGGAAATCCTCGAGGACCAGAGTTGCCCACTCCTGATCTAGACCATCTTAACACCCTATGAACTTGCTGGAATCTCTGTCATTTGCTAATAAAAATGTTTGTTGTGGTTGCTGCATGCTTAGGACATATGTAATACATCATGTGTGCTAATGAGGGAACATTATAAAGTCTT
Source organism: Geotrypetes seraphini (assembly GCF_902459505.1). Lineage (NCBI taxonomy): Eukaryota > Metazoa > Chordata > Amphibia > Gymnophiona > Dermophiidae > Geotrypetes > Geotrypetes seraphini. Next base: position 8,366,337 of record NC_047094.1, on the reverse strand, counting down.
CTGTTTCATTTTGAGGCTAAGCTTAAGCAGCCCTAAAATCTACTCGGATAAGTAGTGGGATCAGAAACAGCAAATGGACTCATCCATCTGCCATAATGTGGCTTTGTGTCTTCTTAATTCTACTTCAGAAGTGCCCCATCAGAGGCTAGACAAAGGGATCCTTTTACAAAGCTGCACTAGGGCCTTAACGCTAAATTGCCGCGCATGCAAGCCGCTACCTTTTGAGCAGATGGTAGATTTTTGGCTACTGCACGCTAATCCGGTGCGTGCGCTAAACACTTAGCGCACCTTCGTAAAAGGAGCCCAAAGTGTCTTCTGTGGCCTCAAGAGGGGATAAAAAGACTTCTGTTAAGTGTTAGTATGTCTTAGCTAAAAAAGTTTGACACACTGGATCAGACCAAGGTTGTCCATCCTCGAGGGCCACAATCTAGTCGGGCTTTCAAGATTTCCCTAAACGAATTTGCGTGAGATCTGTTTGCATGCTCTGCTTCTGTTGTATGCAAACAGATCTCATGCATATTCATTGGGGAAATTCTGACAACCCGACTGGATTGCGGCCCTTGAGGAAGGACTTTGACACCTCTGGTTTAGAGTATATTTTGGTTCTAAGTGGCTGTAAAAAAACAACCGTAGTAGGTGGACGCAGCCTGGTGGTGGTAATGAAAGTGCTGCTGTGTTTCATGATAAAGGTAGAAAACAGGGCAACTTCTAAAAGAAGTCTTTTTCCAGGGGAGCTGATGCCTGTCTTTCATGAACGCAATGGGAGATGACAAAAACTGGGTTTTTTGTTGCTTCAACATTAGGAGTAAGAGATTACAAAGCTGCAGTGGCAAATATGACAATTCCTAGGGGCTGCATCATATTTGCCACACTGGCTCCTGTCACCATGGCTTTCTAAAAGAGGCCCTAAGCTTCTGTTTGGGATCATCTCTGCTGTAGCACTTGCTTCCCTATTTAGGGTGCCTGCCTCTTTGCTGTATTACTTCCTATGCCCCTTGTTTTACCCCCCCCCCCCCCGAGTCTCTTGTAAGCCCACTTGCAATTTGTATTAGAGAATGACATGGGGACAAATTTGTCCCCCATAGGAACTCAATTTCCCCATCCTGTCCCATAACTGTAAGCTCTGCCTTAACCACACAAGCCTCAAACAAGTATGATTTTAAAGTATTTGAGGCTTATGCAGATGAGGACAGAGCTTGCAGGGATGGGACAGGGAAAATTTTGTCCCCGTGTCATTCTCTAATTTGTATGTTATGAATGTAACAGGGCTGTGCCTGCCTGGAATGCTGATAACAATCTCTACAGCAGCACCCTATTGTACAGTGTCAAAGAAGGGCAAGGTTAAACTTTTAAAATGTTTTTTTTCTACTGTGACATACAAATAATGAAAAAAGATTCTCATCTGAAGCATTAGCCTTATTATTTATATTTATTTTTGCTAGAGCTGCTGCTGTAATTGGGGAGGGGGGTTGATGATTGAAGTGTAATATGGTTTACATGGCTTAAAAAATTAAATTGCTGGACAGTGATGTATGTATTCTGTGCATAACTCCACTGCTGCTGGATTAATACTTGCTGAGCTGAATGTTTTTGGATTGTTGTACTCTGCATGGGTGTTTGCCTGTCATCTGTGAATGGCATATGCATGCATGCACGCACTAGAATAACTCATGTTAAAATGCTGTAATTTGTGTTTGTCATATGATGAACTGGAGGGATCCTTTTCTGAAAAGAGAGAATTCATCAGCGCTTGTTTTTTACTATAAAATACAGTACACTTAATGCTACAGAAATATGATGACCTATTTAGGGTATTACCTGATTTTCTTTTTTTTTTAATATTTCTTCTCTATTACCCTGTCAAAGGATCATGGAAACAAAGTCAAGTTAAAACCTCTGGCCCATTTTGCTACCTAAATACAGAACTGCACATCTCACATATCCTCACTTTCACCTTTTTGGGCTATGATTTTCTAGATTTAGGTTAATTGAAGCATCTACGACCCTGCCTACAAATCAGAAATATAATTACAATATTTCTATGCAACATCAGTCACTTTGTTCCTTTGCAAAAGTATCAAATTCTGATTTTATAGCATAAAACAGTACAAAACTCTTGTATAGCTCATTCTGTGTACCTTTTTCTGATGCGCTTTCTAAAGCACCAAAAACATCCAGTAGACTGCTGTATAGATCACCTGAGTTTAGGGTGGGGGGGGGTGTTTACTCTACTTCTTGGGACACCCAGCCAATCAGATTTTCAGGATATCCACAAAGAATATGCTTGAGACAGAGTTGCATTGTGGCCATCTTGAAAACCAGACTGGGTTGAGTATCCCTTGGCTTAAGGAGATGATTAAGTCAGTATTTTGACAAAGGCAAAGTTTTGCTACCTTAAAGCAGAAATGTCCCTGGTAACCTGCGAATAAAACAGTGCTTTTCTGGTCATATCTGAAACCTGTTTTTTTTTTTTTTTTTTTTTTAAACACAAGATTCCAAGCTTTATATTATATCCAGTATTACTGGGAAAATAATCTTTAGACTTAGAGTAACAGGCTGTGATGAATTCTCTGCGTATGCTGAAGGATTTTGAGTATTGCACATGTACCGGTAATAGCTTTTGGTATATGCAGATGATTGGTGTAAGGCACAGCCATACCATGGGTATGTACTGTGAAAGCTGTATAGGTATTGGTGCAGAAGACTAATAAACTCGTAACACCAAATTAGAGAAGACACCTTAAAGTTGTCATTGTGTTCCAACATTTTTAAAATGTTGCTTGTATTTTTCAAGAAGTAAACTAATTTTCTCAAACATCTTGTGCTGTGATTAACAATCTGAATTTTACTATAGAAAAAAAAAGCTTTAATTTTTGCACTCCAAATTGTTTGGAAAAAAATAAAAGACTTTATTTGAAGCTGAAAAATTGTTCTCTCGTGCAAATGTGATGAAAATATTTCTCAATGGAAGGTACTGGAAACAATTCTATAGAGGACCCCTTTTTTTGAGCAAATGGCCAAATTAAGTTGGAGACACACATGCGTATGAGTCAAGGCTGTGGAATAAGAGGGCATAGGCTGAAGTTAAGAGATGATAGGCTCAGGACTAATCTAAAGAAATACTTTTTTACAGAAAGGATGGTAGATGCGTGGAACAGTCTCCTGGAAGAGGTGGTGGAGATAAGACTGTGATACTAGGTCTGATTTTTTTTTTTTTAGATGCCATGATGACCTGGCACCTGGAGTTTGTCAAACCCTGGTCTACAACTCATTACTCATGTATTAGATATTAAGATATTTTATTTTGTGCCATCAAAACAGGTAGATAGAACAAAAAAAAGAAACAGTTGTTATGATGTCCAAGTGAGGTACAGAGAGATAAAACCTGATTCTTCATCTACTCTGCTTCTTTGGTGGCTGAAAGCTGTCCCTGAATTGGAAACAAGCAGCAGCATCAGGTCTTGAAGAGTTATAAACAAGATCAAGGCCTAGCTGGCTCCTTCCTAGTCTAGAAGATTTTTTTTTTTTTTTTGGTTTACAGCTCAGGCATGCCTGGGATGGGGAAAGCCCCCGCAAAGACTTCAACTTCCTCCTTGATAGATTTGATTTTGCTTTGATATTTCTCGTCCCAGGCCAGCTTCTCTTTGAATTCCTTCAGTGTGGCTTTGGGATTCATGTCCCTCTGAATCTCCACCGTCAATTCGATTCCTGGATAGAAGATAAGCAAAGGATTCACTCAGCAAGCCTATGCACACTAACCTTTAGCACCATCTGAGAAAGCTATTTGTTCACTGTTCATCCCTTACTGAGCTCAGAAAGGGAAACACTGCATCACTCACTCTTTAAACTAACCATTCTTTAGCACTCTCCAGACCAGTAGAGGTTAATCTTTACAAATGGGTATATATCCAATCATGACCAGCAGGTGGAGACTGAAAACAAAACTGTAGGACAGTATATAATATACTCCCTTCTCTATTTACCTCAGTCTTCTTACAGTCTCCAGCAGGTGTTGATGTGATCTGTACCCATCTCCCTTGGTAGGGCTGTTGGAATTTGTTTAGGGGGTTTATTGTCCCTGTTTTTGGCCAGACGGAGCTTAGACGGGCCCTGTTTGGGGGTTCGTCCGACCTCGGGGGTGTCAAACCCGGCGGGTCTCGAGCGGGGTCCCTCCCCCCACTTCCTCCACCTCCCCACATTTTTCTAGAGGAGCCTCAGCAATAAGCCTTGCCCCCTAAATCAAGCTTTGCTTTGAGAGCCTGTGGAGTCTGTTTTGTAAAAAAAAAAAAAAAAATCCTGAGGTAGTGCTGGTCTGGAGGGTTATTTCCCTTTAAGAAAACTGTATGTATATATCTAATCATGACCAGCAGGTGGAGACTGAAAACAAAACTTTGGGACAGTATATCCTAGCCCCTCCTCTCTATTTCCCTCAGTCTTCTTTCAGTCTCCAGCAGGTGTTGAGTGATCTGTACCCATCTCCCTTGGTAGGGCTGTTGGAATTTGTTTAGGGGGTTTATTGTCCCTGTTTTTAGCCGGACGGAGCTTGGGCGGACTCTGTTTGGGGGTTCGTCCGACCTCGGGGGTGTCAAACCCGGCGGGTCACGAGCGGGGTCCCTCCCCCCACTTCCTCCACCTCCCCACATTTTTTTAGAGGAGCCTCAGCAGTAAGCCTTGCCCCCTAATTCAAGCAAGGCATATTGCTTCGAGAGCCTGTGGAGTCTGTTCTGTAAAAAAAAAAAAAAAAAAATCCTGAGGTAGTGCTGGTCTGAAGGGTTGTTTCCCTTTAAGAAAACTGTATTTTACTGTATTTTTTCATGTAACCGGCACTTTTTTATAGCTAGGTCGCGTATGGAGCAATTGCGCCCTTCTCCGGGGGAGTAGGACACAATTTAGTCCAGCCGCGAGGCACTCGCGGCCGGCCTGAACTCGGCGGTTTGGGTCGGTGAGGTGGTGGAGCTCCGTCGGCAGCGGCTGCAGGCGCCCAGAGCTCCCCGCCGATGGTGCCTCGCAAGTCGGCTTGGAGCAGTGGGGAAGCCCGGTCTTCCACAACCGCCCACGGAGGGATTCCCCGAAGGATTCCTTCTCAGCTGATTTTTTGACAGCTGATGCCGGCTTGCCTGCTTTAGCGGCTGAGACTATTCAGGTCTCTCAGCCGCTTCAGGCTATGGAGGGAGCTTTTTTGGCGGGAAAACCACCATCTTCTCTGTCTGGCCCCTCCATTTTGTCTTCCACCTCAGGTGACCTTCCCCCTGTTTTGACTATGCAGGGGCAAGGTTCTGCTGGGTCCCCTGCTGTGGCAGGGAGTCCCTTGGGACCCTCGGGGGGTTTTTCTCCTGAATTTTTCTTTTCTTTATGCAGAGCCTATTTTCAGGCGGCTGGGGGTCCCGGTTGCGCCCAGGGGGTTTCGGGGGGTGGGTTTTCCTCCGCGCTCCCTGCGGCTTTGCCTCTTTCGTCTGGCGTGACGTCCCCTCCGCCGCCTCCCTTGTCCAAGCGTCCGCGGGTGTCGTGGGACGAGAATTTGTGGTCGGAGGAACGGGTCGGTCTGGAGGAGGACCTGGACCCTTCTGAGGAGTTCCAGGACTCTCTGGAGGGGATGGAAGCTGGCGGCGGGTTGTCGGATTTCCCGTTCTCCAGTGACGAGGCGTCCGTGGTGCGCCTTTTTCAGAAAGATGAGCTGCCTGACCTTATTCAGCAGGTTTCTTCGGTTTTGCGTTTTGAGGACGCGCCGCCGGAGACTCCGCGTGTGGGGGACCCCCTGTTATGGGGGATCCGTTCCGTTTCCCGCTCTTTTCCTATGCATCAGGATAATATTATTCTGGAGCAGTGGAAAACGCCGGAGACGCCGTTTCGGCTGGCGCGCAGCATGGCTCGCCTGTATCCCATTCCGGAAGGGGATTGGGCTACGTTAGCTTCGCCAGTCGTGGATGCGGTGGTCTCGGCAATTTCCAAGCGGCATACCGTGCCTGTTGAGGGCGGTTCTGCCTTGCGGGACTCTGAGGAGCGCAAATTGGAGAGCATCCTTAAGCAAAATTTTCAGGTCTCTGCCTTTGGGGTCCAGGCGGCTATTTGTGGGGGACTGGTCGCTCGCGCCGTGTTTCGGTGGGCGGAGCGGGTCTTGGATCGAGAGTCTGACGACTGGTCTCTGGTGGATCAGGAGGTAGCGAAGATTGAGATGGCGGCCTCATTCCTCTCAGATGCTCTATATGACTTGGTGCGGATCTCGGCTAAGTCTATGGCTTTTGGCGTGGCCGCAAGGCGTGTGTTGTGGCTGCGCGCTTGGGCGGCGGATGCTGCGTCCAAAGCTAAGCTTACTAAATTTCCCTTTCGGGGGTCGTTTTTGTTTGGAGAGGACTTGGATAAGTTGATTCAGACTTTGTCGGACTCGAAAGTTCCCCGTCTGCCGGAGGACCGTGCCCGCCCGGCGTCTCGGGGGGGTGCGGCCCGGGGGCGTTTGCGGGACTTTCGCAAGTATCGCCCTGGGCGTGGGGCTGCTTCTTTCCAGTCTCCGGGATTTTCCCGGGGTCGGTTCTTCCAGCGCATGCAGCCCTTTCGGGGGGGCCCGTCGGGGGGCAGGGAATCCCTCCGCCGGTTCCCCCGCTTCCCGTCCTGCACAATGACGCCTTGCCGGCGCCCCCTTTGGTTCCGGTGGGGGCCCGGCTGCACGAATTTTTCCCCAAATGGGCCGAGATCACGTCCAATCAGTGGGTCCTGGAGGTGGTGCGGGACGGTTATGCCCTGGAGTTCGCCCGCTCTCTGCCGGATTTTTTCCTCGCTTCTCCATGTCAGACTCCGGGGAAGACGCAGGCTTTTCGCCAGACCCTTCAGCGCTTGCTAGATCTCAGGGCAGTTGTTCCGGTGCCCCCTCCGGAGTGGGGCACGGGCAGGTACTCCATTTACTTTGTGGTGCCCAAGAAGGAGGGGACCTTTCGGCCCATCCTCGATTTGAAAGGGGTCAACAGGGCTCTCAAGATTCCCTCTTTCCGTATGGAAACTCTGCGGTCGGTCATTCTGGCGGTTCAGCCGGGGGAGTTTCTCACTTCTCTCGATCTGACGGAGGCCTACTTGCATGTTCCCATTCGGGCCTCTCATCAGCGTTTCCTGCGCTTTGCGATCTTGGGTCGGCACTTTCAGTTCTGTGCGCTTCCCTTTGGGCTGGCCACGGCTCCTCGGACGTTCACCAAGGTGATGGTGGTCGTCGCGGCAGCCTTGCGGTCGGAGGGCATCCTGGTACACCCCTACCTGGACGACTGGTTAATTCGGGCAAAGTCGTTGCAGGGTTACTGCTCGGGTGGTGGAGTTTCTCCGGTCGCTGGGCTGGGTGGTCAACCTTTCCAAGAGTCGGTTGGTCCCGGCTCAGCGTCTGGAGTACCTAGGGGTGCTGTTCGACACCTCCTTGGGGAAGGTCTTCCTCCCAGAGGGCCGGGTGAGCAAATTGCAATCTCAGATTCGCCTGCTTTTGGCGTCCCGGTGTCCTCGGGCGCGAGATTTCCTCCAGGTCTTGGGGTCGATGGCGGCGTCCCTGGACGTGGTGAGGTGGGCGCGGGCCCACATGCGTCCTCTCCAGTATGCTCTGCTCCAGAGGTGGTCTCCCCAGAGGCACGGGATGGATGTTCCGGTCCCCCTGCGAGGCTTGGCGCGCTGCAGTCTGCGTTGGTGGCTCCAGACCCCTCACCTAGTTCAGGGGGTGGGTCTGGATCTCCCGCAGTGGATGGTGCTCCTGACGGATGCGAGTCTCCTGGGTTGGGGGGCTCAGTGTTTGGGTCACTCAGCTCAGGGCACCTGGTCCGCGGAGGAGGCCGCCTGGTCGATCAACGTGTTGGAGACCAGAGCGGTCCGTCTGGCGCTGTTGGCTTTCCACTCCCTGTTGCTGGGCAAGTCGGTCAGAGTGCTGTCGGACAATGCCACGGCGGTGGCTTATGTCAATCGTCAGGGGGGCACCAAGAGCACTCAGGTGGCGCAGGAGGCGGCTCTGCTCATGGTTTGGGCGGAGTCCCCTCTGCTGGACCTCTCGGCCTCTCATATAGCCGGAGTAGAAAATGTTCAGGCAGACTTCCTCAGTCGTCACTTTCTAGATCCAGGAGAGTGGTGTCTCGGCGCCGAGGCGTTTCAGTTGATAGTGCAGGCTTGGGGGCAGCCCCTGATGGACCTGATGGCCACGGGTGGCAACGCCAAAGTGCCCCGCTTCTTCAGTCGTCGCAGGGACGGTCTGGCCGAGGGTCTGGATGCTCTGGTCCAGCAGTGGCCAACGGAGGGGCTGTTGTATGTGTTCCCTCCTTGGCCGCTGGTGGGCAGAGTGCTTCTTCGCATTGTTCACCATCCGGGTTTGGTGGTGCTGGTGGCGCCGGATTGGCCTCGCCGTCCGTGATATGCGGATCTGGTGAGGCACCTGGTAGCGGATCCTCTGCCTCTCTCGGACGACCTTCTGATGGAGGGTCCCATTCCCATGTTCGACCCGTCTCCCTTCTGTCTTACGGCGTGGCTCTTGAAAGGGGTCGCCTTAGCAAGAAGGGATATTCAGACAAGGTGATCTCTACACTGTTGGGGTCCCGGAGGCTTTCTACCTCTCGGGCTTATGTGCGGGTTTGGCGTCTCTTTGAGGAATGGTGTCGGGCGCGGGGAGTGACCTCTTTTCGCGCTTCTCTGCCTAACATTCTGGAGTTCTTGCAGGATGGCCTGGATAGAGGCCTGGCTTGGTCTTCTCTCCGGGTTCATATTGCGGCCCTGTCGGCCTTTCGAGGGTTGGTGTCAGGTCAGCGTTTATCGTCTCTTCCTGATGTGATTCGGTTTTTGCGGGCGGCCAAGTTGCTTAGGCCTCCCCTACGGCCCTCGGTTCCCTCTTGGGATCTTAATCTGGTTCTCTCTGTTTTGGTGCGTCCGCCTTTCGAGCCCTTGGACGACTGTTCTTTGAAGGACCTTACTTTGAAGGCGGTCTTTTTGGTAGCCATTACTTCTGCTAGGCGTGTTTCTGAGCTGCAGGCTTTCTCTTGTAGGGCTCCCTTCTTGGAGTTTTCTAGGTCGTCTTGCGGCCTGTTCCTTCCTTTCTGCCGAAGGTTGTTTCTCCTTTTCATGTCAATCAATCGGTGGTTCTCCCGGTCTTGGGTGGTCGGGAGGGCTCTTCTGAGCAACGGCAGCTGCGCAAGTTGGATGTCGGTCGGGTCCTTCGCTCTTATGTGCAGCGGACCCAGGAATTCCGGAAGTCCGATCATCTCTTTGTCCTCCTGGCGGGTCCTCGTCGGGGAGCGGGCGCTTCTAAGGCTACTATTGCGCGCTGGATCAAGGAGACGATTGCTTCCGCTTATCTTCTGAAACAGCAGCCTGTTCCGGAGTTTCTCAAGGCTCATTCCACTCGGGGTCAGGCGGCTTCTTGGGCTGAGTCGTCGCTCGTGCCTCCAGTGGATATTTGTAAGGCTGCGGTTTGGTCCTCCTTGCATTCCTTTTTCGTCATTATCGGGTTGATGTGCAGGCGCGTCGGGACGCGGTGTTCGGTGAGCGTGTACTGGTATCGGCCCTTCGGGGGTCCCGCCCGTGAGAGGGACTGCTTTGGTACGTCCCATTCGTAAAGTTAACCTCTACTGGTCTGGTGAGTGCTAAAGAAGGAGAAATTAGGTTCTTACCTGCTAATTTACTTTCTTTTAGCTTCTCCAGACCAGTAGAGGTCCCCACCCTGTCTGTTGTTGTTGTTGTTGGGGCTGTTGCGCGGGCAGTTTTTGGTTTTTGCTGCGGGTTCTAGTATTTTTCTAGGGCCGGGGAGAATTGAAGAACAGCGGCTGTGGCTCGGCTGGCTTAGCTGGCGAGCTGTGGGGACATTCTTCCTTCGGGAATTTCTCCTCTGCATTTTCCAACAGCATTTTGGGTATGTTATTTGTTACTCCTTTTGGAGTATTGTTTTTTCTCTCTGTTGTTTTCCAGTTCTTGGTTCTGCTTGGCTATTCGGCAGACTGAGGGAAATAGAGAGGAGGGGCTAGGATATACTGTCCCAAAGTTTTGTTTTCAGTCTCCACCTGCTGGTCATGATTAGATATATACCCATTCGTAAAGTTAACCTCTACTGGTCTGGAGAAGCTAAAAGAAAGTAAATTAGCAGGTAAGAACCTAATTTCTCCTTACTGTATTTTTTCATCTAACCGGCACTTTTTTATAGCTAGGTCGCGTATGGAGCAATGAGCATTTCTAAAGGGAAAAAGTGCTCATTGTGCTCCAGGCGCGAGGCACTCGCGGCCGGCCTGTGCAAGCGGTGTTCAGGCCGGTGCAGTGGAGGAGCTCCGTCGGCAGCGGCTGCAGGCGCCCAGAGCTCCCCGCCGATGGTGCCTCGCGAGTCGGCTGGGAGCAGTGGGGAAGCCCGGTCTTCCCCAACCGCCCACGGAGGGATTCCCCGAGCCGCCGACGGTCGGGTTGTTGGGGATTCCCTCTCAGCTGATGTTTTGACAGCTGATGCCGGCTTGCCTGTTTTAGCGGCTGGGACTGTTCAGGTTTCTCAGCCGCTACAGGCTATGGAGGGAGCATTTTTGGCGGGAAAGTCGCCATCTTCTCAGTCTGGCCCCTCCATTTTGTCTTCCACCTCAGGTGACCTTCCCCCTGTATTGGAAAAACAGGGGCAGGTTTCTGCTGGGTCCCCTGCTGTGGCAGGGAGTCCCTTGGGACCCGCGGGGGGTTTTTCTCCTGATTTCTTTTATTCTTTGTGCAGAGCCTATTTTCAGGCGGCTGGGGGTCCCGGATGCGCGCAGGGGGTTTCGGGGAGTGGGGTTTCCTCCGCGCTCCCTGCGGCTTTGCCTCTCTCGTCTGTTGTGGCGTCCCCTCCTCCTCCTCCCTTGTCCAAGCGTCCGCGGGTGTCGTGGGACGAGGATTTATGGTCGGAGGAGCGTGTCGGTCTGGATGAGGACCTGGACCCTTCTGAGGATTTCCAGGACACTCTCGAGGGGACGGCCGCTGGCGGCGGGTTGTCGGGTTTCCCGTCCTCCGGCGAAGAGGCGTCCGTAGTGCGCCTTTTTCAGAGAGATGAGCTGCTGGAGACTCCGCGTGTGGGGGACCCTCTGCTACGGGGGATCCGTTCCGTTTCCCGCTCTTTTCCTATGCATCAGGATATTCGGGATATCATACTGGAACAGTGGAAAACGCCGGAGGCGCCGTTTCGTTTGGCGCGCAGCATGGCTCGTTTGTATCCCATCCCAGAGGGGGATCGGGCTACTTTAGCATCGCCAGTCGTAGACGCGGTGGTCTCGGCGATTTCTATGCGGCATACCGTGCCTGTTGAGGGCGGTTCTGCCTTGCGGGACTCTGAGGAGCGCAAGTTGGAGAACATCCTTAAGCAAGATTTTCAGGTCTCTGCCTTTGGGGTCCAGGCGGCTATTTGTGGGGGGCTGGTCACTCGCGCCGTGTTTCGGTGGGCTGAGCGTGTCCTGGATCGGGAGTCTGATGACTGGTCTTTGGTGGATCAGGAGGTCGCGAAGATTGAGATGGCTGCCTCGTTCCTCTCAGATGCCTTTATGACTTGGTGCAGATCTCGGCTAAGTCTATGGCCTTTGGCGTGGCCGCGCGGCGTATTTTGTGGCTGCGTGCTTGGTTGGCGGATGCTGCGTCCAAAGCTAAGCTTACTAAATTTCCCTTCCGGGGGTCTTTTTTGTTTGGGGAGGAATTGGTTAAGTTGATTCAGACTCTGACGGACTCAAAGGTGCCCCGTCTGCCTGAGGACCGTGCCCGCCCTGCGTCTCGGGGTGGCGCTGCCCGGGGGCGTTTGCGGGAGTTTCGCAAGTATCGCCCTGGGCGTGGGGCTGCTTCTTTCCCGGCTCTAGGGTTTCCCCGGGGTCGGTTCTTCCAGCGCATGCAGCCCTTTCGGGGGGCAGGGAATCCCTCCGCCGGTTCTCCCGCTTCCCGTCCTGCACAATGACTCCTTGCGGGCGCCCCCTTTGGTTCCGGTGGGGGTCCGGCTGCGCAAATTTTTCCCCAAATGGGCCGAGATCACGTCCGATCAGTGGGTCCTGGAGGTGGTGCGGGACGGTTATGCCCTGGAGTTCGCCCGCTCTCTGCCGGACCTTTTCCTCGCCTCTCCATGTCAGACTCCTTGGAAGACGCAGGCTTTTCTCCAGACCCTTCAGCGCTTGATAGATCTCAAGGCAGTTGTTCCGGTGCCCCCTCCGGAATGGGGCACTGGCAGGTACTCCATTTACTATGTGGTGCCCAAGAAGGAGGGGACCTTTCGGCCCATCCTGGATTTGAAAGGGGTCAACAGGGCTCTCAGGATTCCCTCTTTCCGCATGGAAACTCTGCGGTCGGTCATTCTGGCGGTTCAGCCGGGGGAGTTTCTCACTTCTCTCGATCTGACAGAGGCCTACTTGCATGTTCCCATTCGGGCCTCTCATCAGCGCTTCCTTCGCTTTGCGATCTTGGGTCGGCACTATCAGTTCTGTGCGCTTCCCTTTGGTCTGGCCACGGCTCCCCGGACGTTCACCAAGGTGATGGTGGTCGTCGCGGCAGCCTTGCGGTCGGAGGGCATTCTGGTACACCCCTACCTGGACGACTGGTTGATTCGGGCAAAGTCGTTGCAGGAGAGCTCCCGGGTTACGGCTCGGGTGGTGGAGTTTTTCCGGTCGCTGGGCTGGGTGGTCAACCTTTCCAAGAGTCGGTTGGTCCCGGCTCAGCGTCTGGAGTACCTTGGGGTTCTGTTCGACACCTCCTTGGGGAAGGTCTTCCTTCCAGAGGCCCGGGTGAGCAAATTGCAATCTCAGATTCGCCTGCTTTTGGCGTCCCGGTGTCCTCGGGCGCGAGATTTCCTCCAAGTCTTGGGGTCGATGGCGGCGTCCCTGGACGTGGTGAGGTGGGCGCGGGCCCACATGCGTCCTCTCCAGTATGCTCTGCTCCGGAGGTGGTCTCCCCAGAGGCACGGGCTGGATGTTCCTGTTCCCCTGCGAGGCATGGCGCGCTGCAGTCTGCGTTGGTGGCTCCGGACCCCTCACCTGGTTCAGGGGGTGGGTCTGGATCTTCCGCAGTGGACGGTGCTCCTTACGGATGCGAGTCTCCTCGGTTGGGGGGCTCAGTGTTTGGGTCACTCAGCTCAGGGCACCTGGTCCACGGAGGAGGCCTCCTGGTCGATCAACGTGTTGGAGACCAGAGCGGTCCGTCTGGCACTGTTAGCTTTCCACTCCCTTTTGTTGGGCAAGTCGGTCAGAGTCCTGTCGGACAATGCCATGGCGGTGGCTTATGTCAATCGTCAGGGGGGCACCAAGAGCACTCAGGTGGCACAGGAGGCGGCTCAGCTCATGGTTTGGGCGGAGTCCCATCTTCTGGACCTCTCGGCCTCTCACATAGCCGGGGTAGAAAATGTTCAGGCGGACTTTCTCAGTCGTCACTTCCTGGATCCAGGAGAGTGGTGTCTCGGCGCCGTGGCGTTTCTGATAGTGCAGGCTTGGGGGCAGCCCCTGATGGACCTGATGTCCACGAGTGGCAACGCCAAAGTACCCCGCTTCTTCAGTCGTCGCAGGGACGGTCTGGCCGAGGGTCTGGATGCTCTGGTCCAACGGAGGGGCTGTTGTATGTGTTCCCTCCTTGGCCATTAGTGGGCAGAGTACTTCTTCGCATTGTTCACCATCCGGGTCTGGTAGTTCTGGTGGCTCCGGATTGGCCTTGACGTCCGTGGTATGCGGATCTGGTGAGGCATCTGGTGGCGGATCCTCTTCCTCTGCCTCTCGTAGACGATCTTCTGACGCAGGGTCACATTCCCATGTTCGACCCGTCTCCCTTCTGTCTTACGGCTTGGCTCTTGAAAGGGGTCGCCTTAGTAAGAAGGGATATTCAGATAAGGTGATCTCTACACTCTTGGGGTCCCGGAGGCTTTCTACCTCTCGGGCTTATGTGCGGGTTTGGCGTCTCTTTGAGGGATGGTGCCGGGCGCGGGGAGTGGTCTCTTTTCGCGCTTCCCTGCCTAACATTCTAGAGTTCTTGCAGGATGGCCTGGATAGAGGCCTGGCTTGGTCTTCTCTCCGGGTTCAACTTGCGGCCCTGTCGGCTTTTCGTGGGTTGGTGACAGGTCAGCGTTTGTCGGCCATTCCTGATGTGATTCGCTTTTTGCGGGCGGCCAAGTTGCTCAGGCCTCCCCTACGGCCCTCTGTTCCCTCTTGGGATCTCAATCTGGTTCTCTCTGTGTTGGTGCGCTCGGCGAGTTTCTGAGCTACAGGCTTTCTCTTGTAGGGCTCCCTTCTTGGAATTTTCGAGGGAGCGGGTTGTCTTGCGGCCTGTTCCTTCCTTTCTGCTGAAAGTAGTTTCTCCTTTTCATGTCAATCAATCGGTGGTCCTCCCGGTCTTGGGTAGTCGGGAGGGCTCTTCTGAGCAACGGCAGCTACGCAAGTTGGATGTCGGTCGGGTCCTCCATTCTTATGTGTAGCGGACCCGGGACTTCCGGAAATCCGATCATCTCTTTGTCCTTCTGGCGGGTCCTCGTCGGGGGGGCTGGCGCTTCTAAGGCTACTATTGCGCGCTGGATCAAGGAGACGATTGCTTCCGCTTATCTTCTGAGACAGAAGCTGGTTCCGGAGTTTCTCAAGGCTCATTCCACTAGGGGTCAGGCAGCTTCTTGGGCTGAGTCGTCGCTCGTGCCTCCAGTGGATATTTGTAAGGCTGCGGTTTGGTCCTCCTTGCATTCTTTTGTTCGACATTATCGGGTAGATGTTCAGGCGCGTCGGGACGCGGTGTTCGGTGAGCGTGTTCTGGTATCGGCCCTTCGGGGGTCCCGCCCGTGAGAGGGACTGCTTTGGTACGTCCCATTTGTAAAGATTAACCTCTACTGGTCTGGAGAGTGCTAAAGAAGGAGAAATTAGGTTCTTACCTGCTAATTTACTTTCTTTTAGCTTCTCCAGACCAGTAGAGGTCCCCACCCTGTCTGTTGTTGTTCTTGTTGTTGGGGCTGTTTTCGCGGGCAGTTTTTGTTTTTTGCTGCGGGTTCTAATATTTTTCTAGGGCCGGGGAGAATTGAAGAACAGCGGCTGTGGCTCGGCTGGCTTAGCTGGCGAGCTGTGGGGACATTTTCCTTCGGGTATTTCTCCTCTGCATTTTCCAACAGCACTTGAGTATGTTAGTTGTTACTCCTGTTCGGAGTATTGTTTTCTTCTGTTTTCCAGTTCTTGGTTCTGCTTGGCTATTCGGCAGACTGAGGGAAATAGAGAAGGGAGTATATTATATACTGTCCTACAGTTTTGTTTTCAGTCTCCACCTGCTGGTCATGATTGGATATATACCCATTTGTAAAGATTAACCTCTACTGCTCTGGAGAAGCTAAAAGAAAGTAAATTAGCAGGTAAGAACCTAATTTCTCCTTTTCTATTAACTTCCTTAGGCCCCATAGGAATCCTTTATTTTTTATTTAGGAATCTGCTTCCACATTTTCATGATCTAAGCGGTTTGCAATGTCACTATTAAAAACAGAAAGGAACTCTACAGAACATATTCAGATAGGAAAGATACAAGATATTCTAATAAGTATTCACTACAAAAATAAAAATTACTTTAAAAAATAAAGTAAATTTAGGCAAATTAGAAATTTTAAAATAGAGAAATTAAACTGAGTAAAATAAAGGCTCAATCACATTCAAGGCAACGGCTGGACCTAATGGTAGAAGAGGCAGGAGACTCTGCATGAATATTACGATCCCTTCAGAAATAATAGAACAGACTTTTAAAACAATGCATAAGAGAGATCTCCGTTTCCCCCATTCTTACGTATTGACTCTTAAGAAATGGTGGTACTTAAGTATGGTGATAAACAACCGGGGAACTGTAGTGGTCACAGAACACATCTGTCGGATCAGAACTGAAACTACAGTAGAAGTAGATTTCAGTTGGGTTGCCTTTAGGAAATCTTATTGGTTATCAGGAGTCCATAGTCCTGGGCTGGATTTTCATCGTGATGGTTAATCATTGAACATTACTTTGAGTCTACTATATAAGCCATAAGAAATCTAAAATATATTTAAGAGGGAGAGAGAAACTACACTGCCACTAAATCAGAGCAGTGAAACAGCAATAAATGAATCAGTGGTCTCTTAAGTAGTAAAATAAAAGAATTTAGAGAATGACACAGGGACAAATTTTTCCCTGTTCCTGCAGGAACTGAATTTCCCCATCCCAAGTTTTGTCGCTGTCCCTGCCCTATTCATGTAAGCTCTACCTTAACTGCACAAATCTGGAACACTTATAATTTTAAAGTGTTTGAGGCTTGTGCAGATGAGGATGGAGCTTGCAGGAATGGGGCTGCGACAGGAAAAGAACTTACCGGGATGGGAAAATGAGTTCCTGCGGGATGGGGAAAATTTTGTCCTACACCAGCATTCTTCAATGCAAGGCTTCAGGGTCAGTGGCTGGGCCCATTCCATACTCTGATTCTTCCTCTCTCCTTAACGAATGACACATGGGGATGGCTGAGGGGAGATATGATTGAAGTCTACAAAATCCTGAGTGGAGTAGAATGGGTACAAGTGGATCAATTTTTTACTTCGTCAAAAATTACAAAGACTAGGGGACACTCGATGAAGTTACAGGGAAATACTTTTAAAACCAATAGGAAGAAATTTTTTTTCACTTGGAAAATAGTTAAGCTTTGGAACGCATTGCCAGAGGTTGTGGTAAGAGTGGATAGTGTAGCTGGTTTAAGGGTTTGGACAAGTTCCTGGAGGAAAAGTCCATAGTCTTGCCTTTGCTTGTCCTGGATCGGAAGCATGGAATATTGCTACTCCTTGGGTTTTAGCCAGGTACTAGTGACCTGAATTGGCTACTTGCCTCGATAGACCATTGGTATGACCCAGTAAGGCTATTCTCATGTTTCTTGCGGTTAACCGCGAGGATGGGGACAGACATATTCTGTCCCCGTGTCATTCTCTATATTTGGTAACATCTTACATGTTAGTTATCAAGGTGTGATCAGCATTATCTACACCTATAAACCACCCCAACCTGTGCTAAGCAGTTAGAACAGGAGTTTATGTGCTGGTTGGTTTTAGCATGCAGTATTCAGGCCCTTAAAAGTGTATGCGCATATTTTATGAAATGTGCACGTACACTAACTCCTCCTCTTCTTTCTAAACTAGACCTACACACAGATCTGACAAAAAGCAGACGCACTCTTTCCATTCACATACTTTTTTACACATAGATAAGATTATGCTCTGCTCCAGGTCTTTTGCTGTGTGCAAAACAAGCTTTATAGAACTACCCCTTCAATGCATTAATCTTTTAGTAGGTTACAGAATAATTATGTTTTGTCTCTCACCTCTGTGAATAAAATTTGCCACTCTCCTAAAATCATCCTCTTTAAGTCCTCTGGAAGTTAGAGCTGGGGTACCAAGTCTAAGGCCGCTGGGGCGCAAGGCACTCTTGTCTCCTGTGCAGGTACGGCAATGTAATGGGAACCATTTTAGGAAGGATTGTATACAAAATAAAAAACATACATACATAAATAAGTAAGCAAGTAAGTTGTGTACCTCCGGAGATCCTTGAATGCTTCTCAAATTTAAAAAGACAGCATTAGTATAAGAGAAGAGAGCAAAGACCAGAAGTAACAAGCAGCAAGGCTCATCTTTATTATACAAATCTGACTATTCTTGTTTCTAGTACTACTTGTAACATTAGTGGATCTTCCTTCTGTCTATGCTTGGCTGAAATGTAATCCTATACGGCAGGATTGGATTTTGCTGTGGTTCTTAACCCAGCCAGTCGGGTTTTCAGGATATCCCTAATGAATGTGCACAAGAGAGATCCCATATAATGGAGGAAACAGGCATGTAAACATTTTCAGCAGCAGTATCCCAGAAGTGTGTTAGGAATTCATCTAACTACCTGGCACTAGCTGGATCGTGCCATGGTTAAATCCGGACACAGAAAATGCATTATACCCAACCATGGCAATACTGACAGGGCCTTCCTAAACCTTTTAGCCTAAGGTCCATGCCTAGTTTACCTTTGCCTTAATCCAGCTCTGGAACTAGTTCCCAACAAAATGTGGTTCCTTAGAGTTCCCCCCCCCCCACACACACACACAGCCCCCCCCTACTCAGGCCGTAGCTTACCTTAACATGCTGCAGGCTGCACTGATCACAGGAATGGTGTTGATCTTAGGAATTAACACTGGCACATTGCTCTAAAAACATATGGTGCCAGCCACTGTGCAGCTGTGGCATCCATGCTCTACAGCACTGTATTTCAAACTGCCGCGGCACACCAGTGTACCTCCTTAGATTTCAGGTGTGCCGTGGAACACTGGGGAGGAGGAGAGGTGCCAGCCGCCAGTGCCTCTCCTCTCCAGCCCTTTTCCTTGCAGGTACCTCCCACTGCGATGCAGGGCCTGTTTGAAGGGCCTTTGCGCATGTGTCGCTGTGATGGCATCACGCACTGCCTGGTGTCTCAAGCTGCGGACACTAAGTTTAGTGTGCCCTGGCTTTAGAAAGATCGTGAGACACTGCTCTACAGGAACCATCATGTAATCTGCAGGTCGCTCTATGACACTCATACAACCAACTTCTGGTTGCACCAGCCTAGTGGGGATTCCGTAGTGGAGCACATCCCACTTTCACACCAGACCCCACCCTGCCTCTGGTTGTCACAGCTGTAGAGGAACATTGTCTACCTATCACAAAAATTTGCATTCAGCCCAATCTTGCCCCTGGGGCAGACTCTGAAGGGCTTCCTCTCAAATTTAGCAGAGGACAACTCAGGCAAACAGATAGAAGCATCAACTGGAAGGGGGTGGAAGGTGAGGAAGGGACCCAGCTCAAATAGATTCTCCTAGGATCTGCCTATCAGACTGCACAGGGTGCCTACATCTGCTGGAGGAACACGAAGGAATGTGCTATGCAAGGGATACAACTAGGGTACAAACAAATTTCTCCTTTTATTGATTTAAAAGTTTTATTGAACCTATAAACAAAACAATATGTCATCTTAAGGTGGTCAAACGGATTGAAAAGGTATGGCCAGTAGGAAAAAGGAGGTATTGGTGCCCCTGTATAAGACTCTGGCGAGACCTCATTTAGAATACTATATACAATTCTAGAGACTGTACTTTCAAAAAGATATAAAGAGGATGGAGTCGATCCAAAGGAAGGCGGTCTTTGTCATAAGGCGTACGTGGACAGACTTAACAATCTCAATCTGTATGCTTTGGAGGAAAGGGGAGATATGATAGAGATGTTTAAATACAACTGAAAGGAAACTCCATAGTGAGAGGGAATAGAATGAGATTAAGAGGTGATAAGCTCAGGACAGAGTAATCTAAGGAAATACTTTTTTTTTTTTTTTTTTAACAGAAAGGGCAGTAAATGCATGAAATAGTCTCCTAGTAGAGGTGATGGAAACAAAGACAGTGTCTGAAATTAAGAAAGCCTGGGAGAGGCACGTGGGATCTCTTAGGGAAAGGAAGAAATAGTAGATGCTGTGGATGGGCAGACTGGATGGGACATTTGGCCTTTATCTGCCATCATGTTTCTCTAACCATAAACCTCTATGATCTCACAATGCAAGTGTTAAGAGCCTTAGCTTATAACAATAATGCTCTATGACCTTACAATGGAAGTGTAAAGAAATTTAACCTACAGGGAGATGAGGAGATAGTGGATGCTGCAGATGGGCAGACTGGATGGCCCATTTGGCCTTTAGCTGCCATCAAGTTTCAATATAGTTTTAATTTTATCTGCTTTGAAGCATGTTTATGGTACCCAGGATGACTTTGCAGAAGAGCATCTCAAAAGACAGCATATAGAAGGTTCCAAAGATCAAGGGTCAAGTGTCAAGGAAGTGCAGATCTTAATCTCTCTTTGATGATACTGAAGCTGCAACTTATCTGTGGCATCAAGAAATGCAGGTTAAGGTGCCCATCTGCCAGACATAATTGTTCAAAAGAGGAAACAAAAATCTCCAGGGAAACAGCCAAAAACAAACAAAAAGTGGAATTTTAAGAATGGTTTGGACAAGTTCCTGGAGGAAAAGTCCATAGTCTGTTATTGAGAAAGACATGGGGAAGCCACTGCTTGCCCTGTATTGGTAGCATGGAATATTGCTACACCTTGGGTTTTGGCCAGATACTAGTGACCTGGATTGGCTACTGTGAGAATGAGCTACTGGGCTTGATTGGTCTGACCCAGTAAGGCTATTCTTATGTTCAACCGGGGGGAATGAAGAAAAATGAGGATAATGTCTTACTGATAACAAAAGTCTTTATTTGATATAAAATTTGTATGAAGGTAATCTCTAGCTCAATCGCTCGTCATGGTGATTTGGCTTCCTGACGCATCTATCTCTCTGTATCATTACATTACATTAGTGATTTCTATTCCACCTTTACCTTGTGGTTCAAGGCGGATTACATAAGAATTGTTATGATATTAAGAAGTACTTAAGGAATAGTTTGAACATTTTCTAATTTGCTAAGGAGTGGTTGGTATCGCAGGAGGAGTTCGGAACATTATTGGTAGTATTATATTGGTTTTATGTATTTTTTGAAGAGTAGGGTTTTTGTTTCTTTTTTTGAAGGTTTTGTAGTATGTGGTTGAAGTCAGCAGATTGGTGAGTTGTCGGTCCAGTTTCGCTGCTCTGGTGGCCAATAGGTTGTCATACATTTTTCTTCATTTGACATTTTTGGTTGGCGGGTGTGTGAATATTGTGTGGGTTCTCCTATGTCTGTTTGAGGTGGAATAAGTTAGTCGATTGTTCCAGTAGGTTGGGCTGTTTCCGTTTATAGCTTTGAGTAGGCAATGGAATTTGAAGTGGGATTGGGAGCCAGTTTGAGTCATGGTATGCCTCTGTGATGTGGTTTTTTTCAAAGAACAGATAAGTCTTAGGGCTGTGTTTTGTATTGTTTGAAGTTGTTTCATCGTGGTTGCTGGGCAGGGGAGATATAGTATGTTGCAGTAGTCTATTAGGCCTAGGATTAGTGATTGAACCACGAGACTTCATATGCGCTTCCAACTACTTGACCCATAATGTAGGCTTCAAATGGACCATATCAGGTCAGTTTGATCTGTATCGAATAAAGACTACTGTTACCAGTAAGACATTATCCTCATTCCCCCATTTGGCCTTTATCTGCCATCATGTTTCTATAGGGTGGCAGATGCTTGGAACAGTCTCCCGGAAGAGGCGGTGGAGGCAGAGATTGTACCTGAATTCAAAAGGGCCTGGGATAGGCATGTGAGATCTCCTGGAGAGAGAAAGAGATAATGGAGACTGTGGATGGGCAGACTGGATGGGCCATTTGGCCTTTATCTGCCATCATGTTTCTAGATGCAACTCCACTTTTTGCTTTTTTTACTTAATTGTCTCTCATAAAGCAATAAAATTTTAAAGGAGGGAATGCAAAGATCTGAATCATTAATGCCTAGCTGTGACAAGATTAAGGGGAATCCTACTTAAAGCCACCCTTTTAAGTTATAGAAGCCGAATTTGGTACAAGGCGTTGGCTTTGCAAGAGTGAACTTGGACTCACCTGGGCAGGTGTTCTTGTTACAAGCCACTGAACATGCTTCAAGCACTTTCTCTGCTCTCCCACCATCAGTGCCTTTGTTACGCAAGTCAACCAAGATCAAATGATTGTCTGAACCTCCTGGGAAAAAAAATGGAAACAGAACACAACCCATAAAGTACAGTTACTTACCGTAACAGTTGTTATCCAGGGACAGCAGGTCTCAACAGTGGGTGACGTCACCGATGGAGACCCGCAGCGGACAGCCTCAAAAGCAGACTTGCTTGAAGATCTTTGTAAGAGCTTCCGAGTGCTGCACTGCACATGCACGAGTGCCTTCCCACCCGAGTTAGGGCGAGTGTCTCCTGTGAGGAACCTCAGTTCAGATACCTAGCTAAGAAGCCAACCAGGGGAGGAGGGTGGGTTGTGAGAATATCTGCCTGCTGTCCCTGGATAACAACTGTTACGGTAAGTAACTGTGCTTTATCCCAGGACAAGCAGGCAGCATATTCTCAACAGTGGGTAACCTCCAAGCTAAGCATAATGGGATGGAGGGAGAGTTGGCAAGTTAAGAAAAAAGATTTTGCAAAACAGATTGGCCAAAATGGCCATCCCTTCTGGAGAAAGTATCCAGATAGTAATGAGACGTGAATGTATGAACCGAGGACCAAATGGCAGCCTTGCAGATTTCCTCAATAGGAGTTGATCTGAGGAAAGCTACAGATGCCGCCATAGCTCTAACTCTGTGGCCCGTGACTCGACCCTGCAGAGGGAGACCAGCTTGAGCATAGCAGAAAGAGATGCAAGCAGCCATCCAGTTGGAGATGGTTCGCTTCGAGACAGGGTGCCCCAACTTATTTGGATCGAAGAAGATGATAAGTTGTGGGTGGGGCTGTTCTGTGAGGTTGAGTGGGTTGCAAGTCCAAAGTATGGAGAGCCACTTCTCCAGGGTGAGAGTGAGGCTTTGGAAAAAATACTGAAGAACAATAGATTGATTGTTGTGAAATTCTGAAACAACTTTAGATAAGAATTTTGGATGAGTACGGAGGACCACCTTGTCATGATGGAAAACTGTGAAAGGTGGATCCGCAACCAAAGCTTGTAAGTCACCGACTCTTCGAGCAGACGTGAGGGCAATCAGGAAAACTACTTTCCAAGTAAGGTACTTGAGATGTGCCTTATTAATTGAGCCAAGACAACATTGAGATCCCAGACCACTGGGGGTGGTTTAAATGGTGGATGAACATTAAAAAGTCCTTTCATAAAGCGGGAAACACAGGATGTGCAGACAGAGGTTTCCCATCAAGAGGCTGATGAAAAGCAGCAATCGCACTGAGATGGACTCGGATAGATGTAGACTGAAGTCCCAAATATGATAAGTGAAGTAAATAATCCAAAACAGAAGCCAAGGAGGTAGACATTGGCTCCATATGGCGAGTGGAACACCAAGCAGAAAATCTAGTCCATTTCTGGCTGTAACACTGCTGTGTGGACGGCTTTCTGGAAGCTACCAAAATATCTTGTACAGACTGAGAGAACTGTATAGAGTCTGTTAGGTTGAAAGGTATCAAGCTGTTAAGTGTAGAGACTGTAGGTTGGGATGTAGCAAGGATCCTTGACTCTAAGTAAGCAGATAGGGAAAAACTGGTAGAAGCAGAGGCTCCTTGGTGCTGAGTTGAAGTAGAAGAGAGTACCACGGTTGTATGGGCCACCGAGGAGCTATCAGAATCATGGTGGCGTGTTCTGTCTTGAGTTTGACAAGAGTCTTGAGAATCAGAGGGAAGGCATAGAGAAAATGACCCGTCCAATCCAGGAAAAAAGCATCTGTCTCGAGACACTGGGAAGAGTATATTCGAGAGCAGAACTGAGGCAGTTTGTTGTTGAGGGGAGACGCAAAGAGGTCTAACTGAGGGGTCCCCCATTGAGCAAACACCTGACGTAGAGGTGAAGAATTGAGTGTCCATTCGTGAGGTTGCAGAAGACGACTCAATT
Organism: Geotrypetes seraphini; assembly: GCF_902459505.1. Classification (NCBI taxonomy): domain Eukaryota; kingdom Metazoa; phylum Chordata; class Amphibia; order Gymnophiona; family Dermophiidae; genus Geotrypetes; species Geotrypetes seraphini. Next base: position 8,342,912 of record NC_047094.1, on the reverse strand, counting down.
TGTCCGCCAGACAGTTGTGCTGACCTTGAATATATGCAGCTCTGAGAAAGATGTTCTGATGGATTGCCCAATCCCACAGCTTCAGAGCTTCTTGACAAAGATCCCATACCTCCCTGTTTGCTGACATAATACATGGCAACTTGGTTGTCCGTCCGGACAAGGACTACGTTGTCGTGAAGAAGGTGTTGAAAAGCTTTGAGAGCATTGAACATTGCTCTGAGTTCCAACAGATTGATGTGACAAAGACGGTCTGCAGAAGTCCAATGGCCTTGGGTACGGAGTCCGTCGAGATGGGCTCCTCATGTGTAGGCTGACGAGTCTGTTGTGAGAACCTTCTGATGAGGGAGATTGTGGAACAGCAAACCTCTGGAAAGATTGGAAGAGAGCATCCACCAGTGGAGAGACTGCTTCAACAAAGGAGTTAACTGTAATTTGTTGAGAAAGCGGGTCGGTAGCTTGTTGCCACTGAGATGCCAGGGTCCATTGAGGTATGCGAAGGTGAAGTCTGGCAAAAGGAGTCACGTAAACTTCTAGTACCCTGTTCCCTCTCTATCTTCTCAGTCCCTCTCCTATATCCCTTTGTAGTTCCTTTCCTCTCAACCTCTGTAAACCGTGCCGAGCTCTGCGCTTGTGGAGATGGTGCGGTATACAAACCTAAGGTTTAGTTTAGTTTAGAAGCCATGTGACCGAGCAGAACCATCATTTGTCTTGCTGAAATTGATGCGAGATGAGACACTTGATGGCAAAGGCGAATGAGGATATCCCGACATGGTGGAGGTAGAAACGCTCTGAGCTGGACAGTGTCTAGAGTAGCCCCAATGAACTGGAGAGACTGAGATGGGGTCAGCTGGGATTTTGGAAAGTTGACTTCGAACCCCAGACTTTGGAGGAACATAATAGTCTGTTGGGTCGCTGCAATAACCCCTTGTTGAGAGGGGGCCTTGATAAGCCAGTCGTCCAGGTATGGAAAAACTTGAAGACCCTAGGCATGGAGGGCTGCAGCCACCACCACCAGACATTTCGTGAAGACTCTGGTGAATGAGGCGAGTCCGAAAGGAAAAACTCTGTATTGTAGATGAAGATTCCCCACCCTGAATCGAAGATATTTGCGAGAGGCTGGATGAATCGGGATATGAGTGTAAGCCTCTTTGAGATCCAGAGAGCATAGCCAATCTCCCTGATCCATCAGGGAATATAAGGTTGGTAAAGATAGCATCCGAAAATTCTCTTTGACTAGAAATTTGTTGAGGGCTCTGAGGTCCAGAATGGGTTGCAAATCCCCCGTCTTCTTTGGGACTAGAAAATAATGGGAATAAAAGCCCATGTCCCGTTGGTTTAGAGGAACCTCCTCGACAGCTCGAAGGCGAAGAAGAGCTTGAGCTTCCTGAAGAAGAAGGGGAAGTTGCAACGAATTGGAAGGACACTCTCTTGGCGGGTGATCTGGAGGCACCTGAAGAAAGTGAAGTGAGTATCCCTCCCGAAGGATGGTGAGAACCCAGAGATATGAGGTGATCATCTCCCACTGGTGTTAAAAATGGTGAAGATGACCTCCTATGGGCAGAAGAGAATTGTGATGCAGGGAGGTTGGCATGCTCAGAATGGGAATGTCAAAAAGACTGAGATGGTTTAGACGCAGCAGAATCTGAGCCTTCTGCTGTCGTTGTTGTGGAGGCCTTCTAGGCGGAGGCCTGGAGAAAGCTGGTGTTGTTTTTTGGGGGATAATGACGCGGTGATTGCTTGTATGACCGAGCAGGAGGGGTCTTAGGCTTCGGCCGAATCAAGGAAGCAAAAGAGCGCTCATGTTCAGAGAGGCGCTTTGTAGCAGCCTCAATAGAGTCATCAAAGAGCTCATTCACCTGGTAAAGGCAAGTTGGCTAGACAGTCCTGCAGATTTGGATCCATATCAACAATGCGGAGCCAGGCAAGACGGCGCATGGCTACTGCAAAGGCCGAAACTCTAGAAGAGAGCTCAAAAGCATTGTATGTGGCTTGCAACATGAAGAGGCGAAGTTGAGACAGAGTTCTGATGATCTGTTTGAATTCTGGAAGACTTTGTTCCTTAAGAGCCGGGTAGAATTTAGGCTGTAATTTGAGGAAATGGTTAAAATAAGTCATGAAAATGTAGTTATAATTGAGAATTCTGTTAGCCATCATGGAATTCTGGTATAATCTGCGGCCAAACTTGTCCATGGTACGACCCTCCCTGCCTGGAGGGACCGCAGCGTAAAGCTTAGATGGATGAGCTTTCTTTAAAGAAGATTCCACCACCAAAGACTGATGGGATAATTGAGATTTCTCGAAGCCTTTGCAGGGTACTGTGTGATACCTGGATTCCAGCTTGGATGGAATGGCTGTGCTGGAATAAGGAGTTTCCATATTCCTTAAGAAAGTTTGCTTCAATACTAGAATCATAGGAAGCCTTAAGGTCTCCTTGGGTGGATGAGGCAACTCCATGTTGGCCAAGTATTCAGGTGTATACTTGGAATCAGAGTGGAGATCCAGTTGTAAAGCTTTTCCCATATCGAAGACGAACCTGGCAAAAGAGGTAGACTTCGAGGTCGAGGCATCTTCCAGAGACCGAGGAACTACTGAGTAGGAGGGAGAAGCCTCTCTGGAACACTGAGACAGAGGCTCAGAGTCGAGGCGTACAGTGATTGAGGAAGCTGCATTACCTGCTTGAGGAGGAGTGAGTTGAGTATTTGCGCTTCAAAACCCTTGATGGTGAAGTTCCCGGTTTTTGAGGAACAGAGTGGGTTGAGGCAGGAGGAGAAGGCTCCCTCGGAGGCGGTCTCGATGGAGGAGTCCTCGACCTCGATGGACTTCGAGGAGAAGCAGCCAGTGTAATAGCTTTGTGAGACTTATGTTTAGATTTGGAAGAAGTCTCAGTAGCCTTGGATAGACGAGGCATAGAAGTCTCAGTATCCAAAGAAGGATAAGGTTTCTGTTGAAGAGATGTCTCCTGAGGAAGTTTGGAAGTGAGATGTCTCGAATGCCTCGAGCAATGCTTCGGTCGAGGTGGAGGAGACTGTGTCCGAGGAGTAGGTGAAGATTCATTGGACGAGAACCGGAGAGACTTCCGAGGCTTGCCTCTAGGTGCTTCCACCAGGGTCTCAGACTGCCGCTCAGGCTGGCTCACAGGAAGCTGGGTCGAGGACGGGATGAGTTGAGCCATGACCGAGGAAATCTGCGTGGTCAGAATGGCTTTTAACATATCCTTGAACATGGGCACCGAGACAAAAGGACCAGGTCTCGAAGGTGCAGCAGTGCGCTTCAAGGAGAGCGATCTCGAGATTGAGTATTCCCGATGCTTGGAGGCACACTTAGCTGGAGGTCTAGTCGAGGCAGGTAGGCCGGTAGATATGGCCTGGGATGCCTGTGACTCTGGAGGCTTCTTAGAAGTAGTACCTGAAGGAGAGACAGGAGACTTACCCGTCGAGGTCTTCAGAGGAGGTGCCGCCGAGGCCTTCGAGGCCGAAGGATTCGAGGTCGAGGTCTTGGTGGAGGCAGAAGCTGGAGTCGAGGTCAAGGACTTAGAGGTCGAGGCTGTCCCCGAAGCCGAGACCTTGTCAGCCGGCTGGTCCATCGTGCCAAAAAGTTAAAGAAGTTTGGCACGGCGCCCACGAAGGGCCCGAGGTTGGAGGGTAGCACAGTGCGAACAAGCGTCGGGACAATGTTCAGGACCCAGACAAACAATACACCGACTATAGGGATCGGTGACTGAAAGGGTCTTGTTGCACTGGCTACACTTTTTGAACTCGGTTAGATGCCGGGACATAGAAAAAACGAAGCCTGAAGTACCGAACGAGGTAAGCGGCCAGGCCTAGGCCATAAGGCCGATGCCGAAAAAAAAAAAAAAAAATAAAAGGTTTAAAAAAAAAAAAATTAAAAAAATACGGTATGTTAGAAAGAAAAGAATAACGAAACGCGAGCACAGCGACTAATAAAATAACAAAAGCTGTGGTGAGAGAAGGCAACGAAGGCTGCAGAGCTAAAGAAGAGAACTTCTCGGCTCCGCAGAAAACATTGAACTGAGGTTCCTCACAGGAGACGCGCGCCCTAACTCGGGCGGGAAGGAACTCGCGCATGTGCAGTGCAGCACTCAGAAGCTCAAAGATCTTCAAGAAAGTCTGCTTTCGAGGCTGTCCGCTGCGGGGCTCTGTCGGTGACATCACCAACTATTGAGAATATGCTGCCTACTTGTCCTGGGATAAATGCTATTTCATACAAACCGGAAAGCAGTTTAACATATTGAAAAACACAAAGACAGAAGAACCAGATGTTCTTAGGGCCACATTTTCCTACAAAGAAGCTTTCAATAAACAAACATTTTAAGTGCAGAACATTACCTCTAGACTAGGGATCTCAAAGTCCCTCCTTGAGGGCCGAAATCCAGTCAGGTTTTCAGGATTTCCCCAATGAATATGCATTGAAAGCAGTACATGCACATAGACCTCATGCATATTCATTGGGGAAATCCTGAAAATCCGAATGGATTGCGGCCCTCAAGGAGGGACTTTGACACCCCTGCTCTAGACACAACAGGAGAAATACCCAAGGTACAGCGACTCTTCAGATATTCATTTCCCAGAATTGTGTTTAAATTTACACTTTAATATTATTTCCAGGATTAAGATCCTTCCCAACCTTGCAGCACGATTGAACATACGGCCAATTCTGACACAAAAAGGCTTCCAAGTTGAGGAAACCATTTTAATTAAATCCATTTTATGTATTTATTTATTTATTCTTCCAAGTTGAGGAAACCATTTTAATTAAATCCATTTTATTTATTTATTTATTTTTAATATTTTATTTATAAATTTTTCATTCTTACAATAATTTAATTTTACATAAACTTCAATTAATACATGAAAAATTGTGATTACAAGTAATTCATCTTATCAAATAAAATATAACCCTCCCCTTTCTTCATTTCTTAAATCCATATAATATACATTCCCACCCTTCCCCAATCTAATATATCCATTACTAATGTGCTATGAAACCTGATCATTGGAATATCGAGTCAACGGTTCCCAAATTTTCTTAAAATTATGAATATTTCCCTGTTGTAATGCTATTGTTTTTTCCATTTTGTATATATGACAGACTGAATTCCACCAAAATGTAAAATTTAATTTGGTGTAGTCCTTCCAATTTTGAGTTATTTGTTGCATGGCGACCCCTGTCAATATTAATAATAGTTTGTTATTGTTTGCTGAAATCGGACTCTGAGTTCTCATTGCTGTACCAAATAGTATAGTATCATATGAGAGTCCTACATGATTTTCTAGTAATTCATTAATTTGGGGCCAAATTCGTTTCCAAAATGCATTTATACAGGGACAAAAAAAATTAAGTGATCTAATGTCCCAACTTCTACTCTGCAATGCCAGCATCTATTAGATCTAGTACTATCTATTTTTTGTAAACGCGTAGGGGTCCATAAAGTTCTATGTAACAAAAACAACCAAGTTTGACTCATAGATGCTGACTTTGTAGATCTTAATCTCCAGGACCAAAATCGTGGCCATTGAGATTCAGAAATCTCAATGACCAATCTCAATACTCCAAATATCCCTAAGTCCAGTTTTCTTTTTTTTGTTTAAAAATCCATTTAACAATTTATACCATTTTGCGGCTTGGTGACCCAAAAAATCCGACTGGAAACATAGAACCTGCAGACTATATTGAGTATTAAGAGGTTTCCATTCAGGGAATCCTGCCTGAATAGCTTGCTTCAATTGCAACCATTTAAAATATTGTGTTTTATTTAATCCAAATTTATGTTGCAATTTTGAAAAACTAAGCATTGCTCCTTCTGAAATAACATCATTCAATGTTCGTATACCTGCAATTATCCATTGTTTCCAGACGATTTTGTATCCACCAATCTTGATCCTGGAGTTTACCCAAATTGATTGATTTAATGATTTAGCAATTTTATTTTTAAAGTACATGAACATACATGATAATACTGCAACCTTAATGCCCTTAAGGCCACTCCTGGTTACTTTCCACTAGCTAGGGCTCCCAAGGTTAGAGTAGAAAGCCCCTGGATGTCACACACTGGGTCTTCCACCTTACCTGTGACGATGTGGTAGCCCAGCTCCATCAAGGCTGCAGCCATAGCCTTGCAGTTGGCTACCACTTGTATCTGATAGAGTTTGAACTCTGGGGTCATGGCTTGCTTTAAAGCTACAGCAATTCCTACAGAGGAAGAAGAGTAAATTGAAAAAACTTGTACTGTAACTATGGCAAATTATATCCCGTTAACTGTATATTATGTATGTTAACCTGTAACCCGTCCTGCGCTCGTTGGGTACAATGGGAAAGAAAATTAAATAAATAATGTATGTTAGTAAGAATATTGTGGGGTTTGGGGAGAGCTATGTGGGGTTTTCCCTTAATCATATTTTCTTTACATTTTTATCTATAATAACATCCCTACGGGCTTTGGGGCAGTTACTGCAACGGCAGCCACTAGAGTGGCTTTGTATAAAGGGGGGAGGCCCTAACCCTCCATTATCTCAGGTACAAAACTAGATTATAAACCCTCTAGCGCAGTGTCTCAAATTTTTATTTTTTTTTTAGCTCTGGAACACTAAATGGAGCAAATGTTTTTTGCGGCACATTATTACTGAAATTATAAAATTGCAAAAGCAACAAAAAGCACAGTTACTTACCGTAACAGGTGTTATCCAGGGACAGCAGGCAGATATTCTTGACTGATGGGTGACGGCACCAACGGAGCCCCGGTACGGACAATTTTAGAGTGATTGCACTCTAAGAACTTGGAAAGTTCTAGTAGGCCGCACCGCGCACGCACGAGTGCCTTCCCGCCCGACAGAGGCGCGCGGTCCCCAGTTAGGATAAGCCAGCTAAGAAGCCAACTCGGGGAGGTGGGTGGGACGCAAGAATATCTGCCTGCTGTCCCTGGATAACACCTGTTACGGTAAGTAACTGTGCTTTATCCCAGGACAAGCAGGCAGCATATTCTTGACTGATGGGTGACCTCCAAGCTAACAAAAAGAGGGATGGAGGGAAGGTTGGCCATTAGGAAAACAAATTTTGCAAAACAGATTGGCCGAAGTGTCCATCCTGTCTGGAGAATGCATCCAGACAATAATGAGATGTAAAAGTATGAACTGAGGACCAAGTAGCAGCCTTGCAGATTTCCTCAATAGGAGTGGAACGGAGGAAAGCTACAGATGCTGCCATCGCTCGGACTCTATGGGCCGTGACAGAACCTTCCAGTGTCAGTCCGGTCTGAGCATAACAGAATGAAATGCACGCTGCCAGCCAATTAGACAACGTACGTTTAGAAACAGGACGTCCCAATTTATTCGGATCAAAGGACAGAAAGAGTTGGGGAACTGATCTGTGGGGTTTCGTACGCTCTAGATAGTAAGCAAGAGCCCTCTTACAATCCAAAGTATGCAGAGCCTGTTCCCCAGAATGAGAGTGAGGTTTCGGAAAGAAGACAGGCAGAACAATGGATTGGTTGAGATGGAATTCAGAGACAACCTTAGGGAGAAACTTTGGATGTGTACGCAGAACCACCTTGTCATGATGAAAGACCGTAAAAGGTGGATCTGCAACTAGTGCATGTAGCTCACTGACCCTCCTGGCAGAGGTAAGAGCAATAAGGAAAAGTACTTTCCAAGTGAGAAACTTGAAAGGAGTGGTAGCCAAAGGTTCAAATGGAGGCTTCATTAAGACGGAAAGAACCACATTGAGATCCCAGATAACAGGAGGGGCTTTAAGAGGTGGTTTCACATTGAAAAGACCCCGCATGAACCTGGACACCAGGGGATGAGCTGAGAGAAGTTTTCCATGAACCGGCTCATGAAAAGCAGCAATGGCACTGAGGTGGACTCTGATGGAAGTAGACTTAAGGCCAGAGTCAGACAAAGAAAGCAGATAATCCAACAATGTCTCCACTGCCAGGGAAGTGGGATCAAGATGATGAAGAAGACACCAGGAAGAAAATCGTGTCCACTTCTGATGGTAACATTGCTGGTTTCCTGGAGGCATCTAGAATGGAATGAACGGGCTGAGACAAAAGAGTATCATGAGAAGTCAGCCCGAGAGATACCAAGCTGTCAGGTGCAGAGACTGGAGGTTGGGATGTAGAAGGGTCTCCTGATGCTGTGTAAGCAGAGAAGGAAACAGTGGAAGAAGATAAGGTTCCCTGGAACTGAGTTGAAGTAGAAGGGAGAACCAATGTTGCCTGGGCCACCTCGGAGCAATCAGAATCATGGTGGCTCGTTCCCTCTTGAGCTTGAACAAGGTTCTCAACATGAGAGGCAGAGGAGGGAAAGCGTACAGGAACAGATTGGACCAGTCGAGGAGAAATGCATCCGCTGCCAGACGGTGAGGAGAGTAGTCTGGAGCAAAAAAGGGGCAGCTGGTGATTGTGAGGAGCTGCAAAAAGGTCTATCTGAGGAGTGCCCCATTGAGCGAAGATGGACTGTAGAGTGAAAGGATCGAGTGCCCACTCGTGAGGCTGGAGAATTCTGCTGAGCTTGTCCGCTAAGGAATTCTTTTCTCCCTGAATGTAGATAGCTTTCAGGAATAGATGGTGATTTATGGCCCAAGTCCAGATATTCTGGGCTTCCTGGCACAAGAGGCGAGAGCCTGTCCCACCCTGATTGTTGATGTAGTACATCGCAACTTGATTGTCTGTGCACAGCAGGAGGACTTGAGGAAAGAGAAGATGTTGGAAGGCCTTGAGGGCATAAAACATCGCTCTGAGTTCCAGGAAATTGATGTGATGCTTCATTTCCTGAGCTGTCCAAAGTCCTTGAGTTTGGAACTCGTTCAAACGAGCTCCCCAGGCGTAAGGGGAGGCATCGGTGGTGATGATAAGTTGATGAGGAGGTAGATGGAAGAGGAGATCTCTGGAGAGATTTGAGGATATCAACCACCATTGTAGAGACTGATGAAGAGATGATGTCACAGATATGTGACGTGAGCAAGGATCCATCGCTTGGGACCACTGGGTAGCTAGGGTCCATTGAGGAGTGCACAGGTGAAGACGTGCGAAGGGTGTGACATGAACTGTGGAGGCCATGTGACCCAAGAGTATCATCATTTACTTGGTAGAGATGGAATGTTGTGGAAGCACCTGCTGACATAGAGATTGAAGCGTTTGAAGACGGTTGGATGGCAGGAACGCTCTCATGAGGACTGTGTCCAAGACAGCTCCGATGAATTGAAGTCTCTGAGTGGGGATGAGATGAGATTTGGGTAGATTGATCTCGAACCCCAGAAGTTGAAGAAACAGGATGGTTTGGTTGGTGGCCAGGAGAACAGTCTGAGATGAATTGGCCTTGATTAACCAGTCGTCCAGGTAAGGAAAGACCTGAAGGTGTTGAGAGCGTAGAAAGGCAGCCACCACAATCAGACATTTGGTGAATACTCTTGGAGAGGAGGCAAGACCGAAGGGCAGCACCTTGTATTGGTAATGACAACGATTGATCATGAAGCGTAGGTACTGTCTGGAGGCCAGATTGACCGGTATATGAGTGTATGCTTCTTTGAGATCGAGGGAACATAGCCAGTCGCCTTGATTGAGAAGAGGGTAAAGAGTGGCCAGAGAAAGCATTCTGAATTTCTCTTTGACCAAGCATTTGTTTAGATCGCGAAGATCTAGGATGGGTCTGAGATCTCCTGTCTTTTTGGGAACTAGAAAATAACGGGAGTAGAATCCTTGCCCCTTTTGATCTAGAGGAACTTCCTCTATGGCGTTCAGAAGGAGGAGGGATTGAACCTCTTGAAGAAGGAGGGAAGACTGAGGAGTGTTCAAAGCAGACTCTTTTGGTAGACCTTGGGCAGGAAGAGTCTGAAAGTTGAGAGAGTAGCCGTGGTGGATGATGTTGAGGACCCACTGGTCCGAGGTGATGGTTTCCCAACGGCTTATGAAATGAGTAAGGCGTCCTCCTATAGGCAGCGGAAGATGGGCAGATGGAGGGATACTGGCTATGTCCTGGAGAACCAAGTCAAAAGGGTTGTGAAGGTTTTTGTGGAGGAGGAGGCTTCACCTGTTGTTGCTGCTGTGCAGGTCTAGTGTTTTGCCTTTGTTGTTGCCTCTGACGCCTGGGTTGTTGAGCTGCCGGTGGCAAAGGACGAGCCACAAATCGACGCTGGTAGGCCGATTGCTGACGAAAAGGCCTGGTAGGTGGGGTCTTCTTTTTTGTTTTGAGGAGAGTATCCCACCTAGTTTCATGAGCCGAAAGCTTTTGAGTAGTGGAGTCCATGGATTCTCCAAACAGCTCATCCCCCATGCAAGGTGCATTAGCCAGTCGATCCTGATGATTGACATCAAGTTCTGACACTTTGAGCCATGCCAGTCGGCGCATGGCCACCGACATAGCTGTGGCCCGAGAGGTCAGCTCAAAGGTGTCATAGATCGACCTGACCATGAACTTTCGAAGTTGTAAGAGCGATGAAGAAGTTTGGCGAAAGGCAGATTTTTTACGGTCAGGGAGGTACTTCTCAAAAGCAGTCAGATTTTGTATGAGATGCTTGAGATAGAATGAGAAGTGGAAAGCGTAATTCCCTGACCTGTTGGCTAACATCGCATTCTGGTACAACCTCTTGCCAAATTTGTCCATGGCTTTACCTTCTCTGCCAGGAGGGACTGAGGCGTATACACTAGCTCCCGTGGATTTCTTTAGAGTGGATTCCACTAATAGAGACTCATGTGGGAGCTGTGGTTTGTCAAACCCAGGAATCGGGATGACTTTATATAAGGAGTCCAGGTATGGTCAAAGGTGTCTCTAAATTCTTGTAAAACGTCTCTCTCAAGATGTCATGGAGAGGTAATTTGAGATATTCCCTTGGAGGTTGGTCAAAATCCAGTGCATCAAGAAAAGCTTTGGATTTCTTTGACTCAGCCTCCAAGGGAATAGAGAGAGAGTCACACATCTCTTTTAAAAAAGATGAGAAAGAGGTTACATCTGGTCTAGAGGATGGGTCTAAAGCAGAAGGATCCTCATCACCAGATGAACATTCCCCTTCAGAGAGAAGAGGGTCCTCTGAGTCACCCCACAGATCAGGATCCCGAACCTGAAAACTGCGGTCTCGAGATTCCGGTGTGGAGGGTTCCAGGTGTCGGGATTTGCGTGCCGACTTACCTGACCTCATAGACACGGTACCGGGAGACATTAAGGGCTGCATCGGTGCCGAAGTCTGAACAGCCTGGTGTTGAGCTCTCGGTTCCGGTGCGAGGACTGGCATGGAGACCGAGGAAGCAGAATGTAGCGGTACCGACAAAGTGGATGCCGAAAGAAGGGGCTGCTCCACTGTCGGTACCGGTGGCTCAGACCGGACCGGGACCGGAAGGCTCGGTGCCAAAAGTGCAGGAAGGAGTTGTTGCAACTGTTCCTTAAGCTGCACCTGCAGGACAGCGGCGATCCGCTCGTCCAGCGAAGGCACCGGTACCGCCTTTTTCTTCTGCGGTACCTGCGGTGCCGCTCTACGCCCTGAGGATGAGGAACCCGAGGTCAAGGGACTCACCTCTATTGGGGCGGAGCGCTTCCGTGGACGCCTCGAGGTCGGCAGGACTGGGCTCGCTGCTACTGAGACCGGAGGACGCTCCAATGGGGAAGGCTTCTTAGCCGGCTTACCTGAGGGATGCGACGCCGACGCGGTATCGCGTGGTATCGACGAGGTGGGTGCCGACTGAGACGGGGCCGATGTCGGTGCCGCAGAGTCAGCATCTCGGCACCAAACAATAATTGCTGCTGGATCTGCTGATTTTTCAGAGTTCTCTTTTTTAAAGTCGCACAGCGGGTGCAGGTAGACGCTCGATGGTCAGGACCAAGACACTGTAGACACCAGTTGTGTGGGTCAGTGAGTGAAATTGGTCGTGCACATTGCTGGCACTTCTTAAACCCGGGTTGAGGGGGGCATGAAGGTAAAAACGGCTTCTGCCAAATCGAAGACCGAGGCCTCGATGGTGGCAACAGGCCCCGCCGGGGCAAAATTAAAAGAAGTGAAAAAAAAACCAAAGGTTTTTTTTTTTAAAGAAAAGAAAACAAAAGAAAATGAAGGAAATAATATTTCCTTAAGGGTTTACGCGAGCGGGAAGGCGATATGAAAAAAGTCTTCAACAGCCGTTGAAGAAAACGCGTCTTCTTAGCTCCGCGGAAACTAAGAAACTGGGGACCGCGCGCCTCTGTCGGGCGGGAAGGCACTCGCGCGTGCGCGGTGCGGCCTACTAGAACTTTCCAAGTTCTTAGAGTGCAATCACTCTAAAATTGTCCGTACCGGGGCTCCGTCGGTGCCGTCACCCATCAGTCAAGAATATGCTGCCTGCTTGTCCTGGGATAAAATGTAATTTGAGGGTTATTTATTTAAAGCTCTTGAAGCTATGTGTGGATAAGTATAACGAGGATGAAAATAAAGTTGACAGAATTGCAATCAATGCGATGGATGTGCTTGTTTTCAAGTGCAAATTAACTCAAAACACAGCTCGTCAACAAGCAAACACGGATTTCATCATCCACCATCTGCAGTCGTTTTCGGTTTTTTTTAAATTTAATTTCTGTCAGAGCTGAAAATCCAAGTTCACAAAGATGAGAAGATCCAAATGGTAGCAAAGCCTTGATTGCTTTGTTGCTCAAGTTAGGATAACTGCTGCATAAAACATAAAAATAAAATGTATTTGCCATCGGTTTTCAAGGACCAATCACGTCAAAGAATGATGTTTGTCTGGACAGTTGTATCCTTACTCACACAGATGTTCATTTAATGTATATATGCATTTAGTTTCCTATAACATTCTCCCAGGAGAGTTCAGAACGGTTTACATTAATTTAATCAGGTACTCAAGCATTTTTCCCTGTCTGTACCGGTGGGCTCACAATCTATATAATAATATACCTGGGGGATTAAGTGACTTGCCCAGTGTCACAAGGACCATCATGGGTTTGAACCCACAACCTCAGGGTGCTGAGACTGAAGCTTTAACCACGCCACACTCTCCCCAGAGAAATGAGCAGGCCCATAGTCAGCAATATCTGAACCTGCATGGTGAAACCCCCAATAGATTTCCACTCAGCCATGAACTATGCCCCTCATGTGCCATACATACATAGAATACACCAGCATTTATGCACATAACTGTACAATTACCCATGAAAATGCCAACAGGGCGTTTGTGTAATGCCATGCCTAATTTACACAGTGCATAAGTGCACGGAGCTTACACGTCTGAGGCTGCCACTTATGAATGTAACAGGCAGAATAATATAAGTTACGCACATTCCCGATGCTTTTACAAAACAACGTAACAGGTTTTTAGTATCAGCTGGCGTGCTGAATGCTCTGTGCTGCTCCAAGGGTCATTGAGTTCCTGCACCCCCCTCTCCGCCCCCTGTGCCTTCCAGCTACACTCGCACCTTCTCTTTCCAGCCCAAAACTATTAAAATCTTCGCCAGTGCGAGCAACGACTCTGGCCTGCTGCTCACACTGGCTTTTCCTCCGATGCGACACAGAAGTGATTTCAGAGGAAGCCAGGCCAACATGAGCAGGCTAAAGTAGTTGTTCAGAACTGGCAAAGATTTTAAAGAGGTACAGGGGGATGGGGAAGGGAGGGCGTGAGTGTGGCATGGGGGGGCAGAGAGGTGCCAGCACCCCGTTCTTCCCTGCAAGACAGCGTCTGGGGTGGTCTGCCCCCCCAACCCTTTACTATGCCACTGATTAGCATGGCTTTTTTTGTGCCGGTATGGTAAACTGGCACCTTACCCCCCCTCCCCCACTAGCAGCCATGCTCTAGTATCTCCCCCCTTCTGTCCTCAAAGCCCTTCTCAGAGTCTTACCTTCCTTTCGGCTATCTAAAAGTCAGCAGCAATTCCCAAATGCTGCCCTGCTGCAGGCCTTGGCATCTTCTCTCTATCACAGTACTACAGCCTGCTTCTCTGACATACTTCCTGTTTCCTCAAAGGCAGGCCGTGATAGAAAGAGGCCAGGGCCAGCGTGTGGGTGGGCGAGTGTGTGTACGTGAGGAGGCAGAAGAAAAAAATGTTGGATTCCTTGGAGGAGGGAGAGATGTTGATGGGGATGGGGAGATGTCAGATTAGGGGAGGGCAGAGGGTGAGATGGACTCTAGGCAGAAGAGAGAGGGTGTGGTTACTAAAGGGGTGGAGCCATAGTGACCCCACCCATAAGGCTGCACTGCATGACCACTGGTATCTTTTTTCCTACAAAAAACACTATATATTAGTATTCTACAAATGGCTATTACATGCTAAATTTCTATATAGAATTGTGCTTGGCCTCCCTTTTGGTGACCTGTACAGAATTTCCTGTACAGAATTTATTTTGAGATGAATTGACTATAACTACACTTAAGCCCCTGGCCTCCTATAGTAACCCTGTGGCTGGTTATGTTTGAAAGATGCAATGAACAGGGGAATCCCCCTCCTCACATACACATCAGTAATTGCTTTTCTCCACCTCTTCAAACTTCCTAATTAAGCCGTCCTAGCTCTCGCACAAGCTGACCTGCAATAGCATGGTTATGAGGTCCTCCTTGAAGTCCTGGAAACACAGCTTGGTTAATGAGACCTTCAATGTTGTACAGAATCTCTTTTCCCGTCTTCGCATCCACACTGCGAACTCCTGGTGAAATGGGAGGGGAAATATAACATTTTACAGGCATTACATTCCCCGCCTCACAAATTTCCTTCAAGTAGCTTCCAAAATAGGTTCCTACTGCTCCCTTCTGCCACTGCAGTTTTGACCGACAGATTCTTTAGTATGGGCTCGCGTCCCTGCCTCCTCCCTTTCTAAGTAATACCAACCCACCATCCAAAGGTGTAGCTGCTGAGTAAGCAGGTCCTTTGGCTCATGTTGTTACTGACGCTGCTTTTCTTAAAATTATTAACGGACCACAGGTAGGTAACGGTATTGCATTTCCTACCTGACATCTCAACTTTCACGTTTTATTAAAATTTGATATTCTGCTTATCAAGCTTCTGAGCAGCATACATAAAAATATAAAAATCAGGGTCACTTAGACTAAGACACAGAAACGTCCTGGAACAATAGGGACGAACTACACTTCAAAATAGGATAGAGAGCCAATTAAGGACAGTACCTGAGCAGGGGGGCTCATCTGTAATAGAGGAATGGAGAACAATTTCTTTAGAGATCGAAGGCATCTCTAAATAGAAATGTTTTTAATTTTGATTTAAAATCGATCTAATATCGTTTCTTTGTGTAACTCAGGGCTCCTTTTACAAAGGTGCATTAGGGCCTTAACTCGTGGAATAGCACGCGCTAAAATGCCGTGCGCTAGCCGCTACCACCTCCACTTGAGCAGGCGGTAGTTTTTCAGCTAGCATGCGCTAATCTGGTGCGTGCGCTAAAAATGCTAGTGCACCTTTGTAAAAGGAGCCCTCAGTGGGCATTGAATTCCTGAGCGTGGGTGCAGTGACAGAGAAAATGGTCGAACGAGTCAGGCTAATGTGAGGCAACGATGGAACGGCTAACAGGTACTGGGTATTTGATCGAAGGGTCCTGAATCTCGAGCTTTATTGTGAATCCATGGAAAATCTAGGGAGACTGGCCTCTTAATCTCCTAGTGATTGAGGTCCCCGTCCCCCCAATGTGAAATTGGCGAGGGATATCAAACACTATGACAGAGGAACTCAGATAAAAAGTATTTATTTCTAAAATTTTTAAACCGCCTGTGACTAAGCCGTTAACAAATGAAACATTCACATTAGTTCAAAGACAGTACAAATGCAAAATACTTTTTTTTTCCCCACTTCTTTATTATTTTTAATACTTATACTCAAATATCACACTTAATATTCTTAAAATATCCATTTCAGAATTAATCCCCCCCTCCCCCCTAAACAATCACAATGCCCATACATAAAATATCTATAATCATCAATATCAATTATTCAAAATTCATTAACCTATCATCCCCCCACCTCCCCCCTCCCGGATGTGCATATTTAAAGGAGAAAACACTATTTAAATGTTATATGTTGTCAATCTTCACTAAGGGCTCCTTTTACAAAGCCGCCATAGGACCTTAACGCGCGGAATAGTGCGTGCTAAATTGCTGTGCTCTAGCCGCTGCCGCCTCCTTTTGAGCAGGCGGTAGATTTTCGGCTAGCGCGCGCTAAAACCACTAGTGCACCTTCGTAAAAGGAGCCCTAAGTGTAGTGCAATGATCACAGTTCAAGTTTCTTATTAAATATATCTACTAACAAAATGTCAGAGAAAAGCCTCCACATACAGTTGGGCCTTTAACATTTTTCTAAACTGTAAATGGTCATTACAGGTCTTCAGAATGCCAGGGAGGACATGCCAGAGTTTTACTCTCGCCACGGACACCATTGCCCTTCTAGATTTAGCATACATAACAGTTTTCTCCTTCATAGAGGTCAATCTCATAGCGCCCTCAGACTCCTCCTCGGCTAGTACACCTCTCACAGAGTTTGAAAATTCAATGGAACATGTATATGCTGGCATTTCAGAACAGGTACAAATTGTCTGTGTCAAAAGTATTACAGTAACTGCATCAAATGCACTCCGAGTGAGACCCAGGCCTTTCAACTTTTGACTGCCAATTCTCTAGCGATTGGCAGTCAAAGTTGGAATTGGCTACAATTTCATCAAAAGACTAGGAACGACACATTGTGTCTTTATTTACAGGACCCCTGAAGGCGACTAAATTGCCCTAACATGGCCTGGGTCTCACTCAAGAGTACATTTGATGCAATTACTGTAATACTTTTGACATAGACAATTTGTACCTGCCGATGGAGGCAGATTGCTGTATTCTTCGGGAGCTGCCCACCGAGAGCAGTGCAGCCCGGCGCAGTGAGGACATGAAGGCTGCCAATCAAGTGGAGCAAGCTTCCTCCAAAGCAAGGCAAATCATAGGTTGCATACGCAGGAGTTTCGTCAGCCGTAAGCCTGAAGTCATTATGCCATTGTATAGATCCATGGTGAGACCACACCTGGAGTACTGTGTGCAATTTTGGAGGCCGCATTACCGAAAAGATGTGCTGAGACTAGAGTCGGTGCAGAGAATGGCAACCCGGATGATCACGGGTCTCAAGGATCTCCCTTACGAGGAAAGGCTGGATAAGTTACAGCTCTACTCACTCGAGGAACGCAGAGAGAGGGGAGACATGATCGAGACGTTCAAGTATCTCACGGGTCGCATCGAAGTGGAAGAAGATATCTTCCTTCTCATGGGTCCCACGGCAACCAGGGGGCACCCGTGGAAAATCAGGGGAGGGAAACTGCACAGTGACACCAGGAAATTCTTTTTCACTGAGAGAGTGGTTGACCGCTGGAATAATCTTCCACTTCAGGTCACTGAGGCCAGCAGCGTGCCTGATTTTAAGGCCAAATGGGATAGATACGTGGGATCTATTCACTGAGTTAGGTGGGGAAGGGTCATTGCGGTGGGCAGACTGGATGGGCCGTGGCCCTTATCTGCCGTCTATTTCTATGTTTCTATGTTTCTATGTATCTCTGTGCATCTTCTGCCTGGAAGCGATGAGTCGGGGCTGCAGCAGCTGGAAAGCCCAAACCAATATCTGTCCCATCTGGACTTTTGCCATTGAAGGATAGTGTAGAGTCAATGATGATGCCCAGAACTTTGCTAGAGAACTCAAGCTGCAGTGTGGTGCCAGAGGACAGTGGGATGAGGGTAGGTAGCTGATCTAATTTTGGGCCGAGCCAAAGTAGTTTTGTTTTGGACTCCTTCAGTTTCATTTGTACGGTGAAGGCCCAGGATTGGAGGTTCGTTATACATGAGGATATGTTCTCAGAGAGGTTAGTGAGGTTCGAGTCGGTCTCGAGGAGGACAAGGATGTCATCAGCATAAGTGTAGAGTATTTCCAGGGGGGAAAGATGAAGGAGTTTCAGGGAGGACATATAGATGTTGAAGAGAATAGGGGATAGAGGTGAGCCCTGCGGGACTCCACAAATCGGTTTCCAAGGAGAGGATGAGGTGCCATTCATATTAACAGTGTAAGAGCGGGAGCGTAAGAATTTCGAGAACCAGTCTAAGACTGTAGAGTTAATGCCAATCTCAGAAAGATGGACAACATCAAATGCTGCAGAAAGGTCGAATTGTAGAAGAACAGCAAACTTATTACAAGAATGAAGTTGTTGAACCTTTGAGATTAATGAGGCCAATAGGGATTCGGTGCTGAAGTTGGGTCTAAAGCCATATTGGTAAGGAAGGAGAATGGAGAATCTCTCTAAATAGGATGAGAGTTGGGTAGATATGATGGACTCTAGCATCTTGGTCAGGAGGGGAATATTTGCTATTGGGCGGTAGTTGGAAGGTGAGGAGGGGGTCTAGGTCAACTTTTTTCAGTAGTGGGGACAGGGCAATATGTCCCATTTCTGCAGAAAATAGGCCTGAAAGTAGGGCAGAGTTTATAAGTTTGGTAAGAGATGAGATGGTCTGTGCGGGAATTTTCTTATATAGTTGGAGGGGAATGGGTCCAAGGGGGAAAGGGGGTTGAAATAGGTCATATGGAAATATATTTTGGAGGAATGATAGAAATATGTATGGAAATATCATAATTGTGAATTTAATTGTAATGCATATCTATTTGTATTATATTATTGTATATTTACTTGTTTCCTTCAATAAAATGTTATAAAGTATTAACTGAATTTCCCTGAATTCTATTGTTTAACGGTTCCTCCCTTCTATTCTTTTAATTCATTTGGATATCATTTACATAGATGGTGCTCCTATCTGTAAAGTTAGGAACTTCTATGAAATATTCGACATGCTTCTCTCCTCTCCACTCCTTCCTGCCCTCCATAGTCCTCCCTACCCCTTTCTAAACCCTTCCTCTGTAATGTCGCCTACAGCTTGTATAGGTATGTGCGAAGCACAAATGGAAAAAAAGAAAATAAAATAAATACTATCACTTCTATTATATAAAATTTTATGAAATAAATATAAAAATTTTTATATAACTTCCTGCATCTCCAGAAGCCCACGTTCCACTTTTTGGTTCTTCGGATTCTTTGTTGTATTGTGGAAAATCGGTCCTCCTTCGTAGACTTTAGGGCACCTTTACTAACCCGTAGCGTGGGTTTTAGCGCCAGCAGCAGCGATAATTGCTCCAACGCTCCCGTGCTATGGGTTATTAAAGGAGGGGGGTTTGTGTTTGCTCCTTGGCATTTCAGAACATACACATTCATGTAATGGCGTATAAACTTTTATTTATTATTTGGCCAGACTTGCTATACCACTATTAGCACAAGCGAAGCTTCACAGTAGTTTACAACATTAAAAAACAGCTAGAGGAGAAAACAAAAGGAAGGGGGAGAGGGGAAAGCCTGCAGGATCTATGTTGTGGGAGAGGCCAGGTGAAGGAAAGTTTGTAGAGCCACTTTTTTAAAAAATTTGGACCTGATGGAAAGATTATACACGACTCAATTTTACATTTTGGTGGAATTCAGTATGTTATATATTTAAAATGGAGAAAGTTCTTGCTTTACAGAAAGGGAATTATAATTGTTTTAAAAAAATATGGGGGCCATTAATGACATATTTAAATGATTAGACACCTTTAAATGTTTGAGATTTATAATGAGATAAGGTATAATACTTAAATGAATAAACTTTATTGATATAGGGTAGTTTAGGGTGGGTTGAGGGAGGGTGGGATATATATAATATTTAAGATTTTTGGATAAGAATGTACAAGTGATTTTGTATAATATAATTTATAACATTATATACTTGTTGGAAGTGAAAATGAATAAAGATTTAAAAAAAAAAAAAAAAAAAATTTGGGCCTGGATGGTTTCGTACGGATGTGATATGGGAGAGGATTTCACAGGTGAGGATCCAAGGATGACATGCTAGCATTTCTGGAAATTTCAAGCTGAATCCAGGAAGGGGAGGAGTAGTGCGAGAAATGAGGCCTGAGATGGATGGAGTGTGTGAGTGGGAGTGGGAGCGAATAAAGAGATTACAGATGCTCCACAGAAGGGATACCAGAAAACCATACATGATGGATTAAGAACAAGATTTTGAAAGTTAAGTGAGCTAAAACCAGAAACCAATGCTCCTTCAGTAAGAGAGGAGAAACACAGTTGTATCGTTAAGCATCGTGTAATAGTTAACAGCGGTTAATTGAATCAGCTGAAGCTATATCAGAGAGGCAAGAGGAAGACTGTTGTAAAGCACATCACAGTGTATACGTGCAATGACCAAAGAAGATAAGCGTCCAATATAAATGAGGGGGAAGAAATGATTTACAACAAAGAAAAATTTATTTTGTGAGGCCAAAAGAATGCCTAGCACACAAATTTCATCTCTGCATGGTAAAGCAATTCCTTCAATATTTTTGGGGGAGCAAGAAGAGGCAGGGTGTGAAGACAGAGGAAATGTACGGTTTGATATTTAGCCAAGCTGAGAAAGAGGTGATGGGAACTAAGTCCACAGATTTAAGACAGGACTCAAAAGGGATTAGTAAGAAAGAGAGGCCGGGTCAGTAAAAAGGATTTGTTGGTGTGTTGGCCTGGTAACCAGCATATAAATGTCCATTCCTGGATGTATTTTAGACCTGGCTATACATCAAGAATGACATGGGAATGATCATCAAGCAATTGAAAGAAGCCATGGAAAACAGGGAAGTAAAGGCGAGGACTGGCCTAGACAGTATTCAAGGGTCGGACACGACTGAATGGATAGTGATAGTATACATCGACAGATCCCGTTCTAAAATGCTGGCAGAACACATGAGACACCCCTGACCTGTACATCTCAACTCTAATTTATAAATTCCTTTCTAAAATCTGCCTCAAAACTCACCTTTTCTGTAAAAGATGACGCCAGCTCTGCAACCTCGCAGAGTTTTGTGGGTGGTGGTGGAGACAACATCGCAGTGTTCAAATGGCGATGGAACGACGCCAGCCGCAACCAGCCCGCTGATGTGAGCCATGTCGGCCATGAGGAATGCCCCATTCTCATCTGCAATCTTTTTCATTCTTTCATAGTCAAGGTTACGAGAGTAGCAGCTGACACCTAAGGAAGCACATAAGTCTTTAGAACCTAGCAAAAAACTCAAAGAGCAGAGTCCCACAGTATTCCCGCCGAAACCTGACTCTGAACTATTATCTTCATGTTATTAAAGGCTGCCTTAAAAAAAAAAATAAAAACCCCAACTGTGTAGGCCAGAGGAGACATTTCTTTTTTTTATTTATTCAATTTTCTATACCATTCTCCCAAAAGGAGCTCAGAATGGTTTTACATGAATATATTCAGGTACTCAAGCATTTTTCCTTGTCTATCCCGGCAGGCTCACAAACTATCTAATCTACCTGGGGCAATGGGGGATTAAGTGACTTCCCCAGGGTCATAAGGAGTAGGGTGCTGAGGCTGTAGCTTTAACCACTGCACCACACTCTCCAGATCACAGCTGTGATTAACCCCGCTATAATGCAAGAAAGCCATACAGAAAAAAATACCATTTTACTTAATCTTTGAGGTTTCACATCTTTAGCGTCCAGATCCTTAACTAGAAATATAAATTCAGTGAAATAAGCCAAAAATCTCTATTCTGTATGATAAACTGGCTGAAAAAGATTCCCCCTACCCTTATTTAGCATGCTGAAGGTTTCCTTCCTGTATACCTGCAATGATCAGCTTTGGATGGAATAAACGCGCATTTTCTTCTAGTCTGTCATAATCAATGTAACCAGTTTTGGGATTTACCTAAGGAAAACCCAGAAAAGAACAGAATGGATCAGTGGTGTAACATATATGGCCATTGTCTGCAGTCCATCGTTCTGCCCAAATCACAAAAAAGTAGGCTCTATACAGGAGGGGTTCAGGACATTGTTTTTGCTGATAATTTAAGCTAGCTATTGAATAAGACTTCAACTAATCCATTACTTGAGTTCTTAATCAGAATTATTTAAACAAGATTCACTGTTTCACAGATAGTATATGCAATTTAAGGAACGCGTAGGTCAATGGGCACAACTGTGGAATCGGTTCTAGGGTGTGGACCAGAAGAGCACTACCCAGCATGCTTCAGCACTTAGAATAAAGACGAGGGGACATTCCATGACGTTACATAGTAGCGCATTTAAAGCAAATGTAACAAAAAAAAATTTTTTCCACTCAAAACACAAAGCTCTGGAACTCATTGCCACTTGTTAAAACTTTTGCTAAATCAACGATCAATGTTCTCCATCCAAGGCGTTTATTTATAGAATGCTTTGCCAATAGAAGCTAGATCACTCTCTGGGAGTTTGCAATTAAAAAGGACTGTTTTCAAGAGGGGTTTATTTTTTCTAGAGCATAGATAATCAGTAAATTTTATATCTTCAACTTGTATTTATTTTATTAAGTCTTATTAAGTATTTATTTTATTAATTTACACTCCCTTTTATTAAACCGTGATAGCGTTTTTTAGCGCAGGGAGCCGCGCTGAATGTCCTGCACTGCTCCCGATGCTCAACCCTTTGAGGGTGGAGAGCAGCATGCAGCATGGCTATCGCGGTTTAATAAAAGGGGGGGGGGGTTAGTGTATTACTATGTATGTTTAATTGTACTCCGCACATAACTGGCGAATGTAATGGGCCAAACGTTTTTAAAATAAATATAAGCAAGCAGTTAATGTCATTGGTTCATAAAAAGGTCTGGACAGATTCCTGGAGAAAGTCCATAAATCGCAATTAAGGTAGAAACATAGAAGATGACGGCAGAAAAGGGCTACAGCCCATCAAGTCTGCCCACTCTGCTTACCCACCCCCTGTCTATGCCCTAATGACCCTAGATCTGAGGAGCCATTTCTATGATTCAGTACTGGGCAGGCTTGTGTCCCGTATATGAACGTTCAGTGGAGGACGGGCTGGGGAGGGTTTTGATGAACTGGAGTGAGCTTTGATGGAGACTCCAGTAGATGGAACCTAAGCAAACTACCGGGAAGGGCTCTGGGTTTCTGACCCAGAAATATCTAAGTAAAATAATAACTAACTAATAATAACTTTATTTTTTTCTATACCGCCATAATCTTGCGACTTCTAGGCGGTTCACAGTGAAGAGAGCTGTACAATCAGCGAATTACAGCGTTCATATAGGGAAGATGTCACTAACCATTTAAACTAAATAATTAATTTATGGAGCATGTATGGTTGGGCAGACTGTATGGACCACGTGGATCTTTATCTGTTGTCATTTACTATATTACTATGTAGTTTTTGAGACTATGCAAATACTTGTGACCTGGATTGGCTACTGTTGCAAAAAGGATACTGGGCTAGATGAACCCTTGGTAGGGCCCAGTAGGGCAAATTTCACATTCTTGTATCTGCTAGGCATCTACACATCTTAGACCTATTATTGCATATGGAATAGAAGATAAATTTATGATATTTAACGGGGATTATCAAGGATCTGAGTAAATGGACACAGAAAAACTTCTTTAAACTTAAATAGAAGACTAAAATACTCTGGTTTTGGGATTACAATTCACAACCAAAAACACTGACCCGATGCTGGCTTCAGATGACGGCAGATAAAAACCCGAATGGTCCATCTAGTCTGCCCAACCTGATTCAATCTAAAAATCTGTTGTTGGGTTTTTTTCTTCTTCTTC
Source organism: Geotrypetes seraphini (assembly GCF_902459505.1). Taxonomy (NCBI): domain Eukaryota; kingdom Metazoa; phylum Chordata; class Amphibia; order Gymnophiona; family Dermophiidae; genus Geotrypetes; species Geotrypetes seraphini. The sequence continues at coordinate 8,319,285 of NC_047094.1, read as the reverse complement.
TTAGCTATTTCTGGGCAAGAATCCAAAGCTCTGCCCGGTACCATTCTTAGGTTCCAACTCTTGAAGTCTCCATCAAAGCTCACTCCTGTCCATCTACGCCAGTGGTTCTCAGCCCTATCCTAGGGGACCCCCAGCCAGTTGGGTTTTCAGGATAACCCTAATGAATATGCATGAGAGAGATCTGCATATAATGTCTTATGCATATTCATTAGGGATATCTCAAAAACCCAACTGACAGAGTTGAGAACCACTGATCTATGCCCTCTCAGCCATTGAAGCCCTCCCCAGCCCATCCTCCACTAAACGGCCATATACAGACACAGACCGTGCAAGTCTGCCCAGTACCGGCCTTAGTTCTTCAATATTTACTATTATTTTCTGATTCTAGATCAGGGGTGGGCAATTCCGGTCCTCGAGGGCTGGAATCTGGTTGGGTTTTCAGGATTTCCCTAATGAATGTGCATGAGATCTATTTGCATACACTACTTTCAATGCATATTCATTGGGGAAATCCTGAAAACCCGACTGGATTCCGGCCCTCGGGGCTGGAATCTGGTTGGGTTTTCAGGATTTCCCTAATGAATGTGCATGAGATCTATTTGCATACACTGCTTTCGATGCATATTCATTGGGGAAATCCTGAAAACCCGACTGGTTTCCGGCCCTCGAGGACCAGTGTTGCCCACCCCTGTTCTAGATCCTGTGTTCATCCCACGCTTATTTGAACTCTGTCACAGTCTTCATCTCCACCACCTCTCTCGGGAGCGCATTCCAGGCATCCACCACCCTCTCCGTAAAGAAGAATTTCCTTACATTGCTCTTGAGTCTACCACCAAGAGCTAAAAATTGGAAAAAAAATGTAAAAAATACTAGTTATTCTGGATTCTTACCCAAGTTTTGTAGACCAGATCAATTCCCTGGTTGTAAAACTACAAAAAAGGCAGTATACAAGAAGTCCCAATCCCTCTCCCCCAAATTCCTTGATGTCACTAAAAAAAAAAAAAAACCATACCTTGTTTTTTCTTTATTCAGCTTTAATCTAAAATTAATCATCCTAGGATACTGTCTATTAAGAGATCTAAAAATCAAAGGGCAAACCTTAAAACAGATATGTGCTTGCATCAGGAGCAAGTGCAATTTCTTCAAACCTTTGACTCGTCGTGCTCAACCTAGCCTGCAATATTCTGCAGCTGCTCATCCAGCTTCAAAGAGCATCCCGCAAAAACAAGCTTATAATAGTGCATGTAATGTTGTGTTTTTTTGGTATTATCTAGTCCACTTTAGGTCCCAGGTTCAGGCCTCGGAGGCAGTAGGAAATAAGATAGTGGTTCATAAAAAGTATATTTTACAGGAATAGGCTTTTACAAATATGGAGTATAAGTTAGATTTAGAGCTGCTTGTGTGTGTGTGTGTATAAGAAAATGTGTCTGTCCTTCTGATAATAACTGAGGAGGGGTCTATGTCTGTGTGTATGAGAGCGGAGCAGAAAGAGCCTGTCCTGCCTGAATGGTTTGCATGTCTCTGAATGGTTGGTGTATAGGGGTGAAGAGGCAGAGAAGAAGGAGCAGAAAGAGGGGGAATTGAAGCCTGTCTTTATAGGCAGTGCCATAGTATAGGTGGGGGGGGAAGGGGGGTTGACCACTCCAGGCGCAATCTTGGTGGAGGTGCCGGCACCTCTCCTCCTCTCTGCTTCTTTCCACCCTTCCCCCATTGCACACACCTTCCCTGCCCCCTCCCCCTCCTCTAAGCTCTTCACTGGTGCAAGCAACAGCCCCAACCTGCTGCTCGCGCCAGCCTCAGCTCTCCCTCAGATGTCACTTCCTGGTCACGGGACCAGGAAGCGAGGTCAGAGGGAGAGCCAGGATGGCACGGGCAACAATTTGGAGATGCTACACATGCCGGGGAAGTTAAAGAGGTTCAGGGAAAGGATGGGAGGGGGGTGCACCACCTCAGGCACTTCCCACCATTGCTACACCACTGTTTATAGATTTCAGTTTGTTCTAAAATAGGTAACTTCCTGTATCTTTCTCTGTTACAATTTGTATTTGTTTGAAACAATAGCTCTTAATTGACAAAAGGAGTGACCCCTGAAGAACTGGTAGCTGAAGGAGCCATTTTGTGTCTGAATTCCTTAAGCACCTGAAGAACTAAGGCCAGTACTGGGTAGACTTGCATGGTCTGCATCTGTATATGACCGTTTGGGGGAGGATGGGCTGGGGAGGGCTTTAATGGCTGGGAGGATGTAGATGGGCTGGAGGGAGCTTTGGCAGACTTCAGCAGTTGGAACCTAAGAACAGTACCAGGCAGAGCTTTGGATTCTTGCCCATATGATCCATAGGACTCTACGTTCTTCCCAACAATAACTTTTAGCAGTCTCTTCAGTTCGCCAACTGTTTTATGATACAACGCGGAAAACAATCTTGTTTTCCGCATTGTACTTTACCTCTGACCTTGAGACAAGAAAAGAATCTCAATAATTTTAAATCTAATCTTAAAACATTTCTTTTCAGAGATGCTTTTGAGATTTATACTTAATTTTTTAATCCAAAATCTCAGACATCAGGCCTTACATTAATGATTCTCTTTGAACCTTTTGTTTTTTTACCTCCCCTTTCTTTTATTTCATGCAATGTATCCTCCCCATTTGCTCATGTGTATCATGTTATGTCTGTATGGTAATTGTAAATTTGTTCTCTTTACTTTATTTTTTTTTAACTTTTTAAAACTTTGTATTAATTGGAAACCGTTTTGACTATAAAAGTGGTATATCAAGACTTAAATAAACTTGAAACTAAGAAGAAAAAAAAAAAAAATTGAATCAGGTTGGGCAGACTGGATGCACCATTCGGGTCTTTATTTGCCATCATCTACTATGTTACTATGTTTTTGAAAGTCCAGGGCTTTGCAGGATACTCCTCACTACTATGCAAAAAGTTCTTTGTTAATCTCAAAGACTGGTCTTTTAGGAGTCATTTAGTGGCATTCTAAGTAAAAGGTCTTTTGTTATTAACAAATGGGCAGCGGCCATTCAGTCTATCTGCAAACATTCCCTAGGGTCAGATTTGTTTTAATAGCCCAGAATCCTTTGTTGAACTCTGGACCTGCCAGCACACTAATGCCGAGAGTGCAAAGTTTCCTTAAGACACGAAAGGCTGTGTTGTGTGTGTCAGCCAGGCAAAAATCACACCCAAGACTCTCAAAGCTGACCACCAAAGGATCCAACCAAAATACTTTGTTTTTTTTCTAAATTCAGGTCTACACTTTCGAAAAGCAGCAGTGAACAGTTTTAAATTTACTATCCGAATCAGGTGATGCTAGAAACTTAATTAAAAGGTCAAGAATATGGGATTCGAATACTAAGGTGGAACTGGAGAGAGCGGCTCTGAGTTCAGAAAGAGCCTGGTGCCCCTTGGTGCGAAGAAAGCTAAGGGTAAGTGGCTAAGTGGACAGCCAGGGCAGCATCAGAGCTCTGCTCATAAAGGAGGGAAGAAGTTGTTAAAAAAAAAATAAAAATGCAATAACCTGCTTTATACAGGATCACAAATATAACGAAGAACAGCAATACTAATTTAATCTAATCTAATGCTTGACTTTATATACCGAATCATCATTCGAGGAGGAGGATGAATGAGAAATAGCCAAATGGTAAGAAACAGAGAAGCCTTACTCAAATCCCACCGTTACTCCCTGTGATTTTGGGTAAGCCCCCCGGGAACAGGAAATATACCTAACCGTGCCTTAAAAAAAAAAAAAGCTTGCCTTGAGCTATGACTGAAAGGTATGAGCTAATGCTCGATAATGCGATGTAAGTTAGATGGCGGTAGGTGCCCTGTCACCACCTAACTTAACTGGTGCACTAATTGGTTGCACCAATTAAAAACCAATTAACTTTAAAGGCCGCCAAAATCCTGTCCAGGTAGGTACTAGAAGATGTGTACTGATTTTATTATAATTTACACGCTGCTTTATCCATCCCTAGGAAACATCCTAAGCAGCTTAGTGTTCCTTTTACTAAGGCGCATTAGCTGTTTTAGAACGCTCTAAATGCTAACGCGTCCTGTATAGTCTATGGACGCATTAGCATTTAGCGCGCCTTAGTAAAAGGACCCGTTGGTTACAACACATTTCATCAAAATCCTGTCCTGTTCTCTCTGAGCAGCTTCCTCTACAATGTAATAGTTCTGCCTGATTCAGGGAAAACATTTTTGATTCGATTCAATTTGGCCTATTGAATTGATTTTTCAATTCACTTTTCCCGCTCAATCAGGCGTTTGTTTTATTGGTTGTTTTTTTTTCAAATGGCCTGGTGGGTTGATTTTGTAGTCTCTTCAACCGCACCTCCCCCCTCTCCCCCATGAGACACTTCCCGACACCCCCTGTGAGACCCAACATAAGCCTCCCAAAGCAGCAGCCGAAGGGAAGAGGAAGCGCTCGGAACAGACTATTTGTGGCCTGCCTGCCAGGGCTTCCCTCTGCCGCATCACCAGTGACGTGGCAAAGGGAAGCCCTAGTGGGGCAGGCCAGAAGCAGCCTGTTCCAAGTGCTTCTTCTTCTCGTCAGCTGCTGCTTTGGGAGGTCTATGTTGGATCTCATGGAGGAGGGGGAATGGTCGGGAGGTGCCTCACAGGGTGATAGGAGGGAGAAAAAGGTTCAACTTTTGTGCTCCACACTGGTTTTGCGCACGCTGAACACAGGCCCGCTCAGGCGTTCCCCCTGCCAAAATTCCTCCCTCCGATGCAACCCTGCGCTTCGCAAAACAGAAACTTTAAAGTTACACTAGAAGGAAGGGCTCCAGCAGTAAAACAGGTCCGAGCAGGCCTGCACAGAATAGATTGGCGGCAAGGAGGCTTATGCCGCTGAAGATGAATCAGTGAGTTCAGTTTTTCCTGAAAATGAATCGATTCACTCAAAGTAAATCAATTCAAATCAGGAGTTGTGCAGCTCTACAATGTAATGTAACCTTCTCCATGTCCCTGCATGGACTTCTTATCTTGTAAATCACTGGATAAGTGCGATTCAGAAATTCTGATTAGAATATGAAATTACAAGGTCCTATAAATACAAGACATTCAATAATCTCTCTGTTAAAATGGACTGGAGGAACTGGTCAGAGGAAGAGAGGCTGTTTGAGAGCAGCACTGGTGTTGTACATCCCTTCTTCCAAAAGAGACAACCAAGCAATGGTTCTAGGAACATTTAATTTAACTGCAGAGAAGCAGCTAGTGTCTGCAAATGGATCTCATACATATTCATTGGGGAAATCCTGAAAACCCAACTGGATTTCAGCCATCGTTGCCCACCCCTGAGCTAGCAAGACACACACAACAACCAGGCCCACAATTCTTTCTGCAGGACAGTACCGTATTTTCTCGCATATAACGCGTGCGTTATACGTGGTTTTTACATACCGCGCATACCCTTGCGCGTTATACGCGTGAGCGCGTTGTACAAAATTTTTTTTACATAGTTCCCCCCCCCGACGTCCGATTCACCCCCCCGCAGGACCGCTCGCACCCCCACCCTGAAGGACCGCTCGCACGCACCCGCACCCGCATCCCCACCACAAAGGACCGCTCGCACGCACTCCCACCCGCACCCCCACCCTGAAGGACCGCTCGCACTCCCACAGCCTCCCGACCCCCCCCATCATGTAGAAGCTCCTACCGGTGTCCTGCTGCTTCCTCTTGGCGGTCTCGACACCCGACACGATCGGGGCAAGAGGGAGCTCAAGCCCTCTTGCCCCAGCCAACCGGGCACCCCCGACACGATCGGGGCAAGAGGGAGCTCAAGCCCTCTTGCCCCCCCGACTCCCCGACACGATCAGGGCAAAAGGGAGCCCAAGCCCTCTTGCCCCGCCAACTCCCCAACTCCCCGACAATATCGGGCCAGGAGGGAGCCCAAGTCCTCCTGGCCCTGGCAACCCCCCCACGCTAGTTGTTCGGGCCAGGAGGGAGTCCAAACCCTCCTGGCCACGGCGACACCTACCCCCACCCCGCACTACATTACGGGCAGGAGGGATCCCAGGCCCTCCTGCCCTCGACGCAAACCCCCCCTCCCCCCAACCCGACCATGTGCCCAAGGCCCCGCCCCCAGGAGGGACCTAAGGCTCCCGGGCCTATTCTGATTGGCCCAGGCGCCTTAGGCCCCACCAGTAGGCGGAGCTTTGGGACGGATGGGCCAATCCGGTCTCATTCCGTCATTGGCTGCCTGCCGGACAGGCGGGTTTGGCTCCCGTCTGTCCGGCCAACTACAGAAAGGTACGGGGAAGGGGGGTGGGGGTGTCGTGGGGGTCGGTCAGAGGGGTCACGGGTCGGCTGGGGGGCGATCGGAGGTTCTTGGGGGGGCGGTCGTTGGGGGGAGGGGGGTTTGCGTCGAGGGCAGGAGGGCCTGGGATCCCTCCTGCCCATAATGTAGTGCGGGTGGGGGTAGGGTGTCGCCGTGGCCAGGAGGGTTTGTGCTCCCTCCTGGCCCGAACAACTAGCGGGGGGGGGGGAGGGGTCGCCAGGGCCAGGAGGACTTGGGCTCCCTCCTGGCCCGATATTGTCGGGGAGTTGGGGAGTCAACGGGGAAAGAGGGCTTGGGCTCCCTTTTGCCCTGATCGTGTCGGGGAGTCGGGGGGGCAAGAGGGCTTGAGCTCCCTCTTGCCCCGATCGTGTCGGGGAGTCGGGGGGGGGGGGCAAGAGGGCTTGAGCTCCCTCTTGCCCCGATCGTGTCGGGGGTGCCGCGGTTGGCTGGGGCAAGAGGGCTTGAGCTCCCTCAGGATGGGGTGCGAGCGGTCCTTCAGGGTGGGGGTGCGGGTGTGAGTGCGTGCGAGCGGTCCTTCGGGGTGGGGGTGCGGGTGCGTGCGAGCGGTCCTGCGGGGGGGGGGTGTGAATCGGACGTGGGGGGGGCATCAGGTTTTCAGGGTGGGGACAGGACTTCAAGGGGGAGAGGAGAGTCGGGGTGGGGGAAAGGAGAGTCGGGGTGGCCAGAGGAGAGTCGGGGCGGGCGAAAAGAGTCGGGCAGCATGCGCGGTATACGGGTGTGCGTGGTATATAAAAATTTCTGTACATAGATTTGTGTTTTTCGCGCGCTATACTCGTGTGCGTGTACGTGAAAATACGGTAAATACACGCTCCACTCCCAAAGCCCTTTTACCTTATAGGGCATAGACTCAAAAAATATAGAAGTAGCTGAGATTTTCTTCTTTTCAGTCATGAACCCATGTGTGAGGTGACCACCATCGGGTAAGTCCAAGCCCATGATTCGCCCGTGGGGCTCCACCAGTGCAGTGTACACAGCAAAGTTTGCAGGGGAACCTGAAATCGAAAAGACCCGTGAGTACATCTAAACAGGAGGCACTCGGCCTGAAATTCCACGGTAGAGAATGACACTGACAAAATTCATCACCGTCCCTGTCCCCCCAGATAACCGCGGGAAACTATCTCCATATCATTCTTTAAGGAGAAAGGGAAGAGCCAGAGTATGAATGGGCCCAGTCACTGACCCTCAAGCCTTGCACTGAAGAATGCTGGTGTAGCTGAGGTTGAGATAAGACACTAAAGAATGACACCAGATGATTTCCCGCAGTTATCCTGATGAATTCTGTCACCATGTCATTCTCTATTTCACAGTTTGTTCCATGGTTTTACTTGTGCGTGTATGCAAATTGTGACCGACAAAAACAGAATTGGGAGTGAAGAGCTCCCTTTTGTTGGCATGCCAGGCATGAGCTGCAATTCAAGCCCACCTGGATCACTTTCCTGCTGAAGTAACACAGGACTTTGAGATTGCTTTAGGACTGCTTCTGATCCCCAAAATTTGATCAATGGCCGACCCCCTGATGCAGGCGGTGTATACCGAAACACAGCTTGTGTTGGATCAATAAAGACAAGTCCCTCTTTGTTGAGGGCCTTTGTGCTTTTTTTTTTTTTTTTGCCGTATGGTGTGCTCTGTCCCTCTCTGTGCTGGTCACTTTCTTCAATCCCCATACCAGGTCAAAACCAGCCCTCTCAAGAGAAGAGATGGCCCCTACCATCACATCATTTGCGATGCACTTCTGATGTGAACTTCTGTCTGTGCAAGCCTGGTCAGATTCCACAAATCCTATTAACTAAGCAGCACTCACCCTCCTTGTGATGGCTTTAACCAAAATATATTTCAGCACCGCTCCCCTTACCCAATATATCTCTCACCTGGATAAGTGGCAACACTGATATAGAAAATGCTATATGGTATGGGACCTGAAGGTTTATTAAAAGAGTTATTCTTTCAAGTAGAATTGCTTCTCGTTTCCAGCATTCTATGAAGCTCAGTTATTCAACAAGTAAATTTATATATTTGTTTGAAGTCTTTAAGAGTTAATCTTTTGAATCTGTAGGAACCAAACTTTGGAATCAAGTTTTATTAAAATTAATAAATTTCTAGGCGAAGTATAGGTATAATAATAATAAAAAAATACAGATTAAAACCACAAGTACATAAAACCTCCAATGATCTTCCTACTGAATTAAGGAAACTTTCTTCATGTTATATCTTTTGAAAATTTTTAAAAACACTTTTTTAAATTGATTTATTGTAAATTTGCTGAGAACCTTGATGTATTATTTTTAAATATTGTTATCCACCTAGAACCTAACTGGAGATTAGAGGGGGCTATAAAATGTTATATAGAATAGAAAACAGATCACCACCACAAGGAAATACTTTCTTTTGAATAATTAGAGCAGGGGGTTCTCGACCCAGTCCTCGGAAAAACCAGAGTGGCTGGATGTTTCAGGATATTCACAATGAAAACTCATGCAAATTCATTTCATGCATGGATATCCTGAAAATCAGACTGGCTGTGTATATCCTGAGGCCTGGGTTGAGAACCCCTATATTAACAGAAATGCTTCCAATTTACTTAGAAACTAGCATCTCTTTGCTATACTCCTTAAGCACCCCCCCCCCTCAAAGTAATAGGAGGAAAACAGTCTTAGCACCCTATCTCACCTGAATAAGGCTGAACATTGACACCCCACTTTTGGGGGTCCAAGTTGTAAGCATCCAGAGCTCTCTTCTGGCACAACCTCTCCAGCTCATCCACAAACTCCGTGCCACCATAATACCTACAAAAGGCAGAGCACACATATAAAACCAAAGCTGTCCAAGTTCCCAGGATCCTATGCCAGTGATCTTCACTCCTGTTCAAATGAGGAGACACTTCAGACAACAAAGATGTCTGAGGAATGGGAATCCCCTTTCAGCGATGAAGTCACTAGTGAGATGGCAAGTAGAGAATGACATGGGAACCTATCTCCATCCTCGTGAGTTCTGTCGCTGTCCCAATTCTGCAAGCTTTGTCCTCATCTGCACAAGCCTCAAACACTTTACAATCCTAAGTAGCCACATTCTAGAGCTCAGAATGTGATGTCATAATGCCTCATTCCACCAATGCCTAAGCTCTGTCCTCATCTGCACAAGCCTCAAACACTTTACAATCCTAAGTAGCAACATTCTAGAGCTCAGATTGTGATGTCATAATGCCTCATTCCACCAATGCCTAAGCTCTGTCCTCATCTGCACAAGCCTCAAACATTTTACAATCCTAAGTAGCAACATTCTAGAGCTCAGATTGTGATGTCATAATGCCTCATTCCACCAATGCCTAAGCTCCGTCCTCATCTGCACAAGCCTCAAACACTTTCAAATCCTAAGTAGCAACATTCTAGAGCACAGTTCTTCAACCGCCGGTCCGCGGACCGGTGGCGGTCCACAGGAAATTTTTGCCGGTCCACACAGGGCCGGCAAGACTGACAGACTTCAACTTCCTGCCGGTCGGCAAGATCAACATCCGAAGTCTGCGCTGGGACGGAGAGATCTTGGGGAGCCTCCGACAGTGGCTTTCTCCCCTCTCTGCAGCTCTCCTTTACTTCCCAGCGCAGCGATTCACGAAGGCAGCCTCAGGGCTTTTGCTGAGTCGCGGCTGCCTCTGATGATGCAACTTCCTCTTTCCTCAGAGGCGGCGTGACACAACAAAGGACCCGAGGCTGCCTTCGTGAATTGCTGCGCTGGGAAGTAAGAAGAGCTGCTGGGAGGGGAGAAAACCACTATCAGAGTCTGGGAAGCTGCTAGGCAGGGGGGGAAAAGGGACAGCTGCTACTGGAGAGGGAGAAGGAGAGATGCTTCTGGGAGGGGAGGAGGGAAAGGGATCTGGGAAGCTGCTGGGCAGGGGGGAAAAAGGGACAGCTGCTACTGCAGAGGGAGAAGAAGAAGGAGAGATGCTTCTGGGAGGGGAGGAGGGAAAGGAATCTGGGAAGCTCCTGGGCAAGGAAAAAAAAGGGACAGCTGCTACTGGAGAGGGAGAAGGAGAGATGCTTCTGGGAGGGGAGGAGGGAAAGGAATCTGGGAAGCTGCTGGGCAGGGAAAAAAAAGGGACAGCTGCTACTGGAGAGGGAGGAGAGATGCTTCTGGGAGGGGAGGAGGGAAAGGAATCTGGGAAGCTGCTGGGCAAGGAAAAAAAGGGACAGCTGCTACTGGAGAGGGAGAAGGAGAGATGCTTCTGGGAAGGGAGGAGGGAAAGGGATCTGGGAAGCTGCTGGGCAAGGAAAAAAAAGGGACAGCTGCTACTGGAAAGGGAGAAGGAGAGATGCTGCTGGGAGGGGAGAAAGGGAAGAGAGTTACTGCTGGACAGGAGGAGGAGGGAAGGGAGAATGAAAAAAGGAAGGAAACAGCTGGCAGAGAGATTAGAGGAGGGGAAGGGGAGACACAGGCATGAGAAAGTAGAGAGATTGATAATAGGAAGGGGTCAGCAGAAAAATAAGCAGAGAGGGACAACGATGATAGATCTGGTGTAGGAGAGATAAAAATGAAGAGCAGTGAAGCTGGAATGAATCATGTAAAAAGGAGAGAGGGGGCATAAGCTGGATGGAAAGGGTAGAGAGGCATAGAAAGAAGACAGATACCATATGGAAGGGGGAGAGGACAGACAGTGGATGGAAGGGGCAGATGCTGGATTGAAGAGACAGAGAGGGCAGACGATGGAAGGAAGAGAGTGAAAAGAAGATTGAAAGCAGAAACCAGAGACGATAAAAGGTAGAAAAAAATAATTTTATTTCTATTTTGTGATTAGAATATATCAGATTTGAAATATATATCCTGCTAGAGCTGGTGTTAGACATAACTGGGGATTGCAAAACCCAGGCAGTGCTTCTTTAGCTTCCAGCTGGCTTAGAGCGCTCTCTAACCAGGGGGCAGTTGCCCTAGTTGCACTCCCCTAAAACTATTCCTGTCATGTGTGACTGCAGTATTCTGTTAGCATAATATTTCTGTGTAGCATTTGGCTTGTTCAGTTTTCTTGATAGTAGAGGGGATATATGTGAAGAGGAGGGGAGACAGGGGTTTTGTTGATCCTGCTCTGAATTATTTGTATTTATAAAATGACAATTGTACAGAATATTGTTTCTTTTTATACTTTAATAAAATACATTCAATATAAAATCATAACTGAGGCTTGTGTGGATGGGATCAGATGATTTGTGGGGACCGAGCTCGTGGAGATGGGGCGGAAATGGGGTTTTTTAATTTTAGTCCTAGTAGTTTGCCGGTCCACAAAATAATTCTTTTTTTTCTGCCGGTCCACGGGTGTAAAAAGGTTGAAGAACACTGTTCTAGAGTTCAGATTGTGATGTCATAATGCCGCATTCCACCAATGCCTAAGCTCCGTCCTCATCTGCACAAGCCTCAAACACTTTAAAAACATACGTGTTCAAGGCTTGTGCAAATGATGGCAGAACTTGCAGGGATGGGGCATTGTAATAAAATTAACAGGAGTGGCACAGGACCGGGAAAGTGCTATGATGGTTGCGGTAGCAACCTCTGCTTGACCTTCACTATTAAAGCACCGAGGTTGTGGGTCTCAGCACTTTATGCTTAATACATTTATTTCTGATTTAGTATTTATAAAAAGATAGAATTTTGGCAATTACTTGAATCCTGTGTTAATTATTACAATCAAATTTAGGCACCATTTATAGCAGTCTCTCAAACTTTTCTAGCTCCAGCACACTACATGGAACAAATATTTTTTATGGCACACTAACCCCCCCCCCCACACCCCCTTTTACAAAACTGCAAAAGCGGTTTTTAGCGCAGGCTGGCACGCTGAATGCTTTGACCTGCTCCCGATGATCTCAACTCTATGAGCGTCGGGGGCAGCACAGAGCATTCAGCGCACTGGACTGTACTAAAAACCGCTTCCGTGCTTTTGCAAAAGGGGGGATAAATGGAGCAAATGTTTTTCACAGTATATTATAACTGAAATTATAAAATTGCAAAACCAATAAAAAATTAAATTTGAGAGTTCTTTATTTAAAGTTCTTTAAGCTTTGTATAGGTAGTTGTAACAACGGTGAAACTAAAGTAGATGGAATAGAATTGCTGTTCAATGCGACGGATGTGCTTGTTTTTTAGTGCAAATTAACTCAAAATGTGGTTCGATAGTTGACAAGCAAACACGCATTTCATCATCCACCATGCAGTCACTCTCTTTTTTTCGATTTAATTTCTGTCAGAGCTCAAAATCTAAGTTTGCAAAGATAAGAAGATCCAAACAGTAACAAAGCCTTGATTGCTTTGTTGCTCAAGTTAGGATAACTACTGCATAAAAAGCACAGTTACTTACCGTAACAGGTGTTATCCAGGGACAGCAGGCATATATTCTCACATGTGGGGTGACGTCATCTACGGAGCCCCAGCGCGGACAGCTTTTCAAGCAAACTTGCTAGAAGTTTCAAGTTTGCACACTGCACCACGCATGTGCTAGCCTTCTTGCCCACTAGAGGGCGCATCCCCACCTCGTGGTCCTCAGTTCCATATCATAGCAAAGAAAGCCATCCCCGGGGAGGTGGGCGGGTTGTGAGAATATATGCCTGCTGTCCCTGGATAACACCTGTTACGGTAAGTAACTGTGCTTTATCCCAGGACAAGCAGGCATGATATTCTCACATGTGGGTGACCTCCAAGCCAACCAAAAAAGGGCAGGTGGGAGGATGGCAAATTATGAAAACAGATTACGTAACACCGACTGGCCAAACCGGCCGTCGCTTCTGGACAAAGTGTCCAGACAGTAGTGGGAGGTGAACGTATGAACCGAAGACCAAGTGGCAGCTTTACAAATATCCTCCATAGGCGTAGAACGGAGGAAAGCCACAGAAGCTGCCATCGCCCGGACTTTATGACCCGTAACACGACCCGCAAGCGGGAGACCAGCCTGAGCGTAGCAAAAAGAAATACAAGCAGCTAACCAGTTGGACAAGGTGCGCTTTGAAACCGGGTGTCCCAAACGATTAGGATCAAAGGACAAAAATAATTGAGTAACCTTCCGATGAGACTTGGTACGTTGGAGATAAAAAGCCAACGCCCTCTTACAGTCAAGGGTATGAAGCGCCGCCTCACCAGGATGAGAATGGGGCTTCGGAAAAAACACCGGAAGGACAATAGACTGATTGAGGTGGAAATCAGACACAACTTTAGGTAAAAATTTGGGATGGGTGCGGAGAACCACCTTATCATGATGAAACACCGTGAAAGGAGGATCCGCCACCAAAGACTGTAGTTCACTAATTCTACGAGCAGACGTGAGAGCAATCAAAAAGACTACTTTCCAAGTAAGAAACTTAAGGTGCGACTTGTCGATGGGCTCAAAGGGAGGCTTCATAAGCTGAGCCAAGACCACATTAAGATCCCACACCACCGGAGGAGGTTTCAGAGGAGGATGGATATTCACTAGCCCCTTCATGAAACGCGTCACCAGAGGATGAAGAGAGAGAGAACGACCCTCAAGATGCCGATGGAATGCAGCAATGGCACTGAGAAGTACCCGAATGGAAGTCGTTTTCAGGCCAGACTCAGACAAATGCAAAAGATACTCCAGAACCGAAGCCACAGGCACCGAAACTGGTTCCAGACTATTCAAAGAACACCAGGATGTAAACCTGGTCCATTTCTGAGTATAGCAAAGCCGAGTCGAGACCTTACGCGAGGCCTCCAAAACGTCCCTCACGGCCCGAGACACCGGAATCGAAGTCAGGGGGAGAGAAACCAAGCAGTCAGATGTAAAGACTGAAGATTGGGATGCAACAGCGAACCCCGACTCTGAGACAGCAGAGAGGGAAACACCGGCAGAAGCAGAGGTTCCCTGGTACTGAGTTGAAGAAGAAGGGAGAACCAGGGCTGCCTGGCCCAACGAGGCGCAATGAGGATCATGGAGGCTCCGGTCGATCTGAGATGAACCAGCGTTCTCAAAATCAGAGGAAACGGCGGAAACGCATAAAGGAACCTCCCCTCCCATTCGAGGAGGAAGGCATCCGCCTCGAGACGATCCGGAGAGTAAATCCGAGAGCAATAGAGGGGTAGCTTGCGAGTCTCCGGAGAGGCAAACAGATCCACCTGAGGAGTACCCCAGCGGTCGAAAACCTCGCGAAGTACTCGGGAGTTCAGAGACCATTCGTGCGGCTGGAGAAGACGACTGAGTTTGTCGGCCAGCTGATTCTGCTCTCCCTGAATGTACACCGCCCGCAGGAACATGTTCTGGGAGATCGCCCAGTCCCAAAGGCGGAGGGCCTCTTGACACAGGGGCCAAGAGCCCGTACCCCCCTGTTTGTTTACATAGTACATCGCTACCTGGTTGTCCGTCCGCACGAGTACCACCTGGTCGCGTAGTAGGTGGACAAAAGCTCGCGCAGCTAGAAAAATGGCGCGAAGCTCCAGCACATTGATGTGGCACCGACGATCCTCGGCCGACCACAGACCTTGCGTCCTCAGACCGTCCAGGTGCGCTCCCCACGCATACTCGGAGGAGTCCGTCGTCAAGACCTTGGTGTGAGGAGGAACGAGAAACAGCAAACCCCCTGACAAATTGGAAGAGACGGTCCACCAACGGAGCGATCGACGTAAACAAGGAGTCACTGCTATCCGGGAGGACACCGGATCGCGATCCTGTCGCCACTGCGACGCCAGAGTCCATTGCGCGATTCTCAAGTGCAGGCGAGCGAACGGCGTAACGTGAACCGTCGACGCCATGTGGCCCAGCAAAACCATCATGTGCTGGGCCGACATTTGCGATTGCCCTTGACAATGGCGACTCCACCGAAGCAGTGTCTCCCGTCGAGGCGGGGGGAGAAAAGCGCGGAGGCGAACCGTGTCCAGCACGGCTCCAATGAACTGGAGAGACTGCGCCGGACGCAACTGAGACTTGGGGAAGTTTACTTCGAACCCCAGGTCCTGCAAAAGACTGATAGTCTGTCGGGTCGCTAAGATAACCCCCTCCCTGGACGGGGCCTTGATCAGCCAATCGTCCAGATAGGGAAAGACCTGCAGACCCCGCGAGCGCAGGGCCGCCGCCACCACCACCATACACTTGGTGAATACCCGAGGGGAAGATGACAGCCCGAAGGGAAGAACCCGATACTGCAGGTGCAAATCCCCGACCTGAAAACGCAAGAACTTGCGGCAAGCGGGATGCACCGGAACATGGGTGTAAGCTTCCTTCAAGTCCAGGGAGCACATCCAATCTCCCTCGTCCAAAAGTGGATAGAGAACCGGGAGCGATAACATACGGAACTTCTCCCGGACCAGGAACTTGTTGAGCTTCCGGAGGTCCAAAATGGGGCGCAAGTCCCCGGTCTTTTTTGGGACCAAAAAGTAACGGGAGTAAAACCCCTGGCCCATCTGATCGCGAGGTACCACCTCGACCGCCCTGAGACTCAACAAGGCCCTGGCTTCCTCCAGGAGAAGGGCCAGCTGGTTCCGATTGGGAGGGCAAGCCCCGGGGGGCAAGTCCGGAGGCGGACAGGAGAAGTTTAGCGAATAGCCGTCTGAGATTATCCTGAGCACCCATGCGTCCGACGTGATCGCTGACCAGGCCCCGGCAAAGGCCGTCAGCCGACCCCCGATGGGGAGGGAGTGGCGCGATATTGCGGTGGGGGCCCGCCCCCAACCGCGTATCCCGTCAAAAGGACGGCGTGGCCTTGGCGGCCCCCTGCGCGGCAGGCTTAGAGGGGCCACCCCTATTCTGCTGGGGCTGTCTCCGAGGGGGCGGTCTGGAGAAGGCCGGTGTGGACTTCTGAGGGTACCTCCTCGGGGGCTGCCGGAAGGGACGCTGGGCAGGAGCCTTAGGCTTCGGCCGCACCAGAGAGGCCAGGGAGCGTTCCTGTTTAGACAGTCGCTCCGTCGCCGCATCCAGAGAGTCATCAAATAACTCCACCCCAACACAAGGTAAATTTGCCAGGCGTTCCTGCAAATTCGACTCCATCTCGAGGGTCCGAAGCCACGCCAGCCGGCGCATGGCCACTGCACAGGCGGACACCCTCGAGGCGAGTTCAAACGCATCATAAACTGCGTGGAATAAATATAGGCGCAGCTGGGTCAGATTCGAACTAAAGGTGGCGAACCGGTCCCTATGCGACTCCGGCATCACCTCACGGAAAGAGGGGAGGTCCTTCACCATCGTACGGAGGAAGGAAGAGTACGAAAAAGCATAGTTCAAGACCCTTGCAGCCATCAGAGAGTTCGCATAGAGACGACGGCCAAATTTGTCAAGGGTCCGGCCCTCCCTACTCGGCGGGACCGTCGCCGAGACCCTGGAGGGTTGCGATTTCTTGACCGCTGATTCCACGAGGAGTGAGGTATGGGAAAGTTGGCCCTTCTCAAACCCTTTGATGGGGAGGGTGCGATACTTAGACTCCATTTTGGAGGGGACCACCGCGACCGTCAAAGGAGCCTCAAGATTCCGCAGGAAGGTCTGACAGAGGACCTTGTTAATCGGAAGGCGCGGGGACTCCCTAGGAGGGGCAGGAAGATCCTGCTCCTCCAAGAACTCCTTGGTGTGAGTGGACCCTTCAGACAAGTCGACACCCAAAGCCGCCGCCATATCCTGTACAAACCTGGTAAAGGATGAGGGTTTTGCAGGAGGAGAGGGAGACCGTGACTTCCCGGCGGAGCCGAAGGGAGAGGCCTCATGAGAGTATCTGGGCTCCCTCCCCGACCCCGACCCCAACGAGGCACAGTCCTGCGACCTCGACGGAGTCGGAGACCGGGTGCGTCGGAAGGAACCCCTCGGGGATCCCCCCGGGGTCCGAGGCACCGAAGCCCGACCCTTCGGCCCCGGCGAGGAAGCCCGAGAGCTCTCCCTGGCCGGAGACCGGAACAAAATGGGGTTATCGACACGCAGGTCCCGCACCTGCAAGGCATCGGCCCCGGCCGGCGACGAGCGACCACGTCGCCGAGGCGAGGTCCGAGACCGCTTGGCCTTCCTCGGCTTGCGCCTCGCTCGAGACCTGCCCGAGGGCGATGAACCTCGCGAGGACCCCGAGGACGAAGATGAGATTCGTCGCACACGGCGCACCTTGTCCTTCGGGCGCACGCTACGCTCCGGCGGATCCCGCGAAGCCGGGTCCGAGGGTACCGCCGAGGTCGAGGCCGTGGGCGCCTCGGGAGCCGAAGCCCCGGTACCCGAGGCCGAGGTCGCCAACTGCGGGGCCACCGAGGCCGAAGCAGCCGAGGCCGAAGTAGCCGAGGCCGAAGCCTGCTGCAGTTGGTCAATGGCCCCGGTGAGCTCCGAGGCGATTAACGCCCGGAGCAATTCTTGGAACACAGGGATAGACATTCCCTGTGGCAAGACCTGCCGCTGCTCCTCAGAGGGCGACCTCGGTCTCGAGTATTCCCTCGGGGCAGCGGACGCGGGCAACTTGGGCTTAACAGAGGCGGACCCACCCGCCGACGAGCCCGAGGATGGCTTTTTGGACGATCCTGGAGCTGAGGAGGGAAGCGGAGACTTACCCGAGGCCTTGGGCTGTTTCGAAGGCATCGAGGCCCGAGGCGAAGCCGAGGGTGCCGAAGCTGAGGTCGATGCCGACATCGAGGCCGAGGTCAAGGCCGGGGCCGAAGCCGAGGCCGAACTCGAGGCCTTCCCCGGAGGGGACTCGACAGAAAAAAGTTCCGCCATGCGGGCTTTGCGGCGTTTAAGTGCCCGCTTCTGGAAAGTGGCACACTTCTCGCAGGACGCTGTCGGGTGATGGGGCCCCAAACACCGCAAACAGCACCCGTGCGGGTCAGTAATTGAAAGGAGCCGCTCACAGCGCCCGCACTTTTTAAAGCCCGTTACGGGCCGGGACATGGGCCCAAAAGAGAGCCGGGAACAAGCGAGGTTCCTCGGCCACGGCTACCGGGAGCCCCCGGTAGCAACGGAACGAAAAAGATTTTTTTTTTTTTTTTTTGAAAAAGAAGAAAATAAAGAAAGAAGAAGACAAAAAAACGCAGCGACCGTGCGAAAATCCCTACACAGCCGCGGCGACAGAAGGCACAATTAGCACAAATTCTCCACAGGGCTTCTGGCTCCGCGGATGAAAATGAACTGAGGACCACGAGGTGGGGATGCGCCCTCTAGTGGGCAAGAAGGCTAGCACATGCGTGGTGCAGTGTGCAAACTTGAAACTTCTAGCAAGTTTGCTTGAAAAGCTGTCCGCGCTGGGGCTCCGTAGATGACGTCACCCCACATGTGAGAATATCATGCCTGCTTGTCCTGGGATAAAATAAAATTATCAGCCATTCATTTTCAAGGACCAATCACATCAAAAGAATGATGCTTGTCTGGACACACAGATGCTCATAACATTGACAGACTCTTGCGTACGCAAAGTATATGTCATCCATGCTAGCGTAGTCTTATGAAGGAAATTTTTAAAAATAAAATTCTGGAATCTTTTATGGCATACCACTTGTGCCATGACACACAGTTTGAGAGACACTGCTTTCTAGAATCGTGCCTAATTCAATTTAGGCACCAGTAGGCAACAGAGTTAGGCATAGATATATTAGGTCAGGGTTTTCCTGACTTAATTTGCCAGTGTTTACCAATGCCTAAGTCATTCCATGTCCAAACTCCGCCCCAACCATGACCACTCTTGGGTAACCGCAGGTTTTTACTTTGATGTAGGCACCATGCCAATTTCCACGCAGAAGTAATTGTTTTGTTTTGGGTTTTTTTAAATTGGCTTTTAAAGGCATTTTCAATTATCATACCATTTAAGCCAATTTAAAAAATGTTCAAATTCTTTGCAGAAATCGGCTTGGCACTGCCAATCTAGGGACCACTTATAGAATCAGATCCCATGTGCTACAATAGAATCTCTACTATTTAAAAATAACAGCATTAATTTACAATAAAAGCATGTATTGAATTCACAAACAGTGCATGGAAACAGCACGCTAATTACACTGGGAACTTTATACTGTTTCCGGTGGGCAAAATTACATACATATATTTAATCATATAGCAACTCAACATTCAAACACAATTTATATGTACCTTGTGTCTGAAAATTAAGCTACTTTTATGTATGCTTGTAATTACATAAGCAGGTTTGCAGTTAAGAGGCACCAATTAAATTATCCCATAATGTCAGGATGACTGAATCAGGTTGGCAACATTATGGGCAATTGACTAAGGGGTCCTTTACTAAGGCACGCTAAAAAGTGGCCTTAGTGAGGGGTCTTTCCTGCACGTCAAGACCATTTTTAGCTCTGCTGAAAAATGGCTATTTTTTCTTTTTGGGAAATAAGTACATGTTTATTTTTTAAAAGCAGCAGACTTTTGGCCTGGATACACAATGATGATATGTATTTTACATTTCGCACATGTATACAATTCTTGCTGAGCACTTCCCTTTGCTGCCTTTTCAGTCCCTAAAACTCAGCCACAAAAAAAGTAATTTTCTAACAAAAAATTAATAGAAAACTATGAAACAAATGTAGTCAGATGAAACTGCAAGATTACTTTAGAGGTATTTTTTCTTTTTCCAAATTAACGGCCCCGTCCTAATTTTGCCATTAGAACTCAAGTCTTTACCGACACCTGTTTTGTAAGCAGTAACGCCCATATTCTATAAATAGCGCTGTAAGTTAGGCACTGATAGGAGCAATCAAGACACCTTAGTCCAGCATGGTAATTGATGACGTTATATAAAATCAATTAAAAACTTGTTAATAAAGTAGGTGCAGTTAGGAGCGGAAATGACCTTAGGTTTTGCTAGGCCCAATTCTCAAAAAAACCCCAAAAAACCCCACCCCCAAAAATGCAGGCACTAGTAATGTAGGCCTTTAAAACCCTAGCTAGCCGCTGTTCTGTTAACAACGCCTAAGTGCGAATGACACACAGCCGGTGCCGATTTTCAAAGTGCAGCCCTAAGGAATCACGTGCTAATCATGCAGTAATCAGCCCAAAGGAATGGAGATGCGCTGTTTAGCACAGAAATGCCCACGCTTGTTGCCCCCCCACCGACACTCCCTCAGCCAAAAAAATTAAAAATATATTTTAATACTTGGAACGCATGTGCTCATTTGAAATTTACCGAAGGGCACCTCAGCGTGCCCCATGCTAAGTTCTTAAGCTGGGGTTAAGTTCACATTTACTGGAGCTTAGTGTGCTTACTCATAATTTATTCATTCAATTTTCTATACTAATATCCCAGGAGAGCTCAGAACAGTTTACATTAATTTATTCAGGTACTCAAGCATTTTCCCTGTCTGTCCAAGCGGGCGTTGGGTGCTGAGGCTGTAGCTTTAACCACTGCGCCACTCTCTCCCCTTACACAGAAGGATGGTCAAAAAGAGGATGCCACACATGGAAGATCTCTGTACAGTGAATTTCCATGCTTCCTACCTCTGGCCTGGGTATCCCTCCGAGTATTTATTGTTCAAACACGAACCCAAGGCTTCCAGGACTGCTCGGCTAGCAAAATTCTCAGAGGCAATCAACTCCAAACCAAACCTCTGTCGATGTTTCTCTTTTCTAATTATTTCATATACCTTGAAAGAAAAGAAGGTCACTGGACTTGGTCCCCATGTGGCACAAAACTGCCTTGTAAGCAGAGGGAAGAATTAGGTTCTTACCTACACATTGCCTGTTCAGGAAAAGACTACAAACATATCTCTTACCCACTAGACACAACTCTTCCCAGCCCTCTTCATCCCACAGACTGCCATCCCTTAAACTAACCTGACAATATTAAACTCACTTATCAATAGCACTATACCACAAATGTAACCCATCTTGCTGTAAGTCGCAATGATTCTCTGTTGAAAATTATGGGATATAAGAAGTTGTGTTGTATTGTGTAATCTCCTTCCTGTAGACTAGCATATGATTCCTTATGGATGGGTTGTGTACCCCAACTTATGAATTGGGATTGTAGAAGCCATTAATCATTTTTCTCAGCTCCACCTCCTTGTCTCCCTGGGCAGTGACCAGTCTGTACCAAAGCAAGTGATAACTCCTAAAAGAGGAAAGGATAACAAGGAGGACTTGAGCCACTGCAGAGTCCACTTTTGGCTGATCAGACAGCTGCTGGAATTCTGATGCCATGGGATAAGGCCTAGACATAGCTTTTGCCACCTCTAAGGAGCATACTGGCGTCTCCCACTCCTTTATAACCAGTGCAGTGATGTTTGGATGCGCTGGAAAAAAAGGAGATCTGAGCAGCAGAGCTGCTCATGTGCACTGGGAAGTAGAAGGCTGTGCTTCCAGATTCAGTTCCTTCACCGTATCCATTATAAAATGGTGGATAGAGACTGAAACAGCCAGCATATTAAGGGATCATCACCCTGATCAATTGCTGCTGAGGCATCCTGGTGGATGGACCCCAGAATCATCCTGGACTGACTCAGAGCCCCGAGACAAAAGAGGTATGGAGTCTGATCTGCAACCTAGCCAGTCTGGGCCTGTGGGAGCAAAACTAAAAGTTCAAAAAAATACAGAAAATAGATTTTAGATGTGGGAGACCCTTGGGAGAGCCCCAGAAAACCTTAGTTTTGCCAATTTCTGACCCACCCCGATTTTCCCATAGACAATAATGATATGTACTCACAGAACTGCCTTGTGCTGTGCCTGCATCAGCTTCTCACTGCAGTTAGAAATGGAGAAATAATTTCTGCCTCAGACAAGCAAGGGTCAACCGCTTACACTCCCACATGATTCTTTGAAGGGGCACAGCCAAACTCGGCCAAGCCTCCCGGCCAGTCGCAGAGTCTAATCAGTCTGCACTCAAGCGCCTGACTCCGCAAGACTTAGCACTGCTCCTAGGGAACCTATTCCACCATCTCCAAGTGTTAGAGCAGGCCGGCCAGGCAGGTGCTTTCAGAAGGGTTGCCCTCCTAGCTGCAGATCCCAACAACTGACGCTTCTCACTGCAGAGCAGTCCTAGGACTACAGGGAATCTCTTAGCAAGAAGATCAGACTAATACCCGAAAATAACAAATCTAGTGAAGAGCAGAGGAAGAGACACCTTCTCAACTCACTTGTAGAAGTTAAGACTGAAGAGAGAGGCCACTGCCCAGGAAGGCAAAGAGGCGGAGCTGTGATAAAACGATTGATGGCTTCTAAAATCCAACTCGAGAGCTGAGATACACAGCCCATCCATAAGGAATTGTATGCTGTTTGCGCAGGAAATTCATTTACTATATTGTATTAGTAACAACATTTATCCCCTCTTTTACGAAGCCGTGTTAGGCTTTTTTATCATTGGTTACAACTGTATTAGCTTAGACTCTCATAGAATTCCTATGCGCGTTGGAGCTAAAAACTGCTCCAGTCAATGATAAAAAAAAACTCACATGGCTTTATAAGGGGGGGGGGGCTTAATGCTTAAAGATTCATAATTAAAATATTATCACACTACTCTATACAATGCCAAATCCATTGGAGAAAGAAAAAAGGAAGAATATACTGGTGAAACATATGCTCACAACTAAATAAGATGTGGAACACTCATCTCAATATAAAAAAAAAAGTGTCTTATAACAGCAGACTGAATTTTCTTATTAATTTATCTCATCCTGTTTTTTTTCAGCGGAAAGTCAAAAATGCAAATTAGAATATAATGCAATAAAAAAAAGAAAAAAGTGCATTAAAGGACTATCTATTCCCAAAATCTTTAGAGCCGGGAGAATAATATCATTAATATCTCAAAAGCACAGCTGTCACCTTACCTCAGCATCATTGGTTTCTAGAGGCTCCAGCACCATTTTATTGTGGGATGACCAGAGTTCAGCACTGCTACGTTCTCCATTGGTAACAAGAATATTCTCCATTATGGAATTCTTGTCCTGGAAATAAGAAACGTGGGAAGAACATTTTGAAAGGTGGTTAGTTAGTCCTAAACATTATGACAAAAAGGATCTTTTGGCTATGAATTATACAAGTGCCAGATTCTGGAAAAAACAAAACAAAACATTAAGAAAAGCAATAAAAGAAGATACATGTTTGAAATCTTTAATATGTCAAATTTGATCTTATCTTACTTAACTATTCTTCTGACTACTCTCTGTAACTATGACCACTGAACTCTCCAACCCCAAGAAGGTACAAATGTCCAACTAATATCATAGGCTGGTTGAAAATCCCAATCCAAACGTGCAAAGTATGGATTTGCTGGCTCTGGATCTAGGACTCCACTTATCAGAACGTTACTTGGCAGTATTAGAGGTAGGTAATCAAGACTGCCAACTCCAGACTCCGTCCCTTCTTTCTTGCCGCACCGTATGCCTGGAACAGGCTATCTGAGTCAATATGTCATGCTCCGCCTCTAGCAGTATTCAAATCCAAGCTAAAAGCCCACTTTTTTGAAACTACTTGCAACTCTTAACTCCCACTCACTGCTGTCAGATACCTATACCCACTTTATCATTTCAACTACCATAATCTCCTCAACCCTGAGATGTCCTGTCAAAATTAGATTGTAAGCTCTTCTAAGCAGGGACTGTCTATTGTATGTTAAATGTTCAGTGCTGCACAAATAATAAATAGTAGTAAATAGTTATGCATTCTGCTTATAAATTAAGCATTGTTTAAGGAAGGAGGTATATAAGACTTTCAAGCTTAAAAAATTTACAGGGTAGATCAGGGTACCATAATATGTTGTTACTATTTGGATTTCTGCAAAATCTATTACCATTTGGATTGTGACCTGGATTGGCTACACCTGGAGGCAAAACAGTAGGCTAAATGGATGGACCATTGGTCTGACCCAGTATAGCTGTTTATGTTCTTATTGAGGTCTATCAATA
Organism: Geotrypetes seraphini; assembly: GCF_902459505.1. Lineage (NCBI taxonomy): Eukaryota > Metazoa > Chordata > Amphibia > Gymnophiona > Dermophiidae > Geotrypetes > Geotrypetes seraphini. The sequence continues at coordinate 8,295,204 of NC_047094.1, read as the reverse complement.
CCTGATTAAAAAAAGTTATACTATTAATTATTTCTATAGTACTACGAGATGTATGCAGCACTGAACAGTCACAAAAAAGACAGTTCCTGCTCGAATGACATGGGGACAAATTTTTCCCCGTCCCCCAGGAACTCAATTTTTCCATTCCATCCCCACGACTTTTGCCGCCATCCCTGCCTCATTTGTCTTAACCGCACAAGCCTTGAACACTTATGATTTTAAAGTGTTTGAGGCTTGAGCAGATGAGGACAGAGCTTGCAGGAATGGGGCAGGGACAGAAAAAGAACTCAATGGGACAGGAAAATGAATTCCCACGGGGACAGGAAAAATTCATCTCTGTGTCATTCTCTACTTACAATCTAAACATACTGTAGTATATTATTCAGGATTGATGTGGGCTAGTTTAGCAGGGATACTAGGTGGTTGCCTTAGGCAGCACAAAGAAGCTGCAGTAAAAGCAGGGTACAAATTATATTGTAGAGGTAGGGTGGACTGAACTGGTGTGAGAATATAATAATGCCCTTGTATAACTCCATGGTGTCCCAGTTTGGCAGCTCTTATGTAGGTCAACAGTAGTACTTATTAAGATCCCCTTTTATCAAAACGCAGTAGAGCTTTTTACCATGGACCAGCGAGGTAAATGCTCCAACGCTCACAGGAACTGAATGAGTGTCAGAACATTTACCTCGCTGGCCCAGGTAAAAAAAGCTCTACCGCTGTTTGATAAAAGGGGCCCTAAGAGAACTATCACCCTATAAAATGAGTAGATAAAGACCATATAGCCCAGCGGTCTCAAACTCAAACCCTTTGCAGGGCCACATTTTGGATTTGTAGGTACTTGGAAGACCGCAGAAAAAAATAGTTAATGTCTTATTAAAGAAATTACAACTTTGCATGAGGTAAAACTCTTTATAGTTTATAAATCTTTCCTTAATTGGTTCTGATAATTTCAGCTATACACAGTTGAAAGCAGTGCAACATGCAGAAAGTGAAGTTTAGATAGTTTTTCCACTTTCTGCATGTTGCACTGCTTTCAGCTGAAATTATCAGAACCAATTAAGGAAAGATTATAAACTTTTATAAAGAGTTTTACCTCATGCAAAATTGTGATTTAGATTCTAATCTATAGTATAACATTTTTATTGAAGGAATCAAATAAATATACAATAATAAGATACAAAGAGATATTCATTGCAATTAAATTAATAATTCTAATCTAAAGTATCAACTGCAAGAGACAAGATTGTTGGTGTAGTCCTCCATGGGATAATCAATATCCGACTTGTGACTAGAAAACTTGTGCCTTAAGTGTCCGGTGGTCACGTCCGCAACCGCCTTCAGCTCTCACCTCCTCCAGACACAACCCCTATCTTACATCAAGCAGTCACCATCAAGAGAGTTCACGAGATTACGTGCACACGCACAAGCCACACTGCCACCTTACGTTCTGGAACATTGCCTGCCTCACTGCTGTAACCTCATGCAAATGCTTTCCTGCATCTATATGCGATTGTCCTCTCCACTCCACCTCACAATCGCGTACAGACACAGGAAAGCGCTTGCGTGAGGTTACAGCAGTGAGGCAGGCAACATTCCAGAACAATGGTAACATACTGAGGGCCTCAAAATAGTACCTGGCGGGCCACGAGTTGGCGACTACTGATATAGCCTATCCAGTCTACTTATTATCAACCAGTGCTTCCAAATGTTTAGTATTTACAAGTATTAGGCCCATTAACTGGTTTTACAAGGTCATTCTGATGAAAGGGATAATATTGCACTGACCTGTTATAACGTACCCATATGTATGTGGTCTATACCTCTGTATCATTTCTAATATTATGGAAGCCGCAATGATTCCTAGTCGACATCTGCGGAATGCAAGAATCAGTATGGTAATATGTTGTGTGTGGAGGGAAATAGGAATTTGAAAGTAATGGAGTGAAAGGTTGCAAGGCTGAAGAGCTTGGATTATATGAAATATAATTCCAAACATCTATCTATATGTGCGCAGTAGGGTATGTGCAGATGTGCCGAGCTAGCACTATCACTAGATAAGTCTCTAGGCAGTCATCTAGGGCAGCAGCTTCTTGAAGCCAGCAAAACAACAGGTACTGACAGCCACACAAACAAAATACCCCATAAGCCCAATTTTTTTTAAAAATTGCACTTTTATAAAACATTTGTTCAATTATCACAATTGCTGCCTACCTATTGATTAGAGTTGTAGAAGCCAAGTTCAAATCCCACCACAATCCAACCTTGGGTAAGTCACTTCACCCTCCGCTGCCTGAGGTGGAAACTCATGTGTTAAGGGGGCGAGCCTGAAGGTTTTGCCTAGGGGCCCACACCACCTTTGCACGGGCTCCCGGTACATACAGCGCATGACTGTCACGTTATAAAAGCATGAGCGACACTTGGCCAACCTGCTACATTGGCTGATCAACAGCTTTTAAATATTAACTCAAGGCTATTCTGGCAAGTGCACACCTAGGTCAGGGCTGATGCCAGAGGATCAAAGGGTCACTTCAGCTGCAACAGTGTTTCAGCAAGAGAAAAGACAGGATTTCCCCCCCCCCCCCCAAGACCCCTTTTGACTTCTTTCCACAGCTTTAAAACTAGTTATTAATAACTGAAAAGATAATTGACATTTCTCATGATACATGTGGTGGAACTAGGTTCTATTATACCAAGATCACCTTTATTACAATTCTTCAAATTCCTCAGCCAATTCTCTGTAACTCAAGAACAATTGCGTTATTACATTTTTTTTTTTTGCACTTTATTCTATAAAAGTGTTCACCGTTCACTCTGCGTTTATGAATCTTTTGTATTGCAATGACTTCAAACTAAATCAATGTTTGAAAGAAAAATCAAGCCGCCCAAGTCCTGAGCTAGAAATGCAAAATCAATAAACCCGTCATCTCTTTCTTTGTTCGTTTTTAGAGCCCGTTAAAATAAAACTGAGGTAGGGGGGGATATAGGGGAAAAGTGGTTTAGATATATTAAAATATATTTTGGAGGAATGATAAAATGTTTATGCAAATGTTTTATTGTGAATTTGATTATAAAGAATGTCTTTTTGTATCAAATTGTTGTATATTTGGTTGATTCCTTCAATAAAATGTTATAACATAAAATAAAACTGAGGTATTTGGAACTTCCCCAACTGTCCCAAAGTAGCTAAAAAGCGACCGAGAGAACAATTAGCAACTAGGAAAGGGGGGGAGGGGGACTCACAGTCCACAACTCCGACCCACCGACAACGTTAAAAAGCCGCACGTGCACTCGGGGTGTCTAACAGCCGTCTCTTACCCCGACCCTCCGGTCGCCTCCGCCTCAGCGCCGCACGTGAAATGAAGGCTCCACGCGCCACCACGCCGACCCTCCTCCCGCCCGGCTGCGCGTGTGCGCCCACGCCTCGGGGAACTCAACCAATGGGCGGGCTGAGAGGAGGCATTCCGCGCGCCCGGTGTCCCGCCCCCTTCTCCTCCCCTCCCCTCCGGCGGCCTTTGCTCAACCAATAAAAAGAAAGACGAAAGAGTCCTCGCGCGAGGGCGATTGAGATGTGACGTTAACGCTGACCATCTCTTTAAGCGTTTCTATTTGTGCGCGTGCTCATCGAACCTAACCCCGCCCCCCTCCCTCCCTGCAAACCCGGCGGGTACGACGCGCGGGAAAGGGAGGGCGCTCGATGACCTCGGGGCTCGATTCACGCGTTTCCTCCGGCGGTGGAGCGCGCCGCCATCGACAGTCTCTGGGCTCGCGCTGAAAAAGCTCCTGCTGTGGCCGCCGCCGTCGCCATCGCCATTTGCAGCGTTTGCGAGTCATCCCGTGGGGCGGAACAGGCGCCTCCCGTCGCAACTGCTCCCGTTTCCCCTCCCTCGGAACCTTCGCCGGGCCCAGCGGCCGGGAACAGCGGAAACAGGTGCGTGTGGCGGCCGGTGAGGATGGCGGGGCGCGTGGGCGGAAGGAGGAGCGAGCTGCCGCCTCGCGCTCTCTCCCCCTTCCGGGACGCGCGCGTCGGCCCCTTTAGCTTCCTAATGTTTGTTTGGTTTGACATGATCCCGTCCATCGCCTTTAAATTCACGCCCCCGCCCAGCGGTCCAACTTACAGGTGGGAGGTTCAGTTAGGATAATCAAGTGAGATATAGACATTTTATATGTTGGACGTTGTGATTGTTTAGGAGGGAGGGGGATTAGGTATATAGAAATATATTTTGGAGGAATGATAAAAATATGTATGCAAATGTTTTGTTGTGAATTTAATTGTAATGAATATTTCTTTGTATCATATTTGATTCCTTCAATAAAATGTTATAACGTAGGAGGGAGGGGGGTTAATTCTGAAATAGATAGCGATAGAATATTAAGTGTGGTATTGAAGTATAAAATGTTGTATTTATTGTTACACTTTTATTGTAAGTTTTGAAAATAATAAAGAATTGGAAAAAAAAAAAAAAGAAGAACGTTCAGTTTCCAGACACTTTGGTTTGTTTCACTATCTTTTAACGGAAACAAAATTTTAGTACTATACATGTAATTTTTTTTCCTTTTTTTAATATATTATAACATTTTATTGAAGGAATCAAATCATCAAATCAAATAAATATACAATAATATGATACAAAGATATATTCATTACAATTAAATTTGCATACATATTTTCCTATATCCCCCTTATTACTTTAGATTGTTTTTTAATATTATTATAAATGAATTAAACAGAAATACATTTCAAGTAATTTAACATATATTATGTTATAACATTTTATTGAAGGAATCAAACAAATATACAACAATATGATACAAAAAGGACATTCTTTACAATCAAATTCACAATAAAACATTTGCATAAACATTTTAGCATTCTTCCAAAATATATTTTAAAATATCTAAACCACTTTTCCCCTATATCCCCCCTCACCACTCCATACATATATATTAAAATCATTCCAATTTCCCTCCCTACCCCAGAATGAAAGGCGACACAAAACACCAAATAAACAAAAATATTTAAATAAAAATAAATTAATTAATTTTAAAAAACCCACATTTATTTAAATCTAATATAAAGTATTAAGAATCATACTTCTAGCTTTCAAGGATAATTTTTGTATATAAGGATCCCAGATTTTTAAAAATAATTGTGTTCTTTTAGGAAATTTACGAACCTCAAAAACCTCAAATAAAATTAAACGATGGAATTGATTCCTCCAATGCCAATAATTTGGAGGATCTTTTTGTAACCAATATTGTAATATGCATTTATGACCAATCATACATGCTTTTTGAAAAAGAATACATCTTTCATGTCCAAAACCCCCACAAGTTGCTGCTTTACCGAATAATGCCCCTTTTGGAGATTCAACCAATTGACAATTCCATAATGACCCTAAAAATAAAAATGGCAGACCACAAAGATTTAACCAGATGACATTTCCAAAATGCATGAGATAAAGTATTAGAATCTTTCTCACATTTGATACAAATAGGAGAATTAACTAATCCTGCATGAAATGCTTGTACTTGTGAGAAATATGCCCTATGCAAAACTCTATATGTACATTCTCTCCAAATATATCCTGTAATAATTTTAGGCAAACAATGAATAGCTTGACTGAAATCTTGAAGTGATAATTGAATTCCTAATTCATCATAATATTCTCATATGTTCTATTTGGAATCAAGCTCCATCACAATTTATGTAATAAAGATACAGAAACAGGAGCATCATTACATTGATTAAAAAAATTTAAAATTCTTTCGTGTACACCCAATGAAAAACCCCCTCTTATGATTTGACTACTTTGGTTTGTTTGACTTTATCTTTTAACGGAAACAAAATTGTAGTACTGTATATGTAATTTTTTTCCTTTTTTTAAATTTAATTTACAACATTTTATTGAAGGAATCAAATAAATATGCAATAATAAGATACAAAGAGAGATTCATTACAATTAAATTCACAATAATAATATTTCCATACATATTTTTATCATTCCTCCTAAATATATAATCCATTCCTTTCTATACCCCCTCGATCACTTCCCTTTCCCCCCTACCCTTCTCCCCCTTCATTCTTTTTATTTAATAATGCAATATATGTAATTTTATTATCCTATATAATAAAATGCTAAGCACACATGCGCACTCTTACCCTGTGTTCCCTGATCCCTGATCTGTCGGGCTGTGGCAGGTAAGAGTATGAATGCGTGCGTCTAAGGACCGGCAACAGGTAACACGCCGCAACTCCCCCCCCCCCCCCCGCACCGCCAACCCTACCCGGTACACCCGAAATCCCTGTTGACCCTCCCAGCCGACCCTCCCACCGCTGGACAATCGACAAACCTCCCAGCTCCAGCAGTGTCCAAGGCACAGTAAACACGCTGCTTCGTGTCCTTCTACATCATCGGAGAAGCGGCAGAGGAAATTAGGCCAGTAGAAGACCGCGAAGCAGCATGTTTACTGTGCCTCGGACGCTGCTGGAGCTGGGAGGTTTGTTGGCCGTTTAGCGGTGGGAGGGTCGGCTGGGAGAGTCAACGGGGGTTGCGGATGTGCCGGGTAGGGTCGGCACAAGGGGGGGGTTAAATGGATACATGCTGCTCAGGGGGATGGGAGGCAGGCAGGCTGGCATCGGCGGGTGGGGGGGTGTTAAATGGATACATGCTGCTCACGGGGATGAGAGGTAGGCAGGCAGGCTGGCATCGGGGGTGGGTGGGGAGGGTTTAAATGGAAACATGCTGCTCAGGGGTATGGGAGGCAGGCAGGCTGGCTTCGGGGGTGGGGGTGGGACAAAGTCTGGAAGATAATGATGGGGGACATAGGAAGGAGGCACTGGAGGCACTAAGGACATAGAAAGGGGCACTGAGGGCACTAAGGACATAGGAAGGAGGCACTGGGGGCATTAAGGACACAGTACGCTGGCACAGGGGCACTAAGAACACAGTACGCAGGCACTGGGGAACTAAGGTAAGGACGTAGGCAGGGGTACTAAGGACATGGGAAGGAGGCACTAGGGGCACTAAGGACCTAGGAAGGAGGCACTGAGGGCACTAAGGACATAGGGAGAGACACAGACAGATAGACAGGGAGAGACACAGACAGATAGACAGGCAGTGTGCAAGGAGAGAGAGAGAGACAAAGAAAAAAACCCCAGACAGATATCTACTCTAGCACTCGTTAATGTAACGGGCTTAAAGACTAGTATGTAATAATGATATAAGTAATACATTTTATCCATACAATACCAATAAATGGAAAAGTTCTAATACAAACATGGTTAAACTCTAAGACGATGTGGAGGAATATATCATTTGAGTCTATGTATTTGGATAAGAGACCATTTATCAATATTTTTGGAATGTAGTAGATTTTGGGGGGCTAAATAGTTTTCATAACATGTCATCATTATATATAGTGTATCTCAGGTGTGTTCAAGAATTAAGAATAAATTCTAAAGCACTAGAGAATCTAACAAACATTTTTGTTGGGGCACAATTTTTAGACTGATGTTAGTAAAACTGCACAAAATGGCAAGGTCTGGTGCTTTTCAATGCTCTCTGTTTTTTTGTAAGACATGCTCATCCACTTTGCTCAGCAGCAATTTGTAGGTGTGTGTATGTGTGCAAAATTGTCTCAGGGAACACAAATGTATACTGTAGTTCAGTGGTCTGCATAAAGTCTAAACTGGGACCACTTTGGATATAAATAAGCTGAAGGAGATACCTTTCCATTTTGAACAGCATGTGCAGAATAGATGACATCCATCCCCACTAGCTTGGCTTTAGACATTTAATGCTCGAAGAGATGGGCATTTTCAAATGCATTCTCTTCATCTATTGAAAGAGCCTTGCTTTTGCCCTTTTCCATCATGAGCTTGGATAGAGAGGCAGAGGGTGATAGGGAAGGAAAACAATAACGATAGGGGGCCCCTGGGCCTTGCACTGAAGAGCACTGCTGAACTACTCGGACAGGCATCAGTTAAATGCAAATGCAGGACCCTTTCCTGTGTTCCTCAGCTAAGCATTAAAGTTGTATCGCTGCCTTTCAGGCTTGCAGCTTCCATTATTTGCAGGTTATTCCCAGTACTGTCTTGTTTGGTTGAAATTTCTTCTTCATGCAGGTTATTCTAGACTGCAATTTTGAGCCTCTGAGTAGAAAATTTTGGCCTTGTAATCGTTAATTATCATGTTGGGGTGTTTTTTTTGTTTTTTTTTTTACATACTACCTAATTTTTTGGGGCCATTCATTTTATAACTTCCATATTGTAGATAGATCATCACCAGAGAGTACTGTAGTTCTCTTGTTCTGCCTTGACAGCCATTCAGCAAACCCAAAATCTACAGATCTACTTTACGATTATTTTTTGGGCTTTGTAGGTGTTGCCTATTTAACTTAAAAAAAAGTAAGCATAGCTTTTCAGTGATATTGCAATATCAAAGCAATGCACAGTGAAACACTGTTTAAAATAATCTTAAAATATACTGAAATCATATGAATGTACTTGTTTTATGTCACTCAGTGGACTAGGCTATCAGCCTAGTTTAAGAGACTTGCATTTCAGTATCATTTTTTTAAACATTTTTTCTATGATGGTTAAAAAAATCTTTTGTACAAGAGCCACAGTGAGGGCTTTGAGGAGCCACGATATGTAACATATGATTGCTTTTTCCTTGTGACTCTGGGTAAGTCACTTGGTGCTTCATTGCCCAGGTACAAATAAGTCTCAGCTTATACAGTAATACGTAAAAGGGATTTTCCATGGAGTCCCTTGGATAAATGTGTAGGGGCCTGGAAATTAGGATTTAGATATTAGAGAATCTCTTGACTGTTGAGTTGTAAACCTCGGAGCTGGGTTACTTATTGTAATTGAACATGTTAGCCAAACAATTTCAGTTGCTGTCTATTGCATTTTCATTAGATTTGTTGATATGTTGCTGTAGAATTTGGACTACTATAGGTAATGGTTTGTCAGCTATTATAAATGTTGCACACTAATGGCCCAGTGTAGTCCCATGTGTGGGTCTCATTGTATAAAGTGGAACTTGAAATATTTGCGCACTAATGCAGTAGCACATACTGTATTATATCGGTATATAAGAGCAAGCATTCTGCCTGTGCATGTATCAGAAAAGCACATCATGGGCTGGCTCATTGCCATTTACAGGTAGTCCCCGAGTTAGACACCCAACTGAAGCACAACTCGTACTTAAGAACACGGTCGTGGCTTCATTTGATTTTACCAAGCAGCAGGTTCAAGAATGATGCAAGGCCACATTAAGAACATGCTTTACCTTAGAGGGAACACTGGTAGGGACAGTTTTGTCAGCTGGGAGCAGAGGTAAGCAGCGAATCTTAAAATTTACAAGCTCTTGAGTTACATACAAATCCGACTTAAGAACAACTTTAAAAACATTACTCGTTCTTAACCCAGGAATTGCCTGTATATTGTCTCCAGTAAAATATCAACAGTGTATATAAAATTCAAATAACAAAATTCATATAAATATGTACATAACAGCATATATTAAATCTATGGCATGCAGAGGGATCTTGCCTTGATAGCCTTGCTAAGGTCTTCTGTTCCCTAGGGTTGACTGGGGCTAGGGACTGTGGTGAGAGAGCTGTAATCATTGAAAAACAGTGACGCTTAGCAGTTGGCTGCCACAAGTTTCTGTGGAAACCTCGCGAGACTCAGCAGTCAGGGAAGGGAAGGATCCTTTCTGCCCCAGTACCTGAATATAAATCATCAATTTATATTCGAGTTAACATTTTCCCCCCTTTTTGGGGAGGAAAATATTGTCTTGGTTTATATTCGAGTGTATACGATACATCAAAGTAAAGATTCTATTGTTATATTGCATTACATTACATCGTTAATTATTGCGTTTCTTTAATCCTGATTTATTAAAAATATATTTTATGAAATAAAAAGGCAGGATCATTTTAAAATGTGATTGGTTTCAAGATTATACATCAAGCATAAAAGCCAGGACAGTATTATATAGGAATGCTTTGGATAATACAAACTTTTATGTTTTGAAAATATACTATTTTCACTTCGGGGGGGGGGGGGAAGGCGGTAATCTGATAACCTCTATAAAGAGCTTTATCATGGGCAAAACATGAATAACACTTGTACCTAAAACTGTACATACAGTACTGTATGCTAATATAGTTATGGAAGGTGTGGCTCTGCACCCAGAGGTTGTGAGATTAAATCTCAGTGCTGTTCCTTGTGACCCTGGCCAAAGTCACTCAATCCTCCAGTGCCCGCCGCTTTGAATGCCAAAGCCACAAAAAGGCGGTATGCAAGTCCCCATTCCCAAGATTATAATTTGGGAGGTATCTTGTGTGAGGTTTGTCATAAAGAACCCCTTTTACAAAGCCTTTGCAGTGAGTCCTGGTGCAGCAAATGTGACACAGCCCATAAGAATTGAATGGGCTGTGTTGCATTTGCTGTGTGGGAATCGCTACTGCAGCTTTGTAAAAGGGCCCAAAGAATGGTGCAAACAGAGAACACGACAGCAGATTTAAAACCATAGGACCTGTTCATTTGCCTATTCACTCCTCTTTTGCAAAACTTTCTTTTCACTCCGGCCAATGCAGAAAACTACCACGAGCAGAAATGCGCAGTTAGCATGAGCTGGACGTGCATATCTGCCCAAAGGGGTTTATCACTGAAGTTAACTTGCAAAGAATACATGCACACACAGTATATTAAAATGAATGGTAATGAAGCCATTAGGTATTCCTCCACAATGCACAGAAGTAAACGGGATTTTAACATTTGCACAAAACGAAAGATTCATGGCCAGGTCTGAGGTAGCATAGAAGGGTTAGTGGAGAGAATTTAATGCCAGTTTTTGGAGTTTACATACTTTTTTTTTTTCTTTCTTTCTTTCTTTGTATGACCCTAGCAAGTATCAGTAACGTTGCCTTTGGAGATGCATACAGCAAAGTTATCCTCCATTCTATTACACATTTGTGCAGGAACTGGAATGTTGTTCTTGGCGTACCTTCTGAGCTCTTTGTGGAAAACAGGATAGAAAACAAAACAAATATTTGCAAGGCTAGCTAATATTATGTGGCACTTTCATTTTCTTTAGAATTGCATACAGTGAAGCTTGCCCTTAACTGTTTAAAAGTTGTTTTTTTCCCAAATCTTTATTCATTTTTATATCTCACAACAAGTGAACAATAATACAATTGGTTCATACAAATCACATGAAAATCTTTTCTATTATCATTGTAAATACATAAATTTAAGTCCCTCCCCCACCCTCCCCTTCCACCAACCCTCCCCTTCCACCAATAATATAATTCAAGCATATTATACATATATTATATTCAAAGATACTGAAAAGCCAGTACAATAACAATATACCCCCTTTCCATTATTATAACATACTATTTGTGCAAAAAAGGTGTCTAATCATCACAATATGCTGTCAATGGCCCCCAAATCTTTTTAAAATTGTTATAGTTCCCATTTTGTATGGCAATTATTCTATCCATTTTATATATATGGCACAGTGAATTCCACCAGAAGGTGTAATTAAGTCTGGTGTAATCCTTCCAATTGCTGGTGATATGCTGAATGGCAACTCAAAACAGTTTAAAAGTTTACATGCTTTACAAACTGCAGTGTTTTGGCATGTAGGTGATTTGATGTCATGTAAAAAGTCTGACCTTTGGCACTGAGGGCTCCTTTTACGAAGCTGCGTTAGCGGCTTTATCGCACGGCGCTAGCCGAAAAACTGCCGCCTGCTCAAGAGGAGGCGGTAGCGGCTAGTGCGGCCGGCAAATTAGCGTGCGCGCTATTACCCGCGTTAAACCGCTAACGTGGCTTCGTAAAAGGAGCCTTAAGTATAACAACGTTGCATCAGTTTGTTAATGGGTTTGTGCTGTGCTGGTGGTTGAAGGTGACGCTACCAGTCCTGTACTCAGGGTTTTATTACTGCTGATAGATGGGCTAATTTATTTATTAAATTTTAAAAAACAGTTTTGAATTAACCTGCTAGTTTTCCTACTGGTAGCTATGATGGTTTCTAGAAGAGACGTTCATATGAAAGCATGGCAGCATTATTTAAAGAAAAATGTAGCTGGTGCTGTTGAGTGAAGACTTTAAAAGCTTTTTTCATACTGTACTTAGGGGTCCTTTTACTAAGGTGCGCTAGTGCAGTGTTCTTCAACCACCAGTCCACGGACCAGTGCCGGTCCACAGAAATTTCCTGCCGGTGCACAGGGCATCAGGCCCAAAACAGTGTTCTACAAGCGCCGGTCCACGGTGCGATCAGTGCGGCGTTATCTTCAAGCCAACTCCCTCTTCCTCATTCAGTGCACAAAGCCACGGGCAGTGGCTCCTACGGGCATCCTGCACCTGAACTGGAAGCATTCTCTCTGATGTTGCAACGTCAGCAGGAAGGCTTCCAGATGAGGCACGGGACGTGCAAGGTGCAATTAGGACTATTATGGGGGCGGGGTCTGGGGTGGAGATTGGGTAGAGATGGGCGGAGTCTGGCCCACAACTTAGCCCCGTGTTCTTCAACCGCCAGTCCACGGACCAGTGCCGGTGCACAGGGCATCAGGCCCAAAACAGTGTTCTTCAAGCGCCGGTCCACGGTGCGATCAGTGCGGCGTTATCTTCAAGCCAACTCCCTCTTCCTCATTCAGTGCACAAAGCCACGGGCAGTGGCTCCTACGGGCGTCCTGCACCTGAACTGGAAGCATTCTCTCTGATGTTGCAACGTCAGCAGGAAGGCTTCCAGATGAGGCACGGGACGTGCAAGGTGCAATTAGGACTATTATGGGGGCGGGGTCTGGGGTGGAGATTGGGTAGAGATGGGCGGAGTCTGGCCCACAACTTAGCCCCGTGTTCTTCAACCGCCGGTCCACGGACCAGTGCCGGTGCACAGGGCATCAGGCCCAAAACAGTGTTCTTCAAGCGCCGGTCCACGGTGCGATCAGTGCGGCGTTATCTTCAAGCCAACTCCCTCTTCCTCATTCAGTGCACAAAGCCACGGGCAGTGGCTCCTACGGGCATCCTGCACCTGAACTGGAAGCATTCTCTCTGATGTTGCAACGTCAGCAGGAAGGCTTCCAGATGAGGCACGGGACGTGCAAGGTGCAATTAGGACTATTATGGGGGCGGGGTCTGGGGTGGAGATTGGGTAGAGATGGGCGGAGTCTGGCCCACAACTTAGCCCCGTGTTCTTCAACCGCCGGTCCACGGACCAGTGCCGGTGCACAGGGCATCAGGCCCAAAACAGTGTTCTTCAAGCGCCGGTCCACGGTGCGATCAGTGCGGCGTTATCTTCAAGCCAACTCCCTCTTCCTCATTCAGTGCACAAAGCCACGGGCAGTGGCTCCTACGGGCATCCTGCACCTGAACTGGAAGCATTCTCTCTGATGTTGCAACGTCAGCAGGAAGGCTTCCAGATGAGGCACGGGACGTGCAAGGTGCAATTAGGACTATTATGGGGGCGGGGTCTGGGGTGGAGATTGGGTAGAGATGGGCGGAGTCTGGCCCACAACTTAGCCCCGTGTTCTTCAACCGCCGGTCCACGGACCAGTGCCGGTGCACAGGGCATCAGGCCCAAAACAGTGTTCTTCAAGCGCCGGTCCACGGTGCGATCAGTGCGGCGTTATCTTCAAGCCAACTCCCTCTTCCTCATTCAGTGCACAAAGCCACGGGCAGTGGCTCCTACGGGCATCCTGCACCTGAACTGGAAGCATTCTCTCTGATGTTGCAACGTCAGCAGGAAGGCTTCCAGATGAGGCACGGGACGTGCAAGGTGCAATTAGGACTATTATGGGGGCGGGGTCTGGGGTGGAGATTGGGTAGATATGGGCGGAGTCTGGCCCACAACTTAGCCCCGTGTTCTTCAACCGCCGGTCCACGGACCAGTGCCGGTGCACAGGGCATCAGGCCCAAAACAGTGTTCTTCAAGCGCCGGTCCACGGTGCGATCAGTGCGGCGTTATCTTCAAGCCAACTCCCTCTTCCTCATTCAGTGCACAAAGCCACGGGCAGTGGCTCCTACGGGCATCCTGCACCTGAACTGGAAGCATTCTCTCTGATGTTGCAACGTCAGCAGGAAGGCTTCCAGATGAGGCACGGGACGTGCAAGGTGCAATTAGGACTATTATGGGGGCGGGGTCTGGGGTGGAGATTGGGTAGAGATGGGTGGAGTCTGGCCCACAACTTAGCCCCGTGTTCTTCAACCGCCGGTCCACGGACCAGTGCCGGTGCACAGGGCATCAGGCCCAAAACAGTGTTCTTCAAGCGCCGGTCCACGGTGCGATCAGTGCGGCGTTATCTTCAAGCCAACTCCCTCTTCCTCATTCAGTGCACAAAGCCACGGGCAGTGGCTCCTACGGGCATCCTGCACCTGAACTGGAAGCATTCTCTCTGATGTTGCAACGTCAGCAGGAAGGCTTCCAGATGAGGCACGGGACGTGCAAGGTGCAATTAGGACTATTATGGGGGCGGGGTCTGGGGTGGAGATTGGGTAGAGATGGGCGGAGTCTGGCCCACAACTTAGCCCCGTGTTCTTCAACCGCCGGTCCACGGACCGATGCCGGTCCACAGAATAATTATTTTATTTCTGCCGGTCCATAGGTGTAAAAAGGTTGAAAAACACTGCGCTAGTGCATCTTAGCGCATGCTAATGCGTCCATTATATTCTATGGACGCATTAGCACACGTTAGCATTTAGCGCGTGCTAAGACGCAATAGCGCGCCTTAGTAAAAGTTCCCCTTAGTGCCTTTCCACTCAGATCAACACAACAAAACTTACTAACTATTCCTTCTTTGAAAATAATTGGGACCAGAAGAGCAACCATTTTTTCAGTACTAGCTCCCCAACAGTGGAATAATTTGCCAATTTACTTACGCGGCGAACCATCATTAGACAAATTTAAGCGTGCCTTAAAAGGCTTTCTTTATAAAGATGCATTCGATATGTAGATAGAACATTCAAGTAAACACAATATCTTGACCCCAATGAATTAAACGAATAGGTCATCAAATTGAAACTGTAAACGCTTTTTAAAACCTTTTTTTCCTTTAAAAAAGGCTGTTAATATATAGACTGTTCAATTCATCTAAACAATATCCTCATTTACTGACTGAATTCATTACAAATGATTAAAGCATCTTCAATCAATTCATTCTATACTTTTTCTTAAATAATCCCATCCTTTGTGTTCAAACCTTAAATGTTTCTTTTTTTCTATAAATTGTAGTTCTTCCCATTACCCATTTGTACCAGTTTATAGAACAAATGATTTGTATGTAATGTCTTATCTTATTTTATTTTGTCCACCCTACTCTCTTTTTATGTATTGAAACATGTAATACGCATTGAAATATATGATATTGCGTAAAAAATCAAAATTATGCCCGGCGATTGCTGCTTCTGTGTATACTCATTTCTTTGCTACAGAAGCTGGAATTCCTTGTATAGAAATGAATTGGGCAATTCGGGGGGAGGGGGCTTATTTCTCAAATGAACCAAGTTTCAAGTGTTTTCAAGTTCATTTTGTTTCCAGGCCTGCTCAGACTTCTTTCCAACTTCCCTCGAGTTGCAAAGAATACAATGTCTTAAAAAATGTTAATTCTCATATTAGGGAAAGGGATTTGGGATATATATATGCCACCTTTTTGTACTTTTACCATCACATTCAAAGCGGCTTACATACAGGTATTTCAAGCATTTTCCCCATCTGTCCTGGTGGGCTCACAATCTATCTTAATGTACCTGGGGCAGAGGAGGATTAAGTGACTTGCCCAGGCTTTGAACCCACAACTTCAGGTTGCTAAGGCTCTGGCTCTTGGTTACATTCCACACTGCAATTATAAATGCTTCTTATTATGTAAATCAGATATGTACTGTGTTGTGACTTTTTCTTGTCTTCTCCCTTTCCCCTCCCCTAGTATTTTATAAACAGAGAGAGGACAGTAAGTCCTAAACTGCATTGCAAAAACGGATTCCAACAACGGCAACATGAATATTACCAAAGGTGGCCTAGTGCTGTTTTCAGCTAATTCCAATCCATCTTGTGTGGAACTAGCAAAGAAGATTTCTGAGTAAGTCTAACCATTCATGAAAATCTTTGGGTTTATATTTTTATATTAAGTGGTGTTGAATTTATTTTTTTGCACATGCATCTAGACTGAAGCTTTCTGTAAATTTTATTTTTAAGTAAGTCTTTATTGAACATCAACAAAGAAACAATGATTCCAAAACAGGAAGCTCACGAGCTGAATACGATATGAACCCTCCATATGTTTTACATAGTTTTTAAGGAAGAAGAAAGGATATTGAACAACCCACTCAGAACAAAATCTCTCCTACCTCCCTTCCTCTTCCCTTATACCTAAAAGTGAACCCCATTTCAACCATATAAAAGTTAAACAAGTCGAGTTTGAGCCAGATGTCCTCAGACTTTTTCTCACTTAGGCAAAGTTTTCTGCCTAATGGTAGTGAGCTTCTTATTTTGGAAGCTGTAATTCGGGCGAGCTCAGAATTTACGCAAGGAGGCAATTGCCATATCCTTTCAGATTGCAGCTCAAGTCAGTTTAGCTGCATCTAGGCAATGCCTTATCAAAGAAATGTGTGGCTCCATCAGATATGGAATGTCTCTTTAACAAAAAGATCATGGGGTCCCAAAGCACTTAAGCTAACCAATCTGAAACTTTATTTTCTTCCAAGAGGCTTTACCTTTGAACATGACCACCAACTGTAGTCTAAGGTACCCCAGACACCATATTACTGTCAACAAACTAAAGGGACTTGGGGGAACCAAGATTATAGATGGTCTATGGCAGTGTTTCTCAACTCGGTCCTGGAGTACCCCCTTGCCAGTCAGATTTTCAGAATATCCACAATGAATATGCATGAAAGAAATTTGCATATTATGGAGGCAGTGTATGCAAATCAAATTTATGCATATTATTGTGGATATCTTAAAAACCTGGCTGGCAAGGGGGTACTCCAGGACTGAGTTAGAAACACTGATCTAGGGTTAAGTACCAGCAATACATTAT
This sequence comes from Geotrypetes seraphini, assembly GCF_902459505.1. Taxonomy (NCBI): domain Eukaryota; kingdom Metazoa; phylum Chordata; class Amphibia; order Gymnophiona; family Dermophiidae; genus Geotrypetes; species Geotrypetes seraphini. Next base: position 8,278,149 of record NC_047094.1, on the reverse strand, counting down.
CCTCGCTCACATTTGATGCTGTTGCTATGGTTACTAAAGCCAATTCCATGGCCTCCCATTCTGGAAATGCATAGTTAATAGCAAGGTAGTTGTATGGGTTTGTTTAAAATTTTTTTTTTTTTACATTGTATAGAAAATTATATATGATGAAACAAATTAGTTTCTATTGCCTAGGGCCTCCAATGTAAATACCTTTTTAAATTCCTCTACAACTCATTCCTTGTTGTTTTGAGATTTCCTGCTTGTGTGCTGAGCTGTGCTCTTTCTTCACCTTCAGGCGGTTGGGCGTAGAGCTTGGTAAAGTTCAAGTCTACCAGGAGCCAAACCGAGGTGAGCATGACCTTGTGTTCAACAGGGGCCCCACAAGACTTTTCATGCAAAAGACCACATGGCACATATCAAATCAATGAAGGAGCTAGCCTGACACTCCCCTCATAATGTGCTAGGACAGGAAGAGCGGAGAGGCATTTCTCTGCTCCTTTTGATGATTTGAAATCTAGGAAAAGGGGTGGAGAGACAGTGGGACAGGTTGTACAGGGATGTGACAGAGAAATCTAGAAATAATACTAATCTATCTGTCACTGACGCTGACACATCCTTGCAGAAGCTGCTCCCTCTTCACTTTCAATTCCTCCCATCTCAGCTTTTTGATTTCACCCCCCCCCCCCCAATATGAAAGATCTGGCTTCCCCACCAGCAACTTTCCTTAAGCATACAGGTATAGCTGAATTTTCTCCCATTGGCGAAGAGCCTGAGAAACCCTGCCATCTTTTGTACTGCTGCTACTTTTTTTAGGAATGGGAAATGATGATAGTGGACAGAAATGTTTTGCTGTAGGATAGATGTTGCTATAGGAAGGAAGAAATTGTCAGACTTAAAAAAAAAATGGGTTCTGGTTCAGGGTCCTCAGCCTACAGGAAAAAAAACTAGTGTAGTAGCTATCACCCCCATCATTAAACACTGTTCTGTTTTCTTTTTATCTACTGATAGTCATGTTGCACTTTTTTATGTGAAAAAAATTTGAAAGTACAGTCAAACCTAGGTTTGCAAGTAACGCAGTTTGAGTGTTTTGCAAGACGAGCAAAACATTCTCGCAAATCGTGACTTGCAAACCATGCATTGACTCGATTTGCAGGCATTATTACTCACCCACCCGTGAACGCCCCCTCCCCCACTCGAACCAATATCACTCCCCCCCCCACGCTTGCGAACAGGCATTCTCCGCCGCCCAAACAGAAGCCTTACCCCATCTGGCTCCCTGTAATGATTGTTTAGTCTGCTTTCAACAACCACGGGTTCTTCAAGCAGCTGCTTGAGCATTTGAAAATGAAGATAATTCATTCTTACAAAGTGGAGAAGGCATATGCTTTCTCATCTAGCAATCTCAACGGTCAGAAGCATTGTTAAGGAATGGACATTACATGAAACTGATGTCAAGACAAGATCTGGCAGACAATGAAAAATCTGCAATAGAACTGCTTGAAAACTGTTCACATCTGCAAAATGGGGCCCCGCAAATGACCTGCTGAAAAATATAAGTGACACTGGAGTAGTTGCCCAGAGTACAGCGATAATTACACAACAATGATCTGCATGGGGAAGTTGTCATTTGCAAAAATAAAACCGTGATAAGCTTGAAATGTTTTAAGTAAAGTTTGAATTATTCAACCACAAACCATATAATATACATTTGGAGAAAAATTTGGGTGAAACATTTAAAGAACAGGACACCTTGCTGTTCAGCGTGAGAAATGGATCTATCATACCTTTAGGGTTATATGTCCCATAGTCGGTAAAGAAATTTGAATATTTCTGCAACAATCTGAATCATACCTCAAGATAAACCATGGAATACTTTCAAAAAAGAAAGATGAGGGTTTTGGAATGGTCTTCATAGTCCTCCCCTCGGATTTGGATATTATTGAAAATTAGTTGGAGATCTCAAACCTGTAGAGTATGCAAGGAGACTGAAATGATATTTTTAATTAGTCTGTAAGAAACAGAGGGCAAAAGAAAGACTCCTTGCTTGCTAGAGGAACCATCAGAAGCTCTTAATTTTGCCAAAGGAAATATTGACTGAAAGGTTGTCCAAACTTTTGCAACTGCCATATTCAGTTTTCTTATTTTGAATCTTAAACAAATGCAAATTATGCATTAAAATTTGTAGAAAGGTACTATGTAGAGGTGTGTGTTGGCTTTTGTTCAGTTAAGGAATCATTGACAAACTGAATATGACCAGGGATGCCTCTTTGCACATAACCTATATTCAGTGGAACCTTGGTTTACGAGCATAATTTGTTCCAAAAGTATGCTCGTAAACCAAATTGCTCGTATATCAAAGCGAGTTTCCTCATAGGAATTAAGGGAAACTCGCTTTGATCTGTTCCACCTCGTCCACCCCCCCCCCCCCCCCCCGAGGCTATCAGCGCTGCTCCGTTCCCCCCCCCCCCGAGGCCACCGATGCTGCTCCATACCCCTCCCCCACGAGTACCGAAACAAAATACCTTACCCCGATTGGGCACCAGCACCCGAAAATCCTCCCTTTTCTGGGCTGGGCGGTGCATCAAAGGAGATCCTCCCTGTGCCTGTGCTGGGCTGAACTGGGCTTTGAGCATTTGCGCATGCTCAAAGCCTTCTGATCTCGCTCTCTCCGAGATTCTGAATCTGAATGATGAGTCATTCTCAAAAGCCTACGCATGCAAATGAGGTTTGCAGAGGGTTGCTATATTTGCATGTGCCCTCCACCCATGGCCCCGTGTTTAGTGTGACGTGGCATTAAAAAGTTTGTGGCACGCTGCCTTAGCGTGTTAGCTTCCTGTTCTGGTTTCTTAGGCATTTCTGCCTCTGCCCTTGGAGACCAGTGGTGGAAGGGGAGGGGCATGAGTAAGGAGATTGGAGGGACCATGGAAGAGAAGGCAGAGAATGAATGATGGGACTGAGTGAGCGGGTTGGAAGAACTGTGAAGTAAATAATTGGAGGAGGATGGGAAAGTGAGTGGAAAGAGCATGTGGTGGGTTTCCCTCCACACTGCCCCAAGAAGGCACAGATCAGGCTATGCCTTCCAATTCCAGAACCTGTCTAAGCAGGTAGTGCAGCCAGTCTGCTAGTGTCTGTTATGGCAAAGAATTGCTTATTCCAGCTCAGAGTGTCTTACTGACCAATGAGAGAGCTGAGGACAGTGTATGTACCTCGTATGTATATCTATAATGTCTTTGTGCATACTTTCTATCTTGAATTTAGTGCTGAGGGTAGTGAGAATTCTTGAAGGGAACTTCATTAGCATTCTTTTGCTCTGCCTCCCATCCTTCTGGCCTGTCCTCCAGTTCTTCAGTTTTCTTTCTACAAGTGAGATGGTAGGAGCCGGTCTTTTCTGCTCATGTTTCTTTTCAATTAAATTAAGGGTTTATTTTGTTAACTGTTAGCAAGATTTTTCGGTACTGCAAAAGATCCCACTCAAGACAATTCTGGCTGTGGGAAAGCGCAGACTGAGGCTGAGGGTCTGCTTCAAAGGGTCAGACTGCTTTGCAGTGCACTCACTTGGACAGCTTGCACTAACAGTTCTGGGGCTCAGGGACTGTTCCTTTGGGAGCAAGGCTTGTGCAGGCTGAATGCTTCTGTGGCAGTTTTTCCAGGATTGGGGCCGACTACTTTCTTCTTCCCGTTTTGTGTGCACAAGATCTGGTAGGGGTTGATCTTGAGCCCTTAGGGGATCAGGTTGCTGTAATTTTTGAGCCTTCAGATGATATCGCTAGTTCTCAGGAGGGCCTTCAGGACACCCCCTCCCCCCCCAAAAAAAAAAATCTTCAAGATCCTTCTCCACCACTTCCAAGAAGCAGTAATGAACACAAGCCATCATCTGAGCTTCCATGCATCGGTGGGAGGTTATTGACTTATTGGGGAGCGTGGGCAGAAATCACAGATTGTACCTCTCCCGTATAACATCCAGCACCCAGCAAACTCAAGTTTTTTCATCCCTTCTCGGACCTTTTTCTAGACTCTTCCACTGGAAGGCCAGAAAGAGCGGCCAAAGTCCGAGCAACAGTACAAAGATCTGGAAGCCATAGTGCCCATACCAGAGGAAGACTCAAGCTCTGGTAGATACTCAATATACTTCATAGTGCCAGGAGAGGCTCAGAAGACTGGAGGCTGATTTTAGACCTCAAAATAGTGAATATGGCCCTCAAGATACCACGTTTCTGAAGAGAGATGGTGAAGTTAGTGCTGGGTGAATTTCTTGCCCCTCTGGTTTTGACAGAGGCCTGTCTGCACATTCCCATCTTTCCAGAGCATAGGAAGTTTTGAGATTCCATGTGCTGGAGCAACACTTCCAGTTTGTGGCCTTCCTCTTTGGGCTGGCCACAGACTTTAACCAACCTAATGATGGTCGTTGCAGCATACCCATGCAGAGAGGGCATACAAGTACATCCATATCTGGACGATTGACTAACCCAATCTGAATCCCAGGCAGACTAATGATTCACAGTGATTCAACTGCTGCAGAAGCTGGGCTAGGTGATCAGCTTTTGAAAAAGCCACCTGGAACAGATGCAGATCTTGGAGTATTTGAGAGTCTTGTTCAACACAAGGCACAAGGGAAAATAGTGTTCTCCCGAAGTCCACAGAAAGAAGCTTCTGCATTGGATACGGGAATTTCAGAGTCAGTCTGCTCTGACGGCCTGGCATTATTTGCTGGGATCAGTGGTTGCGATCATGGACATAGTCCACTGGGCAAGGGCATATTTGCATCCACTCCAGGATGTGCTCTTCTCCTGATGGTGCCCACAGAGGGATGCACTCCACAGTTGCTTTGGACAACAGCAGCTCATCGCAATCTAGCCTGGTGGTTGGAACCCCAGTCTCTCACCAGAGGAGTTCCACTTTGCATCTCTGATCCCCTTCCCAGAGAAAGTGGTCTATCAACCCTGCTTGGAACTTCAAGCCAGGAGCTTCATGTGTTTGCAGAAAAGAGTTAAGTTTTTTTCTCAGATAATGCAACAGCAGTAGCCTATGGCAATTGCCAAGGGGGCACCAAGAGAGCTGCTCTAAGCTTGGAAACCCAGATGTTGTTTTGATGGGCAGAGGCACATCTTCTGGTGCTCTTGGCGGCACATTTGGCACGAGTGGACAGTGTGCAAGCAGATTTCCTCAATCAGAAGACCCTTGATTCTGGGGAGTGGTCACTGTCTCAGGAAGCCTTCATCTGCATTGTGAATTGGTGGGGCGCCCAACATTTGATCTGGTGGTATTGGCATTCAACAAGAAGTCGGTTCGGTTCTTCAGTTGAAGATATGACGTCCTGGTGCAACCCTGGCCAAAGACAGGTTGTCTTTATGCATTCTCTCCGTGGCCCACGATAGGCTTACTTCTGCACAGGAACTGGCACACCAGTAGTTGGTGAGGTGACTGTGGTATGCAGACCTGGTTCATCTTCAAAGAGATCATAGTCTCAAACTAACCTGTCATCCACAGGTACTCTCTCAGGATCCAGAACGTTTTGATCTTAAGGCATGGCTCGTGAGCGCATGACACTAGCACATAAAGGCTATTCAGATGGAGTGGTCTCCACCCTTCTAAGATGATAAGGTGGTATATCAAAATTTTAATGACCTTGAACTTGAAACTTGAAGGCAACATAGACAAAAATATGGAAGTGCTTCCAAACTTGGTATGCTCAGAGGAGTGAAGACCCGAGCTTGTCACCAATCTCTGCAGGAAGGTCTGGATAAAGGCCTAGCTAGCGGTTTGCTTCCTGAAAGTTCAGATTGCAGGGCTGTCCTGTTTTGGGCCTAGAATTAATAGCACTATAGCCATACATCCAGATGTGGCCAGGGTTTTTAAGAGCATATTGCGCTTCCGTCCTCTGGTGTGACAGCCTTTTCTGGCATGGAGTCTTAATCTGGTCCTCCGGGTGTTTTGGTGGCAATTTACCTCCACCTGACCAGTGTCAGAACTTCAGATTTTGTCATGCAGAAATCCATTCCTCGGAATTTTGGATTCGGGTATGGTCTTGTGCACAGTCTCATCTTTTTCTTACCAAAACTGGTTTCCAGCTTCCACATCTTACCTGTCTTCACTCCTTCTGGATCAAGAAAAAGTGATCACGTGTTGAGATTTATATGTGCACTGACTCTTAAGAGGTTATGAACAAGTTTCAGTTGTTGGATCATCTGTTTGAATTGATGGGGGCTGCCCATAAAGGTCAAACAGCCTCAAAAGCGACCTTTTTGAGATGGATCCATATGGCCATTTCTTCAGCCTATATCGAAAATAGAAAACATCCCCCTATATCTGTGAAGGCACACTCCACTAGAAATGTAGCTTCCTCATGGGTGGAATCTTTGGTGGTGTCCCCAGAAGAAATCTGTAGAGCTGCCACTTGGTCTTCTCTCCATAAGTTCATGAAGTTTTACAGGGTGGATGTGTCCCCAAACAGGACTCTGCATTTGGATCTTGAGTTCTGACAGCAGACTCATCTGTCCCACCCTAAACTTAGGGGACTGCTTTGATATGTCCCATAGATTCAGGAACAGTATCTGTCACACCAGAGGAACAATTCAAGTTTCAAGTTTATTATAAATTTGATTAATCGCTTATTCAAAATTCTAAGCGATGTACACATCAATAAAATTACAAAATTTTAGGGGATAACAAAACAAACGAAAAACCAAACCTTGCAGAACATATTGAAGACTAATATTACAAACATATTTAAAAACAGTAATCTTCATTCTAGTAGACAGGCACTCAATTCATGAAGCCGGCCCTGTCAGATGTTCATTTGTCTGCTTAATTCCTCAAAGATGCCGGAGAATCTGTACATCTTGTTTCTTTCCTTTGTCCTGCCTTGACAAGGATAAAGGATGCAATTGTTGCATTGAAGAAGCTAGTGGGTATCTATAAAATCTCCCATACTCTTAATGCAGGTTGTGCTCAAGTTGGTGCCTTGTTTGTTTGCAAATGGTTTATATTTTATCTGTTATATTTAAAATTATATGAGCGGAACAGATATGTTTCTCGGGGAGTGTCCCTGTACCCCTCTCTATTCTTTTTCCTCTCCAGGGCTGACCATCTGCTTTGGTATGAATTGAGGAACTGGAGGACAACCTTAAAGGACGAGAAGCGGAGCGAAAAATGCAAATTAAGCTCTCTATAAGAATTCTTGCAAGAAAGGATTGACTACCTACAGGTTCAGGAATGGAATGTGTCTCTTAGAAGATTACCAAGGTAAGAACCTAATCTTTCCGTGTTTATTTTTCCCTTTAGAAACCAGAGTACAAATTCAAGAATCTGTGAGAGGGAAAGATGTCTTCATCATTCAGACTGTTTCCAAGTTAGTAAATAATACATAATCTAAGTAAAAACCATTGTAATCAGAGGTTTGTTTTTGAGAACTTCCAGATACAGATTTTTAAAATTTAATTTTGTATATATGGGTTAGATTTTGATGAAAAATTTGACAGATTCCCTATTATTTTGAAGAAGATGGGGGGTTAATCCTGTGGAGTATTTCAGCACTAATAATTTCTTTTGGTTGTAAGCTTGTAGTTCTAGCTTAGTGTCCTCACCAGACCAGTCGAGAATATGGGGGTTTTGCCTCTCAACCAGCAGATGGAGGGGGAGGGGGGAGGAAGTCCTCTGAACTTCACCCAATAAAGACACTTAGGTGCTCATTATTTCTCTGGCTTCAAAAGATGGTGATGAGAGAACCATTTAGCTCCTGTATTCGGTACTGAAGCATCTTCTGACTCGAAGAACTGGGCATCAGTTAAGCAGGGTAGAAACATGATGGCAGATAAAAGCCAAATGGCCCATCCAGCATCCACAGCATTCATTGTCTCCTCCTCTCCCTAATAGATCCCACAAGCCTGTCCCAAGCTTTCTTGAATTCAGACAGTCTTTGTCTTCACCACTTCTTCAAGGAGATATTCTACTCATCTACCATCCTTTCTGTAAATAAGTGTTTCCTTAGATTACTCTTGAGCTTATCACCTCTTAACAGCATTCTATGTTCTCTCGTTCTGGAGTTTCCTTTCAAATGAAAGACTCGCCTCACGCATGTTTATGCGTGTAGGTGTTTAAACATCTCTATCATATCTCCCCTGTCTCATCTTTCCTTCAAAGTATTCATATTGAGGTCTTTAAATTTGTCCCTATACGCCTTGATGATGACTACCTATGATTTTAGAAGTAGATTTAATTTGGTCTGCAGCAGGGGTGATACTTAGAGTACAAATTCTTCCTTACCTCTTGGTCACTTTTTTTTTTTCCCTTCCCCTAAAAGAGTTTTAAATTGGATGAGAAGTTTCTATTTAACTTCAAGATGTCAGAAGAACTCTGCAGCATTTGTTCCAGGCTACATTAGTGGTTAGAAGAAACAAGAGAGATTATGCACCTAAACTGTTAAGAGGGAGCTTAGGTTAGAGGCTGAAGTCGGATCAGCAGCAGCACTTATTTCAGAGTGCCTAGACTGAAGCATTGATCTTTCCTACTGGTTCGGCCCACACACCTAAAGGTTGTTTTCAGGGCGAGCTTCAGGATGCAGCCCTTAACGATAGGACGAGAGGACTTTGTGTTCTTTTCCTGGCTGGTTTCCTTTTTCTTCAACCTGAGTTTCCCCCCCCACTTTACTGCATACTGTTCATGCTGCCGTCGGGGGGGGGGGGGTGCAACCTCCCCATTATAGAGAAAACTGAACTTTTCCTGAAAAAAATCGGAAAAAGTTCCATTTTCTATATAATGGAGGGTTCCAACCCCCCAAACCTCCCCCCAACAGCAGCGCGAACACTATGCAGTAAAGTGGGGGGGGAGGTTCCCCACTCACACCTTGTTTCGGAGCTCTTTAAAACTAAAGTTTTCCCGCGGTGCGCTGGTGTCTTGCGCTGAATTGTCTGCCCTCCATTGTCGGCGCGCTGGTGTCTCGCGCGCAACTGACTATGAACTCTCTTCACTTCAACACACTCTTCAGTTTCAATGTTTAATTTCTCTAATGCAGGGATGGAGAACCTTTATACGCAAAGAGCTGCATGAATGTCAGACTATCTCTAGCAGGCCGCTTATAGAAAATTAACAAATGCAACATAACTCAGTGAGATGACTGAATAAACAAAAATTACATATTCCCAGAAAGGTCTTCTGCCTTTCCAAACAATTGCTAACACTTATCAAACAAATTTTGTCCTATTATTGTATCATTCAACGGTTCCATTGACAACAAAACTCTGGTTAATGATATTTGTGCGGCCTGTTTCTCCGACTTTCCATAGTCTCTTGGATTGCATGAAATTCAAGGATAGACTGCTTGTGGCCAATAATAAATAATGTAAACAATAATAAACTACTATTAATATTGACAGGAGTCGCCATGCAACAAATCACTCAAAATTGGAAAGACTATACCAAATTAAATTATACGTTCTGGTGGAACTCTGTCTGTCATATATACAAAATGGAAAAAGTAATAGCAATACAACATGGGAACTTTCATAATTTCAATAAAATTTGGCAACCATTGACTAATTATTCTAATGATTAGATTTCTTAGCACAATTATAATACTTATATAGAAAAGGGGTGGGATATGTATAATTTTTAGAATCATTAATTGAAAAAAGGGGAGGGATATATAACTTTTGATTATATATAATATATACTGTTTATAAATTAAGTTGTATTAATGATAGATACAATGATATATAGTAATTAATTATATCACTTGAATTTCAACTATTGTAAAAATTGAAAAATTTAATAAATAAAATTAAAAAAAAAAAAAAAAAAAAAAGACTGCTTGTGGCCCATCCCTGCTCTTAACAGCTCAAGTGAAGTGGAAAACAGTCCACTGCTTTGTCATTTGAAATAACTGAATAATATAGTAGAAGACTGTACGATCTATCTAGTCTGCCTAACAAGATAAAATAGGATGTGATCCTCCTTAGACATATTGATTTGCCCATACTATTTTTGGGCCCCTGCTGTTGGAAGTTGTTTTCAAAGCTCCCAACCCATCTAGAGCTGTCTTGCCCAACACTGGCTTTGCTTCACAATTACTAGCATTACCATCTAATCGCCACTAAGCTTGTTTGGTTCCTTGCGTTTCATATAGGATTCCTTTATGTTTCTCCCATATATTTTAAATTCATTTACCTTTTTCATCATCACCACTACCTCCTGCGGGAGAGCATTCCAGGCGTCTACCATTCTTCATGGAAAAGTACTTTCTGATGTTGTTCCTGAGTCGGCCCCCCTGCAATTTAAATTCAGGTCATCTAGTTCTATCACCTTCCCTTTTCTGGAAAAGGTTTGTTTGTATATTAATACCTCTCAAATATTTGTATTATCACCCCTGTTTCTCCTTTCCTCCAGGGTGTACATCTTCAAGTCAAGTCTCTCCATGTGTTTTGTGGCATCATTTTTGTTGCCCTTCTCTGAACCGCCTCAAGTCTTTTTACAATATTTGTAAAGCTGCATGATTCCCTTTATTGAACGAAGCACACATGACATTTCCATCTGCTGATCAAAAGGCTTAACCCACAGATTATGTATTGGTCTGGAGGGTTAAAGCAGAACTTCCCAAACTGTGAGTCAGGCCCCCAAATGGGTCACTAAATCTACATTTGGGTCATGATCTATGTGGGCTCTCCATGGGTGCATCATTCTGCACTTGGGGGTGGGGTGTCGCAATTATATTTGGCCACAATGATGGAGTTGCAGCCACAAAAGATTGAGAAACACTGGACTAAAGGAAAGAAACACTGGACTAAAGCAGTAAGACCTAATAGCTTCTTCTGCCTTTCTAGTTTCTTTTTGATAGTACATTTCCCCATCTTTATTTTAAAACTCACCCATATACTATTAGCCTGAGAAGAGCATTAAGCAGAGCTTGTTAATGTTCTGATGAAGTTAAGAGGTGATAGACTCAAGAGTAATGTAAGAAAATACTTCTTTATAGAAAGGGTGACAGATGTGTAGTTTGGTCTTCCTGTGGAGGTGAAGACTGTATCTGAATGTCAAGATAGTGTGGGACAGGCATGTGGGATCTCTTAGGGGAGGGGCGGAGATAGTGGGCACAATGGAGGGGCAGATTAGATGGGCCATTTGGCCTTTATCTGCTGTCATGTTTTTTATGTTTCTATGATTACTACTTTGATGTTCGTGGCCTATTCCGATTTACAGTATGGTGTTTAAAAGTCACCTCAGCCACATCTTCAGTCTTAAACCTATTCACTTGTAAGGTTGAAAAAATTAAGTTCAGGTTTCATTATGCTTTGAACAATTTTAAAGATCTTGTGGTGTAGGAGAGCCAGCTAAAGGCATCTGAGCCACAGATCATGTAATTAGTGGTACCTGTTGACAAATCACAAAGAGGCTATATATTTTCAGAGTCTCCTGAGGTATCGCATGTCTCTCTCCCTCAAAATGTTTGTATTGTACTTGAATGCAATTCTTCATGAGCTAATCCCAAACTCCCTTCCCACCTCAAGTAGTGGTTTGGTTGTACGAGTCAAGATGTCATTGGCGGTTTTCCCTCTGGATTTGTAGGCCATTGCCCATTCTAAACATGTGGGATCTAGTGAAGCCTGTGTAGTTTAATAATGTTTTCTGGGCAGGCTTATACTATGACGATTTAGCTCTTGATAGTTAAAGTGTCCTATTCAAGGTAGTTGTATCTACAACCGTGACTAATAGATTTATTGTAAAACAAATCTAATTGGAGACTGATAGAATAGTTTGTGACATCGTATTTTGGATTTGTCTTTAAAAAGGATTATGTATGACTTTAAAATACGAATTTCTTCATTTCCAGGGATGTGAATACTACGATAATGGAGCTTCTGATCATGGTGTATGCTTGTAGGACTTCCTGTTCCAAGAACATCATCGGTGTGGTGCCCTACTTCCCATATAGCAAGCAATGCAAGATGAGAAAAAGGGGTTCCATTGTTTCTAAGTTACTTGCTTCAATGATGTGCAAAGCTGGTAAGGGAGACTGGATGATGTGATATGATCAAGGAGGTTTGGTGAAAAAAAAATCCCTTTATCTAGCTGCTCCAAAGCTAGTTGGGGCTTGCCCTGAATCTTCATATAAACCATTCTAATTTGTCAAATTTTAATTTTGTTTCTTACCCATTACAAAGAAATTCAAACTGCTTTGTCACATTTGTCTCCAAATACCACTGAAATGCTTTTATGTTTCCCTTACATATACTGATTTCCAACATTTGCTTATTTCTGATCTGAAGAAAGGGTTACCTTGAAAGCTAATGATAAATTGCTTTAGGTTAGTCCAATTTAAAAAAGTATTATTTTTCCTTTGTTTAATTTCTAAATATTACCGCTAATGATATTGTAATCCTGATAATTGTAGAAGCTCTTCCTCCCCCCACCCATACATGCATGCATGTCTTGCTAGCTCAATTTGAAGATTACGTATATACAAAGCAGTAAGAGGTAAACATTAGCACAGAGTAGTGTACCGAAAGTCAAAGCCTGTTCAAAAGTGGGTTCTTGCTGGTAAAACTGGATGGAACAGCAGTTAAGCTTTACTGTGTACTGAAAACAGTCATTTAAGAAAGATTTGCAGGTATTGGAAATGCCCCAAGAGAACATTGTCCCATGTCTTTTGACGCTTCACACACTGAGTGATCAAGAAGTTAAGCTTAATGCCACAGTGTTTGGTATCAAAGTAACGAAGAGGTGAGTTTGTTATGGCAATTGCCTAGACTGATGACAACTCTAAGCTTTTAACTGAGGAATTTGCATGATATAAATGTTTAGAATAAAACTGGTACTGTCAGTAAATGGTGTATGTCTGTTAAGATCAGTAGTTGCAAGTACCTCTTGGAGAGACCAGTTATGCTTCTGGATGATTTTTTGAATGCCATATTGTTGTGCGGATCTCCTGAAAATAATCAGTCTCGCCAAGCACACAGATGTTCTAGTCAGTCTTTCTGGTAAGACTAAGTCTTTACTCAGTATCCAAAGGACTTCAATGTTTCAGAGGGCCTTTGCTGTTCTTTTTTCCACTGGCTCAGTCTTGCATGTTTACATTAGGCCCTGTAGCTGTTTAACTTGTTATGAGCTACCGAGAGAGAGATGAACTAAATCCAACTTTCTTTCCTTTGCCAAATATGAATTATTTCTCCCCTTAATTCCCTGTTTGGGTTCTATCAGCTCTTCAAAAATCACATTACCTGACTGTTCATATCTCTTATTGATGTCATGTATTCAGGTGCTGAGATTGAGCCAACACCCCATGTCTTTGTCTAAGGCACATGCATTAGATTATAGGCAGTGATTTAGGCCTGAGAAGATGAGATGTGTGTTCCCCCAGGTACATTAGATAGTGTGAGCCCACTGGGGCAGATAGGGAAAAATGCTTGAATACCTGAATGTAAACCTAGGCTATAAGTGGTATATAAATACTTAAAATGACATTTTTAGGAAGATTCAGCTTGTGACTGGGATCATTGGGGTCCTCTTTACAGTTTTTAGCTTGTCTGAAGTGCAGGGAATTCTGGAGCTTCAAATTTTACTTTTGTTGATATTATCGTCTTGGAAAGAGACTATTCTCTGATCTCCTTTTGGAGCCTTTTCCACAGCAGGAACACAGGCAGCCTAACCATTAGGGTAAACTAGGCATTCACCTAGGATCGTACAATTTGGGGGCTGGCTGTTAGTGAGTTTACAAAGATTCTTTTGGGCTGGTGCAGGACCTTGAGCACCTGCGCATGCTCCAGGCCTGCTGATCTCGGCTCCTTTCCTGTTTTGGAGGGGGTGGGACCTTGCTGATCTTGAGCAAATGCAGCTGTGATGAGTTTTTTTAAAATACATAGACCACAGACTATTACTGGTGCTTCAGAATGGGTAGCAATGGCGTGCAATCGGGGCTTTCAGGGGATTCAGTGAATCCCCAGCTCTACTGCCCTGCTGCCTGTAGGGCTGGGGATTCACCCAACCCCCTTAAGGCCCTGACAGTGCTTGAGGTAAGAGAGAAGGCAAGCACACAATATCACATCTAGATAGCTTTAGGAATGACAGGCCCTAGCTGTTGTACGGTGGTGTGGTTGTCAAAACCTCATACTTCCGCTTCTGAAAGACACTTAAGACATATCTATTTTCCTTATCAGATAATATGACTCCGGTCTGAATAAATGTCTTTATTGATCTCTTGTGCCTCAGGCATTGTTCCTACTAAATGCTGTTCAAAGTCTTTTGTTAGCTGCATTGAATCCTTGAAGAAAAAATGCAGGATATAAGACCTGTATAGTATAATAAAACAGCTCTCAAAAAAGGCCGGAAGTACCAAGACATGTCTTGGTGCCTCGGGGTTGTGAGCGCAAGGTCTTTGACCATATTGGGAAACACAGATATCAGAATGTTATGCTGTAATCCTGTGTAGCTTTTGATTGAACATTCAGATAACATTTTGTGGGATGCTGTTAATTGTGTACTTCTTTTTCAGCCGAAGCAAAGCACGTTTTACATTCTTAAGATTAAAAAATGTAATATACAAAATATGGAGTTAAAATGCTGAGCCTCTACAACTTCTACAAATGCCCTGTAATGTTCAGATACCATCAAGAGACTTTGCAGTGGCCATTGACACTTGCAGATTCTCCTTGCTACAAATTAAAGCTTTTTCATGACGACATGCAGGAAAGACTTTAAAGTGTGTCAAGCAGCTCTTCACAGAAAAGAATAGCAGTCATTGTGGTCCATTACAATACTGCATGCTTTAGTTCCCCTCCATTGCCATATCTTGAGCTGACTTCTGCACTCTAAAAACAGCAATGTATTGAGAAAGCAGTCTTTTTTTTTTTTTTCCTTGAGAGATGCTACCAGACAGACCACTTCTCCTCAGACAGTAGGATTCACCATTGGGTTCAGAAGAGTTTAAAGCCCCATACTGCTGTCCGTTCAAAACTAGGGTTGTTGGGGTTTTTTTTTGTCTGGATCCAAGTGAAATTACAAGGCTGAGGTTTAAAAAAAAAACAATGGCCCATTATAACCTTGGACACAGATTTTCCAGATTTTAAGGGATTATTTGCATATTGACATTGACAGTCCCTCCAACTAGCTTTTGCAAAAAGGTACCAAGTCGCAGAAAATCTGGAACAAATTAAATGAAAATTACTGGCGGGAATAATTAACCCTGTCCCGTTACAGGAAAGAGGGTGAGGTCTAATCCGAACCACCTCAACCAGACAAAGGAGAACCCACGCTCCATTCACATACCCCCCAATCAGAGAAGTCAAACGGGAAAAACTGTATAATGGCCTCCTGGCCACACAAGCAGCGAGATTAGACCGCCAACTCTCTACTTTGCTGATAACGACCCCTGACTACAGAACATTTAGAAAAGAAATAAAAACCATACTATTTAAAAAATCCCTGATACCCAACAATCGAAACCAACCTAACGCCTCCCTTCACTCTAAAATAACCTAACGCCACAAGAACCACCTCATCTCTATGAACCAAGTTGACTACTCCCTAACTATTCTATAATTCCTCTGGAAATGGCCAGATAAATCCTTTTTGTAATCCGCCTTGAACTGCAAGGTAACGGCGGAATAGAAATCACTAATGTAATGTAATATTTTCTGGCCCCCAGAAGGCTGGCAAATTTGGACCTATCCTAGAATTAAAATATCAAAAATTCCAAAAACAAAACAATGTAATATGGTCACATTCTTCTATTTTTAAAGAGCTGGCTGTGTTCACTGGATCTCGAGGAGGCTTACACCCACAGATAAATCAAGGCACTGCTTTGAATGTGAGAAAATCCTGAAACTGTACAATGGTTTCCTTTCAGTTTATATTTCACTACAAACCACAACTTGGTAGTTTGTTTATAGCAGCATGGAAAAGCTGAAGTAAATATTTGTCAGGGAAAGTTTGAAAGCAGCTGGAAGTATAATTTTATTGAGTACACTTCTTAATTCTGAATGGTTTCATCATAATCCAGTTTACATTTGGTCCATTTTCTCAACATCCAGATATAATCCGGTCTATCTCAGACCAGCAGACTGGTTTAGTCTATCAGGACTCGAGGAAGAGAATTTAACAAGCCTAGATTTCATCTTTTTCATTCCATCTTGTCTGCTTTTCTTTAAGGTCTGACTCATCTTATCACTATGGACTTGCATCAGAAAGAGATTCAGGGCTTCTTTAACATTCCAGTGGATAATCTGCGAGCATCACCATTCCTGCTGCAGTACATTCAGGAAGAGGTGAGGGAGTACAAGTCTTGGAGACAGCAGGTTACACAGCCAGTTAGATTGGGAATATATGACGCATATTAAAAGGAAATGCAAATGAATATATAGCCTGGGGTAATTTTATGCACCAGGAAATGTGAGATTTGGTGCATTAATCTTCCCAGCCTAAGCAAAGAACATCAGCAGTCTGTATTTTAGGGCTGCGTATATGTTAAAGGCGGTTGGAGCAATGTGGACTGGATTCTAGCAACTCTGGTTTAGAGCTGCTGCTTGTTAGTATTTTGGGGTTTCCAGCAACTTCTAGAAATGTACAGACAGCTTTTAACCACATCTTTTTCACCAGATAACCATGTTTCAGTCAAAAAATATTAATTCAGTTTTTTAGCCCATCCTTCCAAAGAAGTTTAGAACAGGTTACAAATCAGGTACTCTAGCATTTTTCCTGTCTGTCTAATGTACCTGGGCAGTGGAAGGTTAAGTGATTTGCCCAGGGTCACAGGGAGAAGTGCAGGGTTTGAACCCACAACGTTGGGGTGCTGAGGCTGTAGCTCTAACTACTGCGCCAAACTCTTCCATTATTATATCCTGACCTAAATGCCTTTTTTTTTTTTTTACCATAGATCTAACATTTTAATATGCACAGACTAAAAAAACTACCTTCAGTCCTCTACATCAGTGATTCCCAACCCTGTCCTGGAGGAACACCAGGCCAATCGGGTTTTCAGGCTAGCCCTAATGAATATGCATGAGAGAGATTTGCATATGATGGAAGTGATAGGCATGCAAATTTGCTTCATGCATATTCATTAGGGCTAGCCTGAAAACCCAATTGGCCTGGTGTTCCTCCAGGACAGGGTTGGGAACCACTGCTCTACATCATATCTCGAGTAGACTGTTTAAGAAACTGTATCTTAACCCCATATTTCCAACTATCCACATTCCCCCTCTACCTCAGGATATGTGACCTGACTATCACAGCCCATACCCATACCTCCACTCCAGTGCCTTCCCTTGTACCCCAACTCGCCTATTCCCACTTAAAAAGAAAATACCCCATATTCAACAGCCACAAATTTATAGCCATAGTTTCGCTGCTGTGTATCTTGGAATTTCTACAAGATGGTCTGGACAAGGGCCTCGCTTGGTCGTCCTTGCAGGGGTGCAGGTGGTGGCGTTTTAGGGGATTGTTCAAGGAAAGCGCTTGGCCACTCACCCAGATGTAGTGCGTTTTTTGCAGGCGGTTCGACTGATCTGTCTTCTGGTGTGCCACCTGTTCTGGCTTGGGCTCTTATTCTGTTTTTGTCATTCTTGGTAGCACCTGCTTTTGAGCCAGTGAGTACTTGTACACTTATACCGTATTTTCACATAGATAACGCGCACCCGTGTAAAACGCGCACACGGGTATAGCGCGCAAAAAACACATATTTATGTACATAAATTTTTATATACCGCGCACACCCGTATACCGCGCATGCTACCCGACTCTCCTTTCGCCCGCCCCGACTCTCCTTTCCTCCTTGAAGTCCTGTCCCTACCCTGAAAGCCTGATGCCCCCCCGACGTCCGATTCACCCGCCCGCAGGACCGCTCGCACCCCCACCCCGAAGGACCGCTCGCACGCACCCCCACCCTGAAGGACCGCTCGCACTCCCACCCCGAAGGACCGCTCGCACCCCCACCCGAAGAACCGCTCGCACCCCCACAGCCTCACCCCCCTCCCCCATGGAGAAGCTGTCTACCTTGTTTCCGGATGCCAGCGAGCCCAGCTGTTTTCTTTGTCGGCGGTCCCGCCCCTTCTCTGAGCCCTGCTGCGCTGCTTTTTCTTCCGGCGGTCCCACCCTTTCTCTGACATCGCGGGACCGCCTGAAGAGGAAGCAGCGCAACACAGGGCTCTGAGAAGGGGCAGGACCACCGGCAGAGGAAGCAGCTGGGCTGGCATCCGGAAACAAGGTAGACAGCTTCTCCATGAGGGAGGGGGGAAGGCTGTGGGGGTGCGAGCGGTCCTTTGGGTGGGGGTGCGAGCGGTCCTTCGGGGTGGGAGTGCGAGCGCTCCTTCCGGGAGATGAATCGGGCGTCGGGGGGGGGGGGGGGGAAACTATGTAAAAAGATTTTTGTACAACGCGCTCACGCGTATAACGCGCAAGGGTATGCGCGGTTTGTAAAAACCACGTATAACGCGCGCGTTATATGCGAGAAAATATGGTAGATCTCTCCTTGAAGGTGGTGTTTTTAGTGGTGATTATGTTGGCATGGCTTGTGTCTTGAGCTGCAGGTGTTTTCCTGTTGAGCTCCCTTCCTGGAGTTTTCTAGGGAGCAGGTAGTGGTACGCCCTGTTTCTTCCTTTCTTCCCAAGGTGGTGTCGGCTTTTCATGTTAATCATTCTGTTTCCTTGCCTGTATTGGGAGAATGTAATGGATCTTTGGAACAAAAGCAGTTGCATAAGTTGCGTGTACAGAGTTCTGTGGATATATACACAGCGGACTCGGGAATTTTGGCGGTCAGATCGTCTTTGTTCTGTTGGGTGGCTGAAGAAGGGGGGAAGTGGCTTTGAAAGCTACAATCGTGCGCTGGATTAAGGAGACAATTGATTCAGTGTATTTAATCAAGAAGAAGTTGGTTCCAGAATTTCTTAAAGCTCATTCTACGAGGGGACAAGGTGCCCCCTGGGCAGAGTGTTTTTTGGTGCCTCCTGAGGATATTTGCAGGGTGATGGTCATCACTGCATACCTTCGTCACTACCGGGTGGACGTCAAGGAGTGGCAAGATACGGTTTTGGGGAGCATGTACTTCAGTCAGGCCTTTTGGTATCCCACCTGTGATGGGCACTGCGTTGATGCTTCCCATCCGTTTGTGCCTGTCTGGAGGGACACCAAAGAAGAAGAAATGAGGTCTTACCTGCTAATTTTCTTTTTTTAATCCCTCCAGACTGGCACAGAACCCTCCTAGCAACAGCAGTTTTTTTTTTGTTTATCAATCAGGGTTTAATGCAAGAAAGTATTGGGAGGAGTTATAAAGTACAATTGAGCAGTGGTAGCTGATCTACTGGTTTAGCTGGTGGACTGAGGCTCTTTAGGGAATTATTTATTCTACTTTTCCTCCAAAACATGTTTACAGTATGAATAGGAGATTTAAAAGAAAAAAAGAGTGTTGTAGGCATTTCTTTTTTGTTTGCCTTCCTACTTGACTATTGGAGGACTGATGTCGGAGGGACTGCACAGCCCACTTGTACTATTGTTTGAATTCAGTTTTGTTCGGTGTCCATCTGCTGGCAGATGAAGGTAAACCCACCCATTAGTGCCGGTCTGGAGGTACTAAAAGAAAGAAAATTAGCAGGTAAAACCTGCTTTCTCTATTCTGCATGTGCTCGTAGAAAACTGTTACTTGTAGTAGATGTTCCTGCATATCCTCCCTCTTCCCATTGGAATTGAATTCCATTACCTAAAGACTCAACTGGTTAGATTCTGCTTGACAGCAGCACACATGCATGTACGGTGAAAGTTTTACTAAAGTTGGAAAGCTGATCCTGTGCAGGTGACATTACTCATATGAGAATGTGTTTTTCTCAGTCAGAAAAACCAGGATAACTCCACAGTCCAAGCAAACAAACCACAGAGGAGCAATTAGTAATGTTGGTGTGTAATTTTATTCTTCAATATGGCCTGCCTCAAAGCCTACAAGTTTACATAACACAGATGAGTTAAAACCATGACATTAATTAAAAAACACATATACAAAACCATACGATCTGTTGATGGCAAATGATGATCTCTATCGTTGTGTAATAAATGAGTTGGACAATTGCTTAGATCAATAAAGAACATAATATATTAGTCACACTTAAATGCACTGATGTGAGTACTAATTAATATTGAACTAGACTCATATAGACGTATAAAAATAATCCATATGAAAACAGACGGACGCCAGTCTTCTGGGCTGGGGAGCTCAGTGTCTTGGTCGCTCCACTCAGGGCAGCTGGTCTCCGGAGGAGGCGTCTTGGTCAATCGATATTCTGGAGACCAGAGCCATCCGGCTGGCGTTGCTAGCGTGCCAAACATTGATGGGCAAGTCTGTTCAGGTTCTCTTGGACAATACCACAGCGGTGGCCTACGTCAATCACTAGGAATCATCTGGTGGCTCTACTCATGGCCTGGCAGAGTCTCCTCTTCTGGACATCTCTGCTTCCCACATAGCAGGAATGGAGAATGTTCAGGCGGACTTCCTCAGTCGTCGCACGCTAGATCCCGGAGAGTGGTGTCCCAGTCCTTCAAGTTGGTTGTGCAGACTTGGGGTTGGCTGGTCAAGGACCTGATGGCCACGAGTGTTGACGCCAAAGCGCCCCAGTTCTTCAGTCAGTGTAGGGATGTTCAGGTCGAGGGGCTGGATGCTCTGGTACAGCCTTGGACGATGGCAGGCCTCCTGTACATGTTTCCTCTGTGGCCAGTGGTGGGCAGAGTTCTTCTTCGAATTGCTCGGCACCCTGGCTGCATGATCCTGGTGGCCCTGGACTGGCCCAGGTACACAGCTCTGGTTCAGCTTCTCGTGACAGATCCTCTTCCCCAACCTTCTGATTCAGGGTCCTATTCCAATGTTCGATTCGGGTCCCTTTTTGACTTCCAGCTTGGCTCTTGAGCTGCAATGCCTAGTTAAGAAAAGTTATTCAGATAAAGTGGTCTCTACTCTTTGGGGTTACCTCAGCATCTCTACTCTTTGGGGTTATCTCAGCGAGAAAAGTCTTGGAGCTTCAGCCTCGCTCTTACAGAGAGCCTTTCCTTGAGTTCAGAAGCCAGAGTTTCTTTACCACAGTTCCATCCTTTTCGGAAGGTTGTTTTGGATTTCCATGTCAATCAAGAAGTCAGATTGCCAACGTTCACATCCACAGCTTCTAAGAAGGATTGGATTTTTAAAAAGTTGAATGTGAGGAGAGTGCTTCTTCAATATCTTGAGGCTATCTGACCATCTTTTTGTGCTCGCTAGTCAGGCTAGATTGGGCACACCAGCTTCCAAGGCCATGATCTCCTCCAGATGGATCCATAGGGCCATATTGTTGGCATATATTGCCTGTGGAAAGCAATCACCAGTCTCTGTAAAGACGCATTCCACTAGAAGTGGCTTCTTCGTGGGCAGAAGCTCAGTTGCTCTCCCCGAGGAGATTTGTAGGGCAGCGACTTGGTCCACTTTGCATACATTTTCCACGTTTTACAGAGTGGATGTAGCGGCAAGGGAGGATACCGCCTTTGGGTCCTCGGTGTTACAAGCTGGCACTGTGGTCCCATCCTAGATTTTTGGAACTGCTTTTGCACGTCCCTTACACTAGAAAAATAAGGTTCTTACTAGTAAAGTGACTTGCTGAATCCGGCCGAGCCTGCCTGCAGTCGCGTGTGTGTGGGCGGAAGCTTCTCCTCTGACGCAACTGGAAGAAGCTTCCGCCCACACACACGCGACTGCAGGCAGGCTTCAACAAGTTACTTTACTAATGTGCCGTGAAGGTAAGGGGGAGGGAGATAGATCTGGTAAGGATGGAGGGGACCACGTGTGATCAGTGACCGCGCACGTTCCCTCCCTTAACTGCGGGGACAAGGCCATTCACCGCACCACGGGGCGGTGGATGGCCTTGTCCCCTCGCCCGCAGTGAGCACTTAGCCACCGTGTCATTCTCTATTTTATATCTCTAATTTTGGTGATTGGGCTTTATTATATTAAAGGTATCTAGTGATTAGGTGCTTTGTTAGTCTGAAATTCCGCAAGGCACAGGCGGAATAGAAATCCCTAATGTAATGTAATGTAATGTAATGAAATGGGTTTCAGTTGGCTAATGCTCTTCTTTTCCAATGGGTTTTTCTTTCCTCTTCCCAACAGATTCCAGATTATAGAAATGCAGTGATTGTGGCCAAATCACCTTCATCTGCAAAGAGGTGAGTCCTAATCAAGTTTCAAGTTTATTAAAATTTGATGGTTTGCCTATTAAAACTAAGCGAATTACATAATAAAAGCATTATAGTATAGAACAATAAAACAAGTTATTTTACATTAACAATTTTCAAGGTGCTACGACAGATTGACAATACAGATGAACTGTGAAACATTAGGAAAGAACATTAGGGGATAATAGTTACAAATTGTAGTTTCCTCAAGGGAAGAAAGGGGGATGATGTGGGTAGGAACAAACGAGTAGGTTGGGGAAGATGTGTATGAAAGTATTGATTATATACATGTACTCCAAAGAGTTGTACTAAAGGTTAAATGAGGATTTGAAGAGATAAGTTTTTAGATTAGTTTTAAATAAATTGAGGTCTTTGATGTTTCTGATATATAGGGGGAGGGTATTCCAGATAAGAGGAGCCATAACTGAGAAGATGTCATGGCGTCTGGTTCCTATTATTTTCAATGAGGGAACCATTAACAGACCTTGAGTGTTGGACCGAAGTGAACGTTTTGAAGTATGAGGGATTAAGAGCCGATCTATAAACTGTGGCTCTTTAGTATCTAATGTTTTAAATACCAATAATGCTATTTTATATGTTGTGCGTTGATTAATGGGCAACCAGTGAGATTCTATGAAATAGGGAGTTACGTGATCGTATTTTTTTCCATGGTGGATTATTTTGATGGCGATGTTTTGTATTATTTGTAATCAATTCCCTTTCAATGCATTAAAAAACATAATCGTACATCCATTCTCTAATATTTCTGGGTAAATTACTTTTTCTCTTTTCTCCCCATAGTACTGTTTTAAAAACATATCGTAATGTAACGAAACGTCACCCCAACACCTTGTTTTTAAAAAGGTTGGAAACAATGACGGTGGTTAAAGATTGTTAGGTTTGTGTCTAGCTGCCATGGTCTCATTCTTGGTGCAGTGTTATCCGAGTTATTAGAGAGTTTTATTGTGAACCGCGTCGAGCCCTTTTTTTTTTTTGTTTTAGGAAAGATGCGGTATACAAGACTAAAGATTAGATGTGATGAGATATACCCTGAAGATCTCTAGATGCATTCTTGAATTCTGTTTTTTGTCTCCATCCACCATTGCGATGCCTTTCTGTGCATCCCCATTATCTTTCTGTGAAGAACTATTTTCTGATATTGCACCTAAGCCCCCTGGACTGTCATACCATGACAACTTGTTCTACAGCAGCCTTTCCTTTAAAAAAAGAAAAAAAAGTTTGTTTATGCCTAATTTATACCTGTGAGGTATTTGTGTCTGTCAATATCTATCTTATATTTTCAATGGTTTCCACGAGAAATCACGCAGAGAATTTATATTGGTGTCACAAACCGTATGATAGGTTATAAATTGATACTTTGACTTTAGTTCCCTGCATTTGAATGATGTGACATGGAATCAGATTCCAAATAATCTTACTCTTGAAATGGTTTTAATATTACAAGGAGCTTTTGAATCTTGATGAAAGATGCTAACCAGTTGGGAAGACACAGCTTCATGTTGTACTTATATGATATAGAAGAGCTATACTTCCTTGAGCCTATTACAATTCAGCTCTCATGTAAGCTTGAGCTATGTGGTATAGGATTTTGGGCTGGTCTCGCAGTTTTCAAGTCTTATAAAACTCCCAAACTTCCTTTAACACACAGCTCAAGCTTACATAGAGAACTGAATCGTGGTGCAGAAGCAAGAAACATGCCATTTAAAGTAGTGTTTAAAAAAAGAAACCACTTAAATTCGAGGGACATGAAATCCCAGGCATCGGTATGCAGTTTCTAGGTGCCATGACAAGCTGGCACTTAGCATTTGTGGAACCCTGGTTTAATCAAACAAAATTGCACAAAGAAACAAGCACCAAGGGCCAGAACTTCCTGGTGCATAATTTTACTCCCCCAAACAGCTTTACCCAATTTCTAAAATCCAGTCTTGACCTGACTGGAGGACATATGTCACCAACAAAGTAGATCTTGGACTCTTCATCAGATGTTTCTAACAACTCGCCTTCTCCAGAGCCAGACCGCCAATAAGAGATTTCTTAAACATTTCTGATGGTGAAATAGTGTTCCACTCAGGAAAGCTTACAAAGTATAAACTCAAACACCTGGCATAGTTGTTGAGCTTCTCCATTTTATTAGCCAATCGTGCTGTGATTTGGCCAACTTCTGTACACTTTGCACCAACTCTCCAATCCTGTCCCAGAGTCATAGGTCATATTTTGACAACATTTTATATTTCTCTACATTTGAGCCATTAGTCTGATATTGAGAAAGACTTGGGGGAAGCCACTGCTTGCCCTGTATTGCTACTCCTTGGGTTTTGGCCAGGTACTAGGGACCTGGATTGGCCACCATGAGAATGGGCTCCTGGGCTTGATGGACCATTGGTCTGACCCAGTGAGGCTAGTCTTATGTACTTGTGCTGTCTTCCCTATTTCTCATTATGTATTGCTACATGTTTGGTTTTTATAAGTAAAGTTTTCTCTCTCTCTGTTTACTTCATGGTCTCTATAGTGTTTGTCTCAAACCCTCATTTATTTGATTCCTCTTATGTCTTCATTTTACATTTGCTCTCTCTTCCATTTGTCTTATAGAATACGCTTTTGCATTTTTCAAGTAATTTTCCCTGGTCCATCCAGCTGTTTTACATTTTTTATATTGCCAATGCTTTTCCAACTTTCAAGTAATTTTCCCCTTGTCCTCTTTAGCACACATCATTTCAGCCGCTCACGTTCTCCTGCGGCACACACGTGTTCCACGCTTATCACGTCACACAATACTTTTTAGGCCTCCTGTCCCGCATGGCCCAATCTTTTTCATTTTCTGTTGAAAGAATTTGCTCGTACACGTCTCAACAGTAAGCAAATTGGTCATTTCTTCTTAATTTTGGTTCTTTTGGCAATTTGAGTTCGTCACTAGTATTTTTTTAACGGTCAATACAGTTTAATCATCGGTGGGAGAGTGTTTCTGATTGATTAACACGTAATCTGATTCTCAGCAGCTCTCTGCACTGACTTTCGTGTGGTTTCTCAAATTTTCCTCAGTCGCTTTAAATCATTTGGATTACCGCCATATTTACTGTCCAACCTGCCGGTCATTATTTATCTTTTTAATCATTTTTTATCTGCCACCATTTGTTCTGGCATTTTCATTCCCTCCAGCCTTTCAGCTTTTTATGTCTTGGTACCGGCGGTTTATTTGCCACCGGCAATTTTCACTGCTCACTCTTGGACCATTGTTTTATTGTTGAAGTGTCAAGCTTTATTGTTTTTATGATTTATTATTAATGCGTTATGGTTTTTTCATTTATTGAAGTGTCATGATTCTCCATTCATTTGTCCCTCTTGTTCTGTATATTGGTTTTTATTTAGGTTTTTACTTAGGGTTTTACAAAGTTTTGTGGGGTTTTTAAACTTTAAATTTTTATTAAATTTTGTTTTCAAAAATATACATCTCACAAAGAATGATTACAACAATATGCCACTCTTAAGGCACAATAAGAAAAAGATTGTCAACACTTCACAAATCAAAAAAAGCTATCAGAACAACGCTACATAAGATAAACACATCTGTTCCACAAAACATCATCAAATGCCAAATAACAAAAAATATCTATAGCTTATGAAAACCCAAAAGTCAGGGGATCCGCAGGCACCTCCAGTCTTCATCATTCCCCAACTAGAAGTCCCCAACCCCCACCCCACTCCCATGGATGCATGTAATGTGAACCAAAACCCCTCCACCCAGCATATAAATCAATCCCAAGGAAGAACAATAACCTTATGGCAAATAAACATAATACTGCCCCCACTATTATAGCATAGTCCAGGATCCCACAGCTTGTAGGTAGTAGCCCTTCTGTTTTGCAATCAAAAGCCCCATGTTTCCCAACAAGTGCAATTTCTGTCTCCACTCTGCCAAAGTGGGCGCTCTATCACGCTTCCAAGCAGCAGCTATCAAGCATATTACAAAGGTTTTCATTATAGTTTTTATCTTATTTGATTTTATCGTAGTTTTTGTTCTTTACATTTCTCCACTTAGGTTATTCTAAGGTTTTAGATACCATACCAATTGTGTCCATTGATTTCAATCCCATTTATTTTTATTTTTCTCACTCTTATTTCTGTTCACCCTCTACAATATGGTATGGAGTTAATGCAAATTTAAGTGCATTAGGTGATCAATCGCATATTTTTAACGTTCTGAATCTCCCTCGGTCACAGCTTTTGTAGCTTTTCAACCTTTAGCAGTATTGAACATAAGAATTGCCACTGCTGAGTCAGACCAGTGGTCCATCGTGCCCAGCAGTCCGCTCACGCGGTGGCCCTCTGGTCTAAGACCAGCACCCTAACTGAGACTAGCCCTACCAGCACACGTTCTTGTTCAGCAGAAACTTGTCTAACTTTGTCTTGAATCCTTGGAGGGTGTTTTCCCCTATAACAGCTTCCGGAAGAGCGTTCCAGTTTTCCACCACTCTCTGGATGAAGAAGAACTTCCTTACGTTTGTACGGAATCTATCCCCTTTCAGCTTTAGAGAGTGCCCTCTTGTTCACCACAAGTGCATTACCAAATTAAGCACAAAAATAGCATGCCCTCATCTTCAAACTTATCACCATTCTCATTTCAACTATTCTTTATCTTAATTTCAATTTTTATCTATTTTCTCTTCATGTTATTATTCATTTTTATGTCTATTCATTTCATTTCAAAGACCCCTGATGAGGTTTGCTGAAACATGGACCGTATTGGGTCCGGCTCTCATTTTTGTGACGTACTATTAATGACGCTGTGCATACCTATATAAATCCTGAGGCTGCTTTAACTTGTTTTTATATGACTAGTTGAATTGAGAAATAAATAAAATCTCCTGGACACTTTGTGCTTTCGTTTCTCGACTTTGTTGATGGAATTCTGGTTCTTCTGTTGCTTTGCCTGAATCTGCTCTTTACAATCTTGTAAGACATCATCTGTCAGAAAGCACATGCACAACTTGACCTTGAACTAGAAATACTTTCTCCAACTTGGTAATGACTTTCCAGATGGAGCTCAACATCACACTTGCCAGTTTAACCCAAGAAGATACGGAGGTTAAAACTGACCTGGCCACTGTTGACACAGTCCTAGCTTTCAAAGTTCTTAGAATGAAAGATTCTCTTGCCGCTACTGCGAGTTGTGATTGTTGTTCTGGGAGTCATCAATCCCAAATATTTAGCAGAAGAACCCAGTTATTGAGCCAATCCCTCTTGTGGCAGCTCACTCGCCGTCATCCTCACACTCTTTCTAGAGGGATTACTGATGGATTCCGCGTTCAATTGCATGGCTGGAGCAGGATGAGGTAATTGATCCTCAGGGCTTAATAAAACATCAAGCCATGGCAAGATGCCAGATCCAGAGGGCAATGCAGACTGAACCACAAACCAATGGATTATCAGGGGTATCCAACCTGCGGCCCCATGAAGTATTTTCTATGGCCCCGGTCGAGGGCAATGCAGTGTTTTCCTCTGCTGCCCCTGGGTGTTTACCGTCTTGCTGGCTCCCTCCTCTGTCTTGCTGCAGCGTTTGTGCGGCCCCAGAAACATTTTTTTCAGTCAATGCGGCCCAGGGAAGCCAAAAGGTTGGACACCCCTGGATTAGATGAAGATGGAGGGAAAGACCCTTGTCTGTCTTGTTTCACTGTTGTAACAAGCAAAGAGAAGCAACAAATTCAAAACCAATAATTTATTTTTATATGCCGCCATGCTGGGAAGGTTCTAGGCAACTCACAACAAAGGCAATACATACAGTGCATAAAATACAACAGATAAAATAGTAAAACCAAGTGAGTTACTACATCAGGTTAAAATAAGAAGAACATTAAGATACCAGCCTATCGAATAATTGTGTCTTTAACAATTTGCTAAAATCTAAATAAGAAGCAGCTTCTAACATTATTTTTCCTAGCCATGAATTTAATTGAGCGGCCTGAAATGAGAAAGTTCTCTCAAGGAACTTTTTGTAATAAGATTTTATGGAAGGATATGAGAACAGATGCACTCTGCATATACTCTTATTAGAGTGACTCAAAGGAAAATGAGGAATAAGATAGCCTGGTGACATACCAAAAACTACTTTATAACAGATGCATGAAAACTTAAACAAGACTCTGGACTCCATCGGCAACCAATGGAGTTTTTGATAAAATGGAGTAATCTTCTCCAATTTTTTTAAGCCAAAGATGAGGCGAACAGCAGGATTCTGGACTACTCTTATTTTTTTTGAGAATTTTCTTATAAATCCCTAAATATACAATGTTACAGTAGTCCAGAATACTTAAGATAGAGGACAGGTGAAAGGAGGCTTTGTTGAAATACTTCTTATTAGTGCGAAGCTTCCCAAGCACCAAAAAACATCTCTTAAACAATAAATCAGTATGTTTTTCCAATGTAAGATGTTTATCCAACGTTACTCCCAGTATTTTTATGGATTGTTCAATATTATAGTCCAAACCGAGCTCTGGCGCAGCATTTGTCTTTGGGGACTCTGCATTTCAATTACTTATAACTTGGTATAGAACTAAGATGGCTCCAGCTGAGGAATGCTCTTGAAATTGAGAATTTTCTGGCACCTTCATTTTGACTGCACCAACTTCTATCAGATGACGACACTTTATCAGTGAGAACTTATGTCCTCTGAAAGTGGCCTTTACAAGTAAGCAAATTTGTTAAGTTCTGGAAACAAGATAAAGAGACCAGAGTTGACACGTCTAACGCTTGAAGCATATACTTCCTAAACACGCTTGCCTTGGAGAAACCCTGGGAAAATTAGATAAGATTTTGTATTCTCATTGCATTCTCCAGGGACTCCTTAATTATAGACAAAATATTATCCTTAAGTAATTTCATCCTATAAATTTTTTTTACTTTTCTCTTCTAACTAGTACACATGTGTTGAACTCAGAAATATGTTTTATGGGCCTTACATTATTGATTAAAATAAGCTTCAGTTTTCTGAGATAAACAACAAATGTAGCTTGACACAGACTTTTTTAGGTTCTATACTTTCCTATTTATCCTGAAAATTAAATATCGGAACTGGATCTTGAAATGACTTGAGACTTTATCTCAGTGTTTCAGCTGAACCTGAACCAAAGAAGGCTGGTTGTAATCACTAAGCGCAGCGGATTTCTTCCCTGGATATTCCACCTCCTTCACTCCCAGCTAAAACAATGCTACACCATAGTCTGATATGATAACATGACATTTCTTCTACTGGTGTTGGAATTGCAAGGCCACTGATCCAGTTCTGAACAACAGGGAAGATTCGAACCTGCAAACTGGCACATCAGTTCCTAGAGAAGCCAGCAGATTTCAAAGAACTACTCGCCAGGAGAAACTGTAGAAGCCTGTCTTGCTCACAACCATCTTCATTAGTCAAGCTACAAGAGGTGCCCTAGATCTTGAAAGAGGGGAGGGACCCTGAGTCATCCTGTGCATGTCACCATTAGTAAATTAATATTTAGATACATACATTTTAAAAATCATATTACCAAAGTACAGAGCCCAATAGAATACATTCACTGACTATATATATGTTTATATTTAGAATCGGCTTAAGATTTTTAATTTCCACAGAGTACATAGTTTCCAAAGGGTAATATCTTTTAGCTGGAGCTTTAGTTCTGTGCTGACTAATTGAGAATGATACAGGGACAAATTTGACCCCCATCCCCGCGGGAACTCATGTTCCCGTTCCGTCCCCGCAAGCTCCTTTTCCTGTCCCTGCCCCAATCCTGCAAGCTCTGTCCTTATTTGCACAAGCCTCAAAGACTTCAAAATCATAACTGTTTGAGACTTCTGTGGTTAAGGCAGAGCTTACAGGAATGGGACAAGGACAGCAACACAACTCGCAGGGATGGGGAATTTGAGTTCCTGTGGGGACAGGGAAAAGTTTGTCCCCGTGTTGTTCTCTACTGACTAGGAAAGAAGAACGAGCAGCACAGTCCTGTGGTACCTTATCTTTCGGGTCTCCCTTCTTAATACTGGCCAGTTGAGACCCTGTTTTTGTATCTGAAATTGTACAGAAGCAAAACCTCAGGTAGTATGACGGAAGAGACATTTTGATAGTAATATAGAGTCTTCCTGAGAAACTCTTTTGTTCCACTGGCCATATTTGATCATTCTTTCTTCACCCTCCAGTATCAGGGCAAAATTTGTTTTAGCAGGTGTTTTTATGTGTTGCTTTTTTTTTTTTTGTTTGTTTGTTTAACTGCTTTTTTCAGAGCTCAATCGTTTGCTGAGCGGTTGAGATTGGGTATTGCAGTGATCCATGGGGAGGCTCAAGATGCCGAGTCTGACTTGGTAGACGGTCGACATTCTCCACCTCCACCTTCTGTGAGGAGCATTGCTTCCATACACCCCACGTTGGAAATACCCAGTAAGTCCATGGCCAAGGATTGCAAATGCAGGATTAGGGAAGTTAAGATTTAATTAAACTAGTATTTCCTCAGCATTTGAATGAATGTAAACAGACGTAAAACTGCGAGCCAGATTTTGCAGTATTACATTTTCTAGCATATTACCAAGTTAGCCAACAAGGCATTTAGGTAGCTTTGAATATACCGTCATGCTTAATTTTTTGTTATGCCCTGCAACTCATTCATGCCTAGTACCAGGGTTCAACATATTCAGTACACAAGCCCTAGAGCGCTTCACTAATTTTTGGGCCTCAAAGTTATATTCGGGTACATTATTCTTCTGTCCTCTAAATGCTTCAGGCAAAAAACAAAAGGAATTGACCCCAAGATATCCAAAGAGAAGAAGATCCAGAGAAAACAAACAAAAAACAACAACTATGGAGTGACGATGTTCCTAAATGGACTTTATTTGAAAGAGTCAAAGTTCCAAAGTTACACCAAAATCAT
The DNA here is from genome assembly GCF_902459505.1 of Geotrypetes seraphini. NCBI lineage: Eukaryota > Metazoa > Chordata > Amphibia > Gymnophiona > Dermophiidae > Geotrypetes > Geotrypetes seraphini. The sequence goes on along the minus strand of NC_047094.1, from coordinate 8,247,091 downwards.
CCACATAAAAATAGGTTATCCACATAAAAGCCTTAAAGGACCTAGTCCGCTAGGGATACAGGACCCAACTTCCGGTTCACCACACAATTGTTTCCCACGTATTCACCTTTATAGGACCCCCAGGGACCCCTGAAGAAGACTTTTTGTCAAAACGTGGACCGTGTTGGGTCCTGTATCCCTAGCGGACTAGGTCCTTTAAGGCTTTTATGTGGATAACCTATTTTTATGTAGATAAATTTTATTTTTATGTGGATGATTTTGGTATAACTTTGGAACTTTGACTCTTTCAAATAAAGTCCATTTAGGAACATCGTCACTCCACAGAGGTTTTTTTGTTGGGGTTTTTTTTTTTTTGTTTTCTCTAAACGCTTACAATCTAAGTTTGTACCTGAAGCAGCAGCAGAGTTAAGTGACTTATCGAGCAACAATTGGATTTGAATTCCAGGTCTGTCAGTGTACTTCATTCCTGGGCTGGTACTCCTGGTTTATTTTCTACTTATTGATTACCCTAAGGGCAAAATATCTATTGAACCACAGTATGTATGTTTTTGTGATTTACACAAACATCTTTAGGGACCTGCAAAGAATTTAGGATGTCTGTAATTCCAAAGGTTACATCTATTGTAGCCAATAGGTTCTATTTAGGATAATCGGGTAACTGCACTGACCTTATATAATACGAATGGCAGTATATCAGAATTTATTAAACTGAATGTTACTTTTCCTTTGCCGGACATCGGAGCATCTGCCAGTTGGCACTGCAAGTGTTAACCATTGTGCCATGGGTTTGAGGCTGCTGCTGTTCATATTTCAACAGTATTTCATAATGCTTTTGAGAGAGTGCAGAGACTGTGGAATACTGTTTCACCAGCAGGTGTCATTGCTGTGAAGGATATGCTACCTAGACTTCAGGAAACGTAGAGACATAAAAAGAGAATAAAAAATGCAATCTGAGTTAACATACCTGCCTCATGTTCACTTTTCAGACTTTTCTCTAGCTAGATGGAAGAATTCTAATAGATAATTGATAAATGCAACGCTCTAAATGAGTAGTTACAGGAATTATTTGTTTTACATTTGAGATTAATTTTTCCTAAACATGAGTCTAGATATTAATTTGTGAAGCTCAACACAAGTTACAAAACTTACCCACTAGATACAATAAAATGATTCCCCCCCCCCCATTCCCATGAACAATGGATCCTAGTACTAAATAGCTAAGTTGATTAGATTGTTTTATCAGCTTATATACGTAGATTATTGATGGTAAAAATGCTGAGAAGTCCAGCATTCCAGTTATTGGGAAAATAATCCAAACTGCCAGCTTTTAATCTTTCTTTCCAAAACGTTAACATTTTATTCTTGTCTTAATTTCAGTGGTACTATATTCTTTTGTTGTGGCCTAAAACATTTTTTGGGGAAATACACTAAACATAGTCTCATTTATCCCAGGACAAGCAGGCAGCATATTCTCATGAATTCACAGAACCTGGTATGGACAGTGCAAAAGGGTACTGTCCATTTTTAAACTCCCGAGACTGCCCATACTGCACATGTGCCAGTGCCTTCCCGCCCAACATCTGCTTGCGGGAACATCAGTTCAGTAAAAAAGCTAAAAAGCCAACTAGGGGAGGACCCAAAATATTTCTCTAGCCTTCAGTGATCTCTTTTTTTGAGTTGAGAGCAGTGGTAGTCAGGACCGAGGCAGTGAACACAACAATTGTGTGGCTTAATGGCTGAGATAGTCCTTTGACATAGAGGAAAATATTGACGACGCGAGATCGAAGGACTCAATGATCCGGGGAGGTTGAGTAGATGGTAGCGCAAAAACAGCTTGATGCTCCCAGCCTGAAACAGACTCAAGAGGGTCTGAAGACCCAAAAAAACAAATCGTAGAAAAAAATGAAAAATTTCAATTGGGAACAAAAAAAAAATATTAAGTGAAAGAAAAATAGAAGCGGGAAGCTGAAAATTAGTAGTTTGTGTTTTTGGAAGAACACTTTTGCATTGTCCATTCCGGCTCAGTGGATGATGTCACACACATGTGAGAATATCTGTCTGCTGTCCTCAGATAACACCTGTTACAGGTAAGTAACTGCTATTCATTTCAACTACTAAATTTCATGAGACTAATATACTTACATCACTCAAAACATGTTATGTGTAACCGATTGTAGAGAAACTCCATTTATTTGCAACCTCCAGCATAAAAAAGCATATTTTAGTACCCAATAACTTTACCTAACCCAAAATGGTCAATATTAATAGTTGGCAAGACATAGTAACACAGTAAATGCCAGCAGATTAAGACCTGCACAGTCCATTCAGTTTTCCCAACAAAGTCTCCAAAATTGTATCTGCCCAGGTTCCACTTCTTCATGATTAAACACTGGTGTCATAAACAGGGCAGTTGGCAACTTGCCACCTTGCCAATCTCATATGGACTTGGAACATAATACCATGATACCGTTGCTTTCAATCATGAGAATGTTTCCCCCTTCCACACCACTAACTAGCGTCATTTATTCACAAATATCCCTTCCCCCATAGAGATACACAGCACCTGCAATCCTGGCATATGCTTTGAATGTGATATTTTTTAATCTCTATTTCTGCCTTCCAGTTTTGGGGTGCAGACCCTAGAAGACTGCCCAGCAGCAATCCTATTTCTCTTGATCCTGATTTCTAACATTTATGGGCACAGACTGTAGAATTCTGCCTGGTATTGTCAGAGCTCATTCCATTTTTGTTTTATAGAAGAAATGTAGGAGGACATCAGCTCTGTCATCTAAATAGGTCCTTTTTAAAACAAAAGCTATAGTAATTAAACACAGACTTTTAAACTTATTTCTAAATTCAACCTAAAGCCAATGGAATAAGAACCGCAGAGTTGTTACATAATCAGAGTTTTTCACCTCGGAGCAAATCTTGCCACTGTTTGAATGCAGGACTGCTTCAGTTTCAGCTAAGATACTTTCAACGGATATAAGTAACACATTCTTTCAGCAACATAAGCAGATCATCCAGTTGGAGGAATGTCCAATTACGCTAACAAAATTACAGAACAACTTTGGACATTTATGGTTAATTTATTCTCAGTCCCACTATTAGTCAATTTGTTTTATTAACATTATTGTAAGTACTAGGGGTTTTTGGTTTTATCTGTAAGCATTATGTTGTCTACCTTTTTTTTTTTTTGCATATGTTTTTCAAACAGCCTATGACCTTTTAAATATTATACAATGCTAAGTTTGTATAAGAAGTGTTCTCCATTCAAATGCATTTAACTGCCAAGTAGATGTTACCTTCTTTAATGTCCTTACCAGACCATTCAGAACCTCTGGGTTGTATCCATCAACTAGCAGATGGCGACAGAGTAAAGACTTGTAGGCCCTGCCCTATAAAAACACTATACAGCCAAAGGATGATCTTGTTTGTTATCTGATTAGATGACTAGTCTGTTCAGGTTCTCGTTTTACAGAATTTTATATTTAGCTTTTTTTTTTCTTGGTGTATTACCCAGAACACTATTCAGCTGGCCCAGTAGCTCAAATGGTAAGTGCAGTGCACTTTCATTTGGAAGGGTCATAATTCAATTTCTGAGTTGACCAGGGCTGGATATGTTATAGAGGCAGTGTTCCTGAGTCCTGGGGGGGGGGGGAGGAATTGTGACTATTGTGTGAAGTGACCCTTAGAGGGCAAAGTAGAGGTTCATGGTTGTCATATTCTGAAAGGAGCCAGGTTACATGTCCTCTGGCCCAAGAATGTCACCTACACTGGTGCAGTTAAGTATTTATAGGGTGGAAATGGGAGAAGGTTATAGAATAGGGGAAAATCGCCAGGTAGTACAAATGAAGAACAGCATCAGATCCCAGCTTGATTTCAACTGTGCTGGAGGAAATAGGGCAGAAGAGACATGGGTCAAATAAAAAGATGTACATAATCCCATGCTTCAGATGCCAGTTGGATAGTTGTCTGATTTTTCATGTCTTGTTAATGCTGCAAAGGGTTGTATGAAATGTTTTTTCCCAGTGAAATAAGAGCTCTGCTGAATCAGATTGGGGATATAGGATGCACACACACATATGTGCCAATGTGTGAATTTGTTTTGCAGTCTAAGAAGAAGAAAATTGTTTTTTCTTGTTTCAATCAGTGCTAATTCCAAAGGAAAAGCCTCCCATTACAGTTGTTGGGGATGTGGGCGGAAGAATAGCCATCATTGTGGTATGTACACAATACATTTTCTAGTAAAGTAAAAATGTCTTCTTAAAATGGCGAGAGTTGGTATAGGGGGGAAAACTTTTTTGAGAAGAAGCTTATTGGCATTCAAATATTCCTCTTTATATACTGTAGCTCTTAAAGGTTGAACCTTGGTGTTGCCCATTGCACTACAGTTTGTTCACAGCTGGGAAGGATGAACTAATCAATCCCGTTTCAATCTGCATATGCCTATAGTAGCATGGATATGATTTTTTTGGTTAACTTTTTTTAATATGATTATATATAAAATACTGAAAAAAAACTCCCAACTTAGATATAAACACATAATTACAGCAGTAAATAATATAAAAGGGATATAAAAGTAAGACCATAAAAAATAGAAAATCCACACAGTGTATCCCAAAAATCTTTGATAGAGCAAAAGGAAAATCTCTTTAGAGTGCCAGCAAATAAGAACAATGTTTTCAGCCTTCTGAGGCTGACGTTATGATTGTTGCAGTTGTCTGGAACCTGCTGCCTCTGAGTAAGTGGAACTGATGTTTCAGCTATTGTGCTGTAAGGTCTGCAATTTCTTCTATATATAACGAACTCTCAAATCTGATGAGAGCACAGAGTTGCTTGAATGCCCAAGGGAGTGAAGGGAAGGGAGTGAAGCAGAATTGGAAAACTCGCTATGCTTTTCTTCTACTGTCCCCTAGAGCTGAGAGCCAAATGTACAAATCTAGCACATAAGATTGAATGCTTACCCTACCACACTTGCCAACAAAAGACTGAGTTTGCTAAATATGTTTATTAATTTATATTGTACCTTAATCTAAGGTGGATTACAATGTAATATATATATATAGTAATAAAAAACAAAACCCCACAGTATGTAAATAGCAAAATACAAAGAAGTCCAAGTGCTCAAAACTTCAATGAGCTGCTATCATAAGACTGAATAATGCTGCTTTAATAGTTAAACATATGCAAATTCTTCTGAAGGGACTGTGAGATTCTATGCAATAATTTAGCTACCACCTCAACTCAACTCATTTAATTAGTTGGCTTCAGATCTGATTTCAAGCGCAGTTTCTTCTACCATTGATCAGTTAAACTAGAAGGGAGTCTCATGTAGACAGCTGCACGGGAACGGGGACAACGGGAATCCCGCGGGACCTGCGGGGCATCCCGCGGGTTTCCCCTTCGGGTCGCAGGGATCCTGTGGGGACGCCCCCCTAGGGTCGCAGGGATCCTGTGGGGACGCCCCCTAGGGTCGTGGGGATCCTGTGGGGACGCCCCCTAGGGTCGTGGGGTTCCTGCGGGGCTGGATGTACTCAGTCGCGCGGCTCCTCTTCTCCCTACCTGCTCTGCTTGCAGCACAGAGCCGAATGGAAGTCTTCCCGACGTCAGCGCTGACGTCGGGAAGACTTCCGATCGGCTCTCTGTGCTGCAAGCAGGGTAGGTAAGGAGAAGGAGAGTAGCCTCGCGGCTCAAGTGACTACCAAGGGAGATGGGCGGTCCGCCCCGGGTGCAGCACAGCCGGCCAGGTCCCCTTACTTTTGTGGCACTTCCCCGACCAACCGACCGACAACAGCCCTGGTCCGACAAACCTCCCTGCCCTGTAGCCGCAAATCTAAATTACCTTCTTACAGCAGCTGTAAGAAGGTAATTTAGATTCGCGGTTAAGGGCAGGGAGGTTTGTCGGACCGGGCCTGTTCTGTTGTTGGTTGGGCGGGGAAGCGCCACGAAGGTAAGGGGGCAGGGAGAGAGAACGGGAGGAAAGGTGGAGTGGAGAGGAAAAGACGCTTAAGGGAAATGGGTAAAACTGAGGGTGGAGAAGGACGCTGAAAGCACTGGGGAAGATGGGGGGGTGGAGAAGGACGCTGACAGGACATGGGGAAGGTGGGGGGGAGAAGGACGCTGAAAGGACATGGGGAAGATGGGGGGTGTGGAGAAGGATGCTGAAAGGCCATGGGGAAGACAGAGGGGGAGAAGGACGCTGAAAGGACATGGGGAAGATGGGGGGGTGGAGAAGGACGCTGAAAGGCCATGGGGAAGACAGAGGGGGAGAAGGACGCTGAAAGGACATGGGGAAGACAGAGGGGGGAGAAGGACGCTGACAGGACATGGGGAAGATGGGGGGGAGAAGGACGCTGAAAGGAAATGGGGAAGAGAGAGTGGGGAGAAGACGCTGTCAGGGAAGAAGACAAGAGATGCCAGACTATGGTGGGAGCGGAGGGAAGAAGATGGGTGCCAGACCAATTTGGAAGGGGGGAGAAAGGGAGAGGCACAGTAACAGAGCAAATGGAAGACGCAGAGGGAAGAGAGACAGTGGATGGAAGGAATTGAATGAGAACATGAGGAAAGCAGAAGCCAGGCAACAAAGGTAGGAAAAGAATTCTATTTCTTTCTTTTTTTGCTTCAGGATAAAGTAGTATATTAGTTGTGTTGATAAAAATTTATAAACATTAGAGGCTCTGGTAGAAAGCCGTTTACAAAGTATGTATTCTTCCCAATTAATATTTCCAAATTAATAAAGTCTTTTTGCTTATTTGTAAATGGGTTTCTACCAGAGCCTTTAATTCAGTAGCATAATTAAATGAAATAACTATTTCTGAAGTTTATAGGGACGGGCGGGGACGGAGGGGATTCCTCGCGGGGACGGGTGGGGACGGAGGTGATTCCTCGCGGGGACGGGTGGGGACGGAGGGATTCCTCACGGGGATGGGTGGGATACCTCACGGGGACGGGTGGGACTTTGGAGGGGATGGGTGAGATTTCTGTCCCCGCGCAACTCTCTAGTCTCATGCCCTTTTGTGATGCAGAATTTCTAAGGACATAAAGATTTATTTTTAGTATTAGATAGCTAATTACTGTCTTTTTAATTTGGTGGTAAGAATACCTCTTTTTTTCATGTTTTTCCTTTGGAGAAATTAGTTTCTAAAGCTTTAGAAAGTGCTTTCTGACTGCTGTGGGTGGATGGCATTCAAAGGGCCAGTAATAATGCCACCTACACACATTTCATAAGTTTGGCTATGCGTGTTGAAAACTGTTTTTTCCATCATTTTAGTTAAATATGAAAAAATATTCTTTTTTTTTTAATCCCTTCACCCAAATTCTTTTACAGTCTTTAAGACTTGGCTTTCATTACAGGGGATCCCGTGTTGTATTAAAAATAAGAGGCAACTTGAACTGACATATTTCCTGTCCCTTCCAGATTTTGATGAGTTGAATTAGGGAACTTCAGGCATATGACGGTTTTTGTTTATTTAAAAGGCTTGATCTGAGGGGCGTTCAGTAATCTACCAGAGTATGAAAGAAAGTAATAGTCACTTTATATTCATTTTCAACTGAGGACATTTATCAGATCCAGTTTATGCTCCTTAATATGTTGAACCTGAAACCCATTGCTTCAGCCCTAAATCTACAATTAGATTGTAAAAACATTAGACTTTGCCTTAGTGAGATCATGAACATGTGCGTTAAAATCTCCTAGAATGAGAATACCAGGCTATTGGACTACTAAAAAACGTCTTCCCACTTTTCTCTAGCCAGACAAGGAGGGCAATAAAATATGTCCAAAATAAAGATGTTTCTGGCCTGACAATTTACCACAGATTTTGATATTGAACAATTTGCCAATCTCATTCCATAATGCCACAGTTCTCACTTAGTTTTGCTCTAATTTTTTTGTGGCTTTTTGAGAGAAGTAAACAAAAAGCTCTTATTTGTTGACTAGCCACAAATGAGATACATGGAGGGTCATTTTGTAAGGAGAACATATTTTAAGACACAAAGTAATGTGATTGACACATATACAGAATGAGTAAATTCGCCTCTCCCCCTTGCAATCTGTACAAAACTCTGCTGCACAATTCATCTTCTACCAACCTCGCTACGCTCATGTCACCCCTCTCCTTAAGTCACTTCACTGGCTCCCTATCTGCCATCGTATACAGTTCAAGATCTTATTGCTGCCCCTCAATATCTCTCCTCGCTGCTCTCTCCTTATACACCTCCCAGAGAACTCTGTTCCTCAGATAAGCCGCTCTTAGCATTACCCTTCTCCTCCATTGCCAATTCCAGACTTTGTTCCTTTCATCAAGCTGCCCCCTACGCCTGGATTAAATTACCCGAGTTTGTCCACCAAGCCCCTTCCCTTGTTTAAAAGCAGACTGAAAACCCACCTTTTTGATATATCCTTCAATCCTTAACCCTGCTCCAACCCAGCCCGCTAATTAACCGTTCCCCTTAACATCTTCCCTGTTTAGATTGTAAGCTCTTTCGAGCAGGGACTGTTTTCTTACTCTTTGTGACTCTGTGCAGCGTTGCTTGCATCTGGTAGCACTATAGAAATAATTAATAGTAAATTACCTCTAATAAAGGCATAACCAGTATAAATGTTCACATGTTACTAGTTGGTGCATACTTTGACTGTGGGATGCACCTGGGTGCAATTTGGGTGGAACATACATTTGTACTTATGTGCTCTAAAAAGATATACTGTAATTTACATGTGTTCTTACTAACATCTAGGCTCGAGGATTACACATTAATTTAAGGCACATTTTTAGCCATTTATGCTAGTATTTTACAAAGAAATGTGGGCTCCTGTTTTTCTTCTTTTTTTTTTTTTTTTTATATAGGCACCCTGTTATAAAATTATCCTTGTCGTGTCTATATCTAGTGTCACTCTATCCTCCTCCTAGCCTACAGCCAACATCTGGTGCAGTGACTCTTGGTTATGGTATTTGAGAATGCAGCGACGTGACTGAACCCACTAGTAGCTTGCCTTGAAACGTGGTTTAGAGTTCTGAGACAAAAGGCCTGTTCCATGTTCAGGTCAAAAGCCTTCCTAGCTTGGCATATTGGCATCAGAAGGATGCAGTGCTTGGTGGGTTTAATGCAGCCATTTGAATTTTATAATGGTTTAGCACTTAGCAGTAAGTCTGGGCATTGTGATATATTGATTTGAAATTCCTAAAATGTATGTTATCTCATCTAACAAGTTTCTCTGCATGACCTTCATATTTTTTTTAATTTTTTTTTTAAATTTTAAATTTATTAATTTTCCATTCTTACAGCAATTAATTCACATATAATATAATTAATTATTACATAACATTTGTAATTACAATCAATACATCATATCATAAATAATAAATCCCTCCCCTTTTTTCAATTCTTATTTCCAAAAATTATACAAAGACCTTCATATTTTTGATTTTAAGTCCATCTATTTGCCTGCTTATTCTCTTAGGATGACATTATCGATGATGTGGACAGTTTTCTGGCAGCGGCTGAGACGCTCAAAGAAAGGGGAGCCTACAAGATCTTTGTGATGGCAACTCATGGTCTTCTTTCCTCAGATGCTCCTCGGTTGATAGAGGAGTCTGCAATTGATGAGGTGAAGGAATTTGTGTCCAATATTCAGGCTCAGATTTAGTGTGTGTGTGTGTGTGTGGGGGAAGCTTAAGTACTGTGTGCTGTTGTATAGAAGCCTTGGGGCAGTTCCTGGGTCAGGGCTGCTCTAGGCAAACAGCATTCGTAATCGCTTGGGGAGGGGGGATTGATAATGTCTGCCATCACTCGACAGTGATGCCTGTTGTCTAAATGAAGTGAGGAGTACATACCACCTTCCAAATAGCTTGCGTGTGCGCTCTGGACTGTCATCACTGCATTGGTTGAGCTAGCAGCGTATCACGTGAACAGCAGACATGAAATGGCACAGGATCCTATGAAAGCTACAGTGAATTCACAGAGTTTGCTTTTCTTCTGTTTACAGCACTCGGGGGTTTGGGGGGCAGTCTCTAGTACCTTTTTTTTTTTTTTTAGTGACTTTATCTGTGTATTGTCCTATCATTATTTCTAGTGCAATAAGCACATCATTCTGAACACTTGGGTTGTGCATCTCTGATTGCGAGATCCTATGTAGAAAGCCTCATTTACGCTTTTCTGCTCTGCCTCCCATCCCTTTGGGCTGTACTATAATTCCTCAGTTTTACTCTGCACATGAGATTGTAGGAGCCTGTTTGTCCTGCCCTTTATTTTACATTTAATTTTGGGTTTTTATTCGGTCATGAGACTTTTCAGGGTTGCAGAGGCTCCCAATTTAGGGACATCTCTGGCTGCAGAGAACACAGACTCTGAGTGCAATAGTCTGTAGCCAAAGGTCAGCCTATATTAACAGTCCAGGGGCTCAGGCACTGTTCCCTTGGGAGCAGGGCTCACTCAAGGTTTTGTCCATAGAGAACTTGAGGTCAAGCTGAGTGGCCCCATGGCGTTTATTTTAACCAGAATTGGGTACTGACTGCATTTCCTCCCTCCCTCCCCTCAGCTTTGCGCATGAGTTTTGGTGGGGTTTTGAGGTCTCAGTCCAGCTGGTTGGACTGAGGGCAGCCTGAAGAAGCAAGCTATCCAGATCTCTAGGCTTGTCTGAGGCAGAGGTTTTCTGGCTGCGGTTTCAACCCTTTTTGCAGCTCCCAGCACCAGCATAGCATAGTGACAGTCTATGAGAGAAATTAGGGGGGGTCTTTAAAAGTGATTTTAAAGGTTTCTGGGGCTAGGGACAGGGTCCCCCACCTCAGAGGAGGAGCGTGGCGCTGTGGTTTAAGCTACAGCCTCAGCACCCTGGGGTTGTGGGTTCAAACCCCGCGCTGCTCCTTGTGACCCTGGGCAAGTCACTTAATCCTCCATAGCCCCAGGTACGTTAGATTGTGAGCCTGCCGGGACAGATAGGGAAATTCTTGAGTACCTGATTGTAAAATCGCTTAGATAACTTTGATAGGCTGTATATAAAATCCTAATAAACTTGAAACTTAAAATTGTGTTCCCTGAATTTTTGGCTCCCATGGGCTGTTTTTGTGCTAAAATTAAAAGCATCTATTTGCCTCAGAACACCTCCAATTTGGCCCAAAATCAATCTAGAACTCTAGGTGGACTCCTCAGGCTAGGATAACTACGGATTCATGTCAGATTTGCACTGGATGGTTGGCCAAGGACCATCCGTGTTCCACGTGTTGTGGAGCAGGGTGGGGAGCCACAGCCTTAGCTTCCTCTAGTCCCTTTGAATGTATGAGGTCCCTCTTGGATCAAGCTCCAGGTCAGAAATCTCAGCTAGAGCTGGGAACTGGTGAAAGGGCATCTCTGACAAAGCACAGCCATGCGTCTACCGTGAAACCCTGAAGTGACTAAAATGGTTAAGTGGCTGGAGGAGTTGCCGTACAGTGAGAGGTTAGAGAAGCTGGGCCTCTTCTCCCTTGAAAAGAGGAGACTAAGAGGGGGGGGACATGATCGAAACATTCAAGATAATGAAGGGAATAGTCTTAGTAGATAGAAACAGGTTGTTCACCCTCTCTAAGGTAGGGAGAATGAGAGGGCACACTCTAAAGTTAAAAGGGGATAAATTCCGTACAAACGTAAGGAAGTTCTTCTGCACCCAGAGAGTGTTGGAAAACTGGAATGCTCTTCCGGAGTCTGTTATAGGGGAAAACACCCTCCAGGGATTCAAGACAAAGTTAGATAACTTACTGTTGAACTGGAATGTATGCAGGTAAGGCTAGTCTGTTAGGGCAATGGTCTTTGACCTAAGGGCCGCTGCGTGAGCGGACTGTTGGGCACGATGGACCACTGGTCTGACCCAGCAGCAGCAATTCTTATGTACTTATGAACTACAGGGAGCGCCTGTCGGAGGTTTCTGGGTATCTTGGTCTGGCTTTTGCTCCAGAATTTATAAGCATGATGTATGAAGCTTACTAAATTACAGTGGTCACAGTGACTCCTTAGGGGTCATGATGGTGGTAGCACCAGGAATTATTTTCTCTAAGGATGCATTTTTTCAACAGCAGAGCCATGCACAAGATGCAGGGTGTATAGTCAGAAGAGGACTGGGTGAAGTGAATTGTGTATTTATGCCTTTACTGTCCCAGTCAGAGTCATCAGTATTGGGAGACTCAGCATTGCACCTGGAAGAGTCAGGTTCTGACTAGATGGCAGCCCTGGATTTCAGAAAGGATCCAACTGTGCGCAGGCTGTTAAAGCCATCGGCGCTTTTGGAGATTATTACTGAGTCTCTCCTAGAATTAAAGATAGAGCTTTCACTGACCTCTACTGCCCAGTGTTTGTTCTTGTGGAGCACCAAGGCTCAGGCCACATGTTTTCCCTGCCATCCAGATATTACCAATATGCTCAAAGACCACTGGGAGGTCCCGGAAGGGCCCATTTCGTGTGGCTAAGGCCATGACAAAACTTTTACCTGATGGACGCTGAGTTTCATCAGCTATTCAGTCCACCAAAGTTGGATTCCCTGGTGGTGCAGGTTACAAAGTGTACTTCACTCCCTATTGCAGAATGGTGTTGGAAGGATACACAGGACCACAGGCTGGACTTGGTCCTTAAGAGGCAATTTGAGGTCATGGTGTTGGGGTTGAAGGTAGCAGCAGTGTGTCACATGGGCTTACCATTCAAGGTTACATGATGCTCTGGGAGTAGGACAAAGCAGTGCAAGTTTTCTCGAACAATGCTACCACAGAACCTGATTGTAAACTGCTTATATAACCTTGATAGGCGGTATATAAAAATAAAACAAAATTCTGGAAGCCCGCCCTGTCGAATGTTCATTAGCCTGCTTGCTGTCTCGAGACATGTCTGTATTACCAGATACCTTGTATGTTTCTTCTGTCCAGTACAGTCAAGGATAGGGGAACCACCACTAGTGGGAACAGCCCATGGATTATCTTTCAGATCTCCAAGACTGCTGGTGGTGGGTCAGTAGAGTGGGCAGACTTGATGGGCTGTAGCCCTTTTCTGCTGTCATGTTTCTTTGTTGCGCTTGGGTAGGTGGCTTGTTCATTCCACCACATTATAGGATTAAGTGTTTAGATGTTTCATGATTATTTTGTGTTATATGTTGTGATATGAGCAGAACATACTTGTTTCAAGGGGAGAGTCCCTGTACCCCTCCCTGGTATGTTTTCTTTTCTAGGGCAGACCATCTGCTTTGATACAAACTGAGGAATTGCAGGACAGCCCAGAGGAATAGGAAGTGAAGCAGAAAAATGTAAATGAGGCTCTCTACATAGGATCTCGCAATCAGAGGTGCACAACCCAAGTGTTCAGAATGAGGTGCCTGTTTACTAGAGAGATTATCAGGGTAAGTTCCTAATCTTTCCATATTTCCCTCTACCCCTTTATGTTCCTTTTTTATGTTGTTAACTTTAGCTGGTTTCAGTATGAACAGGAAGAAAATGGTTGAGCTACAAAAACACAAACCAGCCATACCCCTTTTTTTTAATGTGCTGCTTTGTAGTTTCTCCAAGCATGACATTAGCCATACTGATAAGTCATTGTATCTAATTACATCATTCTAACTATAATATGTCAATATTCTCATACTTCTTTAGTTTGCATAACACTTCACAAGCTTTGTTTCTCCCAGAGGAGCAGCTTAAAGAAATGCGTATGTTTGGTATCATGTTTTTAAGTTTTGGTGTGAAACATTTAAAATGGTTGATGAATTTGACCCACAGGAGACCTTAACTCTGGCTGACTCTTACCTCTTGCCTCTTCTCTTTCACCAGGTGGTGGTCACCAATACCATCCCACATGAGATCCAGAAACTGCAATGCCCCAAAATCAAAACCGTGGACATCAGTATGATTCTTTCCGAAGCTATCCGCCGGATCCACAACGGAGAGTCTATGTCTTACCTGTTCAGAAATATAGGACTAGATGATTGATTTTGTTACCTGTAACAATTCAACCAAGGGCCATGCACTAGAGCATAATAACCTTCAGATTTCAGTAGGTCATACTCAAAATTTTTCTTCGATAAACAAGATATGAAGCTAGGCCTACGTAGTAATTGGGTTTGTTTAGGGGAAGGGTTGAAGGGAATTTTTGCAGGGTTTTTTTTTTTTTAAACAAAAAAAAAAAACACAACAAAAGGCAGCCTAGAAATCATCCTATTTGCTTTTAGTTTAAATGCACTAAACATACAGGGCTGAAAGCAAGGGATGAGCTGCTTCGAAAAACATTCCTCTTCCAAAGCTGCTTGCTGCCAGTGCTTTAAAAATCAAAGAAATGAAGTAATCTGCTGTATATTTTCAACTTGATCACCAAAAAAGGTGGCACTGTTGTACACAGTCAGTGAATTTTTGTAGAGATGCTTTTTTTGTAGAGAAGCATATGCAATATGTGTATTTATTTTCCTCAAAGAACAATAAAAGCTATTTGTTTTGTGTGAGGTCTTTTCTTTATTTCATTGTTTGTCGTCAGTGACGGTCAGTAACAAAAATGAACAATATTTGGGTATTAACCAGTTAGCGTGGGCTTTACGGTTCAGTAGACACGGGCCTAGTACACTATTAAACCAGCCACCACAGTAAAACTCTGCAGGAGCTGGACACAACAAAGGTGGGTCAGAGGAGTGACTGGTTGTGATAGTGGTGTACAAGGCTCATTCCATGTTAAGTAATCTAATTTTAGAAAAGTGCCTTACCTCACCAAAGAAACAAAGGCAGTCTGCCCATTCCCAGTAACCATGATCTCTTTCTGATTTTGATGAAACTGTGTATGCTGAATCTTCCATGACTCAAACTAACTTTGGTAAAGTTTAAGATTCACCAGTGGAATACTTGTGGAGATACAGCCTTCTGTTTGATACCATACTGCGACCATGTATAGCATCCCTTGCAGCTTTGAATCAAAATATTTCCTTGGTTATATAAGCAAAAGAAATGAAACTTGGCAATCTTACATAACTTTTTACAATCTATTCAATGGAACTAACGTGGATTTTCTTTTTCTTTTTTAACTGACGACATGTAAAAAGCCTTAGTGGGCCAAAAAAATGGATTCACTAAAAATTTCAAACTTACAATTTAAAAAAAAAAAAACAACCAACCCCATGGTGACACACATTATTTTCTTATCCATTATTATTATTACGGTACTCTGGACCTTTGTTGTCACTAAATACCTTCTTAATTGAAAATGTTTTTCTCTTATTTTTCTTTATTTTAAATTTTACAACAAGTGTACAACAATTTCATTCATTAATATACAATTTCACTTGAACTTCTACAATTTTCACACAATAAAAATTACCCTCCTCCCTCCCCTCCGAAACATATTTGTAATTAACTATCACATATTATAATAATTATATCAATCATTTTTATCCTTAAATTAAAAGCCCACCCACCCACCATACATATTTATAATTGGGGAAAAATATTAACTATTTATTATAATAATTTATTAATGGCCCCCATACATCCTTAAATTTATTAAAATATCCTAATGTTCTTTCCATTTCATACACATGACACACTGAATTCCACCAAAAACAATAATTTAATCTTGTGCAATCTTTCCAGTTATAAGTTATTTGCTGAATGGCAACTCCTGTTAAAATCATTAAAAGCTTATTATTATTAGAGGATATTTGATACTCGGCCCTCATAGACATAACAAATAAAATTGTGTCATATGACAGAGCTACAGGATTCTCCAACATACAATTTATTTGATCCCAGATTGATTTCCAAAAAGCATTAATAAAAGGACAATAATATAATAAATGATCTAAAGTTCCAGCCTCAAGATGACAATGCCAACATCTATTAGACTTAGAGCAATCCAATTTTTGTAAACGAACAGGGGTCCAGAGTGCTCTATGCAACAGAAAAATGTTTTTCAATCTTTTTAATTAACCAAATCGATCCACCAACTGAAGGCACTGGCCGCTGGTGCCATGGCATCCCTTGAGGCAGCAGCAACCCACATATGCTCACTTTTCATGAACTGAGCAAGTGTGAGGTATTAGACTAACATTGGCGGGTGGGAATGCTGCTGTTGACTGCCTTGAGGTGTGGCTTGGGGTCCCCCCTCTAGCTAAGGCATTTGATTTTAAAGTTGAGTGGGAGAAGAGTCAGGAAGAAGTGTGGAACAGAGGAAATGTCTGCCCACCCATTCTTTCTGTTTAGCTTTGCCACTATTTGGGAGTGGATGCTGTCTCTGCATAGAGGCAGAAATATGGAAGATGGGAACTATGGGCTGGTTAGTCTGATCTCAGTGGTGAGTGAATTAAAGAACTGCTCCTAAAACAAGAATGTGGATTGCAGGATTTAAAGCAACATGGTTTTACTAGAGGTAGTGTTTTTTTGTTTTTTTCCTGATTGGATGGCTAGAGTTGGTTCAAGGGAGAGCACTGGGTATGGTGGTCTTAGATTGCAGCAAAGCATATGACACAGTGCAGCATGGTTGACATAAATATACTGAGGCACCTTGGTCTGGGCCCTAAAGTGATTGGGTTAGAAACTGCTTAAGAGAGACAACAAAGGATAACATAAAATTATGTTTACTTGAAAGGGCTATACGAAGGGTGAGATGCAAGGATTTGTCCTTAGTTTGGTAATTGTGAGCAATATTGTTGAGTGGGTTCTTGGTAAGGTTTGCCCCTTAGTAAAATCTATTATAGGTTAGACATCCTGGAAAATGTGTACTTTTTACCAAGACTTACGTAATGCTAAATGTTGGGTCATGCTTTTGGACTTGCAGATACCCAGGGGAGAAGCATAGCAGTGGGGAGTGAGAAGAGCGGGAGCTGGGGTGATATAATCTAATGATCTTAATGTTTCCAGAGAGAAAAGGCAAAAGCCAGAAGGTTGATTGTGTAGGAAGAAGAATGGCCAGCAGAATAAAGGAGGTGATAAGGCCTTACTCTTTTAGGATCTTGCCAGGTGCTTGTGATCTGGATTGGCCACTGTTGGAAATGGGATACTGGGCTTGATGGATCGTCAGTCTGTCCCAGTATGACCTTTGTATAAGTCAATGGTGAGTCTTCAGTGTACAATTCTGAAGAGTACCTTCAAAAAGATTTAAATAGGATCAAGTTGGTACAGCAGATGGCTACTAAAACGATTAATAGTCTTGTCATAAAGCATATGGGTACAGACTTAAGATCTCCATGTGTATACTTTGGCAGAAAGGCAGGAGAGGGAAGAGACATTTAAATACTTCAGGGCATAAAAACACTAGAGATGAGTCTCATTTGGAAGGGAGCCCTGGAATAAGATGCTTAAAATGAAGGTGAAAGAGAGAGGAATAATCTAAGGAAAAGGGTGGCAGATGTGTGTGGGGGAGATGAGGACTTTTATCTGAATAGCAGAAAGGATTATAACGATATGAATGGACAAGCCATATGGTCTTTATCTACTGTCAGGTTTGTTTGGGGTTGGTTTGTTTTTTAAAGAAAAAAAAAGATTTAGTATTCAATCTTTTTATACCATTCTTGCATTTTTATTTTCAAACTCACAAAATAAACAAAGTACAAATTAAAATTTACAAGAACCTGCCTTTGTTCATTTAGGACCTGCCTTTGTTCATGAGTTTAACTAGGGTGCCTAAGCTTATGATCACAACTGCTGAGTGGGCTATTTGTAACGTGACTGGCGGAATATTCCCTGCTTGGTGTTGTGTGCTTCGTGTTTTTCACCTCTGCCTCATTAGGTGAATTTGTCCAGATCATCATTCATCTTTAGAGCGGCTTCTCTGAATGACTGACGCTGGATAAATGGCTGCATGCTTCATTAGGAATGAGTCCAGGCTTCAAAAACAGAAGATGCAATAGACGGTAGTTTTCTTGGTGGTTTTTTGTTGGGTTTTTTTCCTGCAGAGCAAAGAATGCTCAGGCTTTATGCACAAAATCAAATTCTAAAAGTAGCTTCCAAACAGGTTTGTTTGTTTTTTTTTAAATAAATAAAACTTGCTCCTCGAAGTGGCTCATCTACGCAAACTTTTTTCCATGTTCTGTAGAGGGGAAATCTAACTCAGTAAGTCAGACACTGGGTATTTTGGTTTCTTAAGTCACTTGTATTACTACCAAGTCTTTTGAAAAGTAAACAGCACAGATGTGATGTTGGAGTTATATAAACTCTATAGCAGTGGTCTCAAACTTGCGGCCTAGGGGCGCCAGCTACTATTTTGAGGCCCTTGGTATGTTTATCATAATCACAAAAGTAAAATAAAACCGTTTCTTGATCATATGTCTCTTTAGCTATAAATGACAATATTATGATTAAGACTTAGCCAAAAGGAAAGATTTATAAACTATAAAGAGTTTTACCTCATGCAAAATTGTCATTTCTTTAATAAGACATTAACTATTTTTTTCTGAGGCCCTCCAAGTACCTACGAATCCAAAATGTGGCCCTGCAAAGGGTTTGAGTTTGAGACCGCTGCTCTATACCAGCCTTGCACAACTCAAAAATGGTCCAGGGTTGCACCGAAAGTTAGAAAATGTAGCTTGGGCCACAGATTGCATCAAATTTACAAGAAAAAAAATGAAGGTGGCAAACCTCAATATTTTCAAGAGAGTGCCAATTAAAAACATGTAAGAAAGTATTAGATAACTAAATTTAATAATGTTAACTTACCAAAAGCATGACAAACTGCTACATTTGTACTTCTTCAATGGACCCTTAATGCGAGATGTTGCATCTCATGTTGCCAACTAGTTTTTCAAATTCTGGAGTCATATTTGATGCAGGTGAAGCCTCTCCCCAGCTCCTCCCAGCATTGTAATTGCTGTAGCTGAGGGGATGCTGGATCTGATCATGTACCAATGAACTCAGCTAGTAGTTTTGAAAGTCGTGAAAAAGATTTGCAGTAGCACAGTGTACAGAAAACCAAGCCAGATTTATAGCTTTTCATGCATTCTCTAACAATCTATGGAATGCTCATTTTTTTAAAATCCCCCTTGTTCTGATGAGACATTTTGGGAAACAGGACACCCGCCAAACGCTGTTCTACTAGTCTAACTTGCCAGCAGGCAGAGGCAACGGCAAAGTGTGAGAGGAAAAGGGTGGAAATAATCGGAGCCGATCGTAGGGCATGACTCCACAACAGACCCTCAGGCGGCTAATCGGCTGCTGGCTCGAAGAAGGTGCAGGTGATCTGTGGGCTGCAAGCTGCTGCCTCGCCTGCCTGGGGAAAGATGGCCACCCGCGTCCCCTTATCGCAGCTGGAGACTGAGATTGAGTGCTGCCGGGCGGAGTCTCAGTGGGAGAAGCTGGCAGCACTGGCGTGGCAGCTGAGCTCCCACGGGCAGGAGGGCGGAGTGAGAGCCGTATCAGGCCACCTAACACTAAGCGGTTAACAATTGAAAAAATTGTGCAGGGTTGCTCTATATGCAAATAAAGACTTTACTAGTGTAGCTGTGGAAAATAAATCTGAACTTTGGCATAAGTAAAGCTCATGGTCCAATGTTTCCCTTGAACATATAGTTTTATTTATATTCTGCCTTTAAACAAGGCAGATTACAACCAAACATAATTTAAAAATAACAAAACAAAACATGTCAAAAAACATCAGAATTGCCAATTCATAAAAAAGGCATCAACCACCATACTTCATCTTACAAAACAGATGACCCTTTAACAATTTTTTTACATTTACACAAATCTTTTTGTTGCTTGACGTATTCTGGCAGCCTGTTCCACTCGGCAGGTCCCACACGTAGGAAAATCCTAGATCTCATAGTTTGTAAACATAATTTCCTATGAGTTGGAATAACCAAATCACAACGCCCAGAAATTCCACCTTGTGCTATAATACTGGCCATGTCAACAAAAAGGCTATTCAAATTGCAGAGGGACCTTTTGTTCTTGTATCAGGTGGAAGACATCAGCAACCTGACCCAAAGACCACAGAGTGGCTATTAAATGTTGAGATAAACTTGTGATTTAAAGCCTGAAGTATGTTGCATGTCATGTGACAGGAGGAGGAAGCAGGCATGTTCCCATCCTAAAACACTTTTCACAGTACATTGAGCCGACGGAAACATAGCATCTCACAATCCATCATCAGATCCTTGAGATCTTAAATAAAGGATTGCAAAAAAGCATGATCTCGGAGAAATATTCCACGGGAGTGCCCAGAAACAGACTAATAAAGTAGCTGAAAGATGTTCTTCCCTTGTCCTATTATGCACTAGCATTTTATAGCTTTAAAGAACGGAAAACCATCTGGAAATCACCACCTCATCTAATGATCTTTGTATGACCAAGCACAATAGGCAGTGAAATTGCCACTCAAAGAACTAGGCTATCTATTTTCAGAAACAGATAACAAAGGCCCCCTTTTATGAAGCCACGCTAGGTGGGTTTTTTTTAGCGCTGGCTGCGGCGATAAGAGCTCTGATGGTCATAGAATTCCTATGAGCGTTGGAGCATTCACTGCCATGGCTGGCAATAAAAAAAAGTCTAACACGGCTTCATAAAAGGGGGGGGGGGGAATTTCCTTATCACAACTGAGATTTTGTCAGTCTAGTAGTTCTAAACCAAGTAAAGCTGTAAAGGAATCTGAGTTTTGGTTCAATGCATCCCACTTCCTAAGGGATTTACCCAATTGGTCATAATTTTATTTACTATACTCTACTGTTAATATGTTTTGAATGCCTCGGAATATGTACCATTCCAGCCATAACTTTCAGAAACATCCATTCTTGTGTTGGGTTACAGGTTAACAGAGGTAGCTGACTGCACTTTGTTACTCGAAGCTCTGAGTAATATATTAACATGTTGCTTCAAGCTCAGCTGGTTAAACTTAAAATGGCCTATCAAGATTGAAACCAACAACTGCAGGGACTGAGCAGGAAGTGACATTTACAATTAAGCACTAACGAGGAATATTCTAAATGAGAGGTTTACTTAAAAGCAGCAGTGAGCTTCTTTTTACTACTAAAGTTAATTTTGTGGTCAATAATTGGCTGGGAAATGGAACGAATATATTTGCCTGGTCTATATTTTAAAATATAGACCAGTACAAGTTTTATTTATAAAAAAAAATTATTACTTGCTACATCCTACTATTCTGAGTGAGTCACACTATAAAACATACGTAATGTCTACACAAATGCATGACGTCATACAACTATATATCATCATTGGCCATCTCTTGTTGACGTAACCACAAATAAAAAGTATTTCTGCGGTCAAACTATTGGACCGTTCTTATGCTGCAAAATACAAAACTTTATCAGCCAAAATATCTCTGGCATAAAACCGTTTCCACCTGCTTTCTAAACTGAACCAGATTGTTAACATTTCGCACATCAGCTAGAAGAGCTTTCCATAGTATCGCTCCCTACGCTGCTAGCATCGACTGGCAAAAACTTATTAGCCTCACATTTTTTTTTACAGATGGCACCTCCAGGCACAAAAATCTCAGAATGTAAAGACCTAACCAGTTGATGTATTTGAAACAAAGATCTAACCACGGTGGGGCCATCATCCTTAAGGGCCTTCAAGTGATGGGTAGCCAGTGGAGCTCGTTCAGATTTGGAAGCCTGCATAATCACTCCTTCAAAAAACAGTGCTCCACACTTTATCACCAAAAATACAGATGGACTGCTGCTTAAGCCACACTTCTTACATGAAGTTGAGTGAAAGAGATTGATAATGGATCTCAAGCGCTCACTGTTACACTGCCACTAGAACAAGTCCCAGCGTGCAACATACTTGTGAGCTATGATCGGTCCTTTAAGCTGCGTCAAGTGTGCATTAGTGCATACCGCAGTTTAGTAAACGAACCCCTAAGTCACTTAGAGATTCATTTATAAGTTTATAGCATTTGTAATGGGCTATACTGACTTCCTGTTTAACGACTTTGAGGAGACCCCTCCCTCCCCTTTAATTGTGGTCTGCTGTTGCCTGGTAATGATTGTTATAGCTGTTATTATGCCTTTTGTTTCCCTTTATAAATTTCTTTCTGGCAAAACTTCTGTAGAAAATTCTTGTCTGTGGAATTTGTGAAATTTATAGATAGAATATCAGGCAGCATTATGGGGAACAATCTATATATATAAAATCGGAAGTATGTGTGTGTGTATGTGCCGCGATCACGCAAAAACGGCTTGACCGATTTGAACGAAACTTGGTATGCAGATCCCTCACTACCTGGGGTGATATGTTCTGGGGGTCTCGCGGCCCACCTGCACATGTGGGCGGAGCTACAAACAGAACAACAGATTTCACCCATTCATGTCAATGGAAAAAAAGTAAAAAGCTGCCATTCTCACAGTAATTCAAAAACGGCTTGACCGATTTGAACGAAACTTGGTATGCAGATCCCTCACTACCTGGGGTGCTATGTTCTGGGGGTCTCACGGCCCTCCTGCACACGTGGCCGGAGCTACAAACAGAAAATCAGATTTCACCCATTCATGTTAATGGAAAAAATGTAAGAAGCTGCCATTCTCACTGTAATTCGAAAACGGCTTGACCGGTTTGAACGAAACTTGGTATGCAGATCCCTCACTACCTGGGGTGATATGTTCTGGGGGTCTCGCGGCCCACCTGCACATGTGGGCGGAGCTACAAACAGAACAACAGATTTCACCCATTCATGTCAATGGAAAAAAAGTAAAAAGCTGCCATTCTCACAGTAATTCAAAAACGGCTTGACCGATTTGAACGAAACTTGGTATGCAGATCCCTCACTACCTGGGGTGCTATGTTCTGGGGGTCTCACGGCCCTCCTGCACACGTGGCCGGAGCTACAAACAGAAAATCAGATTTCACCCATTCATGTTAATGGAAAAAATGTAAGAAGCTGCCATTCTCACTGTAATTCAAAATCGGCTTGACCGATTTGGACGAAACTTGGTATGCAGATCCCTCACTACCTGGGGTGATATGTTCTGGGGGTCTTGCGGCCCACCTGCACACGTGGGCGGAGCTACAAACAGAACATCAGATTTCACCCATTCATGTCAATGGAAAAAATGTAAAAAGCTGCCATTCTCACAGTAATTCAAAAACGGCTTGACCGATTTGGACGAAACTTGGTATGCAGATCCCTCACTACCTGGGGTGATATGTTCTGGGGGTCTCGCGGCCCACCTGCACACGTGGGCGGAGCTACAAACAGAAAATCAGATTTCACCCTTTCATGTCAATGGAACAAATGTAAAAAGCTGCCATTCTCACAGTAATTCACAAACGGTTTGACCGATTTGAACGAAACTTGGTATGCAGATCCCTCACTACCTGGGGTGATATGTTCTGGGGGTCTCGCGGCCCTCCTGCACACGTGGGCGGAGCTACAAACAGAAAATCATATTTCACCCATTCATGTCAATGGAAAAAATGTAAAAACCTGCCATTCTCACAGTAATTCAAAAACGGCTTGACCGATTTGAACGAAACTTGGTATGCAGATCCCTCACTACCTGGGGTGATATGTTCTGGGGGTCTCACGGCCCACCTGCACACGTGGGCGGAGCTACAAACAGAAAATCAGATTTCACCCATTCATGTCAATGCAAAAAATGTAAACAGCTGCCATTCTCACAGTACATCAAAAACGGCTTGACCGCTTTGAACGAAACTTGGTATGCAGATCCCTCACTACCTGGGGTGCTATGTTCTGGGGGTCTCTTCACCCAAGAATTTATATGTTCTTGCTCCTGGAGGTGAAACTAAAAATGTTGTTTCTAATCAAGTTTTGTGTTAGTTTATTGTATTCATTTTGTCAAATATTTCACATTATAATTTGAATATTGTACTTTTTATAAAGCTGTAAAAAAATAATTTCATTCACCACTATAAAGTATCTTTATTTGAATCCATTTACAGTGTTATTGCTATAATTAAATACCCGTGCAACGCCGGGTCATCAGCTAGTTACTTATACTTATGGGGAATTCAGGAGACACCTAAAAACATCTGTTCCTGAAGTACTTAGGCAGTTGATTTTGTACAATCTTTCCCACAATACACTAGTTTTAACCTGCCAGTTCTACTCAATTTGTAGCATTTTTAATCATTGTAAACCGCATAGAACTTCACGGTCCTGCGGTATAGAAACTGTTTATTATTATTATTTCCAAGGTCCTTCATTCTCCTATTCTCTGTAAATGTTGTTTTTATAATGGGCAAAAAGGTTTTAATATTTTAAGCCGATGATTAATTTGCTTAGCTGGCCCTAAGGGTACTCCTACTTCTGTAAAAGACCCCAGCTAGAGCAAAAGCAAACCTAGGCTAGTTCAGATACATAGAGCAATCATGTTTTTTTTGTTGAGAAATTTGATGAGCTGATCAAAAGCGAATTACAGGAGTGGCCTAGTGGTTAAAGCCACAGCATCAGCACCCTGAGGTTGTAGATTCAAACCCACGCTGCTCTTTGTGACGCTGGGTAAGTCACTTAATCCCCCCCCCCCCATTGCCTCAGGTACATTAGATAGATTGTGAACCCACCAGGACAGACAAGGAAAAATGCTTGAGTACCTGAATAAATTCATGTAAACCATTCTGAGCTCCCTTGAGAGAACTGTATAGAAAATTGAATAGTGTGAAAAGTTTCAGCCTCTGATAACCAGAGCTGGTATTGTGATGTCATAATGCCTCATTCTACCAATAAAAGCCAACCTCATCAGTGATGTCACAATGGCTTCATTGTCTTATACTTGGCTCACTTTTACTACATTTTGATTTCTAGAGTGGTCCAATGGTCAAAGCTACAGCCGCAGCACCCTGAGGGTTGTGGGTTTAAGCCCTGCACTGCTCCCTGTGACCTTGGGCAAGTCTCTCAATCCCCCATTGCTCAAGGTACATTAGATAGATTGTGAGCCCACCGGGACAGATAGGGAAGATGCTTGAGTACCTGATTGTAAACCACTTAGATAACCTTGATAGGCGGTATATAAATACTTAAAGAAAATAAAAACAAGATAAGAATCGTAACAAAGGGACTACAGGTCAGATTCTGCAAAGGACTCTGTTATCAGGCGCCGTTCATGTGTCAATCATGCAACGGCGCCATTTGCAGAATTGCAGCTACATGAAATGTAGTCCAAGGATTTAAAGGCCTACATGTCTGGCGTCTTAAGGTACCTAAGGCCACTTCTGGCATTGATCACGCCTACAGCAGCCTTAGGTGTTGTAAATGGCCTCCTTGGGAGAATGGCTCTGGTTTTGGAGGCACCTTCACTTTTTAACGGGGTCTTATATACTGGATCATTCCCCAAGGGGACTCAACCCCTTTAAGTTAATAATACAGAATAATGAATATTAACATTTATCTATTTAATTAGAGAAATTCTCCAAGAGACATCGTCTTTCAACTATCTGTTAAGAATTTCTTAAAGATACGTTTTCAGAATTTTTCTGAAATGGGTCAAAGATAAAGAAGTTCTAATAACTGAGGGAAGATCATTCCAAACTTTCACCATAGTATATGCCAAGGAACGTGAGACTTTACCTAAAGTTTGAATCCCTCTAACAGAAGAAAATTCTAATTTAAATGTATGTATATTCCTAGTAGACTGAAGACGATGCAAGTTAAAAGAAAGAGGGAAAAAAAATCCCATATAAACAACATTAGTACACTTAAACTGAACTCTCCAATACATCGGAAGCCAATGCAATGTTCTGAATAAGCTGTAATCTCTTCATATTACATTTGCTTAAACCGATGTAAAGGGAATTAGCGTAGTCCAAATATGCTAAAACTATAACCTGGACTAAAATAACAAAGTGATGCTGATGAAAGAAACAACGAACCCTCCTTAGCATCCGTAGACTCAGAAAACACTTTTTAGATACGTTATTAATTTGATTAGTCAAAGAGAGGGTAGAATCTAGAACAAATCCAAGAATTCTAGATGAAAATTCTATCTTTAAAAAATCACCCGAATTTAATCTAAGGTAGGACCAAACCATAATAGTTTGGTTTTAGTGTAGAAACATAGAAAATGATGGCAGAAAAGGGCTATAGCCCATCAAGTCTGCCCACTCTACTGACCTACCTCCCATAGTCTGTTCTCCTAGAGATCCCACTCCTAACGACCCAACTCCTTAACTCTACCCTCTTAGGGATCCCACATGGGCATCCCATTTACTCTTAAAATCTGGCCCGCTGTTGGCCTCGATTACCTGTACCGGAAGCTTGTTCCAATGATCAACCACTCTTTCGGTGAAGCAATAACTTCCTGGTGTCGCCATGAAATTTCCCGCCCCTGTCATTTAACTTCATACACACAACAGAGGCCCATTGGGTTTTAATCGATGCAATCAATTACTGTGCTAATTGAACCAATTAAAACAAGTTAGACGGCATTAAGATACCTAATGCCGCTTAACGTATGGCTCCGTTATTAGAATCTTGGCCCTACATGTCTCAGTCATGTGAGAGTACAGGGAATATGTAAAATAGATTAAGGCCCAATAATAAGACCATTTTCCTTTTCTTTTCCGTTGATTGCCATTAGATTTATTTCATTAAAAATATTTGACAGAAAGCTATTTGATGTTGTATGATGCTCAAGTTATTCGTATGCAGCTGTGGATTAACTTTGTATTTTGGGAATGAAACAAAAAAAATCCATGGCCAGTGTCGAGAGAGAGAGAGATGAGCCCTCCGAACGCCTTTCCACAGGCATTTTGGATCTGAATCGGATCTCAGGAAAAGTGAGGTCATTCTCAGTCTGTTCCTCCTGACCTGGAGACTGGTTCATCCTGGTTTTTACCCAGTGCAACTGCTGGATATGAAAAGCTAATGAGAGAGGAGTTGAAAGTCCAGGTCAGTTCTTGTCATCTTAACGTTCTCCAAAACCAGTTCCCTGCTCTACCAAAACCCGAAGGTCCTCGCAAGCTTCTCAGCTCCCGCATATTTGCTGGTTTCCTAGCAGGGATACCTGTAATCTATTTGCATGACTTGGTAAGCTACTGGTTGCAGTTTGTACTTTGAAGCACTTCTCTCCACTTGAATGCCTTATTGGAAGAAAAGGCTGTGCCCATCTGGCTTAATGATCAATTCCTCCAGCTGACTGGCTATCTTTTATCCGCAAGTAGACACCGTATAAGTCTCTGCTCTCAGTAGAAGAGATGAGCAGCGAGGGCCATGGCAACCAATTCCACAACCAGCCTTTTCAACCCAGAGCAGACCTTCAACATTTCGGATATAATTGTCATCGTGGCGTATTTTGTGTTGAATGTGGCAGTCGGAATATGGGTAAGAATGTGTTTTTGGTTGCTCCCTTTTGATTTCTTTTTTTTTTTTTAAAACAGCTTGTTTCTCCATTCTGGATTTATTTAAAACTTGTTTCCAAATGTCCATCATGCTTCTATCATCATAAGATCTTTGATTTTTTTATTTTTTCTTTCAATTTGGCAATTTTCACATTTTTCACACTTGTATAAAGTAATGAGAAGTCTGATACAAATATTCAGACTGGTGAATTAATATAGTACCCTTCTCCCTCTGTAGTCGCTGTGATAGGGGATTAACAGAACCGCAAATACTGAAAAACCGCAAATAACTTCTTTTATATGTTATTTGCTGTTTTCTATTAAAAACCATCATGAATATGGAGAAACCGTGAATAACATAGTGGGAGACCTGGTCTGTTCCTGAAGGAGAGGCAAAACATGGTGAAGAAAGTGTTGCAAATCTGCGATTTTCTCTGTAAACGCATGGAATCAGCGATTTCTGTATGCAGGCTAATGTAATTTGGGGGGGGGGGGGGAGGAGCCAGCAAGCTAAAAACCATGAATAATCGAAACCGCGAATGCTGAAACCGCAAATACGGAGGGAGAAGTATAATGGGGGATGTCCCAGGTGATTAAGAGCACTGAAGACATTTATGAAGAGCAGGGAGACAATTAATTGGCAACAAGAATGCTTCCTCCTTTTTCTCTCTGGATTACTTGATGCTACGTTAAAATAATAGTTGAACTTTTTGACTGAGAAAGTTCAATTACATTGTTGTTTTCCTGGCACTGAATGAGGGGAAGCCCTTTTGAGTTAGGCCTCAAGTCAGACCGCCTTGTGGTTTGTTTTGGGGTTTTTTTTGAGGGGGGGGGGAGTTCCTGTGGTTTGAAGATTCCTTCTTAAAAGCTCACACATCACCTGAAATTCCCATGCTTATAGCTGGGGAACATAGAAGCTTCTATCTAAGTCAGACCAGGAGCAGGGAAAGCTCCATGCTGAGAAATAACTTTCTGGTGACTTTTTTTTTTTTGCATTTTTATACACTTCTGCGCCGAACTGCATCAGAACAAAAGATTTACTGCTAGATTACTGATAAATGTAAATGAAATTCATTAGTATAATCTGCTTTCTAGAAGTATGCAACCTTTGTTAGGCACAGACTATAAAAATTAACACATGCAGCTTGATTAATGTGGTGAAAGCCACAGTGAAGGGCCAGAAGAACCGTGGGAGGTCCCTGAGCCTTTGTCTGTGGGAGACAGGCCGAGACAGATCATGCTTGTTGCAGGTTTCCGGGTCTTGCTGCGTCTTGTCAGGTAGAAATTGACATTTCAGCCATCATGCCGTGGCTTTCTTTAGGGTATGCTCTGAAGTCTGCAGTGTGACTTTGGAATCACTGACCTGATTGGGAACAGGGCAGTCCACCAATTTGAATTTTGGTGGGAAAGTTCATAGAATGGAAAAGTCCCTGGTAGGTTTAAAGATTGTTCTCCCCGTGGCACTGGGTAACTTGTTGCAGGCTTCCGGGTCTCGCTGCATCCTGTCTGGTAGAAACCAATGTTTCTGTGGACCGCCCTGTTCCCAATCACTTCGGTAAACCCACTATTTACAAAGCCCAAATGCAGGCTTCAGAGCATACCCTGAAGAAAACCACAGCATGTTGGTTGAAATGTCAGTTTCTACCTGCCAAAGACGCAGCGAGACACGGTAAAAGATTTATTTGATCTGAGGAGAAACCAAAGTTTATCCGTGGTGGTATAGAGTGAACTAATGACATTCCCCTGTGTCTCTTCACATCTTCCTAGCAAATATGATAAGAAAATAAGAGCTGCCATACTGGGACAGGGTTCATAGACAACGGCGCGAAAGACAAAAGTGTGCGCCGACATTTGAGCGCAGCGCGCGCCGCCGCGCCGCTCTAAATTACAGTTTTTAGGGGCTCCAACGGGTGGTTTTGTTGGGGAACCCCCCCAGTTTACTTAATAGACATTGCGCCGGCATTATGGGGGGGTTTGGGGGGTTGTAACCCTCCACATTTTACTGTAAACTGAACTTTTTCCCTAAAAACAGGGAAAAAGTGAAGTTTTCAGTAAAATGTGGGGGGTTACCCCCACGCCCCCCACAACGCGGCGCCCCGTTGGAGCGCTAAAAACAGTCATTTAGAGCGGCGCGGCGGCGCGCGCTGCGCTCAATTGTCTGGGCGCGCCTTTGTCCCGGCGCGCTTTTGACCGGACACCCTGGGACAGACCACAGGTCCTTCAAGCTCAGTATCCTGTTTCCAACAGAGGCCAACCCAGGTCACAAGTACCTAGCAAGATCCCATAGAGTAAAACATTTTTCATACAGCTTATCCTAGGAATAAGCTGTGGATTTTCCCACTTCCATCTCAATAATGGCTTATGGATTTCGCTTTTAGGAAATTATCCAAACCTTTTTTTTTTATTTTTTTTTTTTTAAACCCCACTAAGCTAACTGCTTTTACCACATTCTCCGGCAACGAATTCTAGAGTTTTATATGTTGAGTGAAGAAATATTTTCTCCTATTTGTTTTAAATCTATGATGCCCTTTTCAATATATGGAAGACTTTGGTAGGTGATTGAGTTTTCTGACTGAAGAAAGGACTTAACGTTTATAATCTGCAGCAGTAAATGCTGTTGCCCCCCTCATTTCTGGTTCTTTCCAGTCCTCATGCAGGGTGAGCAGAAACACACTGAGTGGCTATTTTCTGGCTGGCAGGAACATGACATGGTGGCCGGTGAGTACACGCTTCTTAAGCTCATAGGAGACGTAAGACTAAGACTTTCTCTCTGGCCTACCAGCTGTACACATAGAGCTTATTTGTTTCCCTTCCCAACCCTGGGGGGTTATATCTACAAGAGGTTCCTAGATAGGACCCCCCAGTAAATGGAATGAATGTTTAAGCAAACTCATCTTAAATGCTTTTTCTTATCAAACTTTTAGAAGATCAGTTAAACTTATCATTTTGATAAATTTGTTTGATTCTAGACCCTCTTTGATGTATTTCTGAACGCTTTTTGTAACTCCGCTGTTTGTATGCAATCTCTTTTTTGCTGTAAACCGTTTTGAACTATTTTGAGGTACTGCGGTATATAGAAAGTTGTTATTATCACTGTACACACCTGGTCCCTCGGGTTTCAGATGGGTGAGACCCGAAGAAATGTGTGTTGTTGGAACAGCCAGGTCTTTTGGGTGGCATATGCTACACTGTCTCTAGTTTGAGTTCCACATTAAGGTCCTTCTACTTTCTGGAGCAACTGGGTTTGTGGATGTTGCTGAGATCGTGTTCACAGTTCCTGGGCCGAGGGAATCAGGGTCATTGCATAAGGGCGACACCTAATGGCTTGATTTGGTTCTAGAAAGATCCCCTGTGAATTTTGCCTGACTGAAGACTGTCTCTTCAATGACTAGACTAGTTGTGTTGGAGGGAGGGAGGGAGGGAGGGAGGATAACAAAGGAAGAATCTCCAGGTAGTGCTGAAAAGGTTAAATCCCTGTCTAGTAATGATGGAGCTGCAAGTATAAATAAGGAGGAGGAAATGGAGGTCTTTTACTACTACTATTAATTATTTCTATAATGCTACCAGATGTACGCAGCGCTGTACAGAGTCCCTGCTCAAAAGAGCTTACAATCTAAACAGGCAAGACAGACAAACAGGATGTCATGGATACAGTTAAGGGGGAAGGGTTAATCTGCTGGCTGGGTTGGAGGGCAGAGGGGAGTACAGGACAATCAAGCCATTGTGACATCACTGATGAGGTTGGCTCTTATTGGTGGAATGAGGCATTATGATATCACAATCTCAGCTCTGCTGCCCAAAGACTGAAACTCTTCACCCTACTACTATGAATTATTTCTATAGCGCTACCAGACACACCCAGCGCTGTACAGAGTCCCTGCTCAAAAGAGCTTACAATCTAAACAGGCAAGACAGACAAACAGGATGTCATGGATACAGTTAAGGGGAACGGTTAATCAGCTGGCTGGGTTGGAGTGCAGAAGGGAGCACAGGACAATAAAGCCATTGTGACATCACCGATGAGGTTGGCTCTTATTGGTGGAATGAGGCATTATGACATCACAATCTCGTTCTGCTTCCCAAAGACTGAAACTCTTCACACCAGTATTATGAATTATTTCTATAGCGCTGCCAGATGCACGCAGCGCTGTACAGAGTCACAAAGAAGAAAACAGTCCCTGCTCCAAAGAGCTTACAATTTAAACAGCTAAGACAGACAAACAGGATGTCATGGATACAGTTAAGGGGAAGGGTTAATCAGCTGGCTGGGTTGGTGGACAGAGTAGGGTTATGGATTGTAGACTATATCAAAAAGTTGGGTTTTCAGTCTGCTTTTAAACAAGGGAAGGGACTTAGCGGAAAAACTCAGGTAGTTTATTCCAGGCATAGGGGGAAGCTAGATGAAAGGAACGGAGTGCGGGAGTGCTCTGATCAGTAGCTAAATCTTTGCTGTACTGTAAATTTCAGTTAGACTTGGGGCTGAAAAAGGGGTGAGGCTGCTTCATCTACCCTAGATTTAATAAAATTGGGAACCCAAATTTTGACTAGTGTGCAAATTTGAGCTTGCAAGTTAGAGTAGTTGTAGTTGCACACCTAACCTAATTTTTAAATTAGATGCCAGTTGGCCTTAAGTACCAATAATAGCCCTTAAATTGCACTAGTCTATACGCTATAGTGCACAGCTGCAAAGGGGGCATGCACGTGGGCATGTTTTGCAGTGGCGCACGTGACATGGCATAAGTGTTTGTGCCTGAAGCTGGTGCACTTTCTTGAATTGATCTCATAACATATGACAAATTTGGATACACAATCTTGGCATCCTGTATAAAACCTCGAGCATGCATGCATGAATGCATGGCGCATGTTCTTATCAGCGGAGGACGTTCATTTCAAAATGTTGGCCTATGCCTATTAATTACCAAGCTCTCAAAAAAAAAAAAAAAAAGCAAGCAGACAAACAACTTTGTAAGGTTTTTCTTTTTTTGAGAGTGGAGCATTAATTGCCAGGAGCACATTTGGGTTGAGGGACTGTGGCAGGGACATGCCTGTCGGCCTCTCTTCTCTAACCCCTTTGTCCTTTGCATCTCCAGATCGGAGCCTCTCTCTTTGCCAGCAGTGAAGGTTCAGGGCTCTTCATTGGACTAGCAGGGACAGGGGCTGCTGGAGGAATCGCTGTAGCAGGCTTTGAGTGGAACGTAAGTATCTCTCCACAGTGACCAGTTCCACACAGTACAGAGAAGAGAGATTGCTGTCACTGACTGCAATAGGGACCTTGAAGACACTGCAGGGTGTGCAGCTATTTTCAGTGTGACAAAGCTGTGGTCTTAGGAGACTGGATGTCTCGAGCAGGTTTCTAACTCCAGGTGGTGCAGTGGTTAAAGCTACAGCTTCAGCACCCTGAGGTTGTAGGTTCAAACCCACACTACTCCTTGTGACCCTGGGCAAGTCACTTAATCCCCACATTAGATAGATTAGGTAACATTAGATAGATTGTGCGTCCACCAGGACAGACAGGGAAAATGCTTGAGTAACTGAATAAATTCATGTAAACCATTCTGAGTTCCTTGGGAGAACAGTATAGAAAATTGAATAAATAAATAGGTACATTGTTTTTTTTTTCAGCCTCGTTGGTGCAGTCTACTCTCCCTTGCCAATGTTATCAGTGCTGTGTGCAATTTAGATAAATCAACTGCTTTTCACCCTTTCCATAAAGAAATATTTCCTTATGTTACTGATCGAGAAGAACAGCTTTGTAGCATGAGCTGGTTCAGGGCGGTACCTGATCCTGGACCCCCCCCCCTGCGCTGTGTTCTGTCTCAGGTTTTTCTCCCTTCACCCACCGTTGAAGATCGATCTGAGATTGGGAAGTGAGAGCCAGCACATACCCTACATCAGAATGTGTTCAGAGGTGCGTTTGGTACCATTCACCTGCAGAACCTCACTCTAAATGAGTTGACAATTGTCCCTGGATCTTCCACGCTGCGTTTTCTCACATCAGACAGCACTATGGGTAAAGATCTGGAACAATTGCTTATGCCTACTACTTACGGGGAATTTAGGAAGCACCTAAAGACGTATCTGTTCCTGAAATATTTAGGTAACTGACTTGGACAATCTTACTCCACAATAACTGATCTCTTGAGCTGTTAATCACTAGCTTTTAACTTTGTTAATTCTACTCAATTTATAGCAGTATATAAACAGTTGTTGTTATTATTATTATTATTCTATTACCGTGGTGGTGTTGTCTTTTAGGCGACCTACATTCTGCTGGCTCTGGCCTGGATCTTTGTGCCTGTCTATATATCATCGGGGGTAAGGGGATGCAAAACTCCCACTTTTCCTTACTCGTGTTTCTAAAATGTGCCAGGGGAATTCTCTCCCTTCTCAGACAAATGCTGAAGGTTTTTCCTCTCCAGTTTTAGTCTCTTCTGTCTGACACCTCCAGTCCTGTTCTTGATTATATGTTTAATGTTCAGGCATTTACACTTTAATGTTTGATAGTTATCTGTAGGTTGAAATGTATGAGCAGTAGCGTCAACGGATAAAGCTTCAACCCTGGCTACTGTTTTGTTTCTCAGATAATCACCATGCCGGAGTATTTGCAGAGGAGGTTTGGAGGGGAGAGAATCCAGATGTACTTGTCGGCTCTCTCATTGCTACTCTCGGTTTTCACCAAAATCTCAGTAAGTTCTTGGCATGACCGTCTTCATTTCAGAAGTGAACGACTTGGTTTTGGATATTTGGAACATAAAACTGTCAAATAAATTAATAAATGTCTAGTTCTGGAATGAGGCCTTGCGGTAGGATCACTCTATTACCCACCCCCCAACCCCATTTTTCCTTGCTGTACTGCAAAAGGGGAGACCAAACACAAAAATATACCAACTACCCCTCCATCACTGATAAAACTGCAAAACCTGCTTTCATACTCTCCGTAGGATTGACGATAGTTCCACGCTTGCAGTACCACGCGCTTGCAATACCAGCTGCTCGGAGCTGGGATTCTATTGGGGTTTTCAACCCACCGCCACAGCTACATGTGTCGCGCGCATATGATTTAAGCATATTCTATGCTCACACAACGCATGTGCTGACTGCGTTGCTTTTCCCGGGACATGACATTCGCGCCTCATTCCATGTATATACTGCGCATGTGCTGGTCACTGTCACCAGCGACTCGACACATGTAAATTTAGCGAACTTTCACTGCTGTCTGCCGACCTCATTTGCATGCGCGATTTTGGGAGAATGTCTTGCTTTTTAAAATTCGCTGTCAAAATGGCTGTGTTAGACCATTGCTTTATAACGCGGTTTTTTGAGCATCCTGGCCTCAGTCCTCAGATCTCATTGGGAAAGAGTGTGACAACACACAGACCAAGATGGCCCCTTCTCCCAGGTCAATCCATGGAGATCTTGAAGAGGGAGCATGGAGGGTTGACTAGAAGTAGCTCATTCCTCGTTTTTATTTATTTCTCCAGCGTGTACAAAACGCGGCAATCGGACTTCTGAAGAACCTCCATCCCCGCAACCCGGTCTCTTGGGCTCTGTTTTCAGCTTACTGGCTACCCTTAGCCAAATGCTGTCTTCAAGGACCTTCTGCTAGTGTTCATACCTTTGCATGGCATGGCGCCGGGCTACGTGATGGCCAAGCTTCCTCCGTACTAGCCGAACAGGTCCCTCCACCCCTGGTTATGCCCTTCACCTGTAAACCGCCAAACGATGCGCTACTCTCACTTCATACCGATATACTGGAATCGACTGCCCCCACGGATAAGATCCCATGAAGGACTCCTCAACTTTAAGAAAGCAATAAAAACATACCTGTTCATCTAACTCCCCCACCCACAACCGATAGATTACTTGTATTGATAAATCTTGCACTTAACTATGGCAAATTTAACTTAAAAACTGTCTCTTCCTTCCAGAAAAGGGGTCAAGGGAGTTAAGACCTTTGGTCAATCTCTGATTTTTAAGTTTTTCCAACTTTGGAATAATCTTCCATTTCTTTTGAGAAGC
Source organism: Geotrypetes seraphini (assembly GCF_902459505.1). Taxonomy (NCBI): domain Eukaryota; kingdom Metazoa; phylum Chordata; class Amphibia; order Gymnophiona; family Dermophiidae; genus Geotrypetes; species Geotrypetes seraphini. The sequence goes on along the minus strand of NC_047094.1, from coordinate 8,211,836 downwards.
TCCGGTTCCCTCTCATTTTTCCGCAAGTCTCTGAAAACGACTTTATTCACTAAGCATTTTGTAAATTAATCTCTTTTGATTTCTCTCTCTCATAGCTTTCATTTGTTTAAGAAAATTATTGTAAACTGAGTCGAGCTTTCCTGGATTGAAGTCTCGGTATATGAAACCAAGCATTAGATTAGATATATTAGAAACATAGAAACATAGAAAAAAAGCGGCAGAAAAGGGCTATAGCCCACCAAGTCTGCCCATTCCAAATATCCCTCCCCCCCTGAGGGATCTAATATTATGAATATTGGTATTAGATCCCTAGTATGTGTTGGGTTAGGATAAAAACTTGTGCCTGAAAAAACTTGTCCGTAACTATGGCAAATTGTAACCTGTTAACTGTATATTGTGTATGTTGACCTGTAACCCGTCCTGGGATCTTTGGGGAGGATGGACTAGAAAATGAATTAAATAAATAAATATCTCGCTCATCTACAAATCTAAGCGGTCAACATCATAATTGCATAACATAAACTAAACTAAACGAAATCTTAAGTTTATATACCGCATCCTCTCCATGAATATAGAGCTCGGTACGGTTTACAAGTTTAATAAAGGAAAGTATAACACGTTGCGTTTGGAGGTAGTGTAAAGTTTCAAGTTTATTTTTGACTTATTGAATCGCTTAATTTAATTTGCTAAGCGATTTACAGATTAAAAAAAAATAGGTACATCAGATTAATTATAAAAGGATACATAAGTTTGACACATTATCATACAAAATAATAAATAAAGTCATACGGGGAAAGAAAGGGTGGAACTACAATAAAAGAAAACAAAAATGGTAAAAACAACAGGTAGGGGAGATAACGGGGAAATAAAAAGATAAAAAAGGAAAAATTTGATAATAATCCTTTTTTTTTAATTATAAATATTTTTTATTCTTTTTTTAAATTCTTACATCAAGTGAAATACATGTAATATATTCAATTATGAAAAAACACTTGAAATTATTATTAAATGTTCTTACAATGTGAATTAAATAAACCCTTTATCAGAATTTTATATCATATTAATATTACAATAGTTTTCCCTAATTAAGCTTATAAATTAAACGCGTTTTTAAAAAGGAAACTCTATAAACTGCTTTTAAACTGTTTCAGATCATTTTCTTCTCTAAGATACTGGGGGAGGAGAGAATTACGTAAGTCGTAAAAAATAATTCAAGCTAACTGCTATATGAGTTACAATAAAATAATAAAAATTAGCTGAAAGAAGCATGTTTTCGAGAAGAGAGTGACATAAATGTTGCAACAGACCATTCCACATGACTGGGCAATCTACTCTGATGATTACCCGGAAAAGCAAACTCCTCCTCCTCCTTTCCAAGCTGTGCCTATCCAGAACACCTTATTGTCCAGTAGGCGCCATTGTAAGTGATGCCAGCAGGGGGCACAGTGTGTCCGTGTGTTTGCTGCTTAGGGATGGTGTTCGATCCAGGCCAGCAAATTTATGACGAGATCTGGCAGTCAAACAAATCATTTGCCTAACTGTAAAGGATTCGTAGTGGTTTTGAATGTTAATCTGTATTTTGAGAAGAAAAGCACAGCATTGAGAAGCCATTCTGCTCTCTTAATTTGGGTAGCTTTTCAAACATGAAAATGTAAAAATAAAAGTTAACCGAAGGCTGAAATAAAGACTGGCTGGGTGTGTCCCAGGAACTGGGCTTAAGCCCTTCCGCTAGCAATCTCTGCCCGATTCAGAGAAAAATATTTCAATTCAATTCGATTCACTGTTAATGACACAATTTTTTAAGTTTAAACATTTTATTTAACCAAGGCAATATCATATGAAAAATTCCCAGCTTCCATCCCCAGCCCCCCAGACTCACCAGCCCTCCTGCCGATTCCCAGCCCCCCTTCCGATTCCCAGCTTCCATCCCCAGCCAAGACTTACCAGCCCCCCTGCCGATTCTCAGCCCTCCCTGCCAATTCTCAGCCCTCCCTGCCAATTCTCAGCCCCTCCTGCCAATTTTCAGCCCCTCCTGCCAATTTTCAGCCCTCCCTGCCGATTCTCAGCCCTCCCTACCAATTCTCAGCCCCTCCTGCCGATTTTCAGCCCCTCCTGCCGATTTTCAGCCCCCCCTGCCGATTCTCAGCCCCCCTGCCAATTCTCAGCCCCCCCTGCCAATTCTCAGCCCCTCCTGCCGATTCTCAGCCCTCCCTGCCGATTCTCATCCCCTGCCGATTCTCAGCCCTCCCTGCCGATCCTAAGCCCCCCTTGTAGGTTCATATACTTACTCAACTGGATGTGAAATCGCGGGGAAGAGAGGAGAAATGCGGAGAGAGAGCCAGCAAAAAATACCGTTTGCTTCTGAGGTCTGCTGCATGAGGTTTGCTCGCTCCCCCCTCAACGCTCCCACGTCCTTTCGTTTCTTCTGATGTAGCTTCCGGTTTTACAAAGCCGGAAGTTACATTAGATGGGAACGAGTCTGGCGGCCGGCAATGAAAAAAATAATGAACTTCAATCGGTGCTGAATCAGTGAGTCTGGTTTTTCACAAAAATGAACCGATTCGAATCGATTCACCTGATTCGAATCGGTGAACTGATTCGAATTGTGAATCGGGCAGCACTAATGTAGGCTGTTGATAACTTTTCTGCATTTGTTATGGCCAGTGTTTTAGAGTGTTTTTATATTTCAGCTGTATTTATTTTCTGCTTATTTTTCTGTTTACACACTATGGCTGAGTTAGAACAGAATGCTTGGTTACCAGCCACTTTACATTTGACTAGTGCTTGCTTTACGGGTAAAATTAACCACATAAAGTTTAGTAATAAATTTCTGAGACCTAAAGAAGAGGCTAAACTCTGGAAAGTGAGTGATAAATGTGCTAAGTTAGTCCAGTATAAAGGTTTCACTTATGTCGTCATAATTTATTTGTGCCTAACTATCGTGTTTCCACGAAAATAAGCCCTAGCATGATTTTGAGAAATGCTCCTAATATAAGCCCTACCTCAGAAAAAAGCCCTAAAGATTGATCCTGAAGCCCTTCCACCGAATGTCTCCGATACTCCCTGACTCCATGCCTGATACTAGTGCTGCCAGATTCGCCGAAAAAATCAGACTCGTCAATTCAGTGACCCCCCACCCCAACCCAGTGAGACCTGACATACCGCTCTGAGGCCTCCTAAAGCAGCAGCGGCAGGAGGAGAAGGGAGATATGATCGAGATGTTTAAATACCTAAGTGGCATAAATGCACATGAGGTGAGTCTCTTTCATTTGAAAGAAAGTTCCAGAATAAGAAGGCATAGGATAAAGTTAAGAGGTGATAGGCTCAGGAGTAATCTAAGGAAATATTTTTTTACAGAAAGGGTGATAGATGCATGGAATAGTCTCCCGGAAGAGGTGGTGGAGACAGAGACTGTCTAAATTCAAGAAATCGTGGGATAGGCACATGGGATCTCTTAGGGAAAGGAGGAGATAGTGGATGCTGTGGATGGGCAGACTGGATGGGCCTTTTGGCCCTATGACCTCACAATGCAAGTGTAAAGAGCTTCAGCCAATAGGGAGAGGAGATAGTGGATGCTGTGGATGGGCAGACTGGATGGGCCATTTGGCCTTTATCGGCCATCATTTCTTATCTGATTTTCTGTCGATGGGGAATGCCAGACATAGACCTCTTGGTAGTATCCGTACCAGGTTCCGTGGATGCCTGCTGTCCTTGGAGAACACCTGCTCAAGGTAAGTATCTTTGCTGTCTCTGGTGCTGGACCCCATGCATTCAGCCATGAATATGGTGTTTTTGAAATCTGTCCTTCTGGGCTTGCAACTTGTGTAAAGCAGCAGAGCCTGGGGCAGTCTGTCTTAGCACAGTTGCTCAACACAAGTCCCCCAGTTGCATCATGTCTCAGCCTTAGAATGTTTTTCTTTTTGTGTTTGTCTTACCCTTTCATAAAATATTCTTTTCTTTTTTGTTACTATGATTTGGGCTTTGTTTCCACACCTGCATGGGGAATTTGAAAAACAAGGATCCTCCTTCAGTTGGGTCCTACCTTCGCGGCATCAAAGCTCCGAGGCCTTGTTCAGTAAGCCTGTAAACCTTTAGGGAGGGCTTGGCCCTATCTCCGCTGGCCTTGAGCGTAGCTCCTTGTTGAGTAACGTAGAATCCATCTCTATTGCTGAAGTGGCTTGCTCTTTTGAGAAAAGGTTATAGAGTGAGTGTCTTTGTTTTGTTTAACTTTAAAATGAAAAAACAAAAGAAAACATTGTCTGGCTTGGAAATGAGTAGGAATTTTGAAGAGGGGGTGGGGTGGGTGGGGGAGAAAGAACATCAGTGTTCATGAAAGACATTCAGAAGCTGAGAATTAAGGCACAGTATCTGCTATTCAAAGATGTGTGTTAAATTAAGTCAGACACTGGAATCGGGTTTTGAAGTGGTGTAGTTGTATCGTTTTCTCCATTTACAATCACACCTATTGAAAATTGGAGACGAACATAAGAACAGCCTTACTGGATTAGACCAACAATCCAACAAACCCAGTAGCCCATCCACACGGTGGCTAATCCAGGTCACTAGTACCTAGCAAAACCCCAAAATAGTAGCAACATTCCAGAATCTCAAAGAGTAAGCAATATTCTGGAACCCCAAACAGTAGCAACATTCCAGAATCTCAAAGAGTAAGCAAGATTCCGGAACCCCAAACAGTAGCAACATTCCAGAATCTCAGAGTAAGCAAGATTCCGGAATATCAAAGAGTAAGCAAGATTCTGGAACCCCAAACAGTAGCAACATTCCAGAATCTCAGAGTAAGCAAGATTCCGGAATCTCAAAGAGTAAGCAAGATTTTGGAACCCCAAACAGTAGCAACATTCCAGAATCTCAGAGTAAGCAAGATTCCGGAATCTCAAAGAGTAAGCAAGATTCTGGAACCCCAAACAGTAGCAACATTCCAGAATCTCAAAGAGTAAGCAAGATTCCGGAACCCCAAACAGTAGCAACATTCCAGAATCTCAGAGTAAGCAAGATTCCGGAAGCTCAGAGTAAGCAAGATTCCGGAAGCTCAAACAGTAACAACATTCCAGAATCTCAGAGTAAGCAAGATTCCGGAAGCTCAAACAGTAGCAACATTCCAGAATCTCAGAGTAAGCAAGATTCCGGAATCTCAAAGAGTAAGCAAGATTCTGGAACCCCAAACAGTAGCAACATTCCAGAATCTCAACTTTAGAGAGTGCCCTCTCGTTCTCCCTGCCATGGAGAGGGTGAACAATCTGTCTTTATCTGCTAAGTCTATTCCCTTCAGTATTTTGAATGTTTCGATCATGTCCCCTCTTAATCTCCTCTGTTCGAGGGAGAAAAGGCCCAGTTTCTCTAATCTTTCGCTGTACGGCAACTCCTACTGCCCCTTAACCATCTTAGTCGCTCTTCTCTGGACCCTTTTGAGTAGTGCCGTGTCCTTCTTCATGTATGGTGACCACTAACATAGATTGTCATGACAATCTCTTTAATCTGCATCGTCGGAAAACACTTCACAGGCGTTAAACTGAAGAGGCTGACCCAGTCCTCATTTTGCCCTCTTATGCTCCACTGCACACGGAAATAGTTCTGATTTTCCTATGAAAACTAGGATTACATAGAATGGGGCAAGACCAGGATGGGGATCTGTTTCTCTGGGTTGACTCGGGCGAGTAGGGAGCCCTAAGCTCGGTGTGTCTGAATGAAGAATCGGTGGCTCTTCCAATATGACAAAGAGAGAAAACAGAGCCCTGCTATCGCTTCCCAAGTGTTGTGTTCTGGGATCCAGGAAAGCTGAGCCTCATCTCACTTTCTAATACTAAATATGCTAATGGTGGAGGGAATTTGGGAAAAGGAGGAAGAGAATGGGAGGGGAAAAGGATGAAAGTAATTAAGAGTAAGGAAAGGAAAAAGAATGAGAATGGGCTGGAGATGGGAAAGTGGGAGAGGGTGGAGGGACACAGGACAGATTGGGGGGGAGGGGTCTGGGAATGAGGGAGAAAGAAGAAAGTGAGTCCAGGCATGAGAGCAAAGAGGGAAAGGAATTGAGACTTGCATTCTGCCCAGTGGCAAAGTGAGGGTGAGAAGCGCCTGAGGTGGTGGCACCCTTCCTCCGCCCCCCCCCCCCACCAACTCCTTTCCGTACCTCTTTAACATGCCTGACGCGAGCAGCAATCCCACGAGTTGGCTGTTCCTCTGACGTTGCTTCCTAGGCGTGGATCCAGGAAGTGACATCGGAGGAAGAGCTGACGCTGGCACAAGCAGCAGGTTGAGGTTGCTGCTTGTGCCGGGAACGGTGAAGACGTACGGGGGAAGAGGACAGGCGCCAGTGCCTCCATCAAGATAGCACCCGGGGCAGATCCACCTCTTTACTTCGCCACTGATTCAGTTCCAAAAATGGTTCTTCTTTTGATAAGTGCACGCCTATGGGGTGTTCGTGTCTTGTTCTTATTTTGAGGCCATTTCCTCTTTTATTCAGGTGTCGGGTTGTGGATGGATTGTGCATTGTTTGGGGGTCCGGCGGCGGCGTTTCAGACTAAGAGTTTGGGTTTGCCACTGGCTTTGGAGAAATCTGGCTGTGGGACTGGATTCCATACGTTTGGAATCTAGGTTACTTATGGTTAAGGTGTAGGCTTTGCAGAGGGCTTTGGAGAAGTCGAAGTTAACTTTGCCTGAAATTCAGCCTTTGGTGGGTCATTTTAATTTTGTGTCTAGGGTGATTCCAAATGGGTCGTGCCTTTTCTCGCCATTTGTCTATCCTATCCAGGGGTCTTGTTAAAAAAAACATTTTCGTGTGTGACATACGAAAAGCCGAGCCTCGGCTGTGATTTCAGTTTTTGCAGTGCTTTAATGGTGTCTGGCAGCAGGAGGCGGTCTCATCGGTGGATTTACGCCTTTTTACTGATGCTGCTGCTCGTTTTGGCTTTAGTGCCTATTTTGGGGGGAGCTCGGTGCGCCCAGCCTTGACCAGTTTGGCGGAAAGAGCGGGGGTAGGGTGCTAATATAGCTTTTCTAGAACTCTTTCCAGTTTGAGTAGCGACTATGATTTGGGGTGACCGGTGGCAGCGCAGGAAGGTGGTGCTGTTTGCGGACAACTTAGCGGTTGTTTGGGCTAAATAGGGAAAATGCTTGAAGTACCTGTAGGCAAAACAATCTGTCCACAATCTGTCTAATGTACCTGGGGCAGTGGAGGATTAAGTGACTTGCCCAGGGTCACAGGGAGCAGTGTAGGGTTTGAACCCATAACCTTAGGGTGCTGAGGCTGTAGCTTTAACCGGTGTCAGGTCAAAAGCACGCCGGGACAAAGACATGAGCAGACAATTGAGCGCAGCGCGGAGGTAAGCACCGAAGAAAATTACTGTTTTTAGGGCTCCGACGGGGGTGGGGTGTGGGGGGGGAACCCCCCACTTTACTTAATACAGATCGCGCCGCGTTGTGGGGGCGTTATGGGGGGCTTGGGGGGTTGTAACCCCCCACATTTTACTGAAAACTTCACTTTTTCCCTGTTTTTAGGGAAAAAGTTAAGTTTACAGCAAAATGTGGGGGCTTACAACCCCCAAACCCCCCAAAACGCTGGCGCGATTTGTATTAAGTAAACTGGGGGTGCTCCCCAACAAAACCCCCCGTCGGAGCCCCTAAAAACAGTAATTTTCTTCGGCGCGCGCCTCCGTCTTGCGCTCAGTTGTCGGCGCACGCCTTTGTCTTCCACGTTGTTGTCTATGAACCGCTTTAACCACTAGGCCACATCCAGGAATGGGGGCAAAGCAGGAAGGAGAGATCTGATGATACAGGGGTAGAAAGGGGAGGAGAGAGATGGAGACAGCTGGAGGTTGGCGGGAGAGGTGAGAGCTTGGCAGAGTCAGGCAGGTGCCGAAACTGTCCAGGTTATTGGAGGGCAAGGGGGCAGCACCCGCACCACTGTTGCCACCGCAGTGGCAGGATGATGGTTAAGCTTGGAGAACTCTGAACAGCTGAGTCATCAGAGGACATGTCCCCAGGAAGCCCGGATTAGTTGCCGCCTAAGAACAAGTGAATCTAGAAGATCGGCTGTAGTGAGAGGAGGGAAAAGTATAAAGGAAAAAAAACCTGAAATGGAGAACGGGATGAAAGAAATTAGCATGGAAAAATAAGATACAAAAGTGTATTTTTACAACTTATGAGTATTTACCAGTTTCGATCATGTCAATTTTATGCATATATATATGCAAATGAATTTCACCCCCGAGTCACAAGGGGAACTTAATTTGCCACATGAGATTTTCTAGCTTAGCTCGGGCCTCGATCCTGCACTGCCCATGATTACGAATGGGACTTTAACTTTGCTGGCTATTTATTCCTTTGATTTCTCGAGCTCTTCTCCATAATTACAGTTGATAATATTTCTATTACCTTCAGGCTGATACTTCAGAGTCATTATCCTACTTTTACAATTAAAATGACATTGTTTTGATCTTTGGATTAATTAATAATGTCTATTTAATGGAGTTGCTTTTGCATTCATGGCAGGAAAATCATGAATTTCACTCAGCCTCACCAAATTACAGGGAAGAAGGTTTAAACGGTAACGAGCAATTTGCAGGAAGGTGTAACCTGCCACTTCTAACTTTCTCAAAGGATTAAGAAACCAGGTGCAGCTTCTGTGAGAGAAGTGCCTTTGGCTTGTCAGTGAGAGGAAGAAATTGCTTTTTCACAGATTTTGATCTGACTAGTAGTTCCATATGAAGATCAGACTTGTCCACGCATTCATTTTCTCAGTGGTCAGTTGCAGATGCGAAAGCTGGACACTGATAATAATTTAATAATAATAATAATTTATTTTCTTATATACCGCCCCACCAGCAGTTCTGGGCGGTTAGTAACATAGAATAAAACTGAGCAGTTTAGCGAATAATATACAATTCCACAGTGGTAATACATCGTAAACAATCAATACAGCAGTAGCTAATATACAATTTTAAATCCTATAAACTAATAGAATAGATGCAAAATATAAAAAACAGCCTACAACAAGTTCTACTAAAGACTACAGAAACAAGACAGAAAGATTGATTCAGCTGAGCTTTGGCGCTGGAGAAGGATTTTAGGCATGCTCAGGGCAAGATTACTTCGTCGAGGGCCCCTAGGCACACAAGTACACTGGGCCCCCTGCCCAGCCCCACCACATCATGCGCCCAGGTGGAAACAGGAAGCTGCGTCAGAGGGAAGCTTTGGGCAAGCAGCACCGCTTGCACAATTACAGTTCCTGTTGCCTTTCTTACCCGTGTTGCTTGCTTGTCTTACTTTCTGCCGATGGGGGGGGGGGGGGGCGCGTTGCTGATTGGGGGTCCGCATTGCCGATCGGGGGGGGGGGGGCCCACATTGCCGATCGATGCTGGAGGGGCTCATCGCCGTTTGGAAAAACAAATGTTGATGCCCTCTTTCATCAGGTCCCCCTGACCATTTTGGGCCCTAGGCACGTGCCTACTGGGCCTATTGGTTAATCCTGCCCTGGGCGTGCTGTGGACTGCCAGCAGAAATAACAAATCGATTCTGGAAGAGATCAAACCGGCTATGTCACTCGAAGCCCACGTGATGAACTTACGACTGTTACACCATCAGAAGAGAAAAATCATTGGAGGACTTCATGTTTGGGAAGATCAAAGAAACCAGGCCAAGAGGGCGACCTGCAATCAGATGGCTGGACACATTGAAAACAGCCATGGGGACGACGCTGGAGGACCTTTCTGGACTAGCACAAACCCGATTTCTTTTTAGATCTGTAATTCATCAAGTCGCTAGGACTCGAACACAAGTTGATGTCGCCTAACTAATTAACTAAGCCTAACTAACTAACTAACCCTAACAAAGAAAACCTTCACAGACTCCAACGGATTCAGAATGCCGCAGCTAAGCTTATCTTTGCAAAAAGTAAATTTGATCATGTCTCACCGCTCCTGTCCAAGCTTCATTGGCTTCCGATAATTTCCAGAGTCCACTTCAAATGCATCTGCCTAACTTTCAAGATCCTCCACGGCATCCTTCCTCCATTTATTCCATTTCCTTGGAACTCCTCAAATCTTAATACCACCTGACCTACCCAAAAATTGAAACTATTCTTCCCCTCATTAAAAGGCATTTCCCATCCAGGAAAGCTGGGGACTTCCCTCCTCTTCAGATTCACCGAGCTCTGGAACAACCTTACCTCCCCTCTTCGGAACCCGAGTTCTCTCCAACTTTTCCGTAAACATCTGAAAACCTGGCTTTTCTCAAAAATGTAACATTCCCTCCTCCTTTGATATCCTAAACATTCTTCTTTCCTCCGATCTTCATCCTTTCCTTGGAGGTAGGGAGAACAAGAGGGCACTTTCTAAAGTTGAAAGGGGATAGATTCCGTACAAACGTAAGGAAGTTCTTCTTCACCCAGTAAGTGGTAGAAAACTGGAACGCTCTTCTGGAGGCTGTTGTAGGGGAAAATACCCTCCAGGGATTCAAGACAAAGTTAGACAAGTTTCTGCTGAACAAGAACGTGCGCTGGTAGGGCTAGTCTCAGTTAGGGTGCTGGTCTTAGACCAGAGGGCCACCGCGTGAGCGGACTGCTGGGCATGATGGACCACTGGTCTGACTCAGCAGTAGCAATTCTTATGTTCTTATCCCAATTCCTGTAAACCGTGCCGAGCTTTACGAATATGGAGATGGTGCGGTATACAAACCTAAGGTTTAGTTTAGTTTAGTTTAACTAGTCCTTTCACAGTTTCTAAAACTGATCTGGTTTATAAGCAGCCACAATAAGTCAGTTTAGGAGACCTCAACCCAAAAAGGATAGGAACAGAGAAGGGCTACGAAAAGGGTGCAAAGTTTGCACCATTAACCCTATGAGATGAGATTTGTGGAATTTAATTCCTGGAGTTAGGATGGCCATTCGATCATGAGGGATGTAAACGGCTGGGGGGTCCGACATGAGGATTAGAGAATGACAAGGTGATAAAATTCATCACCGTCCCCGTCCCCTTGGATAACTGCGGGAAACCATCTCCATGTCATTCTTTAAGGAGAGTGCGAAGAATCGGAGTATAGGGACACTCGATGAAGTTACAGGGAAATACTTTTAAAACCAATTGGAGGAAATTGAGTATTTGCTTCTTTATTTGGAACCCAGGACAATACCAGACTTTACAGTCTAAGGCCCAGAAGTATCAAAGAAGAGACAAGTTAATCAAATGAGTATCACTAATGGGCAGGTTTTTACTTGCCATCATTTACTATAGGGTCAGATATTGTTAATTCTTCCTCATTTGCAGTCATATTTTCTAATAAGTGATAGCGCTATTCTTGAACTGATGTCCAGACACAATTACACGCCACGTGGTATCATTCCACCAGGGTGGCGTTCTGAGAGTCCCCAGGTGTGGTGAAAAGCATCTTCAGCATGGCCTGGTTCTACAGACTGAACTTACTATCGAGCCGCCTCAGAGACTTTTCTCTCTCTTAAATATGTTTTGTTTTTATTTTGTATCTTCTTTCATTATTTTTATTTCTTTGATTTTTTTATCTTGAAAATATATTCCATATTTTTAGCTAGATTGTGAGCCTTGGGGACAGATCGGGTCGTTTTTCTCAAGTTCCTAATTTCATTTTTTTCCCCCCAATTCTTTATTATTTTCAATACTTACAATAGGTGTCACAGTAAATACAAACATTTTATATCCAAATTCCACACTTAATAGTCTTATAATATCCATTTCAGAATTATATCCCCCTCCCCCTAAACAATCACAATATCCATACATAAATATCTATAATTACCCCATATCAGTTATTCAAAATTCCCACCCCCCCACCTCCCCCCACCCGGATATGCATATTTAAAGGAAAAAACACTATTTAAACGTTACAATATTTTGCTAATGGCTCCCAAATCTCCTGAAACCTCTTAAAATTTCCTTTCCATTTTGTACATATAACATAGTGAATTCCCACCCAAAACTATAATTAAGCCTTTTACAATTCTTCCAATTGTTTGTAATTTGCTGTATGGCGACTCCTGTCATAATTAATAAAAGCCTGTTGTTTTGGCTCTCAGCCCTCATGACCATGCCAAATAATACCGTATCATAAGACAATGTCACTGGATTTTCCAAAAGACGGTTAATTTGGCCCCATATTGAATTCCAAAATGACAAAATAAACGGACAATAGAACAATAAATGATCTAAAGTCCCTGCTTCGAGATGACAGTGTCAACATCTATTCGACTTAGAGCTATCTAACTTTTGTAAACGAACTGGGGTCCAGAATGCTGTATGTAACAAAAAAAAAACATGTTTGTTTCATAGATGCCGACATTGTACATCTCAACCTCCGAGACCAAATTCTTGACCTAAGTTCATTTTAGGTTGATACTTTGTAAACCGCTTAGGTCAGTAAAATGCAGGAGCGGTAGATCAAATCTTAAATAAACATAATTATTCTGTTTTGCTAATTGCAAAATCATTCTCGCTTTTTTTTTTCCCCCCCCCCCCAAATCTCAGGAGAATGATTTTGCGATTATAGAAGACCAGGCCCTGATGCAGATTTATAGAAATTCTTTTAGTCAGAGAAGTAGCAATTTGCTTATCTTTCTACTCGACTTCTTCATCTGATTCCTTTGACACTGCTATTTCTTGTACTTTCTCTTGCATCAGGCATTCCATCTATGAGAGATCACCACAGATCCCTCAGGGTCACCGTCCCTGTGTTTTTCTGGCATTACAGTGTTCTAGTGTTTACATATTTTTCAGTGGAAGAGGTGTGTGGCCTTATTGTGTCTTTCTTTGTGCAATTTTTCCTAACATCAGCAGTCACACCCAATGAAGAAATGTAGGATTGTTTCCAGTTTGATGCTACAAACTCTGCATTTGTCTGCTTTTCTGTTTTTCTTTCCACACGAGCTGTACAAGAGGCTGCTGAAAAGTTCTCAGCCCAACCAAGAAGAGAACGAGGTGGAGCCAGGAAACTTACAAGTTATATTCCACACTTTTCTTGACACTTTTTGTTTAATTTCATATCATTGGAATGAAAAGTGTCAAGAAAAGTGTGGAAGAACTTTTAAGTTTCCTGGCTCCACATCATTCTCTTCTTGGTTGAACTGAGAACTTTTCAGCTGCCCCTCGTATTGTGATGCCATAATGCCTCATTCCACCCATGCCTAAGCTCCGTCCTCAGCTGCAGAAGCCTCAAACCCTTTAAAATCCTAAATAGCAACATTCTAGAGCTGAGATTGTGATGTCATAACACCTCATTCCACCAATGCCTAAGCTCCGTCCTCATCTGCACAAGCCTCAAACACTTTAAAATCCTAAGTAGCAACATTCTAGAGCTGAGATTGTGATGTCATAACGCCTCATTCCACCAATGCCTAAGCTACATCCTCATTTGCACAAGCCTCAAACACTTTAAAATCCTAAGTAGCAACATTCTAGAGCTGAGATTGTGATGTCATATTGCCTCGTTCCACCAATGCCTAAGAGCTAGTCTCATTGGTGATGTCACAGTGGCTTGGTTTTCCTATACTTGGGCCCATTCACTAGATGCATTTATTTGCCTCATTGAGATGAAAAGTGTGGAATAACTTGTAAGTTTCCTGGCTCCACATCGTTCTCTTCTTGGGGGGAGCCAAGCATATTTTATGAGAGGAGGGGACAGGGATCATTGGGAGGGGGGGGAGGAGGGGGAAAAAGTAAAGAAAGGTGGGCCGTGTTGAGGGGGGGGGGAAGAGGAGGAATTGGTCTGGTGCAGAGAAGGGGATTCGATCTGTTTTCTAATGAGGAGAGGGGGAGCGTTAAGGCGGAAGAGGGGAGCATTAAGGATTTGGTCCATTGAAAAGTAGAGTTTTAGAAAAAAGCTCAAAACTCTACTTTTCAATGGACCAAATCCTTAATGCTCCCCTCTTCCGCCTTAACGCTCCCCCTCTCCTCATTAGAAAACAGATCGAATCCCCTTCTCTGCACCAGACCAATTCCTCCTCTTCCCCCCCCCTCAACACGGCCCACCTTTCTTTACTTTTTCCCCCTCCTCCCCCTCCCTCCCAATGATCCCTGTCCCCCTCCTCTCATACAATATGCTTGGCTCCCCCTTCTCACAAATTCTATTGAACTCTTTTACGGTAAATACCATATATGCTCTGTATTAGTCCTTCCTTACTTAATTGTCAATGTAAACTAGTTTGACCCTTCGATTGACTTGTTATGTACTTCTTTTTCAACTGCACTGTATGTAACTCATCTATTTGTTGTGAACCGCCTAGAACTCCCTGGGTATGGCGGTATACAAAAATAAATTATTATTATTATTATTATTATTATTCTTGGTTGGGCTGAGAACTTTTCAGCAGTCCTCGTATTTATTAAGCAGTGAAACAAAAAGGGAAGAAAAATAAGGGACAGAGACAAAAGTCAAGGATTGGGAACAGGGGTTAATTGTTGGGAGAAGATCTTGTCCCAGTGCCTGTTGGGCTAGCACTCCAAATTACTCCAGGGGAAAATGCTTTGATGAAGGCCACTCCCTTCCCATCATGCATTTCACCATACTTCTAACTGTTGCAATATTGTACTTTCCACTGTTGCAACATTTTGACCTAAATAAGCCAAGTCAGAGAGGCTGATGTACAAACACCTGGCTGCAAGAGCTGCCTAACGCCTCACCGTAGACTGACGTACAATGTTTAAAAAGCGAGAGAAAGTTGTGAGCTTTATAACCTTAGGGCCTCTGTTGTCCTGCTCCACTTTCTTCTCTTTTTTTCCTGCCGGAGTCATTCTCCGGCGCTTTTCATCAAGTTCTCCTGCTCTTGTCTGACAATGTGAACTGGTTCCACGGATGGTCCGTGTCTGTGGCCTGACCGCATCAGCTGGTGCTCTTCTTCTGCCGTTACCATGCTATTCTTTCCCCAAAGAGCTCAGGACGGGTTACAGGTTAAACATACTTAAAATACAGTCAACAGGTTCCAAATGACAAAATTAGAGTACAAGTGTACGATACAAGGGATTTCTTTAGCTGGCCCCAAATTGTGGAATGCATTCAATGGACCATTTAGATTATGTATCATTCAAAAAAGCTTTAGAAAACTCACTTATTTGTAAAAGCCCTTTTCCTTTTATGTATTCTTTCTATAAAATTGTAGTTCTTCCCTCTTTTCCCATTGTTCTCGTGTATGTCTAATTAATTTAAAAATGTTCGTCTCCCAGCTATTTTTATTTTTTTTTTCCAATTCTTTATTCATTTTCATATCTCATAACAAGTATACAATAATCATTCAATATTCATACAATTCACTTGTATAATTCATATAATATTAAATCTTATATTATCCCCCCTCCCCCCTTCCCTTCCACACATATCAACATTTTATTTGAATCTCACACATTATACCCTCCCAATCCCATATCATATTATTCTTCTATAAAAAAAAAAAGTGTCTAATCATTCGAATATTCAATCAATGGCCCCCCAATTTTTTTAAACTTGTTATAATTTCCTTTTTGCATAGCAAGAATTCGTTCCATTTTATAAATATAACATATAGAATTCCACCAAAAAGTATAGTTAAGTCTTGTATAATCTTTCCAATTTCTAGTTATATTCTGAATGGCAACTCCTGTCATAATCATTAGTAATTTATTATTATTTGCTGAAATTTGACTCTTTGCTCTCATCATTGTTCCAAACAAAATTGTATCATATGACAGAGCAACTGGATTTTCTAGAAAATAATTAATTTGAGACCAAATTGACTTCCAGAAGGCGTTAATACAAGGACAATAAAAAATTAGATGATCCAAAGTCCCTGCTTCTAGATTACAGTGCCAACATTTATTAGATCTAGAGCTATCAAACTTTTGCAAACGTACTGGGGTCAAAAGAGCTCAATGCAACAAAAAGAACCAAGTCTGTCTCATAGATGCCGACACTGTACATCTCATTCTCCAAGACCAAATTCGTGGCCAGCTCCCAGCTATTTTTAAATCCTTTGTATAACGCTTTGTACTTTTTGATAAGCGTTTAATCAAAACTTAAATAAACTATGAAACTATGAATTCCTGCTTTAGGGGTCCTTTTACTAAGGCACGTTAGTGCTAACTGCTAACACGTGCAAACGGCGTCCATTACATCCTATGGACGGGTTAGCATTTAGAATGTGCTCAGACCTTTTAATGTACTTTCCCTGGGATCTTTTTATTTGCTGAATTTATTTTTTACTGAGTTTCCCCTTCCCTTATTAATGCATAGCGTGGGTTTTAGCGCCGGCATTGTCGATAAATGCTCAGACGCTCATAGAATTCCTATGAGCGTCGGAGCAGTTACCGCCAATGTCGGCACTAAAACCCCTGCTATGTGTTAGTAAAGGAGAGGGTTGGTATTTTAGTATGTTTTTAGTTGAATTTGTATTTTTTTGTAGGTTTCACTTTATCTACTTTCATTTGTAATCTGCCTAGTTGATAGGCGAAATAGATATTTTTGGAATAAATAAATATTCTCTGTTACCTGAAGTGACAGAAGAGTTAACATAAGAGCATAAGAACAGCCTTACTGGGTCAGACCAATGGTCCTTCAAGCCCAGTAGCCAGTTCTCACAGTGGCCAATCCAGGTGACTAGTACCTGGCCAAAACCCAAAGAGTAGCAAGATTCCGGAACCCCAAATAGGAGCAACATTCCATGCGGAATTCCCAAAGTGTATCAAGATTTTGGAACCCCAAATAGGAGCAACATTCCATGCGGAATCCCCAAAAAGTAGCAAGATTCCGGAATCCCCAGAGTAGCAACATTCCAGGCTACTGATTCAGGACAAGCAGTGGCTTCCCCCATGTCCCTATCAATAACAGACTATGGACTTTTACTCCAGGAACATGACCAAACATTTCTTAAAACCAGCTACGCTATCTGCTCTTACCACATTCTCTGGCAACGCGTTCCAGAGCTTAACTATTCTCTGAGTGAAAAAACATTTCCTCCTATTGGTTTTAAAAGTATTTCCGTGAAACTTCATTGAGTGTCCCTTAGTCTTTGTAATTTTTGATGGAGCTGGAGTGCTCTGTAACACTGAAGAGGACTCTTCTTCCAGAGATATGTTAGACCTGAGGTCTAACTGTGAGAGCCGACTCCAGGACAGCAGCAGAATACCACTGCCCAGAACACTGCCCACCACTCCCAGGATGAAATACGCCTAAGAACACCTTCAAGAGACGCCTCTGAACATCCTTCAAGGGATCTAATCTGCGGGTCAATTCTAGTGGCTCGGCCTGAAGCGGAAGTAGGAACGTCATTTGGTGATTTGCAGGTGAAATGCACAACCTGTAACTACACATTAGGTATGATAGGAGGTTTGCACCAGAAGACGTATGAGGAGAGACTGGAAGCCCTGAATATGTCTACCCTAGAGGAAAGGAGGGACAGGGAGGGATATGATTCAGACGTTCAAATACTTGAAGGGTATTAATGTAGAACAAAATCTTTTTCAGAGAAAGAAAAACGGTAAAACCAGAGGACATAATTTGAGGTTGAGGGGTGGTAGATTCAGGGGCAATGTTAGGAAATTCTACTTTACAGAGAGGGTAGTGGATGCCTGGAATGCGCTCCCGAGAGAGGTGGTGGAGAGTAAAACTGTGACTGAGTTCAAAGAAGCATGGGATGAACACAGAAGATTTAGAATCAGAAAATAATATTAAATATTGAACTAGGCCAGTTACTGGGCAGACTTGCACGGTCTGTGTCTGTGTATGGCCGTTTGGTGGAGGATGGGCAGGGGAGGGCTTCAATGGCTGAGAGGGTGTAGATGGGCTGGAGTAAGTCTTAACAGAGATTTCAGCAGTTGGAACCCAAGCACAGTACCGGGTAAAGCTTTGGATTCTTGCCCAGAAATAGCTAAGAAGAAAAAATTAAAATTGAATCAGGTTGGGCATACTGGATGGACCATTTGGGTCTTTATCTGCCCTCATCTACTGTATTACTATGTTACTATTAGATCCCTAGTGTGTGTCTAGTTAGGATAAAATTTTGTATTGAAAAACTTACTCTGTTACGGATAATTATGGCAAAATTGTAACCTGGAAACTGACGAAATCAAAGACACTTCAATTTCCCTGAATGGACAAACCTTCCCCATTGTCGATTCCATAAAAATCCTGGGTGTGACACTAGACCGTTACCTCACTCTAGATATTCACACAGAGTCACTGATGAAAAAAGGCTTCTCGACACTATGGAAACTCAGAACCATCAGAAAGTACTTCGATGCAGCATCCTTTCGCCTACTGGTACAATCCTCCATCTTGAGCCTACTCGACTACTGTAATATCATCTATCTTGGGTCCCTCAAGAAAACCATACATAGACTCCGAATCATACAAAATTCTGCAGTGCGACTGATTTTCGGCATAAAAAAATGGGACCACATAACCCCCTACTACCAAAAACTCCATTGGCTACCACTAGAAGCAAGAGTGCTATTCAAATTTGCCTGCCTTTGTTTCAAATCTGTTCTTGGCATGGCCCCACTATACCTGGTCTCCCACTTTAAATTGGATTGTTCCACCAGACCCACATGTAGAATACGTCTGTTCAGCCATCCTTCAATAAAAACCTGCCAATACAAAAGATTCCTAAACAGAACGCTAGCCTTCCAAGCAAGTCAACAAAACAACTGGCTAGGCAACTTCATCAAACACTCCTCATTCTACCTTAACTTCAGAAAACTAGTTAAAACAAACCTGTTCAACCGATTTGTAACCAAGAACCCTTAAACCCTCTACCGTACTCCTATTCACATATTCTTGTTTCCCCACATTGTGACTTTTTTCTTCGCTGTATCCAAAGTCTTCATTGTTATTTTTTCCTTCGCTGACTGTCCAGCACTTCTTGATGTAAACCGCCTCGAACTACTATGGCTTTGGCAGTATATAAAAATAAAAATATTATTATTATATGAGATTTATTGGTATTAGACCCCTATATATCGAATTAGGACACAACCTTGTATCGTACACTTGTACTGTAATTATGTTAACTGTGTTTTATGTCTGTTGAACCTGGAACCCGTTCTGAGCTTTTTGGGGAAAAAGGGTTAGAAAATGAATTAAATAAATAACAGAGGGAATACAGCAGTTATCGTCAGAAACATAGGATCCTGTTGCCCTTTGCAGGGGTCTGCCCAGCAATAAGAAGGGGGAAGGGATTGGGACGTTGGATCTTTACAACCAAACTCAAAGCAGTTTACATCTAGGTACTTCAAGCATTTCTTCTTCTCTGTCCCGGTGGGCTCACAATGTATCTAATATACCTGGGGCAGGGTGGGATTTGAACCCATAACCTCAGGGTGCTGAGGTTTCTAGCTCTAACCACTGCATCACACTCTCCTCTACGCTGATTTCAAGAGGTCCAGTTTGCCCATCTGCCTTTTACATGGGATATCTGAAAACTGCCTGCACGTGAACCTTTGCGTACTCCATACCCTGCTGCAAAGTTGCAGGTGCTGTGTCTGCAGAGCTTTGGTCGGCTTCCTCTGAAGTTTTTTTCCGACGGCTCTTGGCTTCCTTCCCCATGGCGTCGATCCTTCCAAGAGAACAAACCCAGTTCATATTAAGTGATAAATGATAGCTGCACCCTCCTGTCTGGCATTGCATCGCTGCCTGCTGCACTCTTGGCTCTGGCATCACATCTCTACTGTCTGCTCCGTGCCCTGAAAAAACCTGGAGAATGCAAAGAGCAAATCTGCGCTTGGATCAGTCTGACCAAAAACCTCATGATGATAATCACATCTACTAAATCATATACTCTATATCTAATGTCATCAGTACTTAAATACTAATAAACAATCTCCAATAACCCAAACAAAATCCGACATGTATATTTTTCTGTGCTTCCTTATTCTAATAATAATGTTCTTATTTTGATTTTCTTATTTTTTTTTCTTTAGAGAGTAGGAAAGGTCTCAGTTATTGGAGCAAATATATCTCAAACAGAGAAACACCGCTTATTGTATAGGTCCGTGTATCGCAAACTGTGTGCCGTGGCGAGATTCTGGGTGTGGCGCGAGCCGCCAGTGAGTAGGAGAGGTGCCTGCGCTGGCTGAATGCCCTAAAGGATGTGCCTCTCGCTGCGAGAAGCCCTTCCTGTAGGTAGTCAGCTGGCACCGGTGCCTCTTCTCCTCGCTGGCGCCTCTCCTGCTCCAGCACCCCCCACTGGCGGTTCAAGGTCCCGTCTGGTGGGCCTTCACACGTGTACTGATGTGGACGTGATGATGTCGCGCATGCTCTTGATGTCATCGTGTCGATGTCCGCGCCTTTCTGGGCGCTCTTCAGCCGCGGCCTGGAGTTTACTGTGCCGCCGAAGAAAAAGGTTGGCGGGAGACTGGTATAAGTGATGAGGCTCCACCTCTAATCATTGGCATAAAAACTTCCTCCTCCAATAATCAAATGAAAGTACAAAAACTTAGATAATCCTCTTATCTTGATGTAATTAGTTAATCTTCTTTCTTATAGTGGATTAATCTCTTTTCATGTAGTCACCTTTCAATTAGTCTTATAGGAAGTTAATTTTCTTTCGTTTAGTTAGTTGTATTCATTTGATTAATAATATTCACTGTAAACATATATCACCAAGCCCAGCGTACTATAACACACAATTAGATCGCCAGCGTGCAAGACCACAAACATTCAGTATACCAAAGCAGAGGTCTTATCTCAAACAAAATAATTATTCCAGTTGTCCAGTTCATCCAGACCCCCTCCATTTGTCGTTCAGGAAAATATCTTCAAATTCAACTCGTTACAGTGGGGCTACTGCTTAAACAGCGTTTCTCAGCCGCTGCGTTGGGGATTATTAATTGAGCAGCAATTCTGCTTCTAGAAATGAAATGTTAAGCTAAACTCTAAAGCAGCGTATTGCAAACTGTGCACCGTGGAAAGATTCCGGGTGTGCCACGAGAGGCACATCACGTGAGCGAGTCAACTAGCCCTCGCAGGCGCCCATCTGCATCTCCCCACCGGCGTACGCTTCATGGTTTTCATCATAAGGCGTATGGGGACAGACTTAAAGATCTCAATCTGTATACGTTGGAGGAAAGGCGGGAGAGGGGAGATATGATAGAGACATTTAAATGCCTACGTGGCGTAAATGCGCATGAGTCGAGTCCCTTTCATTTGAAAGGAAGCTCTGGAATGAGAGGGCATAGGATGAAGTTAAGAGGTGATAAGCTCAGGAGTAATCTGAGGAAATACTTTTTTTTTTTTTTTTTTTACTGAAGGGTGGTAGATGTGCGGAACAGTCTCCTGGAAGAGGTGCTGGAGATAGAGACTGTGTCTGAATTCAAGAGGGTCTGGGACAGGCACAAGGGATCTCTCAGAGAGAGGAAGAGATAATGGTTACTGTGGAAGGGCAAACTAGATGAGCCATTTGACCTTTATCTGCCATCATGTTTCTATGACCTCACAATGCAGGTGTAAAGAGCCTTAGCCTATAGGAAGAGGAGATGCAAATGTTAAGAGTCTTAGCCAATAGGGAGAGGAGGAGATAATGGATGCTACGGATGGGCAGCCTGGATGGGCCATTTGGCCTTTATCTGCCATCATGTTCTATAACCATAAAGCTCTATGACCTCACAATGCAAGTGTTAAGAGTCTTAGCCAATAAGAAGAGGAGATGCAAATGTTAAGAGCCTTAGCCAATAGGGAGAGGAGGAGATGGTGGATGCTGCAGATGGGCTATTTGGCCTTTATCTGCCATCATGTTCCTATAACCATAAAGCTCTATGACATCACAATGCAGGTGTAAAGAGCCTTAGCCAATAGGGAGAGGAGGAGATAGTGGATGCTGCGGATGGACCATTTGGCCTTTATCTGTCGTCATGTTTCTATGTTTGTAAGCTGAAGACCCCATCTGGAGGGTCTCCGTGCATGTGCGAATATCCCACATGTGCCCTGAGTTTAATGCGCCTCTAAGGAGCAATTTATAGCATCAATACATTGTGTTTACCACTCAGACTACTGTTTGGTACTTCCACTCACGCTGACAGAGTTGCACAAAATAGCTCCCTGCACGATCATCCGGACTAATGTGTCTTTAAACAAATCGCTGATCTTACGTTATTTAAAGGGCCAGTGTTCTGTTAAATGAAACATCACACTCTTGCCAAAAATACCATTTATTCATGAATAAAAATATTGCCATTCAATGCTTGAATTAAGACCCACAGCTGATACAGGTTTTAATCAGTATATCCAACGCTCTTCCTTCTGTGCCAGAAATTTTGCATAATCACACCTACATATACTTTTGTACCCATTAAGGCAAGATTCCTTAAGTGGCGCTTTTCTGTAAACAATGCTCAGAGTTAGGCACTATTTATAGAACAGTGATTGGCACTAAGAACCAGGCCTAACTTTAGTCGTAGCTAAACCCTGGTGTAAATCCTCAAGCCTAAGTTAGGCATTGATCCAATGGCGAAGTAAGGGGGGTGAGGGGCGAGGGAGGCGGTCCGTCCTGGGTGCCATGTTGGTGCAGGCCCCGGCACCCCTCCTCTCTTCCTCCACCTCTTCCCATTCCTCCCCTCCATGCACACGCCCCCTTCCCTTCCTCCATACCTCTAGCTGAAGATGTTCGCAGCGGTCAACAATGTATTCTTCACGACCTCGTTGGCTTTTTTCGCTGATGTCACATCCAGGTGCCGCACATAGGAAGTGATGTCAGAAGGAGAGCCAATGATCAGGAACTTCACCTACAGGTTACGGGGGAAGGGAAGGGGGGTGCGTGCAGCAGGCGGGATCAGGGAAGGAGCAGGAGGGCGGAGATGAGGGTGGGGGAGGGGTACCACTGCATGGATCCCCTTAGTCCAGGGATCTCAAAGTCCCTCCTTGAAGGCCGCAATCCAGTCGGGTTTTCAGGATTTCCCCAATGAATATGCAAATAGATTTGCATACACTGCTTTCAATGCATATTCATTGGGGAAATCCTGAAAACCCGACTGGATTGTGGCCCTCGAGGAGGGACTCTGAGACCCCTGCCTCTGATGCTGAGACAGACATGGGTAGGTAGCATGGAATGCTGCTACTATTTGGGATTTTGCCAGTTACTTGCGACTTGGATTGGCCTCCGCGAAGACGGGATACTGGTCTAGATCAGGGGTAGGCAATTTCGATTCCCAAGAGCCACAGGCAGATCAGGATTTCAGGATATCCACAATCAAAATGCATGAGATAAATTTGCATCTCAAGGAGGCAGTGCGTGCAAATTCATCTCATACATATTGATTGTGGATATCCTGAAAACCTGACCTGCCTGTGGCTCTTGAGGAACGGAACTGCCTACCCCTGGTCTAGATGAACTATTGGTCTGACCCAGTAGGGCTGTTCTTATGCTTTTATTCTATAACTGAGTGCACAGTGGCATAGCGAGGTGGGTCAGGGGGGCAGACCATCCAAGTGCCAACTTAGTAGGGGTGCCGGTGCTGACATCTCTCCTCTTCCCCACCCACACCCCCGGTGATGGGACAGGTCTCTGAAGGGCACACCCACCGCTACCTCTTCGAATTTTTGCCTGCAGCATGCAGGCTTTCCTACACGTTTGCATCGGCCTTATCCCTCCCTCTGACATCACTTCCTGTTTGTGGGGCCAGGAAGTGACATCAGAAAGAAGGCTCAGCTGGTGCAAGCAGCAGGTATTTATCGGTGAAGAGGTACGGGGGTGTGGTGATAGCAGGGAAGAGTATGGGGGGGGGCAGCAGCGTTGGGGCAATGGTGAAGAACTCATTAGGGGCCACCTCTGCCCTGGACTCCAACGTCCCTTGTTACGCCACTGAATGTGTATAAATTACAGGAAAACTTCTGATCCCCTTTTTCAGAGCCATGCATAAAATTTAAGCATTGATTCACGGAGATAATTATGTGTGCATAACTTTTAATTGATGCCAATAAGCACCTATAATTGTTAGAGCTCAATTGTGGGGGCTGATTGTCTCATTATTCAGTTAACTTGCACGCCTCCAAACTAGTGCCTGCAATTTTTGTAGTGTTTTTTATTTTTACAGAATTAGGCTGCAAGTGTAGTGCTTTGCTGGAAGAAACTCCATGGGGCCTTTATATCATTCTAAACTGGATGATTTAAGGAATCTTTGATAGATTATAGAATATCAAACTTTCTATGTTGTGTTCATTGAGATTTCACCCGGGCCCAATCTGAATTCAAGAAAGCTTGGGACAAGTACATGGGAGTGAAAGGGAGAGTAGAGAATGACACGGGGACAAATTTTTTCCCATCTCGTCCCAGCAAATTCTTTTCCTGCCCTATTCCTACAAGTTCCATCCTCATCTGCACAAGCCTCAAACACTTTAAATTCAAAAGTATTTAAGGCTTGTGAGGTTAAGGCAGAGCTTACAGGAATGGGACAGAGAGAGGGACAGCGACAAAACTCACGGAGACAGGACCGGGAAATTGAGTACCTGTGGTGACGGGGAAAAATTTGTCCCTGTGTCATTCTCTGAGGGAGAGTAGTAGATGACATGGATGGGCAGACTGGATAGAGGCCTTATGGTCTTCCTCGGCCTTTATTTTCCTGTGTTTCATTTGACCCATTTTAGAAACATTTGTATATAGGAGAAGGTACACTGACAAATCTGCGCAGGACAATTGTGCTCCAACAAATGTGCCCCGACAATTGCGCACATGGACAAGTGCGTGCAGGACAAATGTGGCCCTTAACCCTTTCAGGACCAAGGGACATATTTGTCCCATAACTTTAAAATCCTATAAATTTTGATTGGGATAGTCTACAGTTCTAAATTTGATATGTACGGATTCCATATGATACTGCCTTTATGTAAACAAACTGGTTCCGACATTCATTCATTAGCGTCGTTGCCAGATTGACGAGAAGATTCACTTGCCACACTGTCCATAAGCCAGAAGTGTGATTTTTTTAAATAAAAATAATGATATTTCACAAAAAAAAAATCAATTTTTTGGCATCTGCAAGCCCTTTTTACCATAAAAATGTCGTCAAAACCACAAAAATTAGCCTACGATCCTTATGGTCCTGAAAGGGTTAAAGGATATCTGGAAGGCCCCGATTTGCTCAGACTCTCAGGCCTGGTCCCTTGGGAGGGGCTTGAGGTGCCTCAAGCCCCTCCCAAAGGACGGGGCCTGAGGAATCTGAGCAAATCAGGGCCTTCTAGTTGTCCATTAAAAGGGTTCCCATAATTATGATTAAAACCTATCCCTAACACTAGATAGGAAGTGAATCTTTTAACCGTTCCCGGGGTCCCCCCCCCCTCAAAAAGACAAAATAGTATCCTGTCAGGGCGGACCTTCCATTCAGTCCACGCATTTGTCCTGTGCACATGTGATGGGCCACCATAGAAGCACTGTGTATGTAATACCGCAGAATGTGTGATGACCTGGGGCAATCAATGGCTGTTCCTCTCCTTCTACCCATAGACCGACCTCTATTCTGGGGCTCTATTTGTGCAAGTCTGCCTGGGCTGGAACCTCTATGTCTCCACTATACTGATGCTCGTGGTCACAGCGCTGTACACGATCGCAGGTGAGACGGGGGCAGGGCTCTGTGTTGCAAATCTTCCCTACTGCTATTCCTATAACACTACAATATTATCTATTTGGGTGCATATCAGAAAACACTGAAAAGGCTTCGAGTTGTTCAAAATTTTGGGTTTGAAAAAATGGGAGCAAAAACTACATTGATTACCGATGGAGGCAAGAGATTTGTTTAAATTTTCCTGTATCTGTTTTAAATCAGTATTTGGGATGGATCCTGAGTACCTGGTCTCTCATTTTTTTCTAGACCGTTTTAACAGCATCCATGCGTTTTGCTTACCCAGCAGTAAATGCCTGTTGCTTTAAAAGATTTCTGGATAGAACTTTTGCATTTCGGGCAGGCAAACTGAATGACGCTTGTGTAATATTATTATGCGTGCTCCATCTTATTTTACTTTTAGAAAATTAGTAAAAACACAGTTGTTTGATCAAATTTGTAACCCGATTCACTGTTTTAAATCTTTTATCTTGTATTTATTTCTGATGACTTGTGTTGCATTTCTTCACTGACTGTCCATTGTAAACCGCCTCGAACTGTTATGGCCTTGGTGGTATACAAGACTAAATTATTATTATTATTACTGGATAGGTGCAGCACTGCGCATAAAAGGTAAAACACTTTCGAGACTGTCCCTGCTCAGTAGAGCTTACAATCTAGTCAAAGACAGACAAACTTACCTGTTGCAGCCTGGTGTGACAGGTCTGCAATTTGACTCAGCGCTTAGAATGTCAGCGTCTCTCCTAAAACGCTACGTGAGTCCCAGAAAAAGAAATTTTGAAACTGGGCACCATGTTGGATTTTATCACGCCAAGCTACGACAGATAAGCAATGAACTGTTTTTAAGCATTATTCTATTGATATGAAGTTTTGGACTCGGCCTATTTTGCGTAGCACTATTAGGTCTGTATCGTGACACTATATTTTGTTCGTTAGCTTGGACACTTGTTTCACTGTTGGAGATTAAGTTTAATGTGAGACTGATGATGGATTTAAGAGCCATGATCGATAAGTCGCTTATCTAGAGCCCGATATTCAAAGGATTTAATGCTCCTAACTTTTAGAGTTATGCTCATACATTGGCCTCTTTTGAAAATTTACTAGGGCCGCGTGCATAAATTTTTGCTCAAAATTTCACTGAATTTAGGAGCTTAAAAAGTGGTGGTAACAGGAGACGGATTTTAGGGCAGGGAAAAGTTTGGAGTTTGGCACTGATTTTCAAAGTCATAAATTAGGCTCCGGAATCCAGGCCAACGAAAGGCAGGCTTCACCTTATGAGCATAATTTTTGAGCTCCTAATTAAAGAGGAATTTTCAGCTGAAAAGTTACGCGCCTAAGACAGACTGAACATAGGACACCCGTTTAGGAGCTAAAACTCAGAGTCCACCCTCTCACACTTTGAAGGCTTTGCAAGTGTGCGTGTGGCAAGTTTTTCTTTGCTATTTTTTTTTGATAGGATTTTCAGTTGTTGAACTATAAAAGGTGGCGCATGAGATGCCCAGGCTGCTAATCCCAAAGAGAAATGAATTCTCCACTTCCTGATTTGCACAGGTGGCCTGGCAGCTGTCATTTACACGGACGCACTGCAGACTGTTATCATGATAGTGGGAGCCGTGATCCTGACAGTAACAGGTATGGAACCACACATCCTCTACAGTTCAGTTATGCTTACAGAAATGCTTCATATAGTTCATTTATTTTCGAGTAGTCTTGGGCTCAGTGTTTACAAGTGCTGCTGGCTGGGCTAGTCCTGCTTTTTCAGCGTTTACTCTCGCGTTGAAAACCATTACTGGCCGTCTAGGCCGGGGGACAGCAAACTTATGGCATGTGTGCCACAAGGTGGGACGGCCAAGAGGTTTTGCGTGACATGCACCTT
Source organism: Geotrypetes seraphini (assembly GCF_902459505.1). Lineage (NCBI taxonomy): Eukaryota > Metazoa > Chordata > Amphibia > Gymnophiona > Dermophiidae > Geotrypetes > Geotrypetes seraphini. Next base: position 8,184,407 of record NC_047094.1, on the reverse strand, counting down.
TTAATTGCTGCCACGGTGTGACGGTTATTATTATTTTTATTTTTTTACTGCACTTTACTCCCTTATCAGTACCATACTAGTCCCATGAGGAAGGCTTTTGCCGAAACTTGGATGCTAGTTGGAACTAGAGGTCTTCACGGGAACGGGGATCGCGGGAATCCCGCGGGGGTCCTGTGGGAATCCTCCCCCTAACCCACGGGACTCCCACGGGGACCCCCCTCTGGCTCACGGGACTCCCACGGGGATGGAAGGCTTTGGAAGCAGGGTTCGTCCATATAATATAATGGACATGTCAGCCTTAGTAAAAGAGGGAGTATATAAGTTAATTACTTGAACAGAAAACAAAAAAAGGGTTCCACCAGAGATTCCACAAGGAAAACAGCAGCACAAACACAAAAAAAACTGTGGAATTGATGATCCTGTCAGAAGTAATTGCTGCTTTTTATGGGGATGGGCGGGGATGGAGGTAATTCCTTGCGGGGATGGGTGGGGACGGAGAGGATCCTGGCAGGGACGGGTGGGGACGGAGAGGATCCTGGTGGGGACAGGCGGGGATGGGTGGGATTTCTGTCCCCGTGCAACTCTATAGTTGGAACCATACAGAAGAGAGGCTTCTTTCTTCTTTGGACTGTTTTATGGACTAATAAATACACTGCATTTAGTTGTTCTTCCTTCTTATGTTCCTTGACTTCTATCTCCTTTGACTTGTATGCCGCCTTGAACCTAGTCAGGTATAGAGTGACTTGTAAATACCAGATTAGATTGTTTTAAGAAATCTCGATTGCCTCTCTTTGTGCTTGTTATGCACGGTCGTTGTCAGAACAGCTAGGAAGTCGGTAGCATGCTGCCATCTACTGGCAGGAGGACCCCTGCACATGCTCACTTCATGAACTGAGCATGTGCAGAGGGTCCCGGGGTTAGCAGTTAGAAGTCTTCGTTGATTTCCCCGCTGCTCAGACAGCACAGGGAACTCAGGCGATAACATCTACAGCTGGTGGGGCTCAGGCATCCCTGTTAGCCATAGTGTTAATTTCAATGTGGCGGCAAAGGTGGGGTAGCAGAAAGAGGAAATGTATGATGGCCCACGATGGTTCATTACAATTCCAATCTGCAAAAAGTGGCATGCGTTTTACGGTTCATAGTCATTCGCGCGTGAGACTTCAGTACGCCGACATTGCAGCACAGACAATTTGGCCGAAGACCCTACCGTGCCGCCTAAAAAGTTACTTTTAAAGAGCTCCGATGCGGGGTGTGAGTGGTGAACCCCCCCCCCAGTTTACTTCATACTCTTCGCGCTGCCGTTGGGGGGGTTGTAACCCTCCATTATAGAGTAAACTTAACTTTTTCCCAATTTTTAGGGAAAAGTTAAGTTTTCTCTATAATGTGGGGGGTTGCACCCCCCCGCCCCCCAACGGCAGCGCGAAGAGTATGAAGTAAAGTGTGGAGGTTTACCCCCACACACCACGTCGGAGCTCTTTAAATGAACTTTTTCGGCAGCGCGCTAGGGTCTTGCGCCAAATTGTCTGCGCGCTGAAGTCTCGCGCACTTTTGACCCGTCACCCGTTTCACAATAGGCTGCCAACCCCTAGTCTAGGTGCTAGCCGGATAGTATGATTGATTTATTACTGATTGTCTAGACCAGGGGTAGGCAAGTCCAGTCCTTGAGAGCCGGAGCCAGGTCAGGTTTTCAGGATATCCACAATGAATGTGCATGAGATAGATTTGCATCTCAAGGAGGCAGTGCATGCAAATCCATCTCATACATATTCATTGTGGATATCCTGAAAACCTGGCCTGCCTGTGGCTCTCGAGGACCGGAATTGTCCACCCCTGGCATAGACCAGTGTATTGCAAACTGTGCGCGCCGGGAGATTCCAGGTGTCGGGGAGGAGGAGAGGCGCCAGCTGCCTGTAGGACGTGTCTCTCCTCCTCCTCCTCCAGCAATCCCTCCCTGGCATCTCAGGGCCCCATCTGTTGATGTGATGTCATCACACATGTGCGTGACATCATCATGTTGACATCCACCCACTTCCGGATTCCCTCAAGCTGCTGCCCCCAATTTAGTATGCTGCCGGCGTGCAAAGTTTGCGAGACACTGTCCCTTAAATGGCCCCCATTTACACTGTAGTTATTTTGCTAATTAGCACTAAATATTTAGCAATAATTTGTAGTTACGTGCTGGTAGAGGCACAGGTGTTTAAATTACCCTTGTGTATGGCTGGGCACCTTTGCTTCTTTTCCTTCGTGTTGCTCAAACCACTGGCTGAAATCTTTTGTTTTCCTTCCAACTACAAACGCATTTGCTCCCTTTTTAATTTCTTATCAAGTGCCACTTATTATCAAACAATAAAACAAATTAATGTGTGTTAGAAAGAAATTGAAACCCTATTTAGTCAGAATTTAACCCTCAGGTTTAAATTTTATAATGCCCATATCTTAGTATATTCCACATTGAACCATTTCTGTGGAATATAAGTGTAGTATTGTATCGGATAATGCCAGAAGTTGCCGCTCTGATTGGATATTCAACATTCCTCACTATCTCTAGAAAATGGTGGAATTTTTTTTAAACTCCTGTAGCCAGTGTTTAAATAAAATACTGATCATGGGGGAAGCCACTGCTTGCCTTGGATCGGTAGCATGGAATGTTGCTACTCTGGGGATTCCGGAATCTTGCGACTCTTTGGGGATTCTGCATGGAATGTTGCTATTCTGGGGATTCCGGAATCTTGCTACTCTTTGGGGATTCTGCATGGAATGTTGCTCCTATTTGGGGTTCCGGAATCTTGCTAATCTTTGAGATGCTGGAATGTTGCTACTCTGGGGATTATGGAATCTCGCCACTCTTTGGGGATTCTGCATGGAATGTTGCTCCTATTTGGGGTTCCAGAATCTTGCTAATCTTTGAGATTTTGGAATGTTGCTACTCTGGGGATTCCGGAATCTTGCTACTCTTTGGGGATTCTGCATGGAATGTTGCTACTCTGGGGATTCCGGAATCTTGCTACTCTTTGGGGATTCTGCATGGAATGTTGCTCCTATTTGGGGTTCCGGAATCTTACTAGTCTTTAAGATTCTGGAATGTTGCTACTTTTTGGGTTTTGGCCAGGTACTAGGGACCTGGATTGGCCACCATGAGAACAGGCTACTGGGCTTGATGGACCATTGGTCTGACTCAGTATGACTATTCTTATGGCAACGGAATGTTGACCTGGTCCAAATATTAACTCCCTCCTTTTCCCTTCTCCTCCCCCTATCCCCAAGAGCAAAATCATTCCCAATATGAACATCCACAGCTCCCTCAGGCCTACTTTTAAAATCCCTGGTGGTCTAAGGTCCAAAGGACAAGAGTGATGCTTTCTTCAAAATGGTTACCGGAACCTCTCACGACAACCTTGCGGTACTGCCAAGAAACAGTATGTTAACTCAATTTAAAAAAAAAGTTCACCTCATATTTTTGTTTTTATTTGTTGACCTTTAATTCCATGTCCTTATTGTGTAATGCTTTTTCTATTATCAGCGTGAGGGAAAGGGTTAATCTCGGAAATAAGTTGAAACGGACTCTTTGGAGGTTCAAGTCTTTTATTTGTTTCCTCTTGTCACACATCTTTCTGCTTTTAAAGACCACATCCTCAATTCCATGTAATAAATACGATGGGGGGGAGGCTTTAGTCAGCAAGATATTTGACGTAAGGCCGAAATTCAGTTTACCCCCAAATAGCCATTAACAAGGTGTATTATCTACAGTAATTATATACAATACGTATCCACATTCGCAGGATATAAATTGCTCTGCACAGAGGTCAGAAATGTGCAGAATTCAAGGTACGTGATGAAAACAGTGTTGGCTTGTCTTCTTCGAAGGTGACCACAACTGATTCCATCAGAGCAGCATATACTGGACTGGACTTTCAATATACTGGTTGTAATAGCAGAGGGGGGAGTGTGTACGCTCACATTTTTGCCTCGTCCAGCATGGTGCCTCCTCAAACACCTGCCCTTTCCTCCGTTAAAAGCCGCACTCACGATTGTAGCACCTGTTCAGGTTTTGAGTTATAAAACTGGAGGCTTCTGTGTTTAAAATGAACAATCCTTGTAGGGGGTTGCCCTTAAATGTCTATGCTCTTGTTTTATAATAGCAATAGAAAATCCCCCAAATAAAAATGAGGTTCTTCTTCTGCAAAACCTTTTAAAAAAAAACAAACAAACCCTACACACATATTAAAAAACAAACAAACCCGTACACAAGTTAGGCAAACAACCAAGGAAAATGATACACTGTTTCTGTACATTTGGAGATACATCCTGGAACAGATGGCTTTCTGATACCATCTAATGGCTTTCTGATACCATCTAATGGCTTTCTGATACCATCTAATGGGTAGCAGATCTGGAGTTTGCACGCAGCCAGGTGTAGCAGAGATGAAGTAGAAAAATACTTTGACTTCACAAAACACCGGCTGTAAACAAATGGAGCGAGGATGGGGAAAAGAAAGGGACATTTCCTTTACCAGTGTAACAGGCAGGCTTGGCCTATAGTCTTCCCTGCAGATGCGGGATCATGGTTTTCAGCCTCGCTTATCCTCCTCGCAAGAGAGACTTTTATCTGGTCAGACCGTCTAATGCACACGTGAGTGACAGCAGGACAGTAATCCTAAAATTTGTTCACGTCTCCGAGACCTACCTTACACTAAAGGGGTCATTCTCTATAGGTCACCTAGTTAGGTGTCGGGATGATGCAAGCTAAGTGCATATTCTACGGCAACAATTACGCTATAGAATACCCACGCTGGCGCAGTGGCTGCTATAAATGTTCACACGTAATCCGCACACTTTAGCGTTGGAAGTGACCCGCCCAGGTCCACAGCCCCTTGCGGTCGTACACGACAGATTTTTCGTGCTCAGTCTGTAGAATGACTAAGGGCAGCATTTAAGCACCTAACAATTTATTGGCTATTGATAAGATTTAGTTGCTAATTTACCAATTAAGTTGCATGTGTTAACCGATAGCATTCTATTTCCTGGGTGCTCAAGTTTGTAAGATTAGGGCGTGAGGGTCTACGATAGAGCTGCAAGTTGTGGCTTCTATGCGAAGGCAATCCGTGCGGAACAATTTAAGTTGTTACGTTACCTGAGGTTGTACGCATTTATCATGTGTTCGAATGATTGTGTGTCTATTGGAACCCTGGGTTATCAGATGTCTGGGAAAACCCAGACAGGTCCTCTTTATAGAGGACTGTCCAGGTTAGAGAATTGCATGGGGACAGAAATCCCACCCATCCCCGCCAGGATCCTCTCCGTCCCCACCAGGATCCTCCCCATCCCCACTAGGATCATCTCCGTCCCCACCAGGATCCTCCCCATCCCCACTAGGATCATCTCCGTCCCCACCAGGATCCTCCCCGTCCCCACTAGGATCATCTCCGTCCCCACCAGGATCCTCCCCATCCCCACTAGGATCATCTCCGTCCCCACCAGGATCCTCCCCATCCCCACTAGGATCATCTCCATCCCCACCAGGATCCTCCCCATCCCCACTAGGATCATCTCCGTCCCCACCAGGATCCTCCCCATCCCCACTAGGATCATCTCCGTCCCCACTAGGATCATCTCCGTCCCCACCAGGATCCTCCCCATCCCCACTAGGATCATCTCCGTCCCCACCAGGATCCTCCCCGTCCCCACTAGGATCATCTCCGTCCCCGCCAGGATCCTCCCCATCCCCACCAGGATCCTCCCCGTCCCCACTAGGATCATCTCCGTCCCCACCCGTCCCCGTCAGGATCCTCTCCGTCCCCACCAGGATCCTCCCCATCCCCACTAGGATCATCTCCGTCCCCACCAGGATCCTCCCCATCCCCACTAGGATCATCTCCGTCCCCACCAGGATCCTCCCCGTCCCCACTAGGATCCTCCCCGTCCCCACTAGGATCATCTCCGTCCCCACCAGGATCCTCCCCATCCCCACTAGGATCATCTCCGTCCCCACCAGGATCATCCCCATCCCCACTAGGATCATCTCCGTCCCCACCAGGATCCTCCCCGTCCCCACTAGGATCATCTCCGTCCCCACTAGGATCATCTCCGTCCCCACCAGGATCCTCCCCGTCCCCACTAGGATCATCTCCGTCCCCACCAGGATCCTCCCCATCCCCACTAGGATCATCTCCGTCCCCACCAGGATCCTCCCCGTCCCCACTAGGATCATCTCCGTCCCCACCCGTCCCCGTCAGGATCCTCTCCGTTCCCTCCCGTCCCCGCAAGGAATTACCTCCATCCCCGCCCGTCCCCATAAAAAGCAGCAATTACTTCTGACAGGATCATCAATTCCACAGTTTCTTTTGCTGTTTTCCTTGTGGAATCTCTTTGGTGGAACCCTGTTTTTGTTTTCTGTTCAGGTAATTAATTTATAAACCCCCTCTTTTACTAAGGCTGACGTGTCCATTATATTATATGGACGAAACCTGCTTCCAAAGCCTTCCATCCCCGTGGGAGACCCTTGGGCCAGAGGGGGGTCCCCGTGGGAGTCCCGTGGGTTAGGGAGGGTTTCCCGTGGGACCCGCGGCATTCCCGTGATCCCCGTTCCAGTGCAGACCTCTAGTCCAGGTGCCCAAATGGATTTTCAAAACCCGGCAGTTTGTCTAGGTTTTGGAAGGCCCCGAGCTCAAGGCTGCGTCTTGAGGGCCTCTGAGCCTGCGTGGATGCGAACCGATGATGTCACCCGTATGCGCGCATGCTCGGAGGCCCTCCAGACGTGGCCCAGACTCAGGGAAGAAGAGAGGTTTGTGTGGAATGGGGCGGGGACACATGTCTTCTTTTACATTAAGATACTTGGTAGCCCTATCGGAAGCTGCCAAGGTAAATGAATTGGGATATAAAACGGTTTCGATTATTTGCGGGTTTTAGCTTGCTGGCTCCTCCCCTCCCCAATTATGTCAGCTTTTGCATAGAGAAATCGCTGATTCCAAGCATTTACAGAGAAAATCGCCGATTCCCGGCACTTTCTTCACCATGTTTTGCCTCTCCTTCCGGAACAGGTCAGGTCTCCCACCACGTTATTCACGGTTTCACCGTATTCACGATGGTTTTTAATAGCAAACAGCAAATAACATATGAAAAAGTTATTCGCGGTTCTGTTAATCCACCTATCACAGTGAATACGGAGGGAGAAGCATAAGCAGGGGTGACATTTGGGAGATGTAGAGGGATATGGGGGGGGGGGGGCCTCATTCACAGAAATAAGCAGGGGCTGAAAACTGGGGCAGTAAATGAAAAACCAGGCACTCATTTTTGTAAGGCCAGCCTTAAAAATATTAATCGAGAGAGCTTCTTTTGTTTGATTGTTTTGGGTTGTAACCTGCCCCCAGTGGATGGGCCATTTTAGTCTTAGAAACTTCTGGACCAAGTCTATAGTCCAAAACAAAACCATGAAGAAATGTTCCAGTTTCTTTGTTCTTGTGGAAAAGAAATGTGCACGAGAGCACTCTGATTACGCCAAGGGACCGTGGGATGACTGAAAAAAGCATTTCCTAGAGAAAGCTTCTCTTTCCCTTAATAACCCGCGTTCAATACCCAGCATTGGCTGCAGAAATGACTATCCTGCTGTCCACGGAGAACCTACGTTACAGGTAAGTAACTACACTTTACAAACCTGAGCAGATAAACTTGCTGAGCTGTCAGTTGAACCAGTCCTGGTTCTCTAATAGTTCAGTCCTGAGGCATGATGGGACCTGCAGTCCTGGGTAGAATCAAAGACAGGAAGTGCTTTGCTATTTCTGAATGTACGCTCAAAACCTGGAAACGGATAACTTGGCAAACATGGAATTGTAATGTGACATTGCACGAGTGCATCTGCAAGTCCAATTGAGCATTTCCAAAATGTTGTAGGAGCTGCTCCACAGAGGAGTCTGTCTTTCTGAGCGTAGAGACAACAGGGTCTCTGTAAACCAGGCATTTGGAGCTTCACACTTACCTAAGATCCAGAGGTGTGAACTTCTTGTATATCACAAGATTAATGTAGCCAGTCAAGGACCACATCTGCTTTTCCTTCCATTCTCGTGCACCGCTCCCCAGCCTTTAGACTGGAATTTGGTAGCCATGTTGGTCCAGGATATACTCGAGCCTTGTAGATTATGATACGATTTCACCCAACAGACAAAAGCACCATCTAAAGATCTTATCATGAATTTTGCAGACCAGAAATGTGATCTCACACTCTCATGTACAGCAGCATCTCTGGATTATTCGTATGCTGGTCCCAGAAAATAGATCGGATTCTAGCCAAGAACCCAATGTTCAAACCAGAAAGCACCAAGGTAGGAGTGGCAAAACAGTTGTATGTAGTCAGATAAGATTTGCATTGAGCAGTCCAAAGCAGCAGAGAAACCCAAAGGGGATAGTCGTCATATATCGAGATTTCTGGGCTGTATCCAGTGTGCAAAACAACATTTCAATATATTATTTACAAAGAGAGAGGGAGCACAAGTTGAATCATCGGGTGAGTGCTAAGAAAATACAATTGTACATTTTAACATTTCTGAGGCAAAGTATGGCACAACGCAAAAACTTTCTTAATGTACAGAAAAGAGTTTCTGAAGCAAAGATTTCCCCACTGATTTTTTTTTTTTTTAAACTCTGCTCTTTTCTTAGCTTTCAATAAGATTGGAGGTTATCAAAATCTCCAGGAAGCTTACTCCATGGCTGTGCCATCAAAGATTGTCCCCAACACCACCTGCCACCTGCCCAGGTCAGACGCCATGCATCTCTTCCGAGACCCTGTTTCTGGAGACCTGCCCTGGACTGGAATGACGTTTGGATTAACGATCCTGGCCACCTGGTACTGGTGCACCGATCAGGTAAACGTGAACAGCTTGCCCTCTCCCATATGTACAACTGCACTGGTCCCTTTAGTGCATTAATCCAAGCAGCAGAGTCTACAATACTTGAACCACAAATGTGGTCCGTGAGTCCGTAAGAAGTGGAGCCTCTGTGGCTACTGATCGTTGTAGCCTCTCCTTTTCAACTCGGCCCCATGACCCGCTAGCCTATTTATGAGGTGTTTTGACTGTGACAGTTTGGAATACGGGATGCCAAAGGGGGTGTTGATCCCATCTGAAACGACATGAGTGTCCAGGAACGAGGGGACCTTGCCGTTCCTTTGCTGGTGCGCTGCCGATGCTGGCTGGGAGTTGCCGAATCTTGGAATGTTTGCCGAAGTGTCGCTGGTTCTGGTGGGGTGGTGATAGCCCTCGATCCTTTCGCCCCTGTAGTTGCCGCCAGCGTGGAGTTCCTGGTTCTGTCCTTGGAAGCCACTGTGGTCCCTACTTGCTTTGAACGATGCTCTTTGTCCAAAGTGAAATGGCTTCACCTTCTGCAATAATAACGAAAAAGAAAGCGTTAATTCTTCTGGCAATGGCTGTGTTTTTGAGTGTTACAGAACGTCTTATTTTGCATTCCTGTTCTCTCAGGGTTTCCGCAGCTGGCATGGTGCTTGTTGCGGGTTTCCGGGTCTCACTGCATCTTGTCGGGTAGAAACCGACATTTCAGCCACCGTACTGTAAACCCAGTTCCGCGGGGAGAACATCTTTTAAACCCGCCAGAGACTTTTCCATTCTATGGGAAAAGAAACCAACTGACTCTCACAAGAAATTCAAATTTCTGACCAACTGACTTTCCCGCCAAAATTCAAAATTGGCGGACTGCCCTGTTCCCAGTCGGGTCAGTGAACCCACTATTTCCAAAGTCACACTGCAGGCTTCAGAGCAGACCCTGAAGAAAGCCACGACATGGTGGCTGAAACGTCAGTTTCTACCTGACAAAGACGCAGCGAGACCTGGAAACCTGCAACAAGCATTTCGCATTCACACTTTAATGTGTTAGTTAGGGTTGTAAAATCTGTGGACAGGAAGCTCTGGACTGTAAAGCTCAGCTGAGCCCTTGAAACTTTTTTTTTTTTAAGATATGAAGAATTTATTTATTTTTAGTTGCAAAGCCGTAGACTAGAGGCAGACTGAAACCATATTTTTCCGTTTTGGCTGAAACCCACATTTACAACTGAATTTTGTCGCTTGGTTTCAGCCAAAATGGAAACTGTAAACAAAACCATGATGAACCCCCTTCTCCCCCCCCCCCTAAACAGGGACAGCTCGCCTTTGAGACCTGACCCCCCACCCGTGGGCTTACTTTAAAAGTATTGGTGGTTCAGAGGGGAGCAGGAAGGATTCGCGCTCACCCCTGTAACCTTCTGGGACTTTGAGTGGCAATCTCACTCGACTACCGTGAGGAATCAGAGCAGCCGTGCTGAGATCCAGAGTTGGCATGCATAAGGCAATCGGTCCTGACTGTGCAGGTTCCAACCTCAATGTGGTTGCTGTGACGAGACTGCAGCGGGGGAGGGGAAAGGAGGAAGGACGGCACCAAAGTTTCAGTTTGAGCCGGAAATACACTTGTATTTTGGGCCAGAACCGCAAAAGCAGTAAATTGGAATTTTAGGTCAGATTTTTTGCAGTGGAACGGCAATTTGGTTGGCCTCTTCCTGAGAATAAGCAAAACCTCCCGTAGCACTGAAAAAGCTGTGAAGTGCAGCTGCTGACAGCAGAGGGCAGGCTGGAGGCAAATGAAGGACAAACATTTCAGCCAAGACCAAGAACCCTGCAGAGAGTCTCTCTAGGGCAGAAGTGTCAAAGTCCCTCCTCGAGGGCCGCAATCCACTCGGGTTTTCAGGATTTCCCCAATGAATATGCATGAGATCTATTTGCATGCACTGCTTTCATTGTATGCTAATAGATCTCATGCATATGCACTGGGGAAATCCTGAAAATCTGACTGGATTGCGGCCTTCGAGGAGGGACTTTGACACCCCTGCTCTAGGGAAAAGCAAGTGAACACACACCGAACTGCTTCCTATAGAAACTCTCATTTTAATTATTTTTACAGACAAGTTTATTTTTGTGAAGGCGAAAACATTTCCTGAACTGTACAGTGCTTGATTTAATGACATAGCTGAAAGAATATATATTAGTTTTGATTTCTTCTACACAGGGGCATAACCATGGGTGGGCCTAGATGGACCTGGCCCACCCAACAACCACAGGCCGCCCTTGCTAACCTCCCTGGCCTGGGCAGCCTCTCTCTTGCCCTCCCTTCCCGGCCCCTCAGCCCATGCAGCCTCTCTCTTCCTCTTCAGGGCACTGACAATGGGTTCTGTACGCTGCCGGCAGCTGATCCAAAAGCCTTCCCTCTGATGCGTTTGCATTTTGCTTCTGGGTCAGCTGCTGGCAGTGTATAGGACGGGTGGCCTGAAGTGGAAGAAAGAGGGGGGTGGGAAGGAAAAAAAGAAGCTGCACAGCCGGGTGGGGGATTGGCAAGGGAGGGAAAGAGAGAGGCCTGCCCCCTTTGGGCTCAGGCCCACCCAAAACTGGCTATCTGGCTACGCCACTGCTTCCACCATTTTTGTCTAATATTCTCTATAACACGTAGCCAAGAAGGCTCTAAGGCAGCAGCCGTGGCAGTTTTCCTAGTTGCAGCTAGTTGAACGTTCGTGAGAGTAACTGTCAATTGTTTTGCTTCATTTTCATTTTATTCATAAATAGGGTTACCAGATTTTATTTTAGTAAAATCTGGACCCCTAGACCTGGTCCCCCAGGCCTGCCCAATTCCACACATCCCTGCCCCATTACGCCCCAATCCTACCCTAGCCCTGCCCCCACCCTGCCCCCTGCTCTCGTCAAGCAGCATACGTGGATGTGATGATGTCACACACATGCATGTGATGTCATCGCAGGGCATCCACGCATGAACGGATGCCTTCCTGCCCGACGCAATTTCGAGGAAGCTTTTGAAAACCCAAAGTGCCGGGTTTTGAAAAGCCGTCCGGACCCCCAGACGTGTCCTCGAAAATAAAAATAAAATAAAATGAGCAAAGCATTATACATTAAAGCTATACATTCACTGGACATGAAATGGGAAATCTATAAAACACACCTCAAACAATAAAATAAAAAAACTGACTATCAAATGGCATTGGCTAACACCCCCCCTCCCCCTTAAGGTCTCCAAAGGTTATTCATAGGCCTGATTGCCCCTAAACGTCCTGGCATTTCACATTCCCTCTAATTTTCAATCTCTGGAACACAGCCGCTAGCCGAGACAAATAAGAAACACAGAAATCTTACGGCTTATCTGAGATGTAAATTAAAGATGTTTTTTTAATCAAGCCACTGAACCACAACGCCAGAATGATCAGAAATCTAATAGCTGCAGGATTGCTGCCTCTCTCCTACAACCTGACCTGTCTGAACTGGAACATTTCTGCTTCTTTGCCATTTGGCAACTCAAACGAATAAACAGATTACAAGAACCTTGGAGGGGGTTTTCTGTGCGTTCACCACACCCACTCATCAAACAGGACCCTGAAGACGGAAAGGCAAGTGGTAACGTTCACAGGACCCCAGAGACAGACCGTAGGGACTTTCTTTCACACTGTTTCACTGTGTTCTGCGCGTCCCAGTTCAGAAGCCAAGATCCTGATTTCCGAAGTTCACGTCAGGTACCGTCTGGGGAACAGGAATCTGACTGGAATGACGTGTGCTATAGCTGAGAATCAGACATACTCACGGAAGGAACATTTCACGAGGAAATGGGACATATACTAATCACACCCATCCCTAAGGAGCAAAAAAACTCAAAACCAACTATAGACCCATCCCCTTATTTACCAAGCTACTTGAAGGATTGGTCAACTTGGAGCTAGTGAACTATCTAGACCAGGGATCTCAAAGTCCCTCCTTGAGGGCCGCAATCCAGTCGGGTTTTCAGGATTTCCCCAATGAATATGCATTGAAAGCAGTGAATGCACATGGATCTCATGCATATTCATTGGGGAAATCCTGAAAACCCGACTGGATTGCGGCCCTCAAGGAGGGACTTTGAGACCCCCTGATCTAGACCAATTTAGCATACTCAATGAACACCAATCAGGATTCAGAAAAGGTTTCAGCACTGAGACAGTCCTAGCTTCAATCCTTAATCACCTATACGGCCTATTCACCAAAGGAAAAAGTGCCCTGATTTTACAACTAGACTTCAGCAGTGCTTTTGATCTTGTTGATCACGAAATAATGCTACATTGCCTAGATCAGTGGTTCCCAACCCTGTCCTGGAGGAACACCAGGCCAATTGGGTTTTCAGGCTAGCCCTAATGAATATGCATGAAGCAAATTTGCATGCCTATCACTTCCATCATATGCAAATCTCTCTCATGCATATTCATTAGGGCTAGCCTGAAAACCCGATTGGCCTGGTGTTCCTCCAGGACAGGGTTGGGAATCACTGGCCTAGATGCAATTGGACTTACGGGAAGAGTAAGAAACTGGATACAGGGCTTCCTAACAAAGAGATCATACTGTGTGGTTAGTGGCGGGACATACTCAAACTCCTGGAGAAACCCCTCGGGAGTACCACAGGGTTCACCTCTATCACCTACACCAGTGATTCCCAACCCTGTCCTGGAGGAACACCAGGCCAATCGGGTTTTCAGGCTAGCCCTAATGAATATGCATGAGAGAGATTTGCATATGATGGAAGTGATAGGCATGCAAATTTGCTTCATGCATATTCATTAGGGCTAGCCTGAAAACCCAATTGGCCTGGTGTTCCTCCAGGACAGGGTTGGGAACCACTGCCCTAATGAATATGCATGAGAGAGATTTGCATATGATGGAAGTGAGAGGCATGCAAATTTGCTTCATGCATATTCATTAGGGCTAGCCTGAAAACCCAATTGGCCTGGTGTTCCTCCAGGACAGGGTTGGGAACCACTGCCCTAATGAATATGCATGAGAGAGATTTGCATATGATGGAAGTGAGAGGCATGCAAATTTGCTTCATGCATATTCATTAGGGCTAGCCTGAAAACCCAATTGGCCTGGTGTTCCTCCAGGACAGGGTTGGGAACCACTGCCCTAATGAATATGCATGAGAGAGATTTGCATATGATGGAAGTGATAGGCATGCAAATTTGCTTCATGCATATTCATTAGGGCTAGCCTGAAAACCCAATTGGCCTGGTGTTCCTCCAGGACAGGGTTGGGAACCACTGACCTACACTATTCAACATTTACATCTCATCCCTAGGACACTTAACTGCAAAAGCTAAACCTAAACTATTACATATATGCAGATGACATTTCCATTTTAATCCCAGTGAAAAGCATAACAAACGAGACCTCAGAATACATTTCTCATATTATGACCGAAATAGAACGCTGGACAATAAATTTTCAAGCTGAAACTAAACACAGAAAAAACAAAAGTCTTCCTTGCAAGGCCAACGGACAAAATTACCAAAACAATATTAAATATAAAAGATCACGACTACCCGATTACTAAAACAATAAAAATATTGGGAGTCACATTAGACACACATTTGACAATGGTTGAAAACACGAATTTAGTGGTAAAAAAGTGTTTCCTGACATTATGGAAATTAAAGACCATCAAAAAATACTTTGACCCATTATCATTTAGACTACTAGTGCAATCACTAGTGCTCTCTACACTGGATTATTGCAAAGTCGTTTATATGGGTATACCCAAAAAAACAGCGAGGAAACTTAGAATTGTCCAGAACACAGCGGTCCGCTTGATATTTGGATTGGAAAAAGCAACATCAGCCCCTACTACAGACTACTGCATTGGCTGCCAGTCGAGGCACGAATAATATTCAAGTTCTCTTGCACATGCTTCAAGCTAGTTTGGCTTCTACCTACCTGTTACCTCACTTCGTACTATACAGCCCTACAAGACAAACCAGAGGATTAGATTAGATTAGCATAGGAGGATCGCTCTTGCCCTGGATCACCACTGGACCAGCAGGGCTTAAGGTAGGCCTGAGGAAAGGCCTGCGATGGATCTGAAAGGGTGAAGACTCTAATGTAAACGGAGACCCCCCCATTTTTGAACCATTTTTTTCAACCAAAAATCTAGGTTTATATTCGAGTATATACAGTATATTCCAAAAAAAAAAAAAGAGCTGTCCTGACCTTGGACCCAACTTCCCTGACGGGATATTTTCCTTCCTTTCTTGCTCAGGTCATTGTACAGAGGTCTCTGTCTGCCAAGAACCTGAGCCATGCCAAGGCAGGCTCGATCCTAGCCAGCTACCTGAAGATGCTACCTATGATTTTCATTGTCATGCCAGGAATGATCAGCCGGGCCTTGTATCCAGGTAAGGTTTCTTTTACTGCTTTCATGCAAACTGGGAAAGTTGCAGAATGTGTTCCCAGTTATTCAGATCAGCCTTTGGACTGGTGGAGAAGCACAAGGAGTAGGGTTATCAGACGCCTGGGTTTACCCAGATGTGTCCTCTTTTTAGAGGGCTGATGTCATCAGCAACGCGGCACACGGAACGCCCAGGCAGGAAAAGGCCGTGAAGCAGCCTGTCTAGATTGTTGCGATGCTGCGGTGACAAGGTATTTCGGTTTCATGGTCAGAGGGAGAGATGGAAGGGTCAACAAGGGGGGGGGTGCGCTGCAGCTGTTGGAGGGGGGGTTGTGAGGGATAGAAGCTGCAAGGGTTCTGCTGCACAGGGGGATGGGTGAGAGGGGAAGAAAGATGCTACACATGTGGGGGAGAGAAAGGAAATAGGAAGAATTGTGGTGGAGGAGAGGAAGGGAGAGATGATCATTGTACATGAAAACAAAAAGACCTAGTGCCTTTTTTGGGCCCCAAATTAATTTGAGACAGTGTCTTATTTTCAAGTATTGCCACTCCTCAGTATCTCTCATCTCTCTCTACTCAACCTCCCTGGCAACTCCATTCATCTCGCAAGTCGCTCTTATCTCTACCGTCCTCCTCCACCATCAGCTCCCTGTACTTTACCCTGGAGTAGACTTACTATATGTGTAAACCATTGTGAAAGATCTTTGTTCAGAAAAATGGTACAGAAAAAGAAATAAAGAGACAGTGAGGTCAGGCAGACATGCTGCTACTCAATCATGGCTGAAGCACTACTAGGCATACGTAAGAGAGAGTCCCTGCTCCACAGAGCTTACAATCTATTCAAGACAAGACAAATCCAGGCTAAACTCAATCTTTTTTGAGGCTGCTTTAAAATCTTAACCCCTTACTCACCTGCTCAATATTCATGTTGTTTTAACCATTTCCACAATAAATAATTTCCTAAGCCTTTTATTTGTCCTGTTTGTCTGTCTTGAACACATTGTGTGGTTTATTATTATCACCCTTCTATGAAAATGATTGAATCAGTAAAGTCCTCTTTCTCTTATCAAACTGTCTCCATGTGGAATTCCTTTCCACTACTGGTGAGATCAAATAAAAAATTATCTAGAGTTTAGAAGGATGCTAGACTCTATTTCTATAATTTGTTAAATTGGAAGGTAAGTGATGCTAGGAATCTATATATATATAAAATCGGAGGTATGTATGTGTGTATGTATGTATGTGTGTGTGTGTGTGTGTATGTGCCGCGATCACGCAAAAACGGCTTGACCGATTTGAACGAAACTTGGTATGCAGATCCCTCACTACCTGGGGTGATATGTTCTGGGGGTCTCGCAGCCCACCTGCACACGTGGGCAGAGCTACAAACAGAAAATCAGATTTCACCCATTCATGTCAATGGAAAAAATGTAAAAAGCTGCCATTCTCACAGTAATTCCAACTATAAAACACTTTCTATGACACTATAACCACTAGGGACATCGTTTCTATTCTACCACGGACACCATACATATAGAGTTTGTATGTTCTAACTATGTTTGTAACTGTTTCCTTCATGCACCCCTGTTCATAATGTTATTACATTACATGAGTACTCATATATGCTGAACTAGGCACACAGGTTCCATTCTGAACCGGGAAAAAACTGCATGGAGTTTCTTTTCAACCTGAGTTTCCACATATTGAGTTGTTTAAATCAATACTGAAACTTTTGGATGCCACTTATTCCAACAGATCTTCCTTTTCAGTTTAAGAGATTGCAAATTCCAGTGAGACTTGCATTCTCTATCACAATCAACAAATCACAGGGACAGACTATTACATACTGTGGAGTGGATTTAAGATCCCCCTGTTTTTCCCATGGTCAACTCTATGTTGCTTGCTCAAGGGTGGGTTCACCCAAGAATTTATATGTTCTTGCTCCAGGAGGTGAAACTAAAATTGTTGTTTATAATCAAGTTTTGCGTTAGTTGTATTGTATTCATTTTGTCAAATATTTCACATTCTAATTTGAATATTGTACTTTTTATAAAGCTGTAAAAAAATAATTTCATTCACCACTATAAAGTATCTTTATTTGAATCCATTTACAGTGTTATTGCTATAATTAAATACCCGTGCAACGCCGGGGCATCAGCTAGTTAATTTAAAAGGGATGGTTAACAAGACTAAAGATATTGTAATGCCTCTGTATCGCTCCATGGTGCGACCTCACCTGGAGTACTGCGTTCAATTCTGTCTCCTTATCTCAAGAAAGATACAGTGGTGCTAGAAAAGGTTCAAAGAAGAGCAACCAAGATGGTAAAGGGGATGGAACTCCTCCCGTATGAGGAAAGACTAAAACGGTTAGGACTCTTCAGCTTGGAAAAGAGACGTCTGGGGGGAGATAGGATTGAAGTCCACAAAATCCTGAGTGGAGTAGAACGGGTACAAGTGGATCAATTTTTCACTCCGTCAAAAATTATAAAGACTTGGGGACACTCGATGAAGTTACAGGGAAATACTTTTAAAACCAGTAGGAGGAAATATTTTTTCACTCAGAGAATAGTTAAGCTCTGGAACGCATTGCCAGAGATTGTGGTAAAAGAGGATAGCGTAGCTGGTTTTAAGAAAGGTTTGAACAAATTTCTGGAGAAAAAGTCCATAGTGTTTTATTAAGACATGGGGGAAGCCTCTGCTTGCCCTGGATTGGCCACTGTGAGAATGGGTGTCAGGTCAAAAGCGCGCCGGGACAAAGGTGCGTGCAGACAATTGAGCGCAGCGTGGAGGTGCGCGCCGCACAAAATTACTGTTTTTAGGGCTCCGACGGGGGGGCGTGGGGGGAATCCCCCCACTTTACTTAATAGATATCGCGCCACGTTGTGGGGGTGTTGTGGGGGGTGTTGTGGGGTTGTAACCCCCCACATTTTACTGAAAACTTCACTTTTTCCCTGTTTTTAGGGAAAAAGTTAAGTTTACAGTAAAATGTGGAGGGTTACAACCCCCCAAACCCCCCATAACGCCGGCGCGATCTCTATTAAGTAAACTGGGGGGGCTCCCCAACAAAAACCCCCATCGGAGCCCCTAAAAACTGTAATTTTATTTGGCGCACGCCTCCGTCTTGCGCTCAGTTGTCGGCGCGCGCCTTTGTCTTTCGCGGGGTTGTCTATGAACCGTGAGAATGGGCTACTGGGCTTGGTGGACCGTTGGTCTGACCCAATAAGGCTATTCTTATGTTCTCATACTGGGAATCAGCTTTTATTTTGTATTTCCTGAACTATTATTGTGTTCAGTGTTTGCTTTGTAAACCTCAGTGGTCTGAGAGGTGTCTGCAGAATAGAAGTTTATAACACTATAGAAATGAGGAGGAGGAATAATGTTGGACTAGAAGGAGAGAAGGAATATTGGATGGCTCTGTAAGGTAATGTACGTGATCTGGTGCGTGAGGGGTTTGTTCTCGAATTTTCCTTAAGTAAAAACCCCTCCCCCCCCCTCGATATGTGGACTTCAGACTTTTCTTTTCAGATCATAGGGCTAGATTCACGAAGCAAACCGATCGTGTAATCGGTTTCCGACCCCTTTGCGACTTGATTTCCCCTCCGACCCGCGCATGCAAATGAGGGGAAACGGCTTGCAAAGTAGGAAGGCAGCGATTCACTAAACAGAAGGAAGACTGACTGAGCTGCTGAGGACCAGTCGTTTCACTTCTTACCGACTCTCCTGCCCTTTAAAACCATGGGCTGGCAATGCCCTTTTGTGGTTTTAACACGCACACCCCCCCCCCGCGCCGATGCCCTCCCCCCCATGCTGATGCCCGTCTCTATGGCAGAAGGGTTCCCTCTCCCTCCTGCCATCTGTAAAGCACCTGACTCCCCCCCCCTCCTGCTCCCAACATTTAAAGGTACGGGGAGGGGAGGAGGGGGGCAGGGTTCAATGGTGGTGGTGGGGTTTCCATGGCAGGAGAGAGTTGGCATCTCTCCTGCCATATTTGCACGGATGGATAGGGAGGCAGCGTCAGTAAGTTCAGGGGGGGGATCCCGACGGCCATATCTGTGCAGGTGGGGAGGTCAGCCTCGGGTGTAGCAGCTGTTTTTTTTGGGTTGGGGGCGCTGTCCGGGGGGGGGAGGCTTTTTTTTTTTCCATCTTTTTTTTATTGGCAAGATATTTTGCAAAATATTTCTGCCATTAAAAACAAAAACAAAACCTGGCAGAAGCCCTGACAAGGAGGCAGCTTCTCCTGTCACTACTATCAGGGCTGCCCCGACTCGATTGAGTCGGGGAGTTTGCGTGCAAATCATTTGCATGCAGCAAAGATAGTGAATCAATTGCTGTTTCAAAATTGGGCAGAAATCAGCCAACAGCGATTGAATCGCTATCTTTAGTGAATCTGGCCCTATGTTACTATCATATGGATTTATTTTAGAATTCATTTTGACGTTTTTCTTTGTCTTGTAATTTTCCTTCATTTGATCTTATAAGACACACATTTAAGAAACTTACCCCCTCCTTTACGAACATGTAGAAACATAGAAACATAGAATGTAGCGCGGGTTTTAGCGCCAGCAGCAGTTACCGCAGCTGCTGGCGCTAAAAACTCACGCTACGTGTTCGTAAAGGAGGTTGTTAATTTTAAAAATATCCTTTCAATTTAGTTAGTTTTTTTTTCAGTTCATAAATTTTTATTGAGGTGTATGTGGACTTTACACCAGCTATTTCTGGGTTCAGGCTTTTGCTAGAAAGAGCAGGTAGAGATTTACCTGTGGAACCTCATCCTACCCTCTCCTGAAGACACCTGACCTTAGATCTGACTAAAAGCAGGTATACTTTGAGCTAGACCAGGGGTAGGCAATTCCGGTCCTCCAGAGCCACAGGCAGGTCAGGTTTTCAGGATATCCACCATAAATATGCATGAGAGAGATTTGCATCTCAAGGAGGCAGTGCATGCAAATCCATCTCATACATATTCATATCCTGAAAACCTGACCTGGCTCTGGCTCTCGAGGACTGGAATTGCCTACCCCTGAGCTAGACTGAACAAGATGCAACTGTATTTACTGTATGAAGAACCTTGGTCATACCTTGGCAGTTTCAATGGAGTATAGTCTCTTGATTTCATTCATGGTAGCTTTATGCTTCTGAGTTTTCTCCATAGCACGCTTGATCCCCTCTTCCAGAGCTTTGTTTTTCCGTGTCGAGTGCTCATCCTCTTGCCGAATCTCCTGCATTGATTGGGAGATCTGCAGCGGGCTGATAAAGGTGCCTCTGCTGATGTGGCCTTCGCTCATTTTTCTCATCAAGGGATTGGATTCCCCATTGGGTAGCCACTCCGAGTGCCTCCTTTGGATTAGACTGGGCCTATAGTGGTCATGTAAGTCGTAGTACTCCTCTGACACGGACGAAGCATTTGACTTGTAGTGATTTGTACTGCTGGAGCAATCGGAGAAGCTGTCTCTGTCTTGGTCACTCAGGGAAACGTACTCTTCTTTTTCATTTTCATCCTCTTCCTCATCCTCCTCCTCCTCCTCCTCTTCTTCCTCCTCCTCTTTGCCATTTTCCACAATACCATTCTGGGTACATGGAACGTTGCTTGGTTTTGATTCCTTTGGTGACTTGGGTTTCATGGGTACTTTGTGAAGTCCATTTACCATTGGCGTTTTATTGTCATCTTCGTTCATTATTTTGGACTGGCTTTCGTTAATTGCGTTATTTTTAAGAATCAGGTCTGCAACGGGGACTGTTCTTGGCTTTGGGACTGGTGGCTGATTGCCATCCCCATTCTTTGAGGTATCTCGAGCCTCATTTTCAGTTTTTTTGAGGTGTTGACCACCGGCTAAGAGAGAAAAGGGTCCAGCTGGGCTTTCTGGAGTTTTTGGTTTGGGGCTCTCTTGAACCTCAGGTGCTTCAGGTCTGGGGCTCTCTTGAGCCTGTGAAGTTTTCAGTTTGGAGGACTCTCGAGCTTTCTTCGTCTTTGGTTTTTTTGTGCCACCGGTAGGTCTTGGTGGGGCCTTCATATTATCTTGAGTCTTTTCTGTTTGTCTTACCTGTTTGTTTTGCATTATCATCATGTGTTGAGCCATTGCCTGTGCTGTGTCACAGATTTTGATTCTGCTCATTTGTGAAAGCTTTGCATTCTTTATATTTGGGTTAACAATGTTAATGTAGCCCAGGACTTCACTGGGTTCTGGTTCGGGCTCCACCCAAGTGGGCAAATAGTCAAACATGTTGATTTTTTCCATGTTTTGGAGTGCCGGGTGAATGTTTGAAAGCACTTCTTCCTTGACATCAGATTGCTGCTTGTCTTTGCAATTCTTATCATCTGGGGCCTTGCTCCCCTCTTTTGAGCCACCTTTATTGTCTGTGCCCTGGTCACTAGCACTTTTTGTTTTCACTAGAGCATATTTAGGGTTAATTAACTTCTTAGCAACATCTGGAGCAGGTGCTGCTGGTATAATGATGGTTTGGAAAACGGGCTCTGTTTTGGGCTCATCCTCAACGGTTACCGTCTTCAAGCTGACTCCTTTGGAATTGAGGTAGAGTTCCTGAAATTGCTTATCGAATGCCTCCACCACTTGGCCCGTGAGAACCGTGATGACATTTCGGTCTGTCCTTGCTGCGGACCACGTAAAACTATGAACAAAGGAGAAGCAAGCTTAGCAAGGAAAAGCCTTTCAGTCATAACCCACCCATTGGCCAGCCTTGAGCGTCCTGCTTGCCTCTACCTCAACTACCCTCATCCCTCCTCGTCTCTCATTCATCTGTCCAACCTTGGTTTATTTTCCTAATTTCTCTCCCCTGCAAAATCCCCCCTCCCCCAGTGGCACAAACAAACCTCAGTTTTGCTTATCACTATAGTTTTGGTTTGGCAGTAAATTACGGCGGAAGCAATAAAGTTCCTGGAGATCCACCAGGCATCACTTTTGAGTTCTGGTCACTTCCAGGGACAGCGGGAAAAGGGTCTTCATTAACTTCTTAGAGCTGGCAATGATAGGATTCCGTTACCAGCCTTGGGAAGGGGAACAGTCAGATGGCAACCGGTCCTTTTTCGGCAACCAAATAGGTTTTATTTTGCTAAGGGAAAACACCCTGTTTTGGCCATATGTTGTCATTTCTTGCTTTTTATTTAAACTTCTGGTTAAATGAAATGTCTGGTAGCCAAGCAGTATACCAGGAATAGCATACAGCAGGGTTGCAGCACCATGAAGTGTGTGTGTGTGTGTGTGTGGGGGGGGGGTGATGGGATTTGTATTCCACCTTTTTGTGGTTAGACATTCAAAGCGGTTTACGTATATACAGGTACTTATTTTGTTCCTGGTGCAAAGGAGGATTAAGTGACTTACCCAAGGTCACAAGGAGCAGCGCTGAGAATCAATCCCACAGCACTACCTCTAGGCCACTCCTGACCTCCGTGATTTTAATCTATTTGGTGCACCACCTGACAGATTATGACAAGGGGCCCGATGGTCAAAAAAGGTTAGCCAGGCAGGAGAGGCTTCTGCCTGGCTCATCCCCACTGAGCTGTCGGTCGATATTCGGTGCCACTTTAACTGGGCACTACTGCTAAATATTGGCTCTAACTGGCCAGTTGACAGGTGGCCCTACTGGTGATATTCCAAGCCAGGGTCCAGGGCAAGCTAGACCGTGTAAACAGGAGTCATAAGTTGGCCTAGTTAGCCTTGCAGATATGATGCTGACTCTCCGCCATATCTGCCCAACTTCTGAGTGCCTGTGGCTGTAATTTGGCTGGCAACAGTTGGCGTTTACCCCCTCCCCTAAATTTTTGGGGTTCAGTTTGTAGCAATTCACCCACAATAATGACTACATTATTTCTGCATCTATCCCTGCTACTTCTTGACAGGTCAAATAGTGGTGGGGGAGGGGATACTTGGGGGGGGAGGTTTCCACAAATACAGAACCCAATATAGCTCAATTGAAGCAACTTATTTCAGTTACCAAGAAAACATATGCTATTGAAATTACTGTAGAATCGGGCCTTGGCTCTACGGTCCGTATACTGCCCGTATGCGTTTTCTGCAGGAGAAGAAAAGATACCTGTATGCACCACAAACGGCACGATCTCCATCCACAAACATGAACTTCTGTGCCAAGGCTCCCTTAAACTTCTTGGTAGACCTTGTATAGAACTCTGTTCCACCTGTACAGCGAACGCGTAGATTCTGCAAAACACAAACAAGGCATTATGTGGCTAATACAGGCAGCCCCCCGAGTTCCAGATACCTTTGCTCTGTCCCAGTTTGGCTGTTTTTACGTGAGCCAAGTATGGGACGGTCAGGCCATTGCGACATCACTGATGGGTTTGGCTTTTAGGCGTTGGTGGAATGAGCCATTATGACATCACCAGATGAATTCTGATACATACGTACAGTTCAGACACCTATTACTGACCATCTAGCTGTCCCTTATGCCTGGAATAAGCTACCTGAGCTCGTCCGTCAAGCCCCTTCCCTTGTTGAAAACCCACCTTTTTGATGTAGCCTTCAATCCATAACCCTACTCCCTACTGCTCACTACCCTAGTCAGCAGATTATCCATCCCCCCTAACTGTATCCCCATCCTGGCATCCTGTTAATCTGTTTAGATTGTAAGCTCTTTGGAGCAGGGACTGTCTCCTTTATGACTCTGTACAGTGCTGCATACACGTCTGGTAGCACTCTAGAAGTAATTAATAGTAGTAGTAGTAGTTACAGAGGTCCAACTCCTACTTAAGAACATAGTTGCTGTTTCATTTGATTTAACTGAGCAGCATTTCCAGTGGCCTAGACTCCTACACTTCTCCTGTAGCAGATTCAGGAATGATGCCTGGCCACATTAAGAACATGCTGTACCTTAGAGGGAATACTGGTAGGGACGGTTGACTCTTTAGTCAGCTGGGAGCAGCCTGGGTAAGCAGCAAGAATCTTAAAATCTACCAGTTCTGAGTTACATACAAATCTGACTTAAGAACAGCCTTAAAAACATAACTCGTTCTTAACCTGGGGACTGCCAGTATAGGAATAATCAAGCCATTGTGACATCACTGATGAGGCTGGCTCTTAGGCATTGGTGGAATGTGGCCATTATGACATCACAATATCAGCTCTAGAATGTTGCTACACCTTGGGATCTTGTGACCTGGGTTGACCAGTGTTGGAAAAAGGATACTGGGCTTGAGAGACCTTCGGTCTGTCCTAGTAAGGCAAATCTTTTTATGTGAGTCAGGCACAAGCAGCCCCTGAGTTACAAACGCTCGACTTAAGTACAACTCTTGGCATTAAGTACATGGCATTCTTCCTCCCCTAATCTCACTATCCTGGAATGCTTCGAGACCCGACACTACCAGATCCACCCACATACTCAAACTATCTTTCCCCTCGTTAAAAGACGTCATGTGTACAGGCAAATTAGGGAAATCCCTTTTCTTCAAATTCACTGAGCTTTGGAACAACCTCCCTGCCCCGCTGCGGAACCTAAGCTCATTCCAATTATTCCGAAAGCATCTGAAAACCTGGCTTTTCTCCAAAACGTAAAGCTATCTATTGAAAATGTAAAGCTAGCTATCCTCTTCATAACCTCTAATTTCTTATTATGTCCTTCCCTCATTTATTGAATTTACCTATAAACCGTGCCGAGCTCTATCTTTATGGAGATGATGCGGTAGACAAACTTAAGGTTTCGTTTAGTTTAATTGCGGCTTCATTTGATTTCACTGAGCAATATTTCCAGGCTTGTCCAACCACCCGAAGAAGGCCATTCAGTCGAAACATAGGTCTGTGCCGAATTTTAAACCCAGGCTTAGGACATGGAATCAAAGCAAAGTTTTAAAAAAAGGCATGGTAAGTTGCATGCAGCAGCAAAAGCCCCTAAAGACAGACCTAGGGTCTTTATCTACCATCATTTACTATGGGGTGCTTTTACTAGGATTACCAGACGTCTGGATTTACCCAGGCCAGACATGTCCTCTTTTTAGAGGACATGTCCGGGCGTCCAGATGGCTTTTCAAAACCCGGCCTAAGTAGTCAAGAAAGACCCACCTAAGGGTGTACACCAAGCCTAGTTTTTACCACAGCTATAGTAACATAGTAACATAGTAGATGACGGCAGATAAAGACCCGAATGGTCCATCCAGTCTGCCCAACCTGATTCAATTTAAATTTTTTAATTTTTTCTTCTTAGCTATTTCTGGGCAAGAATCCAAAGCTCTACCCGGTACTGTGCTTGGGTTCCAACTGCTGAAATCTCTGTTAAGACTTACTTCAGCCCATCTACACCCTCCCAGCCATTGAAGCCCTCCCCAGCCCATCCTCCACCAAACGGCCATATACAGACACAGACCGTGCAAGTCTGCCCAGTACTGGCCTTAGTTCAATATTTAATATTATTTTCTGATTCTAAATCTTCTGTGTTCATCCCACGCTTCTTTGAACTCAGTCACAGTTTTACTCTCCACCACCTCTCTCGGGAGCGCATTCCAGGCATCCACCACCCTCTCCGTAAAGTAGAATTTCCTAACATTGCCTTTGAATCTACCACCCCTCAACCTCAAATTATGTCCTCTGGTTTTACCATTTTCCTTTCTCTGGAAAAGATTTTATTCTACGTTAATACCCTTCAAGTATTTGAACGTCTGAATCATATCTCCCCTGTCTCTCCTTTCCTCTAGGGCAGAGGTGTCCAATGTCGGTTCTCGAGGGCCGCAGTCCAGTCGGATTTTCAGGATTTCCCCAATGAATATACATGAGGTCTATTTGCATGCACTGCTTTCATTGTATGCTAATAGATCTCATGCATATTCATTGGGGAAATCCAGAAAACCCGACTGGATTGCGGCCCTCGAGGACCGACATTGGACACCCCTGCTCTAGGGTATACATATTCAGGGCTTCCAGTCTCTCCTCATACGTCTTCTGGCGCAAGCCTCCTATCATTTTCGTCGCCCTCCTCTGGACCGCCTCAAGTCTTCTTACGTCCTTCGCCAGATACGGTCTCCAAAATTGAACACAATACTCCACAATGCCATGTTACGATTGCTCCTTCAGAAGCTGATTCTTGTAGCCTTTCCCTTCCCAAGTGCACAAAATCAAATGTAGGTCTTGTATTCCACTAACAGTGGTTCAAAGCAGATAACAGAAGAATAAAGAATACAAGTGCATTTTTAAAATGAAAAGCCTAATGACTTTTAACTGTAAAGCTTTGAGACAAATGATACTCGCATTACCTTAATCTCGCCTTTGTAATAAAGGCGATGAAGACATACATGAGAGAGAGGCTCTGGATTAGCGTGGTCTGTGATTCTCTGCCTAATAGTAGCTGATGCCTCAGCAAGTTAAGAAAGACTTTGACCTCCTTCTTTGAGAAGATTACATCGGCTTCTGTTTATTTTTCTATTGCCCTAATTCCCCACCTTTGCAAAATGCTCTATATTATGGCATACAAAAGATTTCAGACATTGAGTGGTAACACCCAGCTGAGAAAACCAGAGGAACGCAGTGTTTGTGTCATGCTTTTATCTTGCTTAATACAGTAAAGTGTGTTTGTTCTGTTACTAGAAGAAAGACGTGTAAAGCAGGCAGAGATAAAAGTATGAGGACGAATCAAAAATTAAAGGCAATTTTTAAATTGCGTGATAATCGGAACAGAGCTAGTGAAATGCAACATATGTAAGCACACATTGCCTGTTGGATTGTTCATCCATGCACAGTGCAGCTCTCGGCCTTTAGTGGTGTGGCAGCCACGAGGTCAGAAACACGGACGCTCCATTACAAGCTTGCACCATCAAAGAGCAACGTTCAGTCGCGCGCTTTCTTTGGGCAGAGGGAGAGAAACCTGTAGAAATTCACCGTGGAATATTGACTCGGTACGGACAAAGCACAAGAGGTTTATGAGTGTGTAAAAAGATTTAAAGCGGGAAAAACAGGTGTAACCGATGAAGATCATTCTGGTCTGGTCGCCCGTCAACACTGCGCAATCAAGAGCACATTGACGGGGTATAGACGCCTTGATTAGAGAAGGCCGACGGATAGCGGTGTCTCGATTGGCTGCAAATTTGGATATCGGCTACGGATCTGCATTTGCCATAACTTAAAGAGATTTACAGCCGATTCAGAACAAATTGATCTTTGGTAAGAACAGATACGATCAGTTACCCCCATTACTGAGGGCGTTGCATTGGCTCCTGGTATATTGGAGGATTCAGTTCAAATGTGCCAATGTAGTATTTAAGAGTCTATAAGGGGTCTTTGCTCCATTATTTCCCCTTTCTTTCAACTCTCATCGACCTCTTTCTACTAGAAGCATACATAAATTTAAACTAGTTTTCCCTTCTACTAGACGGTCTCAAACTCGCGGCCCGGGGGCCACATGCGGCCCACCAGGTGCTATTTTGAGGCCCTCAGTATGCTCATCATAATCACAAAAGTAAAATAAAACATTTTCTTGATCATATATTTATTTAGCTATAAATGACAATATTATGATTAAGACTTAGCCAAAAGGAAAGATTTATAAACTATAAAGAGTTTTATCTCATGCAAAATTGTCCTTTCTTTAATAAGACATAAACTATTTTTTCTGAGGCCCTCCAAGTACCTACAAATCCCAAATGTGGCCCTGCAAAGGGTTTGAGTTTGAGACCACTGGGCTAGAGGGATTCAGACTTTAGGTAGACTTTCCCACTAAACTAAACTAACTAAACTAAATCTTAACTTTGTATATCGCATCATCTTCACAATCGTAGAGCTCAGCACGGTTTACAGGAAATGGTGTAGAGAAGGAACTCCAATGAGGGTTACAGGACAGTATAGAGAAAGTTTAGAGGGACTTAGTATAACAAAGAGGAGGAAATATTACATTTTTGAGAATAGCCAAGTTTTCGGAAAAGTTGGAGGGTGCCCAGATTCCGAAGTGGGACAGAAAGGTTATTCCAGAGCTCTGTGATTCTGAAGGAGAGGGATGTCCCTCATTTTCCTGGCTGTATTTACCATGGTGAAAATCTGGAATGATCTTCCTTCAGAAATCAGACTTCTTTCCTCTTTGACATGTTTTAGAAAAACCCTGAAAACATATCTCTTCAATAAATTTATAGATGACAAATAAGAGATGGTAATAAATGAACTTTCCTGTCCAACTATTTGTTCCCTAATATTAATTTCAGTAAACTTTTGACCCGGTATATAAGACTAAGGATTGGATTGGGTACAGGAAAGTCTGCGCACGATAGGCTCCCAAACAGCTGACTGATCTGCACACGTAACAGCGTGTGGAGGTTGCGACCCAGCTCCTGGGATGGCGTGAAGAAGATCCGACCCGGAAAGCAAAAGACAAAGCACGATGAAGTAAAGGAAGCGGTGCTCACCTGGCTTCAGGAGCAGCCAAAAAAAAAAAACATCTTCTCTGCAGGAATGCAGAAGCTAGTTGAACAATACAACCAATGCGTCATCTTGCAAGGGGACTACACTTCTCCCTCCGTATTCACGGTTTCAGCATTTGCGGTTTCGATTCTTCGCGGTTTCTAGCTTGCTGGCTCCTCCCTCCCAAATTACGTCGGCTTGCATAGAGAAATCGCTGATTCCAAGCGTTTACAGAGAAAATCGCCGATTCCCGGCACTTTCTTCACCGTGTTTTGCCTCTCCTTCAGGAACACGCCAGGTCTCCCGCCGTGTCATTCGCGGTTTCACTATATTCACGATGGTTTTTAATAGAAAACAGCGAATAACACATGAAAAAGTTATTTGCGGTTTTTCTATATTTGCGGTTCTGTTAATCCCCTATCACAGCGAATACGGAGGGAGAAGTGTACATGTTCAATTGCTCAGAGTCACTTCTATTAAAGTCGTTAAATGTGTTTTGCCTTTACTTTTTGATTTACCCTCATATAATCATCAACGTTTGGTGTGCTTGTGTCCCTACTGCTTACATCATAGAAACATAGAAGATGACGGCAGAAAAGGGCTACAGCCCATCAAGACTGCCCACCCACCCCCTGTCTATGCCCTAATGACCCTCGTAGGGATCCCACATGGGTATCCCATTTATTCTTAAAGTCTGGCACGCTGTCTGCCTCGATCACCTGCACTGGAAGCTTGTTCCAATGATCAACCACTCTCTCTGTGAAGAAATACTTTCTGGTGTCTGCAGCAGCCACTCTCTCCTCCTCTCCCTATTGGCTAAGGCTCTTAACATTTGCATCTCCTCTTCCTATAGGCTAAGGCTCTTTACACCTGCATTGTGATGTCATAGAACTTTCTGATTATAGAAACATAAAAACATGATGGCAGATAAAGGCCAAATGACCCATCATAGAAACATAGAAACATAGAAGATGACGGCAGAAAAGGGCTACAGCCCATCAAGTCTGCCCACTCTGCTTACCCACCCCCTGTCTATGCCCTAATGACCCAATTTCCTTATCTTGACCCTCGTAGGGATCCCACATGGGTATCCCATTTATTCTTAAAGTCTGGCATGCTGTCTGCCTCGATCACCTGCACTGGAAGCTTGTTCCAATGATCAACCACTCTCTCTGTGAAGGGAGACCGACAGGGCATTTACAATAGGCCAGACCTGCAAATTAATCCCACAGGCAAACACAGGAGGGTTTGGTTGAGTGTAAAATTCACTTGAAATCTACTTCTAGCAGAACCAATTTAGACTGGGCTTCCTACTGGTCTTATGAACTTGCTGGGGACATAAGGAGCAGGTAAGCCATTTGATCTATATGGGGTCATTGTTGGCCAAATGGATTTTGCAGGTAGAGAATGACACAAGGACAAATTTTTCCACGTCCCTGCAGGAACTCAATTTTCCTGTCCCACCCCCGTGACTTTTGTCGCTGTCTCTGTCCCATTCATGTAAGCTCTGCCTTAAATCGTACAAGCCTCGAACACGTATGATTTTACGGTGTTTGAGGCTTGTGCAGATGAGGGCGGAGCTTGCAGGAAAGCGGCAGGGACGGAAAATGAGCTCGCGGGGATGGGACGGGAAAATGAGTTTCTGCGGGGACGGGGAAAAATGTGTTCCTTTGTCAGTTCTGAGGAGGCCTATTAACAGAAAAGAACAGATTACTTCCTGGCTGGTGATATAAAGTCTCTGGCCTAGATACTATCTAGCTATGCAGGTGTTGCACATTCTTATTCCTAGAACTTAATATGATGCATCTCAGAAAGAAACACAAATTATTTAGATTGATGTTGTAATGAAACCATGCTCCCCTGCTTCTTCAAGGTGGAACAGTTCATTAGTATCCTAATGTGGACAACCAGTAAGTACCATCGCAATAAGCGGGGGAGGAGGGGGGCGAATGTATTCCACTCTTACTGAATTCTGATTGGCTGAAAGTTGCCTGGGTGCTTTATCACGGATATAAAAGGCAGATACTGAGTCATTTTCCTTCTATTTGCCAGGTGACATGGATCTGCCTTTGTGTTGTTTGAAGTGGCATTTTTTCTTTCTATTGATGTTAAAAGACCGTAGCAGCAACATTCAGAACCTGCAGGACAAGTTAACGAAATCCCACAACACATTTCTCTCTGTAACATTCTCCCTTGGGTTTTGTTCAGGGAAGGTCTAAGCTTGTAACGGCATCTTAAATTGTAACCCAAGCCATTGCCCTGGCATTACGTTTCTTCTTTGGCTGTGAAGGGAGAAGTTACATCACCCTTTGGAGCGGCAGAGGAAGGCTCCTCCGTGAAGGGACTGCTGAGAGGCAGATCGCAACTAATGCGCTGGAATGGGTGGTAGATTCAAGAGCAATGTTAGGAAATTCTACTTTACGGAGAGGGTGGTGGATGCCTGGAATGCGCTCCCGAGAGAGGTGGTGGAGAGGAAAATGGTGACTGAGTTCAAAGAAGCTTGGGATGAACACAGAGGATCTAGAATCAGAAAATAATATTAAATACTAGCTGATGCCCCGGCGTTGCACGGGTATTTAATTATAGCAAATTAAATACCCGTGCAAATACCCGTGCAATAATTATAGCAAATTAAATACTGTAAATGGATTCAAATAAAGATACTTTATAGTGGTGAATGAATGCAAGTCTCACTGGAATTTGCAATCTCTTAAACTGAAAAGGAAGATCTGTTGGAATAAGTGGCATCCAAAAGTTTCAGTATTGATTTAAACAACTCAATATGTGGAAACTCAGGTTGAAAAGAAACTCCATGCAGTTGTTTCCCGGTTCAGAATGGAACCTGTGTGCCTAGTTCAGGATATGTGAGTACTCATGTAATGTAATAACATTAAGAACTGGGGTGCATGAAGGAAACAGTTACAAACACAGTTAGAACATACAAACTCTATATGTATGGTGTCCGTGGTAGAATAGAAACGATGTCCCTAGTGGTTATAGTGTCATAGAAAGTGTTTTATAGTTGGAATTACGGTGAGAATGGCAGCTTTTTACATCCTTTCCATTGACATGAATGGGTGAAATCTGATGTTCTGTTTGTAGCTCCGCCCACATGTACAGGTGGGCCGCGAGACCCCCAGAACATATCACCCAGGTAGTTGGAATTACTGTGAGAATGGCAGCTTTTTACATTTTTTCCATTGACATGAATGGGTGAAATCTGATTTTCTGTTGGTAGCTCCGCCCACGTGTGCAGGTGGGACGCGAGACCCCCAGAACATATCACCCCAGGTAGTGAGGGATCTGCATACCAAGTTTCGTTCAAATCGGTCAAGCCGTTTTTGAATTACAGTGAGAATGGCAGCTGGTTACATTTTTTCCATTGACATGAATGGGTGAAATCTGATTTTATGTTTGTAGCTCTGCCCACGTGTGCAGGTGGGCCACGAGACCCCTAGAACATATCACCCCAGGTAGTGAGGGATCTGCATACCAAGTTTCGTTCAAATCGGTCAAGCCGTTTTTGAATTACAGTGAGAATGGCAGCTTTTTACATTTTTTCCATTGACATGAATGGGTGAAATCAGATGTTCTGTTTGTAGCTCCGCCCACGTGTGCAGGTCAAGCCGTTTTTGCGTGATTGCGGCACATACACACATACATACACACATACATATCTCCGATTTTATATATATAGATTGAACTAGGCCAGTACTGGGCAGACTTGCACGGTCTGTGTCTGTATATGGCCGTTTGGGGGAGGATGGGCTGGGGAGGGCTTCAATGGCTGGGAGGGTGTAGATGGGCTGGAGTAGGTTTTGATGGAGATTTCAGCAGTTGGAACCCAAGCACAGTACCGGGTAGAGCTTTGGATTCTTGCCCAGAAATAGCTAAGAAGAAAAAATTTTAATTAAATCAGGTTGGGCAGACTGGATGGACCATTCGGGTCGTTATCTGCCGTCATCTACTATGTTACTATGTTAAAAGGGGCCCCATTGCATGATGGAAGCTTCTCTAAGGTCAGGACTGGCCCTGCCACTATATAGACTAGGCATGTACCTAGAGAATCAGCATTTTGGAGGGAGGGGGCAACAGCCAAAGCAGCATCTCGTCTCCCCTTCCCCACCCCTCCTTCCCGTGTCTACCATTTCTCGCCCGCCCTGTCACTGCTGCCCTACTTGCTCCCCAGTCCAAGGCACAAGTAGATGCAGTGCCAGTGTGCGACCTTTAAACACAGGACTGTGCTCGTGCTGCTGCATCCTGCTCCCTCTCGCGGTCAGGAAGTGTTGGAAAGAGAGCGCAGGAAGCAACCGCGCTTGAATGCAGGCCTTCCTTTAAAAACCATAGGCAGGGCAGGGTTGGGAAATGGTGGACATGGAATGGGAAGATGAAATACTGAATAGGATGGAGGGGGGGACAGAGGGAGAAGAGGGATGCTGGCTACTGGGGAGGGAGGAAGGGATGGAAAATGGGATGCTGGCCACCTAAAGAAGGAGAAGGACAGATGGTAAACTTGGGGGGGGGGGGATTAGGAAAGGGAAGAGGAGATGCTGAATAGGGTGGGGGGAACAGAGGGAGAAGACATATTGGCCACCGGGGAGGGAGGGATGGAAAATGGGATGCTGGTCACCAACAGAAGGAGAAGGACAGATGGTAAACTGTTGGGGGGGGGGGGGGATAGTTATTTATTTAATTTTCTCCAGGAAGTCATCTAGTCCCTTTTTGAACCCCAGTATTGTACTCTGTCCTATCACCTCTCTTGGAAGCGCGTTCCAGGTGTCCACCACCCTCTGAGTGAAGAAGAACTTCCTTGCATTCATTTTGAATCTGTCTCCTCTCAATTTTTCTGAATGACCTCTTGTTTTTGTTGTCCTCGCTAGTCTGAAGAATCTGTCCTTCTCCATCTTCTCTATGCCTTTCATGATTTTATAAGTCTCTATCATGTCCCCTCTAAGTCTCCGCTTTTCCAGGGTAAAGAGCCCCAGCTTCTCCAGCCTCTCAGCATAC
The DNA here is from genome assembly GCF_902459505.1 of Geotrypetes seraphini. Classification (NCBI taxonomy): domain Eukaryota; kingdom Metazoa; phylum Chordata; class Amphibia; order Gymnophiona; family Dermophiidae; genus Geotrypetes; species Geotrypetes seraphini. The sequence continues at coordinate 8,150,838 of NC_047094.1, read as the reverse complement.
GAAAGGTTTTCCATACCCTTTATCATCTTTGTTGCTCTTCTCTGGACCCTCTCGAGTATCGCCATATCCTTCTTAAGGTACGGTGACCAGTATTGGACGTGGTATTTCAGATGTGGGCGCACCATTGCTCAATACAGTGGCAGGATAACTTCCTTCGTTCTGGTAGTGATACCTTTTTTGATAATGCCCAACATTCTGTTCGCTTTCTTTGAGGCCGCTGCGCATTGTGCCGCTGGCTTCATTGTTTTATCCACCAGAACCCCCAGGTCTTTTTCAAGGTTGCCCTCCCCCAGTACCCTCCCTCCCATTGTATAGCTGTACATGGGGTTCCCTTTACCTATGTGCAACACCTTATATTTCTCCACATTGAAGCTCATCTGCCATCTTTTTGCCCACTCACTCAGTTTGTTCAGGTCGCTCGCTAATATTAAAAAACTGCGACTAATATTGGGGCTGGTTCTGTCCCTAACCCCCACTTCCCCTGGCTATTTTAAGCCCTGATAGCCCCCCCCCTCTTAAGCCTTACCTGATGGTCTAGCGGGTTTTCAGGCAGGAGCGATCTTCCCACGCTCCTGCCCCGTGCAGATCGCTCATAGGAAATGGCTGCCTTGAGCTCCCGTAGTCTCTCGAGCTATTTCCTGTGAGCGATCTGCATGGGGCAGGAGCGTTTGAAGCTCGCTCCTGCCCCGAAAACCCACTGGACTACCAGGTAAGGCTTAAGGGAGGGCTTACAGGGCTTAAAATAAGCCGAAAAATGAAAATGCATTTTTGGTTTAAAACCGCGAATAAGCAAATCCGTAGATATGGAATTCGCAAATACAGAGGGGGAAGTGTATTTCGTTTTATATCCCGTCTTCCCTAAAGAGCTCAGAATGGGCTACAGTTTAGCATTCGTAGGGTTACAATGCGCCTCATATCGGGTTACAATCTAACAGTGCGTGGGGTTACAATGTTACAATCGAGTTGTGCAGTTTGAGAATTCTAACTACTGTATTATTTTCTCTGTGGGATTGAGTTCTCTATTGTGCTTCAATCTGTCTTTTTTTTTAATTAACAATTTTTCAGTTACAATTCTTACAGAACAGCAATTAGGAATTGGAAACATAAATTAAGAATCAACCGCTCAAAGGTACCCAACGCAAAAAACTATACGACAGCCTCCTAGCTACAAAAGCAGCAAAACTTGACCCCTCCATATCCAACCTACTGACCACAACATCAGACCTTAAAGCATTCCGAAAAGAAATAAAAACACTACTATTCAAAAAACAGATTCGGTTAACCTTACCTAACATGAATCCCTTCATGCTGGAATCTTCTTTTCTATATCACAAAATAACCTGAAACCTCACTATGTAACTTGAAACCAACTACCTTCTAATGTAAAGTAACTTCCTGGAAATGTCCAGCTATTTCCCAATGTAATGTAACTTCCTGGAAATGTCCAGCTATCTCCCAATGTAATGTAACTTCCTGGAAATGCCCAGCTATTTCCCAATGTAATGTAACTTCCTGGAAATGCCCAGCTATTTCCCAATGTAATGTAACTTCCTGGAAATGTCCAGCTATCTCCCAATGTAATGTAACTTCCTGGAAATGCCCAGCTATTTCCCAATGTAATGTAACTTCCTGGAAATGCCCAGCTGTTTCCCAATGTATTGTAACTTCCTGGAAATGCCCAGCTATTTCCCAATGTAATGTAACTTCCTGGAAATGCCCAGCTATTTCCCAATGTAATGTAACTTCCTGGAAATGCCCAGCTATTTCCCAATGTAATGTAACTTCCTGGAAATGCCCAGCTATTTCCCAATGTAATGTAACTTCCTGGAAATGCCCAGCTATTTCCCAATGTAATGTAACTTCCTGGAAATGCCCAGCTATTTCCCAATGTAATGTAACTTCCTGGAAATGCCCAGCTATTTCCCAATGTAAAGTAACTTCCTGGAAATGTCCAGCTATTTCCCAATGTAATGTAACTTCCTGGAAATGTCCAGCTATCTCCCAATGTAATGTAACTTCCTGGAAATGCCCAGCTATTTCCCAATGTAATGTAACTTCCTGGAAATGCCCAGCTATTTCCCAATGTAATGTAACTTCCTGGAAATGCCCAGCTATTTCCCAATGTAATGTAACTTCCTGGAAATGCCCAGCTATCTCCCAATGTAATGTAACTTCCTGGAAATGCCCAGCTATTTCCCAATGTAATGTAACTTCCTGGAAATGCCCAGCTATTTCCCAATGTAATGTAACTTCCTGGAAATGCCCAGCTATCTCCCAATGTAATGTAACTTCCTGGAAATGCCCAGCTATCTCCCAATGTAATGTAACTTCCTGGAAATGCCCAGCTATTTCCCAATGTAATGTAACTTCCTGGAAATGCCCAGCTATCTCCCAATGTAATGTAACTTCCTGGAAATGCCCAGCTATTTCCCAATGTAATGTAACTTCCTGGAAATGCCCAGTTATCTTCCAATGTAATCCGCTTAGAACTGCAAGGTACAAACGGAATAGAAATCTGTAATGTAATGTAATGTAACGATAAACCCAATAATCAAATATTATCCCTCATTACGAGAGGCCATCTCTTTATTTTACTCAAGAAATAATATATTAAGGAAATAATAGGAGTTCCTAAGAATACACTTAATCGACAATAGAAATAAACCTAAGACTCCATTATAGTTTGGTGACAATTTATTACGCCCCTCAAATAAACAAGTCAGATAGAAATTAACTCTGCTGTTGCTCAGGCAAACTTAAAAAATTGATCTAACTGCTGAACATCTCAAAATATAAATTCTTTCTCTTGAAGTTTAATTGTACGCTTACAGAGAAATTTTAAAGAATCTGTCCTTTTTAAAACCTTAATTTAGCATTGTTGCTTAGAAACAACATGTGCCTTCTACGGCTCTTATGGGAGATCTGCATCTCCAAACCCTGTTACTCGGCACCGTTGCTCTCGTTTCACATCCAGTTACGTAGAGTAGCCGTTTCACCATCTGCCAATGAAAGGGTTAAGCTGGATTTCTTTTCTGTCTTTTTAACCAGTCTGTATACCTCCTTGACCTTCTGGGAAAGCGGTAAAGCAAGTTCTTCATAATAAACAGTAATCAATCCCTGAACAAGAGGAATAAGGAGAGGTCTCTCCCTCCCATACTATTTTTGGGACCCTGGGAGGTGCCGCATGCAGTCCACCCCGAAGACTGGCTACATGTATAAACTTCTTCTGTGTTGCTTCTGTCAGTAGATGTGATGGCGTCTGCCGCCCTGAACCAAAGCCTCCTCTGTGTGCTCTGGCAAAGTACAAATCTTTCCTGAACAATGACGTCGGCGGAGTGATAAAATCACCATCGGTGCCCTGAGGGACAGTAGGAGCTTGGCCTGGTGCAATGCCAAGCACGATTAAGAGAGGATCAGAACAGATCAAACACAGCAGCACAATGGATGAAATGCTGGGACGTAAATAGAGATCATAAGACGAAAGTGAAAGGCGATAGATCAGAAGCAACCTCAAAAAAGACTTTATTTAACAGAAAGGATGGTAAATTTGGGGAACGGCCTCCCGGTGGAGACAAAAACGTGTATCTGAATTCAAGAAAGCCTCAAGTACGTTGGATCTCTAAGGGCGAGGAGGGGATAGGCAGATTAGATAGGTTATTTGGTCTTTATCTCCTGAGTGGTGTAGAACGGGTACAAGTGGATCGATTTTTCACCCCATCAAAAATTACAAAGACTAGGAGACACTCGATGAAGTTAAAGGGAAGTGCTCTTAAAACCAATATGAGGAAATTTTTTTTAACTCGGAGAATAGTTAAGCTCTGGAACACTTGCCGGAGGATGTGGTAAGAGCGGATAGCGTAGCTGGTTTTAAGAAAGGTTTGGACAAGTTCCTGGAGGAAAAGTCCATAGTCTGTTATTGAGAAAGACATAGGGGAAGACACTGCTTGCCCTGGATCGGTAGCATGGAATGTTGCTACTCTGGGGATTCCGGAATCTTGCTACTCTTTGGGGATCTGCATGGAATGTTGCTCCTATTTGGGGTTCCAGAATCTTGCTAATCTTTGAGATTTTGGAATGTTGCTATTCTGGGGATTCCGGAATCTTGCTACTCTTTGGGGATTCTGCATGGAATGTTGCTCCTATTTGGGGTTCCGGAATCTTGCAATTCTTTGAAATGCTTGAATGTTGCTACTTTTTGGGTTTTGGCCAGGTACTAGTCACCTGGATTGGCCACCGTGAGAACGGACTACTGGGCTTGATGGACCATTGGTCTGACCCAGTAAGGCTATTCTTATTTATCTATGTTTCTATGTTTAACAATAAAATAAAATAAAATAAAATAAAAACAAACCCATAAGTCTGTGGGACGTCTGTAATAAGCAGGAGGGGATGAGATGTTTTCCAGGTGCTTTAGAAAGGTGCGGTCAGGAGATGCTAAAATTATTACTGAAGGAAATTAATACATAAGTTCAGCCTCAACCATTCAATATTGTTCAGATTTCAATATTACAAAAACGTGTGCTCAAAATGACAGACTTGTCTCATTCAGTGTAAATATATAGACAAACTCTTGTCCAATGTTGAATCATTGCATCATCTGAAAAATATTTTTGTCAGAAAGAACCAGCATAAAATGTATTTTCACTTCATACTCATTGACGTTGCCACCTACATGGACCATGTTTCGTTAGAGGTCTCGGAGAGATGTAGACCACTGTTACAAAAATCGCATTCCAAGCCTGAGGTTTTAGCCCGATTCAGAGCGTGCCATTTGTCTGATTTTCACGTCATTCCTTTTAATATACTTGGGACAGACAAAACGAAAAGTTGAGACAAGTACAATGGAATATTTAAGCTGCTTCCGACAACCCAATAGAGACTCCCCGTTGGCAGAATGCGAGCTTAAAAAAACACAATATCTGATTTGAGGTTTGTGGTCATGGAGACAGTCTCCTCACCTCGGGAAAGAGCTATTACACGATGTTTGCTATGCAGAGAACAATGAGGGATAAATGTTTTTCCCTATGGGACTCAACCAGGAAGCTGAATGGCCGTCTTAATTGTAATAGCAGCTGAAGTTTTCGTGTAACAGTGGCTCTGTTGTTCTCTGTTGCATCACATATGAATGGCATATTTAACAAGGGAATTTTTTTCATTGGTTACTAGCTTTGAAATGATTCATTGCTACAATTTAATTTTTTTTATTGGACGCAGCTTTGAATGGGATTAAAAAAAAAAAAAAAATCTACGGGCGCTGAGCTCATGGCTGTTGATGAGATGCATCAATATTTTCAAAGGAAGCTGCCTTGGGTGAAATGCCGTGATCTAACAAATGATTTTTTTCTTATTAGTTATTATACGTCTTGAAATGATTGTCCGTTACCTTTGTAAATTCAGTGGACGCCCCACTCAGTGACACATGCATGTTTCTATGAGCCACTGCTTCTGGGGGCCCGTAATCCTGTTCAATGTTGGTACAATCTTGTAAGATGGTTGTGCAATACTGTATATTGTTACTTTTAAAGAATGCAACATACAAAAAAAGGGGGACAAGAAACTATTTTAATGCCTTTGAACCGAGAAGGTGCTCAGATTCCAAGGATGGAACGGAAATTCTCAAAGCAGGGGACAAGCCCCTATAGAGTCTTTCTCAGAGTCTATCACTGCACCAACCTCTAAAGTAGAAAGGTGATTAAAATAATATCCATTGTGACAGTTCTGTTCATTTAAATATAAGTTTCTGGTAGATTTTTTTCTTTTATAAATCTCAGTGCAATAAAGTGAACTTGACTTGAATATCCACGCAGCATGATCCAGCAGGGTTCTGACGCGTTTCGCCTGTGTGGCTGCTTCAGAGAACCTGCCTGTGCTGAATGTAGTTCCAATTTAAATTCTTCCTGGAAATGAAATGAGTACTGCGTCCAGTATTGGTCACCATACCTTAAGAAGGATATGGTGTTACTTGAGAGAGTTCAGAGGAGAGCGACAAGACTGATTAAGGGGATGGAAAACCTTTCATACGCTGAGAGATTGGAGAAACTGGGTCTCTTTTCCCTGGAGAAGAGAAGACTTAGAGGGGATATGACAGAGACTTACAAGATCATGAAGGGCTTAGAGAGAGTAGAGAGGGACAGAAAGAGAGAGAAAGATAGAAAGAAAGAAAGAGAGAGAAAAAGGGAGAGAGACAGAAATAGAGAGAGAGAAAGATAGAAAGAAAGAGAGAGAAAGGGAGAGAGACAGAAATAGAGAGAGATAGAGAAAGATTGGAGAAACTGGGTCTCTTTTCCCTGGAGAAGAGGAGACTTAGAGGGGATATGATAGAGACTTACAAGATCATGAGGGGCATAGAGAGAGTAGAGAGGGACAGATTCTTCAAACTTTCAGAACATAAAAAAACAAGAGGGCATTCGGAAAAGTTGAAAGGGGACAGATTCAAAACGAATGCTAGGAAGTTCTTCTTTACCCAACGTGTGGTCGACACCTGGAATGCGCTTCCAGAGGACGTTATAGGGCAGAGAACAGTTTCGGGGTTTAAGAAAGGATTGGACAATTTCCTACTTGTAAAGGGGATAGAAGGGTATAGATAAAAGATTACTGCACAGGTCCTGGACCTGATGGGCCGCCGCGTGAGCGGACTGCTGGGCGCGATGGACCTTAGGTCTGACCCAGCGGAGGCATTTCTTATGTTCTTATGTTCTATGGGCAGAGAGTCAGGAAGAATTTAAATTGGAACTACATTCAGCACAAGCAGGTTCTCTGAAGCAGCCACACAGGCGAAACGCGTCAGAACCCTGCTGGATCATGCTGCGTGGATATTCAAGTCAAGTTCACTTTATTGCACTGAGATTTATAAAAAGAAAAAAATCTATCAGAAACTTATATTTAAATGAACAGAACTGTCACAATGGATATTATTTTAATCACCTTTCTACTTTAGAGGTTGGTGCAGTGATAGACTCTGAGAAAGACTCTATAGGGGCTTGTCCCCTGCTTTGAGAATTTCCGTTCCATCCTTGGAATCTGAGCACCTTCTCGGTTCAAAGGCATTAAAATAGTTTCTTGTCCCCCTTTTTTTGTATGTTGGATTCACTTCATTTTGGGACAACACTTTTTGTACCTTTACCCAGTTGTTATATTGGACTTTTAAAGAATGAGCATAATAACTACTTGTTTGACACTCTTATATCCTATACGAGAGAAGAATAGTCTTAGAAAATATTTTTTGCGTCAGTGGCCCAAGGAAGCTTCTTGTGGGCAAACTTGTGTTCTAGATATAAATACGAAAGAATAAATGCTAAAAATTTTAGGTTATTGTGAAGTTTTTAACACGGTGTGAAGCTCATTGGCATCATTTATTGAGTCACAATAGATGTCATGTACCTTTTCTTTTTATCTGACCTCCTTATACACCCAGGGAGGGAGGGAGGGTGGTGGGAAATGCATTATTGTTTGTTTGTTCCTATTTTACTTATTGTATGGAAATCATAAATGAATATCTACTTTTATTAATTAAGGGGGGGGGGAGAAAATGAGTGTTTTTCAAATTATTTGCATATTTAAAGTGCGTTTCTTGATTTGTTCATGTTTAAATTCGTTGTATTGCGCTATTTATATTTTAAAATTAATACAGATTTACAAAAAAAAAAAATAAATAAATAAAAAGGAAATGTAGTCCAATTAGATGTCAACGTCAAAGAGTATCAAGAAAAGTGGAGATTGGCACGTTTGGCTGTGGTTTTCTTTTTTAATGTAAATATTTTTCAACTGCTGTTTGTCCATATGTTTACAATAAATGAGACAAGTCTCTGTCACTTATGACCAGACATTGAAATTATGAGCAATATTGAATGGAATGGCTGAGCGTGGTGTTACTATTACAATGCGTCTCGCGACAGGCTGATGGTTCGCCACATTATTTGTTTAAAACTTTAGCCAACCATTTTGTCGTATCCTGTTCTGACCAACTCGTCATCTGTCTCAAAACCAAACTCTCTTCTCCATTTCCCAGGAAGCTAAATGAATGCTTTATACAGACTCAAGCTTCCTGGTAATGAAAGGGTCACTGTCCACTCAGAGGAGTTGACTGTGAGCTAAAAAAAAGTCATGATCAGACACGAGCAAGTTCTAGAGTTCTAGTAATAGATATTTAATATTATTTTGCTTTTTGACGTAGGTGTGTGAATCTATCTATCTAGATTCAGTAGATAAATCACATATAGTATGTGTGGGGGTTTTCCCCCTACGCCTTAGCTTTCTCCTATCGTCTTTGTAAGAACAAAGTGATAGAACCACAAACCTGGTACAAAGGATTGAAATTCTTCCTCGGTTTAACAGCTGCTTCTTAATTCACATCAGGGCTCCATATATTTCACACACTCCAATAACCTATTTTTAGTTCTGCTGTAGTCATAAGAAACTATTCTTGCTTCTCATGTAGAAAGATAGTCAGAACATTGAAAGTAGCACAGGCAAATGCCCCAAATTTAAGGGACAACCCTTACTATTCAGGCAAACTCACACAGGTTTCTGTTCCGTCTTAGACAAAGTTGACTGAATTTCATCGAGGCCTTCTCTCATTTGCCCAAATCCATCGTTTGAGCTCTCTAAGGAATCTGTGTATCTCTGGGTCTTTTGGCGAGTCCTTGCCAGAGATGCATCATCTTTCATACAGGTGACAGCTGTCCGTATTGACATGTTATACACAGAAACAATGAGAGTGTCCGTGGGCAGCAGAATGAAGATAAGAACATAAGAGTTGCCCTACTGGGACAGACTGAAGGTCCATCAAGCCCAGAATCCTGTTTCCAGCAGTGGCTAACCCAGGTCCCAAGTACCTGCCAGAATCCCAAAGAGTAGCAACATTCCAGGGCTGAGATGGTGATGTCATAATGCCCCATTCCACCAATGCCTAAGAGCCAACCTCATCAGTGATGTCACAATGCCTTGATTACCCTATACTTGGCTCATGAGAACATAAGAGTTGCCCTACTGGGACAGACTGAAGGTCCATCAAGCCCAGAATCCTGTTTCCAGCAGTGGCTAACCCTGGTCCCAAGTACCTGCCAGAATCCCAAAGAGTAGCAACATTCCAGGGCTGAGATGGTGATGTCATAATGCCCCATTCCACCAATGCCTAAGAGCCAACCTCATCAGTGATGTCACAATGCCTTGATTACCCTATACTTGGCTCATGAGAACATAAGAGTTGCCATACTGGGACAGACTGAAGGTCCATCAAGCCCAGAATCCTGTTTCCAGCAGTGGCTAACCCAGGTCCCAAGTACCTGCCAGAATCCCAAAGAGTAGCAACATTCCAGGGCTGAGATGGTGATGTCATAATGCCCCATTCCACCAATGCCTAAGAGCCAACCTCATCAGTGATGTCACAATGCCTTGATTACCCTATACTTGGCTCATGAGAACATAAGAGTTGCCATACTGGGACAGACTGAAGGTCCATCAAGCCCAGAATCCTGTTTCCAGCGGTGGCTAACCCAGGTCCCAAGTACCTGCCAGAATCCCAAAGAGTAGCAACATTCCAGGGCTGAGATGGTGATGTCATAATGCCCCATTCCACCAATGCCTAAGAGCCAACCTCATCAGTGATGTCACAATGCCTTGATTACCCTATACTTGGCTCATGAGAACATAAGAGTTGCCCTACTGGGACAGACTGAAGGTCCATCAAGCCCAGAATCCTGTTTCCAGCAGTGGCTAACCCTGGTCCCAAGTACCTGCCAGAATCCCAAAGAGTAGCAACATTCCAGGGCTGAGATGGTGATGTCATAATGCCCCATTCCACCAATGCCTAAGAGCCAACCTCATTAGTGATGTCACAATGCCTTGATTACCCTATACTTGGCTCATGAGAACATAAGAGTTGCCCTACTGGGACAGACTGAAGGTCCATCAAGCCCAGAATCCTGTTTCCAGCAGTGGCTAACCCTGGTCCCAAGTACCTGCCAGAATCCCAAAGAGTAGCAACATTCCAGGGCTGAGATGGTGATGTCATAATGCCCCATTCCACCAATGCCTAAGAGCCAACCTCATCAGTGATGTCACAATGCCTTGACTACCCTATACTTGGCTCATGAGAACATAAGAGTTGCCATACTGGGACAGACTGAAGGTCCATCAAGCCCAGAATCCTGTTTCCAGCAGTGGCCAACCCAGCTCACAAGTACCCGGCAAGATCCCAAAGAGCAAAACAGATTTTATGCTGCTTATCCTAGGAATAAGCAGTGGGATTTCCCCAAGTCCATCTTAATAATGGCGTATGGACTTTTCTTTTAGGAAATTATCCAAACCTTTTTTAAACCCTGCTTAGCTAACATTCCACTATAAAGGAGTCATCTGCTATTCTGTTCCACTAAAAACAGCAGCTACCTGGGGTGTAGTTGCGTAGGAAGGAATGAGGTAGCAGAACGAGGTCATGAGATGCAATGGAGCCAGAGAAGAAGCAGCCTTGTGTAGGTGGCTCTGCCTTGGGTTCACTGCAGGTGCTTCTATCTTTGTTATTTTGATTTAGTATGTTCTGGATAGCGTGAGCTAGAAGATCTTGTAAATAAATAAAGCAGTGACACGGGTTACGTGAGTCGCTGAATTTCAGAGGTGTGAAAAAAACAAACAAAAAGATGCAGCTGCAGCCTATCTATGGGGCGTTGACTGGCGTGAGGGTGGGGGTGGTATCTTTACATTTGGTGCTCACTTTTCCTGCCGTCTTGTAACAGATGCACTGTAGAATTAGTAATGGCTGCAAATAGCTTTATTTAGATTGTACCGACTCCAATATGGGGGTGCAGAGTTATTTTAGACCATATGACAGGATCAGATATTTTGTGAACCTCCATATTCTGATCTAGCGTTACCGTGACATGTGGTTTGGTGATGCAGGCAGGTAGACAAAGCAGGTGTGTGGGAGCATGACTGCACGTGGTGTGTTAATGCACACCTCACGCATTTAGATTGTGCGAGGTTTCCTGAATCCATTTTTGGATTCTCCACCCCTATGACGGTATATCAGAAGTACCGAGAGTTACATGGCTAAGACCAGGCTCGGATCCAAGCCTATGCCAGTCTGCACCTGGAGGAAATATGTTTGCAGTGGTGTAGAAAAAGGGGTGGGATTGACGTTGGGATTTTGCTGTGCTGTCGCTGCTGCCCCGCGGGTTTCCCTCCCGCTCCTTCTCGCTCTCGGTCTCCTCCCGCCCCGTTCCCTTCTCCCCGCCCTCCCTTTCCCCGACATGGCCAAGAACACGCTGTCCTCGCGCTTCCGCAGGGTGGACATCGACGAGTTCGACGAGAATAAGTTCGTGGACGATCAGGAGGAGGCGGCGGAGCAGCAGGGACCAGATGAGGGCGAGGTGGACAACATGCTCAGGCAAGGAGAAATGCTAAGAGCTTTTCAAGCAGCCTTAAGGAATTCCCCAGTTAACACGAAGAACCAAGCAGTAAAGGAACGCACCCAAGGAATAGTGCTTAAAGTGCTCACATCCTTTAAAAGCAGCGAGATAGAACAGGCAGTAAGAACGCTAGACAGAAATGGTATTGACTTGTTAATGAAATACATTTATAAGGGATTTGAAAAACCAACAGAAAATAGCAGTGCGATATTACTGCTGTGGCATGAAAAGGTATTAGCATATGGTGGACTAGGCTCAATAGTACGAGTTCTTACAGCAAGGAAATCTTGAGAAGAGGAGGCTGCGAGGGGACATGATCGAGACATTCAAAATACTGAAAGGCATCGATAAAATAGAGCAGGAAAATAAATTATTTACATTGTCCAACGCGACACGGACAAGAGGACATGGTTTGAAGCTAAGGGGGGACAAGTCCAGGACAAATGTCAGGAAGTTCTGCTTTACGCAGCGAGTGGTAGACGCCTGGAATGCTCTCCCAAAGGAGGTTATTAAGGAATCCACTGTGCTAGGATTCAAAGGCAAATTAGATGCACATCTCCTTACGAGAGGCATAGAGGGTTATGGGTGACTAAAACTACATCAGGTGTGCACCTGACTGGGCCTCCGCGTGTGAGGATCGCCGGACTCGATGGACCATGGGTCTGATCCGGAGATGGCAGTTCTTATGTTCTTATGTTCTTATGTTTAAAAGACTGTTTAACTTGAAGCAAAGGGAAAACGGTTTTGGACACAACTATGAAGAAGGAATTAAATGACTATTGACACATCTTTCTAGAGATTGCTATTAAAATTAAAATATTTTGGAAAAAAAAAAAAAAAAAAAAAAGGGGTGGGGGTGGCGTGTGTGTCCGTCCCAGGCACCGTCTTGGAGTCCTGGCACCCGTCTTCCTCTCTGTCCCCCTCGCCCCCTTCCCGACTCCCTCTTCCCTTCCCTCGTACCTCACTAATTTTCCCGGAATAAGCAGTATAATAAGAATATAAGAATAGCCTTATTGGGTCAGACTCGTGGTCTATCAAGCCCAGGACCCATTCTCACGGTGGCCAATCCAAGTCCCTAGTACCTGACCAAAACCCAAGGAGTAGCAACATTCCAGAATCTTGAGGATTAGCAATATTCTGGAACCCCCAATGAGAGCAACATTCCAGAGCTGAGATTGTGATGTCATAATGCCTCATTCCACAGTACCTCAGAGCCAACCTCATAAGTCATAAGTGATGTTACAATAGCTTGATTGTCCCATACTTGGCTCACATAAGAACAGTCATACTGGGTCAGACCAAAGGTCTATCAAGCCCAGTAGCCCGTTCTCACAGAGGCCAATCCATGTCCCTAGTACCTGGCCAAAACCCAAAGAGTAGCAATATTCCAGAATCCCTAAGAGTAACAAAAGATTCTAGAACCCCAAAGAGTATCAAGATTCCATGCTACCGATATCCAGGGCAAGCAGTGGCTTCCCCCATGTCTTTCTCAATAACAGACTATGGACTTTTCCTCCAGGAACTTGTCCAAACCTTTCTTAAAACCAGCTACGCTATCCACTCTCACCACAACCTCTGGCAACGTGTTCCACGGCTTAACTATTCTCCGAGTGAAAAAATATTTCCTCCGTGAACTTGCTGCCCTCATCGCTGTCAGCGGTCTGTGACATCAATTTCGGGTCCTGCACCGAGGAAGTGACATCAGAGGAAGAGCCGACGCAATGCGGGCAGCAAGTTCATGATGCTGCTCCTGCTGGGAAAATGAAATAGGTATGGGGGAAGGGGTGGGAGGGCAGGGAAGGGCACTGCCACCCTGGGCGCCTCTGACTCTCGCTACGTCACTGTATGTTTGGATGGAAGAGATGTCAGAGATGAACAAATGGTATTTCCCTGAGGATTGTATGCATTTCCTTTTCATATGATTATTTTATCATGTATTTGCTTTTATTTTGTCGTCATTTTAACATTGTGAATTTAAACCATGTAAACTGTTTAGTTTTAAACGGTATATAAGTTTTTAAAATAAATAAATAAGAAAGTCTGGGATAGGCACGGGGGATCTCTTAGGGAGAGTAAGAGGTAACTAGCGTGGATGGGCAGACTGGATGGGCCATTTGACCTTTATCTGCCATCATGTTTCTATGTAGAGTTTTTAGGTGTAATGAGAAGCAGGTGGCAGAGACAGGGAACATGCTATGATGGTCTCATTTGCAACTGGCTCTGTGAAAAATCACTAGAATTCAGGTTGTGGGTCAAAGCGTTCTCTTAATAGCACTTTTTGAAGCCAGTTTGATAGTATAATTTTACTATATATATATATATATATAAATCCTCTTCAACCAGACACAGGAGAACCCACTCACTATTCACAGACCCATCATCTAAAAATGTCAAACGAAAAAAACTATATGACAACCTAATAGCCTCCAAAACAGCTAAACTGGACAGACACCATTCTGTTATCATCGACCACAGACTACAAAACCTTCAAGAAAGATATTAAAACCCTACTCTTCAAGAAATACATAAAACCCATCTAGCACGACCAGTCCCTACCCAATCCCCTCCAACCCTCTCTATACCCTTAATACACCCCAATGTGCTTCTAACTACCCAACAAAGTCTAAAATGCTTCTAATTTATCCAACACTTATCACCTTAATATTTTGACTTCTCTTTGGCAATTCTTATTACCCAACATCTATCACCTAAGATCTAGACAACTCCTTGGTACTTCTTAAGTAAATATTATGACATCGCTTATGTTATTCCATTTGGTACTTCTTAAGTAAATATCGGACTTCGCTTATGCTATTCCTTCAAACTTTTAATGTAATTCTTGGTAACTTTGATGTAATCCGCCTTGAACCGCAAGGCATTGGCGGAATAGAAATCACTAATGTAATGTAATATTTATTATTATCTATTTAAGGTGATCAGTGATAGAGCTCTATGTTTCTATAACCATAAAGCTCTATGACCTCACAATGCAAGTGTTAAGAGTCTTAGCCAATAAGAAGAGGAGATGCAAATGTTAAGAGCTTTAGCCAATAGGGAGAGGAAGAGATAGTGGATGCTGCGGATGGGCCATTTGGCCTTTATCTGCCATCACGTTTCTATGACCTCACAATGCAGAAATAAAGAGCCTCAGCCAATAGGGAGAGGAGGAGATAGTGGATGCTGCGGATGGGCCAACACAGAAATTGAAGATGACCAGGGATATGTGTAGGAAGCCTAAGTAGTGAGAATAAAGGCAGAGGGTCCCAGATGCTGCAGCACAGAGGGAGGCTGGATGAACTCTGGTGGTCTTTTTCTGCCCTCAGTCTCTCTCCTGTATTATCCTTGAAAATGAAGGGTGTGCTGATAAAAGGAGGAGACTTTGAATAATATGCAAGAAAATGAGTTTCATTGATGGCTTTTCCTTTGTGTTATCTGCCTTGTCCACCAAGTCCACATTAGCAGGCTGTGTATCAGGGAGGGCTGGAAGATGCCCGGAGACCCGCAGGATGGCACCCGATTTACAAGAAATGTTGGACAGCCGTCCTGCCTGAGAGTGTGTTACCCGCAGCCTGGGAACCACCAGGTCTCGGCGTGTCTAACATGTGGGATGCCTTGTTCGGAACGTTAACGCCATTCTAGAAATCTCCTTCCATTCAGGAAGTTGCTTAAGCCTTCTTGAAGTGAACATCAAACGTCTTTTGAGTTATGTTTTTATTGAAAAACGGTGGACCAAATTGAAGAATGGTGATTACTTGATAATTAGTTTGGACGCAGTCTTGTCGAGGACACGATGATATAATACTGTGACTTTGTATTTTCCTCTAATTGAAGCATGTCTCCTTTTTGAAATGTTTATTTTATTATGTATGGAAATTTCTGAGCCACCTTGGATAAAGGCGGATTAAAAAATGTTTTAAATAAAAATAGCACAATTAGAGGGAAACTAGTGACAAATGTTCTTTTTTTCACAATTTCTAAATCACAGCTCTAAATTTAATAGCAATAAAATTGTGTTTGTAAAGTGCTCAGACCCTGTAACCATCTGTTTAGTGGTAACACCAAACTATGGCTATCGTTGGGACCAACATCACCTTTACAGTCCCAAAACCACCCACTCAATGCTGTAAATATTAACTATTATAAAGTTACTTATCTCGGGTGGCTGATGGAATATAAGCACATAAGCACATAAGCAATGCCTCTGCCGGGTCAGACCTGAGGTCCATCGTGCCCAGCAGTCCGCTCACGCGGCGGCCCAACAGGTCCAGAACCTGCGTAATAATCCTCTATCTATACCCCTCTATCCCCTTTTCCAGCAGGAAATTGTCCAATCCTTTCTTAAACCCCAGTACCGTACTCTGCCCTATTACATCCTCTGGAAGCGCATTCCAGGTGTCCACCACCCGCTGAGTAAAGAAAAACTTCCTAGCATTTGTTTTGAATCTATCCCCTTCTAATTTTTCCGAATGCCCTCTTGTTCTTTTATGTTTTGAAAGTTTGAAGAATCTGTCTCTCTCCACTTTCTCTATGCCCTTCATGATCTTCATGCCCTTCATGAATAAATTGTCAATAACCACAGATGAACAGAAAGTACCAGTGCTTAAACGTGCTGTAGTGAAAAACTAATAGCCATGTTGAAATCCTTGGCCCCCCTTCTTTTTTTCCCCCCCATATGGGGAGGGGGAGGAGCTCTGTCGGCTTCCACCGTCGCAGTCTGTTGTTTGCGGCTTTCTCCTTTTTGTTTGGGAGCTCCGGCTTCTACTCTGTCATGAGCACACCAGGCCCGTTTTGAGCCTGTTAGCTGGTCACGCGACCTGCAGCACTATTAAATCTCATTTCACATTTAGGGTGTAGACATTGATCTCTTTTTTTCTAAAAAGACTCGGGGCTGGTACCAGTAATGTACTCGGTGCAACCCACCCTTTTGGCAAAGACATAGGCAGAAGCCATTAATGACAGTCTTGGGCACATCCTAAACCTGTTTCATGGCATCCAGGCCAGAATTAAACAGGGCTGTGCCGTTCTTTACTCTTCCGTCAGAGGCATATTTATAGGGACTGTATGTGGGACAAGGTATGGTACGAAGAAGCGTGGAGGCAAACAGAGAGTCCCTTCTTGCTTAACACGAGCCTCCGCGATGGAATGCAAACAGGCGGAGGGAGAGAAAAATGACTTAGCTGGGATTAGAGCCCAGGCAGACTTGCTCAAGAACACGGAGTCTTCTGATCAGAGAATGACATGAGGACAAATTATTCCCCGTCCCCGCGGGGACTCATTTTCCCATCCTGTCCCAGCGAGTTCTTTCCCTGTCCCTGCCCCATTTCTGCACGCTCCGTCCTCATCTGCACAAGCCTCAAACACTTTAAAATCCTAAGTAGCAACATTCTAGAGCTCAGATTGTGATGTCATAACGCCTCATTCCACCAATGCCTAAGCTCCGTCCTCATCTGCACAAGCCTCAAACCCTTAAAAATCCTAAGTAGCAACATTCTAGAGCTCAGATTGTGATGTCATAATGCCTCATTCCACCAATGCCTAAGCTCCGTCCTCATCTGCACAAGCCTCAAACACTTTAAAATCCTAAGTAGCAACATTCTAGAGCTCAGATTGTGATGTCATAACGCCTCATTCCACCAATGCCTAAGCTCCGTCCTCATCTGCACAAGCCTCAAACCCTTAAAAATCCTAAGTAGCAACATTCTAGAGCTCAGACTGTGATGTCATAATGCCTCATTCCACCAATGCTTAAGCTCCGTCCTCATCTGCACAAGCCTCAAACCCTTTAAAATCATACGTGTTTCAGGCTTGTGCGGTTAAGGCAGAGCTTATTGGAATGGGGGCAGAGACAGGAACAGCGACAACACTCGCGGGGACGGGGGGAAACTGAGTTCCTGCGGGGGCCGGGGACAAATTTGTCACTGCGTCATTCTCTACTTCTGATGGCAGAGGAGGGGATTAGATGTTCAAATACCTGCGTGGCATAAATGCGCATGAGGCGAATCTCTTTCAACTGAAAGGAAACTCTGGAATGCGGGGACATAGGCATAAGGGGACAGATTCAGAATTAACCTCAGAAAATACTTTTTCACAGAAAGGGAGGTGAATTCAGGACAGCTTGGGTCAAGTACACTGGATTTCTAAGGGAGAGGAGGGGATATGGGATAGAGGGTTGGGCTGACTAGAAAAGCCAGATGGTCTTTATCTGCCTTCATTTTTTCTGTCTCTTAGAACTTGGACAGAGAAGGTTGACGTGACTTACCCAGGAATGCACAGCGATCTGGGTACAGCTGCGGCCAGACGCCAACGGGCAGTGATGGCTGTCACAAGTTTGTTTGTTTTAAACAAAACCGACCGGTCCGTAAATTCAAGATGTTAGGGGCAGTTCTGAAAAGGGTGTTGCAAGTCTTTGCGCTAAGATAGTATCCTTCTATCGGCACCTGGGAATCCAGACTCTGCTGCAGAACAGAACCCAAGTTGGCATTTGGGACATTCAGGGAGTGTGGTGCAGTGGTTAGAGCTATAGCCCCAGCACCCTGGGGTTGTGGGTTCAAATCCCGCCCTGCTCCTTGTTGACCCTGGGCAAGTCACTTAATCCCCCAGTGCCCCAGGTACATTAGATAGAGTTGTGAGCCCACCACCGGGACAGATAGGGAAAAAAATGCTCGAGTACTTGAATAATTTGTAATCCACATAGAATTGTAGAATATGCGGAATATAAATAAATAAAACCCAAAGTCCACGGAAGGCGACCAGTGTTCCACACCCCAAACAAAAGTATCAAAAGCAACATAAAATGGAACACAAGTTTCTGGCATTCCAGGAATTTCATCGCACTGTTTGTATTCCTCAAAATACCTTATAGTCACAACAAATAAAAACCCATTAAAAACAAATACATTTAAGGTACCAAGAGTCTGTGTCAAGCTGTTACAGTATTAACACCGTCTGTTCAGTGCTAAGAGTCCTGTTAACTCTGTGAGAACCGAACACCTTGTGTTGCTTTTGGCGTCTTAAAGGTTGGCACCAAGACCTGCCTAAGGGTGTGATCCACCCGGGCCCTGCCCATAGGCACACTCCCCTTTGAAACTACGTGCCGAAGCACATAGGCCCTAACTTAGAGATTAGCAGAGCCACCTTCAGTCGTCATTTCCGAGACTCCGGTGCTCGAAACCCTTCCACCCTGGCAGTGTGAAACCAAAACGATCCCACTCCTTGGTTCATAGACAAAACCGCGGAAGACAAAGGCGCGCGCCGAAGAAAATGACAGTTTTTAGGGGCTCCAACGGGGGGGGGGGTTGTTGGGGAGCCCCCCACTTTACTTAATACAGATCGCGGCGGCATTGTGGGTGGTTTGGGGGGTTGTAACCACTGTTCCCTCTAAGCTGAGCAGGAGTCCTCCACCCACAGTCTCACCAATAGAGGGTGCTGTTTTACTGTCACATTTTTCAATTGTGAGGGACAGGCAAGTTCTGCAGGACTCCAGGGAACATACCTGTCCTTAGCGACTGAAAATATTCCACCCCCTAGTGGTAGCAATGCAGCTGGAGGACACCAGCTTTGTAACCCCCCTCATTATACTGTAAACTTAACTTTTTCCCTGTTTTTAGGGAAAAAGTGAAGTTTTCAGTGAAATGTGGGGGGTTACAACCCCCAACCCCCCCCCACAACGCCCCCACAATGCGGCACGATCTGTATAAAGTAAAGTGGGGGGGTTCCCCCACACACACCCCCGTCGGTGCCCCTAAAAACAGTTATTTTCTTCAGCGTGCGCCTCTGCGCTGCGCTCAGTTGTCGGCGCGCACCTTCGTCTTCCGCGGTTTTGACCTGACACCCACCCCATTGGCTGCTCTGTCCCTGCATTTGGACTGTACGTACTTTCAGGTGCCCTGCATGCATTTGCGCCCTCTCGCACATCTGCAGGAAATGGTTCACATTGGTTTCTTCCAGTATGATGTAGACACCGACTTTCCTTTTGAATCCCACATCCAACATGTCTTTGAATATGTCCACGTCCGTGAACATGTCCATCACCACAGCAATGACCTAGGGAGAGGAAAAGGACACCGTTAGGAAAAGGGAAAATTCAAATCCAAAGAGTGTAACGGTGTTTGGAGCTCTGCTAGCAGACATTACTGTATGTGGCTGAGGACGAGTCTCTTTATCCATTTGGATCAACCCACTTCCTGTTCCTCCCCAACATACATGCCCCCCCTCCCCTGAAAAGCTTCCAACCTTTTGGCCTTTTCAAACTAAGGGGGTTTTGTTTTATTTTGTTTTATTGTATGCATTTCCCAAAGTAAGGGGAGGGAGGGGGTTATAATTGAGTAATAGTTGACATACTTACTTATTAAGTATTATATGCTGTTTAAAAATTATAGTAAAAGAGTATATAATGAAATGTTATGTTTACAGTAAGGTATGAAAGAATGTCAAGTGTATACATTTAGATTGTACACTTGTTATATGAAAAATGAATAAAAAACTTTAAAAAACCCCAAAAAACTAAGGGGTCCTTTTATTAAGGTGACTAAACGCTAAGATATGGACCTTAGTAAAAGGACCCCTAAGTCCAAATCTGTCGCTGCTTTTGACTAAGCCATGCGCAAATAAGTCCTCTCCAACTTTGACCTCTGCAATACTATTGGGTTAATCTCCGATGGAAAATGTATCCCTTTTTCCGTTTTTCAAAGAATCTGATTCTTCTTTTTTTACTTAAAGAATTTATGTTCCCACTACGTATTGTATTTCCCTTTTTCCTGTTCTTTCTTTCCTATCAATAATGTAGTTCTATCCTAATTCTTTTTGTTCCTGTTTTGTTTAGAACCGTATTTTTTTGGACCATAAGACGCACCCACCTGTAGAGGAGGAAAAACCAAGAAAAAAAAATTGGGTTCAGAATTTTTTTCTTCTTCTTGGTTTTTCCTCCTCTACATGTAGGTGCGTCTGGTGGTCTGGTGTTGGAAAGCCAGAAGCCGCCCGCAGCCCCCCCCCCCGGTACAGAGTGGCGTGGGACCAGGCAGGAAATGCAAAGGTCGCGCTCCTGCGTTTTGCGTCGCTCTTCTAAGACAAAGGCAGCCATCCAGGAGATCACGCTGGACCACCGCCACTACAAAAGGTACTTGGGGGGGAGGGGGGCGCGCAGTGTATTCGGTCCATAAGACACACCCCCTTTTGGGGGCTGGAAAAGTGCGTCTTATGGTCTGAAAAATGCGGTAATTTTGTTTTGTCCTGTTCCGAGTCTGTTGATTTTATTTTAGG
Organism: Geotrypetes seraphini; assembly: GCF_902459505.1. Lineage (NCBI taxonomy): Eukaryota > Metazoa > Chordata > Amphibia > Gymnophiona > Dermophiidae > Geotrypetes > Geotrypetes seraphini. Next base: position 8,130,178 of record NC_047094.1, on the reverse strand, counting down.
ATTTTTATCCTTGTTACTTTTATTGTATCCCCCTTTTTTTTTAACCGCTAAGAAGTTTTGATTTAGTGGTATAACAAATTTTTTATCAACTTGGAAACCTGAATGCCAGAAATCTTGGCAAGATGCTTCTCATCCCTCAGCCTCCACCATGTGGGGTAATCGGTTATTGTTGCAGACAGACACCCCGGTAGATTAGGGACTCTCAACCCGGTCCGTAACACATCCAGTCAACCTGGTTTTCAGCATTTCAGAATGAATTAGCATGCGAGAGAGAAAGCCACATACAGTTATTGTATATTTTGCACCATCTTCATCTCATGCATATTCATTGTGGAAATCCTGAAAATCTCAATGGCAAGGTATATTGGGAACCGCTGTGGACGTGTCATACAGTGTCGACCTACAGATTCTGTTAGAATCGGACCCTTTAAATGTTCTTTATGATGCCTACAGATAAGTTTCAGTGCTGTATAAGCACTTCAGGTTCAACAGATGTATTTAAATATTACTTCTATATTACTCAGTGAGCCAATCAATCCAAGTCAATTACATAACACCATTAATATAACATTAATAAACACACACCATAATAAATATGAGAGCCATTTCATAAATAATGCACACTTTTTTTTTTTTTTTTTTCAAGTATTTCTTTACAATCCTTCAATATAGTCTCCCTGCTTTGCAATGACCGGGTCCCAACGTCCGGGAAGCTTCATTATTCCATCCAAGACACCGTTTTTGTTCAGTTGACGAATGGATCGGGTAACGTCAGAAGAAAGGTCTTCCAGAGATGCAAAACGATGTCCACGCATAGGTTGTTTCAACTTTGGAGAAAGGTCGAAGTCTGGTGGACTCATGTCTGGAGTGTAGGGAGCAGGAGGTAACACCTCCCAGCCGTATTCGCGTACTTTTTCAATGGCAACATTCCCTATGTGTGGGCAAGCGTTGTCGTGAAGAACGAGTGGCCCAGCCAAGAGCAACTGAGGTTGGGTTTTATGCATTTTTTGGCAAAAAAATCACGATAATACACAGTTGTGACACTTCTTCCACATGGAACTTTGTCTGTGATGATGACGCCTTCATGATCATAAGCAAAAATCATCATTTGTTTGACTTTTGATTGAGCTCCTCAAAATTTTTTTGGTCATGGGGAAGATGGAGCTCTCCACTTGTCATTGAAGAACTACACGAATACGGCTGAGAGGCGTTACACCTTATACTCCCTACAGTCCAGACACGAGTCCACCAGACTTTGACCTTTTTCCCAAAGTCGAAACAACCTATGCGTGGACATCGTTTTGCATCTCTGGAAGAGCTTTCTTCCGCCGTTTACCCGAGCCATTCGGCAACTGAACAAACACAGTGTCTTCGATGGAATAATGAAGCTTCCCGGACGTTGGGACCCGGTCATTGCAAAGCAGGGAGACTATATTGAAGGATTGTAAAGAAATACTTGAAAAAAATAAAAATAAAACATGTAAATAAAAAAAATAAAAAAGTGTGCATTATTTAAGAAATGACCCTCGTAACTAGAACACGTTCAATAAAGCACAGGCCAGACTGAGCTTCAGTCAGAAAATCCCACACCTCCTACACCTAGCAAGTTTCATGAAACAAAAAAAGCCTTACAGAAAACACTAAAGAATTAAGTTTTTGTCTTGCCACAACAGAAAGCCCCCCCCCCCCCTTCCCAGAAAAGGTGGGAACCTGAAACCCTACATTACGCAGCTCTGCCTTTACCTGTGTTTCTTCAGGTTAAATACCTTAGTAAGATTCTGGCCATTATTTTAAGCAATTAAGCCGGTGCCCTGTACGTCTTTGTTGTCAAAAGCATATGTTTAGTTTGGTGCCGTCACTCTTGGACCAAATTATCATCTGGCTTTCCTTCGTTTTTAGCCCACTCGCTCTCTTCAAGCACTTTTCGAACTCGGCATTCGGGTTTGCACTTTCCAGCTCACTCACACGTTCACGTTATTCATTGTCTCCATTTACGTCGTGTTTTTTTTTTTTAACTTGCCTTTTATTCACCCACCTTCTGGCCCAGGTTTTTCAAGGGACTTTTGATTTAATTCAGGTTCACTCCTCGGTCTTTTCACGGTGGTTCCTACACATTCACAATCTCTATCGGTCACACTTTTGGATCAGTGCTTCCGTTTACAACTTATTTTTATCATTTTGTTTTTTAATTGTCCTTTTTTTTTTTTTCCCCCCCAAGGGCCCCTGATGAAGGCATAGCTCTGCCGAAACATGGACCGTGTTGTGTCCGGATCACATGTTCTCCTGACCGCAATTGTTTCTCACTGCGTACCAATCAGCGTTTTGAATCATATCTACAATTATATCGCTGAATAGAAAGCAATGGAAGGAGGAAAGATTGAGACAATTGGGTTTTATTTCCATTGAAAGGAATGGAAGCAAAACCCAGCTGTCTCAATCCATCCTCCTTTTTCTGGAGCCATATGGTAACCCTAACCTTTCCCTCTCACACCCTTACTGTAAAGCAAGGTTAAGGTTGCCAGATTTTCCGTTTGGAAAATCCGGACCACTAGACCCACCCCGTCACGCCCCCAATCCCACCACCTGCTCTGGTCGCGCATGCGCGGATGCCCTCCTGCCTAACTCAATGTAGAGGAAAGCTTTTCAAAACACGGACAAAGTGCCGGGTTTTGAAAAGCTGTCCGGACTCCCCCCCCCCCCCGGACATGTCCTCAAAAGGAGGCCATGTCTGGGGAAGTCCGGAAGTCTGATAACCCTAAGCAAGGTGAGATTCACTTTGTTTCTACCTGTCGCCTCCTGAAAGCTGCTCAAGAAATGAATTAGATAGTATCACCTTATATAAGCTTTTTTTGGCTGGAGGGGCCAAACACAGCAAGCTCAGGCCCTGTCCCCAAGCTCTCTAGTTGGACTAAGGACCCCAGCGGCCGTCCTCTTTGGGCTACCTCTGCATTCAAGTTTTGTCTCATTCAGAGAATCCTGGAGAGAATCTGTGATGGATGTGTTCAAACACCAGATGAGTTCTGTAGGAAGATTAGTTTATGAAGGCTTTGGTCTAATCCCTCAAGATTTTCCTTAGGATCCCGTATTTTAAATAATGAAAACGACTCCAGTAAATTCTTTGGCATCGTAGCTGGCTTTTCAGCTCCTTCATAATCCTCCAGGGTCTCCTTTCCAGCTCCCTCCACCAAAAGAAACTCATTAACTTCCTGTTGTCTCTGCTCATCCCAGACTTTGTTACTGCAGACTGGGGAGCTGTTTCAGTCTGAAATCAGCTGTGTGCGAAAGGCAACGATGACTTAATTGTGTAATCACAATGAAAAAGTTTCCATTTCTTTGAGACACAACACAATCCAGCTGGCAGGCGTGATAACTTTCTTAGTTGTAGTAATGGTGATGTACATTATTTCATTCGATTTATCTCCTGCCCTCCCCAAGGAGCCCAGAACAGGATACACAGTAACATCAGGGCAGGATTAACCAATAGGCCAAGTAGGCACGTGCCTAGGGCCCGAAATGGTCAGGGGGGCCTGATGAAGGAGGGCATCAACACTGTGTTTTTCCAAAAGGCGATGGACCCCTCCAGCATTGATCGGCAACGTGGCCCCCCCCCATCGACGGAAAGTAAGACAAGCAAGCAATGCAGGTAAGAAAGGCAACGGGAACTGTAATTGTGCAAGCAGTGCTTGCCCAAAGCTTCCCTCTGACGCAGCTTCCTGTTTCCGCCTGGGCGCATGGTGGGGTGGGGCGGGGCAGGGGCCCAGTGTACTTGTGTGCCTAGGGGCCCTCGACGGATTAATCCTGCACTGGGTAACATGCATAACAATTGGAAACAGAAGACTAACCCACAGTGGTATAGTGAAGAAAGTTGGCGTCTGGGGCAGTGGTGCCGGGCATTGCTGTGCTGAGTGCCCTCCCCCTGCTCTCCGCGTATCTCTTGAAATGTTCGCCGGCACAAGCAACATCTTCCACCCGCTGCTCACGCTGGCCTCAGCATCCTTCTGACATCACATCCTGGTCCTGCGACAAGGAAGTGACATCAGAAGGGGGCCGAGGCCAGCATGAGCAGCAAGTGGAAGGTGCTGATCGCGCCAGTGAACATTTAAAGAGGTATGCGGGGGGGGTTGGGGAAGGAGAGGTGCTGGCGCCCTCCGCGAAGATGTAAAGAGGCGCTGGCTTCCCTGCCCCCCCCCCCTCTTACTACAACACTGATAACACGCGGTCAATGTATCTAACATCTAGGCACCCACATTTATACCAGCTGTAGGGTTCAGGTAAATGCGAGTACTTTTTAAATTTGTGTAACATTGACTCCACCTGCTCGCAGTCGTGTTCTTTTAGGAAAACCTTGATTTGGTTAATTTTTTAAAAATCTATATTTGTTATGCAGTTCTGGAAGGGGATATGGGTAGAAATATTTATTTATTTACTTATTTATATTTTTATTTTTCAATTATTATATTTATTATTATTATTATTAGTTTCAAGTTTATTAAAAGATTTTTTAAACCGCATAATCAGGTTTGGAAATTGGGTGGGATAGTGATTGGTAGTTGAAATTGTAATTGTTTAAATCTGATCTTTGAGTTAATAATTTCCTTTCATATCTATTTTTCATTGTATTTCATTATAGTCAATAAAAATAATTATTCATTTAAATTTGCTGTAAGATGTTATTTGGATTAGCTCCGTTATATCTCTTCACTCCTTTTGAATGATGCTGTTCGACCAGGTCTACTCGGCCTACGGGCTCATTTACTTTTCCTAATCCCAAAAATTGCCGTTATAAAAAGAATTTTGATCGATCTTTGGCTTATCAAGCAGGAAAAGTTCAAGGGTTCCTTTTACGAAGTCGCATTAGCATTTTAACGCGCGTAATAGCACACGCTAAACTGCCGGCCGCGCTAGACGCTAAAGCCAGTATTGAGCTGGCGTTAGTTCTAGCCGCATAGTGTGGGTTTAGCTAACGCGGCTTCGTAAAAGGAGCCCCAAGTATGACCTGATTCAACAATCTGCATCTTATTGCACCTTTAGAAAACTGCTTAAGACCTATTTGTTGAAAAAATTTGCTACTTGATTGCTGATTATGTCGTAGTTTCATACTGTATTTTTCATTATTGAACTATTCCACTGCTTTTCTGTGGGCTTTGTAGCATCACTTGGAATGTCCAGTCCTCTTTATTCTGTGAACCGCCTAGAACTGTTTGGGTGTTGGCGGTATAGAAAAATAAAGTTATTATGATGATTCTCAGAGGAGAGAGGGGCGGTTGTAGACGCAACGTAGAGAATGACACGGTGATAAAATTCATCACCGTTCCCGTCCCCGCAGATAACCGCGGGAAATAATCTCATGTCATTTTCTAGTGTCTATTTCAACCTCAGTCCTTCTACACCAGCATTCTTCAAAACAAAGCTTGCGGGTCAGTGGTTGTGGCCATTCATACTCTGATTCTTATGTGAGCCAAAGATAATGAAGCCATTGTGACATCACTGATGTGATTGGCTCTTAGGCACTGGTGGAATGAGGCATCATGACATCACAATATCTGCTCTGAATACCAGAGACTGTCATTCTGTAGTGTCTGTTTCAACCTCAGTCCTTCTACACCAGCATTCTTCAAAGCAAAGCTTGCGGGTCAGTGATTGTGGCCATTCATACTCTGATTCTTATGGGAGCCAAGGATAATGAAGCCATTGTGACATCACTGATGTGATTGGCTCTTAGGCACTGGTGGAATGAGGCATTATGACATCACAATATCTGCTCTGGATACCAGAGACTGTCATTCTGTAGTGTCTGTTTCAACCTCGGTCCTTCTACACCAGCATTCTTCAAAGCAAAGCTTGCGGGCCAGTGGTTGTGGCCATTCATACTCTTGATTCTTCCCTCTCTCCTTAAAGAATGACATGAAGATAGTTTCTCGTGGTTATCCACGGAGACGGAAACGGTGATGAATTTTGTCACCGTGTCATTCTCTAATGCAACGTTCTTTGCGGATCCAAAGGAGTTCTGTTTTTGTGGCATTTAGTTGGAGCTCGTTTGCGGACATCCAGATTTTGATTTCTGAGAGACAGTTTTGTAGTTTTGCAATTTGAGAGTCACAGACAAACTCAGGTAGATGAAAGTAACAAAGACGGGAATTGACAGTGGAGGAGAAGGGTCAAGGTGTAGTTGGATTATGGCTTTGAAATATTGTTGTTGCTTTTGACTCGATGAAGTTACAGGGAAACACTTTTAAAACCACTAGGAGGAACTTTTTTTTTCACTCGGAGAATAGTTGCCAGAGGATGTGGTAAGAGTGGATAGCGTAGCTGGTTTTAAGACAGGTTTGGACAAGTTCCTGGAGGAAAAGTCCATAGTCTGTTATTGAGAAAGACATGGGGGAAGCCACTGCTTGCCCTGGATTGGTAGAATGGAATGTTGCTACTCTGGCGATTCCGGAATCTTTGAGATTCTGCATGGAATCTTAAGACTCTTTGGGGTTCTAGAATCTTCTTTTACTCTTTGAGATTCTGGAATGTTGCTACTCCTTGGGTTTTGGCCAGGTATTAGGGACCTGGATTGGCCACCGTGAGAACTGGCTACTGGGCTTGATGGACCCATTGGTCTGACCCAGTGAGGCTATTCTTATGTTCTTCTATCTATTGCTTGTTAAATGAACAGTGCTCCATATGCCTTTCAGTGCTACAGAAATGATAAACAGCAGTAGCAATATTGTCCTCTGGACCCCCTCTGAACCAGTACAATGCCAGGGGAAGAATGAGCTATAGCTCTGCTTTCAAAACTTTTATCCAAAATAACCCCCTTTATTATACTTAAAAAAAATTTCACATGGCCCTAAATGACAATGAAAAGTTAGCTGACCTCTCATCCACATCCTCTCACTTATCTAAAGCATGAAAGTGGCAGCGAGCCCAGGGCCCTGTACGTTGACCCTCCCTCAGAGACCTCAGTCTAACTAACAGGAAGCCCACACAGTATGGGGGATGCGGAGGGGGTGGGGCCATGAAATTCTCAGACTCAACAGCCCCACGTTGACTGCCGCTATAGGGCACGGGTCTAAAGAGAAGGGGCCAGCCCTGTTCCTATCACCTCATTCACTGTTGATGTGACCCCCTGTTGGAAACCACTGAGTTAAAGTTCACTGGCGTCTGTTCCTTTTTTTTTTTTTTTTTCCAGTCTCCCAGTTCAGTGCTTTGTTTCCATGCCTGACTCAGCAGAACGTCAAAAGACCCAACAATTAAAGAGGCAACGCAGGAGATTCAGTGGTGCTGACTCAAAACTGTCTATCACTTTTACAATACTCCCTGAAGGATTAGTGTTAAAATGATGCGAGCCTGGGCTTGGCGCACCCCGACACCCCTTATTCCCTCTTTAGAGGCATTCACCCCCTCCTCACTGGACACGACTTAGGGTTACCATATGGCTCCAGAAAAAGGAGGACGGATTGAGACAGCCAGGCTTTATTTCCGTTGAAAGCAATGGAAGTAAAACCCAGAAAAAGGAGGTTCGGCTGTGGAATGGGGAGAGGCAATCTGGCAACCCTAGACTAGATGGACCATTCAGGTCTTTCTCTGCCGTCATCTACTATGTTACTCTGTACCACTGCGGTGGGTCTCTTCCCTAAATGTAGCATCATGAGCTCGTCTAGAGTAGCGACTCACAGTTTGGAAACCCCTACTCTACATAATGGTAGTGGACAAAGGGGATGGGCTGGCGTGGAAGCTGACAAACGCTGAATTCCTGTTAATTCGTCTCCTGAGCGTTTGAAGCATTTGACTGTATTAACCTCAAATGCTACATTCCTGGCTTGCAGTAAACTTGCGTTTTACTCTGAAAACCGGTTCAGAAATGTATGAATTAGTCCGCTGGTGATTTCGATTCCAGAACTCACCTTTCCAAATCCAAGATCAAGATAAGTTACAATTAGGTGCAGTTAAGTAGATCCCTTCCAATAGAGTTTACGTCAAACCGCCTGATTTATTAATGTGCATTTAATGCGATTTAATCTAAGCCCTGTTATTGTCATCGGAGATCTACTTAAAGGCACTGAAACTAAACTAAACTAAACTAAGCCTTAGGTTTATATACCGCATCATCTCCACGGAAGTGGAACTCGACACGGTTTACAAAGCATAAAGATAAAAAATAGGAAGAGAGAGGGGAAGGATATACAAAGCGTGTAAAAATAGGGATATAAACAGGGGAAGAGAAGTTATATGCTAGAGAAAAGCCAGGTTTTCAGTTGTTTTCGGAATGGTTGGAGGGAGCACTGAATGGTTGGAGGGAGCACTGAAGCTCCCGTAAACTCAGATGTTGCGTTCTAAGGCATTTGGCCGGTTATAAGTGAATCCACGTTATATTAGGTCTACAGTGTAACATGAAAAAGGGAAGAAAACCCGCCACCCCAGAGTCCAATCCTTGACGGCGATCTGAGCGATTCTGCATTTTATGTACGGGCGTAACTCACATGAATTCGTACTGCCAATCAGGTCTTAAGTCTGAATCTGAGGCAGCGTGAAGGTAACGTGGCTTGTCTAAGGTTACAAGCAGCATCGGTTGAACCCTGGTTCAACCCTGGATTGTATCCTGCTGCTCCAACCACTGGGCCTCTTCGCCACGCCTTAAAAAAGGCATCGCTTTGTCTGGGTCTTTTTTTTTCTGTTTGTTAACCTTTATTTCTGTGCATTCAACTGGACATAATGTGACCTTATCCAGCCATTTCAAAGAAAATCAACCAAGATATTTGGCAGAGATGGTTGCTTTATTGTATGGTTTTAAGGATCAGTAAAGCTTCTCCCTAAGGCACTGCAAATGAAGCCTGAGATTTAACCCTCGGAGGGGAAAGGAAGGAAGAGACCACCGCAACGTAGATGATTCTCTGTGGGCAGCAGGATAAGTCTACGGTTTCCGGCCTATTGGAGCTGTCGGGGACATCACTCATTTGTGGCCGACTCGTCCTAGGACAGTGGTCTCAAACACGCGGCCCGGGGGCCACATGCGGCCCGCCAGTTACTATTTTGAGGCCCTCGGCATGTTTATCATAATCACAAAAGTAAAATAAAACAGTTTCTTGATCAAATGTCTCTCTAGCTATAAATAGCAATATTATTATTAAGACTTAGCCAAAAGGAAAGATTTATAAACTATAAAGAGTTTTACCTCATGCAAAATTGTCATTTCTTTAATAAGAGATTAACTATTTTTTCTGAGGCCCTCCAAGTACCTACAAATCCAAAATGTGGCCCTGCCAAGGGTTTGAGTTGGAGACCATGGTATCCATGACATCCTGTTTGTCTTTGAGAAGCAGAGCCGAGATTGTGATGTCATAATGTCTCATTCCACCAATAAGAGCCAACCTCATCAATGATGTCACAATGGCTTGATTGTCCTGTTCTCCCCTCTGCCCTCCAACCCAGCCAGCAGATTAACTGTTCCCCTTAACTCAGTGATCTCAAAATCACAGCCCAAGAGCCACATTCAGCCTCACAGATACTATTTTGAGGCCCTCGGTATGGTTATCATAATCACAAAAGTAAAATAAAACCGTTTCTTGATCATATGTCTCTTTAGCTATAAATGACAATATTATGATTAAGACTTAGCCAAAAGGAAAGATTTATAAACTATAAAGAGTTTTACCTCCTGCAAAATTGTCATTTCTTTAATAAGACATGAACTATTTTTTCTGAGGCCCTCCAAGGACCTACAAATCCAAAATGTGGCCCTGCAAAGGGTTTGAGTTTGAGACCACTGTCCTAGGAGAACCCTGAAAATAGAAGCTTAATCCCCCTCTTATCAAGCAACTGCAAAATAAAATCCAGTGGAGCCCTTTTTATCTGGGGTGAGCAAGACCAGGCTTGTTATAATTCAGTATAAGGAGCCTTTTCTGTCATTGAACTTCAAATAATGGGGCCCGTCTGGATGTCGAGGTAAACAGCCAGTTTTCAGCTAACAGAACATGGGCCAAAGTCCAGGGTTTATTTTGCTAATGGGCGTTTTTAGATAATGCTCCGCTGTACTGAGTTTAATGCACGGATTAACCCCTTACGCCTAAACGCTCATTTTTTTTTTTGTTCTTTAAACATTTTTTAAATGTACGCGGCAGCAACTCCTGATCATATCTGCAAGGAATATATAAAATGCAGGAAGATTATCTCCAAGAACATTTTTCCTTTGATCTTGGTAATCCTTGAGAGCCTCAGAAATGTCATCTTACTCTGTCTCTGTGCTTCGACAAAGGTAGGGGGTCCGGAGGGGATGGGGGTGAGGGTGGCGTCTAACACGGTACGTGGCACGGGAAGAGCAGTGCACTTAGAGGAAAATGCAAAACAGATGCAACCCAAAAAACAATGAAGCTACTCCGAGCACACAACAGATGGCAAAGTTAGGCAAATCTTCCATTGTTTAAAGAGGATGAGAAATGATAAAAGGGTCGGGATGACTTCCCTATGAAGAGAGGCTAAAGCAGCTAGGGCTCCTCAGCTTGGAGAAGACAGGACCCTGAAGCCGTCGGCACAATAGAAACATAGAAACATAGAAGATGACGGCAGAAAAGGGCCACAGCCCATCAAGTCTGCCCACTCCAACAACCCTACCCCCTTGAATTTACCCCCCTAGAGATCCCAATGCGCAGCGGCGGCAAAGAAAGCCAACAGGATGTTGGGCGTGATAAAGAAGAGTATCACGAGTAGATCGGCGGACGTCATAATGCCGCTTTACAGAGCAATGGTCAGACCATACCTGGAGTACTGTATCCAACACTGGTCTCCTTACCTAAAGAAGGATATAACCCTGCTGGAGAAGGTGCAGAGGCGAGCCACGAAGCTAGTAAAAGGTATGGAGAATCTGAGCTACAAGGAACGGCTCAGAAAACTGGGATTGTTCACCCTTGAGAAGAGAAGACTGAGAGGGGATATGATAGAGACTTTTTTAAAATACTAAAAGGATTCGACAAAATAGAGCAAGAAGCATCGTTATTCATGTTGTGAAATGTGACTTGGCAAGAGGTCATGGACTGAAATTGAGGGGCAACAGGCCCAGGACAAATGTCAGGAAGTTCTGTTTCACACAGCGAGTGGTGGACGCTTGGAATGACGGAAACCTCCATTATGGGATTCAAGTGCAAGTTGGATGCGCACCTCCTTGCAAATCACATTGAGGGATACGGGTACAAAGGTCTTCATCAGGGAATACCTAGACTGGCCTCCGCGTGTGCGGGTCGCCGGACTAGATGGACCTAAGGTCTGATTCGGTGAAGGCATTTCTTATGTTCTTAGGGGTGATATTTATTTTATTTAAAAATGTATATCCCGCCTATCTGACAATTCTAGGCGGGTGGCAAGCAACATACGTAACATCACACAAAGAATACAATTTAAAATGAACACAAAACAAGAACAAAAAACACCATCAAATAAGCGTTAAAAGCAAAACCTCTAGGATCCAAGATGGCGTCAGGCTAGACGCGCTGAAGAACCGTTCCGAAGATTGTCTCTTCAAATCAATTTTTGTTCCTGAATTATTTATCCTCCCTACCTGATGCCTAAACGGAGGGGTCGAAGTGCCGCTGGTGCCTCGCGGCACACCTGTACCCCCCACAGCGGCAACATTGAAGAGCTCCTCAGACGGATGCAAGGAGCACTTTCAGCGTCGGAGAGAAGCCCGCAGAGGACCCATGGAACGAGCGAGACCGTGGTAGTTCCTTAGGGACTAGAAACAACATTGAGCCTCGACGTCAGGGCACCCTCACTCCCCCCCCATCCCCGCAGCTTCAGACTAGCAGATCTCCAAGGGGCATGGAAACCCTGGAAGTCGGGGCTTTCTCTTCCCCGGAGGCAAGCAGTCCATCGGAGAGCCTGCTGTTAGGAGCTCATATTAATATGAGCCCTTTTGAAGAATCTGGGAGGAATTCAGCTAAGGAGAGACGAGTAAGTATACAGGGACAGGGACAAAAAAACAACAGAATGGTGAGCACTATGACACTACTATTTCTTTAATTTCTCTGGAAAACCTTCAGAGGTAACCCTGGACTCACTGTGGGATCTTATGGCCGGCCTAGTGAAGACCAAAACTCCAGCAAATTGATGGGAAATTGCTTCAACACAGTACTTAACTGAACTCAAAGAATTGAAAAATGAAAATGACTGCTTCTAATTCTTCTGTTCAGAAGCTTGAACAGGAAATAAAATCATCTAGACCAGGGGTGCCCAATAGGTCGATTGCGATCGACCGGTAGCTCGCCAAGGCAAAGTGAGTCGATCATCCAGGACTCACTTTGCATTGGCGATCTATCGGGCCGATCAGTCTTCCTCTCCCCGACGTCAATTCTGCCGTCGGAGAGGAAGTTCGGGCCAGCCAATCGCTACCTGGCTGGGCGGAACTTCCTCTCCGACGGCAGAATTGACGTCGGGGAGAGGAAGACTGATCGGTCCGAAGCAGGGAGAGCATGGGGCGGCGGCGGCGTCAGCTTTGGGGCCTGTTATCCATTGGTGGCGTTTGGGTCCTGTTCCCCGATGGCAGCGGCAGTGGCAGTGGCTTGGGGAAGGGCAGGGAGAAAGAAAGAAAGGGGGCAGGCAGGGAGACAGAAGGAAAGAAGAGAAACAGAAAAAAAGAAAGGGGGCATGAAGAGAGAAAGAAAGAAAGGTCAGGGAGAGAGGAAGAAAAAGTTGGGGGAGGGCATGAGGTGTGGAGGAGAGGAAGCATACAGGCTGAAAGAAAGATTGGATGCACAGTCAGAAGAAGAAAGTGCAACCAGAGACTCATGAAATCACCAGACAAGGTAGGAAAAATGATTTTATTTTAAATTTAGTGATCAAAATGTGTCTGAATTTATATCTGCTGTCTATATTTTACAATATGGTCCCCTTTTACTAAAGCGCAATAGTGGTTTTTAGCGCAGGGAGCCTATGAGCGTCGAGAGCAGCGCTGGGCATTCAGCGCAGCTCCCTGCGCTAAAAACTGCTATTGTGGTTTAGTAAAAAGGGAGGGGAGTGAGTATGTGTCTATTTTTGTATGGTTGTTACTGAGGTGACAGTGCATAGAGTCATCTGCTTTGACCTCTTTGAAAAAACCGCGGAATAGGAATGATAATTAACAATTCTATGCGTACAGTGTGCGTTGTGTTTTTTTTTTAATTTTATTGTTGGTAGATCATTTTGACTTGGTCATTTTAAAAGTAGCTCACGAGTCAAAAAAGTGTGTGCACCCCTGATCTAGACAATTACAGGAAACTTTAATGAAAGTCTATGATTTATTTTCTTAGATTCTTAGACACATTCTCGATACATTGTAAGTCACGGATTCTACAGCTTTGTGTCTTTGATCCTGTAGCCTGTTATTGACTCTGTAGCGTATGTATCTCTGTTCCTGAAAACTTTGGCCCTCTTTTACTGAGGTGCGCTAAACGCTAAGACATGCATGTTAGTCTATGGACGCGTTAGCATGCGCTAATTCAATTAGCATATCTTAGTATGTATCCTTGTAACCCATGCTGGGCTCCTGGGGAGGACGGGCTATAAAAATGAATAAATAAGTCAGTCAATTAAATAAATAAATAAATTGATAGTGGGTTGCCAATGTTGTAATAAGGGGGGGGGCGCTGGTGCCTCTTCGCATCTTCGCGGAGGGTGCTGGCGCCTCTCCGCCCCTCCTGTGTACCTCTTTAAATATTTGCTAGTGCAAGCCGTGACTTCCACTTGCTGCTCATGCTGGCCTCAGCTCCCTTCTGATGTCACTTCCTGGTTGTGGGACGAGGACGCCACTGCCCCGGGTGACAACCTCTTTTGCTACGCCACTGTAGGTTACACTAGTATTCTACAACGGAACCGATGCGCCCAGGCTCCTACTGCCCACTCTAGCAGTATTTAAATGGAAGTGCCCACTTAAACAATTACCCCCAATTTTGTATGAATCAGATACATCGTACCAACTGACAGACGCACAGTATCAACCAGATGCATCCATTTTCTTGTCCAGGTGTGGCAGCTTGGAAGGAGGATGGCACAGAGGAGGGGAAGGCGACGGTGCTATCTTCTTCCCTTCCTCTCTAATCTCGGGTTCTTGCACATTTCTGAAGGTCCTGGAAAAGCCTCTAAGAGAAATGTTTGGGAAAATGCTGGGCTGTGTGGAATGACTGGAATGTAAGCTAGGATCTCAAAGGCTTTTTGTGCACGGAGGCATTCTTCCAGCTGTCCCGAAGGCAGAGTTTAACCCACATACAGGGCTCGACACGTGTTCCTTTCATTCACGTTTAAGTTTCAAGTTTGTTAAAATTTTGATAAAACGCTAATCAGAAATTCTAAGCGTGTCGCAATAAAAAGGGGAACATTTATCATACAACATAATGACTGAACAAAAACATGACACAAAAAAACAAGAGGAAAGTGTGTGTGTGTGGGGGGGGGGGGGACGGGGGGACGGTGACAGAAGGGCAGTGAAGGAGCTCATGTGGATAAGCTGAGAGGGATCAAGTTGGTAACTGACCAGGGCAGACAAAGAAAGTCATTTAGCATTCAAAGGCATCTTTCAAAAGGAAGCATTTGAGGCTAATATGGGGACGTAGAGGATTCCAGATTGTTGGAATGAAGATACCCGACGAGTACTAATGAATTTTAAAGATGGTATGTGAAGAAGGTGTTGAGAGGCGGATCTTAGGGCTCTAGAGCAGTGGTTCCCAACCCTGTCCTGGAGGACCGTCGGGCCAATCGGGTTTTCAGGCTAGCCCTAATGAATATGCATGAGAGAGATTTGCATATAATGGAGGTGACAGGCATGCAAATCTGCTCCATGCATACTCATTAGGCCTGAAAACCCGATTGGCCTGGTGGTCCTCCAGGACAGGGTTGGGAACCACTGCTCTAGAGGGATCATGAGGAATGAGGAGCTTATGGACCAAAGCAGGTTCTTTGGTATTTTGGGTTTTGAAGGAGAGACGAGCTATTTTATATGTGATTCGGTGTGGTATTGGCAATCCCAGTAAGGGGGTGACGTGATCAAATTTCTTCTTGTCTGTGATCGTTTGTATGGCAGTGTTTTATATCAGTTGAAGGTGTCGAATGTCTTTTTGACAGACACCTTTATACAATGAATTACATACGATAATGGAGTGAATTACAAGAATGATCTGACCATTCTGCATTTAAGGAAACGGTTCTTAACTATTGCACTAACGCACAGAAAAGCTTATTCCCCTTGAGGTTTTCTCTACAATGCTTGACAAGCCCTTCTCTGGTAGCCGATAGGACATGCTAGGCACAGGTTAAAGTATGATACAGGGTTATAACCTCTTCGCTGATTGTCCAGCGCTTCTTGCTGTAAACCGCCTTGAACTTCTATGGCTTTGGCGGTATATAAGAATAAAATTATTATTATTATTATTATAGTCAGAAAGGACCTCTATCATCCTGAGTCTATGGAAGAAATCACAACTAAGGGCCACAGGCCCGGATTCTATAAATGGCTCCATCATCGTCGGCCACCTAAAGACCGGCTGCCAAATACGTGGCAAATCGCGGCTTTGTGAAAGGTAGGTGCCAGAAATGTAGGCCAGGGTTTTCAAGGCCCACATTGCCAGTGCCTACCTGTCACGTGAATTGCGGCTACGGAGGCGCTTCATGACGCCTAAAGCCACTCCCGGCATTAGCCACGCCCACAGTGGCACTAGGCGTCGTAAAGCACCTCCATAGCCGTCATGCAGGCGTTGTATTTTTTTAGGCGCCTAGGTTTGGCGCCTAACTTAAAGTGGATGCCTGGAATGCGCTCCCGAGAGAGGTGGTGGAGAGGAAAACGGTGACGGAGTTCAAAGAAGCGTGGGATGAACACAGAGGATCTAGAATCAGAAAATAATAGTAAATATTGAACTAAGGCCAGTACTGGGCAGACTTGCATGGTCTGTGTCTGTATATGGCCGTTTGGTGGGGGATAGGCTGGGGAGGGCTTCAATGGCTGGGAGGGTGTAGATGGGCTGGAGTAAGTCTTGACAGAGATTTCGGCAGCTGGAACCCAAGCACAGTACTGGGTAAAGCTTTGGATTCTTGCCCAGAAATAGCTAAGAAGAAAAAATTTAAATTGAATCAGGTTGGGCAGACTGGATGGACCATTCTGGTCTATATCTGCCGTCATCTACTATGTTACTATAATTATTTTGCTATTAAGTGTTTGGGGAGGGGGGGGGGAGAGGGAGGAAGTCAGAGAGTAGCTGGCTGAAAAGCTGAATTTGTGGAAGAACATACCAGAAAAAGACTTTCTCTCTTTTTTATAAAGTTGAGCGGCAAAAGCCCCGAAGCTCTTTAAATCTACCGTAGCGGCAGCCGCTAGCTCAGTTTTGTAAAAGGAGTTGTGTGTGTTTTTCCACTCATAGCAACTCCTTGTGACCTGGGTTGGCCACTGTTGGAAACAGGATACTGGGCTTGATGGACCTTCGGTCTGACCCAGTGAGCCAAGTATAAGACAATCAAGCCATTGTGACATCACTGATGAGTTTGGCTCTTAGGCATTGGTGGAATGAGGCATTATGACATCACAATCTCAGCTCTGGAATGTTGCTACTCTTTGGGTCTCTGCCAGGTACTTAGGACCTGGGTTGACCTCTATTGTAAACAGGATACTGGGTTTGATGGACCTTCGGTCTGTCCCAGTAGAGCAACTCTTATGTTCTCAGGCTTGATTCTCAGCACTGCACATCCTCAGGCACCAATGAAACCGCAGTGATATTCAGATTCAATCAGGATGAAAAAAAAAGCTTCCTCAGGTACAAAACATTCCAGAAAAGCCAGAAATAGTTGTACGATCTTATGTCAATTCACTTCACAGGGGATCAGAAATAGAAACAGTGGTGGTGGCTGAATGGGATTTATTGTCTCTTAATTACCGTATAAGGAGCTCATGTGAGCTTCTGCTTGGTTGGTGGGAGGCGTCCCTCAGCTGGAAGTGCTTCCCAGTCAGTTAGTTTAGGCGGTAAAGGTTGGAGAAGTTAAAAAAAGATGCTTCCCTCATTTGTGTAGGAGAGAGCTGTTTGCACTCACCCACTCCTCTCCCCGCCCTTGCTGAAGCTTCTCAGGACACAGATTTGGGTGTAGCACACTTAGGTACATCACTTCCCTTCCACAAGGAGTTCAGTGCTTGGTAGATGATGCAAGGGGATTGGTCCAATCCCTTCCGACCACACAGGGTGGCCAGGGTGAAGTTCCCGCCACTGAAAAACTACCTCGCTGTCCACCGTCTTTCCCTCCAGAGACTGGCTGTAGGCTCCAGGGTGGGGATACCTCTGCTCTGACACTGATCAGATCTACAGTCAGGCACTGCTAGGCCCTGTTTCTATTTGGGAGAGGAATGAGGTGGGGGTTGGGAAAGACAGTAACGAGGAAGTGTGAGGACATCCTAGAATCTGAATATATGTGCCAGCTCACAGCTCACACCGACATTTACCCTACACTTCCATTTCTATTTCAAAAAGCACACATTACACAAGACTCTAAGCAAATTCAGTATATATGTGTGTGTGTGTGTGTGTGTATAAAATCAACTCCTTGCCTCCAAAGATCACTAAAACTAAAGCTAATGGCCACGTATTTGGTTGTGGAGAATTAAAGGTACGATGTCGGCATCTATTAGGCAAACATGGTTCTTCTTGTTGCATAGAGCATTCTGGACCCCTACTAGATTACAAAAATTAGATTGCTCTAAGTCTAATAGATGCTGGCATTGTAAAATTGAAGTTGGAACTTTAGACCATCTTTTATTCTATTGTCCATGTATTCAGGCATTTTGATTGTCAATCTGGGATCAAGTTAACCTAATGATGGAGAGTCATGTGGCATTGTCTTATGACACAGTGGTTTTTGGAATGTGCATGAGGGCTAAATGCCAAATATCTGCAGCAAATAATAAACTTCTAATGATTCTTACTGGTGTGGGGATCCAACAAATAACGTTTAATTAGAAAAACTGTTCCAGACTAAATTATAGTTTCTGGTGGAACTCTGTATGTCATTTATACAAAATGGAAAGGCTACTTGCAGTACAAAAGGGTCAATTTAAAAGGTTTCAGGATGTGTGGAGGCCATTAATAGAATATTATAATGATTAAGGTTAATTTAATGTTCTTTTTCCTTATATGATAATATGTAGTAGTGGGGGGGTTAGGATATTCTAAATAAATATCTGTATATTTTAAATGATTAATATATATAAAAATTATAATATGTATGTATGGTGGAAGGGGGAGGGGGTAAATATATTGGAAATATCTGGTTATGGAATTTCAAGTGAGAATGTAATATGATGAATTCTATTTTCTGTACACTTGTTGTATATGAAAAAATGAATAAAGATTTGGAAAAATAAAAAATAAATAAATAAATAAAATTAAAGCTACGTTAGCTATCAAATAATGTAAAACTCAATTAAAAGCTTGAGAAAGCAAATGACCTATCCTCCGCCTCCAACGCTGCCCGTCTGCTGCTGCCCAGATAGGTGGTACATCGTTAGTCGACAGCTCCGCTGAAACCTTTCCGCCTTGGGAGGCCCTGCTGGCAGTGAAACGACCGACGGCGTGGTTTTTCATCTTCTCAGACGCGTGCGAGCCCCAGTGGCCATGACTGGAGTGACGGAAGTCTAAACCTGAATAAATGCGGCGCTGTGCCGCAAAGTCCAGAGAGCAGAACTCTGAGGTACTCTGCACGCAAAGGCGAAGAAGTAACCAAAGCACACTTTTCTTTTCCGCGGTTGTTCTTCTACGGAGCAACACTAACTCTATTTAAACTTGCCAATTTCTTTGTTTCATTCCTTGGTATTATTCTTAGGTCTCCTTCCTTTCTTATATCAACTTATTTGTTCTGATATCCATTATATTTTTAAAAGCGCAGTTGGCGGCAGATTAAATGTGTTGCACGGGCGCGTTTACCTTTTCTCAGAGGGAAGAAGCGAAAAGGAGTGGCTCGGGTCTTTTCCTTGGAGACCCAAAACTGTGGTCAGGACCCCAAATGGGTGAAGTCCTAGGCAGCGTTTCCTTAGGAACATCTGCATTCTGCACCTCTGGTGGGGGGAAAGTCACACAGTTTTATTTGGCTGCAATCATGGGGTATACATTGCCCTACCTTCTCATCTGTGGTCCTATGGGTTGTTATCTGTACACATGGACACTCAACGGTCATGAACTGGGCCGGAGAGACCGCTGGAAGTCACGTAGGGGCTCCTCGGTCAAAGACACCATCTCCCCAGTCACAAGCCTCTCTTTCTACAAGAGCTACACCTGGGCAATCGAATACCGATTCGTTTTTTGCTTCTCAGGGCCGAGGACTTTAGTGCAAACTCCCCGATTAGGAGGCTCTTGACATTTGCACTAGAAAATGACACGGGCACAAATATTTCCTCTTCCCTGCAGGAACTCATTTTCCCGAACCATCACGGCCAGTTCTTTTCCTGCAAGCTCTGTCCTCATCTGCACAAGCCTCAAACGCTTGAAAATCCTAAGTAGCAACATTCTAGAGCTCAGATTGTGATGTCATAATGCCTCATTCCACCAACGCCTAAGCTCCGTCCTCATCCGCACAAGCCTCAAACCCTTGAAAATCCTAAGTAGCAACATTCTAGAGCTCAGATTGTGATGTCATAATGCCTCATTCCACCAACGCCTAAGCTCCGTCCTCATCCGCACAAGCCTCAAACCCTTTAAAATCCTAAGTGGCAACATTCTAGAGCTCAGATTGTGATGTCATAATGCCTCATTCCACCAACGCCTAAGCTCCGTCCTCATCCGCACAAGCCTCAAACCCTTTAAAATCCTAAGTAGCAACATTCTAGAGCTCAGATTGTGATGTCATAATGCCTCATTCCACCAACGCCTAAGCTCCGTCCTCATCCGCACAAGCCTCAAACACTTTAAAACCATAAATATTTGAGGCTTGTGCGGTTAAGGCAGAGCTTACAGGAATGGGGCGGGAACAGGGGCAGGGACGGGACAGGGAACTTGAGTTCCTGCAGGGACAGGGACAAATTTGTCCCCATGTCATTCTCTAATTTGCACTTCTGGAAGAGAGTACAAATGCTTGTTTTCTATCAGGAATTTTCTCTGCCATTCCTCACAGCGAGGATCTCTAAGGATCCCATTTAGATACTGAAAATTTGGTGCAAGGTCAGTCTCTGGGTCAAGCTCAGTTTGTTTTTCGGTTGCAACACGCAGCTGTGCAGCTTACGCAAGCCATTAATTCCCAGTTTGCCACATTATCTTTGGAGACACAGAAATAAAACATATTAGAACCTTTGTTACAGAGACGAACCTTAAAACCTGTTTAGAGGATTTCACGATAAAAGGTGAATCTTTGAAGGATGTTGATAATCTGTTAGGAAGGCAAAAACAGTCATTGCTGTATCAAATGACAATGTATCAACCTGCGACTAATTAAGACATAGTAACCTAGTAAATGACGGCAGGTGAAGACCCGAGTGGTCCATCCAGTCTGCCCGACCATACATGCTCCAGAAATTAATTTTGTTGAATTGGTCCTTTCTCGTAGTTATTTCTGGGCCAGAAACCCAGATCTCTGCCCGGTGGTGTGCTTAGGTTCCATCTACTGGAGTCTCCATCGAAACCCTCCCCAGCCCATCCATTTACGGGACACAGGCCGTGCAAAACTGCCCAGTGCTGGCCTTGGTTCCTTCCATGTAGACCAACTGTAGAATTTATCAGTAGACTTTTAATTCCCCTATCTTCTCAACGTACTCTCCGGTCGTCAAACCAAAATCTGTTAACTGTTCCCTCCCTTAAAATCATCAATACCATGTGTAATAATATATTCTCCGTTACCGCTCCCACACTTTGGAATTCAGCCCCGTCACATTTACGGGAGATCTGCATATTAGATCCACTCAAGTCAACTCTAAAATCAATCCTTTTTAAAGATGCTTTTGCAATTTGATTGCAGTCTAATTGTCTTTTTAAGGACAGATATATTATTTTTTACCATTTCTTCTTAGGCATTTCCTTGGCATTCTTAACAATTTAGTAAACATACCCCCTAGCTTTTGGGTTTATTCCTTTACTATTTTGCTTTGATTATTGTAGTTCCTTCCCTCTTTCCTCTCATGTCTTGTGCACCTTTTGTATGTGTCTTTATTGATATAATTAATTTTTAATGTCTGTATTTCCCCGTTTTCAGTTTTTTTATTATTATTATTAGTCGCTTTGTAATTTGAAAAGGCGGGATAACAAATTATTGCTAAACTTGAAACTTGAATATATGGCAGATGTTTTGAAAATACGCCTCTTTTCCAAGTCTATTTTCTTCCCAAAAGACCACTGGAAAATCCTTCACCCGATTCTCTTCATATGAAGATCTCAGCCACTCTCACACGGCTCTACCTATGTGGACTGTTACTTTTGCTTTGAAATCGGAGATCTGGTCCTTCGCTTCTTTTTCTTTCTTTCGTACTGTTTTGGCGTCTTCTACTAGTTAAGGGCTAATATTGTTCTCTTCACTTTCTGGACTTGACTACAATGATTTATTGTTATTTAATTTCCTTTCAAAGTTGACTTTGAACCAGTGGCTCCCAACCTGTTCTTTTTTTTTGGTTGTTGTATCTGCTCTTGTTTGCTTTTGCCGCATATGTTTTTCTCATACTTTTCCTTGCATAGTTCTGCGCTATTCAAGTTTTTGTTCCCCTTTCCCAACCTGTTCTATACCCCACACCCCTAGGAAACGCTGGATTAATGTTCACACCCCCTACAAAAGTAACATCACAACCACAATACTTGCATTATATGTGTATATATGTAGGGTGATCGATTATGGTATAAATGTGTCTGTACTGAAAACCATCTAAAAAAAAAATCCCGCTAACTCTGTATTGTAACACCTTTACAGAAGCTCATGAAAACCGCTCTGAATTGACTCTCCAGTCATTAGCAGCGATATAGAAGCTCTCAAAAAACATAAACCACCTACTTCCACTGCTCAAGGCACACTGGCAGCTGGCTGTGATGACTTATGACTTGGCACTAAGGGACACTAGCCACTCTGTCGTACCCCCTAAAATTCAATCTCGCACCCCAGTTTGGAAGCCCCTGCTTTAATTTATTACATTATCACTATCATGTATCTTTGCTGTATAAGTAGTTAAGCTTGATAATATTTCTAAAACAAAAAAGTACATATCTTTAAAGAACGTGCATTTGATCTGGCTCCACAGTCCACACCATGAAGAATCTCCGTTCCTGAATCCACATTTCAGCTGTCCGTGCTGTATTCATACTTTACAAGCATTAGTTTAATGCTTGCATGGTAATCTAATGATCGGCACAGCAGCATCACAAAATATTTCAGCCCATAGGCAAGAGAAACTTTTCAGAGACTTTCAATACTAAAAAAAACTCCATAATTACATTAAAAAAAAAAGAATCCACCGCATTTCTTTTAACATTCGGTTATGCTTCCGAATTCCAGCACGACTACCTCTGCCACTCTGAGAAAAGGCTCAGCATCTTCAAGGCGCTGTAGCTTCCCAGCTGAAAACATCTGCAATTCAGTGGGAAAAGCTGCTGCTTCCCTTCATATCTCTGTCCAAAAAAAAAAATATTATGGGATGTAAGGAGATATTCCTTTCTAGAAAGAGTAGTTGACACTCAGTACAGCCTTCCAGTGGATACGATGGAGATAAGACCAGTATCGGCAGAAACAACGCAAGGGGCAAGCAAAGAAGGGTCTCTGAGGGAGAGGAAGGGATTGCCAGGCTTTATCTGCCCTTACGTTCCAGGGAACCTTAAAGATAGTACCGGGCGGACTTCTGTGATCTATTGCCCAGAAATATTTTAAAAAACGACAATTTAACCATGAATGTATAATGAGTGTGACTATTGGGCAGACTGGATGGACCGTTCAGGTCTTTATCTTCTGTCATTTACTATGTATGTTACTAAATCCTACTCCCCTCCCCTTTTATAAAACCACAGAAGTGGTTTTTAGCACCAGCCAGTGTGCTGAATGCTCTGCGTTGCTCCTGATGCACATAGAAACTCTATGAGTGTTGGGAGCGGTGCAGAGCATTCAGCACATCAGCCTGTACTAAAAAAACGCTTCTGCGGTTTTGTAAAAAAAAAAAAAAAAAAAAAAGGGAGGGTAAGTTAAGTGTGAAGAGAGGTTCCGAGGAGATATGATGGTGATATCCCAGCCCTCCAGTACTCGATGGGGTCTTGTTTTGGTTGGCACCTTCCCTAGGCATATTGGGATGGAAGGGAGCTTGAAGAAATTTCTGAAAACACAATTTTTTAGGTTAGGTTTGGCATACAGTTCCAGGAGGAAAAATTATACGTCTTGCAAGGCAGTTAAAGTGGCTCTTATTTATCGGTTTATAGTACGGTTGAACTGGGAGAATGCGCTAAATACTTTTTTTTTTTTACCAGATTTTTATAGTCCCTTTTCTTAATTTATCTATAAACCGCTGAGACCTGTATTGTCTAAGCGCCATAATCATGGTTTAATAAACGTAAACACGAGAGGTTGTCTTGAATCTGGATTTCAGGCTTAATTCCTGCCTTTCCAAAATACAAGCTCAAGGCAAATTGCATTTAGGAATGATAGGTATATCCTCTCTCTAGGGGGCTTAAGTCTGTGGCTGATTTACTCAAGGTCTCTAGGAGAGCTGGTGGGAGAAGCGGGGTTTAAACCCCGGCTCCCTGCTGCAAACACAAGGTGGCTGGGTTTTTTTTCTGTGTGTGTGTGGAAGGGGGGGAGGGGGAGTGGGGGATGTCAACAAGGGTGAATGCATTCAAATGAGGTATAATTCAATGGTACTTGGGCTCATACAGAAGATAGTGACGAAGGCAAGAGAAGCCAATAACTGGACAGTGAGAAGGGTCTCTAATGACAGCGGTCGGCAAGGACAGCTGGAGACGTCAAAAGTCCTAAACTGTGAAGTTAGAAACAGTCCTGAGGTGAAGGGCCTCCCCTCCAAGAGATAGGCAACCCTTTTGGGAGTGGAGCCTGAGAAAATCAGAGAAGATTCCTTGCACATATCTACGGTTTATTATTTCTATAGATCCATGGTGAGGCCCCACCTGGAATACTGTGTGCAGTTCTGGAGGCCGCATTACCGTAATGATGTGCTGAGACTGGAGTCGGTCCAGAGATTAGCCACCCGGGTGGTCTCGGGACTCATGGATCTCCCGTACGAGGAACGGCTGGATAAGTTGCAGCTGTACTCACTCGAGGAACGCAGAGAGAGGGGTGACATGGTCGAGACGTTCAAGTATTTCACGGGCCGCATCGAGGTGGAAGAAGATATCTTCTTTTTCCAAGGGTCCCGCGGCAATAAGGGGGCATCCGTGGAAAATCAGGGGCGGGAAACTGCACGGGGACACCAGGAAATTCTTTTTCACTGAAAGAGTGGTTGACCGCTGGAATAGTCTTCCACTTCAGGTGATTGAGGCCAGCAGCGTGCCTGATTTTAAGGCCAAAAGGGATAGACAGTGGGATCTATTCACAGAGAAAGGTAGGGGAGGGTCATTGAGGTGGGCAGACTAGATGGGCCGTGGCCCTTATCTGCCGTCTATTTCTATGTTTCTAACAGATGCACGTAGCACTGTACATAAACGCGCAAGAGACTGTCCCTGCTCAAAAGAGCTTACAATCTAACCCGCCCTTTTATGAAGCTGTGTTAGGCTTTTTTTTTTTTTTTTAATTGCCAGCCGCGGCGGTAAAAGCATCACCACTCACAGAATTCCTATGAGCATCAGAGCTAATATTGCCGTAGCCGGCAATAAAAATAAGCCTAACGCGGCTTCATAGAAGGGGGCCTACGTTACCCAAGAAATGCACACTTGCCGCCAGCTTTTCCAAGATTTCTCAGACATTTTGTTTCAGGCCAGAAATGTTAATAATAATAATTTTATTTTTCTATACCGCCAACACCCAGAAGAGTTCTAGGCGGTTTACAGATAAGAAGAACTGGACAATCAGTGATAAAAGTACAATGATCATAAGACAGATATAATTGCATAGTTCTTAAACACATAAAAATTTCTTGAACAAATAAATCTTTACTAGTTTCCTGAAAAAACAGCATGATTTAGTTTGATGAATCAAATTACCTAATCAAGATTGAGCTTTACCCACTTGAAAGGCCATGGTCCTATCAAAAAAATTCTTATAGCGGCAATTTTTGGGATTCAGAAATATAAATAAGCTAATACGAGTAACCTTAACCGGTCTATACAATTCAAAATGAGAGATAAGGTAACGTGGAGACAATCCAGACAACAGTTTATAACAAACTAGTGTTTTAGCCCATTACATTAACGGGTGATAGAATATATGTCTGTCTGTCTTTCTTTCTGTGTCTCTCCCTGCCCCTGTCTCTTTCTTTCTTTCTATTTCTCTCCCTCCCGCTTTCTGTTTCTGTCCCTGGCCCCCTTTGTGTGTCTGTCTTTCTTTCTGTCTGTGTGTCTCTCTCTCTGGCCCCCTGTCTGTCTGTCTTTCTGTGTCTCTCTCTCTCTCTGTCTGTCTTTCGTTCTCATGTGCTGCCTGCCTGCCTGTCTTTCTGTCTCTCTCCATGGCCCCTTTATGTCTCCCCCTCAAAGCAAACCAAGTTTGCTCCCTAGCCCCCTTTCCCTCTCCCCCCCCTTCCCTGTGCAGTAGCATTTTCACCCCTTCCCTGTGCAGCAGCAGCATTCCCCCTTTCCTGTGCAGCAGCATTTCCCTCCTTCCCTGTGCAGCAGCAGCAGCATTCCACCCCCCTTCCCTATGCAGCAGCAGCATTCCCCCTTCCCTGTGCTGCAGCAGCATTCCCCCTCACTTCCCTGTGCTGCAGCAGCAGCATTTCCCCTCACTTCCCTGTGCTGCAGCAGCAGCAGCATTTCCCCTCACTTCCCTGTGCTGCAGCAGCAGCATTTCCCCTCACTTCCCTGTGCTGCAGTAGCAGCATTCCCCCCTTCCCTATGCAGCAGTAGCATTCCCCCCACTCCCCTGTGCAGAAGCAGCATTTCCCCCCCCCTTCCCTGTGCAGCAGGGTAGCAGCATTTCTCTTCCTCAAAGCCGCCGCAGCTCCTCTCACGATCCACATCTGCGTCAGAAGCCTTCTCTCTGACATGACGCCAGGGAGGTGGACTGAGGGAGCCGGCCAGACCTGGAGGACCTGTAAGGCGGGGGGGGGGGGGAAGAGTCACCGCCGTGATTGCCGCCGCTGTGGTTAAGGTGCCTCCGCATGCACAGTAGAAGGAGCCAGCGTACCACCGCTGGCTCCTTCTACTGCGCATGTCACGAAAGTACACATCACGGTGGCAGGGATCACGGCGTTGTAAGTGTGCATGTGCGCTTAGGGTTTCATTATAGAGGATGCAAGCAAATTTGAAAAATATTCTTGCTTCAACAGGTAGTCATGCAGTTGCTGGTAATAAGGGTTGACATGTTCAACTATGACCTCAAGATTCTGAAAGGGCATTTATAGAATTCCACCCCAAATGTACACAGACGCTCGCTGTTATGGGATACGCCTAGTACGTCACTTTTCTAGCTCTGCGTCTGTCTTTGATTAGACAGCCTCGGTCAGACGGAACATAAAGGATCTTCCAATTCAACTTCAGGTTAATAAAATTATAAATATACTAGTCTTTAAGCCCGTTACATTAACGGGTGCTAGAATAGATGTGTGTGGCTGTCTTTCTTTCTTTCTGTCTCTCTCTTTCCTCGGCTGTCCACTACCACCCCTTGCCTGCTCCCCCTGTCCAGCAGTAGCCCTTCTCCCTTCCTTTTACTGCTCCCCCTGTCCAGCATCCGGTAGCCCGGGCAGCCTCAGGGCTTTTGCTAGGCCGGTCCACCTCACATTATTGAAGTGGGCCAGCATAGCCAATGCCCCGCGGCTGCTGCGTTTGCTGGTCTGGGGGTGAGAAGAGGTGTCCCGGCAGGAGTCAAACCGCCTTCAGCCGAAATGGCTGCACACGCTGCAAGCCGTTGAACGCGCCTCAAGCCGCTGCACACACCGCAAATAGAACACGGCACGGAAGCAGAAATCACAGCGGCAGGGATCATGCCGTGTGGTTTTATTATAGAGGATACCTCCCAAATCTTGGCGGGAAAGTTGTTAGAACTTGGATCCAACTAAAATGAGTTTATTTTTGATAGTTTTTCTCTGCACAGTCTGAAAAGCAATTCCAGAGCGAAGGGTCACAGGCGGGAACAAACAAGTTCAAAGTCGAAGTGAACAAGTTTTGTTTTCCGTAGCAACCAGTAATGCTGTGGATAATACGTTGAGTGATTCTGGCATTTCACTTTCACACATATTGCATTAAACCCAATCAAGAAAGAGTTTTGGTAAATAGATAACTTAGTGGAGTGTTAAATGTTTAAATTGTTTAAACAAAGACTTTTGGGGTGAGATTCCACATTTAAAAATCTAGTTTATCCCTAATGCACCTATGAAAGAGAATGGGATTGAAAATGTGAATCGACTGTGTACACTTTAAAACACTACAAAGACTAGGGAAGACCATGAAGTTTACAAGGTAATACATTTAAAATAAATAGGAGAAAATTTTTATTTTTTCACTTAAATAGTTAAGCGCTGGAACTTGCTGCCAGAGAATGTGGTAAAAGTAGTTAATGCAGCTGGGTTATAAAAAGATTTGGACAAGTTCCTGGAGGAAAAGTTTATAGCCTGCGATTGAGACAGACATGGGAGAAGCCACTGCTTGCCCTGGATCGGTAGCATGGAAAGTTGCTACTCTGGGGATTCCGCATGGAATGTTGCTACTCTTAGGGATTCCGGAATCTTGCTGCTGTTTGGGGATTCTGCATGGAATGTCGCTACTCTGGGGATTCCGGAATCTTGCTGCTGTTTGGGGATTCTGCATGGAATGTCGCTACTCTGGGGATTCCGGAATCTTGCTGCTGTTTGGGGATTCTGCATGGAATGTTGCTACTCTGGGGATTCCGGAATCTTGCTGCTGTTTGGGGATTCTGCATGGAATGTCGCTACTCTGGGGATTCCGGAATCTTGCTGCTGTTTGGGGATTCTGCATGGAATGTCGCTACTCTGGGGATTCCGGAATCTTGCTGCTGTTTGGGGATTCTGCATGGAATGTTGCTACTCTGGGGATTCCGGAATCTTGCTGCTGCTTGAAGATTCTGCATGGAATGTTGCTACTCTTTGCGGTTCCGGAATCTTGTCACTTTTTGGGATTCTGCCAGGTACTTGTGACCTGGATTGGCCACTGCAGGAAGCAGGATATTGGGCTAGATGGACCATTGGTCTGACCCAGATGGCAGTTCTTATAGCTCAGCAGAACCGGCCAACCCATTTGTTTCAATATACATAATCTTTGCTCATGAAAGAGCTTGAATTACAGATTCAATGGCATTTAAAGAAAACTGTGCCTTGCTTTGTATCTCTCATGAATCCCTGTATTTGGCTTTCCTTTTGCATGCTGGGTTCCTTCTCACCCCCTGCTCCTTTCATCTAAATATTATTTTCTCTCGCACCTTGCTTGTAAATAAATGTCATCACCACTATTAGAACCAGACTGACAGCGTCCCTATAAATCTTTATTTCATCGTCAAAATAAAACGAAAACCAGAAAGAAGGGATATCCTGAGGATATCTCTTCCAACTGCTGATTCCATTCACAAGATATCTATAGTGCCTTATTCCTTTCCAAGGTCGACTGAGAGCTCCTGGATGAGAACATGGCACCCCTTGCGTTGGAAGATAGAGCATGATGTCATTGTTTTCATTCTCACACTACCAGAGATCAAGTCTCGTGTCTAGAGAGGGCACCAGGCTTGTACTCAGCTCAATGTACTACAGGACATCGGAGTCCTACTGTCCTAAGAACATAAGAAGGTCCATCAAACCCAGGATCCTGTTTACCTGGCTAGATCCCAAGCAGCCAAACAGATGTTATGCTGCTTATCCTAGGAATAAGCAGTGGATTTTCCCAAGTCCATCTCAATAATGGCCTATGGACTTCTCTTTTAGGAACTTATGCAAACCTTTTTTAAACCCTGCTAAGCTAATTTCACCACATTCTCTGACAACGAACATACAGAGCTTAATTACACGTTGTACAAAGAACTATTTTCTCTGATTTGTTTTAAATCTACTACTTAGTAGCTTCATCGAATGCCCCCTAGGCCTTGTATTTTTGGAAAGCGTAAGCAAACGATTCATATCTACCTTTTCAACTCCTCTCAGTATTTTATAGACCTCTGAGGAGCCCTCTCCGCTTTAGCCTTTCCTCATAGGGAAGTTGTTTCATTCATTTGATCATTTTCGTTGCTCTTCTCGGTACTTTTTCTAATTCCGCTATATATATATATTTTTTTAAATATGGTGACCAGAATTGCACACAGTATTCAAGGTGCAGCCGTACAAGGGCATTATACCATTTTCGTCTTTGTTTTCCATTCCTTTCCAAAATGGTGCCTGTGTGTGTTTATGAATTAAGACTCCCAAACCACGAATACTAATGTACAAATTTACACCCAATTCTGAAGGTGTAAATCTGTGATCGTACACATATTTATTTTCGGGTGCAGTGGTTAAAGCTACAGCCTCAGCACCCTGAGCTTGTGGGTTCAAACCCCCGCTGCTCCTTGTGACCCTGGGCAAGTCACTCGATCCCCCCATTGCCCCAGGTACATTGTGATCCCACCGGGACAGACAGGGGAAAATGCTTGATTAATGAATAAATTCATGTAAACTGTCCTTAGCTCCCTTGGGAGAACGGTACAGAAAATGAATAGGTCCTTTTACGCGTGCTACATGCTAAAACGGCTAGCACACCTTGGTAAAAGTACCCCTAAATGAAGGAATAAATAGATAATTAAATACTTTATAATGTAGATACACAGATTGCAACTCCCCCCCTCCCTCCCCCGGGACTTTCCACTCCTGTATATTTTCAGGAAGGTCCCTTTCTGCCTGTAAATGAGACTTTCCACGCAGAATAAACGTTATTAAAAATACCCCTTTAGGTTGACCTTAAACACTGCCCCCTAGAGGCCTGGCACTCATATCAGCTCTAAATGCAGCAATACCCAGCTACAATCCGATCCAAGACTCGCTCCAATGGCTTTCTCCCCTCTTCCCCTGCAAGCGCAGCGAGGCCCTGAGCCCCTTCCCGTGGAAGCAGCAAAAGCAAACCTCTCACCTTCTGTGCTTGCCCGACCATCTTCCTCACCACCTCTTTGATATGTGGCTGCCCGTCTAAGGGTGGCTGCATGTACACGGTGGCCCTGGTCACACCACGGTAGACAACGACATCCGGCCACCCCAAGTCCAGTTCTGGGATGGAGCAATCCGATTTCAAGGGCCAGTACTCCAGAGAATCCGACATGCCCTCCTCTTCTGCTTCTCCTTTTTCCTCCCCATCGCCCTCGCCCTCCTCCTTCTCCTCACCCCCTTCCTTGGCACCATCTCCACCGATGGGGCTCTTGCCGGGGTCATAGGGCTCAACTCTGTCCAGGATCCGCTTTCGTTCCAGCTCCGAAAGGAAGTCCCTGATGTTCTCTTTCTTGAGGACTTCGTAGAAGGCATCAGTGCCGTGGGTGATCAGGGCTTCCAGGGCCAGCCTCTGCTCCTCGCTGTAGAAGAACTCCGGCTTGGACTCGGTGTACCTCCAGTTGACGTTGCTGTCGTCCAGACACTGGACCTGCGACAGAGCCATGGGGGCAAAACCCTACCTCTCCGATTCGAGAATCCGTACAGCCCGAGAAGAGCGAGTTCTTTCCCCCCCGGAATGGACTGTTCAAAGTTCAGGCGACTTCTCTTTTACTCTGTAAATTGCTCGGAACAACCGTTTAACTAGCGAGCAGCGAATCTTTGGGCTCCTCAGCTTCCCCGAGCAGGAAAGTGTCCAAAGGTTTTCATTGCTAACGTGTTCACTTCTTTGTACTTTTCTTCTCTTTCCAATAGAAGAAAACAAAACAAGAACAAGTCAGCAAAATAAATATTACACGGAGGCGGCAGAGTCTCCTTTTGGATCGGTCAATCGTCGTCGTCGTCCCCCCACCTTTGCGGAGGACCGGGCACCCCACGCTCCGACCTGGCTGGCGGGTAGTGCTGAGCTGGACAGGTGAGAGCAGGAGAGGAAATGAAAGAAGAGACAGCGGTGACGCGAGTCCCCGCCCAGCCCTGCCTGCGATCACATGCTGAACCGGAGCGCCCGGAATTCCCAGACCTCGCTCGCTCGCTAACTCTTGCGGCCGCACGCACAATGCCAGCGATCGTCTCTCTCGATAAGACGCACAATACAGGATTTCCCTCGCCTCGCTCATTAACTCCTGCAGCGGCAGCTCCAACGACAGTGCAAACGCTCCTTATTATCACAGTAATCCCAGTGCTCAGGCTCACAATCCCAGTAATCCCTGTGTACCAACTCGCATGCTCACAATCCCACCAGCTCCCTCCATAAAACCCACCAGCAGAGTCAAGAATTCCCTCAGCTCAGATTAAATCTCCTGCAGCAATATAATCTAACTACAGCAGACATGCTCACAATCCCAGTGCACATATTCACAATCCTCGTGCACAAACTTGCATACTCACAATTTCACCAACTACCATGTGAATGAATGTCTGGCTTTCAGAATTATTGCTTTGCTTGGACTGCAGCTGTTGTTTGCTGACCTTCTTGAAGCTGCGGCCCTAGGCAACCATCCAGTAGTGCCTAATGAGCAGGCCCTGCACCCCCCCCCTTCCCCCACTCTCCCTCAGAGCCAGCAATTCTGGACCTCTCTTGGAGAAAATCCATTGCCTGTTTCTCTGATAAACAGCCTGTAATCTATTTTACTCTTGGGATCCTGCTAGGTACTTCTGACCTGGATTAACCCCTGCTAGAAACAGGATACTGGGTTTGATGGACCTCCCCCATCTCAGGAGGCCGCACTCTGGTTTCAGTCTGTGTACCCTGACCCCCCCCCCTCCCTTCCTCTACACACATAGGCTTATAATAATAATAAATAATAATAATTTATTTTTATATACTGCCACAACAGTTAAGTGCATTCAATATAAAAGACATACATACAATATAAGAAGAGTACAACAATGTTAAAATAAATTAAAAAGTTAAAAACCCAGCCTGTTTAATAATTGAGTTTTTAACTGTTTTCTGAAATCGAGATAAGAAGAAGCTTCTAACACAGATTTGGCCAGACATAAATTCAATTTGGCCACCTGGAAAGAAAAGGTTCTCTCAAGGAACCTTTTATAGTGACATAATTTTATTGAGGGATATGCAAACAAGTGTATTCTTCGAGAACTCTTGTTAGTGTAACTCAAAGTAAAATGAGGAGTAAGATAACCCGGAACATGCCAAATACTGTTTTATGGCAAATGCATGAAAACTTAAACAAAACTCTGGATTCCAATTGCAGCCAGTGGAGCTTTTGATAAAAGGGGGTAACGTGTTCCCATTTCTTTAAGCCAAAAATAAGGCGGACTGCCGTGTTCTGAACCACCCTCAATTTCCTGAGAATTTTTTTAAAAGCGCCCAAATATATGATGTTACAATAGTCAAGAATACTCAGGATGGAAGATTAGACTAACAGATGAAAAGAGGCTTCGTCAAAATAAAAACGGGTTCTAAAATGTTATGGGGTGCATGACTGTATAAAGTACGCACATGGAAAGTGTACAGCCGCTCTTATGTGAGCTGTGCATAGAGAATTTTCCTGTCCCTGTGATTTTTGTCACTGCCCCTGCTCCATTCCTGTAAGCTCTGCCTTAACCGCACAAGCCTCAAATATTTATGGTTTTAAAGTGTTTGAGGCTTGTGCAGATGAGGACGGAGCTTAGGCATTGGTGGAATGAGGCATTATGACATCACAATCTGAGCTCTAGAATGTTGCTACTTAGGATTGTAAAGTGTTTGAAGCTTGTGCAGATGAGGACGGAGCTTAGGCATTGGTGGAATGAGGCATTATGACATCACAATCTGAGCTCTAGAATGTTGTTACTTAGGATTTTAAAGGGTTTGAGGCTTGTGCAGATGAGGACGGAGCTTAGGCATTGGTGGAATAAGCCATTATGACATCACAATCTGAGCTCTAGAATGTTGTTACTTAGGATTTTAAAGGGTTTGAGGCTTGTGCAGATGAGGACGGAGCTTAGGCATTGGTGGAATGAGGCATTATGACATCACACTCTGAGCTCTAAAATGTTGCTACTTAGGATTTGAAAGGGTTTGAGGCTTGTGCAGATGAGGACGGAGCTTAGGCATTGGTGGAATAAGCCATTATGACATCACAATCTGAGCTCTAGAATGTTGCTTCTTAGGATTTTAAAGTGTTTAAGGCTTTTGCAGATGAGGACGGAGCTTGCAGGGATGGGGGCAGGGACAGGAGAAGAATTCACCAAGACTAGGAAAAATTTGTCCCTGTGTCATTCTCTAGCTGTGCATGGACCTCTTGGTATGCAGTATGGGTGGAGTGAGGTGCTGTTGTGATGTACACACTCCTTTTGTAAAATGTGGGACTACACACTGAGAATACATGCATAGGAATTATTTTAGAAAATTACCACCCCCTTCTCTTTCTATCTCCTAGTCCTCCACCCCATTTCTTGCTATCTCCACTCCCCTTCCAGTTCTTCTTGCTTTGTTTGGTCTCCATCCCTCTATCCTGTTCTCTGCTTTCCAATCAAACATATCTCTGTCTCCTTCCCTAACACACCTTAGTAAAAGGAGCCCTTAATTTAGAAATCTCATTAAATTGTGAGAACCAGCAGATGTCAGATAAGTTCTTGACCCACAACTCACACAAATTTAGCTGTATCCTGCTTTACAGTTTTCTGAGTACACATCTCAGCTCAACAGCCCATAAGCAAGTTTAATTTGCAGCATTTCTCATGAAATCAAATTTTTACAGGAAATATTATTCCAAAAATATCCACTCCTTCTACACACACACAAACCCCAGAGCAGACATACAAATTTTTACTTAGCAGTGACATACCAATTCCTCACCAATTACATGTGCTGCCTTAAACTCTCTGCTCTCCTCTATCTCACAATAATATTTCCGGAGCTCTTAATGAGACAGCTGCTATTGTGCAGCTTCCAGGCTCTTCACATTGGCTCATCCCTTGAGCAGCTCCCAGCACCCCCATATAAGTGCTTTAAATGTATTATTTTTTCTTCCTGTTATATATGGACACATTAATGGAACATTTATTTATCTATTTACTTATTTGCAGGTATTAAATTAGCTATTCAGTCAGGGCTCTGACAGATAACAAAACATACAGCAAAAATTGCCAGGAAAGCCCAGTTCAAATCCCATTGCGGCTCCTTGTAACTTAACCTTCAGTTGCCTTAGGTATGGTGCTTAGACAGTAACTCCAGCATTTGGAAAGTAGGGTTCGGGCTGGGCAGATTTATATGGTCTGTGTCCTGATTATGACTAGATAGATTTGGTTGGGCTGGAACCAGGAGCTTCAGTTAAAGTACATGGAGGGAGGGAAGGGGGTCTAAAGAGACATGCATATGCCAGACTGAGGGTAGGGTAGGGGAAGAAATAATGGGTCTAAAAACAGAGGAGAGGGAGAGAGATGGTAGACAATGGGAGGGAAGGGAGAGAAGTTGGACACGAGGGATGGTGTGGAGAGGGGATAGAGATACTGGATAGGAGGATAGTTGGGAAGAGAAAGAGAGAGATGGTGGACCCTGGGGATGGTGGGGTCCATCCTTGCAGCTGTGGGAATGGAGATGAAAAAAAGGAAAGATGCCAGACCTCCGGGGGAGGGAAGGGAAATGGAAGGGGCGGACAGAGATGGAAGAAGAAACGACAAATGGACAGGAGACCCTGGCAAGCGAGTTATCAGAAGACAAAGAGAAACCAGAGCCTGGGATCAACATGATTTGAATAATGACCAGACAACAAAAGGTTGAAAAAATAATTTTATTTTCTATTTTATGATTACAATATGTCAGATTTGAAATCTGTACTCTGTCAGAGCTGGTGTTAGATAGCAAGTGTGAACTAGGACCTAAAAGAGAGGAAAAGTCTTTTCTATTTATTTTGTTTACACCACAGAGCTGGCGTGGGGTTGGAGAGATTGTAAGCCTAGACTTCTGCACTAACGGCCCCAAAGCCCATAGAGATTTAAAGGGCTTCAGGGCTGTTGCCGTGTGGTTTTGTAAAAGAAGCCATCTTAATAAAAAATTTGGCCCGTGACTTAGCCTGTGTTTTAGATTTCGGTCCCTTATGTGATTGAGTTTGACACCCCTGGCTATGGTGATCATTTTCAGAAATTCCAAACAGCAATTTTTGAAAGCCCGAATCTGAATGTTTTACACTGTAGTTTATCCAACTAGCAAGGGATGTGTTGGAGACGTGTTTTGGGTGGGACTCTAGGAGGGGCCAAAAGTGAGGATGTCTTTTTACTGTGACGAACTTGTAGTGCATTTCAGAGATTCACTGGTGTGCTACCAAACGCTATTTTTCCAGGCTTCTTTTTGTGATATATTTCTTTTTACCTTTATTACCATGGACCCCTGATGAAGGTTGTCCGAAACACGGACCGTGTTGGGTCCCCTGTCTGGTAAAAGGTTTTTAGTTAAGATTTATTTGTCAAAATAAAATTTGCCTGCACCGTGTACAAGTCTGCAGTTTTGGTTTGTTTGCTCTGCTCTGTTTTTTCACTGCAGACGAAGTTGGACCTTTGGTTCTTTTGTTGTTTCAGGGATAATGGAACAGGAAGAACTGCCAAGGCCAAGAAAGGATGTTTTTAGCTAGACCCATTTTAAACAGGTCCTGAGTGCACAAAGGTGCCCTGAACGAGCATCTGACCACCAGAGGGATGAAGGCAAGACCCCTCCTTCATCTCCCAATCCGATCCAATCCTTAGGTTTATATACCGGGTCATCTGATTACAAAGGAAGCTGCACATTACAGGGGTTAGATCACTAGTCTGACCATGCTATTATGCCTGAAGAACCCAAGATGAACCTGCAGGAGAAGGGAGAGGCGCGTGGATGAGGTGGAGAGGGCCTGGCAGAGGAGGAGCAAAGAGAGGAAGCAATGAAGAGGAACCTAAGTTGGGAGGGAGATGAATTTAGGAGTTGAAAATGACACGGGGACAAATTTTTCCCCGTGAGTTCTTTTCCTGTCCTGCAAGCTCCGTCTTCATCTGCACAAGTCTCAAACACTTTAAAATCCTAAGTAGCAACATTCTAGAGCTCAGATTGTGATGTCATAATGCCTCATTCCACCAATGCCTAAGCTCCGTCCTCATCTGCACAAGCCTCAAACCCTTTACAATCCTAAGTGGCAACGTTCTAGAGCTCAGATTGTGATGTCATAATGTCTCATTCCACCAACGCCTAAGCTCCGTCCTCATCCGCACAAGCCTCAAACACTTTCAAATCCTAAGTAGCAACATTCTAGAGCTCAGATTGTGATGTCATAATGCCTCATTCCACCAATGCCTAAGCTCCGTCCTCATCTGCACAAGCCTCAAACCCTTTAAATTCCTAAGTAGCAACATTCTAGAGCTCAGATTGTGATGTCATAATGCCTCATTCCACCAATGCCTAAGCTCCGTCCTCATCTGCACAAGCCTCAAACACTTTCAAATCCTAAGTAGCAACATTCTAGAGCTCAGATTGTGATGTCATAATGCCTCATTCCACCAATGCCTAAGCTCCGTCCTCATCTGCACAAGCCTCAAACCCTTTAAAATCCTAAGTAGCAACATTCTAGAGCTCAGATTGTGATGTCATAATGCCTCATTCCACCAATGCCTAAGCTCCGTCCTCATCTGCACAAGCCTCAAACACTTTCAAATCCTAAGTAGCAACATTCTAGAGCTCAGATTGTGATGTCATAATGCCTCATTCCACCAATGCCTAAGCTCCGTCTTCATCTGCACAAGTCTCAAACACTTTAAAATCCTAAGTGTTCGAGGCTTGTGCAGTTAAGGCAGAGCTTACGGGAATGGGGCAGGGGTGGGATGGGGAAATTGAGTTCCTGCGGGGACGGCAAAAAAAAAATCTGTCCCCGTGTCATTATACTGCACCACTCTAGAAATCAAAATGTAGTAAAAGTGAGCCAAGTAAAGAACAATCAAGCCATTGTGACATCACTGATGAGGCATTATGATGTCACAGTACCAGCTCTGCTTATCAGAGGCTGAAACTCTTCACACTATTTATATATTCAATTTTCTATACTGTTCTCCCAAGTAGGGAATGGCACGGGGACAAAATTTTCCCCATCCCCGTGGGAACTCATTTTCCTGTCTCAGCGAGTTCTTTTCCTGCTCCTGTCCCTGCCCCACTCCTGCAAGCTTCGTCCTCATCTGCACAAGCCTCAAACACTTTAAAATCATAAGTGATAAAACTCACGAGAACGGGACAGGGAAATTGAGTTCCTGCAGGGAGGGGGACAAATTTGTCTCTCTGTCATTCTCTATTTAGGCGCGAACGGAAATGGAGCAGAAGAGAAGATAACAGTACGGGGAGGAGAAGGAGGAATTGAAGGTGACGAGGCACTACATCCCCTGCACCATTTTTTAAAAAAAAATTCTACATCTGTCCATTGTATAGAATTAAACAAGACATAGGACAAAGCACTTTAGATGAAAACCAGGGTCTCGCACTCTTTCTCGAGCCCGGGGCACACTAAACCTAGTGTCCGCGGCTCGAGACACCCAGAAGTGCGCGACATCGCCGCGTGGCGTCATCACGTCGTCAGCGTATGCGCAGAGGCCCTTCAAACAGGCCCTGCACCGGCAGTGGGAGGAGGGTGCCCGCAAGGAAAAGGGACGGAGAGAAGACGCTGGCGCCAGCTGATTTGCTTCAGGATGTGCTTCTCTTCGCGAGGCAGTCAGCGGGCATCTCCTCGTCCCCATTGTGCCGCGGTCCACCTGAAATCTCAGAAGCCAAGTCCAATATATAGTCCTACAGACCTAGATAGCAAGGCCTGTCACACTGAGCCCTGCCCATCCCGGTCACACTCGCAACCCCTAGACACCCATAGAAGCTGATCCCAAGAGACGTATCTACACAGCATTCTGAGCCCAGCCCAGGAGGGAAGGGCAGGAAGCTGACTCACCTCCCTCTCTGATTGCCTCCGCTACGCTTTGCTGTTGTTTACCCCTCAGCCTGAGACCTGAGTTTTGAATACTCTGCACTGCCTGTGCCTGGCTGAATAGGGACCTCTGTAGTGTTTGGTTGAATGGCTGCCAGAAACCACAGAAAAATCAACGAATGGGGCCTTAGTTCAACTTGCAGCTCTGGCCCTTTGTCATAGAAATGTTTACCTTAGTTCCTTCTCTGTTTGTTTATTTTGCCCCTGGTTTGCTGTGTTTAATGTACTTGTGAGATATATATATATATATATATATATATATATATATATATATATATGTGTTGTGTTTTTTCGCTTCCAGATTTGGGCGGGGATTACAAATGAAAATAAATAAACCTGAACCTGGACAGGGAGAGACTAAAACCTTTCCTGGGTGTGAGTTAAATCCCAAACCCCTTCACTTTGTGGTGCATTAACTCATTTGGTGAATTTTTTTCCCCTGATGATAAACTGAGGCGCTTTCCGTGAATTGGTGAGATCTGTTCAAACTCATCTGCTTGATGTGTGAGGTCACTAAGAGAGTTGGAGGTATCTGAAAGTATAAAAGCAATGGGACAATATGAGGGTAGAAAAAAGGACCCATGAGAACGGTACAGGTTGACCCCAGCTGCAGCAGTCAGGCTTATTTCTTTTCTGCGCTGTTAAAATTAGGGCAGAAACTGTGACACATCCTGTCCTACTTCTGGAAAGGATTGTGCAAGCCAACATGTTTCAGACTCGCATATGCTGTTTCTATGGAAAGGGTGGTAGATGCGTGGAACAGGCTCCCGGAAGAGGCGGTGGGGCCAGAGACTGTGTCTGAACTCAAGAGGGCCTGGGATAGGCATGTGGGATCTCTCGGAGAGAAAAAGAGATAATGGTTACCGCGGATGGGCAGACTAGATGG
Source organism: Geotrypetes seraphini (assembly GCF_902459505.1). Lineage (NCBI taxonomy): Eukaryota > Metazoa > Chordata > Amphibia > Gymnophiona > Dermophiidae > Geotrypetes > Geotrypetes seraphini. The sequence goes on along the minus strand of NC_047094.1, from coordinate 8,091,213 downwards.
GCCATTTGGCCTTTATCTCCAATCATGTTTCTATAACCATAAAGTTCTATGACATCACAATGCAGGTGTAAAGAGCTTTAGCCAATAGGAAGAGAAGATGCAAATGTTAAGAGCCTTAGCCAATAGGGAGAGGAGGAGAGAGTGGATGCTGCGGATGGGCCATTTGGCCTTTATCTGCCATCATGTTTCTATGTTAACCTGGACCTCTTCGTTCAGCCATTGCATAACAAACATCCATGATTGTTCCTAAGACAAGTAGCAGTATGAAAAGTTCTCAGCCCAACCAACCAACCTCCAAAATTATGAGCTTTATTTGCCACCGTAGCTGAAAAGAGCGTTCTCTTATTCCGTTAAGTGCCAATTTGCAGAAATGAAATTCTCTGTTTTGACCTTGTTTCAGATCATTGATTGAACCATATCCACGTCTTTCTCTTCTTGGTTGGGCTGAGAACTTTTCAGCACCCCCTGGTAGTGTAAAGCTGAGATTGTGATGTCATAATGCCTCATTCCACCAATAAGAGCCAACCTCATCAGTGATGTCACAGTGGCTTCATTGTCCTATACTTGACTTTTATTACATGAGGGGCTGCTGAAATGTTCTCAGCCCAACCAACCAACTTCCTCAATTCTGAGCTTTATTTTGCCCCTGTAGCTGAAAAGAGTGCTGTTATCTTATTTTCTAAAGTGCCAATTTCTAGAAATGCAATTCTCTGTTTTGCCATTGCTTGAACCATCTCCACCATTCTCTTCTTGGTTGGGCTGAGAACTTATGTACCTCTGGTGCACACTGACTGCCTGCCACTTACTCATCCTTTACAGTAATCATGCAATCATGAGCTGAAGTTGTAAATTTCAGGAGTGGTGTACATAAAGATTCAAACGCTGATGTCACCTAAATATTTAGACCTAGTGACTCATCATTGGCCAGAGTCCATTTTTGAGTTTGTCTCTTTTGAACACAAAGTCATTCTTAACTAATGAGGATGGGTCACGGTGTGTAGGGAGCGGTTTAAAGAGGGACAGATGAGCTGGTGCTTTCAATCGTAAGTTTTTCTGTGCTTAGATTCAGGCCAAGAATAATTGTTTGGAGGCTTGTGTCTGATTCAAGCACTTTTATTACCCTAGCTGGATTATTGCCATGGCATTTACAGTATAATGGTTGTATGTCCCAAAATTGTGGAATGCTGTTTGTGTTTTTCTTGGATCAATTATTTCTAGAATTGTGGTTCCTTCCCCCCAGATGGTATTATTTCTTCAATGGAACAGGATTTTTAAGAAAGGGGTTAGGGAATTATTTCGTAAATCCTTTATTATAGGTCAAAAATGTATTTTACCACATTGGTTGGAAGAAAGTCCACCCTCATTTTGGCATTGGAGGGCAGCGTTTCATGCTCTTATGATTATGGAAGCTAGGGCGACCCCCCCATCTTATAAAAACCAGAGTAAATTTGGGATGACCTGGGAACCTTATATACAGCAATTATTAGTCAGAGCAGGCAGTTTTGGAGTAATCAGAAAGTGAAGCACTATTTATTAGTAATATTTGGAAATGGGATGGGGGAAGGGAGGAAGGCGTGTTTGGAGGTATTTTATCGTGTTTGTATTGTGATGATAATTGATTGTTGATTTCTTTGAATTTATAGATCTACAATGTATTAACTGAGTTGAGATGATATTTTTTGTAAGATTTTTGTTATGTATATTTTATTTTTAAAACTCAATAAAAATAATTGAACATTACAGTTTAATGGTTGTTTGAAATGACAGACTTTGGCAGCTCAAGTTTCGTATTCTTCGTAAAGATATGAAAGGGTTTCTCTCTTTTTTAATGCTGGCTTCTGATATGGGTAGGGGTGACTTTTAAATTACGTACTCTGATTTTCAAACATTTGCCGGCTCAGTCACCAAATTACCACCATTGATAGGATGTAATGACAGGACTCTCCATATCGATGTAAGTTTAATTGTCTATCTACAAAATGTTTCATTTTCTGTCTATAAAAAGACCTGGATCTCAGTGGCTGGGCCAAGGCTTTGGAGGGCTCATTGAGGTTGTGTTCTGAACTTGGGTCCTTCAAAAAAAATCGTTAAAAACTCATCTCTTTGTTAAAGCCTTCTACAAGTAAGACGATAGTAGTTCTCTCAAAATGACCAAAATTGATCTGGGCATTGATATTTTAATTGTGCATAGATGTTGGAATTTATAAACTTTATAAGTATGTCCTTTATATTATGTATGTGAACTTGTAATCCACCTAGTTGATGGATGGACTAGAAATTTGATTTCTTCCGTAGTTTTTCGGAAGCTTATCTTACTTTTCTGTAACTCTACTGTCTATAATACCAATAAAAATTACTGGAACTAAAAAAAAAAAAAAAAAATTTTCAATTCTGCAGTATCCAAAGTTCTAGGCGGATTACAACAGACGTAAACAGCATTCCATGAAACAACGGATAATGAACAGTTGGTGATAATTAACCAAGACAGTTAGACTCATGAAGACCCCAAAGGCATGAAGGAAAAGAATAGTCTTGAGCTTTTTCGTGAAAGATCCAAAGCTGGACAATATACGGAAGGTTGAAGGCATGACGTTCCAAAGTTTAGCGATCTCCCCCATTTCAAATTCCGCTGGTGGCGGTTGTTCAAAAGAGAAGCAGTAATTATGAATATTCCCAGGCATCAAAAGGAATCTACTAATGAGATAGGACAACCCTCGAGATGCAGTGTGACAGAAGTCCGAAGCTGTGGCCCAGTAGATGAGGGATTCAGAAGAGTTTTTGGAAAGACAATTTGCAGATATCCAGGTGGTAGCACGATGGAGACAAACTTGAACCAAGCTAGTAGAATTTAGAGGTATCCCAAGCTGATGGATATTTATTATAAATGTGACAGCTAGTAGGAAATTGTAATGGTCGGTGCTATTAATGGGGCATTCCTATGATGTTGTAGAGCGAGCAAGGCATGTCCAGTGGTTGCAAGACCCTGCTCATTTCTGCTGCTCCTCTTACCACCCCTGCTCTCTCTTTTCCAGATGCTGTTGCCTGCGTTGATCCAGAGGAGTGTGTTAAAGTGTGCGGGGCTGAGGTGGGATGCTCCAACATTGCCTATCCAAAGCTAGTCATTATGCTGATGCCCAGTGGTAAGTGATGCCTCCGTGTGGATAAGGTGTCGGTGTGGTGGAACTGCCTCACAATGCAACCAACGAGTGCCAAGTGGGATATGCAGGTTTTTTCCAGCTCTAATAATTTCTCTGGGCCTGGGTGTGCACCGCAGGCAGCTCCTTCTCTGTTCCTAATTACAGCTGAAAATCACCAGTGAAGCATGTCCCTTTATAGATTTCCAAGCAAGGCACTGGAAATCTGTTTGAAGGTTAGAATGAAACCTGGCATTCCAATTTTAAAAAAAAGCAGATGGGACAGATTTTGGAATTTTATTAACTCTATTTCCTGCACCTTTTTAAAGATGTCTCTATCATATCTCCCCTCTCCCGTCTTTCCTCCAAAGTATACAGATTGAGATCTTTAAGTCTTTCCACATACGCCTTATGACAAAGACCACACACCATTTTAGTAGCCTTCCTCTGGACCAACTCCATCCTGTTTATATCTTTTTGAAGGTGTGGCCTCCAGATTTGTACACAATATTCTAAATGCGTCTCATCAGATTCTTATACAGGGGCATCAATACCTCCTTTTTCCTTCTGGCTATTCCTCTCCCTATGCACCCTAGCATCCTTCTAGATTTTGCCATCACTTTTCAACCTGTGTGGCCACCTTAAGATCATCACATACTATCACACCCAAGTCCCGATTCTTTTTCATGCACAAAAGTTCTTCATCTCCTAAACTGTACCATTCCCTTGGGTTTTTGCAACCCAAATGCATGACCTTGCATGTATAGCATTAAATCTTAGCTGCCAAATTTCAGACCATTCCTCATGCTTTGCTAGGTCCTTCCTCATGTTTTCCACACCATCAGGAGTGTCTACTCTATTGCAGATTTTGGTATCATCCATAAAGAGGCAAATCTTATCAATCAATCCTTCAGCAACATCCCTTTCCTCAGAGCAATCTTCATTGACCACCACCCTCTGCCGCCTTCCACTCAACCAGTTCCTGACCCAGTCCATCACTTTGAGACCCATCCTGAGGGCACTCAGTTTATCTATTAGACGTCTGTGTGGAACACTTTCAAAGGCTTTGCTAAAATCTAAATACACCACATCTAGTACACTCCTCTATCCAATTCTCTGGTCACCTAGTCAAATAAATTGATCAGATTTGTCTGACAAGACCTACCTCTAGTGAATCCATGTTGCCTCCGATCCTGTAATCCACTGGATTCCAGAAACTGAATATTCTCTGTTTTAAAAGCATTTCCATTAATTTATGTACCACAGAAGTCAGACTTACCGGCCTGTAGTTCCCTACTTCTTCCATACTTCCACTTTTGTGGAGACGGACCATATCTGCCCTTCTCCAATCCTTCGATACCATTCCTGTCTCCAGAGAAGCATTGAAAAGTTCAGCCAAAAGTTCAGTAACTGCCAGAACTTCCCTAAGTTTGCTTAATACTTTCGGATGTACACCATCTGGCCCCATCGCTTTATCTATCTTTCGTTTAGCGTTTAGCTCCTCACGAACACAGTTCTCTGAAAATCAATCAGGGTCTACCACACCTCCAGCCCTATTTGCTTTTGTTTTCTGCATTCCCGCTTCCGGAACTTCAACCGTGAATACAGAACAGAAATATTTGTTAAGCAGTTCAGTGGTACTTGGAGAGACCTCCCAGGAAAGAGACTTGGGAGTTCTGATCGACAAGTCGATGAAGCCGTCTGGACAATGCGCTGCTGCGGCAAAAAGGGCAAACAGAATGCTAGGAATGATAAAGAAGGGGATCACAAACAGATCAGAGAAGGTTATCATGCTGCTGTACCGGGCCATGGTGCGCTCTCACCTAGAGTACTGCGTCCAGCACTGGTCGTCGTACATGAAGAAGGACATGGTACTACTTGAAAGGGTCCAGAGAAGAGCAACTAAGATGGTTAAGGGATTGGAGGAGCTGCCGTACAGCAAAAGATTAGAGAAACTGGACCTCTTCTCCCTCGAAAAGAGGAGATTGAGAGGGGACATGATCGAAACATTCAAGATACTGAAGGGAATAGACTTAGTAGATAAAAACAGGTTGTTCACCCTCTCCAAGGTAGGGAGAACGAGAGGGCACTCTCTAAAGCTGAAAGGGGATAGATTCCGTAGAAACGTAAGGAAGTTCTTCTTCACCCAGAGAGTGGTAGAAAACTGAAACGTTCTTCCGGAGTCTGTTGTAGGGGAAAACACCCTCCAGGGATTCAAGACAAAGTTAGACAAGTTCCTACTGAACCAGAAAGTACGCAGGTAAGGCTAAACTCAATTAGGGCACTGGTTTTTGACCTGCAGGCCGCCACATGAGCCGACTGCTGGGCAGGATGGACCACTGGTCTGACCCAGCAGCGGCAATTCTTATGTTCTTATGTTCCGCCTTCTCTTTATCAGCTTCTACATATTTCTCTCCTTCACCTTTGAGTCTCACAATGCCACTGTTGCACTTTCTCTTATCACTAATATCTCTAAAAATGCCTTGTCCCCAGTTTTCACTGTATGTGCTCTTTTTATTTCCATTTGCATCTTTGCTTTCCTGACTACTCAACCAGCCTCTCTTAACTTTTCCAGATATTTTAACCTGCCTTCCTCTTTCTGTGATCTTTTATAGTTTATGAAAGCTAACCTCTTTTTCCAAATTTATTAAAACTTTGATATACCACCTAATAAGGCTTCAAGGCAGTGTACCTTTTCAGCTCCTACTTTTGAGAACCAAAGTGGCCTCTGCCGCGGTGAAGGCAACGAGTGCAGATCTAATGCATGTTCAATGAGGAAATCCTGAAAACCCGACTGAACTGTGGCCCTCGAGGACCAAGGCTGCACATCCCTAAAAAACATAATCTACAAAACTAAGCCTTTCGTAGATCCATCAGTTTTCAAAAAAGTTGATAATTAGATTCTAGCCCAAAGCAAACTAAGGGGGAAATCAGCATGAAGCGTAAGACCCCAGAAACTCGACTAGTCTGTCCTGCATGTTGTGTGAACTGCCCTGTGTGTTGTCACTTTACAAATGTACTGTACATAATAACTCCAGCTGGTTTTGTGTCGTTGAAACTCAGGTCTGCGGGGGTTAATGATCGCAGTGATGATGGCGGCACTCATGTCATCTCTGACTTCCATATTCAACAGCAGCAGTACCCTCTTTACTATGGACATTTGGAGAAAGATCAGGAAGAACGCTACGGAGCGAGAGCTGCTGCTTGTGGGAAGGTATGTGTGTGACAGAACAAGAACCACGGTCATGCCAACGCAACACACGGTCATGTGTGTTGTGTTGGAGATCAGATACTGGAGTGCCATGGAGTCAAAGGTCCTGCTTGTGGGAAGGGATGTGTGTGACAGAACAAGAGTGCAACAAAAGAGGCAAGGGAGGCGTCTATCAGCCGAGAAAACAGTCTTTATTCAAACAGGTGGCCCCGACAAGGATCCGAGTTTCGGAGTGTAACCAATGCCTTCCTCAGGGGGACACTGACTCTTGAGTTCTCTATGGCACGCTGAAAAGATGTCAAAAGAACGATCTCCAAAGTAATTGGATTGCTTTGGAGATCGGTCTTCGACATCTTTTCAGCGTGCCTTAGAGAATTCGGAGTCAGTGTCCCCAGAGGATGACGTTGGTGACACGCTGAAACTCGGATCCTTGTTGGGACCACCTGTTTGAATAGACTGTTTTCTCGGATGATTGGATGCCTCCCTTGCCTCTTTTGTTGTACTGTTAAGGTGAGGAGTTTCTTCTTTCGTTTGTTGTGACAGAAGAAGAACCACGGTCATGTGTGTTTGTGTTGGAGAGCAGATACTGGATTGCCATGGAGTCAAAAGGTTGTAACTTCATCATTTGGGCTTTGAGTGGCCGCATCTCTTCCAGAATTGATTTATTAGTTCTGGTGGTCCACGGAATACATAAAATCCTTCTCCAGTGCCAAAGCTAGAAGACCAACTCTAAATACAGTGAATATATCTTATCCTCAGACTACTTAGGCCCTCAAGAACTTCTCTTTTGAGCCCAGGTGCTCCTCTCCAGCTCTGGCTCCTGTAAGAAATGTTGGTTAAGGGAGAAAAAAAAATCTCTCCCTCTAAGAGCATGCCATGGATGGGCCCACTGACTGTGGGCTCAGGCTCACCAAGCAGTGGCACGTTCCTGTGTAAGTCCGAGAAGATCCCTATGCCCTGCTAGCTGAAGACTTCTTCTGAAGGTGCCCAGAACTCCCTGCAGCCAAAATCTGCAGTGTTCCTGTGCTGCCAGCATTGGCATCCTATGCGAGCAAGAAAAGCTATGGAAAAGCTTCAGCTAGGAGGGGTTTGGGGATCCCTGCTAGCTCAGCTTATTTTGAGTTGGGGGGTTGATCGGGGAGATGTTAAAAAGCAGAGAGGACATTTTGGTCCAGGTTCTGTATAGGATGCCTCCATTAGGCGTCGTAATCGAGGGCGCCGAACTTCAGAATCCACACTCACCTTTTTTTTTTAAATTGACTTAATTGGTGTGGTAATTGACTCTATCAATTTTCAGCCAATCCAAAAAAAAATTAAAATAACCAATTAAGAGTTTGGCACTGAACTTTTAGGATGCCTAAGCCGAGGCACTCTTCGCTGCCTAACTGAAAAGAAGGCGTGGTTAGGGGGTGGAGAATAGGCTTGGTTGACTTAGTCTTCTTTAATCTACTACGCTATGGAAATGATAAGCAGAATTAGCAGCATTTAATAATAATAATAATAATAATTTTATTCTTATATACCGCCATACCCAGCGAGTTCTAGGCGGTTTACATCAGTTAGATTAGGATCTGCGTAGACAAGCAGATTTACAACTATTTATCAGAATTACAGCTTTGATCGAACTAAACAGAGGATGTGAAAAGTAGGGAAAAAGGGAAGCATCGTGAAGGAGGAGAAGTGGAGGGGGGGACAATTAGGGTCTTGTTTGCTGAATAGGTAGGTTTTAAGTAATTTTCTGAAGCCGAGGTATCATTTGGGCTAGCCATGGGTTCAGCTTAGCTGCTTGGAAGGCAAAAGTTTTGTCCAGGAATCTTTTGAGGTGACAAAGTTTGAGCGAAGGGAAGGCGAACAGCTGAATTTGACGGGATTTCTTGTTGGTGCAATAGAGGTTAAAGTGGGGATTGATGTAACTTGGTGAAGAACCATTTACAGCCTTGTAGCAGAAGCAGGCGAATTTAAAAAGAACTCTGGACCGAGTTAGGTGCCGGGAAATTGGCTAAGTAAAACCTGTCTTAATATGCTGGTGGCTACCTCTAGGACACGTAAGCATGCCTGCGCACCGCTAGGCGGGATTCTTGAAGTGACGCCGGGCAGTTGCTTGACAACTGTGCCGAGTGGCGCCTGCCATGTAGACTCGCTTAGGCGCTGTTTGTAGAATCAGGCCTTTTGTGCCCACCCACTTCTCCTGCAAACCCACCCAAATTTTCCTGTCTAGCTACGCCACTGATTTGATATTGCTAGTGGACATTAAGCTCTGAAGCCACTATTATATGGCTAAAAATTTGCCTATAAGTTTACTCCTTGCAAAACGGGACAGAAAGTTCTGTGTGCAAATGATATCTTGATTATCAATGTTTTTTTTATTAATTGGATTAATCGCTTTTCATGCAAGACAGTAAAGCGGTGTTACAGTTAACCTTAGGATAAACAGGAAGTCAAAGACAGATAACAGACCAGAAGTTGGAGTAATTTCAAAAGGTGGAAAGAGCTACATTCAGGGGACGCCCATGAAAAACAGCAGCAGAAGACAGCAAAGAAGGTGGAAGAGAAGCCTGGTTCAGTTTCTGGAAACCCAAATGCCAAACAGGGGAAACGTCATTTATATCAGCCTAATACCTGTTCTAAATCTCATGTTCATAACACGTGGTGCAAATCACAAACCGTGCTCAGAGAAAATGATAAGATGATTAGAGAAAGTGGGTCAAGCCCACTAGTCACTAGTCATAGGCCTGGATTCACTAACCTGCCCGATCCGGGTCCGATCCGGGCAGGTCCGATGAATTCAGGAACGAAAAATATGCAGATGGGGGCGATCGGAGGAACGCCCCCATCTGCCTGCATGGATCGCTCTATAGTAGATGGTCTGCGCATGCCCGTCTGAGATGCGACCTTTTTTTTTTTTTTTGTTAACTTGAAAACTTTTTTTTGTTAGTTTTTAGTCCTGCGAGCCCATGGTTTTAACCCGCTTTAAACCTGCGCGTTAAAACCACGGGCTCGCTGGGCGGGGAAGGGCAGGAGAACGGCGATGCGGCAGGAGAGCTTCAGGGAACAGCAGGAGAACGGCGATGCGGCAGGAGAGATTCGGGGAAGATCGAGGCAGAGCAGAGCAGCATTCGGGGCAAGCAGGCAGGAGAGATTCGGGGAAGATCGAGGCAGAGCAGAGCAGCATTCGGGGTGAGCAGGCAGGAGAGATTCGGGAAAGATCGAGGCAGAGCAGAGCAGCATTCGGGGTGAGCAGGCAGGAGAGATTCGGGAAAGATCGAGGCAGAGCAGAGCAGCATTTGGGGTGAGCAGGCAGGAGAGATTCGGGAAAGATCGAGGCAGAGCAGAGCAGCATTCGGGGTGAGCAGGCAGGAGAGATTCGGGAAAGATCGAGGCAGAGCAGAGCAGCATTCAGGGTGAGCAGGCAGGAGAGATTCGGGAAAGATCGAGGCAGAGCAGAGCAGCATTCGGGGCGAGCAGGCAGGAGAGATTCAGGGAAGATCGAGGCAGAGAAGAGCAGCATTCGGGGCGAGCAGGCAGGAGAGATTCAGGGAAGATCGAGGCAGAGCAGAGCAGCATTCGGGGCGAGCAGGCAGGAGAGATTCGGGGAAGATCGAGGCAGAGCAGAGCAGCATTCGGGGCGAGCAGGCAGGAGAGATTGAAGGGCAGAGAGCAGGGCTTCCAGTCGGAAAGATGTTTTCGACTGGTCCCCAGCAGTCGCTTCTTCAGGTGATCGGCCAGCCCAGTCGGATCAAAAATTTGGTGTTGTGAATCGAGTCCCAGCCTACTTTGCATGTGTTTCACTTCGTTTGCATTCACAGATTCGAAGCGGATCGCAGGAGAGGTAAGTGAATCAGGCCGGATGGAAATTTGATAGTAAAGGGGTTGCAAACCGGTCAGTACTGTGATGAGTCTTTTGAACCGTTCATTTTCATCACTGCAGAGACCGTTTTGCTGCTTTTGAAGACCCGTTTTCTGAATGGGTTCTCTGAGGCAGTAATTTTGCGAAACGCATCAGAACCCATCGTTGCTGGCGTCCAGGAACATTTCCAACATTTAATAGACACTTATTTTCCCGTTCGTCCACTACACAGTTTAGGTTCTCGTCTACAACCGTGTCTGAAAGACGATCCAATAACCTTCACAGATGACGCCCGTTTGATACCAAGACATCTTTGATTATAAATAAATTCAGCTATCCTATTCAATCTACCATTAAGGTTTTAGGAATAAAAAGGGGAAAGGGGGCAAGGAGTGGGAGGGGGGGAGGGAAGGGGTGGGGGCGCCACTCACCCTTGCTATGCCACTGAGAGGAGCTCATGTAGAGGATGTGGTAAGAGCGGATAGTGTAGCTGGTTTTAAGAAAGGTTTGGACAAGTTCCTGGAGAAAAAGTCCATAGTCTGTTATTTAAAAAGACATGGGGGGAACCACTGCTTACCCTGGATCAGTAGCATGGAATGTTGCTACTCTGGGGATTCCGGAATCTTGTTACTCTTTGGGGATTCCATTTAGAATGTTGCTCCTATTTGGGGTTCCGGAATCCTGCTAATCTTTGAGATTCTGGAATGTTGTTACTCCTTGGGTTTTGGCCAGGTATTAAGGATCAGGGTTTGACTATGAAGAACCAGGTGGACTCTTTGGTTAGAAAAGGTTTCTTTACTCTTTGGAAGCTTCGGTCTATTAGGGCGTATTTTGATGTTTCATCATTTAGAGCAGTGGTTCCCAACCCTGTCCTGGAGGACCACCAGGCCAATCGGGTTTTCAGGATAGCCCTAATGAATATGCATGAAGCAGATTTGCATACCTGTCACTTCCATTATTTGCAAATCTCTCTCATGCATATTTATTAGGGCTATCCTGAAAACCCAATTGGCCTGGTGGTCCTCCAGGACAGGGTTGTCCCTTTCTATACTTTAACAAAAAGATTTAAATATAAAATCATAAGTGTTCGAGATTTGTGCAAATGAGGACAGAGTCTGTGGAGATGGGTACAGAGCTCGCGGGAATGGGGCAAAGACGGAGGTGGAGCTTGCTGGGATGGGGCGGGGCTGGAGATGGAGCCTTTGGTGACAGGGACAAACTTCCTGTATTCTGTAACATGCATGTGTAAGTGGGAGCACCTCCCTTCCACCTCCCATGTGACTGTCTTTTGCATTTACATATAATATTTATGTTTATTCAGTGGTTGGTATGCTGCTGTTTCGGTGCAACAGGTACTTAGGCATTTTCCCAGTCTGTCCCAGCAGGCTCACACCCTAACTGTGCTCCCTGGGGCAATGGAGGGTTAAGTGACTCACCCAGGGTCACATGGATTGAATCCACAACCTCAGGGTGCTGAGGCAGTAGCTGAATCCACTAGGCCACGCCTCCCTCTTGTGTGCACTCTTATGGAATTGTCCTTCGTCACTGATGCGCGTAAGTGTTTATTTGCCCATGAAAGTTCTAATACGGTCGACATTTACGTGTCTCACTGATGCGTAAATACTGGCGCCGAGTTAAAGAATTCTCACTTTATTGCCTCAGGACCCAACTTAGATAATATGGCCTCTGGGTACAGGAAGATCTCTGCATGTAACTCGTGAGCTGCTCCAAAAAGGTGTTCTCTCTATCGAATAAATAAACAAGCACCGGAGAGAAGGAAGATGTGAGGCCGGACATGACAAACAGTGACATGAGATGACACACGGGCGCTGCAAACCTTAACTTAGTACAATCTCTGAAAAGGAAGGCATTAGGCTGGGGAGGGGGAGGACAGAGGGGCAAATTTGATAACAGGGTATCCGTTGTAAGACTGTTTTAAAAAGCTAACCCAGACTCTTATGTACCTGTTGAAAATTGTTTATTAAAAACTTATAAGAACTTAAGACTAGCCTTACTGGGTCAGACCAATGGTCCATCAAGCCCAGTAGCCAATCCAGGTTCCTAGTACCTGGCCAAAACCCAAGGAGTAGCAACATTCCAGCATCTCAAAGATTAGCAAGATTCCGGAACCCCAAATAGGAGCAACATTCCGTGCAGAATCCCCAAAGAGTAGCAAGATTCCGGAATCCCAAATAGGAGCAACATTCCATGCAGAATCCCCAAAGAGTAGCAAGATTCCGGAATCCCCAGAGTAGCAACATTCCAAAATCTCAAAGATTAGCAAGATTCTGTAACCCAAAATAGGAGCAACAGGCCATGCAGAATCCCCTAAGAGTAGCAAGATTCCATGCAGAATTTCCAAAGAGCAGCAAGATTCCGGAATCCCCAGAGTAGCAACATTCCAAGCAGAATACCCAAAGAGTAGCAAGATTCCGGAATCCCCAGAGTAGCAACATTCCATGCTACCAATCCAGGGCAAGCAGTGGCTTCCCCAATGTGTTTCTCAATATCAGACTATGGACTTTTCCTCCAGGAACTTGTCCAAATCTTTCTTAAAACCAGCTATGCTATCCACTCTTACCATATCCTCTGGCAACATGTTCCAGAGCTAAACTATTCTCTGAGTGGAAAAAAAATTTCCTCCTATTGGTTTTAAAAGTATTTTCCTGTAACTTCATCGAGTGTCCCCGAGTCTTTGTCATTTTTGATGGAGTGAAAAATCGATCCACTTGTACCGATTCTACTCCACTCAGGATTTTGTAGACTTCAATCCTATCTCCCCTCAGCTGTCTCTTTTCCAAGCTGTAGAGCCCTAACCATTTTAGTCTTTCCTCATACGAGAGGAGTTCCATCCCCTTTACCAACTTGGTCGCTCTTCTTTGAACCTTTTCTAGTGCCGCTATATCTTTGCTGCTTCTGATGTACCTAAAACATTAGTACATATCAGAAATGTACACAATGAAACAGTAGAGTTGAACATTATATAATTAAAATATGACAGGTGACAGCAGAATACAACTAGCACATTCATATAACATAGATGCGATATTCATATGTCAACACATACAGATGAAACAGTTTAATAAGCACGCATTAGAGCATTCAAATAACACATATGATAAACACCACATCTGCACAGTACAAATAGACATGCATATGACCAATCAAATAATATTGATACGATGCTCACAATGAAATATCTTAATAGGCAACTGAGAAGGGAGGCCTAGTGTAGTCGAGACCTGGAGATGCACGAGCTGGGTAGGAGAAAGTCATTTGGAATAAACAGATGAATGTCTAAATGGAAGGCAAATTATATGTAGAATGGAACAAGGTATGGGGAAGTGGTCTAAGTTACAGGATGTGCAAGAAGCTAGTGCAGGTACAGCGTGAGTGAATAGTCAGTCATAACATAACATTACTAGTTTTATAGCCCATTACATTAACGAGTATTAGCAGCCTTTCTTCCTTACTTTTTTCTCTCCCCGTCCAGCAACACCCCCCCCTTTCTCTGATCCTACTAGCAGAAGGCCTTTTCATTATTTTTACCCGCCCCCCTGTCTAGCAGCACCCCTTCACTGCTCCCCCTGTCCAGCAGTAGCCTTCTTCCTTCCTTTTACCTCCCTCCCGTCCAGCAGCATCTCTTCCCTGCTCCCCCTGTCCAGCAGTAGCGCTTCTCCCTAACTTTTACCTCCCCCCTGTTCAACAGCACCCCTTCCATGTTCCACCTGTCCAGCAGTAAGACTTCTACCTTCCTTTTACCTCCTCCCTGGCCAGCAGCACCCCTTCCCTGCTCCCCCTGTCCAGCAGTAGGCTAAGGCTTTGTGCACCTGCATTGTGAGGTCATAGAGCTGCCCATCCGCAGTAACCATTATCTCTTTCTCTCTCTGAGAGATCCCACATGTCTATCCCAAGCCCTCTTTAATTCAGACCCAGTCTCTGTCTCCACCACCTTTTCCAGGAGACTGTTTCACGCATCTACCACCCTTTCTGTAAAAAAAGTATTTTTTTTAGATTACTCCTGAGCCTATCACCTCATAACTTCATCCTATGCCCTCTCATTCCAGAGCTTCCTTTCAAATGAAAGAGGCTCGACTCATGCGCATTTACGCCATGTAGGTATTTAAACGTCTCTACCATATCTCCCCTCCCCCGCCATTCCTGCAAAGGTTAACTGTGGCTGTGTCTAAGTTGCTTTATCTCATTCATCAGACCTTGCAGCCAACCTCGGCACAGTCTCTAGGTCTCTGCCGCCGCAGTCCAAATTCCTGCGTTTAACGTTCATTGTCCTGACTCAGCAGCATGAAATGCGGTGGCTCTTTTGCTAGTGATGAGCCTGGTTTTGTTGCAACACGTTGGTGGCTGCTGTCTGCCTCACTACATCAGAACTGGTGCGTCTTTGTCAGGAATGAACCCAATTAGTCTTACAACACTCTCAGCATGACTGCAACTGCGGATTATTCACCCGATTGAGCCTGTGGCTCGAAAATGAGACTGGGGCGGGTGCCTGCGGATAATCGCGGGACAGGGATGGGGACAGATCCTGCAGGGTGGTTGTGGAGATGGGGGACAGGGTTGAGGAGGGAGACAGAGGATAAACACTGTCCCGTGTCATTCTCTAATGAGACTGGGTCCGGTTGGATTTTTATCATAGTATTTTTTATCATTGTACTTTTTTAATTGAATTTTTATGGTTTTATATGTCAGTGTTTAATAAATTATCTCCAGAACATCTGTATCCACAGTTTTTGTTTCTGTTCCCAACTAGATAGACCAGCATTTATAAAATGCTAGTATCAATATATAAAAAAATGCACATCTTATCATTTCTATAGCGCCGCTAGACATACCCAGTGCTGTACATTAGAACATTCAAGACATGGTCCCTGCTCAGAAGAGCTTACAATTTACTCAACAACATGAAAAATAAGGGGGTTGGGGAGTTCATCAAGCATAAATGCCTTACCATGGAAGTAGTGCGTGCAAATCCCTCCCATGCCCACTTACTGGGGGCATCCCGAACACCCGGCTAACTTGAGTGTGTCCTGAGAACCCCTGCTCTAGAACATTCAGTCCCAAGTAAGACACTGGCAACTGAATTCAATGATTAAGAAAGGAGCTGCTTTTGGATTTAGATGACATCATTTGTCTTGTCTGCTAATTAGACTTCTACTACTACTACGGCTCCAGAAAAAGGAGGACAGATTGAGACATCTGGGCTTTACAGTACTAGGCTAGATGGACCCAGGAAGGCTATTTTTATGTTCTTAAATTGAGAGGCTGGGGCACCTGAAACTTCCAGAAATCCTGAAGAACAGCGCACGGCAGTGCACAGCCAATCCAAACAGGTCCAATGGCCTTGAAAACCTTGATGAATATCCTCAACAAATACCATGCCATGAGGTGAAAATAATTAATGGGAACACCAGTTGACTGCTCTAAGAAGTGATTCACAATGGCTGACTAAGGTCTGCAGAGCATTTGAGCAGAGCCAGCCTTGTAATGCAGATAACTACTTACATATTTTTAAGGAGGAAATCTAATTGCTGTTTTCGGTCTATGGCCCACATGTCTGTCTGTCTTTCTTTGGGGGGGGGGGGTGCTATGCCCTGAGCAGATTTACAGCATTAGATATTCTGCCCAGTTGTTTTGGAATGGTGAGTTCAAGCAGCTGTTTATTTCATGTTCAGGTATGTGATTCAGGAAGCCAGTGATTGGCAGCATCTCGTACGTGGCACAGTGCAGAAGGAGCGCGAACAAAGCAAGACCGGGGCAGCTGCCTCCAGGAGGCAAGAAAAAGCTGCTGCAGCCAATCATAGCAACTGAAAGAAATGACAGGAAGTGTTTCTAGCATCAGGGAGGGTGGACAGTTTTTATGTAACCCAGATTTTCTTGGGAAGGGTGGCATTAGAATAATCGTGATTGTTGAGGGGGTCAAGAAGCCTAAAGATTAATTAGGGGGAAGGGGGGCCTCGAGGCTCAAAGTTTTCCTAGCACAAAGTAACCCAAACCTCTGTTCTAAGAAAATTTCTGTTCTGGATCTCCTAGAGGATCCCAGTCAGCGTAAACGTATTGGATTGTAACCTCATAACACTATTGGACTGGACTCTGAAATCCTTAAGTAAATCTCCTTTAATTCAAATCTCAAAACAGTTGCTCTTAAGGAATCTGGCTTTCTGCAAACAGTCCAACACTCGTATCGGTGCCTCCTAGGGGTCGTGATAGCTAGGAGTGCATTCAACATTTCTTGAAAATAATGTTGTACTTCAGAACTTAGCACCACTAAACTCTACTTAAAGACTAGCAGCTCCAAAGGTCAAAAACCAGACGGAGAGCAATACTTTTCCCATAGCTGTGTGGCTGCCTAATAATGGAGTGGCCATTTTAATATTAATGAGCTCGTTGTGCTACATATCCATAGTATTCTCGGAGGCTGTTACGGGACACGGAAAAGACTGCACAGAGCCATTTTGAGCATCAGAAGCTAAAATGCGTGTATGGTAAACCGGTTAGAACTGGTTTAGCATCGAATGTTAAAGGCACGGTAAGTTTTGAGCATCGGGGCCTGGGAGTTTTTGTGACCAAGACAGACCTTTCTACTGCTACTACTACTTCTCGTTTCTATAGCACCACGAGACGTACATAGCACTGTACAGAAAACATGTAAGATACAGTCCCTACTCGATAGAGCTTACAATCTATTCAAGGCAAACAGCTTCCAAAAAATAGTATGGAAATGTAGTGCAACGAGCTCATTAATATTAAAATGAGCACTCCAGGCGATATCCAGACAATGCCAGGTGATACGCAAAATGAAAGCGCCAACCTTTAACGCTGTAAAATTACTGGCAGGTCTGGAGAACATAAGAACATAAGAATAGGCTTACTGGGTCAGACCAATGGTCCATCAAACCCAGTAGTCCGTTCTCACGGTGGCCAATCCAGGTCCCTAGTACCTGGCCAAAACCCAAGGAGTGGCAACATTCTAAATAGAATCCCCAAAGAGTAACAAGATTCCGGAATCCCCAGAGTAGCAACATTCCGTGCTACCGATCCAGGGCAAGCAGTGGCTTCCCCCGTGTCTTTCTAAATAACAGACTGGACTTTTCCTCCAGGAACTTGTCCAAACCTTTCTTAAAACCAGCTACGCTATCCGCTGGAGGGACTGGTAGTGTTGAACCGCCCGTGTTAAAAGCGTATACCAGCAGGTCTGCGGCTGCTGATTGAATAAGAAGTGGAAGTAAAAAAAAAAAGAAAAGTACGGGATACATTCATCATACTTTTATAGGTCTGGGGGCACAACCCCCCCCCCCCCATATGTGTCTTGCTATACGCGTGTGTTAAAAGTGTCTCGGGTACATTCTTTAAAACCGTGTACTGGTAGGTCTGGGGCTGCCGATTGCATGAGGTGGAAGTTAAGAAAAATACATTTGCATGGTTTGTTAGTAGTTCTCCACTCCCCCTCCCCCTCAGTGACACTTAAGACCTGCGCCTATGATGCGCTATAATGCACACCTAGTATATGCGTTCCTACAATGTCGCTTTTCCTGGCGCATGTGCACATGTAGCCTTTTTCTGAGTACTGTGTTTTGAGATTATGTAAGGACATCTGTTTGTAGATGCTTTTCCGTGATACTAGAAGGTTTATGACTGGCTTTGTTCTTTAAGAACAAAGCGGTACTTGAGAGAGTCCAAAGGAGAGCAACGAAACTGGTAAAAGGGCTGGAACACTGCCCATACGCCGAGAGGTTGGATAGGCTGGGGCTCTTCTCTCTAGAAAAAAGGAGGCTCAGGAGAGATATGATAGACCTTCAAGATCATGAGGGGCATAGAGAGGGTGGATAGGGACAGATTCTTCAGACTGAAGGGGACAACAAGTACGAGGGGGCATTCGGAGAAACTGAAGGGAGATAGGTTCAAAACAAATGCAAGGAAGTTTTTTTTCACCCAAAGGGTCGTGGACACTTGGAATGCGCTACCGGAGGAAGTGATCAGGCAGAGTACGGTACAGGGATTCAAACAGGGATTGGACGGATTTCTGAGGGATAAAGGGATCGTGGGATACTGAGGGAGGAGCTGGGATGTAACACAAGTATAGAAAACTAACCAGGTAATAAGTATAGAAACCCAACAGGTCGTGCATGTGCAAGACCGGAGGGTTAGGACTACGATGGGAAGATAGGACTTCAATGAGAAACCAAGGTGGCAAGGGAGCCCCTTCTGGTGATTCAGACAGGTCGTGACCTGTTTGGGCCGCCGCGGGAGCAGACTGCCGGGCAGGATGGACCTATGGTCTGACCCGGCGGAGGCACTGCTTATGTTCTTATGTTCTTAAGATCGAGTAATGTCTATGATGGTTAAATCTGAAATTTGATGCGCCAATGATAACATCAGATTGAAATACATGGAACACGCTACCGGAGGATGTGATAAGCAGGAGCACGCTACAGGGCTTCAAAGAAGGTTTGGATAGGTACCTGGAGGACAAAGGGATTGAGGGGTACAGATAGGAGTAGAGGTAAGTTATAGGGAGAGGATTAGAGGCAGTTACAAAATTAGTCAGGGACACAGTTCAGGCAATTAGGCCTGATGGGCCGCCACGGGAGCAGACCGCTGGGCAGGATGGACCTCTGGTCTGCCTCAGCGGAGGCAGCTTCTTATGTTCTTATGAAATGCAATTTCTATTTTTGTTTTGTCCTGATATTCTGTACGTTTTTTATGTGCACTGCTTAGATTTAAGCGTTTTCTAATTTTTTAAAAAATAAATAAATGTGTCAGTCTTTTTCTCTGACTAATCGGATGGAATTTCTGTGGACCTCGTTTGCGTGCAAAAGTTTTTGGAGCATCACTCGTTGTTTAGAAATTGGCAAATTTACCAGCTCACAGAATTTTAACGGGGAGCTTTCAGCATCACTCCCTAGTGCCAGTTTTTTTTGTTTCAATTAAAGAGCATATGTAGGGGGAAAAAAAGAAATAAAACAAAAAGAATTCAGGTGATACCTTTTTTTATTGGGCTACTACCACTATTGATTATTTCTACAGCGCTGAAAGGCGTACGCAGTGCTGTACATGTCCCTGCTCAGAAGAGCTTACAATCTAATTTAGGTTAGCTTATGAAGGTAATCCTTCTTCAGGTCAGAGATCTCAATAAAAGAGCAGCAATTTGGGAGAGGAAACCTCCCAGAATTTTGCTGGTATTTTAAAATTAAGTCCTCCCTGCTGGAGAGAGCTATTAGAGGACACAAAGACACACCTTTGTAATTGTTATGGTGGCTTTTTTTTTCCAGATGCATAACTTGCGGCTGACTAATCCTGTATTTGTGTACGTGTTTGTGACATCATCTGCCGAGCTGGCACTGTCTCATAAAATATCAACTAATTAATACACACAGAGCTTTAAATCATTTAAAATGGCTTCGGCTAACTCCACAATAAATACCTTCTAACTACAAAAAGCCTTTTATTGCAGTTATCATTTTTTATTACTACATAATATATATATATATTTATATCACACTGATTTAAATAACATGTTACCAAACCACACACTCTAAACCAGGGGTAGGAAACTCCGGTCCTCGAGGTTTTCAGGATTTCCCCAATGAATATGCATGAGATCTATTTGAATGCACTGATTTCAATGCATATTCATTGGGGCAATCCTGAAAACCCGACTGGAATACGGCTCTCAAGGACCGGAGTTCCCTACCCTTGCTCTAAACCAGGGATCTCAAAGTCCCTCCTTGAGGGCCACAATCCAGTCAGGTTTTCAGGACTTCCCCAATGAATATGCATTGAAAGCAGTGCATGCAAATAGATCTCATGCATATTCATTGGGGAAATCCTGAAAACCTCACTGGATTGCGGCCCTCAAGGAGGGACTTTGAGACCCCTGCTCTAAACAAATCACACTACAAAAGTTTTTTCTTTATAAAATGGCTCAATGGGAACGCCCTATTGGGCCAGAAAACCTGGACTGGAACAAAGCCTTTTCTTTTTCAGTTCTTTTCAAAACCACATTATCTTGCGTTCTCTTGCTGTATTGCAAATTGTTACCACAGTCTCATGTTGCTCAACCATAATGATTATACAGTGGTACCTTGGTTTGCGAGCATAATTCGTTCCAGAAGCACGCTCGTAATCTAAAGTACTCTTATAACAAAGCAACTTTCCCCATAGGTCATAATGGCAACTCGGATGATTCATTCCACCCGACTCCCGAGCCGATACCTGACCCCCAAGCCGACAACTAAGCCAACCCCAGGAACCGGCAGTATTGCTCCCCCCCGAGGCCACCGGCGCTGGTCCCTCCCTTCGTGATCGGTTCCTCCCCTCCCCCTACTGAACGGCCCTGTCCTTACCCATGCACCGCCTGTGTTAGAAAGTGCCTTCTGCCGGTTTTCTGCTGGGCTGTTGCTCTCCGAGATTCTCATGAGATCATTTGAAAGTCGATCTCTTTCATTTGAAAGGAAGCTCTGGAATGAGAGGGCATAGGATGAAGTTAAGAGATGATAGGCTCCGGAATAATCCAAGGAAATACTTTTTTACAGAAAGGGTGGTAGATGCGTGGAAGAGTTTCTCGGAAGAAGTGGTGGAGACAGAGACTGTGTCTGAATTCAAGAGGGCCTGGGATAGGCATGTGGGATTTCTTAGAGAGAGAAAGAGATAATGGTTACTGCGGATGGGCAGACTGGATGGGCCATTTGGCCTTTATCTGCCGTCATGTTTCTATTTTACTGTCTTGGTAAAAAGTGGTATTTTGTATGGCTAACACACATTGAGATATATACTATATATAAATATATATACTGCTTAATTTTCCTGCTTTATATTACCTTAATTCTGAGGCGTGGACTCAGCGATCATTTTCATGACAATTTTTTTCCCTTGAAATTGCTGGCAGCGGTAATTCTATCCAGACACATTGCGCTGGAACTAATCAAACAATGTTTTTGTAATCTTTCTTAAAAGGAGGCTGCTATCATTTTTCCTGGAGAGAATAATGCACTCACTCATACACTGACACCGAATCTCTCAGCCCCGTGCACCTGTCTTTCTGATTTTACATTCTAGCTATTTGGAGGGTTTAGAACATCTGATACTCATAGACATATTGGAATGGTTGTTTTATTTATTTATTTAAATTTTTTTTTTGGGTGGGGGAATTGTGGACCTGTGAACTGTTAGTAAATGGGGTGAGCAAAAGGGTTATCATTTTTTCAAATTGAGTAATTAATTTGCTTTCTCACAGGCTCGTCATGTATTTTCAAGACCATCTTTAGATTTTTATTTTTAAGATAGAATCAGAATGTATTTTGTTATGTATTTTAATATATTTTATAGAAATTAATCCTAACTGGGGTTCTAGAATCTTACCTACTCTTTGAGATTCTGGAATGTTGCTACTATTTGGGGTTCCGGCTGCTATTTGGGGTTCCGGAATCTTGCTTACTCTTTTGAGATTCTGGAATGTTGCTACTATTTGGGTTTTTGCCAGGTACTTTGTGACCTGGATTGGCCACCATGAAGACAGGATAGTGGGCTAGTTGGACCATTGCTCTGACCCAGTAAGGCCATTCTTATGCTCTTATTTACGATATTGTAAGCTGCCTTGGCAGGATATCAAGCTATAAATGAACTTTAATCTCAGATGCTAACAATTACTGTACACACAGCTTATGTGCATAAACCATTTTGAACGGTAGCATATAGGCATGTACATGAACACACATACACCTTACTACCAAAATCTCGCCTAAGCATGATTCTATAAATACCCACTTAACTTACAGACCATGTACAGCTCTCCCTACATGTTCACGGGGGTTAGGGGCGCAGCTCCTTCATGAATACCATACATTTACAAATAACTTTTCCCCTCCGTACTCGTGGGCTTTTGGTTTACAACTCTCGTGAATACTGTAAATTTGCAAATAAACATTTCCGACATATTTGCGGACAACAGATACTCTTTAGTTCATGTAAACAGTACAGAACAGTATAAACAAGTTTTCACGGTCACACGTCTCCGGCGCTGGTCAGGGCCTTTTCTCTCGGCAACCCTCGAGTGGGGGGGGGGGGGGGGGGGGGCGAGTCAGCTCTGTTCCTGGCCCAACAATGCTGCAGAAAAACAGTTAGCTCCGTCCTGGGCAACTAAAGCTACTTGCATGAGGCTGCTTTAGCGAACTCTAACTTTTTACAAAATGTAACTTACAGTACAACAGTATTTATTGATGGTAAAAATCACAAATATGCAAACCTACGAATGCCAGGGGGGCATGCACGGGGGCGATGCAAGGACAAAGCACATAACATACAAAATGTACGGACCATCTTTTCCTGTGGGCTACCAGATTTGTAGCAGTACATGTGTGTATCATGACTTCCCGGACCCCCGAGGAAGGAGTGTTTTCCGAAACACGGACCGTGTCGGGTCCTGGCTCTTCACATATGAGAACCATTCCTCGGATTGCTACTTTGTGCCTTGTACATCACACCTGCAGTTTCTTCCTTAAATAAAATAATAAATAAGCTATGTGTGTATCTACAAGTAGGTGTTAACACACCAGCTCTGTACGCAATGTCGTTTATTTACTTGACCTGTTTCACTCTCTCCCCACCCCCACTCCTTTGTGTGTGGCAAAAGGTTGGCTGCCCTCAGGCTGGAAAGCCAAAGCATAAAAGGCGATGGAACAGCTCTCGTTCGACGCAAATCTAAAGGGGTCGGGGCTCTTTGGCTTGCAGAAGGGAAGGCTGATCGAGGTTATAAAATCACGAGTGGGGTGGCAAATGCTTGTTTAGCCTTTCAAATAATAACTAAAACTTGGAGATGCTCCATGAAGTGGTGGCTTGCGGGTGTTTTTGCTGAGAATCGCTTTGACACTGAGCGATGATGTAGAAATCAAATGAAATAAATGCACACACAAACGGACAGGTAACACCCTGAAAAGTAATCAGAGGAGGGTTTTTTTTTTTACCCTGCAATGCACAATTAAGCTGTAGAATTTGTTGCTAGAAGATGGCAAAAGCTGGGTTTAAAAAGGCTGCAGATAAGTCCCAGCAGGAAATGCCAAGAAATCAGTACTCAGTCAAATAAGTAGATCGGGGAGAGTGGTGTGAAGCAGTGATTCCCAACCCTGTCCTGGAGGAACACCAGGCCAATCGGGTTTTCAGGCTAGCCCTAATGAATATGCATGAGAGAGATTTGCATATGATGGAAGTGATAGGCATGCAAATTTGCTTCATGCATATTCATTAGGGCTAGCCTGAAAACCCAATTGGCCTGGTGTTCCTCCAGGACAGGGTTGGGAACCACTGGATTAAAGCAACTATAGGAAATTCACACACATGTATTTAATATCAAAGTGCTCAGAGACACGGAGGCGAACCCCAAAACTATCACCTCGCCACCCAATCATCGCTTGTTCAATATATTTAGTTGGTATTTGAAAAATCATTATGCTGCTGTCCACGCTCTCATATATTGTTGAAAAAATGTTCAGAAGGCAAACTTATCTTTAATGCCAGGTTCCGACGTGGTCCGTTTCGATCCTGCGTCAGGGAACCAAGAATCTGAATTCAAAGTATTACTTCAAGGGTGAATCAATATATGCGAGCGTGGCAATCGGTTGGTGGACAAGCGATGATTGGGTGGCGAGGTGATAGTTTTGGGGTTCGCCCCTTGTTTTCACCTCCGTGTCTCTGAGCACGGATTTCTTTATAAGTCGATATGACTCTTCAGAAATGTTATTAAATACATAGAAACATAGAAATAGACGGCAGATAAGGGCCACGGCCCATCCAGTCTGCCCACCATACAGTCCCTCCTCTACCTTTGCCCTGTGAATAGATCCCATGTGTCGATCCCATTTGGCCTTAAAATCAAGCACGCTACTGGCCTCAATCACCTGCAGTGGAAGACTATTCCAGCGATCAACCATCCTTTCAGTGAAAAAGAATTTCCTGATGTCACCTCGTAGTTTCCCGCCTCTGATTTTCCAAATACATGTGAATAAATCAGTCCTTGCAGAAGAAAAAAAACGAAGGTGTCCGATTGGCGTTCAGTCTCGTTTATTGATTAAAAGGACTCGACATGATTATGTTTCGGCCCCAAACAGGCCTGCCTCAGGAGACTGAAGGTATGACGAGACAATGTTTGTGTCGATGCTCAGGACTCTTTCAAAAAATGGAAATACATAAAGACAACCGAAGCCTGGAACAAACATAAAGATGATCAGAAGAAATGTCACAAGGCGGTGAGGGATGCAAAACAGGAATACGAGGAAAAAATAGCCCAGGAGGCCAAAAACTTCAAGCCCTTCTTTAGATATGTGAAAGGGAAAAAACCTGCAAAAGAGGCAGTCGGACCCTTGGACGACCAGGGAAGAAAAGGGTACATCAAGGAAGATAAACAAATCGCAGACAAACTAAATTCCTTCTTTGCGTCCGTCTTTACGAAGGAGGACACCTCAACAATACCTGAAGCGGAGAAAGTGTTTGCAGGAGAAATAGAAGACAGCCTCACCACAGTTGAAGTGGACTTAGACCAGATATACTATCAGATCGACAAACTTAAAAGTGACAAATCCCCTGGACCGGATGGAATTCACCCGAGAGTCTTAAAGGAATTGAAGGTTGAAATCGGAGAGTTATTGCAAAAACTTGCAAACCTGACAATCAGAACTGGACAGATACCGGACGACTGGAGGATAGCGAACGTCACCCCAATTTTCAAAAAAGGATCGAGAGGGGAACCGGGCAACTATAGACCTGTGAGTCTTACGTCTGTCCCCGGCAAGATGGTTGAAGCACTGATCAAGGATAGCATGGTCCGGCACTTGGACGCACACGACTTGATGAAACCCAGTCAACACGGATTCAGGAAAGGGAAATCATGTTTGACGAATTTACTCCAATTTTTTGAGACCGTGAACGAGCAAATTGATAGTGGGAAGCCGGTGGACATAATATACTTGGACTTCCAGAAAGCGTTCGACAAAGTTCCACACGAAAGACTTCTCAGGAAACTACAAAGCCATGGCATAGAGGGGGATATACAAAGATGGATAGGCAAATGGCTGGAAAACCGAAAGCAGAGAGTGGGCATAAATGGGAAGTTCTCCGACTGGGAGAAAGTGACTAGTGGAGTACCCCAGGGCTCGGTACTTGGGCCGATCCTTTTTAATATTTATATCAATGATCTGGAGGAAGGAACATCCAGTGAGATCATCAAGTTTGCAGACGATACAAAACTATGCCGGGCGATCAGATCGCATGAGGATAGAGAGAAACTCCAGAGCGACTTGTGTCGGTTAGAAACATGGGCGGAGAAATGGCAGATGAAGTTCAATGTGGAGAAATGCAAGGTAATGCATTTAGGCAATAAGAATAAGGAATACGAGTACACAATGTCAGGTGCAACTCTGGGGAAGAGTGAACAAGAAAAGGACCTGGGTGTACTGATAAATAGGACCCTGAAGCCGTCGGCACAATGCGCGGCAGCGGCAAAGAAGGCAAATAGAATGTTGGGCATGATAAAGAAAGGAATCTCGAGTAGATCGGAGAAAGTTATAATGCCGCTTTATAGGGCAATGGTCAGACCCCACCTGGAATACTGCGTCCAACATTGGTCTCCCTACCTAAAGAAGGATATAAAACTGCTGGAGAGGGTGCAGAGACGAGCAACAAAACTGGTGAAGGGTATGGAAAAACTGGAATACGAGGACAGACTTATAACACTAGGATTATTCTCCCTTGAGAAAAGGAGATTGCGTGGGGATATGATCGAGACCTTCAAAATACTGAAAGGAATCGACAAAATAGAGCAGAGAAGATTATTTACATTGTCCAATTTGACACGGACTAGAGGACATGTAATGAAGCTAAGGGGGGACAGGTTCAGGACTAATGTCAGGAAGTTCTGCTTCACTCAGAGAGTGGTTGACACCTGGAATGCCCTCCCAGATGAGATTATTGCGGAATCGACCGTCCTAGGCTTCAAGAGCAAACTAGATGCATATCTCCTTAAGAGAGGCATGTAAGGATATGGTGGACTATAAATTACAACAGGTGTACACCTGGCAGGGCCTCCGCGTGTGCGGATCGCCGGACTTGATGGACCAAAGGTCTGATCCGGTGATGGCATTTCTTATGTTCTTATGTTCTTATGTTCGATTCTTAAACATGGGGAACTGAATAATCAGGACGATAAATCTGTTGAAGTAGAACGGAACGGCAGTCAATAATGCTCCACAGTTGCTGCCTGCGCCGTACGCCGCTCACTTTCGTTTTCGCACTGTGAGTGGCGTCCATCACAGGCAGACTCCTGAGGCAGGCCCGTTTGGGGGCCGAAACATAATCGCGCTGAGTCCTTTTAATCAATAAACGAGACTGAACCGCCAATCGGTCACCTTTGTTGTTTTTCTTCTGCTTTCACGATTTGCGAAGGCAGCCTCGCCTGCGTTTTCGGAATAAATCAGTACTAGTCATATAGTCTCAACACTTGATCTCTGCAAAGAGGTCAGTTCTAGAAAGAATGCCAGAATTCAGGGGGGGGGGAGGGGGTGCAGGACCTCTTCGGGTGCAGTCTTGGTGGGGGCGCTGCCAACTCTCCTCCTCTCTGCCCCCTGCTTCTTCCCTTCCCAGTCCCTGCACCTCTAGCTGTTCAGCATCTGCTGCTGGCGCTGGCCTTGGCTCTCCCTCTGATATCTTTTCCGGGTCAACGGGACCAGGAAGTGATGTCAGAGGGAGAGCCGAGGCCGGCACGAGCAGCTTGCTGGAGGCATTGCTTGCACCAGGGAAGTTACAGAGGCATGGAGAAGGGAAGGGGCGCACACATGGCGGGGGGAGGGGGAAGGAGCGGAGGCGGGAAGAAGGCAGGGGGTGCCATCGCCCCGGGTGCCTCCTTGCTACGCCACACAGGGATGTGGTGCCCGGACTCCAGTCTGGCATGCGAGATTGGCATCTTAGCACCTACGTTTCGGCAAGTCCACTTCAAGTTTCAAGTTTATTTAAAAATTCAATTATATCGCAATATCATATTTCAAGTACAAAATTGAGGGATCAACACGTGACAAATACCCATGCCTAAATAAAGCACTTTATCACGTAAATGCAAGTACAGTATTATGTTAATATGGTGGATGCTGGGTGGCGTGATTTAGTTTTTACTGTTTTGGTTTTGTTTTATTATGTGTGGTTTTCATTTGTGGCCTGCCTGGGTTGTAGGTGGGATAGAAAATTTTAAAATAAACAAATAAATATTCTATTATCTAAAGTGCGTAAAAAGTTGCCCCGCCCATGCGCCTCCCCCTGTGACTCACCCCTGGCATTTATCAAGTTTCAAGTTTATTAAAAATTTGTTGTACACGCAATGTCAAATACTTCAATGCGTATAACAGTTTAAAATTAGGAGATAAAGAATAAAACAACTTTATACAAATAAACATACAGTGTATAAGTACAAATAATTACTGGTATAAAAGGAAAGTAGGGTGAACTACAATTTTTAAAGAAAATAGAGATACATTTAGGGAAAAAAAAAACAACTGGAGGGTAATAGAAATTAATCTTGAAAGCATGGCTAAACGTGGAAAAGAGGTAAAGGAGAATGCGACCTGTACGTACAATCTGATTAAAATTAAGTATTAGAGCATATGCTTTAATGATAGAAGAATGATGCTATCTATGTCTCAAATGCGTCCCTATACAAGTAACTTTTTCAAGAGCTTTTCAATTTTTCTAGTGAGGATTCACCACGTAAGTTGTTCCAGATCTGGGGTGCTATAACCGAAAAGATAGTAGATCTCCTAGTACAGTGGTCTCAAACTCGCGGCCCGGGGGCCACATGCGGCCCGCCAGGTACTATTTTGAGGCCCTCACTTTGCTTATCATAATTGCAAAAGTAAAATAAAACAGTTTCTTTAGCTATAAATGACAATATTATGATTAAGACTTAGCCAAAAGGAAAGTTTTATAAACTATAAAGAGTTTTACGTCATGCAAAATGGTCATTTCTTTAAGTCATTAACTATTTTTTTCTGTGGCCCTCCAAGGACCTACAAAACCAAAATGTGGCCCTGCAAAGGGTTTGAGTTGGAGACCACTGGCCTAGTACCTATTACTTTTAAAGAGGGGATAGTCAGCAGATGCTGTTCGGTTGATCTGAGTGTCCTGACTGGAGAATATGGCATTGGAAGACGACCCAGAAATACTGGTGCGTTAGTTTGTCGGATTTTAAAGGTCATCAGTGCGATTTTATAAATTATTCTATGCCTGATGCAGTTCACGCAGTCACTTTACAGCTTACTGTCGAGTGCAAACAAATGTTACATTCGCACGTGTGCCGCATTCTGTCAACCTAGTGCACACGCGGCACTTACATTTAGGCGCTAAGGCACTTGTTAGAATCCCCGATTGGCCACTAGAAGAGACTTTTCAAGTGACCCAACAGGGCGTTTCTCTTGCAGGATCGTCACGGTGGTCTTGGTGGTCGTGAGCGTGGTTTGGATCCCGATTCTGCAGAATGCCAACAGTGGACAGCTCTACGTCTACATCCAATCGGTCACCAGCTACCTCGCTCCTCCCGTCACGGCGGTTTTCACGCTGGCTGTCTTTTGGAAGAGAACCAATGAGCACGTAAATATGTCCTTCACTCTACGCACTTCCCTAGAGACGAGGCAGAGCCGTTTGAATGGGCCTCAGCCCAAAATGGCTGGATGCAGTGGCGTAGTAAAAGGGTGGGGTGGCACCCATCCTTTTCTCCACCCTGCTCCTTCCCCACCCCTTCCCTCGTACCTCTTTAACATTCCTGGCATGAGCAGCAACCCCCAACCTGCTGCTCACTCCAGCGTCGGCTCTTCCTCTGATGTCACTTCCTAGACCCGCCCCTAGGAAGTGACATCAGAGGAAGAGCCGACGCTGGTGCGAGCGGCAGGCCAGGGTTGCTGCTCACGCTAGGAACGTTAATGAGGTACAGGGGAAAGGACGTACGCGTGTGGCAGGAGGGGGTGGGGAAGGAGCGGATGAGGGTGGGGGAGGGACGCCACTGCCTTGCTTCGCCACCCGCACTATTCCTCCCCCAGTCACTCCAAAGTCAACTCAATACCTGAGCTGGCAAGCTCCGCCAGTTGAAGTGGTCCCGCAGCCAATAGCAGCTCAAAGGGCCATTGCCGCTAAGCTGGCTTTCTTCCCTCCTGCAAATGCAAGGGAGGGAGGAGCCAGTGCAACAACAGCCTATAGAGAGTGCAAGTACAAGAGCGCTCTGGGCTGCCCGAGCAGGACTGCTTCAGCTAGCAGTACTCAGGGATTCCCGCCAGCATTAACAAGGGTGGGCTTGAGCCCACCCATGGCTCTACCATAGCCTTAGAAGGAAGAATTTCATAATCATTGGAAAATTCTATGGTTATGGGGGAGGGGATGTGGTGAAAGCCTGGGGTGCCTCTCTTGCCAGTGGCATAGGAAGAGGGGAGTGGGGGCAGTCATCCTCGGGTGTGGTCCTCTCCGTCCCCCTTGCTCCTCTCCTTGACGCACGTGCCCACCCGCCCTTTGCCTTCCACCGTACCTTTTTTACTTCCCCAGCATGAGGCTGCTGCCCACTTCGGCATCGGCGCTGTCTCTGATGTCACTTCCGTTACCCACGCCTAGGAAGTGACGTCAAAGGGCGAGCAGATACTGACTCAGGCATATTGCTCAAGCCAGAGAAGTTAAAAAGCTATGGGGAAAGGGAAGGGGGTGTGTGTATGGGGGGAGGGTGCAGGGGAGGGACTCCACCGCTCCGGGTGCTACTCACCCTTACTATACCACTGTCTCTTGCCCTGTTCAACCCTTTTAAATATCGAACCCCTATTGTTTACGTCCTGGCTGTTCTCCTTTTCCTCACCATCTGCTGCACTTGTAAAATACCAAAGCACATATCCAAGGCAGGTGGAACACGATCGGCCAGGGATGTGTGGCAGGAGGGGGCAGACGTTTGAAGACCGCCATGCTTACTTGGCTCGCAATTCCAGGACCACATGACCCACCCTTTCCGACAGGAAGTCATCAGAGGGGGCAGGGCATAGCAGCACTGGAATTGTGAGCCTGTGAAGGAAGGCCTCAGCCAGCACTGTTGTGGAAGTGGCAGACCTGGTTTGGGGGAAGGGAGGGAGTGGCAGCAGCAATGCCGATCTGCATGGGTGGAGCAGAGCTCCAGCAACCCTAGCTCCATCCCTGCCTTATGTTTTCTTCTATAAAACATCTTTCAGGCTTTACAAAAATGATTGACTGAAAGATAACCAAGGAGTAATAGGACACTTGTGTGAAGGTGGACCCAACACGAGCCCTGTTTCGGGCTACACACGCCTTCCTCAGGAGTCCTCATAGAAACAAGTAGAAACAAAATACAATTTATCTACAAATAGGGAACAGTATGTAAACTGACCTATAGATAAGGATTTAGGGCAGGGGTGTCAAAGTCCCTCCTCGAGGGCCGCAATCCAGTCGGGTTTTCAGGATTTCCCCAATGAATATACATGAGATCTATTTGCATGCACTGCTTTCATTGTATGCTAATAGATCTCATGCATATTCATTGGGGAAATCCTGAAAACCCAACTGGATTGTGGCCCTCGAGGAGGGACTTTGACACCCCTGATCTATGGGAAAAGTGAAACATATGCGGGGAAGTGCCTAGGATAAGTGAAAGTGATCAACATGGGAGTATTAATATATTTTAAGACATTACGTAAGATCCTGTGAAATCAAAGCCAATGGACCAACACTGTTTACCCTTGAGGTATTTCCGTGACAGTGACTCTCTCATTTCCTATCCAGGGTGCTTTTTGGGGACTCATGGTCGGGTTGGTTGTGGGACTCGGTAGAATGATCCTGGAATTCGTGTATCCCATCCCTCGCTGTGGAGTCTACGATGAGAGGCCGTCCGTCCTGAAGGATGTCCATTACCTGCACTTTGCCATCATCCTTTGTGCCTTAACCGTGGGTGTGGTAGTAGGGATAAGCTTGCTAACAGAGCCCCCCCTTCAGTCACAGGTAGGCATTGCTTCGTTGTCTTGGGTGAAATGCTTCTTACCCTTTCTGATACAGCCTTCCTATATTCTGATCTTAGCATCAGCATATGTTTCTATCTGCTTTTTCTGTAGATAGAATTTCTATGGTACAATAGTGCACGTAGATATGAAAATTCGACCTACATATGTTATGCTCTCTTAGGGTTCCGTGGCGGGTGTCATGATTGTTGCAGTTGTCAATGTCTAGGTAGGTAGAACTGATGTTTCAGCTATCATGCTTCCTGAAGAAAGTCACAGCATGATGGCCGAAATGTCGGTTCTACCTACCCAGATGCGGCGAGAGCCGGACAACTGCAACAATTTAGACAAGTTATTTCCAGTCTTGCCACCATACAAGCTCACCTCAATCTGGCTAAAGTTACTTGCACTTTGGCACCTGTACCTATATTCAGATGTATCGAGCAAGGGAAGTAAAATTCTTAGACAGTCAGGTGAATTGATATTTAGCCACTGAAATGGCTTTAAAAAGTGCCTTCCGTGTGCCAATATTTCATCGTTTGCGTACAAACCAAGGAAGAACAGAGACGCATAGTGCTAACAACCTTCCCCCTTTATGCCATTAACCTCTGGGTTGCATTTATGTATAAGTAGACAAGTTATAACATGGGGCCTCGCATTACAAGGGTCTTCATGCTTCATTAGAACGGAAGTGTGTGGCGCAGTGGGCACCCTGGGGTTGTGGGTTCAAATCCCGCGCTGCTCCTTGTGACCCTGGGCAAGTCACTTAATCCTCCATAGCCCAGGTACGTTAGATAGATTGTGAGTACCTGATTGTAAAAACCGCTTAGATAACCTTGATAGGCGGTATATAAAATCCTAATAAACTTGAAACTTGAAAGACTTCTTCTTAGGTAATAATAATAATAATAATTATTATTATTTTTGTATACCGCAATACCACAAAACAGTTCAGAGCGGTTTACAGGAGAAGAGACTGTACATTTACAGCGAAGATGCAGAGTCAGATTAACCAGGGTAAAGTAACCAGTAACGATTAAAATTAAAAAGTAAGATAGGTACTTAGAAATTCCCTTACTGTCCCGAAGGCTCACAATCTAACTAAAGTACCTGGAGAATAACAAAGAAGTGAAAAATAGAGATAGAGGAAAAATAAGAAATAAACATTCTAACAAGACTACATTGATCTAAAATACTTTGGAAGGATGAAGAGAGGAGAGAAAGGAATATATACAGTTACAAGGGAGTGCAGGATGAGGATAGTAAGATCCGGGGAAGAAGAGGTATATAGGTGAGGAAGGAAGGATGGGGTTAGAGAAATTTATCAAAGAGGTAAGCTTTGAGAGATTTTCTGAAGGATAGGTAGGATGGGGCAAGAGAGATGAGGGTGGTAAGGCAATCATTCCATTTGCCAGCTTGAAAAGAGAGGGTTTTGTCCAGGAATCTTTTGTAAATACATCCCTTTGGCGAGGGGAAGGCAAACAGGTGGGCATTGCGTGTTCGGTTAGAGCCTGGGAACACAAAGTGACGTGACAGGTATATCGGGGATGATCCAGTCAAGGTTTTTAAAGCAGAGGCAGGCGGATTTGAAGATGACCCTTGCTTCAATTGGTACCATCGACTCGTGCTCAAGTCCTAGCGACTTGATGAATGACAGATTTTAAAAGAAATTGGTTTTGTGCTAGTCCGGAAAGGTCCTCCAGCGTCATCCCCATGGTTGTTTTCAACGCATCCAGACATCTGATTCGCCTGGTTCCTTCATTCTTCAATTATTAAGCCTAAAGTTTACTTCCTTCTTGATTGATTGGGGGGAGGAGAGCATCTTAAATGTTATACCTTAGGGGTCACAATGCATATAAATCTGGCCCTGATTAATCTGACTTGCAAGACTTCTCTGCTGGGAAAGTGGGGCCGAGCGCTGGCCTCATAGGAGAGCGCCAAGCCTTCTCAGCTTCCATTAAGTACAGTAATCGGTGTTTTCCTTGGCCGTGCCATCATGGGTACATCAAGGCAGGCTGGATGTCAGCGTAGTAGACAATCTCAGTATGTTTCACTGCGTGTCTTGGAGTTTCCATGGAGAAGTTGAGCCCAATTGACATAAGTTTGTCTTATGAATGGAGCAAAGAGGCGGAGACTGATTCAGGTTTGCACATGTTATAACTTTAGAGTATCAAGAAAGAAGAACTCTTGGGAGACAACAGAATAAAACATAATTGCCGATTTCTAGACCACATAGCCATAAGTTCAGTGCGGTTAACAAAAGATTTATGCTATGAAAAAAATAGAGGAATAATATGATATACAGAAATCAGGTTGATCAGAAATTTTGAAAAAAGAAGAGTTTTCAACAGTTTTCTAAAATGTTCATAAGACGTGGATCTAATTAATAATGGGCGGAAATCTTTGTCATAGCAATGCCCAAGATGTTTCTTACTTTTACAGCCCTTGGCTGAAGGGAACGTAAATAGTGCGTGAGATTTTCTACTATTCTCATGTGCCACTATAACAAGATATAACAGACTCCAACGGATTCAGAATGCCGCGGCCAAGCTCATCTTCGCTAAAAGTAAATTTGGCCATGTCTCCCCACTCCTGGCCAAGCTCCACTGGCTTCCGATAATCACCAGGGTCCACTATAAATGCGCCTGTTTAACTTTCAAAATCCTATATGGTATCCTCCCTCCCTTTATCCCTCTTTCTTGGAATTCCTCAAACCCTAATACCACCAGATCCTCCCACAAATTAAAACTATCCTTCCCCTCGCTAAAAGGCATTTCCCACACAGGAAAGATAGTGACCTCCCTCCACTTCAAAATCACTGAGCTCTGGAACAACCTTACCTCCCCTCTTCGGAACTTGAGCTCTCTCCAAGTTTTCCGCAAACATCTGAAAACCTGGCTTTTCTCAAAAAATGTAAGTCTCCCTCCAACTTAGGAATCAAGGAAACTCTTATATCTTGGCATCCCAAGTCCTCTAAATTTTCTTCCCACTTCTACCTCTAACCCTCTGTTGTAGTTCCTTCCTATTTCTCCTACTGTAAACCGCGTCGAGCTCTACGAACGTGGAGATAATGCGGTATACAAACCTAAGGATTAGATTAGATATAATGGGACAACACCAAAGGCAACTTTATAATATAAGCATCCTAACTTAAAGATCACCCAGGCCCTGACCAGAAACCAATGCTGCTCATAGTAATAGGGGGTTACGTGGTCATTCATGAATTCCCTACAACATAACTTATATCAAAATTCAATTCTTGAATTAATATACAAAATAAACAAAACCCTACGGTGAAATAACAATGAGTGCTCAGTTCAAAACACCAATTTAACACAGCAGCAGCGTCTTGTTAAGGTGTTAGGACAGACATCATAGCACCCACCTGCCTACCTCAAACGCTGGTTTATGGATTAGATTAGATTACATTACATTAGTGATTTTTATTCCGCCATTACCTTGTGGTTCAAGGCGGATTACAGAAGAGGATTTCTGGACATGCCCAGAGGTGTTACAGAGTAGAGCGGGTTGCTTCAAAGGATTGGAAAGTTTCATACGGTGTTAGTTAGTCTTCATGGATTTCATGAATAGCAGGGTTTTTATTTCTTTTCTGAAAGTTTTGTAGTCTGGGGTCGCGATTAGTAGATTGGAAAGTTGGCGGTCTAATTTTGCTGCCTGTGTGGCTAGAAGGCCGTTATACAGTTTTTTCCGTTTAACGTCTCTGATTGGAGGGTATGTGAATGGTGTCTGGGTTCTCCGGTGTCTGGTTGGGGTAGTTGGATTAGGCGGTCGTTCAAGTAGGCCGGGCTGTCACCACTTATGGATTTAAATAGTAGACAGTGGAATTTAAATTGTATTCTTGCTTGAATTGGGAGCCAGTGTGAGTCAACGTAGGCCTCGGTGATGTGGTTGTGTTTTCTTAGTGAATAGATTAGTCTCAGGGCTGTGTTTTGTACTGTTTGTAATTGTTTTATCATAGTTGTGAGGCAGGGGAGATAGAGGACATTGCATCAAAAGAGATACATATTTCATTGAGCTTTGTAGTCGAACAAGTGACTTTATGAGTTTGTTGAGTGGTCATCTAATCCAGTGGTTCCCAACCCTGTCCTGGAGGAACACCAGGCCAATTGGGTTTTCAGGCTAGCCCTAATGAATATGCATGAAGCAAATTTGCATGCCTATCACTTCCATCATATGCAAATCTCTCTCATGCATATTCATTAGGGCTAGCCTGAAAACCCGATTGGCCTGGTGTTCCTCCAGGACAGGGTTGGGAATCACTGATCTAATCCATAAACCAACATTTGAGGTAGGCAGGTGGGTGCTATGATGTCTGTACAAGACACAGCTGCTGTGTTAAGTTGCTGTTTTGAACTGAGCACTCATAATTATTTCATTATAGCATTATTGGACTGGTGATCCCAGATCACATCATATAATACTGCTACCTGCCTGGGTGAGATGACCTTAACCACCTCTATTTTTTTTAATTTTATTTGCGGTATTTATATACCGCCTATCAAAGTTATCTATGCGGTTTACAATCAGGTACTCAAGCATTTTTCCCTGTCTGTCCTGGGGCCATGGAGGATTGAGCGACTTGCCCAGGGTCACAAGGAGCAGTACGGGATTTGAACCCACAACCTCAGGGTGCTGAGGCTGTAGCTCTAACCACCAAAGGCGAAAAAACAGTGTGACAAGGCAGTGGCTGCTGCCAGAAGGATTCTGGGCTGTATAAAGAGAGGCGTAGTCAGTAGAAGAAAGAAGGTGTTGATGCCCCTGTACAGGTCATTGGTGAGGCCCCACTTGGAGTATTGTGTTCAGTTTTGGAGACCGTATCTGGCGAAAGACGTAAGAAGACTTGAGGCGGTCCAGAGGAGGGCAACGAAAATGATAGGAGGCTTGCGCCAGAAGACGTATGAGGAGAGACTGGAAGACCTGAATATGTATACCCTAGAGGAAAGGAGAGACAGGGGAGATATGATTCAGACGTTCAAATACTTAAAGGGTATTAACGTAGAACAAAATCTTTTCCAGAGAAAGGAAAATGGTAAAACCAGAGGACATAATTTGAGGTTGAGGGGTGGTAGATTCAGGGGCAATGTTAGGAAATTCTACTTTACGGAGAGGGTGGTGGATGCCTGGAATGCGCTCCCGGGAGAGGTGGTGGAGAGTAAAACTGTGACTGAGTTCAAAGAAGCGTGGGATGAACACAGAAGATTTAGAATCAGAAAATAATATTAAAGATTGAACTAGGCCAGTTACTGGGCAGACTTGTACGGTCTGTGTCTGTGTATGGCCGTTTGGAGGAGGATGGGCAGGGGAGGGCTTCAATGGCTGGGAGGGTGTAGATGGGCTGGAGTAAGTCTTAACAGAGATTTCGGCAGTTGGAACCCAAGCACAGTACCGGGTAAAGCTTTGGATTCTCGCCCAGAAATAGCTAAGAAGAAAAAAAAAAAAAAAAAAAAAAAATTTTTAAATTGAATCAGGTTGGGCAGACTGGATGGACCATTCGGGTCTTTATCTGCCGTC
Organism: Geotrypetes seraphini; assembly: GCF_902459505.1. Taxonomy (NCBI): domain Eukaryota; kingdom Metazoa; phylum Chordata; class Amphibia; order Gymnophiona; family Dermophiidae; genus Geotrypetes; species Geotrypetes seraphini. The sequence goes on along the minus strand of NC_047094.1, from coordinate 8,054,466 downwards.
ATCTACTATGTTACTATGTTACCAGGCCACACCTTCCTCCTCTAAGTTAGAGGACCTTGCGCCATGATGGACAAATCAAGGTTCTTGAACTGCATTCCAGTACATCATAGCACCTGTGCAATTTTACCTCTTTGAAAGCAGTATATTAACTTTGATTATGAACTGAAAAATTCATACAGGTCAGACTGGCCTAGGGCAGGGGTAGGCAATTCCGTTCCTCGAGATCCGGAGCCAGGTCAGGTTTTCAGGATATCCACAATAAATATGCATGAGATAGATTTGTATCTCAAGGAGGCAGTGCATGCAAATCCATCTCATACATATTCATTGTGGATATCCTGAAAACCTGACCTGGCTCCGGATCTCGAGGACCGGAATTGCCTACCCCTGGCCTAGGGTTACCATATGGCTCCAGAAAAAGGAGGACAGATTGAGACATCCAGGTTTTACTTCCATTGGTTTCAATAGAAGTAAAAGCCGGATTTCTCAATCTGTCCTCCTTTTTCTGGAGCCATATGATAACCCTAACTAGGGGATTATGGAAATACTTTTAAGACCAATAGGAGGAAACATTTATTTTACTCAGAGAACAGTTAAGGTCTGGAATGCGTTGCAAGAGGATGTGGTAAGAGCAGTTAATGTAGGTGGTTTCAAAAAAGGTTTGGACAAGTTCCTGGAGGAAAAGCCCATCATTTCGTTTCTCTCCCTCTTGAGGCACCCGGTGTGCTGTCAAAGATGGGCTGTCACCTGCAGAAATTTGGCAGCCTAAGCAGTGAAGTCATTTCAAGCTGGACTTCAGTCTAGATTGTTTTTGATTGTATTTCTCACTTTCTTTCCATTTTATGAATTATTTTTAATTTCATTCATTGTTTTGCCCCTGTTTTGTTTTTATTTTATTTTTTAAATTTCCCCAGAATTCTATTGTTTAACGGTTCCTCCCTTCTGCATCTAATCCTATCTCTCCTCTTTTTAACCTTCCAAAGTCCTTTCGATCAATGTAGTCTTGTTAGAATGTTTATATTCTTATTTTTTCCTCTATCTCTATTTTACCTCTTTTATTCTACTAAATGTTTTTTCCCAGGTACTTTAGTTAGATTGTGAGCCTTCGGGACAGTAAGGGAATTTCTAAGTACCTATCTTACTTATAATTTTATTGCACCCTAATGTATATTTTCTGTAAACCGCTTAGAACCTAACGGATTAGCGGTATATAAGAAATAAATTACATTACATTACATCTACTGTTGAGACAGACTTGGGGGAAACCGCGGCTTGCCCTGGATTGGTAGCATGGAATGTTGCTCCTCTTTGGGTTTTGGCCAGGTACTAGTGACCTGGATTGGCCACCGTGTGAATGAACTACTGGACTTGATGGACCCTGGGTCTGACCCAGTAAGGCTATTCTTATGTTCTTATATAGAGGTCAAAGTTCTTTTGGGACCTTGAAGGTTTGATGGCCTCCAGGACAGATGCAGAAGCTCTCTTCGACTCCCTGTGACAGTCTTGCAGTAAGTGCATTTAAGGACCCCTGCAAACTGTTTTCACAAGAGATGAAACGTGACAGTGTGCGTACATGCATCGTGTGAGCGCTTTCACACCTCAAGCGCACTACTCTAGAATAATGACAAATTCAACACTCTTCTCTGCTGCCACCCAGCCCCTGAACATGCAGCATTTGTGCTACTTGAAAGCGGAGAAAAGTTGGAATGAAGCGATCCGCCTTAAGCAGAAAGGCATGCAGAAAGATTAAATTACCGTATTTGCCGGCGTATAAGACGACTGGGCGTATAAGACGACCCCCCAACTTTTAGTTAAAATATAGAGTTTTGTTATATACTCGCCGTATAAGACTACCCCTTCTTCCGCACACCTTCTCTACCGCCCCGGGTGCAGCACAGCCGGCCAGGTCCCCTTACTTTTGTGGCACTTCCCCGACCGACCGACAACAGCCCCGGTCCGACAAACCTCCCTGCCCTTAACCGCGAATCTAAATTACCTTCTTACAGCTGCTGTAAGAAGGTAATTTAGATTCGCGGCTACAGGGCAGGGAGGATTGTCGGACCCGGGCTGTTATCGGTCGGTCGGGGAAGTGCCACAAAAGTAAGGGGACCTGGCCGGCTGTGCTGCAACCGGGGCGGGGCGGGCCGCTCCTCTCCCTTGGTAGCCACTCGAACCGCGAGGCTACTCTCCTTCTCCTTATCTGCCCTGCCTGCAGCACAGAGCCGAACAGAAGTCTTCCCGACGTCAGCGCTGACGTCAGGAAGACTTCCGTTCGGCTCTGTGCTGCAAGCAGAGAAGGTAGGGAGAAGAAGAGCCGCGTACATCCAGAAGACTGAGCATCCAGCCCCGCAGGAGCCCCGCGACCCTCGGAGGCGTCCCCACGGGATCCCCGCGACCCTAGGGGCGTCCCCGTGCAGCTCTCTAATGTAAAAGTAAGGGCATGTAAACAGTACCCGGCGTATAAGACGACCCCCGACTTTGGGGAGGATTTTAAGGTACTGAAAAGTCGTCTTATACGCCAGCAAATACGGTAGGTTTTTCTAGGGATAGAAACAACAGGGTGTGGATAGAAAATGTAACCTGATTTCATGGTTTCTTTAGTGCCACGTGTCACCCTGTGTGAACACAGCCATGGAAGTGCTAATTCCTTTATGGAGGTGAGGCGTGGCCTGGTGGTAGAGCTGCTGCCTCCGTACCCTGTGGAATCAAAGCCCAGAGCTGCTCCTTGTGACCCTGGGCAAGTCACTTAATCTTCCCTGTGTACCTGTTTATATGTAAACCACCTTGAATGTGTAACCACAAAAAGTATACGAGAAAGAGATAATGGTTACTGCGGATGGGCAGACTAGATGGGCCATTTGGCCTTTATCTGCCATCATATTTCTATAACCATAAAGCTCTATGACATCACAATGCAGGTGTAAAGAGCCTTAGCCTATAGGAAAAGGACAGCTATCTAGAAATTAAGTAGAAGAGCAAGCTGCAGAGAGACCCCAACATCCCCCCCAAAAGAATTAGGACCATGGAGGATGTGGTCCATAAGGAATACCCTCTCCCCACCCCCCACCCCCAACACAAAGGGATTCACGGCATGAAGAAGCAGGAAGAAGGTCACATTCCCCAAACAGTATGGCGGACCAGCCACCTGGCATATAGTAAATGATGACAAACAGAAAAAAGGCAAGAGTGGTGTCTCTTCAACCAATAATAAAGTCTCTATTCAGCAAACAAATAATCCTAACAAGGATCCGTGTTTCGGTGTATGGATAACGCCTTCTTCAAGGGGACCTGGTGAAATAGCAGAGTGCAAAACGGTGGGAATTGAAAGTGACAGCAGTTGAAGCCCCGCATTGTCCATCCTGTCTGTCCAAGAATGTGGCCAGAGCTGCATCTTCCACTCTGTGCAGGTTACACCTCTCTAAACTCTGTTTAAACCAGTGGTCTCAAACTCAGGGCCCGCCAGGTACTATTTTGAGGCCCTCGATATGTGTATCAGAATCACAAAAGTAAAATAAAACCGTTTCTTGATCATATGTCTCTTTAGCTATAAATGACAATATTATGATTAAGACTTAGCCAAAAGGATAAAGAGTTTTACCTCCTTCAAAATTGTCAATTCTTTAATAAGACATTAACTCTTTTTTCTCAGGCCTTCCAAGTACCTACAAATCCAAAATGTGGCCCAGCAAAGGGTTTAAGTTTGAGACCGCTGGTTTAAAGTGTGAAGGTCATTTAAGTTTTGCTTTGAGTCCACCCTCTATATACATCCTCTGGGCACTCACCGAGAGGGCATTACAAGCATTCAGCAGAACCACCTCCCCTACCCCCCATTCATCCTAGGAGGAGGAAAGACAGCCTCAGGTAGAGAATGACCATAAACATTGTAAGCACTTTAGAAATATTTTAAGTGAGTGATTCAGCCTAGGAGGAAAAGGTGAGGGCTGTTAGGAATGGTTCAAATTGAGGACAAGGGAATCAGATGTTTGACTATGTTTCCTGAAAGGACAAAACTAGTTAGGCCATGTGTTTACATTTGCTGATTATCCAAAACTTAAGCAGGCAGGTTTTAATTAAAATTGGCAAAAAGCCCATGAAGACTGTGTAAGAAGGGTTACCAGATTTTCCGTCTGGAAAATTCGGACCCATAGACTCGCCCCCCAGTCCCGTCCAACCCCACCCCGTCACGCCCCCAAGCCCACCTCCAATCTCACCTCAGTCCCTCCTACCCCCCTCTCCCACTGCCTGCTCTCGTCGGGCAGGACATCTGCGCATGCGCAGATGCAACACAATGACGTCTGCACGGATGCCCTCCTACCCTGGACAAAGTGCTGGGTTTTGAAAAGCCGTCCTGACCCCCGGATATGTCCTCAAAAGGAGGACCTGTCCGTGAAAATCCAGACATCTGGTAACCCTATGTGGAAGCACATCTCAAAGAATTCCAACGTCACGCGTAAGGGGAAAATATTCAGCATAAAGGGATCCTTCACATGGTCATCTTCTAATGTGTTAGACATCATTCAGTGCAAGAAGTGTATTAATAGGGCAACTATTGTAACTAGTATGGCCTCCCTACCTGTTGTATCAAGTCTCTGTCCAATGTCTGTATTTACGCTGCCTTTCAGCAACCATGTTTTGCTTTCAAATTTGTACGTATACCGCCTAAACTTGTATATCAAAATAAAAATAAACTTGAATTATCGAAGATTCACAAGTCTAGGCTTGGGAAGAAAAAGGGGGAATGTATAAAGAAAAGGGAGGAAGCTAGGCTTGTAGGGGAAAAAATGAAAGGGATGGAAAAAATATTCAATGACGGGCCTGAAAGGTCACTTGGACACACAAAGTCAGAGGTGTGAAGAAAGTACAAGAGGTTTATTCACAGCATGCCGGACTCTTGTGCAGTGAGCAGCCTGCTTACAAGAGTGCCAGGAACAGGAAATGCACGGACTTTTATGCCCTTTTCACAAACTAATATATGCAAAATCTACTTCTCATTTGGTACTTCTATAAGTTTTCTACAATTATTATTGGTCCTAAGCCAGCACTTGCGATAGGTTCAGGGGTACAACTTATAGTCCTATAGGAAGCTAGTTCATTTACCTGCTTATCTAAGCCTTGCAGTTCTAACTGTTACATGTTCAGGAGGGCAGGGTACATCATGGCTCAAACTCTTATCGATTTAGCTTATAATGTGGTAAGGCAGGGACATACATTTCAAGCAGATGATGTCAGCAGATTGTACACTGTTTCCAGCTATGTAGGCCAGAGCAATATTTCAAACAACAGTTAACCATTTCATGACCCTACAGGCCAACTACTGGGACCCAGTTGTTAATGAGTGTAATATTAGAACATTATAACTCAACCTTTGATCTCATATGCTGCTGCTACTCAAATTCCTTAATGTCTTCAGTTTAATCATATAATTGTAGACATATTATTTGGATTATATGTGTCTCAATCAAATCTCCTTTGCCCCTAATACCCAGTGATTTTTCACGGTATAGACAGCATTGTCTTGTCAAGATTAGTCTGCTGGTAAGTGGGGTGGAGTCCACATGCTCTCTTAGGAAGCTTATAATGGTAAATCGGCTTGGTCCATGAGTTCTTTCTGAGCAGAACCTCAAGGAGGGGAAATAACTTTTCCTTGGGAAAAATTAAAAAACACATTTGTTCTTTCCAGTATATCCCCTTCCTGTCTTTTATCTTAATCTAAACTAAACTAAAGCTTAACTTTGTATACCGAGTCATCATTCTGAGAAAGCTCGACTCGGTTTACAGCAATTAAATAAACAGGGAATGATTTACAAATGATAAATAGAAGATAACAGCAAAATTTCAAAAGAATTAATTTTCAAAATGTTTGGCAAATAGAGTCGTTTTTAAAGATTTACGGAAAAATTGAAATGAACTGGAACTCCTTAAAAAAAAAAAGGGGAGATCATTCCAGAGTTGAGAGAGTTTAAAGACCAAAGATTGACTGAAGATCTTAAAACTTTCTTTCCAAGATCCCCAGTGTGTGAAGGAAGTGAAGAGAAGAGATGAGCCAGCCTCATGGACCACTGGGGCCTCGCTAACTGCCACCAATAGCAGCACATTCAGGAACAAGTGAAGAGAAGCAAAGGTTTGGGGGCATCAGAAGCCGCCTGCTATTTCGGTTGCATGTTGCTCAGATGTATTAAGCAGAGAATGACACTGGGAAACATTTGGCCCCGTCCCCACGGGAACTCAATTTCCCTACCCTGCCCCCACTAGTTAGGTCTCTGTCCCTGTCCCATTCCTGTAAGTTCTGCCTTAACCGCACAAGCCTCAAACACTCATGATTTTAAAAGTGTTTGAGAGTTCATAGACAAGGGCGCGAAAGACAAAGGCGCGCCCAGACAATTGAGCGCAGCGCGGAGGCGCGCGCCGCTCAAAATTACTGTTTTTAGGGCTCCGACGGGGGGTTTTCTTGGGGAACCCCCCCACTTTACTTAATAGACATCACGCCGCGTTGTGGGGGCGTTATGGGGGGTTTGGGGGGTTGTAACCCTCCACATTTTACTGTAAACTTAACTTTTTCCCTAAAAACAGGGAAAAAGTTAAGTTTTCAGTAAACAACGCCCCCACAACACGGCGCGATGTCTATTAAGTAAAGTGGGGGGGTTCCCCCCCACACCCCCGTTGGAGCCCTAAAAACAGTAATTTTGAGTGGCGCACGCCTCCGCGCTGCGCTCAATTGTCTGGGCGCGCCTTTGTCCCGGCGCGCTTTTGACCTGACACCGTGTTTGAGGCTTGTGCAGATGAGGGCGGAGCTTGCAGGAATGGGGCAGGGGCAGGGACAGGAAAAGAACTTACGGGATGGGAAAATGAGCTCCCACGGGGACGTGGAAAAATTGGTCCCTGTGCCATTCTCTACTTAGGAGAATAGTATAGAAAACTGAATGAATGAATGAATGAATAGTGTGAAGAGATTGTGATGTCATAATGCCTTATTCCACCAATAAGAGCCAACCTCATCAGTGATGTCACAATGGCTTGATTGCCCTTTACTTGGCTCACTTTTACTACATTTTGATTTCTAGAGTGGTGCAGTGTAGAGGATGACACGGGGACAAATTTGTCCCCGTCCCCACAGGAACTCAATGGAGTTACTTCCAAAGGATGCTCATGCTGGCTGTATAATAAAGCTGTACAGGAAGCAGAAACTATAATTATTGTACATTTTTAATTTTCATTTTGTGCAACAATTCTCTGTCTAGATAAAGAATCTCACCTGGTGGACCATTACTCAAGAGAGGACACCTATGGAAATTCCACTCCCAAAGGTTTCCACTAGGAGCAGTTCATCTCGCAGAGTGACTGATGGTACATGGTCCTTATTTATTTATCTATTCATTCATTATTCCCCTCAGTACTTCCTTCACATTAGGCCAAGGCATCTATCTCAGCCGATGGTGTCTGTCTCAGTTTGGTGGCTTCTTTCAATGACAAAACCCTGTAGATATGGACTTTCTCCCCCCAACTTTTGTTCTCAGCTTGGGCTATAAACTCCAGTTAAAGAACTCTGAACCTTTCTTGAGGTGTAACGTCTTAGCTATGGCATTCCTTTATTAAGCGTCATCCTTTAGTCAAGATGGTTTTCTGCAGCTGAACTTCAGGGTGGTGGATTCTGAGGCCACATTTTTCTTGAAACTCCCATGTAAATGGTTACCTTTCAAAGTAAGGATTTTATGACCACATTCAATTAGAGCAGTTTCTTGGGCAGTTTGATAAACAACCCCCCCTAGATAAATATATTTGCTAATTTTGTTACCATTTTGGGATATGTAATGACAAATTTCTGAGTGAGGAGATAATTATTATAAAACGCCTAGGTAATTAGAAGGAGGTATTAATCCTTTTGTTGTTTTCTTTTAAGATTATTTTCTAAAATGAAGCTATTTTTTCCCGTTGATGTGGGCTGGATGGGATTGTTGAATTACTGGTGTTAAGCTGTATGGGGTTTTTTTTTGGGGGGGTTTATGTTCAATAATTTTTTTTATTGAGTTTTAAGAATAAAATATATGTAACAAATATTTTACAAAGAATATCATCTCAACTCAGTTAATACATTGTAGATATATACATTCAAAGAAATCAACAATCAATTATCACCACAATACAAACACGATAAAGTACCTCCCAACATTCCTTCCCCCCTTCCCAACCCCCACTTCCCCCCTCCACCCATTCCATTCCCAAATATTACTAATAAATAGTGCTTCACTTTCTGATTACAAATGTAATGAGTTCACTACAAAACTGTGTGGGTTTTTTTTTTAGTTTTATCTTGTAAACTCATATTCTGTATGCATTATGGATAGAAATATAAAATTCTAATAAAAATAAGAAAAGGGAGTTAAACCCTTACCTTCCTACAAAACCTCTACCTGACAGTAAAGAAATACTGAGAGGAGATAAAAGTGGACAAAGGGGTTATGAGAATGTCATCTCACTATGTATCTCTCTCTTTGTGTCACGGACAGATTCCAACAAGCAAGTTCCACGGAACCGCTCGTGGACAAGTCAGTTCTGCAGTACCCGGGGGGCAGGAGAGGAAATCCCCAAGCAATTACCCATCAGGGACACCTTGGAGGATCCCTTCTGGGCTCGGGTGTGCTGTGTCAATGCCATCATTCTCGTCTGTATCAATATCTTCTTCTATGCCTACTTTGCTTGATGTACTGTTACTCCCTGACTGGGAGCTCGAGGCGGATCTACAGTAGAGATCCCATTCTGTGATGTGTGGTTACCCTCTTGGATATTATTTCAGCGCAGGGTTCTTTCTTTCCTCTGTACCTGAAGCCCCCAAATATACATGTATTACCTTTGCAGTCACATAAACCGGAGAGAGAGATCCCTTGTGGGTCTTAAGAATTTAGGGAACTAAAAAGTGTTGAACACTCACTTCCATGTGGATGGAAACAGAATTTGGGATCATTGGCCATTACGTTCCTTTGGGAGATATTAAGGTGGGGGTCAAAGTCCAGCTTTTACTGCACCTTAATTTACTACAGGAGTGACCAGTGGCATTCAGGGAATCCCCAGATCTACAGCCCTGCTTTTTAAATTTTTTTTTTTTTTTTTTTGCTTGATGCATTTTGATTTGTTGAGTAGGCAGCCTGCTCAACCAGTCAAACTGCATCAAACAAAAAGTAACCCCCCCACAAAAAAAAGTAGGGCTCTTGGACTAGGGATTCTCCGAACCCCCTGAAGGCCCTGACAGTATTGATCTGAATTTGATTGGCTGAGTGAATTTGATTGGCTGAGCAGCATCTGCCAGTTGCCTGCTCGACCAATCAAATTCAGAGCAGTGCCCTCAGGGCCTTTAGGGGGTGGAGCAAATCCCCTGAAAGCCCTGACCGCAAGCCACTGGGATGACTAACGTGTGGTAGTTCGGTACCACATGTTAGTCACTCTCGAGGTACAGAATAATGTTATTTGCGATCAGCCTTGATAACAGTGTTATTTTACTTTCTCGGCAGTATCTGGTTGCAACTGAAAGGGACCAGGAGCTGTCACTCTTCCCAACCCCCAGTTGACAGCCCCTTCATCCTGACCCCTTCCCTAAATAATAAGTCCTTCACTCCTGAATGACAATCCCTCTACCTGAAAGAAACCTTCAATGACAACCCCCTGCCCCAAAGAGTCATCCTTTAATACAACTGCTAGGGGTCACTGCCTCTGGCAAGGGGCAGGAGTGATTGAGGATTGTTTGTGCCCAAATCAAGTAGAGCATCAGAGAGTTGGCAGATAAGCCTGGGGGGTCATATGGGAGGCTGGGGGTTGCCTTGGCCCTTTTCAACCGAGGACTCCTTGGAGCAGGAGTGTTGTTGTTTTGGGGGTGTCATGGTGACATGGTTCTTAATAGGGGGTAGGGGGTGGGTGGGGGGAGGCAGCTCCCGATTGCAAGCACCAGCCCATCTCAGATGACCCAGGAGCTGTGAACCTCAGCTTTGCATCCTGATGCTCCCAGGATGGAAAAATTACCACCAGCTTTTTGCTGGCAGTATTTTTCCGGGCAGAATACAGCTTGCAATGTTTACCACAAGCTGTACTATGCAACTTGCAGAGTAATGAACTGTTTTGCATACATCTACATGCTTTGCATCTCATTACAGTGTAACCCATGGTACCTCATATTAACATGCATTATTGTAAGTAACGTGTGCTAGGGCTGCAACACACTGCCCACGTTTAGGTTGATGACATGATGTACATGATTTCTAGTTTATAAAGAGGAAATACATTTTCACTTGGCTACAACTGCAAATAAAAAGAGCATGGCAAAACGGGGTGAAGTCGTGTGAGATTCTGTGCGCATTAAAACAATCAAATTGCAAGAAATTAGTCTAACTGAAAATATGGAAACACACAGATGTCTGAGAGGACTGTTGGGCCTGGACGGATTTCCAAAACACGGCAATTTGTCGAGCTCGGGGCCACGTCTGGAAGGCCCCTGAGCATGCGTGGATGCGACACAATGACGTCACACACATGCGCGCATGATGCGTGCGACATCATTGCATTTGCAATTTCTCAGAGCATGCGTGGATGCGACACAATGACGTCACACACATGCGCCCATGATGCGTGCGACATCATTGCATTTGCAATTTCTCAGAGCATGCGTGGATGCGACACAATGACGTCACACACATGCGCGCGTGATGCATGCGACATCATTGCATTTGCAATTTCTCAGAGCATGCGTGGATGCGACACAATGACGTCACACACATGCGCGCGTGATGCATGCGACATCATTGCATTTGCAATTTCTCAGAGCATGCGTGGATGCGACACAATGACGTCACACACATGCACGCATGATGCGTGCGACATCATTGCATTTGCAATTTCTCAGAGCATGCGTGGATGCGACACAATGACGTCACACACATGCGCGCATGATGCGTGCGACATCATTGCTTTTGCAATTTCTCAGAGCATGCGTGGATGCGACACAATGACGTCACACACATGCGCGCATGATGCGTGCGATATCATTGCATTTGCAATTTCTCAGAGGCCCTTCAGATGCAGCTGTGCATTCAGGGAGGAAGAGACAAGGTTTCTGTGTGGGCGTGACTGAGGGCAGAACGAGGCGGGGCCACGGTCCTCTTTATGTAATGAAGAATTTCCTCTGTAAATGACCTGGAACAGGAAGACAGCATATCCTGCCTGAAGAGAAACAACTACCCCTTGTCTTGTTCTGTGCCCTCAACCCTCGGGGGGTGCTAGAGTGACCGCTCAGCCTCAGTTCCAGCGGCCGTGAAAAGATTTTCCCCCGACATAGATGAGGTTTTAGCATTTTTAAAGCCTACATGGGTCAGGAATTTCACTCTTTTGGGACACTTTGGGCCTGATTCTATAAGCGACACCTAATGGCGTCTAACTTGTAGGTACTGGTCAGCTCAGTTGTCATGCAACCACCCAGTGCTGTTTATAGATTTTCCTCTTTGCGGATGATACAAAAATCTGCAATAGAGTAAACACCTCTGATGGTGTAAATAACATGAGGAAGCTTGAGAAATGGGCCGAAATTTGGCAGCTAAGAGTTAACGCTAAGAAATGCAAGGTAGATGGCATATATAGACAGACTGAATAGGCCATATGGTCTTTATCTGCCTTCATCAGAGCCTTATACAGAGGAATCAATACCTCCTTTTTCCTTCTGGCTATTCCTCTCCCTATGCACCCTAGAATCCTTCTAACTTTCTCTGTTGCCTTTTCAACCTCTTTGGCCACCTTTAGAGCATCACCGACTGTCACCCCCAAGTCCCACTCCTCTTTCATACACAAAAGTTCTTCACCCTCTAAACTGTACCATGCCCTCGGGTTTTTGCAGCCCAAATGCACCACCTTGCATTTCTTAGCATTAAATCTTAGTTGCCAAATGTTGGACCATTCCTCAAGCTTCACTAGGTCCTTCAACATATCCAAGCCATCAGGATTACTCTATTGCAAATTTTTGGTATCATTTGCAAAAAGGCTAATCTTACCAGACAACCCTTCAGCAATAATGCATACAAAATTGTTAAAAAGAGCAGATCCAAAAAAACAAACCTTGAGGCACACCCCCGGTAACATCCCTTTCCTCTGAGCAATCTTCATTGACCACTACCCTCTGCCAACCAGAAGATCACACCGGAAGAGAATAATGTGGTAAAAATTCTCATAAAGTGAACCCCATTAGAAGAAGAAGCAGGATGAAGTAATGGCTTTTCACGTGGAAAAAATGTTGTTTTTCCAATTCATTTTGCACTTTGCATATTTGCATATATTCATTTTGTACATTTGCATATTTGGTTTAAACTAAAAACGAAACTAAAACTTAATTTTGTAGACCGGGTCTTCAACCAAAAGGAGCTCAACTTGGTTTACAATAATGTAAGCATAATACATAAACCTAGAAAACAGATGTAAACTAGAATGGCTTAGGGCAGGGGTGTCAAAATCCCTCCTCGAGGGCCGCAATCCAGTCGGGTTTTCAGGATTTCCCCAATGAATATGCATGAGATCTATATGCATGCACTGCTTTCCTTGTATGCTAATAGATCTCATGCATATTCATTGGGGAAATTCTGAAAGCCCGACTGGATTGCGGCCCTCGAGGAGGAACTTTGACACCCCTGGCTTAGGGTCTCTTCTCTTAAACTGCACTGCTCCCAATGTTCATAGAGTCCCTATCCATTCAGCGCTGCAAAACTTCTAGCGCAGTTTAAGAGAAGAGGGGTTTAGTTTCCAAAGTGATTATTAGAGCCAAGTCGTTTGTTCACATGTTAATTTGTGGGTTAATGCATGTAAAATCAGCGTGTTAGAACTTTTTGAAGGCGTGTTAACAAAAAGAATGTGCGTTAATGAATACTTGCTTTCCAATCCTGGCCATGAGCACCGAAATCTTAAATCAAGCCCTGCTGCACCCACAGAAAATTTAATTAGTCGAAAGTGGTCATAGTTTACCTCAGTCTCTGGATATGCGACACTTACTCTGCCTTGCATATGTGTTACATTTTTTTATTTATCTAGGTGGGTGTTTTTTTTGTTTTGTTTTTTTAAGCTAGATACAAATTTGTTATACGGCTTGACAAATTGCAGCTATACTCGCTCGAGGAGCGCAGAGAGAGGGGAGACATGATCGAGACGTTCAAGTATCTTACGGGCCGCATCGAGGCGGAGGAAGATATCTTCTTTTTCAAGGGTCCCACGACAACAAGAGGGCATCCGTTGAAAATCAGGGGCGGGAAACTACGAGGTGATACCAGGAAATTCTTTTTCACTGAAAGGGTGGTTGATCGCTGGAATAGTCTTCCACTACAGGTGATTGAGGCCAGCAGCGTGCCCGATTTTAAGGCCAAATGGGATAGACACGTGGGATCTATTCACAGAGAAAGGTAGGGGAGGGTCATTAGGTTGGGCAGACTGGATGGGCCGTGGCCCTTATCTGCCGTCTATTTCTATGTTTCTATGTTTACAGATGTGAATAAATACAATTTTCGCGTTATCTCTTTTTCTCATAAAGATGGATTAAAGCGGCAGCAGACTCCAACGCACAAAAAACATCACCAGAAATAAATTCCTGGCATGTTGCCATTCGCCGGGCAGGGGCATTTCCTTTATCTGGCTTTCCAAAGCTCTGGGGATCCCCTGGGAGATGTCTAGAATCATGCTTCCACCACACCCTTGTTGTTTCCTGGCTCTGGACATGTTTTTTTGAGTGCTTCTTTGAAATTATTACCAGAGGAATCCCCGATGTATGTTTTTCTCTACTGCCGAGGCCTTCCTAATACATTGATGCAATGAGTATGAATACCTGGTGTTGATGACAGAAACTGAAGTGGTTCTCCTAAATTCTTCTCTACCAAGTGCTGGTGGCAAAATTACTGAAAGCAAATTAGTGGTACAACTTGCACCGTACAAATAATTGTTTGTACCAACCCTGTTGTTGCACAAGAAATTGTCTGGGAGAGTTCTTTTATCCCAGAGAAATTAAAGTAATTGCCAGAAGGAAGCGAGGATTAGCAAGTTGATATATTTAAGTCTTTGAGACAGAAGCAACATATATTTTCTCCCCGACTTACTGGCTTGCTAAATTAAGAAAAGAGACCATGAAATATTCGCTGCCACTTAGTTTGCCTTTTGATGTACTTCAGGTGAAACACAGTCTGGTGTCACCTGTACATCTTATCTTACCAAGTTTTTTCTGTTCCACCTTTACCTAAAGAGTTCAAGGATGGATAACAGCGGTGGTGTAGCAAGAGAAGGAGACGCCGAGGGTGGTAGCGCCCTCCTCTTCACTCCCTCGCTCCTTCCCTGTCCCTTAGGGCCACAACCAGGCCCATCCCTCTTTCAATCTTCGTCAGCACGAGCAGTTTCTCCAGCCTGCTGCTTGCACTGTCTTCCCCTCTGACGTCACTTCCTGGCCCCGTGACCCGAAAGCGATTTCAAAAGGGAGCCAGGCCGGCGTGAGCAGTGGGCTGGAGAAGTTGCTTGTGCTGGTGAAGATTTTAAGAGGTACCGGGAGGAGGGGGAGGGGAAGAGGGCGCGAGCCTGGCGAGTAGGAGTGGAGAGGTGCCGGCGCCCCTAACATGACGGCACCCGGGGCGGTTGCCCCCCTGCCATCCCTTACACCACCACTGGATGGCAGAAATATAAACCAGCCCAAATTGTCCAGGAATTGGAGATTTAAAACAAAATTTACATAGCCTAATTAATCCCAATTTAAATCAATCATGATGGAAACAGAAAAGATTTTAGTGTTGAAACAATTTTATTCAAGTTATATCAAAAGCAGAATACAAGTACAACAAGTACATCACCAAACAATCTCCAAACCCCTCCCCCCACCCCCCGCCCCCCAACAACTTCTGAACTGTGGGAATAGCCCAACAAACCCAAGATAAACTGGGAATCTGTGTTCTGATAATTCCCAAGTGCTACCAGAAGAACATGGCCAAGAACCAGCCCCCCCCCAACCAACCATACTACTCTACAAGCCCATCCTCAAAAGCTGCCACCCCCAACCCTCCCCCCCAATGAACATAACATCAAAAACAGATTCCATCCTATAGGGCCACAAAGTATATCCAGGAAACAAACTTCACAAAAAAAAAAAAAACCCCAGCACCCGAAGCCTCCTCCTCCCTGGGGGTCATTCACTCGCAACCAGCCCCCCCAACTTCCCCAAGCCCCCCCAACCTGTCTTCCCCCCCCCCTCCCTCACCACCTCCCTCCAAAGCCATTCAGGAGAAGACTACGGCCCCTGGGGTGCAACTGCCGCAGGTACGGGTCCCAAATTTCCAAGAATCTCTGTTCCCCTTTCCGAGAACCCTTCGCATCTCTGGCTTCCCAACAGGCCAATTGATGCACATCCAAAACCCCGGTGGTGCATCAGAGGTCCAACATTTCATAATGCCTTTTCTAGACACCAAACTATCCCAAAGGAAGTTGGTTCCAAAAACAAACAATCTTTTCTTGTAATCTTAAGAGAATTGACCCAGAAATTATTCCACCTATCTGCACAGCTTTTCCTCAGGAATTTATTTCTTTTTCTTCAGAGCAGGAGTTACAGGTATGGAATAGATCGAATTACTCCTTTAGTTGAAATTAAACAGTCTAAGTAGAACCATAAAAGATGGTACAATGAAGAATTAAGAACCTATAAAAGACAATTAAGGCATATAGAAGGCCTTTGGCGTAAACACAAAACAGAAAACGTATTAAAGAGACTCAGACAAGAAAGGTATTTTTATAATAAAGAACTGAAATTAGCAGAAAAGACTTATCTCAACAAATTCAAAATAGTAACAATAGCGGTAATCAGTTATTTTCAATTTTTTATTCGGTGACTTGTAATGAGAATTCATACGTTCAAACGCAGATTCTTTCACCAGATGCTGTAGGAGAATTCTTTGAAGAAAAGGTTATTGTTTTGCGACAATTGTTGTCAATCGCCCAGCCAGGAAAAAAGATTTTAGAAGAAGAAGAAACAAACAACATCTTTAAAGCTAGATTAGCATCCTTTCAAAATTGCTCATTAATTCATTAATCTAAATTGGTAATTAAGATTAAAAATGATCCTATGCCAATAAAATGGATTCAGATGGATCGGCATTGTTTGTTGCCATTTGTATTAATTATGAGCAAGCAAAGTTTGGATAAAGGAATGTTTCCTGAGAGATGAAGACACTCATATAACATCTATACTTAAATCTAGAAACTTGGATCCAATACTTCTGCAAAGATATCGCCCTATATCAAATTTATGCTTTCTTAGTAAAGTAATAGAACAATTTGTGTTGGAACAACGTGTAGAATATATGGAGAAAACTTACCTACTTCATTCAAAACAGGATTCCACACAGGTCATAGTACAGAAACTTTGGTGTGTTGTTTCCTTAGTGAAACAATGGCTATTTGGCATCAGCTGCTCTATTTGACTTAGCAGCTGCATTCGATTTAGTAGATCATGAAGAGGTTTGGCCATTAGGAAAATGGAGGTCTTGATGCCCCTGGACAAGACTCTGATGAGACCTCATTTAGAATATTGTGTGCAATTCTGGAGGCCGCACCTTCAAAAAGATATAAAACGGATGGAGGAAGCTAAGGCATATGGGGACAGACTTAAAGATCTCAATCTGTATACTTTGGAGGAAAGGCGGGAGAGGGGAGATATGATATCTACGTGGCATAAATGCGCATGAGTCGAGTCTCATTTGAAAGGAAGCTCTGGAATGAGAAAGCATAGGATGAAGTTAAGAGGTGATAAGCTCAGGAATAATGTAAGGAAATACTTTTTTTTACAGAAAGGGTGGTAGATGTGTAGAACAGTCTCCCGGAAGAGGTGGTGGAGACAGAGACTGTGTCTAAATTCAAGAAAGCCTGGGATAGGCACATAGGATCTCTTAGAGAGAGGAAGAGATAATGGTTACTGCAGCTGAGCAGACTGGATGGACCATTTGGCCTTTATCTGCCATCATGTTTCTATAAATTATTCGTAGACATATTGAGGACTATTGGATTATCCTCTATAGTTCTGGATTGGTTTAGATCTTCTCAGATGAAGGGAAAGCAACTGTGTCAAAAAAGTTTCAATTATCATGTGGAGTGCCACAGGATTCTGCACTTTTGCTGATGCTGTTTAATATTTATACAATGCAATACAATACGGTGTCTTATATACCGCAATTTTCTACAAGTAATCAATGCAATTTACAATAAGATTTAGATAAATTTTGAAAGTTACATTGTTAGAATGAGAGGTGGTTATTACGAGGAAGGGGTGGAGGAGAAGAGATATGCCTTGCTTCTTCCTGAAGTCAAGAAGGGTTGTCTTAGGTGCGTTAGTAATTTGTTCCAAATGAGGGAGCCTTAGTATTCAAAGGTAGCCTCAAGCATCTTCTTCCGCCATACTTGCCGAGGTGATGGGAAGGGTAGTTTGAAGCGTTGCGATTCACATGAATTGAAGAAGGAGTTTGGGACTTTAATATCGGAAGTTCTCTCCATAGATCGCTTTGTGGACCACGCAGGCTACCTTGAACTGGCAGTTATTCTTATAGTGCACTCGCCCTCTCGTATTTTTTAAGTTCCAAAACTTTATTAAAATTTTGTATATTAAACATACATTTAAGCAGGTGAGAAAATAAATTCTAACAAGTCTGTTCACAAACAATATCGTCACAATGCAAAGGATATTCTTAAAATTTCTAAGAAAAGCTATCCCCAAACCCACCCACCTCACCCCATTGGGGTGGCCCTCTCCTAGTGATTCCTTTTGAGAATTAGTCTTGCAGTCGCGTTTTGTGGTAATTGGGGTCTCATGCGTTCTTTTTCTGTAATACCACAGTATAAGGAGTATATTGCACTGTTGATTACCATAATTCAGGAATCTGGATTTCGAGTATACCGTATTGCTATGCTGACGATATACTTATTGTTGCTAAAATTGATCCAGTTCAGCTTGATCTGACATCAATTAAAGATGGCCTTATAGCAATAGCCCAAAGTCTTATAGATCATAAATTAGTTCTCAATATTGAAAAAAAGGTTCCATCACTGCAGACATTTAAGTATCTGGGTGTACTTGTGGATTATCAATTAAGTTGTGAAGGTCAAATTTCAGCTTTAGTGAAGGTGGGTTTTTATTCCTTGAGAGCATTACGGGCAATTAGAGGATATTTTAAAGAACAAACTTTGAATACTCTCATTCATGCATTAGTAATTTCTAAATCAGATTACTGTAATATCACAAATGTGGGTCTTACAAGATTACACACCATTCAAAATACTGCCATTAAATTATTGGGTTACAATAAGATATTTGACAGAGTTAACCCTACTTTGTTTCCAATTTCATTGGTTGCCAGTTTTCTACAGAATTCAATTTAAAATTAATTCGTACACATAGCCCTGTTTTACAAAAGCGTGCTAGTGTTTTTAGCGCTGGCCACGGCGGTAACAGCTCCGATGCTCAAAGGAATTATATGAGTGTTGGAGCTGTTACCTCTGTAGCGTGCTTTTGTAAAGGGGGGGAAGGGATAGGGCGTTATTCTTTCAGTAACCTGATTATCTTCATACTTTGACAATTCATTATACACTGGCTAGAACGCTGAGATCACTCCAGGATAATAGATTACTTCTTCCTCCAGCAAGCAGGGCAAGATGGGAACCAACTAGAAATAAAGCTTTTTATTTTATTGCCCCATAATTGTGGCATCATCTACCATGGGATTTGAGGCTGGTAGTAAATAGGAAAGCATTTAAAACTATGCTGAAAACCTTTTATTTTCGTGAAGCGTTTGGGGAGGATTCGGTTATGTCTGCAATAATCCATATATAATAGAGAAATGGGTTCGTTAGTCAAAATCTTGTAGTACACAGCAGATGCAAGAGATTTGGAATTTGCAAGTAAGGGTGAATGTTGTAAATCTTGTTATGAACTGTTTAGATCTGTCCTAGTTTAAAGTAGAGCACCTTTCGATATAAAGTATATTTGTAAACCACTTGGACGTGTCATAAGAACAAGAGGTAAAACAAGTTTTAATAAAACATAAACCATAAAAAATAACCAGTTGATACCAATTTGACAAAGAAAATTGTCTAATAGGAAATTTCAATTGAAAAGAATTTCTCATTTGATATTTAGAAAGACGGTTATACAATAAGAACACTAGTTTTGTCAGATAATCAGGAACATTTCCCGTTAAGGTCTTCTAAACTGTAACTCCTAACTTGAATTTTAGTCCAGCTTCCAAAGGTAACCAATGAAGTCTACTTTAATAAGGTTGTAGATGTTCAAATGTTCATAAAGCAAATATTAATCTTACTGCTTAATTTGAGCCAACTCTAGTCGATTAATAAGAGATTTAGAGCAGATGGCCAATGCTAGGTTGCAGTAATCGAATGTAGACTTAATCAAGGACTCCACTGAAATCCGAAATGATTTGATCTCAAAATATTCCCTTATAGTTCTGTTTTCTCATCATCAGTAGCCCACTTGATCATTGGATGTATTAGCTGTTGGGTGCTGCTTAGATGGGAAGACATGTTATGGGGTAGGGAATGGTGATAAGAGTTGGGAGGGGCTGAAAATTTGAAGGAAATGTGGGAGAGAGTACTATAATGTTTGAACAGTTGTTGAGACGGGAAGAAAAATGTTGAGAAGGTTAAGATAGAAGTTGGTATTTCTTCTTTTCTCAACTGCAGCCAGGTGAAGAACTTTCATTGCTGGTCATGTTGGCTGGTGAAGTGGGTAACGCTTTTCATGCCAGCAGAGCAGGGGTACAAGGGTAACCAATATCACACTGGAAACTACGGAACTTGGATGTTTTGGTGATCCAAACATCCAAGTGTCAGTTTATGCCATTTTCGGGACATCTGCATTTTTTTGAAAATGAGCCTCCTAGGGCCATATTCTATACAGGCAGTCCCCGGGTTAAGAACGAGTTACGTTTTTAAAGCTGAAGTCGGATTTGTATGTAACTCAGAACTTGTAGATTTTAAGATTCTGCTCCCAGCTGACAAAAGGGCCACAGTGTTCCCTCTAAGGCAGGGGTGTCCAACCTTTTGGCTTCCCTGGGCCGCATTGGCTGAAAAAAAAATGTTTCTGGGGCCTCACAAATGCGCAAACGCTGCAGAAAGACGGAGGAGGGAGCCGGCATGACAGTACGCACCCAGGGGCAGCAGAGGAAAACACTGCATTACCCTCGACTGGGGCCACACAAAATCCTTCACGGGGGCCGCAGGTTGGATACCCCTACTCTAAGGCAAGGCATGCACAACCACACACTGTTCTTAATGTGGCCCTGCATCATTCCTGAATCTGCTGCAGGAGAAGTCTATACTGCTCAGTGAAATCAAATGAAGCCGTGACCATGTTCTTAAGTACAAGTCGGGCATCTGTAACTCAGGTCTGCCTGTACTTGACTCACATAAGAACATATGAGTTGCCATACTAGGACAGACCAAAGGTCCCTCAAGCCCAGTGTCCTGCTTCCAACACTGGTCAACCCTGGTCACAAGATCCCAAGGTGTAGCAACATTCTAGAGCTGATATTGTGATGTCATAATGCCACATTCCACCAATGCCTAAGAGCCAGCCTCATCAATGATGTCACAATGGCTTGATTATTCCTATACAAGCAGTCCCCAAGTTAAGAACGAGTTATGTTTTCAAGGCTGTTCTTAAGTCAGATTTGTTCGTAACTCAGAACTGGTAGATAGATTTTAAGATTCTTGCTGCTTACCCAGGCTGCTCCCAGCTGACTAAAGAGTCAACCGTCCCTACCAGTATTCCCTCGAAGGTACAGCATGTTTTTAATATGGCCATGCATCATTCCTGAATCTGCTGCAGGAGAAGTGTAGGAGTCTAGGCCACTGGAAATACTGCTCAGTGAAATCAAATGAAGCCGTGACCATGTTCTTAAGTACGAGTCGTACTTAAGTCAGACGTCTGTAACTCGGGGACTGCCTGTATATGATGCCTAAAAAATCCGTACCAACAAAGACAGCACTTAGCGTGATTCTATAAAACTCTTCAGAAGTTGCATGCAGTTTATACTGCAGGATCATGCTTAGCATCCGTACATGTGACTAACTTCTAGACACTTCCATGAAATCCAGGCCTAAATCCCTGTGCCTATGTTGTGCATGGACCGAGCACATTCTATAACATTGTGCCTGACTTTTAGGAATGCCCATGATGTGCCAATGCTCCTCCCCTGGCCACGCCCCCTTATGAGATTCACGCACTAGAATTTGCATGCACCACTTTATAGGACATGCTTACATAGTTGTGTGCATAGCTTCTAATTTGTGCCAATTATTATTGTGCATCAATTATTAAGTTTTACTGGCCAATTATTGGTACGGCTTGCTTCATTAAACAATTGTTACATGTACAAATCGGTAATGTGCCCAGACTGCTCGCACAACTTTGGTTGCACTATACAGAATCTGGCCCATACTGCACCCATGCATATAATGTGCACACAGATATTATGTAGGCACATTGCATGTCTATATAAAAATAAACCGGTATAACGCACCCAAGCATACGAGAGGGTGCCGAAAAGTTCTCAGTCCAACCTAGAAGAGAATGATGTGGATATGGATCAATGATCTGAAACAAGGTCAAAACTTAGAATTTCATTTCTGCAAATTGACACTTGACAAAATAAGATAACGCTCTTTTCAGCTCTTAGGAAGTTGGATGGTTGGGCTAAGAACTTTTATTACATACTAGGGGATGCTGAAAAGTTATTCAATTATAGGGCAATCAAGCCATTGTGACATCACTGATGAGGTTGGCTCTTATTGGTGAAATGGGGCATTATGATGTCATAATACCAGCTCTGGTTACCAGAGATTGAAGCTCTTTATACTACCCGACCAAGAAGAGAATGACGTGGATATGGTTCAATCAATGATCTGGTGGTCATCAACTTGGCAGCTATGCTTTAATGCTAAAAAGTGTAAAGTAATGCACCTGGGTAAGAGAAATCCATGCAGAACTTACACACTAAATGGTGAGACCTTGGCTAGGACCACGGCGGAACGTGATTTAGGGGTGATCATTAGTGATGACATGAAGGCTGCCAATCAAGTGGAAAAGGCTTCCTCCAAGGCAAGGCAAATGATGGGTTGTATCCGTAGGGGTTTGTCAGCAGGAGACCTGAAGTGATAATGCCACTGTACAGATCCATGGTGAGACCTCATTTGGAGCATTGTGTTCAATTCTGGAGACCACACTACCAGAAAGATATGCGGCGAATTGAGTCGGTTCAGCGAATGGCCACCAGGATGGTCTCGGGGCTCAGGGATCTCACGTATGAAGAAAGGCTAAATACATTGCAGCTGTACTCACTAGAGGAACGAAGAGAGAGGGGGGATATGATTGAGACGTTCAAATATGTTACGGGCCGTATCGAGGTGGAAGATGATATCTTCTGTCCTATAGGTCCTTCGACCACCAGAGGGCATCCGCTGAAAATCAGGGGAGGGAAATTTCGTGGTGATTCCAGGAAATACTTCTTCACAGAAAGGGTGGTCGATCATTGGAACAGTCTACCTCTGCAGGTGATTGAGGCCAGCAGCGTGTCAGATTTTAAGAGAAAATGGGACATTCACGTGGGATCTCTAAGGGAGTAAAGTCAGGGGGGTGGGTCATTAGAGTGGGGAGACTTGATGGGCTATAGCCCTTTTCTGCCGTCATATTCTATGTTTCTATGTAAACAATGTCAAAACGGAGAATTTCGTTTCTGCAAATTGGCAGCTCCAGTGGCAAAATAACGCTCGGAACTGAGGAAGTGGGTTGGTTGGGCTGAGAACTTTTCAGCACCCCCCCCCCCTCCTCGTATAATGTCCACTTATAGTAGTTTAGCCCCAACCCCCTGTTTTTACAAAGCCGCGTAAGGCTTTTTTATCGCCGGCTGCAGTGGTATTAGCTCCGACACTCATAGAATTCGTTTGAGGATCAGAGCTAATACCGCCACGGTCAGCGATATAAAAGCCTAACGCAGACTTGTGAGAGGAGCCCTTTGTTTTCAAAGACACTAATTAAAACGATAAAGAAAACGATAAAGAAAAAGCCTTATAAATAAAGGTGCTAATTTTGTAATTAGTATGTCTTAGTATAAATACACTGGTACAGCACGCCCACCTTGTATAGCAAGCAGGGAATATGCACAGTTTGTAAAAACGCGAATAAAGCACACTATTATGCATGAAAACGCAATAACATAGTAGATGACGGCAGATAAAGACCCGAATGGTCCATCCAGTCAGCCCAACCTGATTCAATTTAAATTTTTTCTTCTTAGCTATTTCTGGGCAAGAATCCAAAGCTCTACCCAGTACTGTGCTTGGGTTCCAACTGCCGAAATCTCCGTTAAAACCTACTCCAGCCCATCTACACCCTCCCAGCCATTGATGCCCTCCCCAGCTCATCCTCCGCCAAATGGCCATATACAGACACAGACCGTGCAAGTCTGCCCAGTACTGGCCTTAGTTCAATATTTAATATTATTTTCTGTGTTCATCCATCACCGTTTTACTCTCCGCCACCTCTCTCGGGAGCACATTCCAGGCATCCACCACCCTCTCCATAAAGTAGAATTTCCTAACATTTCCCCTGAATCTACCACCCCTCAACCTCAAATTATGTCCTCTGGTTTTACCATTTTCCATTCTCTGGAAAAGATTTTGTTCTACGTTAATACCTTTCAAGTATTTGAACGTCTGAATCATTTAAATTTTTTCTTCTTAGCTATTTTTGAATCATTTAAATTTTTTCTTCTTAGCTATTTCTGGGCAAGAAGCCAAAGTTCTACCCGGTACTATGCTTGGGTTCCAACTGCCGAAATCTATAAGTGAGAGAGAGAAGGATCTCAGTTATAGCAAGTCTCAGAGAGATGAAATCATTTTGGTGTGGGTCTAAGGGATGGACAGGAAGAAAGATAAAACAGAGCAAGGCCTTTTTTCAATCCTCTCAAAGTTTATTTCTTGGACAAAAAATCTGGATCTTCCCAGCCGTCACAAAGGTGACTCAGAAACGTAGAAAGTTATTTTTGGCAGTGCAGGAAGAGACAATAAAAATAGGGAGCTACTTTTTAATTAAGTTATCCCTGTAAATGCCATATTTAATATGTTGGAACTAAATATGTGTTTTTCACGCCGGAGCAGCTCCGTAATTTTTTGGATACATAAAAAATTAAATGACTATAATAGGGTTGTATAAAAAATTTAAGCCGAAATGACCCGTTAAGCTTTTTCCTAATTGGTTAATTATACTTGAATTGTTTTCCTCCTTGTCTCATCAATTTCTTTGTTTCTCCATTGGAATCTTTAGGGGTCTAAGGAAGAGCACCAATTGTTATCGCTAAAACTATTATGAAATTTTGTATTTTGTCTATTTTGTCTATATTTATGTCTAAATCAGGGGTGTCCAACCTGCGGCCCCCTGACGTATTTTGTGCGGCCCCGGTCGAGGGCGATGCGGTGTTTTGCTCTGCTGCCCCCTGGTGTTTACCGTCTTGCCGGCTCCCTCCTCTGTCTTGCTGCAGCGTTTGCGCGGCCCCAGAAACATTTTTTCCGGCCAATGTGGCCCAGGGAAGCCAAAATGTCGGACACCCCTGGAATGGTTTCTTCTGCTGGATTATACTTATACTTATACCTATGCTCTGAATTGCTGTAACAAGTGGATTCTTGTGTAATTATTTTGAAATGCAAAAAAAAAAAAGATAAAACAGAGCATTTTGTAGTCAAAGCTACATTAGCAGCTCTGAGACCTTGATCAGTTCTGGAGGTGGGACTTGCGAGGTGAGATAACTACTTTCTGGTGATCTCTAAGGAGACAACATGGATTTTTAATTAACCAGTACAAAAGACAAGGCGTACTTAAAAAAAATATTTAACCACTAACCTGACTAGGTGCTTCATCTTATCTTGTGCAACTCTCTCAATAATTTTGTAAACTGCTTTAGTGTTCTTTATTAGAACCCTTCTGTTTTATAAAAACACTAGTCTTATAGCCCGTTACATTAACGGGTGCTAGAATATATGTGTGTGTGTCTGTCTTTATTTTTTTTTCTCTCTCCTTAGCCGCTTTCTGTATTTCTGTCTGTCTTTTTTTTTTTTTTGTTCCTTGGCTGTCCACTACCACCCCTTTCCTGCTCCCCCTGTCCATTCTCCCTTCCTTTTACCTCCCCTGTGTCCTCCACCACCCCATCACTGCTCACCTTATCCAGCAGAAGCCCTTCTTCCTTTGTTTTACCTCCCCCTTCCTGCTCCCCCTGTCCAGCAGTAGGCCTGTCTTCATTTTTCTGACCCCCCTCCCTGTTCATCAGCACCTCTTCCCCTGTCCATCAACCCCTTTTCTGCCCCTCCATTTCCGTGTGTTGCAGCATTTCCCTCCCACCCCACTTCCCTGTGCAGTATTTTCCTCCCCCCGTACCTTCCTCCTGAACTCCATGTTAAAATGCTTTCCGGGTTTGGCTGCCGCGGCCTGCAGCCACCGCGGCCGACATCCGACTTGGGCCGCTGCAGCCGACATCCGCCTCAGGGGGAGGTAGGAAGAGAGAGAGCGGAGAGAGTACGGTGCGCAAGGGAACGACGGCGGCGGGGATGGCCAACTTACAGGAAGGGAGGGAACGCAGGCGGGGATCGTGAGAGTAGCCACCGCTGCGTCTTTCAACAGGGAGCAGGCCAGACTGTAAGCTGCGCATGCGCACCTCCTATGGGTCTCTACAGCTCACGGAAAACCAGCGCACGCATAGGAAGTGCGCATGCGCGGCCTAGCGTTTTATTATATTAGCTAAGAATAGCCTTACTGGGTCAGACCAATCAAGCCCATTAGTCCGTTCTCAAAGTGGCAAATCTAGGTCATTAGTACCTGGCCAAGGAGTAGCAACATTCCCAGTTTCTCCTGTTTGTTTCCTTGAATAATATATATATATACATACATACTGTGACAGGGAAGCTCCTGTCACGGCTTCAAAACCTGATTTAAACCCTGCCACTAAAACAAATGTGCCTATTCCTAAGCTAAGGCAATTGCCTAGTAACTCTGTTCCCGGTGCTAAGATCAGACAGGCAGGACAGAACAGAGAAGGGATGGCAGAGAAGACCAGAATACCTGTTCCAAGTCACTATAATCCCTTTTATAAATCATCTGTTAATTCTCTAGCTAAACCTCTGGTCAGGTAATCTGACACAGTAAGGGTTAAGGAAAGGGGTGGAGCTGACAGGCAGAAGTGGCTGGAGCAGGAGTGAAAGTTGCACAGCAGAATAAATCAAGGCCAGCTGAGAATACCCACAAGCAATCAGGAACCTGGAGGGAAGGACGTTCCTCACAGAGCAGGCAACTGAAGGCTAGGGGCTCTATCTTATTGCCTTCTGCTAAGAAACCCCCTGTTCCACAGCACTGCCATGCTGATAGAACTCTACTTCCCAAGCAGAGGCTAATTGGAAGGGAATAGCTCCATGAGCAGGGCTAGCTCAAGGCTGCTCCAGAGGATAGCTTGCACCCAGCTTCAGAGAGTGAGGAATCTCTGTTGGGAGTAGAGGGAGGTATCTCTGAGGGGAATGAAATGGACTGCAGCCCAGAAGCCGCTTAGACTATTTGTCTGAATGCAGCATGAGTCAGTACGGTACTGTGTGGGGGAAGGGAATGAAAGTTTGTTCTATAACAATAGTCTAAAGTACTTAAAGAAACATTTCTGTCCTTATGAAGGACTGTATAATGAACGAGAGTTTGATGTGTGAATGTGAGGATTGGTTAGTAGCAGAAATTAAACCAGAATCCCTGTATGCAAGCAAAGCATAGTGAGTGGGGGATGGGTAATGCTAACTAACTTTAAAAGGAGAAATAAAGCCCGGAGTGGATTCAGTGAGCTGACATTGCACATCCCTGATCGTGGGAACTTTTGGGAGGGGAATCTTAGACCATTAAAACAAGGGTGGATTGGTTCCCAGCCCCCTGCCCAGAAATAAGAAAGGTAGTGGGGGTATTATACTTCAGGTAGTCAGATGGGGAGAACTTCCTGAAGACACAGGGGGCTCAATCTAATAATTGTGCCAAGCCTAAAAAAGAGTGGAGCGAAAGCCCAGGGCCAGCTGGTCCACAAGGGCTCTTGTGTATATAAGTTCTTGAAACCAGAATGCTGCCCAGAATTGTGAGAAAGAAACCCGGATTAAAAGGGACTTTTTTGGGTTGTTTTTTTTTTTTCTTTTTTCTGATTGATACAAAAAGTGGCTGTAAGGAGAACTTTTGTTTGTGATACATCTCCTCCAAGCACCATCGTCCGGTGTGGCTTTATGAGAACCAGTGCAAACTGAACTGGATCATAAAACTTGGCCCTGGAAATTATTGGTGGAAAGCTTTTTTTTTTTTTTTTTTTTCCCTCTGCTGTGCTTATTCCAGAGTGGTCCTCGAAAGAGCACTAATACTTGTGCCTGGGGCCAGAGCTGGGTTGCCAGTGCTAGGCTTACCCCTGGCCCTGGAAATTCACCAAAAGTCCTTGGACAGCAAAGAAAAGCAAAACTAAACCCGATGACATTAAGATAACCAACTAAACCAAAGAATATATGAGCCACTCAAATAATATTAAAGCAATCAAATACAAAGAAACATTTACAGAAGGAAGGAAAAAGCCTCTGGGATCTTAGCTAGGCACTTATTGAAAACCAGACTCCTGCTGCATTCAGACATATGGGCTGAAGTCCATTTCATTCCCCTCAGAGATACCTCCCTCTACTCCCATTTCAATCTTGGGCAATAAAAAGCTTCTCCTCTGGCTTTCTATCATACTGAAAACACTCATGAAAATATTTTGAAATAAGCAAATCTCTTCACTTATTCAATCATCCCAAAACTGTGACTCGTATAGAAATGTTGCTTGAGCGGCCCTCATCGTCTTCGGTCCTGAACATCTCGCAGTTGTGTGGAATGGCACCTCTTCCCTCAGTGGCCAGCATTGTGTCTGAATTCAAAAGGGCCTGGGACAGGCACGTGGGATCTCTCGGAGAGAGAAAGAGATAATGGTTACTGCGGATGGGCAGACTGGGTGGGCCATTTGGCCTTTATCTGCCATCATGTTTCTATGTTTCTAGCTCAGAGAAGAGTGAGCTAAACCATTTCAATGTTCAAACTGCAATTCCTTCCTCAGTAACGCAGAGTACAGCCCTTTCCTCAGACGTGGAGGTTGGTTTACCCTGAAGGAAGAGGCGCTATGCTACATCGATTATTTTGAAAAACTTTCATTAGTGTTTTCAGTACAGGCAGTCCCCGCGTTACAGACACCCAACTTAAGTACGACTCGTACTTAAGAATGCGGCTTCATTTCATTTCACTGAGCAGTATTTCCAGTGGCCTAGGCTCCTACACATGGCCGCATTAAGAACAATGTGTGGTTGTGCGTGCTGAACCTTAGAGGGAACATTGGTGGGGGACAGTTGGCCTTTTTGTCAGATGGGAGCAGAGTAAGTAGCAAGAATCTTAAAATCTGACTTAAGAACAGCCTTGAAAACATAACTCGTTCTTAACCTGGGGACTGCCTGTATAGGAATAATCAAGCCATTGTGACATCACTGATGAGGCTGGCTCTTAGGCATTGGTGGAATGTGGCCATTATGACATCACAATATCAGCTCTAGAATGTTGCTACACCTTGGGATCTTGCCAGGCACTTGTGACCTAGGTTGATCAGTGTTGGAAAAAGGATAATAATAATAATTTATTTCTTATATACTGCTATACCGTGAAGTTCGAAGCGGTTTACAATAAAGATACATTTGACATTACATGGGATACTGGGCTTGAAGGACCTTCGGTTTGTCTAAGTATGGCAACTCTTATGTGAGTCAAGTACAGGCAGTTCCTGAGTTACAGATGCTCAACTTAAGTACGACTCGTACTTAAGAATACAGTTGTGGCTTCACTTGATTTCACTGAGGAGTATTTCCCATGGCATAGTCTCCTCTACTTCTCCTGTAGCAGATTCAGGAATGATGCCTGGCCACATCTCAGCTGGGAGCAGCCTGGGTAAGCAGCAAGAATCTTAAAATCTACCAGTTCTGACTTACATACAAATCCGACTTAAGAACAGCCTTGAAAACATAATTCGTTCTTAACCTGGGGACTGCCTGTATAATAGAGAGGTAGAGTTGTTTTATTTGCCTGTGATCAAATGACAGATTTTATATTAGTCAAGATTCCTGAGGCTTTTTTTCCTTCCTTCTGTAAGTTCAGTACTTTTATTTCTAATTGAGCGGCTCACATGTTTGATTTTGTTTTCTTAGCGAATGCCCTACTTACCTCATTTTTTAAAATTAGTTCTGGAACGTAAATAAGCAGACATATTTTAATTAATCGCACACGGAAGTACAGTGCAAATTAAAATATATGTATGCTTAAACATATAGGTGTGTCTTTTTAAATTAATAGTTCAGAACCAGTGCATTTAACAGAATGCAGAACAAACAAGAGAAGGCCGAGAACTGGTTTTTGAATCTAGATTTCCTTAAAGCTACAGAAATCTAAGAGAAAAACCCCAGGAAGAACAGAGGATGAAATATATACAGTTTCTAGTCGATACGGCAATGCATTCCTTCTGCGGGTGCTGTGGGTGACTGACTGTCTGGGGAGGGGTGATTTCCATTGGGTTTAGCTCCCCTGATCATTTTGAAAAGTTGGCTCCCGTGGTCTGCCCCCCCCCCCTCCAAATTCATAGTAACAAAGAAGCCACATCTCTGTTGGTTTGAAGCCTCATGTTTTCTCATTGTGACCAATGGACAACTGCTCAGCATTAGCGGATAAAGTTTCTTAGGTAACATAAATACACGATGGCAGTTAACGGCCCGAAAGGTCCATCCAGTAGGCCCAACAGTCACATGCATTATTAATTCGTGTTTAAATTGTCTCTCTTTTGGCATTTCTGTGGCGTGGACCGTAGAAGTCTCCTCGGAACTGTCCTCATGTTCCAAATTACCGGAGCTGCCGTCGAAACCCTCTCCAGCCCATCCTAAATCAAATTGCCGTGTATGGGATCACAGAGTGTGCAAGGCCGCCCTAGTCCCGGTGCTTTAACATCCAGTCCATGGTATTCTTATAACACAACACCACAGGCTTGTGCTTCTGTTCCGTGGCCGTCCCTTACCCTGCATACGTTTAGGCCGTTTTGCAAATGACTCTGCTCTATCCTCATTAAGTCAAGCTGAAACTTCTTTATTAGGGTTTGTCCAGCTTGAGCCAAAATCATGAATTCAGCCACTGAACCTAACCCAGGGGTCCTCAAACTACGACCCGTGGGCCAGATATGGCCCTCGCCCCCGCTGCAGCCACGGGCAGTGCTGGGGCCGAGGATATGCCGAGCCACTGCTGAGGCAGGCAGGTAGGAAACCAGGTCCAGAGCACGGCCACCTACTCTCCCTCAGTTACTAGCTGTCTAAACAACGGCAGGCCAGCAATGCCGCCAGTCAGGCCCTGAGCTCAGGCCAGGCCAAAATCGGTCTGGCCCTCAACAGTCTGAGGGACCATGAACTGGCCCCTTGTTTAAAAAGTTTGAGGACCCCCTGCCCTAACCTATAGGACGCCTGATGGTCTAGTATTAAAAAACCCCCACAGGAAACAAAGAACAGAGGAGAAAGCTCAGGGCTGACACGTGCAGAATTATGCAGGTAACAAATGTGTTAAAAACACAGGCCAATAAAATATACAAAGATCCAGTATAAAATCTTCTGTAGAAAATTCTAGAAAATAGCTATCATATTTATGGTGATCAGCCTGTGTCAGAGGCTTCTATAAATTTCAGAAGAAACTGCCCTGGGGGAGGGTAGATTCTGATGGGCAAACACCCCCCCCCCACAAGGGTCACATCTTGCTACCTCACTGTGGCTATAGAAGCCTGATTCTCAAAACTGGGGAGCAAATGGTTAAATGGACACCACCCAAAATATGACAAGAGTTTCCAGCTTCCAAGCTTCTATTACCAAAGCGAGGTGATCAGATGGGGACCCTTAAGGGTTGCCCGTCAGTACTCAGATTTGTTAGCTTATTATATGAGTGCGTGATTTTAAGAAACTTGTCACCTGCATATTCCTGCTTAGCTCTCGGTTTCCTGCTATTGGTGTGTGGTATTCCTCGCTCTTGTGTTAAAAGAGAGGCCATCACATCTGGAGAGATAGTGACAGTGTGGTGGCATCTGGGGGAAAGGAATGGGACTTATACACTGCTTTTTTGTGGTTATGCATTCAAAGTAGTTTACATATATACAGGTTCTTATTTTGTACTAGGGACAATGGAGGATTGCGTGGAGCAGTCCTGGGATTGCGTGGAGCAGTCCTGGGATTTGATCCCACCGCCTGTGGATACAGAAACAACAACTCTACCACTAGGCCTCTCCTCACCTGTTTGTAATGCTCCAGCTTCTCCTGAGTTAAGGCAGCAGTAAGGAAAGGATTTACTGTTTTAAGTGGTTGATTTTTGGTTATCAAAGGACCTGAATATCTGATAACCCTACTTGGTATCACACTTTCAGTAATTACCACTGCTGGAGTGAAATAGTGAGATCCGTGGGGGTTTCCTTCTTAAAGTTCCTAAGATTCCTTTCCGTCGTCAACGGACCTCGATGAAGGATGCTTTCATCACAAACAGAAACTGGATTTGAGCAATGTCTTAGCCACACCACCATATGTACATATTGGAAATAAACAAGATAGGACACCTTGCGCTTTAAACTAGAAATCCCTTCCTAGATGTAGGCCTGAAATATTATTTTTTCTTTAAAAAAAAAAAAAAACCTTAAATGTTCTTTCGTTATTTTTTGAGGGGGAGGGGAAAATAAAGTCCTAGATGTCTTTTTATTTGGCTCAGTGTCCTGAGGTTGGTCGATCACATGTGTATTGGTTGAATGTAATTCCGAGGAAACATGCCGACTCTTCCCGAGATGCGTCCCTTCCACCAGTTGGGATCTGAGCAGTCCAGAACTTCAATGATATCTCCTCTACAGAAGGGGAGCTCGGTGGCATCTTGTGATAAGAAATCAAACTGGGCTTGGACAAACTTGGTTTTCTGCTGTTAGAGAAAAAGAGAACGAGAAAAAAAAAAAAAAAGAATGTAAACCTTCCGTAATTACTTACACACGGAAAGAGCTTAAGCAAACTGCAGAAAGAGTGGAACTGGGCAGTCTAGGTGGACCTTGGGATCTGATTACTCTATGAGCGTTGGGAGTAGCGCAGAGCATTCAGTGGTGCCGGCCTGCGCTAAAACCCACTTTCACGGTTTTGTAAAGGGGGGGTGGGGGTTTAAATGAGAGTCCAGGTCAATAGAGACAACTTCTCTGCCATTTAGTTGTTATTTATAGGAGACGCACATTTGTTTGTTTATTTCTCACCCGCCATTATCCAGGGCGAGTTACATATTAACACCCAAATTAAAAAATTGAGATTTATCGTACAAAACACTTCAGAGACACACTATAGCAAATTACATGCTTACAAATCAACTCAAATTACATATAACATACATGTCGCATCAACAACGAATATCATTTAAGGCCAAAACTGGCCAATCGCACACATACATCAAAATATAAAATTGCATAAGTCATACAAGATGCCTCATTAACAGACATCAATAAACCAGACCATCAAACGCCTCCATAACCATCACTCCACCCTCAACCAAACTCAGACCCTATATTTCATTTTACAGAAAAAATGTCTTTTCTTTGGAGTTCCTGTCTATATCAATTCCTGTAAACCGTGCCGAGCTCTACTTCTGTGGAGATGATGCGGTATACAAACTTAAGATTTACTTTAGTTTAGCTCCGTAAACTTCAGAACATTTTGCTGCTGGCGAATGTACCCTGGAAGATTGTTCCACTCCCAGGGGCCGATACAGTGAAAGACACTGTTCTGGAAGAGGAAAGCCTTAACTCCCACCCAGATGGTACAGACAGATCACAATGCTCAATTTGGTACATCGTATACACTCCACGGAGTGTGCAACATTCATAGAATACGTCCCGTGCATTTGGTTGCTGGTCCTGCCCAATGCACACCCACTCCCTGCCTCACACATACATGTCTGTTACAAGTTGCACCTGTTTGACCTTCATAGAAAACCTCTTCGTGCGTTCCTGGATTTTGGCCAGTCCTAGATGTTGATTTTGGGTGCATGAATAGCACCTAGTTTACCCTTCCTTTTCCAAAACCATAGCATGGTTTTTTTGTGCTGGCCACGGCGGTGATAGCTCCAACACTCGTAGGATTTCTATGAGCGTCGGAGCTAAAAAGCCGCACTACGATTTTGTGAAAGGGGTGGGTGGGTTATGAACTGCTACCTTTTGTAGACCTTCAGCATCGACAGACCTGAAAACCCAAAAAGCAGACAGCTAGAGTCCGTTTTCTTCCTTAAACCCTGACATACAGAAGGAACGAGTAAAGAGTCCACCAGCAAATGAGGTGAAAAAAGCTGCATTTTTCTAATGTTAATTTTATGCTATTTAGGTTTTATATGGAAAACGTCTAGGTCGGGTTTTCAGGATTTCCCAAATGAATATGCATGAGATCTATTTGCATACAAAGGCTGCAGTGCATGCAAATAGATCCCATGCAAATTCAAAACCCGACTGGATTGTGGCCCTCAAGGACTGGTGTTGGACAACCCTGGTCTAGATAGAGATAGCATATGCATTTAAAAAAAAACAAACCCCAAATAAAAAACTTGACTAGCCAACCAGGAGAACAAGTGGCAAAAAGTGAGATATACAGAAAGTTACTTCAGAAACCCCTGGAGTGATTAAGGAGAGGTAAAACACCTAAAGATGAGAGAGACTGATAACTGCAGTAAAGTACAGGACAAGAGCCTAAGGCCAAGACAGTTCACCACCAGCATAGAAAAAACTCGTAAAACACTTTCTGTACCACTGAACTGGAAACAGCTACATATTTCTTCACTGAGTGTGCCATGCTTATAGCAGAAGGCAAAGCCTGTACCTCCACAAACGAAAAGAAAAACAAGATTTATATGCAGACAGGTACAGTACGGGAGCAAGTCTCATGCGCTGGAAAACACTTTTAACCTTGCTGTACTAGCAAACCAAAGTGAAGACGTTGCGATCACCCGGGACAGCTCCATTCTCACAGAACACACAGAAGCCGTCCACGCAATGTGTGGCGGCGGCGGTGGCAAAAAGGCCGAACAGAATGCTAGGAATGATAAAGAAGGGGATCACGAACAGATCGGAGAAGGTTACGATGCCGCTGTACCGGGCCATGGTGCGCCCTCACCTGGAGTACTGCGTCCAGCACTGGTCGCCGTACATGAAGAAGAACACGGTACTACTCGAAAGGGTCCAGAGAAGAGCGACTAAAATGGTTAAGGGGTTGGATGATTAGATTAGAGAAACTGGGCCTCTTCTCCCTCAAACAGAGGAGATTGAGAGGGGACATGATCGAACATTCAATGTACTGTAGGGAATAGACTTAGTAGATAAGGACAGGTTGTTCACCCTCTCCAAGGTAGGGAGAACGAGAGGGCACTCTCTAAAATTGAAAGGGGATAGATTCCGTACGAACGTAAGGAAGTTCTTCTTCACCCAGAGAGTGGTAGACAACTGGAGTCTGTCATAGGGGAAAACACCCTCCAGGGATTCAAGACAAAGTAGATAAAAGACAGGTTGTTCAACTTCTCCAAGGTAGGGAGAACGAGAGGACACTCTCTAAAGTTGAAAGGGGATAGATTCCGTACGAACGTAAGGAAGTTCTTCTTCACCCAGAGAGTGGTAGAAAACTGGAACGCTCTCCCAGAGTCTGTTGTAGGGGAAAACACCCTCCAGGGATTCAAGACAAAGTAGATAAAAGACAGGTTGTTCAACTTCTCCAAGGTAGGGAGAACGAGAGGACACTCTCTAAAGTTGAAAGGGGATAGATTCCGTACGAACGTAAGGAAGTTCTTCTTCACCCAGAGAGTGGTAGACAACTGGAATGCTCTTCCGGAATCTGTCATAGGGGGAAACACCCTCCAGGGATTCAAGACAAAGTTAGACAAGTTCCTGCTGAACCAGAACGTACGCAGGTAGGGCTGGTCTCAGTTAGGGCACTAGTCTTTGACCAGAGGGCTGCGGTGTGAGCGGACTGCTGGGCACGATGGACCACGGGTCTGACCCAACAGTGGTAATTCTTATGTTCTTGAACTAGGGGTGGACAAAGAACTTTCCCGCGCACGAGTATAAAATCAAAAACACTCTTTTATTAGCGAAGCGCCGACAGATTAAAAAGGCCTGACACGGAGCCTGCTTCAGGGATCAGTACATGATATTGGAATAAGCTTACTGGGCAACTGAGATTATGTGTAGATCACTACAGCTTTAAGAAGATGGTGAAAACCAAGCTGTTTGTAGGCGCATACTTTTGATCTGTTTTTCTTAACGTTGTTTGGGCATTTTTGTAACTTTTTTTTTTTTCCTTTTAATACTTGCTTTTATGTGTTGATATTATTTTGAAGAATGATTTGTTCTGTTTTTTTGTTTTTGATTTATGTATGCTCATCTGGAAACCGCTGTGACTCCAGGCGGTATATTAAGTTTTTAAATAAATAAATATTATCGAATGCCGGCTCTGCTCTTTGACATCTTTTGACATTATTCTTCCGAGAGAGTATTGGTGAGCCCTGAAGCAGGTGGTTTATCTGCTGAAACACGGCACCATGCCAGGTCTAAACTAAACTAAACCTTAAGCTTATATACCGCATCCTCTCCATAAAGATAGAGCTCAGCACAGTTTACAGGTACTTTAATAAATGAGGGGAAAACCTAATAAGAATTAGTGGTTATAAAGAGAAAAGCCAGGTTTCCAGATGCTTTCGGAATAACTGGAAGAAGCCCAGATTCCGCAGCAGGGCAGGAAGGTTATTCCAAAGCTCAGTGATTTTGAAGAAAAAAGATTTCCCTAATTTTCCTGCATAGATGACGCCTTTTAACAAGGGGAAAGATAGTTTAAGTTTTTGGGTGAAGAATTCCAAGATAGTGGGATTAGGGGAGGAAGAATGCCATGTAGGATCTTGAATGTTAGGCAGGAACATTGAAAGTGAATCCTAGAAATCACCGGAAGCCAGTGAAGTTTTGACAGAAGCGGGGAAACATGGTCAAATTTGCTTTTTGCGAAGATCAACCTAGCCACAGTGTTCTGGATCCGCTGAAGTCTTTGAAGCCTTTTCTTGGTTAGATTTAGAGTTACAATAGCCCAGTCTGGAAAGAACGATTGATTGTACAAGGACAGCGAAATGTTGTTGGCGGAAGCAGGATCTCACGTTTCTCAGCATGTGAAGACTAAAAAAACATTTTTTTTTACCAGAGAGTTGAGTCAATAATGACGCCCAAAACTTTGCTTGAGAATTCGATCTGCAGTGGTAGTGAAATGATCTCATTTTGGGCCAAGCCAGAGAAGTTTTGTTTTGGACTCATTCAGCTTCATTTGTAGAGTGAGGGCCCAGGATTGGAGTTTCGTTATGCAAGCTCTTATACTTTCGGTGCTTTATATGTTATACTCAGGTGTGGGAAAGTTCTTGCTTCACCCCCCTGTGTTCTTTTTGGACATCTCCATTCTTACCAATAACACAGTGAGGCTCCTGCCTGGTTCAACCCCACTGAGCTGGCTGACCACTGACATTGACTCGACTGCTGTGGCACTGTCCGTGAGTGTTGGGCGGTCCTGGAAGTAAAGCAGGACTGGCAATACCCAATACCGGTGCCCGCATAGTTAACTGGGCAACTGGGAGCACAAAACCAGCAGCCCTAACTTTGCCTGCTGAGCTGTGCGGATACAGCATTGCATATCAGCCAAACCCACAGGTCTTCCAGTTACTGCCGCTCACCGGGATATTCAATGCTGGTGTCTGGACGTGGCTTGGCATTGAATATCCAGGTCAAATCTGGCCAGCTGCGATTAATGTTTTGGGTTACCAGATTTTACCTTTTTTTTTTTCTTTTCTAATAATTTATATTCCGCATATTCTACAATTCTATGCGGATTACAAATTATTCAGGCACTCAAGCATTTTTCTCTGTCTCACAATCTATCTAATGCAGTGGTTCCCAACCCTGTCCTGGAGGAACACCAGGCCAATTGGGTTTTCAGGCTAGCCCTAATGAATATGCATGAAGCAAATTTGCATGCCTATCACTTCCATCATATGCAAATCTCTCTCATGCATATTCATTAGGGCTAGCCTGAAAACCCGATTGGCCTGGTGTTCCTCCAGGACAGGGTTGGAAATCACTGATCTAATGTACCTGGGGCAATGGGGGGATTAAGTGACTTGCCCAGGGTCACAAGGAGCAGTGAGGGATTTGAACCCACAACCTCAGGGTGCTGAGGCTTTAACCACTGCACCACTCTAGAAATCAAAATGTAGCAAAAGGGAGGCAAGTCTAGGACAATGAAGCCATTGTGACATCACTGATGAGGTTGGCTCTTATTGGTGGAATGAGGCATTATGATGTCACAATTCCAGCTCTGATTATCAGAGGCTGAAACTTTTCACACTATTTATTCAGTTTTCTATACTCTTCTCCCAGGGGAGCTCAGAACGGTTTAAATGCATTTATTCAGGCACTCAAGCATTTTTCCCTGTCTGTCCCAGTGGGCTCACAATCTATCTAATGTACCTGGGGCAATGGGGATTAAGTGACTTGCCCAGGGTCACAAGGAGCAGGGTGAGATTCGAACCCACAACCTCAGGGTGCTGAGGCAGTAGCTCTAACCATTGTACCACACACTTAAAAAAGAGGACACATGGCCCTAACCCGTTCTGCCCCCACACAAAACTCACCTTCTTCCCTGAGCTCGGGGCCGTGTCTGGATGGCCTCCGTGCATGCATGGAAGTGACATGATGATGTCATGCCCTTGCATGTGATGTCACTGTGTCTCATCCCAGCATGCTTGGAGGCCCCCTCCCCTCCCCTCCCCCCAGATGCAGCCCCAAGCTCAGGGCTTTTCAAAACCCGGACTAAGTGCCGGGTTTTGGAAAGTCCATCCAGGCACCCGTCCAGTCCTCTAAAAAGAGGACATGTCCAGGTTTTCCTGAAGACTTGGTAGCCCTACACTGGTGGCCGAATACTGACCAGAGTATTATTAATAGAAGTGTCAGAGCTCACAATTTAAAGGTTTTTAAAAAAAAAGTTGGACATGAGATTTGAAACTTGGTCCCTTGGTTTTCTGACCGCTTGGCTACCTTTAGACTAGAAAATGACATGGGGACAAATTTTTCCTCATCCCCGCAGGATTTCAATTTCCCTGTGCCATCCCCATGAGTTTTGGCGTTGTCCCTGCCCCATTCCTGCAAACCTCGGACACTTAGGATTTTAAAGTATTTGAGGCTTGTGCAGATGAGGACGGAGCTTAGGCATTGGTGGAATGAGGCATTATGACTTCACAATCTGAGCTCTAGAATGTTGCTACTTAGGATTTGAAAGTGTTTGAGGCTTGTGCAGCTGAGGACGGAGCTTAGGCATTGGTGGAATGAGGCATTATGACTTCACAATCTGAGCTCTAGAATGTTGCTACTTAGGATTTTAAAGGGTTTGAGGCTTGTGCAGATGAGGACGGAGCTTAGGCATTGGTGGAATGAGGCATTATGACATCACAATCTGAGCTCTAGAATGTTGCTACTTAGGATTTTAAAGGGTTTGAGGCTTGTGCAGATGAGGACGGAGCTTAGGCATTGGTGGAATGAGGCATTATGACATCACAATCTGAGCTCTAGAATGTTGCTACTTAGGATTTTAAAGGGTTAGAAGCTTGTGCAGATGAGGACGGAGCTTAGGCATTGGTGGAATGAGGCATTATGACATCACACTCTGAGCTCTAGAATGTTGCTACTTAGGATTTTAAAGGGTTAGAAGCTTCTGCAGATGAGGACGGAGCTTAGGCATTGGTGGAATGAGGCATTATGACATCACAACCTGAGCTCTAGATTGTTGCTACTTAGGATTTTCAAGGGTTTGAGGCTTGTGCAGATGAGGATGGAGCTTGCAGGGATGGGGCAGGGACAGGATAAGAACTCTCCGAGATGGGAAGGGAAAATGAGTTTCCATGTCATTCTCTACTTTAGACCTGTTTGTTGCTGTATTCAGAATGCATATAATACCTAATGCTGTCAGGGAAGAGAGATGAGGAACAGGAACCACTTGGAGATAAAGGAGGTGTCATGCCTTAATCTCTCCAGTTGCCCCCCTCATCTCAGGTAGGAAATAAAGTTAAATAAATTTAAAGGAGCTTTGAAATGTTTCCTATATAAAGACACCTTTGAGCACTGACGCTGGTCCTCCATCCTCAAATTCATGAAGGCAGCTTCGAAGAACCCCCTTCCCCTCCCTCATGTTCTTCCCTCTGTATCTTTGCTATTCGTTTTTGTTTGGGTTTTAAATTTATAAAGTCTCTTTTTTATTATTGTATATCGCCTAGAATCTAAGATAGGCGATTAATCAAATTTTATGAAACTTGAAGCTCAATCCAGGCACCTTTTTATACCGCTGGACGTGACTGAAACAGGTATAACTTAGCAGGCCCTTCTTTGTTTGACTTGGACCTTTTTCCTCGTTCGATTATCGCTGTCTGATATCCCAAATTTGGGTCCTCCCTAATCCCCCCAAGCACGCCCACAACATGTCCCCATGCTATTTGGACGTCCAAATTCTGCCTTTAAAAAAATTTCAGTTTGGACCTTTTGAGCAGCTAGACCTTTTTTTAGGGCATTTTGAGACATCCAGCTACTTTGAAAATGAGCACCATTGAGCTGAACAGGAAACAAGATGCACTGTGGGATCTTTATTACTACCGCTGCTTTTTAAAATATTTATCAGTGATCTAGAGATGGGAATAACTAGTGAGATAATTAAATTTGTTGATGACACAAAGTTGTTAAATTGCAAGAGGACCTTGTGAGACTGGAAGACTGGGCGTCAAAATGGCAGATGGCATTTAATGTGAGCAAGTGGAAAGTGATGCATGTGGGAAAGAGGAACCCGAACTATAGCTGTGCGATGCCGGGTTCTGTGTTAGGAGCCACTGCCCAGGAAAAGGATCTAGGTGTCATTGTTGAGGATACGTTGAAACCCTCAGCTCAGTTTGCGGGGCGGTGGCTAAGAAAGCAAATAGAATGTTAGGAATTATCAGGAAAGGAACGGAAAACAAAGATGAAAATGTTATAATGCCCTTGTATCGCTCTATGGTACGGCTGCACTTAGAAAAGGTGCAGCGAAGGGCGACGAAAATGATAAAAGGGACGAGACGACCGGCTAGGGCTCTTCAGCTTGGAGAAGAGACGGTTCAGGGCTGATATCATTAGTGAAGTGAGTAATCATTAGTGAAGATATGAAGACTGCCAATCAGGTGGAGAAAGCTTCATCCAAGGCTAGACAAATGCTGGGTTGCATCCGAAGAAGTTTTGTCAGCCGAAAGCCTGAAGTTGTAATGTCGTTGTACAGGTCCATGGTGAGACCTCATCTGGAATACAGTGGTGCCTCACACAACGAACTTAATCCGTTCCAGGAGCAAGTTTGTTATGTGAAACGTTCGTTGTGTGAAACGCGTTTTCCCATAAGAATACATGTAAAACAAAATAATTCGTTCTGCAGCCCTACATTTCCCTCCCTCCACCTCACCTTATATGCAGAGTTTGCCAGCTTTCTTTTTCACCCAGCCGCACGCTTTCAAAAAGCTGTGCACGCGCAGCTGCTGGAGTTGATCAATGTTCTCCTCTCCTGCAACTTCCGGTTTCCGGTTGCGTCAGAGGAGAAGATTGAACAACAGAGCATGCGCGCATGTGCTGCTCTTTGAAAGTGTGTGGCTGGCCGAAAAAGAAAGCCGGAAAACTCGGCATCTAAGGTAAGGTGGAGGGAGATGATGGAACACTGCATTCAGACAGGAGGGTGCTGCTGTTCCCGGCTCACATTAGAAAGCGGCGAGAGTAGTTCCGCCCCCCCCCGGGCCCCTCGGGCGACTTCGTTGTGTGAAACGAAGTTCGTTATAGGGAGCAAGACAAAAAGTTCGTTATGCGCAGCGTTCGCTGTACGAGGCGTCCGTTATGCGAGGCACCACTGTATTGTGTTCAATTTTAGAGGCCACATTATCAAAAGGATGTGCTGAGAATGAAGTCGGTTCAGCGTATGGCCACTAGGATGGTCTCAGGACTCAAGGATCTCCCATATGAAGACCTTCTAGGTAAGTTGCAGCTATACTCTCTCGAGGAACGCAGAGAGAGGGGAGACATGATAGAGACGTTCAAATATGTTACTGGCCGTATTGAGGTGGAAGAAGACATCTTTTTCCTTACAGGACCTACGGCGACAAGAGGGCATCCGTTACAAATCAAGGGTGGGAGATTCCATGGAGACATTAGGAAGTATTTCTTCACTGAAAGGGTGGTTGATCGTTGGAATGATCTTCCACTTCAGGTAATTGAGGCCAGCAACGTGCTCGGTTTTAAGAAAAAAAATGGGATAAATATGTGGGTTCACTTCGAGGAAGTGCTTAGAGGGAAGGGTTCTTCGAGTGGGCAGACTTGTTGGGCCGATGGCCCTTTTCTGCCGTCATATTCTATGTTTCTATATGATAGAGGTCCATAAAATGAGAGAAGAGGAAAGGGTAGATGTGAATCACTTGTTTACTCTTTCCCAAAATACTAGGACTAAAGGACATTTGATGAAGCTACTAAGTACTAGATTTAAGATAAACCAGAGAACATATTTCTTCACACAACATGTAATTAAACTCTGGAATTCATTGCTGGAGAATGTGGTGAAATCAGTCAGCTTAGCGGGGTTTAAAAAAGGCTTGGATAATTTCCTCAAAGAGAAGTCCATAGACCAGTATTGAGATGACTTGGGGAAATCCGCTGCTTATTCCTAGGATAAGCAGCATAAAATCCGTTTTACTACTTGGGATCTAGCTAGGGACTTGGGACCTGGGTTGGCCGCTGTCGAAAACAGGCTACTGGGCTTGATGGAACTTCGGTCTGTCCCAGTACGGCAAATCTTATGTTAACCACGATCCATTTCATTCATTCAGTGACTTCTCCCATAGAGCTCCAACAATTTTT
Source organism: Geotrypetes seraphini (assembly GCF_902459505.1). NCBI lineage: Eukaryota > Metazoa > Chordata > Amphibia > Gymnophiona > Dermophiidae > Geotrypetes > Geotrypetes seraphini. Next base: position 8,012,347 of record NC_047094.1, on the reverse strand, counting down.
ACCTTGTATTTAAAACTGTATTTATAATTGTGAATCTAGTGAACGCATTCAGCAAAAATGCTTTCTTTGCCACTGGACGTGATAGGTAGCAGAAGGGGGAGTGATGCATTTGGCAAGGCATTTGGCATCTGCAGAAGATGCCAATTTCTGGCTTGTGGAAACTGGGGCAAAGGACTTCTTTTACCAGTTGACATCCAGATTCTCTGAAGTAGGTGTTTGGCTCAAACACGAAAAGAATTGAATGGTTTTGAAAGTGCCAGATCAGCACTTGACAGGGTACAAGATGTGCTGCTGGCATGGGCAGGTGAGGGAAAGCAGCAGGGTGCTCTACCCAGGGCGTGTGCAGCCCGGAAGCAGAGCAGGAAAGCAGGATGATCTGGGTAGGGGAGAGGGTGGCACAGTGGTTAAAGCTACAGCCTCGGCACCCTGAGGTTTTGGGTTTAAATCCACACTGTTCCTTGAGGCTCTGGGCAAGTCACTTAATCCCCCATTGCACCAGGTACATTAGAGAGATTATAAGTCCACCAGGGCAGACAGGGAAACTGCTTGAAGTACCTGTATGTAAATTGCTTTGAGTGTGGTTCTTAAAATTACAAAAAGGCAGTCTATGAATCCCAATCCCTTTCCCTGATGTCCTAATGCCTGGCAGAAACCCAAAGAGTAGCAACATTCCAGAGCTCACATTGTGATGTCATAATGCCTCATTCCACCAATAAGAACCAACCTCATCAGTGATGTCGCAATGGCTTCATTGTTCTATACTTGGCTCACTTCTGATATTGTATTGGAGGAGAGTGTGGCCCAGTGGCTAAAGCTACAGCCTCAGATCACTGAGGTTGTGGATTCAAAACCCACACTGCTCAAGCCACTTAACCCCCCCCCCCCCCCATTGCTCCAGATACATTACATAGATTGTGAGCCCACCAGGACAGACAGAGAAACATGCTTGAGTACCTGAATAAATTTATGTAAACCATTTTGAGCTCCCCTGGGAGAACAGTATCGAAAAAAAATAAATAAAGTATACTGAACCCCAAAAGCAGGTAAAAAAAATTCAGGGTACCCTACCTAAAGCATGCTGATCCCCCCAAAGCAGCTGATGAAAAGCAGGGTGCTCTCTGAGCACTGTTTTCCAGATTTCTTTTAATGAGCCCAGAGATCAACAGATTTTCAGTTACCGCCGAAAGAAATGGGCACCAAATATGGCCCCTCTTTTATCAAGCCGCGTTAGGGTTTTTATTGCTGGCCACTGCGGTACAAGCTCCGATGCTCATAGGAATTCTTTGAGCATCGGAGCATTTACCACGGCGGCCGGCGATAATAACCCTAACGCGGTTTGATAAAAGAGGGGCCATATTTGTTTAAACTGTGCAAATTTATTCTCATTATAAAAATAAGAAGAAATTATAACACAACCTAAAGATTTTTTTCTCCAAAACCAAATGACTTACATCATATAACTAATAGGCTTGGAAACATGGACTTAATAATAAATCAAATAGAAAATAACTCAAAAATAATAAATATTAACCCAAAAGGCAAAAGTGTGCTCCATAAATTAATCACCAAAAGGAATTAAATACAAGTGCATATTCAGCAAGCTCTTCACCTACATCAGTGCAAAGAATTGGAACAACCTTCCAGTGGACATCAAAACAGAACAGCATCACCTAAGATTTCGGTAGCAACTAAAAGCCTCCTTCTTCAGATCGATCCACAGCTAGGAAAAACTCTAATTCTTGGAAATTACCTATCTCTCTGCGTTCCTATTCCCCCAAAGATGTTCTCTAGCCCCCTGCCCTGCCCTTCTTTCTTCTCCCTCCTCCCTTCTTACTGCCAGCCAACTCCATCTCCATGTTCTTCATCCTTTGTATTAAACTGTGTTGATTGGATGTCGCCTTGAACCTAGACAGGTATAGATTAGATTAGATTAAATGGTCCTTTTTCTTAGATATTTCTGGGCCAGAAACCCAGCGCCCTGTCCGGTCATGTGCTTAGGTTCCATCTACTGGAGTCTCCATCAAAGGTCACTCCAGCCCATCTTAACCTTCCCAGCCATCGAAACCCTCCACAGCCCGTCCTCAACGGAATGTCCATATACAGGACACAGACCGTGCATGGCTGCCCAGTACTGGCCTTAGTTCCTTCAATGTATACCCATTATTTTCTGATTCGAAATCCTCTGTGTTCATCCTACGCTTATTTGAACTCTGTCACTGTTTTCTTCTCCACCACCTCCCTCGGGAGCGCATTCCACGCATCAACCACCCTCTCCGTAAAGAAGAATTTCCTAATATTACTCTTGAGTCTACCACACTCAACCTCAAATTATGTCCTCTGGTTTTACCATTTTCCTTTCTCTGGAAAATATTTTGTTCTACGTGAATATCTTTCAAGTATTTGAACGCCTGAAAGAGGTCTTTAAATGTGTTCAAGGACTGTCATTTGTAATAGAAATTTATCCTGAGCATATTCCTTACGGATGTCCTGGAAATCCAATGAATTTTGGATTCAGTATGACAGTTCTGGGAAACACTTGCCTAGGGTGTGTTCACCCTTAGGAACAGGTGAGTTAAAAAAGGGTGTATCAACCTCGGAGGTGCTCAACCCTAGAATGAGGTGATACGCAGCTGGCCAAAAAAGCTGACTTTTGCGTATTGATAAAGTTGAGAAAGACCTTTGTGCTCCAGTGATATATCCTGTTTGGCTTCAAAAGCAATTTTTGAGCCTAACATGTATACAGGATATCCTCTTGTCTCTCATTTTGCTGAAGCAGGTAAGAAGTGTTTATTCCCTGTACTCTATGAGCTGACTTTCTGCTAAAGCACCATGAAGAGGATTGGAAAACACAGATGGGCCATGAAAAAACTGGAAGATACTGCAAATTATTACAAAGAGAAAAAAACTTTCCTGTAAGGTTCACAGGTGTCTGAAGCTGCCTAATGACATAGAACAAAGAAAGTGGATAGACTGCTATTGAGACAGACGTGGGTGGGTGGGTTGGGGGGGGGGGGAGAGCCATTGATTATCCTGGATCATGCTGCTACTATTTGAGGTTATTCTTTGAGATTCTGGAATGTGGCTACTAGTTGGGTTTCTGCCAGGTATTTGTGACCTGGATTGGCCACTGTGGAAACAGGAATACGAGGCTACATGGACTATTGGTCTGACCCAGGATGGCTATTTTTATGTAGAACATCAGAATATTAATAGCTGTACAATATTATACATATCATACGTATAGCTGAGCATTTTCAGCCCTGGTGACTTCTGGCTGGTGAAACTGAAAAACTCCTTTTACTGATCCAAGTTTCTAACTAAAAGTTTGTGCAATTAAATCATCCGTACTTGGTAAATGCATTTGAATAGGATCCTAGGACAGAAAGCTTTTATATACAGATGCTTTGGCTAAATTTAAGCTGAAGAATATACAGTAAACCAGTAGAAAATACTGTACAATAAAAATGTGTAATAATTCTACTATTTGACATCAGCAATATGATGCCAAAATTTTTTAGAAAACTGAGTGTGTTTAATATGAAGTTTTAAGATCTCATTGCCCGATTCTCCCGACAGAGGGTCTCATTACATATGGTGCCACTTTATGGCAGAGAATCAGAAGTTATATTTATCACAGCTTCTATGGGGAAAAAAACCCTTAATAAATCAGGCCAAAGTGGTCAACAAATATCACATATGCACAGGTGTGTTAGTACCTGAAAATACAGTTCTATGATTTTACATAAGAACATAAGACTAGCTTTACTGGGTCAGACCAATGGTCCATCAAGATCAGTAGCCCGTTCTCACGGTGGCCAATCCAGGTCCCTAGTACCTTGCCGAAACCCAAGGAGTAGCAATATTCCATGCTACCAATCAAGCAGTGGCTTCCCCCATGTCTTTCTCAATAACAGACTATTGACTTTTCCTCCAGGAACTTGTCCATACCTTTCTTAAAACCAGCTATACTATCCGCTTTTACCACAACCTCTGGCCATGCGTTCCAGAGCTTAACTTTTCTCTGAGTGAAAAAATATTTCCCTGTAACTTCGTTGAGTGTCTCCTAGTCTTTGTAATTTTTGACGGAGTGAAAAATCGATTCACTTGTACTCGTTCTACTCCACTCAGGATTTTGTAGATTCCAATAATATCTCCCCCCAACCCCCAGCCGTCTCTTTTCCAAGCTGAAGAGCCCTAACCTTTTTAGTCTTTCCTCATATGAGAGGAGTTCCATCCCCTCTATCATCTTGGTCGCTCTTCTTTGAGCCTTTTCTAGTGCCGTTATAATTTTATCAATTATAAACTCTGTGAAGCAGGAATTGTCTCTTAGGTGTTTCCATACAGTGCTAAAATCACAGGCCAGAAATCTTAGGATACTGCTAGACTCATCATTCACTGTGACACCCCCCCCCCATCCCCCCCCAAATTTTAAAAAAACCTTTAAAAACTGTTTCTATCACCTGCATCAACTACAAAATCTCTCTCCATCTATTGAAAAGAGGAGTTTGACGACAGTGGTTCATGACAACCTAATGTCTCAGCTAGACTACTGTAATGCCCTGTATTCTGGTCTAACCAAAAAGAGTTTGCATCACCTCCAACTAATTCAGAATTCTGCAGCACAACTGACAGAAGGCCACAAGTAGTGTGACCACATCACCCCCTTTTCTGCAAAAACTGCATTGACTATCAGTTCAAGAACATAAGAACATAAGAAGTTGCCCCCGCTGAGTCAGACCAGAGGTCCATCTTGCTCAGTGGTCCGCTCCCACGGCGGCCCATCAGGCCTAGTGCCTGAATAGTGGTCCCTGATTAATTTTGTAACTTACCTCTAATCCCATCCCTATAATCTACCTCTACTCTTATCTGTACCCCTCAATCCCTTTGTCTTCCAAGTACCTATCCAAAGCTTCTTTGAACCCCTGTAGCGTGCTCCTGTTTATCACATCCTCTGGTAGCGCGTTCCATGTATCTACCACCCTCTGTGTGAAAAAGAACTTCCTGGCGTTTGTTCTAAACCTCTCCCCTTTCAATTTCTCTGAGTGCCCCCTTGTACTTATTGATCCCCTTAATTTGAAAAATCTGTCCCTGTCTATTTTTTCTATGCCCTTCATGATCTTGAAGGTTTCTATCATTCCTTACTATCATTCCATTCTATCAGTTCCTTACAGGGTCAGATCTGGCAACACTATATGCTTGATTTTCAAGGTCTTCAGACATAATGGACCCCAAGACTTAAAGAATATGTTAGCCCTCTGCATAGCTTTGAGGCTTTCGTGGTCCTATCAAGGAGCATCACCATCATCGCCTCCTCAAAAGAAATTTCATGCTGATACCCATCACTGAGCATTCCCAGGAGTAGCCCCCATGTTCTAGAATTTACTCCCAGGGGGCTATGTCTAACTTGAGACTGCCTGCTACTACTAATCATTTCTATAGTGTTACCAGACATACGCAGGGCTGTACATCAAAACCCAGAAGAGACAGTCCCTGCTCGAAAGAGCTTATGATCTAGTCAAGACAGACAAACTGGACAAGAATGTGCATCTGTACGCAGGGCTCAGGTGAGGAAATTACAGAGGCAATGATAAGACAGATATTGGTGCTTAGAAGGTGGGTTGGCGTTTGGAATTGAGGCAGCTTCAAAGAAGGGGGTCTTTGAGTCTGGATTTGAAGACTGCCAGACATGGAGCCTGATGTATTGAGTCAGGATTCCCGAATGTTATTGTTCTTTGAGATTCTGGAATGTTGCTGTTATCCGGAATCCCCAGAGTAGCAAGATTCCATGCTACCGATCCAGGGCAAGCAGTGGCTTCCCCCGTGTCTTTCTCAATAACAGACTATGGACTTTTCCTCCAGGAACTTGTCCAAACCTTTCTTAAAAAACCAGCTACGCTATCCGCTCTTACCGCATCCTCTGCCTTCTACTCCTCCTCATTTATATAGCACTACTAGACATACGTAGCGCTGTACGTCAAAACACAGAAGAAATAGTCCCTGCTCAAAAGAGCTTACGATCTAATCAAAACAGACGATATTGGTGCTTAGAAGGTGGGTTGGCGTTTGGAATTGAGGCAGCTTCAAAGAAGGGGGTCTTTGAGTCTGGATTTGAAGACTGCCAGACATGGAGCCTGATGTATTGAGTCAGGATTCCCGAATGTTATTGTTCTTTGAGATTCTGGAATGTTGCTGTTATCCGGAATCCCCAGAGTAGCAAGATTCCATGCTACCGATCCAGGGCAAGCAGTGGCTTCCCCCGTGTCTTTCTCAATAACAGACTATGGACTTTTCCTCCAGGAACTTGTCCAAACCTTTCTTAAAAAACCAGCTACGCTATCCGCTCTTACCGCATCCTCTGCCTTCTACTCCTCCTCATTTATATAGCACTACTAGACATACGTAGCGCTGTACGTCAAAACACAGAAGAAATAGTCCCTGCTCAAAAGAGCTTACGATCTAATCAAAACAGACGATATTGGTGCTTAGAAGGTGGGTTGGCGTTTGGAATTGAGGCAGCTTCAAAGAAGGGGGGCTTTGAGTCTGGATTTGAAGACTGCCAGACATGGAGCCTGATGTATTGAGTCAGGATTCCCGAATGTTATTGTTCTTTGAGATTCTGGAATGTTGCTGTTATCCGGAATCCCCAGAGTAGCAAGATTCCATGCTACCGATCCAGGGCAAGCAGTGGCTTCCCCCGTGTCTTTCTCAATAACAGACTATGGACTTTTCCTCCAGGAACTTGTCCAAACCTTTCTTAAAAAACCAGCTACGCTATCCGCTCTTACCGCATCCTCTGCCTTCTACTCCTCCTCATTTATATAGCACTACTAGACATACGTAGCGCTGTACGTCAAAACACAGAAGAAATAGTCCCTGCTCAAAAGAGCTTACGATCTAATCAAAACAGACGATATTGGTGCTTAGAAGGTGGGTTGGCGTTTGGAATTGAGGCAGCTTCAAAGAAGGGGGGCTTTGAGTCTGGATTTGAAGACTGCCAGACATGGAGCCTGATGTATTGAGTCAGGATTCCCGAATGTTATTGTTCTTTGAGATTCTGGAATGTTGCTGTTATCCGGAATCCCCAGAGTAGCAAGATTCCATGCTACCGATCCAGGGCAAGCAGTGGCTTCCCCCGTGTCTTTCTCAATAACAGACTATGGACTTTTCCTCCAGGAACTTGTCCAAACCTTTCTTAAAAAACCAGCTACGCTATCCGCTCTTACCGCATCCTCTGCCTTCTACTCCTCCTCATTTATATAGCACTACTAGACATACGTAGCGCTGTACGTCAAAACACAGAAGAAATAGTCCCTGCTCAAAAGAGCTTACGATCTAATCAAAACAGACGATATTGGTGCTTAGAAGGTGGGTTGGCGTTTGGAATTGAGACAGCTTCAAAGAAGGGGGTCTTTGAGTCTGGATTTGAAGACGGAGCTTGATGCATCGTATCTCGACTTCAGGAAGCAGGTGAAAGTCTGGCTCTTCTCCCAAGTCTTTAATACATGTGGTGACTGATAATCCATTCACTCTGCACCTCGACTAGCTTGCTACACCACTCTGTAACTTAGACTAACTCTTCATATCTTATTCAGCTCTACATATAATGTAATTTACATTCAGTTGAGTCATCCATCTATTTATCCCTGTTGACTTGGCATTACCTGTCTTGTCTCTATCTGCACTTGGCCTCTCAGCTTCATAGTACGTTATTTTATTAAATTGTATTATAAGCATTAGATCTGTATCTATATTATTTGAACGTTCTAATCCAGGGGTGGGCAATTCTGGCCCTCGAGAGCCGCAGGCAGGTAAGTGCTATATAAGTAGTAGTAGTCCAGTATCCTGTATCCATAGTGGCCAATCCAGGTCACAAGTACCTAGCAGAAACCCAGATAGTAGCACCATTCCAGAATCCCAAAGAGTAAGCAAGATTCTGGAACCCCATTTGAAGGGATGCAGCTCTGAACCAGGGCAAGGTCAGTCAAGGTCAGCACACTGATCTCAGGCCCTGTGTAAGGATCTGAGGCCCTGTGGAAGTATGAATCCTTTCTCATTCCCTCTCCCTTCTTGCCACGTACACATTCTACAGCAAGGAAAAGGTGCTAGCACCTTGTGACAGAATGCTGAGGCATTCCTCCCTCCTTTCTTGTCACATGACCCCTGTCACATATTAACTCTTATCTTATTTGAGCTGTCCTTATTTGGAAGGGACATCAGCTGACAAGCATTGTATATGTGCAAAGCCTCAGGCTCTGTCCACGTGTTAAACAGGCCCTTGTCTAAGTGCTGAGTTGGAGGATGATCACGAGGCAAAGCACGAGATAACGGGAGGGTGATCACGATGTAAAAGCATGTACCTTTGTATCCACCAATGTATAAGCATGTACCTTTCTACCCACCAATCATTTGATGTGTAAATGAGGGAGTTACTATAATGTCATTAGCTTAGAAGCATAATAAAAGGGACTTGGAGCTAGCCTCTGGCAGCACCTCCATCCCGACTCTAAGTCTGCATGTGTGTGTTTGCTATGTTCGCTTTCCTACACTCATTTAGCAGCAACATTCCAGAATCTCAAAGAATAAGCAAGATTCTAGAACCCCAAATAGAAACAAGAAAAGGATCTGGGGTAGACAATACGATGAAACCTTCCGCCCAATGTGTGGCGGCGGCCAAAAAAGCAAACAGGATGCTGGGAATTATTAAAAAAGGGAGGGTTAACAAGACTAAGAATGTCATAACGCCCCTGTATCGCTCCATGGTGCGACCTCACTTGGAGTACTGCGTTCAATTCTGTCTCCTTATCTCAAGAAAGATATAGTGGCACTAGAAAAGGTTCAAAGAAGAGCGACCAAGATGGTAAAGGGGATGGAACTTCTCTCGTATGAAGAAAGACTAAACGGTTAGGGCTCTTCAGCTTGGAAAAGAGACGGCTGAGGGAGAGATAGGATTGAAGTCTACAAAATCCTGAGTGGAGTAGAACGGGTACAAGTGGATCGATTTTTCACTCTGTCAAAAATTACAAAGACTAGGGGATACTCGATGACGTTACAGGGAAATACTTTTAAAACCAATAGGAGGAAATTTATTTTCACCCAGAGAATAATTAAGCTCTGGAACGCGTTGCCAGAGGATGTGGTAAGAGCGGATAGCGTAGCTGGTTTTAAGAAATGTTTGGACAAGTTCCTGGAGGAAAAATCCATAGTCTGTTATTGAGAAAGACATGGGGGAAGCCACTGCTTGCCCCGTATTGGTAGCATGGAATGTTGCTACTCTTTGGGTTTTAGCCAGGTACTAGTGACCTGAATTTGCCACTGTGAGAACGGGCTACTGGGCTTCATGGACCCACTAAGGCTATTCTTATGTTCTTCCAGAATTTCAAAGAATAAGCAAGATTCCGGAACCCCAAATAGTAGCAACAGTCCAGAATCTCCATGCTACCAATTCCAGGGCAAGCAGTGGCTTCCCCCAGTTGATCTTATCTTCATGTGGTGTACCACAGCCGGTTAATTGTTGAATATTGCCCTTAACTGGCTATGTTTTCACCAACCTTGTCTATCTGGTAGTTCAATACTGGAGCCTGGACATTTCTGGGGATAACGCAAGTGGTGGTCAGGAAAACGCTGATCGTTGCCAGCTGAATTTTGGGCTCTTAGAAAATTAAAACAGCTGGCTTGCACTTTGTAAGAATCCCATGCATCTGTTTACTAGGTCTAAAATAGTTTGTTTTCTATCCAATTAACAGTTTATAATGAAGGGAATAATTTACACGCGTTCTTCTCTCATGCAATTATCATAAGTGTTTTTGGCTCTAGCCCTGTTAATCATGCTCAGAGCTTGCTCAGCCCAGCACAGAAAGTAGGTGAAATTTGGAGGCTATGAGTAAGTCTCCGCACCCAACTCATTACTATGAATTTCTATGAAGCCACCCGTCTTGCCACCGATGGGCACCTGATTTCAGGGACGTCACTGACACACTGTAGAGATATTCAGGTAGTCGGGTCGCTCAGTTGCTCACACAGTCCCTTTTTAGACACTTATAAAACGATCTAGTTCCGGGACAAGAGTGGAAACGAAAGAATGAAGGCAAGTCTACATACAGTCAACGCTTTATTATAAGTGGCTCTGGCTACAGACACTACTTTCACAAATTCCTACATGCTTCATCAAGAGAATTAGCCTAGAATCACCTCGCACTGTCTTCCCAATGCATTCTGAGCGTACCTTTGCAGAATTTTATGGAGTTACCGATGTCGTTTTCAATATTCTACGGCATTCACTAGAATATTCTAATGAATTCATAACGTTCTGCAATACTTCAAGGCCATAATCCTTTGAAATTTGCAGATGCCCCATTAAATTTTTCGCCAGCTTGAACTGGTAAGATCTGTTCATAGGCTTTACTTACGCTCTAAGCATTTGATTAGAAATGGTTTTGAGCTAATGGTTTTAATTCGAACCAGAGCAATTTCTTCATGTCCTGATGTAAATTTTTTTCAAAACGTGGGAATCCTTTTGGAAATGAGACTTCTTATGACGACAAGTATTTTTAAAATTTAAACTTTTTTAAAAATGAGCCCCATAGCTTTATTGTTAGAAAGAGAATTAGCCAGAAGTGTTGACATCCTAAATTTGACCAGTGATAACTTTCTTGTACGTAACGAGAGAGAGAGAGCTCTTGCTGTGTGTGCTGACCTCTGTTATCCCAAGAAATTGGAGGCCACCTCAGTTGAAGCCAGTAGAGACCTACTAGGAAAGAGACTTGGGAGTTCTGATCGACAAGTCGATGAAGCCATCTGCGCAATGTGCGGTGGCGGCAAAAAAGGGCGAACAGAATGCTAGGAATGATAAAGAAGGGGATCACGAACAGATCGGAGAGGGTTATCATGCCGCTGTACCGGGCCATGGTGTGACCTCACCTGGAGTACTGCGTCCAGCACTGGTCGCCGTACAAGAAGGACACGGTACTACTTGAAAGGGTCCAGAGAAGAGCGACTAAGATGGTTAAGGGGCTGGAGGAGTTTCCGTACAGTGAAAGATTAGAGAAACTGGGCATCTTCTCCCTCGAACAGAGGAGATTGAAAGGGGACTTGATCGAAACATTCAAGGTACTGAAGGGATAAGGGCAGATTGTTCACCCTCTCCAAAGTAGAGAGAACGAGAAGGCACCCTCTAAGACTGAAAGGCGATAGATTCTGTACGAACATAAGGAAGTTCTTCGTCACCCAGAGAGTGGTTGTAAACTGGAACGCTCTTCCAGAGTCTGTCATAGGGGAAAACACCCTCCAGGAATTCAAGACAAAGTTAGACAAGTTCCTGCTGAACCCGAAACGTACGCAGGTACGGCTAGTCTCAGTTAGGGCACTGGTCTTTGACCAGAGGGTCGCCACGTGTGTGAACTGCTGGGCACGATGGACCATTGGTGACCCAACAGCAGCAGTTCTTATGTTCTTATGCTCAGTCTTCAAGTCATCCAGATTCAATTCACTAGCCATTAACAAAGCCATAGTATTTTTCAGTGGCCAGAAGCACAACTAGTTTTCACGTATAAGAGGGGTCGACCTGCTTTTGCAGGTATAAATCAAAGTCGCTTTAACTTAGTTGTTCTCAAACCAGTCATTGAGAATCTCATAGCTAGTCAGGTTTTAAAGACACCCACTATGAATATGAATGAGATATTTGCATAGAAGGAGACATGCCATGTAAATCAAGTTAATGCATATTCATTGGAAATGTCCTGAAAACCAGACAGGCCATAGGTACTCAAGGACTGGGTTGCAATCCACAGCTCTAGATTGTACTGGAGATAAACCAAGGACAGCCTACATTAAAAATTGGCTTGAAGAAGACAGTTTGCAGAGGTGATTTAGCTCACCATAGGGCCACGCTTCCATGGTTTGTTTTAGACAGCTTCTTTGAATCAGGTTAAGTTAGGACACTGATCCCTATCTGTGGTCAGTATTTGATTTGTCCTTGCTATTAAGCCCGGGGTGATGGTTTCTCTTCTTGGCTATGCTTAGTCCATCATGTTATACTGCCTCTGTATCGCTCCATGGTGCAACCTCACCTGGAGTATTGCGTTCAATTCTAGTCTCTTATCTCAAGAAAGATATAGCAGCGCTAGAAAAGGTTCAAAGAAGAGATGGAACTTGTCTCATATGAGGAAAGACTAAAGAAGTTTGGGCTCTTCAGCTTGGAAAAGAGACAGCTGAGGGGAGATATGATCGAAGTCTACAAAATCCTGAGTGGTGTAGAACGGGTACAAGTGGATCGATTTTTCATTCCGTCAAAAATTACAAAGACTAGGGGGACACTCGATGAAGTTATAGGGAAATACTTTTAAAACCAACAGGAGGAAATATTTTTTCACTCTGAGAATAGTTAAGTTCTGGAATGCATTGTCAGAGGTTGTGGTAAGAGCGAATAGCGTAGCTGGCTTTAAGAAAGGTTTGGACAAGTTCCTGGAGGAAAAGTCCATAGTCTATTATTGAGAAATACATGGGGGAAGTCACTGCTTGCCCTGGATCGGTAGCATGGAATGTTGCTACTCTGGGGATTCTGCATGGAATCTTGATACTCTTTGGGGTTCCAGGATCTTGCTAACCTTTGCGATTCTGGAATGTCGCTACTCTTTGGATTTGGGACAGGTACTAGTGACCTGGATTGGCCACCGTGAGAACGGGCTTCTGGGCTTAATGGACCTATGGTCTGACCCAACAAGGCTATTCTTATGTTGTTATGTTCTCATTGGGGTTCAGAGGAGCTCTTTTAGGGAGCTTGGAGCAATCCCTACCTCAGCCTCATGGTCATCATCCCTCAGAAAGATCTGTTGTTTCTTGGTGATGGTGGTTGTCCTGTAGAAATCTACCAGCTCATTCAAAGAATTGAACTTCTCCTCCCACAGATAGTATTTCCCACTCTGGTCTCGGAGGACTTTGAAATGTTGCACGTGTTCTCCGTAACTGTGAATTAGAGAAAAAGAAGAAAATGGAATCCATCACTGACTAGTGAAAGATGCACAAATTGAGAGAAGTAAGCCATTCACTGTTAACATGGACTTTAGCCCAATGAAATAGAAATGTCTAAAGGAAGAGAGGGTCAAATACAACTATAGTGACTTAGCATCACAAGTTGACTATATTGAATCAGAGAAAAATGAAGGCAGATAAAGACCTTGTGGCCTATCCATTCTGCCCATCCATGCTATCAACTATCCCCTCTTCTCCCTTAGAGATCCTATGTCCCAAGCTTTCTTGAACTCAAATACAGTTTTCATTTCCACCTCCTCCACTGGGAGGCCAGTCCATGTATTCACCACCCTTTTCCGTGAAGAAGTATTTCCTCAGGTTACTCCTTTCACCTTCACCCTCATTCCAGTTGACCTTCACCCTCATTCCAGTTGACCTTTCACCCTCACCCTCATTTCAGTTGACCTCCAGAGATATTTAAATATGTTTGTTGCAGTCTTACAGGTCTCATCGTGTCAGGTCCTACCTGACCAGGTGGAGCGAGACCTGGAGACCTGCAACAAGCATGATGCCAGCTGCAGAAGGCTAAGAGAACGTATTTAAACATATCTCTCAATATCATTTCGTTCTTCATGGCTCTAGCTACAGAAGACGTGATTAGGTACTGCTATATGTACTTTGTGGGCAAAACTAGACGTTATTTTCCGTTCCATTTAAGTTTTGATGAGCTCATAGATAATTCAACAGGGCGCCATGCAGCGATACAAATTCGCCAGTGGTGCATAGATCCCTAATCACAGCACATTGTAATCTAATCTAATCTAAGACTTGGCTTTATATACTGAGTCATCATTCTAAGAAAGCCCAACTCGGTTTACAATAATTAATGTAACAGATAGAAACCATTAATTTTCAAAATGTTTAACAAATAGAGTGGTTTTTAAAGATTTACGAAAAAATTGAAGCAAACCAGAACTCCTTAAAAGAAGTGGAAGATCATTCCAAAGTTGAGAAAACTTAAAAATCAAAGATTGACTAAGCGTTAAGGCTTCTGGCATCTTTTTCACACCTAGAGCATCCAAGTCAGAGGACTTAGGCACCATGCAAATGAAAAAGAAAAAAAAACCCAACATATAAAGGAGACTTCTCATTTGGCTTCCTGATGAAGCTCTAGCGAAACACGGCCTGTGTTGAAGCCAGGATACAACAGCTCAGATAAGTGATTTACCTTTATCTATGGAGAGCTATATGAACATTCTAACGCTATCAGAAGCCTTAACGCTCATTACAAAGGGCGAGGGATATCGTTTGTGCTATTTGTCTCCTAGCCATCCCAAGTAACTGTTTGGACTTAAATCCCCTATGTTTATCAGAGAAAGCATGGCTTTAAAAGACTTAAAATTCTTAGGTCACTTGTGTTTTGCACTGAAAATGTAATGTTGTTCCTTCCATTCAGATGGACCGAAGACCACAGAACCTTCACCCACTATGTGGCAGTCATTACCCCTACCTGGCATTGGAAGTGATATAGCTCATGTTTAAGGCTCAGGCCTGGGGTCACTAATGGTAGACATGACCATTGCTCTCCAATTGATCCAGGGCAAGCAATGGCGTCTTCCATGTTTTTCTCAATAATAGACTATGGACTTTTCCTCCAGGAAATTGTCCAAAGCTTTCTTAAAAACCAGCTATGCTATCTGCTCATACTACAACCATTGCCACTGCTTGCCCTGGATCGGTAGCATGGAATGTGGCTACTCTGGGGATTCCGGAATCTTGCTACTCTTTGGGAATTCTGCATGGAGTGTTGCTCCTATTTGGGGTTCCGGAATCTTGCTAATCTTTGAGATTCTGGAATGTGGCACTCTTTGGGTTTTGGCCAGGTACTAGGGACCTGGATTGGCCACCATGAGAGCGGGATACTGGGTTTGATGGACTTTTGGTCTGACCTAGTAAGGCCGTTCTTGTGACATGCTTTCTACACACTTTAAACTGCTGTGTTAATGCGTCTTTGGCAAACGGCTTTTCTGTCACGTTTGCAACAGAGAGCGGCAATTAAAAGCTGACCTAGAAATGTCTCTTGGGAGAGGTCATAGATTATTTATCAGTGTATGGATGGGCATGTCTAGAGGGTGGGGTGTCTGTCAGCCCTTTGAAGCCCTCATCTTCCTTTATTAAAACATAATTGATGGTGAACGTGATTAACATGATACATGTTGTGGAAATGTCTTGCTGCGGGCAGAGTTCTCTTCTGGGAAACAGAAAGGATTCCAGTTTCAGAATCTTTTGGACATTTGTTTACTAATATTTGTGCTGGGGCTGACATATAAGTTATTTAGTAACATAGTAAATGATGGCAGATAAAGACCCGAATGGCCCATCCAGTCTACCCAACCATACACTCTCGGTGAAGTTACACAGAAATACTTTTAAAACCAATTGGAGGAAATGTTTTTCACTCAGAGAATAGTTAAGCTCTGGAACGCGTTTGCCAGAGGATGTGGTAAGAGCGGATAGTGTAGCTGGTTTTAAGAAAGATTTGGACAAGTTCCTGGAGGAAAAGTCCATAGTCTGTTATTGAGAAAGACATGGGGGAAGCCACTACGTGCCCTGGATCGGTAGCATGGAATGTTGCTACTCTGGGGATTCTGGAATCTTGTAGCTCTTTGGGGATTCTGCATGGAATGTTGCTATTCTGGGGATTCCGGAATCTTGCTCCTCTTTGGGGATTCTGCATGGAATGTTGCTCCTATTTGGGGTTCCAAAATCTTGCTATTCTTTGAGATGCTGGAATGTTGCTACTCTGGGGATTCTGGAATCTTGCTCCTCTTTGGGGATTCTGCATGGAATGTTGCTCCTATTTGGGGTTCCAGAATGTTGCTCCTATTTGGGGTTCCGGAGTGTTGCTACTCCTTGGGTTTTGGCCAAGTACTGGGGACCTGGATTGGCCACCGTGAGAACGGGCTACTGGGCTTGATGGACCATTGGTCTGACCCAGTAAGGCTATTCCTTAACCCTTATCCTTAACCCTACTCCTCTGCCCTCCAACCCAGCCCGCTAATTAACCGTTCCCCTTAACTGTGTCCATGACATCTTGTTTGTCTGTCTTGCCTGTTTAGATTGTAAGCTCTTTCGAGCAGGGACTGTTTTCTTACTCTTTGTGACTTTGTACAGTGCTGCATACGTCTGGTAGTGCTATAGAAATAATTCATAGCAGTTGTAGGATCATCACCAGAATTAGGAGCGTGACTCGGTTAACAAAAGAATAGAGGTTAGAATTTAGAAGAAGAATAGGATGAGAGAGAATAAATAAAGAAAAAATAAGCAGGAAAATCAAATCGTAAAGCCTAAATAAAATCTTACCCTCTCTTTTATTAAGGCGTTGCGCAGGTTTTAACGCTGGCAGTGGCCGTAACTGCTCCGACGCGCATAGGAACCATGCTACACGTTAGTAAAATTAGAATGGGGTTAGTTAGAATGGTTGAATCATCTAAAGACACAATTACAAAACGTGCTACACTTTTGGTAACTTTATTTTGAAATTATATTTTAGTAAGAAACAGGCTCTGTTTTGTGGTCAACGAATTCTGCTATTTCCAGATGTTTCTAAACAGACGTAAGAACATAAAAACATAAGAAAGGCCCTCACCGGATCAGACCGAGGTCCATCTAGTCCGGTGATCCGCACACGCGGTGACTCCTATGAAGAGGAAGCAGTTCCTGGCTCTTAGGCCTAAAGCCTTCTTCCTAAAGTTTCCATGTAAACACTTTATCTCATAATTAAGTGATAAATATGTTTTTTTAGACCCAGTCCAGTTAGAAGGTTTTCTGAAGGATAAACCGGTTCAAACAGTATCTTAGGTAATTTTCCTTTTGTTTAATTTCCAATTAGGGAGGATAAATGAAGAAATAAATAGATGTATGTCACATTCTGCCTGCTTAGCTGTTTTCATTATATTACAAAGCCGCGCCACGCGGAAAAGTGCACTCTAAATTGCCGTACGCGCTAGCCGCTACCGCCTCCTTTTGAGCAAGCGGTAGATTTCTGGCTAGCGTGCGCTAATCCGGTGCGTGCGATAAAACCGCAAGTGCGGCTTTGTAAAAGGACCCCTAAATGTATGTTGCTAAAAGGAATACACTGTCGGCCAAATAATGTGGACTAGATCTTTGAAGGATATTAGTTTCTTTTTAATGTTTATGTCGATGGTTCTAACTGGATGTTCCTGACTTTGTTATATAATTTGTAATTTGTAACAAATGAATTTAAAAAAAAAAAAAAAAAAGAATGGTTATCTAAATATTTTTTTTAAAAAAATTTTTTAAAAAATTTTTACGGAATAATTGAAAGGCGCCTGGTTCTCTTATAGTAAATGGGAACACATGCCAAATCTCAGTTCATTAAAAAATGTATGGTTGACCCACTTTCCCAACAGATTTGATTCCTTTAAGTGAGGCGAATGAGAGTTTAAATCTATGGGTGCTCCTCGCAAGACATGATCTTTCAGCATTCCAAGATCACGGTACCAAAGATATAAAAATACCGAACAAAAGTTTGAACACAATGCAATCACATTTGAACTGAATCCTAAGGTGAACAGGAAGCCAATGAAGCTTTTTCAGCAACGGGGACACGTGATCGAACTTACTTTTCCCCAAAATCAGTTTGGTGGAAATTAAGAGCCATAAAAAAATATTTGGATCCTTTATCGTTCAGACTATTGGTGCAGGCATTAGTTTTATCTATTTTAGACTATTGTAACATCATCTATTTAGGAGCGCCCAAAAAAATTCTAAGGAAATTAAGGATAATTCAGAATACAGCTGTTCGACTGATTTTTGGTTTAAAAAAGAACGACCATATTAGTCCATATTATTGTTTATTTCATTGGCTGCCTTTGGAGGCAAAAGTATTATTTAAATGTTCCTGTATCTATTTTAGCTGATATCGGGATTGTCTCCAGGTTACCTTTTTCCTCATTTTGTGTTGCATAGACCATCATGAGAAACTAGAAACTTCTACTTATTTGCTTATCCAAAAATTAATGGGTGTAGATATAAGACCTTCTTAGACAGGACCCTAGGCAACAATCTTGGTTAGGTAAATGTATTCAGCAAGCTATGTTAACGGAAATTAATTAAGACCACTTTGTTCGATAAGTTTATTACTTAACGAGAATTTTATTATTGAAATTCTATTTTACAAATATTTGTATTTTTTACTGCATTATTGTATTTCGCTGATTGTCCAGCTCTTTTTAGTGTAAACCACCTAGAACTTCAGGTCACTAGTACCTGGCCAAAACCCAAAGAGTATCAACATTCTAGAATCTCAAAGATTAACAAGATTCCGGACCCCAAATAGGAGCAACATTCCATGCGGAGTCCCCAAAGAGTAGCAAGATTCCGGAATCCCCAGAGTAGCAACATTCCATGCTACCGATCCAGGGCAAGCAGTGGTTTCCCCCTTGTCTGTCTCAATAACAGACTATGGACTTTTCCTCCAGGAGTTTGTCCATACCTTTCTTAACCTTGATTTATGTCACTTGAGGAAATGCTCTGTGCTGGGAGAACCAGCTTCTTGATTTGGAAGCCAGGAAGGTAGATGGATAGTCTGTAAGTCTCTTGGAGCAACCAGATGTGGCACTGTAGAGAGAATGCGCAAATTGGACTTGAGATGTCCAGGTTGGGCCCTCTCAAGTTCTGCTAGTATTTTCGAACAAGATATGCTGATAGAGAGTCTGTTCTAAAATGCATCAAAATTGGATGTTTATGTTCTTATACATGTAGTGGGAGTATTTAATTTAGAACCGTAAATGTCTAAATTATTTGTAATATAAATGCATGTTCTGAAATACACAGAATATATGCACTTATGCTCCTGAAACACATAGTACAGCAGAAGAGGCAAGTGAGATGTCTAACATCAACCAACAGTTACATTTATTAAAAGTAGTCCAGATAAACAAATGTTCCAACCAAAGTAGTTGAACTTATAGATCAGGATGTAGCCAGAGAAAGTCCCAACTTGGATCCGAGTTTCGGCAACGATATCGCCTTCTTCAGGGGACAACAAGTAACTTTGGCAAAAAGAAAGTAAGATTGCAGAAAATAATTTGGCAAATAGTATTCTCTGTTTTAAAAGCGTTTCCATTAATTTGCTTACCACAGAAGTCCGACTTATCGGCCTGTAATTCCCCACTTCTTCCTTACGTCCACTTTCGTATCTGTATTTGAACATATATATATATATATATATATATATATATATATATATATATATATATATATATATATAACACGTGTGTTTTGTTTCTGAAGACGCCAACACGAACTACCGAAATACAAATACAAAAGTGGACGTAAGGAAGAAGTAGGGAATTACAGGCCCGTAAGTCTGACTTCTATGGTAAGCAAATTAATGGACATGCTTTTAAAACAGAGAATGGTCAAGTTTCTGGAATCCTGGATCGGAGGCAACATGGATTCACTAGAGGTAGGTCTTGTCAGACAAATCTGATCAATTTCTTTGACTGGGTGAATTGGATAGAGGATATGTGCTAGAAGTGGTGCATTTAGATTTTAGCAAAGCCTTTGACAGTGTTCCACACAGACTAATAAATAAACTGAGTGTCCTTGGGATGAGTCCCAAAGTAATGGCCTGGGTCAAGAGCGCTCTGAGGAAGGGAATGTTACCAGAGATGTACCTCAAGGTTCTGTTCTTGGGCCTGTTCTTTTTAACATTTTTATAAACAATATTGCTGAAGGGTTGTCGGGTAAGATTTGCCTTTTTGCGGATGATATGAAAATCTGGTAACCCTACACAGAACATCTGCACATATGTTCTGAAATATGCAGAACATATGCATGTAGATCAGACTGTTTAAATCCATACATGTCTATGGTTTTCCAAAGCTATCAGAGTCCAATATCCCTTTCCAATATTACTTTCTTTTTTTTATTGGGGGGGGGGGGAATAAAACACTGGGAGATTAAGGGGGAGACCACCCCTAATCCCTCCAGCGTAGTTCTGCACAGTCCTAGGAACTCTGAAACCCAGGTGTTTCAGGTAGCCTTTGCCTTCTGAAATGGGTCATGGATTTGATATTCCGCCTTTCTGACATTTTCATTATGTGCCGGTCTTTGTCCCTAATGGGTCAAAATCTTTCTGTATCTGGGGCAATGGAAGGTTTTGGCCCAAATTCTGTAGGCACCTAAATAAATTAATTAACAAGCTTGTAATCATCAATAATTGAAACGCAGGCGCCTATCAAGAAAACGATTCTGCCAATAAGGCGCCTTCAAAAAAAAAACAGGCGCTATGCACGTTAGGCGTGGGCGTGGATACGCGTTAGGTGCCTTGTTGTAGATTCACTGCTCTTAAGCGCGCTTAAGCGCTCGCATGGGCGCCTAACCTTCGGTTGTGCCTAGAGCTGGTCTCCAAAAACAGCGCCCAATTTCACTTGAATCGCGCTAAACGGTGCCTAATTAGGCGTCTAACCTTTGGGCGCTTCTTATAGAATTTGCCCTTCACATAATCGTAATAATCAGACAGTCTGGAATTTTCAAGCCGATTTTCTGGGCCACAGGGGTATAAATTGATATCTGGATTTGTGAATAAAAACCCAAAATGTCTTCCAAAGAGGATCATTTGCAGGTCACTGACCTGGGGGGGCCGCCGCGAGAGCGGACCGCTGGGCACGATGGACCTGTGGTCTGACTCGGCAGAGGCCATGCTTATGTTCTTTTTTTTTTTTTTTTATGATTCTTTATTTGGTTATTTGTTACAATACATTAATAACAAATATTCATGAATGACCACAATATTTCATGAATGACCATTGCCGCTTTATAGGGCAATGGTCAGACCCCACTTGGAATACTGCGTCCAACATTGGTCTCCCTACCTAAAGAAGGATATAAAACTGCTGGAGAGGGTGCAGAGACGAGCAACTAAACTAGTGAAGGGTATGGAGAAACTGGAATATGAGGATCGACTTAAAACACTGGGATTGTTCTCCCTTGAGAAAAGGAGACTGCGTGGGGATATGATCGAGACCTTCAAAATACTGAAAGGAATCGACAAAATAGAGCAGAGAAAATTATTTACATTGTCCAATTTGACACGGACAAGAGGACATGAAATGAAGCTAAGGGGGGGCAAGTTCAGGACTAATGTCAGAAAGTTCTGCTTCACACAGAGAGTGGTTGGCATCTGGAATACTCTCCCAGGGGAGATTATTGCGGAATCGACAGTCCTAGGCTTCAAAAGCAAACTAGATGCATATCTCCTTGAGAGAGGCATATAAAGATATGGTTGGCTATAAAATAAGCAAAGACAAATCACTGGAGGAATAAAAATATATTCTGTGATGACAATCTATAATGATTTCATTGATCACAGCTCTTATACAAAAATGCTAAATAATAAATAAATTTAAATTAAATGTGAAGTGCTCAGACCTTATAACCAGTGTTTTAAGTGTTATCACCAAAACGAGGTTAACAAAGGGACCATCATTGCCTTCACTGTCCCTCGACCACCTGAATAATATTATCCAAAATCTCAGTATGAGTAAATTGTATTAAATGGTGTACTTATCTCTGGCAGATGGTAATCGGTGGTGTTAATCCTCGTTCAAACAAACATAACCAAAGTGATGTGCTTTTAAAAGGTTTTGTTTCTCTGTGTGTGCCATTTATTTCATAGTCCCAGTCCCCCCGACCCAGGTTTCGTATCTTCGTCAGGGAGGGACATTGATACTAGAGAAAATAAATTAAAACAATAAACAACTTTATTAAATCTAACGTTAATTGATCTGAAATAGAATCTTAAAGATTTTCTGTTTGATCTCATTTCCGGCAGGGCTTAATTTAACAAGTTCCGGTTCTTTAGCTTATAAAATCAGAACGTTGGTCTCTGGTGATCAGCTTGCCCTCCTTTGCGGTCTGGTCTAGTTACAGTGAGCCAACATTTGGTATGTAGATTTACTGATACTATTTTTGTAACACTTACATAATATTCTTTATTGTGAGATTACTAGTAATCTTTAAGATTCTATTTCAGATCAATTAACGTTAGATTTAATAAAGTTGTTTATTGTTTTAATTTATTTTCTCTAGTATCAATGTCCCTCCCTGACGAAGATACGAAACCTGGGTCGGGGGGACTGGGACTATGAAATAAATGGCACACACAGAGAAACAAAACCTTTTAAAAGCACATCACTTTGGTTATGTTTGTTTGAACGAGGATTAACACCACCGATTACCATCTGCCAGAGATAAGTACACCATTTAATACAATTTACTCATACTGAGATTTTGGATAATATTATTCAGGTGGTCGAGGGACAGTGAAGGCAATGATGGTCCCTTTGTTAACCTCGTTTTGGTGATAACACTTAAAACACTGGTTATAAGGTCTGAGCACTTCACATTTAATTTAAATTTATTTATTATTTAGCATTTTTGTATAAGAGCTGTGATCAATGAAATCATCAATCATCATTGGCTATAAAATAAGCCAGGTGTATACCTGGCAGGGCCTCCGCGTGTGCGGATCGCCGGACTTGATGGACCGAAGGTCTGATCCGGAGATGGCGCTTCTTATGTTCTTATGTTCAAACTCAATATAGAGAACATAAAAACTTAGGCAATTATCAACCGTGTCTTAGTCCACATTATCATGGTCGCCAGTACCTTTTTGTAAAAAAAAAGGAAAGAAAAAAGAATCAAATCCATCAATCTACCATCTAAGGACAGGCAAAATGGCAATGTTCTTATGTTCTTATGCTTCTCAATGGCCACAAATTTGGCCTTGGAGAATGAGATGGACAGTGTCGGCATCTATGAGACAAACTTGGTTCTTTTTGTTACATAAGCAGTGGTTCCCAACCCTGTCCTGGAGGAACACCAGGCCAATCGGGTTTTCAGGCTAGCCCTAATGAATATGCATGAGAGAGATTTGCATATGGTGGAAGTGAGAGGCATGCAAATTTGCTTCATGCATATTCATTAGGGCTAGCCTGAAAACCCAATTGGCCTGGTGTTCCTCCAGGACAGGGTTGGGAACCACTGACATAGAGCATTTTGGACTCCATTTCGATTACAAAAGTTGGATAGCTCTAAGTCTAATAGATGCTGACATTGTAATCTGGAAGCAGGGACTTTGGATCACATAATATTCTATTGTCCCTGTATCTTGGCCTTTTGGAAATCAATGTGGTCCCAAATTAATGGCTGATTAGAAAATCATGTAGCTCTATCATACAATATGTGAGCCCACCGGGACAGAGAGGGAAAAATACTTAAGTACCTGATTGTAAAACCGCTTAGACAACCTTGATAGGCGGTATATAAAAACCGAATAAACTTATTTGGAACATCCATGAAAAAAAAGAGTCAAATTTCATCTAAAAATAATAAACTTTTATTAATAATGACAGCAGTTGCCATTCAGCATATTACTAGAAATTGGAAAGATTATACCAGACTTAATTACACCTTCTGGTGGAACTCATTATGCCATATAGACAAAATGGAAAGGACAATTGCCATGCAAAAGGGAAATTATAACAATTTCAAAAGAATTTGGGGACCATTGGCAACATATTGTAATGATAGGTACCTTTATACACTAAAGTATATTTAGAATAATGGGGAAGGGGGATATATTGATTCATTATTGTTTTATTATTATTTTGAACACATTACATGTATGATATGTTTGATTTGCATTATTTGTAGAGAGGGTGGGTGTGGGAGGGATTTAAAATATGTATTGAAATAATAATAATATGAAATAATTTTCAAGTGATGCATAGGAATTAACTGATGTAATACTGTTCACTTGGTGTAAGATGAAAAAATGAATAAAGAATTGGGGGAAAAAAAAAATCCTCCACATTAGATAGATTGTGAGCCCACCGGGACAGACAGGGGAAAAAAAATGCTTGAATAAATTCATGAAAATGAAATAAATAAAGGAGTCTTTGTCTGGCTGTAAAAATATCAGGCTACATTTCTAGGAAATTGGAAACAAGGTCCACAGCACCAGGATCCTGGCACAGGTTCCTCCAAACAGGAAAAGCACCCTTGTGTTACCACCTCAGGGCTTTTTTGGTCTTCTAAGTCTCTTGGGAATGCTGAACTCTCAGAAAATAAACAGATTACTGGCAGAAAGCCAGCGAGAGAGACTTCGCTTTTTCTAGGGTCTCTTTTCAACCCAGGACGTTCACAGTTGACAAAATGCTTTCCACTTGAGTGGGAATTTCTCATTTTATTAAAACAGAGAAAAGACCGAACCTCTGGAAAGCACCGATATGTTTTGGAACCTTGTACTCACAACAAATGTATTGTCCAATAACAAAACCCAAAAACATTTTTGCAAGATTAAAACAGCTTCCTGCTTGGAGGATGAGAACTGATATGGGTGAGAGTCACTGAACAACAGAAATTAAGGATGGACAATTTGTAAGGACTGATGCTTCTCACTTAGATCCTCTCCCCCCCCCCCCCCAATAAACACCTGTCAGGTAAGATTTGCCTCTTTGCAGATGATTCCAGAATCTGCAGTAGAGTAGATAACATGAGGAAGGACCTAGCGAAGCTTGAAGAATGGTCTGAAATTTGGCAGCTAAGAAAGGCTGCAAAAACCTGGGAATGGTACAGATTAGGGAGTGACTAGTTTATGTGCACGACAGAAGAGCGGGACTTGGGTGGGATCGTACGTGATGATCTTAAGGTGGCCAAACAGGTATAAAAGGTGACGGCGAAAGCTAAAAGGTTGCAAGTTTGCCTAGGGAGAGGTATGGCCAGTATGAAAAAGGAGGTATTGATGCCCCTGTCTAAGACTCTGGTGAGACCTTTATTTAGAATATTGTGTACAATTCTGGAGGCCTCACCTTCATAAAGATATAAAAAGGATGGAGTTGGTCCAGAGGAAGGCTACTAAAATGGTGTGTGGTCTTCGTCATTAGGCGTATGGGGACAGACTTAAAGATCTCAATCTGTATACTTTGGAGGGAAGGCGGGAGAGAGGAGATATGATAGAGTCGTTTAAATACCTACATAATATAAATGTGCATGAGTTGAGTCTTTCATTTGAAAGGAAGCTCTGCAATGAGAGGGCATAGGATGAAGTTAAGAGGTGATGGGCTCTGGAGTAATCTGAGGAAATACTTTTTTACGGAGAGGGTGGTAGATGCGTGGAACAATCTCCCCAGTAGAGGTGGTGGAGACAGAGACTGTGTCTGAATTCAAGAGAGCCTGGGATAGGCACGTGGGATCTCTTAGAGAGAGAAAGAGATAATGGTTACTGTGGATGGACAGCTCTATGACCTCACAATGCAGGTGCACAGAGCCTTAGCCTATAGGAAGAGAAGATGCAAATGGTAAGAACCTTAGCCAATAGAGAGAGGGGAGATATGATGAGACGTTTAAATGCCTACAAGGCATAAATGTGCATGAGTTGAGTCTTTCATTTGAAAGGAAGCTCTGGAATGAGAGGGCATAGGATGCAGTTAAGAGGTGATAGGCTCCGGAGTAATCTAAGGAAATACATTTTTATGGAAGGGGTGGTAGATGCGTGGAACAGTCTCCCAGAAGAGGTGGTGGAGACAGAGACTGTGTCTGAATTCAAGAAAGTGTGGGATAGGCACGTGGGATCTCCTAGAGAGGAAGAGATAATGATTACTGCGGATGGGCAGACTGGGTGGGCCATCATGTTTCTGTACAGAGCCCTGTTTCTTTTACTTGGATCAATACAAGAAAGTCTCCAGGGCCAAAGTGAGACCCTTCACCTAATCCTCCATTGTCCCACATACTAAATAAGTACCTGTATATATATGTAAACCGCTTTGAATATGTAACCACAAAAAGGTGGTACGCAAGTCCTATCCCGCCCCCCCTCTCCCCCCCACACACACACATATAGGCACTTCAGCTGTGGCAGAGATTGTGCAGAACACTGAACCACTAGTTTGCATGAAAAGTGCTGTTTATCTGGGTGCCCAAAACCGATGCCAGCACTTGGCATGGGTTCCTTTACCTACCCTGAAGCGACTGTGCTAGCTTGGTGATGCTTGCCAACTCAGAGGGAACGCCTGGCTTCTAATCTATTCTGAATTCTCAGCAGCATTTTTGCTAAATCCCTTATTAAGTTCAGACATGCCCTCTCCGTGCAAAAGTGTTTTGCCGAAGCATGCCTCAGATGGAGAGGGTCACCAGTACGCTCTGCTGGATGTAAGCCATCTGTTTAAGTCGGGGGCACAGTCAGGTCCTTAAAACTTATACACTGGGAATCACGTGGGGCTGAATTTAAAATGTTTCTTTTTCCAGTGACTGAGGGGCAGTTCTTTCAGCTAAGTGCCTGTGTCGAATTTCTGTGCCTTCCAGATCTGTCTCTGGATGCAGTGATAACCCCTGGCCAATCAGCTGGACTGTATATCTATAGGCAGAAGTGAAATACTACAACTACTATTTATAGGAACATAAGAATGGCCTTACTGGGTCAGACCAATGGTCCATCAAACCCAGTAGCCCGTTCTCATGGTGGCCAATCCAGGTCCCTAGTACCTGGCCAAAACCCAAAGAGTAGCAACATTCCAGAATCTTAAAGATTAGCAAGATTCCGAAACCCCAAATAGGTGCAACATTCCATACAGAATCCCCAAAGAGTAGCAAGATTCCGGAATCCCCAGAGTAGCAACATTCCATGCAGAATCCCCAAATAATTGCAAGATCCCGGAACCCCAAATAGGAGCAACATTCCATGTAGAATCCCCAAAGAGTAGCAGGATTCTGGAACCCCAAATAGGAGCAACATTCCATGCAGAATCCCCAAAGAGTAGCAACATTCCAGAATCTTAAAGATTAGTAAGATTCCGGAACCCCAAATAGGTGCAACATGCCATACAGAATCCCCAAAGAATAGCAAGATTCCGGAATCCCCAGAGTAGCAACATTCCATGCTACCCCCATGTCTGTCTCAATTACAGACTATGGACTTTTCCTCCAAGAAATTGTCCAAACCTTTCTTACAACCAGCTACGCTATCCGCTTTTATCACTACCTTTGGCAACGCATTCCAGAGCTTAACAGAAAGGCGTACAAAGTGCTATACATTTAACATGATGGTCCCTGATCAGAAGAGCTTACAATCTAATTTGGACAGACAGACAGGCCATCTCAGGGTTGGGGAGATTATACAATGGGTTTAGGGATCTGACAGTGCGTGGGAGTTAAGAGCTGAAAACAGTTTCAAAAAAAGTGGGCTCTTAGCTTGGATTTGAAGACTGCTAGAGACGGAGCATGGCGTATTGATTCAGGCTGCCTGTTCCAGGCATACGGCGTGGCAAGAAAGAAGGGACGGAGTTGGCGGTGGAGGAGAAAGGTACAGTCTACCCCTCCTACTCTGTGCTAAGTTGGAAATTTTCTGAATTCCATTGGCCTCTAGTGGAAACATTAAATTGTCTTATCACTGTGTGGTCAGTAGGGATTACCAACTGAGCCATGCTACATTTTAATAAGTGCAGTTCTATGACCCAAACTAATAATTACTGGAAGACAAGTTATTCCAGTATCATTCATGACCAGCTTGTGGGAGCCGGCTGACGAGAGCAAGGTGTGAAGCAAAAGCAAGCATTTCGGGTGGAATGGTAATACCAGAGCTGACTGATGCCCGTGAATCACTCAGACTGTGCTCTGGCATCGTTCTCCATGCACACCAACCCAGTCTGTTTCCCTAGCTAGCCCCTTGGATTTTCCCACGCTCCCGCGGACCATTCTTCATAGCAGCCACTTGCTCAGCAGAAACGCAAGCCTGTATAAATGACAAGCCAACCTGGAAACCTCTTTAGCAAGAGGCTGAGGACAGTGCACTGGAATGAAGGAACTTTTGGGTCTTAGAAAATGGTTACGATTATTGTGGGGGAGGGGAGATCTAAGAAGGGAGCAAATTTCCTTTTAAAGGAGGCATCAGTCCTGTGTATTTTGAGCCACAGGCTTCTAGAATGCATGACCTTGAAATTCTAACCTCTCTCTGCTTTGCGTTCTGGACTCTGCGACAGTTCTGCTCTTCACCCACAGAAATGAACTGTAGCACCCCATTCAACCCTTGCTGTGGCTGTGTGAGACTGGGCTACCAATGCATGTGTCCTCGGTGGAGGAGGGGACCACTGGACGTATCACGTGGCCTGTGCTTGCAGTGAAGCAGCAAAACTTTTTTGTGGAATGAGAAGATAGCCCCAGCTAGGAATCGTGTTCCATGCCACAGCGCTGGAATGTTGTCAGCAGATGGGTGCATTCTTCTAGAGCAGAGGTGTCAAAGTCCCTCCTCGAGGGCCGCAATCCAGTCGGGTTTTCAGGATTTCCCCAATGACTATGCATGAGATCTATTTGCATGCACTGCTTTCATTGTATGCTAATAGATCTCATGCATATTCATTGGGGAAATCCTGAAAACCCGACTGGATTGCGGCCCTCGAGGAGGGACTTTGACACCCCTGTTCTAGAGGCTACCGCGATCTTTCAGGGTGAATGAGAAAAATGGCTAGATAAGATCATTAACTTAGAATTTCTGGGCTGTCTTTAACTACCAACAGCCCTGTCACAGACATTTTTCTGGGGAATCACAGTTCCTCACATACTGTATATCTACTTTATTCCCCCCCCCCTACACAAAACTGCAAAAGTGGGTTTTAGCACAGGCCTGCGCTCTGCTCTGCGCTTCTCCCGACGCTCATAGAGCGTAGAGCATCCAGCGCGTCGGCCTACACTAAAAACTGCTTCCGTGGTTTTGTAAAAAGGAGGGGGGGGAAGTGTTTATTTATTTAAAAATTTATATCCACAGTTCTGAGTGGTTTCCATTAAAACATACAGAGTCAGGTTATGACAAAACAAACAAACATAAAAACTCCTAAAAACATTTGCACACCACTACGATACTCGCTAAACATTTTGTAAGAACGCAGCAAACCAGAAGTCTACCTGCAGTAAATAAAAGAACTTACTTAGATTCGCTCTCAAATAAAAATCCCCCGCTTTTACAAAATCGCAAAAGCGATTTTTAGCGCAGGTCGGCACGCTGAGTGCTCTGCTCCTGATACTCATAGAGCTCCTATGAGCGTCGGGAGCAGCGCGGAGCATTCAGCATGCCGGCCTGCGCTAAAAACCGCTTTTGCGGTTTTGTAAGAACATAAGAACTGCCATCTCCAGATCAGACCTTCGGTCCATCAAGTCCGGCGATCTGCACACACGTAGGCCCAGCCAGGTGTACACCTGGCGTAATTTTAGTCACCCATATCCCTCTATGCCTCTCTTAAGGAGATGTGCATCTAGTTTGCTTTTAAATCCTAGAACGGTGGATTCCGCAATAACCTCCTCTGGGAGAGCATTCCAGGTGTCCACCACTCGTTGCGTGAAGCAGAACTTCCTGATATTTGTCCTGGACTTGTTCCCCCCCCCCCCTTAGCTTCAGTCCATGTCCTCTTGGCCGTGTCACAATCTCAGCTCTGGAATGTTGCTACTCTTTGGGGTTCTGGAATCTTTTGTTACTCTTTGGGATTCTGGAATGTTGCTACTCCATTGTAACATCACTAATGAGGTTGGCTCTAAGGTACTGTGGAATGAGGCATCATAAGAACATAAGAACTGCCATCTCCAGATCAGACCTTTGGTCCATTGAGTCCGGCGATCCGCACATGGGGAGGCCCAGCTAGGTGTACACCTGGCGTCATTTTAGTCACCCATATCCCTCTATGCCTCTCGTAAGGAGATGTGCATCTAGTTTGCTTTTAAATCTTAGAACAGTGGATTCCGCAATAACCTCTTCTGGGAGAGCATTCCAGGAGTCCACCACTCGTTGCGTGAAGCAGAACTTCCTGATATTTGTCCTGGACTTGTCCCCCCCCCCCTTAGCTTCAGTCCATGTCCTCTTGTCCATGTCACAATCTCAGCTCTGGAATGTTGCTATTCTTTGAGATTCTGCCTGTAATCTTGATACTGTTTGGGGTTCTAGAATCTTTTGTTACTCTTTGAGATTCTGGAATGTTGCTACTCCATTGGAACATCACTGATGAGGTTGGCTCTGAGGCACTGTGGAATGAGGCATTATAAGAACATAAGAACTGCCATCTCCGGATCAGACCTTTGGTCCATTGAGTCCAGCGATCCGCACACGCGGAGGCCCAGCCAGATGTACACCTGGCGTAATTTTAGTCACCCATATCCCTCTATGCCTCTCGTAAGGAGATGTGCATCTAGTTTGCTTTTAAATCTTAGAACAGTGGATTCCGCAATAACCTCTTCTGGGAGAGCATTCTAGGAGTCCACCACTCGTTGCGTGAAGCAGAACTTCCTGATATTTGTCCTGGACTTGTCCCCCCCCCCCTTAGCTTCAGTCCATGTCCTCTTGTCCATGTCACAATCTCAGCTCTGGAATGTTGCTATTCTTTGAGATTCTGCCTGTAATCTTGATACTGTTTGGGGTTCTAGAATCTTTTGTTACTCTTTGAGATTCTGGAATGTTGCTACTGCATTGGAACATCACTGATGAGGTTGGCTCTGAGGCACTGTGGAATGAGGCATTATAAGAACATAAGAACTGCCATCTCCGGATCAGACCTTTGGTCCATTGAGTCCAGCGATCCGCACACGCGGAGGCCCAGCCAGATGTACACCTGGCGTAATTTTAGTCACCCATATCCCTCTATGCCTCTCGTAAGGAGATGTGCATCTAGTTTGCTTTTAAATCTTAGAACAGTGGATTCCGCAATAACCTCTTCTGGGAGAGCATTCTAGGAGTCCACCACTCGTTGCGTGAAGCAGAACTTCCTGATATTTGTCCTGGACTTGTCCCCCCCCCCTTAGCTTCAGTCCATGTCCTCTTGTCCATGTCACAATCTCAGCTCTGGAATGTTGCTATTCTTTGAGATTCTGCCTGTAATCTTGATACTGTTTGGGGTTCTAGAATCTTTTGTTACTCTTTGGGATTCTGGAATGTTGCTACTCCATTGGAACATCACTGATGAGGTTGGCTCTGAGGCACTGTGGAATGAGGCATTATAAGAACATAAGAACTGCCATCTCCGGATCAGACCTTTGGTCCATTGAGTCCGGCGATCCGCACACGCGGAGGCCCAGCCAGATGTACACCTGGCGTAATTTTAGTCACCCATATCCCTCTATGCCTCTCGTAAGGAGATGTGCATCTAGTTTGCTTTTAAATCCTAGAATGGTGGATTCAGCAATAACCTCCTCTGGGAGAACATTCCAGGTGTCCACCACTCGTTGCGTGAAGCAGAACTTCCTGATATTTGTCCTGGACTTGTCCCCCCTTAGCTTCAGTCCATGTCCTCTTGTCCATGTCACATTGGACATTGTAAATCATTTTTTTCCTGCTATATTTTGTCGATTCCTTTCAGTATTTTGAAAGTCTCGATCATGTCCACTCGCAGTCTCCTCTTCTCAAGGGAGAACAATCCCAGTCTCTTAAGTCGTTCCTCATATTCCAAGTTCTCCATACCTTTTACTAGCTTCGTTGCTCGTCTCTTCACCCTCTCCAGCAGTTTTCTATCCTTCCTTAGGTTGGGAGACCAATGTTGGACACAGTGTTCCAAGTGTGGTCTGACCATTGCTCTATAAAGCGGCATTATAACTTACACTTCTAAATTGCATCACGGTGGAAGACTGCTTAATCTAAAATCGGTAACGAATTCCACAGAGCTGTACCCTGTACTGACACCGTGGACTGTCGAATGCTTACTTGTCTCACCAAGCTCAATGATGGAATTTCAAGATCGAACCCACTCAGCTCTGTAACACAGTTACCGACAGGTCGACAGGTTTTAGGATAATAAAACCCGATTCAAAATAGCCAAGCAATTGTTAGTGAATCAGTCGCTTGACTATTTTGCATGGGTGGATCGGATTGGAGAGGAGATTGGTTGGGCAGCAGTTTAGAGAATCGGGTCGGAGTTGGGGGAACGATCGCGATCGTCGGTACATGATCGGAAGGCCCAAAGTCTGGCAATTTATTAAGTTCTTTTAATAAACATACGTTCTCATTAAGAAGGCATTCAAACTGAATTTTAGGTTTCATATTTTGTTTTCCAAACATTTTTACAAGTCTTTGCTTTGAGTATCCAGATGTTTTGTGAGTTCATTATGGATGCTGGCTTGTAATCCACCGAGAATTAGTGGAATAAAAATGATATTAAATAAAGAAACGGATAAATCAATAGACCTAAGCAACCGCAGTGCTCTTCAGGACATTTTGGCAGATCCCGATAGCTCAGTTTCTTTGGCCCGACTGCCAATCCTCAGAGCTCAGGTGGCATTTTTAGCAGACGGGCCTAGACTCAGTGTGCGTGGAAAGTAATTTCCCATTTCTGCTCTGGCTGGAGTTACCCAGGTGGGCAGGATAGCAGCTGGTACTCACTACCTGGCACGTGCCATGTCTAGATGACAAGAACTTCAGTGTCTACCACTTTTCACTGTTAGAAAAATGTTAAAAAAAAAAAAAAGCCTCTTTATTTTTGTATTTAACTGTATCCTGAGGGGTGGGAAGGGAGATCTCATGACTTTCTTTCAGTAAAGGAGATAGAAAAAAATATAATCCTGTGAGTAATCGCGTTAATAGCAGAAGATAATCTTAAGTGTCTATGAAAAAGGGGTGAGGGGTGGGGGAAGATTGGTTTCTGCTTGTCTGGGCATTTTTTTAGTTAACAACGGGATACAAGCAATGCGTGAAGTCGTGAATGGATATTGCTGACACTTCAGTGACATCCCAGGGAGGGGGAGGGTGTGGTGCTGTGGTTGCGGGGTTAAACCCACCCCGCTCCTTGTGACTCGGCAAGTCACATTATCCCCCATTGCCCCAGGTATGTTGCATAGATTGTGGGTCCACCCGGACAGACAGGGAAAAATGCTTCAGTACCTGAATGCAAACGGCTTTGAATATAGCCACAGAAAAGATGGTCTAAGACGGTCTCAAAGCCCCTCCTTGAGGGCCGCAATCCAGTCGGGTTTTCAGGATTTCCCCCAATGAATCTGCATGAGATCTATGTGCATGCACTGCTTTCAATGCATAGTCATTGGGGAAATCCTGAAAACCCGACTGGATTCTGGCCCTCGAGGACCGGAGTTGCCCACCCCTGATCAAAGTCTCTCCTCGAGGGCCGCAATCCAGTCGGGTTTTCAGGATTTCCCCCAATGAATCTGCATGAGATCTATGTGCATGCACTGCTTTCAATGCATAGTCATTGGGGAAATCCTGAAAACCCGACTGGATTCTGGCCCTCGAGGACCGGAGTTGCCCACCCCTGATCAAAGTCTCTCCTCGAGGGCCGCAATCCAGTCGGGTTTTCAGGATTTCCCCCAATGACTATGCATGAGATCTATGTGCATGCACTGCTTTCAATGCATAGTCATTGGGGAAATCCTGAAAACCCGACTGGATTCTGGCCCTCGAGG
Source organism: Geotrypetes seraphini (assembly GCF_902459505.1). Classification (NCBI taxonomy): domain Eukaryota; kingdom Metazoa; phylum Chordata; class Amphibia; order Gymnophiona; family Dermophiidae; genus Geotrypetes; species Geotrypetes seraphini. Next base: position 7,978,909 of record NC_047094.1, on the reverse strand, counting down.
ACCGGAGTTGCCCACCCCTGATCAAAGTCTCTCCTCGAGGGCCACAATCCAGTCAGGTTTTCAGGATTTCCCCCAATGAATATGCATGAGATCTATGTGCATGCACTGCTTTCAATGCATAGTCATTGGGGAAATCCTGAAAACCCGACTGGATTCTGGCCCTCGAGGACCGGAGTTGCCCACCCCTGATCAAAGTCCCTCCTTGAGGGCGGCAATCCAGTCAGGTTTTCAGGATTTCCCCAATGAATCTGCATGAGATCTATGTGCATGCACTGCTTTCAATGCATAGTCATTGGGGAAATCCTGAAAACCTGACTGGATTGCCGCCCTCAAGGAAGGACTTTGAGATCCCTAAAACTAAACTAAAGCTTATCTTTGTCTACCGAGTCATCATTCTGAGAAGGCTCGACTCAGTTTACAGCAATAAAATAAACAGGGAATGATTTACAAATGATAAATAGAAGATAATAGCAAAATTTCAAAAGAATTAATTTTCAAAATGTTTGGCAAACAGAGTAGTTTTTAAAGATTTATGGAAAAATTGATACAAACTGGAACTCCTTAAAAAAAAGGGGAGATCATTCCAGAGTTGAGAGAATTTAAAGACCAAAGATTGACTGAAGATCTTGACTCCTTTCATCCCTTTCTTAGAAGGAAGGGAGAGTTTAAATTGTTGGCTACCTCTTGCAAAGGAGAATCGGTAAATGTTCCAAAATAAAGGAATAAATACAAGCGCATTTCAATTGAATTCTAAAATAAACCGGGAGCCAATGAAGACTCTGAAGCAAAGGGGTCACATGGTCAAATTTACGTTTTCCAAAGATCAGCTTCGCTGCGGTATTCTGAACTAATTGTAATCTATGAAGACAAATTTTTGTAATGCCGAGGTAGATAGCGTTACAGTAATCAAGACGAGATGATAGAATTGATTGAACTAAGATAGAAAAATGACGGGAATTTAAGGAATTCTTCCTAAGCAATCATCATCGCAGTATAGTTTACACTTTAATACTTCAGAAGCATTTAATGCTGGCTCCTGTAGGGTGAAAGACCTGCCTACGCATTTCTACTGGCCAAAGTTCCAGTGGGAGAAAGATGGATGTTGTGAATCGTGTCTCCCACTGACAGACACTGTCAGACACCCCCTCTTAGGTGCATCCATGCAGTTGGTGGAAAGGCATTGCTTGCCCTAGAGCATTCAGAGCCGAAGAACCAACCCTCACACACACCTGTGTAAATTAACACACCCAGAGCAGGTGAGATAACTCTCCTTCTGCAAGAGCTCATAGCAAACTAAACGAAACCTTAAATTTATAGACCGAGTCCTCTTTATGAGAATAAAGCTCTTTGACTCGGTTGATGTAAGGAGAGGAACCAGAACAAGCAAGATTTACAATTTCGTAAATAACCAGGTTTTTAGATGTTTACGGAAGATTTGAAGGGAATCCAGTTCTCTCAGTCACAGAGGAATATTAGTCCATAATTCAGCTAAATTGAAGGAGAGGGACTTCCCCAGTTTCCTAGTGGAAACTATGCCTTCCAGAGAAGGAAATGATCATAAAACCCTCGCCTTCCAAGCAGCCAAGATGAACCCATGGCTAGCCCAAATGATACTCGAGGCCCCCACCTACCTCGACTTCAGAAAATCACTCAAAACCCACCTTTTCAGCAAACAAGACCCTTAACTGACCCTTCAGATAATCTCAAGGCCCCCTACCCGACTCTTCTCCTGCACGATAGCTCCTATCTCCCCCTGCTTCTCCTTCCCACTTCCTTCCTCATCCACCAAGTCTGACCAAATCCGTTGTAAATCCGATTAATTTGTTGTAATTCTGCCCTCTTCATCTACGAAGTTGGCTAAACTTGTTGTAAATTTCCCTTTTCATCTGCCAAGTTTTGGCTACAGTTGTTGTAAATCCTATAAATTTGTTGTAAATCTACAAGTCTATACGGATCCTAATCTAATTTAATGTAAACCGCCTAGAACTCGCTGGGTATGGCGGTATATAAGAATAAAATTATTATTATTATTTAAGTTTATGCATAGTTCTAGCCTGTCCGAATTTTTTCGAGATCCAAGACAGAGGAATTAATAAAGGACAAACGCCGAATAAGATCTTAAAAGCTAAGATTATGACAGGGATAGGTATGCAAATGATAACCCGCAACTGGAAAAGTTGCGATCGCCTCAACTTTCCGTTTTGGTGGGCCAGTTTATGTTTAGGTTACAAATACGAAAAGATGAATGCAGATATGTTAGGGAACAGCAGATTATTTAAATTAGTTTGGGGCCCGTTGACATCCTTTGTTAATTTAACATAGGGGTCTTTGTTTAAATTTTTTGTTTATTTTTATACATATCCAGGACGGGGTGGGCAGGTGGGAGGGATATCTTTCTGGTTCATTTCTTGATTAAACAAGACAAAATTCATTCTCCTCGAAACTAATACAACCCCAACTATAACAAATCTAGTAATAAACTCAATCACATACCCCATACAGCCCACTCTAAAACTTCTAGGAATGACAATAGGCAGATGCTGTACCATGCAACCACAAATCAACAAAACAATACAAAAATCATTTGCGGTCATGAGAAACTTAAGGCAAGTTTGAAAATTCTTTGACCGAACACAATTCCAGCTCTTGGTGCAGTCCCTAGTCCTAGGTCTTCTAGACTACTGCAACATCCTCTATCTCCTCTGCCCCGCAACCATGATAAAACTACAAACAGTTCAAAACACAGCGCTAAGACTTATCTATTCACTGAGGAAACACGACCACATCACGGTGGCATATCTCGACTCACACTGGCTCCCAATACAAGCAAGAGTACAATTCAAATTCTACTGCCTACTATTTAAAACCATAAACGGAGACAGCCCAGCCTACCTAGCTAAGAAGAAAAAAAAAAAAAAATTTAAATTGAATCAGGTTGGGCAGACTGGATGGACCATTCGGGTCTTTATCTGCCGTCATCTACTATGTTACTATGTATGTTACCTAAACAACCGCCTAATCCAAACTACCTCAACCAGACATAGGAGAACCCACAAACCGTTCACACATCCCCCCAATCAGAGGCGCCTTCTAGCCACTCAAGCAGCAAAACTAGACGACCAACTCTCCAATTTACTGATAACGACGCCAAACTACAAATCGTTCAGAAAAGAAATAAAAACCATCCTATTCAAGACATCCTTGAAGACAAACTAACTCCGCAGGACTCATCCCAATTCTCTGAAGCAACTCGCTCTACTCTTCAATTCCTCTGGAAATGGCCAGATAACTTCTTTTGTGATCCGCCTTGAACTGCAAGGTCATGACGGAATAGAAATCACTAATGTAATATAATGTAAAACTGTTGAATGGGAGGGGAGGGATATCAAGTTTCAAGTTTAATAATTGTTTTGATTAATCGCTTAATCGTATTTCAAAGCGATGAACAAATTAAAATTACAATTTCTGGGAAATAATACAAAACAGAACAATACATATTAACTTACAATATTAGAAAAATTACGATTACAAACTTAAAAACACAAGGAAAGGAGGGAGATGAAATACAAATCATTATAGGAAAGTAGAACAAAAAAGGAAAAATACAAAATGAATAACAAAAAAACAGTGTAATGTAGTACAATAAAATATTCTGAGCTGCAGTAAGTTTCGTTAATTATCAAAAGCGTCTTTAAAGAGAAATGTTTTTAAGTTACTTTTGAATTTCTCAAGATTCTGCTCTTCCCTTAAATAAATTGGAAGGGCGTTCCATAACTGAGGTGCCGTAACAGAAAAAATAAATTGTCGTCTTGTATTGATGACCTTAAGGGATGGAATAGTTAATAGATTCTGTTCATTAGATCTCAGGGTTCTGATTGGAGAATATGGTATCAATAATTTGTAAATAAACACTGGGGTTTTATTAAGAAGGGTTATTAATGGAATTTGAGTGCTTATTTTGTTATTAATGTATATGTAATTCATGGCACTTTGTATTAGCTTTGAAAATTAATAAAGATAAAAAAAAAAAAAAAAAAAAAGCTAGGCATGTGCATTTGAAGTGTATTCTGGCAGATATTGGAAGCTAAAAAAGAACAACTTTCAAAGTTCTGTCTGTTTTATGGTCTCTCCACTGTCCTCTAGATAGGGAGAGGGCAGAGGTGCTCAGGAATCCCCCCCCCTTTCCTGGCCTGAGAGCTGTCACCGACCATCAAGGGATGCAGTAGTTAAGGCTTGAATGTAGCCCCTCCCTCCTGCAGCACCTTCTGGTTGCACCCACCCCATCGGATGAGGGTTCAGAGCTGCCGGAGCCCAGAACAGAGCTTAATAACTCTTTTACGGCTTTAATCACATGTGAGGCTCTTCCAGCCGCAGGGTGACTGACGGTCTCTGCAACAGGACAGGACAAGACTCCCCAGAAAATGCTGCCAGGAAGAGCTCTTAATCCAGGCCCTGGAAGCTCCTGCACTCTCTGCGCTCAGTAGATAGACCCAGCTTGCAAACAGCAGCCACTGCGTACTGAAAAAGACCCAGGTGGAAGATATTTCTCTGATTAGCATCCCCAAAAATGACTTATCACCAAAGCAACACATAGAAGCATGATGGCAGGTAAAGGCCAAATGGCCCATCCAGTCTGCCCATCCGCAGCATTCACTAAATCCTCCTTTCCCTATTGCTCTTAACATTTGCATCTCCTCATCCTATAGGCTAAGGCTCTTTTTTGCCTGCATTGTGAGGTCATAGAGGTTATAGAAACATGAAATAAGGCAAATGGTCCATCCAGTCTGCCCAGCCGCAATAACCATTATCTCTTCCTCTCTCGAAGAAATCCCACGTGACTATCCCAGACTCTCTCGAATTCAGACACAGTCTCTGCCTCCACCACCTCTTCCGGGAGACTGTTCCACGCATCTACCACCCTTTCCATAAAAACGTATTTTCTCAGATTACTCCGGAGCCCATCACCTCTTAACTTCATCCTATGCCCTCTCATTGTAGAGTTTCCTTTGAAATGAAAGAGACTCGACTCATGCGTATTTACATTATGTAGGTATTTAAATGTCTCTGTCATATCTCCCCTCTCCCACCTTTCCTCCAAAGTATACAGATTGAGATCTTTAAGTCTGTCCCCATATGCCTTAACATGAAGACCATATACCATTTTAGTAGCCTTCTTCTAGACCAGTGGTAGGCAAGCTCATTAGTCAAAAGAGCCAAAATCAGCAGTACAATGATTAAGATTTTTTTTGAGAGCCATACTCCGTGCCCGCTTGCGCTACAATGGCTAAATCAACCTAACTGACACTCCACTCGCCCGCACATAGTCAAAATCGATTTGTGGCAGAGCCTAGAGAATGACAAGGGTAAAAAAAAATTTGTCTCCGTCCCCGCCCTGTCCCCATCCCTGCAAACCACCTGATCCCATCCACACAAGCCTCAAATAGTTTTATACTGAACTTATTATATTAAAGTAAAAAAAGAAACAATATTCTGTACAATTGTCAATTTATAAATCAGCGTTTTCTCTGCACTCTCTCTTCCCCATTTCCCTTCAGCGTCCTCAGCCCACTCTCTCTCCACTTCCCTTCAGCGCATGCACATAAAAACAAGCAAGCAATTTTATATCATTTTCATTCTATTCATTCATAGAAATTAAAGTCTAAATAATGCCAGTCACATAACAAAACATGATTTTACAAAAATAATTACCTGCACAGTCAGGCCTGCAAGGATTATTAGATGTCTTTCAACAGCAACCCTCCCTCTCTCCCCCCCCTTTACCTTCATGGCCAAGTCAAAATGATCTACCAATAATAAAATTTAAAAAAACACAAAGCACACTGTATGCAGAGAAAATGTTAATTATCATTTATATTCTGCAGGTTTTCAAAGAGGTCAAGGCAGATGACTTTATGCAATGTCACCTCAGTAACAACTATACAAAAATAGACTAATATACCCCTCCCTTTTTACTAAACCGCAATAGCGTTTTTTAGCGCAGAGAGCTGCGCTGAATACCCTGCGCTGCTCTAGATGCTCATAGGCTCCCTGTGCTAAAAACCACTATTGCAGTTTAGAAAAAGGGGGCCATATTGCAAAATATAGGCAGCAGATATAAATTCTCAAAATAGACACATTTTGATCACTAAATTGAAAATAAAAACATTTTTCCTACCTTTGTTTGGTAATTTCATCAGTTTCTGGTTGCACTTTATTCTTCTGACTATGCATCCAATATTTCTTCCCTTCTTTCAGCCACCTGTATGCTTCCTCTCATCCAGACCTCATTCCCTCCCCCAACTTTTTCTTTATTTCACCCTGCCCTCTTCTTTCGTTCTCTCTCTGTGCCCCCTTTCTTTCTTTCTTTCTCTCTCCATGCCCCCTTTCTGTCTGTCTCCTGTCTCCCTTCTTTCTTTCTGTCTCCCTGTCCCCCCTCTTTCTTTCATTATTTCTCCCTGCCCTCCCCCAAGCCACCGCCATTGGGGAACATGCTGTCACCACCGCCGGGGAATAGGCTGCCACTGCTGCCATAGGGGAACATGCCGCCGCCGAGTTCTGAGCTTTCCCTGCCTGTTCTTCTGTCTCTCTCTGTGGCCCCCTGCCTGCCTGCTTGTCTCTCTTTGTGGCGCCATGCCTGCCTTTCTTTCTGTCTCCCCCCAGAGCAAACCAAGATTGCTGCCTGCCCCCCAGCACACCCCTCCCCCCAAAGTATAGCAAGTTTGCTCCCTGGCCCCCTTTCCCTCTCCACCCCCACTTCCCTGTGTAGCAGCAGCATTTCCCTCACATCTTTCCCTGTGCAGCAGCACTCCTTGCTTGCTCCCCCTGCCCAACAGCATCCATTCCGTTCTTCCTGTCCTGCAGAAGCACTTTATCCTTCCTTTTACCTCCCCTCTGTCCAGCAGCACCACTTCCCTGCTCCCCCTGTCCTGTAGTAGGCCAGCCATCAGTAGCATTTCTCATCCCTCCTCTCCTCTCCTCCCGGGTCTCACACAGCCATCGGCAGCACAGCATTCACAACTCGCTGCTCCTGCTTGCTTTGGTCCTTTGTCGCTGCCAGTTCCCACCTACTTTCTTTATGCGCGAAGGCAGGAGCATGACCCGGTAGCGAGGAAGGCCCGAAGCAAGCAGCAGCAGTGAGTTGAAGCCTCCCTCCCTGCCCTAGGCTTGAAGTGGCATCGGCAATGGCAATGCTCCTCTTACCGCCGCAAATCAAACCGCCACAGGCTCCACCGCCGCACACGCACCACAAATGGAACACGGCACAGAAGCACAAATCACGGCAGCAGGGATCACGCCATTTCAACTGTGCATGCGTGGGTAAGGGTTTTATTATATTAGATGTTAAGTTTGGGTGTAAGTTGCTGTTGTAGATTTTTCAGATTTGTGATTAAAGAAATGGAAATACATGAAGTGAAATGGAAAATGGAAGAAAGACCAGTGGCAGCAGCCTTAGAATTACTACTACTGATCACTTATATAGCGCTGAAAGGTGTACGCAGCCCTGTACATTTTGACATTTAATAGACGGTCCCTGCTCTGACGAGCTTACAATCTAACTTGGACAGACAGACATGAGAGAGGGGTGGGCATGATCGAGACGTTCAAGTATCTCATGGGCCGCATAGAGGCGGAGGAAGATATCTTCCTTTTCAAGGGTCCCACGACAACAAGAGGGCATCCGTGGAAAAGTAGGGGAGGGAAACTACGAGCTGACACCAGGAAATTCTTTTTCACAGAAAGGGTGGTTGATCGCTGGAATAGTCTTCCACTGCGTGCTGAGGCCAGCAGCGTGCCTGATTTTAAGGCCAAATGGGATCGTCACATGGGATCTATTCACAGGGCGAAGGTAGAGGAGGGACATTAGGGTGGGCAGACTAGATGGGCCCTGGCCCTTATCTGCCGTCTATTTCTATGTTTCTATGTTTCTATGACAGATAGGGTTGGTGATGCAGAACCCAATTGCTCCCAGCTGAGGAAGGAAGGAGCTGAAAATACTGGCTGCCCCCAGGAGTCAGCTGGGGAACCTGAACTGTGAGAAAGGGAAGCTCTGCAGACGGGTGCACAGCTTTGAGTTCATATCGTACTCCTCCGTTGACCTTTGCTCGTTCAATTATACATCTTTGCTGTTGTAAAGCAAAGCACAGAACACATGACCTGCTACAGCCATGCCAAGTGCAGATGTGGGAGGAAGGAGGGGGTTGCGGCCTTTCTGTGAGCAAACGATTCCAGCTTAAGCTGTTACTGTTTGACAGGTTTTAAAAAAACATTAAAAAAAACTTTTTAAGTGACAAATAGGAGAAAGCCAAGGGAGGAAGCCTTGAAAGACAGACACCAGCCGATGCATAAACATCGACATTGCACACAAGTTGTGAGAGTGGAGGAGTAACTTAATGATTACTGCAGTGGGCTGAGGAACTGGGTTCAATTCCTGCTGTAGCTCCTGGTCACTTAACCCTCCGTTGCCTGAGGTACAAAATAAGTCTGTGCATACTATGTAAATTGCTTTGACTGTACCACAGAAAGGCAGTACATCAAATCAGTGGTGCAGTAAGGGGGTGGGGGGTGGGGTGAGCCCCGGATGCTGTCTTGGTGGGGGCACCGGCACCCATCCACCTCTTCGCTCCTTCCCGCCCTCTCCCCACCGTGTACATATGCTCCTTCCCTTATTTATTTATTTATTCATTCAATTTTCTATATCTTTCTCCCAGGGGGGCTCAGAATGGTTTATATGAATTTATTCAGGTACTGAAGCATTTTTCCTTGTCTGTCCTGGTGGACTCATGAGTCGCAATCTATCTAATGTACCTGGGACAATGAGGAGGTTAAGTGACTTGTCCAGGGTCACAAGGAGCAGCATGGGTTTGAACCCACAACCTCAGGGTGCTGAGGATGTAGCTTTAACCACTAGGAATCAAAATGTAGTAAAAGTGAGTCTAGTATAGGACAATCAAGCCATTGTGACATCACTGCTGAGGTTGGCTCTTATTGGTGGAATGAGGCATTATGATGTCACAATACCAGCTCTAGTTATCAAAGGCTGAAACTTTTCACACTATTTATTCAATTTTCTATACTGTTCTCTCAGGGGAGCTCAGAATGGTTTACATGAATTTATTCAGGCACTTGAGCATTTTTCCCTGTCTCACAATCTATCTAATGTACTTGGGGCAATGGGGGAGGGGGTGATTAAGTGACTTGCCCAGGGTCACAAGGAGCAGCATAGGATTTGAACCCACAACCTCAGGGTGCTGAGGCTGTAGCTGCAACCACTAGGCCACGCTCTCCTCCCACCTGTGCCTGTTACTTCCCATCAACATTTTTCCTTCTGTCTTTATCTGCCTGGCCATGATCTTGCTTCAGTTTGGCGTGCTTGCTCTTGTCAGTATCAAAACAAACGCATCCCTCTCGCTTCTATCAAGTTTTATCTTTCCTGTTCCTCTAAGTCTCATGTGACAGAGATACTGAAACTGGAGCCCCTGTAAGTCAGCTTGTCCTTCACAGGCCTGCCGCCCCCCTCCCACCGCCATATCTGCTGAGCTTTCTTCTCATAAGTAGGAGGCTGAAGGGAACCTAAGATCAAAGATGTTCCCTGTTCTCTGCATTTTTATATTTGTATGCAAGTTGAGAACAAGGCTTGCCTGTGGATTTCTGACGCACTAAAGCAAACCAGCATCTCCTTTTCTCTTCTTTACTTCCTCCTTTCCCTTCACTTCACTTCCAGGCCACTTTCCTTCTCTTGCACTGCTGCTATCAATCTACAGGTCTTGAAAAGAGAAGAGCAGAAAATATGGTCACCTCTATTATCACATTGTAATGTGTAATCATCACCAGACCTTTGGTTTTCTTTTTTTGTTGTTTTGAGCTTTTGGTTTTATTTATTTTATTTCTTCCATTTGCGCATCGCCCCTACCTATACAAGCTCTAGGCGACATTACAGAGGAAGGGGTTAGAAGAGGGTAGGGAGGGCTATGGAGGGCAGGAAGGAGTGGAGAGGAGAGAAGTATGTAGAATATTTCATAGATAGGAGCACCATCTATGTAAATGAATTAAAGGAATATGTAAAAAGGAATAGAAGGGAGGAACCGTTAAACAATAGAATTCAAAGAATAAAAAGAATAGGGGGTAAAAACAATGGAATAAAATGTAAAATAATTCATAAATTGGGGAGTGGGGGGGGGGAATCAAATAAGTCTGACAGAAGTTTAATTTCCTGAAGCAGCTCTGTTGCCTCAGCATATTTAAAATAATCCCAACGGCAAAAGTCCAGATGGGACAGATATCGCATCTGCTCTCTCATTGGGGAGGGGCTGGTGGTGTCTTCGGATCTGTGGAGGGGGGCCATACCGTGGACTCCTCCTGCCGATGGAGGCAGAGTGATGTATTCTTCAGGAGCTGCCCATGAGCATCCTGCCGCCCACCGAGAGCAGTGCAGCCTGGCACTGGATTGTTCTATCTCTGCCCTTTGGTATTCATAATGTATTTCTTATTCAATCATTAAATTGTTGATATCTATTGAGCCATTTTTCTACTCATTGCGAGTACAAAAAGGATATTATGATTATAAACCATGTATGAAGTTTATTTACTCTTTTTCTTACCATTATGATGTATACACCTTGTTTCTCTCTGCTGTGTACCTTGTTCATTGTATTTGCATATTGTTTTTTTAATGCATATTAAATAAAGAAAACTTTTTGAACTTAAAAACCAAAACAAGAGCATGGGGCCTTGAGCACCACCTAGTGTTCAAAGTCTTGCTGTGTAAGGGCAGGATATGGTGGGCCTTTGAGTTTTGGTAAATGCTCATGGCTGTATGCCATGCATTCATGGTTTCTAAATGCCCATGATCCCCAATCCCCCGCTCCCCCGAAAAAAAATTATTGCCATCCTAGGTGGTTGGGCCAGGCTGGTTTTGCAACTTTCCTGACAAATGTAATATTAATACAAGCTGAATGTCAAAAATAATCTCAATTCACCAAAAAAAACATCCAATCAATGTAAACCAGAGAAAGGGACAAATGGAGAAAAAGACCTCAGTATTTCCAGGGAAATATGACAAATACTATTTCAGCTTCAAAGCTGAAAAAAAAACCCTCCATTTACAATTCATCAACAGTATTGAACCCAATTAGTTCATTTCAAATATTCAAACATCATTTCAAAAATGGTTTAAAGCTCAAAAGCACTTATCTTCAAAATGCCCCATCTCCAGTCGCCAAACGTCCATGGCAGAGATCAAAGTCCTGGGGGTTGCGGCCAAAAACGGTCACGCTAGAACGATAGACACTCCCAGATTCAAATTCATATTCATCCATAGATTTCCCGACAAGGCCCTGTTTCACTACTAAGCTTCTTCAGGGGAAAATATCGTAAAGAAAAAAACTGCTGCTTCATTGGCTTTTTGCTGAAAATGGTTCCTCTTACATACTCTTTGAGATTCTGGAATGTTGCTACTATTTGGGGTTCTGGAATCTCGTTACTCTTTGAGATTCTGGAATGTTGCTACTATTTGGGGTTCTGGAATCTCGTTACTCTTTGAGATTTTGGAATGTTGTTACTATTTAGGGTTCTGGAATCTCGTTACTCTTTGAGATTCCGGAATGTTGGTACTATTTAGGATTCTGGAATGTTGCTACTATTTAGGGTTCCGGAATCTTGCTTACTCTTTGAGATTCTGGAATGTTGCTACTATTTGGGGTTCTGGAATCTCGTTATTCTTTGAGATTCTGGAATGTTGCTACTATTTAGGGTTCCGGAATGTTGCTACTATTTAGGGTTCCGGAATCTTGCTTACTCTTTGAGATTCTGGAATGTTGGTACTATTTAGGGTTCCGGAATCTTGTTTACTCTTTGAGATTCTGGAATGTTGCTACTATCTGGGTTTCTGCCAGGAACTTGTGTCCTGGATTGGCCACTGTGGAAACAGGAGACTGGGCTAGGTGGACCTTTGGTCTGACCCAGGATGGCTAGTCTTATGTTCTTATGCTCAAAGATCAGCGTGAAGCTGTACTACGAGCCTTTCTGCAGCAGCCCCCTTAATGCCATCAAGAGATAAACTTTCTAGCGTGCATTCGCAACAGACTTTGGCCCCTCGTTATCTGTCATAGGACATGAAAATGGCTGGTGGTGAGCCCAGTGCAGAGGAGTTTGTGGTTGTTAAACTGTCTCAGATACAAATCAAGAGCTGTCAGATTTTCCTATCACAGTGGGCTGTGCTCTCTGGAGTTTGCAAGGAGTCCCTCCTATGTGACAATCTACCAACTCGATGCAGGCATGAATCAAAAACAGCACAGGAAAAGGCTGAAAATGTAACTGCGGTGTTTTCCTTTTCTGTTCCTTGGAGGGGAGAGTGTGATGCAGTGGTTAAAGCTATAGCCTCAGCACCCTGGGGTCGTGGGTTCAAACCCACATAGCTCTTTGTGACCCTGGGCAAGTCACTTAATCCCCCATTGTCCCAGGTACATTAGATAGATTGTGAGCCAACCAGGACAGACGGGGAAAATGCTTGAAATACCTCAATAAATTCATGTAAACCATTCTGAGCTCCCCTGAGAGAACAGTAGAGAAAATTGAATAGTGTAAAAAGTTTCAGCCTCTGATAACCAGAGCTGGTATTGTGATGTCATAATGCCTCATTCCACCAATAAGAGCCAACCTCATCAGTGATGTCACAACAATGGCTTCATGGTCTTAAACTTGGCTCACTTTTACTACATTTTGATTTCTAGAGTGGTGCAGTGATTAAAGCTACAGCCTCAGCACCCTGAGGGTTGTGGGTTCAAGCCCTGCACTGCTCCCTGTGACCCTGGGCAAGTCACTTAATCCCCCCATTGCCCCAGGTACATTAGATAGATTGTGAGCCCACCAGGACAGATGGAAGAATGCTTGAGTACCTGAATAAATTCATGTCAATAGTTCTGAGCCCCCCTGGGAGAACAGTATGGAAAATTGAATGAATAAATAAATAAGTAGCAGGTTGCTTGGCAGTAAGAGGGATTTTCTTAATGAGAAGGTGGGGTGAACATCTCGTGTGGCCATTTATTTGGTTCTGGTTAGTAACTGCGCTTCAGAAGTGCCATCTGCTGCCTTCTGCTTGGGCAGGGTCTCATTCCGTCTCTCAGAAAGCAAGTGGGCTCCTGAAAAGGGGGGGGGAGGGGGCTGTGCTGATCTGAGGTGGACATGGGGCACAGGAAGGCTGCAGATGGGGTCAGTTTAAGCAACTGTGGGACACTCTGTGGACCAGTTTGCTGCCCCCCCCCCCAAATCCGGGATTAAAATCTCAAATGAGGTGGTATTTGGTTAAACAGAATTCTTTAACCATCAGCTACTATTGTAATCTTAGCAATTTTACATGATTGGGTTACCCTGGACCGAAAAGACAATAAAGTCGTGCAGTCCCTTGGACAGGGGTGAGGGGCGAGTGCAGAAAGAGCAGGGGCGGAGAGGAGGGCGCCACCGCCCCGGGCCCCCTCGCTACGTCACTGATCATGCAGTTTAATGCTTGGTCAGCCGCCAGGTGCAAAGTTGATTCAGTTAATCACGGAGCCATGAGGAGTGCGGGACCCTGCGCAGCTGCCCCCCCCCCCCACCCCCGTTGCCTATACTTAAGGTCAGCCCTGGCTGCAGAGAGTAGTGGCCTCTCCCTTTAGAGCAGACTTGCGTCACGTTAATCCCTGAGCGGGCACTTTTGCGCCCCCACGCCACACTCACGCCCTCCCAGACTTTCCCATGATTCTGACGAGGTATCACACAAGAGCTACGAGCTTAAGGGAGGTTCAATCCTCCCACTCCCTGAGCAGGAGGTGAAGTAATGCCCAGAGACTGTAGTGCAAACCTTCACTGAATTTCCCGTAAAACCATGCATTGTATCAGTGGGACTCCCACACAGAATTGGGGGCAGGATTTCCTGAAAACAGGACAGGAGCGTATGAAAATGTATGCTGGGCCTTTTATGAAATCTGTTCTATAATCCTGCATTCCATTTTAATGACTTTCATTATATCACTAATAAGGTGAATTTCTCTGAAAGCGACCTTTTGTGATCTGCAGGTAACACGAGAATTATTCACCACAGCTGCAGATTTACCACTGAAAAGCTCAGTGGTATGTAAATAAGTATTTTTGTTCTTTGCTTTGCAAAAAAATAAACACAACCCAAAACCTCTTGCATAAAATTTCACTAAAGCACGTTCTGTGACAGCCTGAATTAAAGAAGAGCTATAACGATGTCCCCATCTGAAGAAAGTGGGGTGTCTGACAGACCAGTGGAGAGCACGTCGTACCTCAATCTTTTCTGTGACAGCCCCTATGATTTGGAATACTCTTCCTTTACACTTAAAAATGGAAAAAAACTTACAAAAATTTGAAAGCAATTTAAAGTGCTTTCTTTTTAAAGATGCTTTTAACTGATCAACTGTGTTTTAGTAATTAATTTAATCTTGTTTCTTACATTTATTTTCCCAATTCCCTTTTGTGTTTACCTTAAATGTTTCTCACATTTTCTATACCGATTGTATTTCTCCCCCTCTTCCTATTCGTGTCCAGGGGCTTTTCGGTCCTTTTTACCCAGTACGTATTTGTTGTCAGTCATGTAGTTTTTATTATAATTCAATTAATAATAGATGTGTCATTACAGTAATGTAAGTTTTATTTGTTAAATTTTTGTCTAAATGTTAATTTTAAATTTTGTACAACGCTTTGTAGTTTCAAAAAAGCGTTCAATCAAAAACCTGAATAAACCTAAAAAACAAAAACATAAACACATTTCTTTGGGGGAGGACCAATGGAAGACTTGTCTGAAGATGTGACTCTACTTCTGCTTTTCAGCCTGGTCCTGAAGGGACCATGCCCTTTTTTATTTATAAATTGTATTTAATCCTCTTTTTTTTCTCTGTTGTGTTTGGTTGGTCAAAAGTTGTATTATTGTCATGTGTTTTTATTTACCCTGATTTTTTTTTGTAAATCGCATTAGATTACGATTTTGCAATTAAATCACATTTTTAAATCAACTTGAAACTTGAAAGCTTGTATGGTTTCAGCAACTCAGGTTCTTCCATATTAACAATAAGAAATCTCCCAAATGTCGGAGTCTAATTACACAGTAACGTAGTAAATGACGGCAGATAAAAAAACCCAAGTGGTCCATCCAGTTTACCCAACAGTCACACTCATGATCAATTCCTGGTTAAACTGGCTTTCTTTGGCAATTTTGGGACATAGACTTTAGAAGTCCACCCGATACGGTCCTCAGATTCCAACTACTGGAGCTGCCGTCGAGCTCACTCCAGCTTATCCGAACCATCTCAGTGGTCTCAATCATCCTTCCCTCTCTTTCTCGGCCTGATGAACTTTCCCACTACTCAAATATGTTTCTTCCTTCTCTCTGTCAGGAAAGCGACAATGGGCCCTTGAATAATGTGAGAGTGCAGCAGGCCCGGGGACGGCCATAATCTTCCAGAATCCGGAACTCCTAAAGCTGCCCAAAAGCGAATCCGCCCAAACGCCTTCCATTCCTGCAAATACAGCTGAGCCCCAGTCGCCTTATCTCAAGAAAGATAGAGCGGCACTAGAAAAAGTTCAAAGAAGAGCGACCAAAATGGTAAAGGGGATGAAAACTTCTCTCGTATGAGGAAAGTCTAAAACGGTTAGGGCTCTTCAGCTTGGAAAAGAGACGGCTAAGGGGAGATAGGATTGAAGTCTACAAAATCCTGAGTGGAGTAGAACGGGTACGAGTGGATCGATTTTTCACTCCGTCATAAATGACAAAGACTACAGGACACTCGAAGTTACAGGGAAATACTTTTAGGAGGAAATATTTTTTTCACTCAGAGAATAGGAACACAGTGCCAGAGGTTGTGGTAAGAGCGGATAGCGTAGCTGGTTTTAAGACAGATTTGGACAAGTTCCTGGAGGAAAAGTCCATAGTCTGCCACTGTCTGCCCTGGATTGGTAGCATGGCATATTGCTACTCCTTGGGTTTTGGCCAGGTACTAGTGGCCTCGATTGGCCACCGTGAGGATGGGTTACTGGGCTAAATGGACCACTAGTCTAACCTAGTCGGCTGTTTTTATATTCTTATGATCTGGGCATTGATGCTGCCAGAGGAGGAGAAGCTCCTTGCTGTAGATGATCCAGGAAGGAGGGTCTTTGTCTCCCTGCTGCAGGACTACAAGGCCGGAGGAATAAGAGCAGTAAAAGAAATTTAAATGAAGACCCTCAAGCAAAGCATCAGAAAAGTCTCCAAAGCAGGGGTGTGTATGGGAGGAGGGGGGGGGGGGAATTCAACTCTGAAGGTATAGGAACGGTAAGTGGGTTCCCTCCTTCCCCGCACTGCTGGAACTATGTGGACGGGACTTATGCCACCAGAGGCCTACACGGTTCTTGACCACTTCTTATATAGAATTAGCTATGCTAGTAAAAAAAAACCAAAAAAAAAACACATTATATTGTGGTAGAACAGTAAACTGGAAAAAAATTACAAACCATTTCTGCAACTTTAGCACAATATGTTAGAAAAATTTTCACATTCGGTGATCCCCGAACTGGCCCAATCTTCTGAGTTCTCCCCTACAACCACCACGCCAACTTCAGGTATCTGGGTACAGTGGTGGGGTTGTTGCCACCCTTGGGGGATGCAGGTGAGCGCTACAGGACTTCCGAGGGTTCGTCCTAACCCACATAACAGAAACTACGAGATTGCCACACCTCCTCCGAGGGCAAGAATGCAGGCCGTGGACTCCCATGCTCCCTAGAGGGAACGCTGGCAGACAAATGAAATAATCCAGCTGTCAAGAGACACACTTAATAGCAGTGGATGCTCACTGGACTACAGCAGCTGCTTAGCTCAGCCCTGCTCCAGTAGCTTCTAATGGGTCTTGCTGGGGAAATCCATTCCAGATGTGATCCTACCTAGGCAGAGAGGGCATCTGCGTCTTTCCTTCATCTGCTGCGATTGGTTCTGGAGTAGAGAATGACATGGGGACAAATTTTTCCCCGTCTCTGCAGGAATTCATTTTCCCGTCCATGCAAGTTCTTTTCCTGTCCCTGCCCCATTCCCGCGAGCTCTGTCATCATCTGCACAAGCCTCACTTTAAAATCCTAAGTAGCAACATTCTAGAGATGAGATTGTGATGTCATTATGCCTCATTCCACCAATGCCTAAGCTCCGTCCTCATCTGCACAAGCCTCAAACGCTTTAAAATCCTAAGCAGCAACATTCTAGAACTCAGATTGTGATGTCATAATGCCTCATTCCACCAATGCCTAAGCTCCGTCCTCATCTGCACAAGCCTCAAACGCTTTAAAATCCTAAGCAGCAACATTCTAGAACTCAGATTGTGATGTCATAATGTCTCATTCCACCAATGCCTAAGCTCCGTCATCTGCACAAGCCTCAAACGCTTTAAAATCCTAAGCAGCAACATTCTAGAACTCAGATTGTGATGTCATAATGCCTCATTCCACCAATGCCTAAGCTCCGTCCTCATCTGCACAAGCCTCAAACCCTTTAAAATCCTAAGTAGCAACATTCTAGAGCTCAGATTGTGATGTCATAATGCCTCATTCCACCAATGCCTAAGCTCCGTCCTCATCTGCACGAGCCTCAAACCCTTTAAAATCCTAAGTAGCAACATTCTAGAGCTGAGATTATGATGTCATAATGCCTCATTCCACCAATGCCTAAGCTCCGTCCTCATCTGCACAAGCCTCAAACGCTTTAAAATCCTAAGCAGCAACATTCTAGAACTCAGATTGTGATGTCATAATGCCTCATTCCACCAATGCCTAAGCTCCGTCCTCATCTGCACAAGCCTCAAACCCTTTAAAATCCTAAGTAGCAACATTCTAGAGCTCAGATTGTGATGTCATAATGCCTCATTCCACCAATGCCTAAGCTCCGTCCTCATCTGCACAAGCCTCAAACGCTTTAAAATCCTAAGCAGCAACATTCTAGAGCTCAGAGTGTGATGTCATAATGCCTCATTCCACCAATGCCTAAGCTCCGTCCTCATCTGCACAAGCCTCAAACCCTTTAAAATCCTAAGTAGCAACATTCTAGAGCTCAGAGTGTGATGTCATAATGCCTCATTCCACCAATGCCTAAGCTCCGTCCTCATCTGCACAAGCCTCAAACGCTTTAAATTCCTAAGTAGCAACATTCTAGAGCTGAGATTGTGATGTCATAAGGCCTCATTCCACCAATGCCTAAGCTCCGTCCTCATCTGCACAAGCCTCAAACGCTTTCAAATCCTAAGTGTTCGAGGCTTGTGTGGTTATGGAATAGGGCAGGGCCAGGGACAGCGACAAAACTCATGGGGACGGGACGGAGAAATTGAGTTCCTGTGAGGACGGTGAAAAATTCGTCCCTGTGTCATTCTCTATTCTGGAGTGGCGTCGATGTGAAAGCATGTACTTTTCTTCACTCTATCTATCTGTGTGAGGAAAAGTAGAATGGTGTCTCTGTATTTGATGTCTGCAGTGGGGGGGAGGGGGGGTGTTTCCTGCCCCGGGCTCCATCTTATTGGGGGCATGGGCACCTGTGCTCACACGCATGCGTGACATCATCACATCGACAGCCCCACCTGCACGAAGGCCCTCCAGACAGGGCCCTGAGTCGCCAGTAGGGGGTGCTGGAAGGGGAGAGGCACGTCCTGTAGGCAGTCATCCAGCGCCTCTCCTCGTCCCCAGCCTCTCGTGGCACACCTGGATTCCTGAGTGGCACACAGTTTGGGATACTGTACACTGATTTACAGGAACAGGTTGTGTCTTACTTCACTGAGATGGAAAACTCCCCGGGGGAGCTCTCGCTCTCTCGGATTAGGAAGGATCCCGGGTGTTTCCTTTTCAATATCAGCTCTTCTGCAACTTGCCTGGAGATTCTTCCTGCATACCACCTGGGAGGGAAAGGACGAGATTAAATATAGAAAAAGATGACACAGAAATATAACCTCAACCGAGCAAAACCAAGGCCCCCCCCCCCCCTTCCCGGCTCTCTCTCTCACCCCTACAGCCCTACACAATCCAACTTCTCCCTCTTGTTGGTTTTTTAAAATCCCCTGCTATACTCGTGAGAGTGTGCTGCTGTGGTCAAAGCTACAGCCTCAGCACCCCTGAGGTTGGGGGTTCAAACCCACACTGCTCCTTGTGACCCTGGACAAGTCACTTAATCCCTCCATTGCCCTGGATACATTAGATAGATTATGAGCCTGCCAGGACAGACAAGGAAAAATGCTTGAGGACCTGAATTCATTAATGGAAACCGTTTTGAGCTCCCCTGGGAGAATGGTATCGAAAACTGAATGCCTGAAGATTGATCCCGCCAGCACTGAGAGAGTGCAAGAGGGAGCACCTTCCAGAGACAGGAGATCAGGGACAGCAGGGCCTGATTGAGAGTTAGGGGAAGTTGAGAGGAAATGTAAGGAAAGCCCTCATTACCGGCAGGAAGGGGGTGGGAGGGTGCCTGGAATGGGCCCATCAAAAGAGCTGTTGACAACCAGCATCATGAGAGAATTAAAGCAGGTCTGGAGTAGATGAAGAGGGAGGTGACCCCACAGATGGCGCATTCGCAGTGTAACTTGTGGACATGAACATGGCTCACCTTGAGCGTAGATTTGGGAAGGATGAAGAGTTCAAATCCAGACTGCAACCTAGGGGAGAGAAACTGGGAATGCTGGTAGACTAAATAGGTCCCTTGGGAGTTAGGATTTCTCCTTCTTAATTTCCTTTTTCCAGATGTATCTACGAGCACAACGCTATAAAAAAGAAATACACATCTTTTGTCTCTGGAAGCTGAATTCCAATTAAGTTATCCCCGTAAATGTGTTATTTTCCTAGAAGCAACCAAAAACAAAAACGCTATGGAGAAGATGTCCAAGGCGCAGTCTTTACTGAAGATACAGTCATAAAATCCACATACACTTCTCCCTCCATATTCGTGGTTTCGATTATTCACGGTTTTTAGCTTGATGGCTCCTCCCCAAAAATTACATCAGCTTGCATAGAGAAATCGCCGATTCCCAGCACTTTCTTCACTGTGTTTTGCCTCTCCTTCAGGGACAGACCAGGTCTCCCACCATGTTATTTGCGGTTTCACCATATTCACGATGGTTTTTAATAGAAAACAGCAGATAACATAAGAAAAAGTTATTTGTGGTTTTTCTGTATTTGTGGTTCTGTTAATCCCCTGTCACAGCGAATACAGAGGGAGAAGTGTAATAAAATGTGTAGGACCCATAAGATGGGAACTATGGACCCAACATGGTCCGTGTTTCGACGGCCCTGTCTTCCTCAGGGGCCCCTAAGTCAAAGAACGTGGATCACAGGCTGAGAACAGTCCTGCTCGAGATTAAAAGTTTGCAAGTTATGAAATATTAATATTATTTCTCTTTGATATATGAAAGATTGTTATACACATCCAGGTGGGGAGGGTGGGGGGGGGGATTTAATAACTGTATATTATGTGTTGGAATAGAGTGCAGGTTGAGATATTACTTGGTTGTTCTTATGTTTGCACTTTGTATTTGAATTAAAAACAAATAAAGAATTTAAAAAAAAAAGTGAAGAGATTAAACATGCTGTTTTGTTTTTTTTTTAATTTTCTTTGTGCTCTAGCTTCCTCTGCTGTTAGGACATGTTTCCTTCTGCTAGGTGATTTATTTTATGATTTCTTGATGTTTGCTTGGATGTGAATGTCAGGCCTTCAGATACAAACAGAACAACAACAACAAAAAAAGGCAAGGGGGAAGCGTTTTCAACCAAAAATAAAGTATTTAAAGCAAAAAGGTCCCAACAAGGATCCCAGTTTCGGCGTTTAGAAGACGCCTTCTTCAGGGGACACTTTGCTGAAAACAACGCAGAGTCAAGAAAAGGTTTGGCAATGGGAAACCCCGTTTGCAAGCAGGCTGTACTGTTCTGAACGCTTTAAATAAAGACTTTATTTTTGGTTGAAAAGACATCCATCCCCCTTGCCTTTTCTTGTTGTCTTGGATGTGAATGTACCATATTCCTATTCAAAGGAATTTTCATTGACAAGAATGTATCGCACTAGGGTTACCAGATTTATACATTTGGAAAATCCAGACCCCCTTAGACCCGCCCCCAGTCCTGCCCAATCCCACCCTAGCTCCGCCCCCTGCTGCCTGCTCTCGTCGGGCCCTCCTGCCCGACGGCGATTTGATAGAAGCTTTTTAAAACTCAGACAAAGTGCTGGGTTTTGAAACGCCATCCGGACCCCCGGACATGTCCGGGGAAATCCAGAAGTCTGGTAACCCTAGCCAGCACTGACTGACCGCTTACAGGATGTGCCGCTCTCCTTTCCCCCTTTCCATACCTCTCCTCCTCCAGCAATCCCCCACCAGCGTAGTAACAGCAGGCTCAGGGCCGCAGCTGGAGGGCCTCTGTGCACGTCGATGTCTGCGTATTTCCAGATGACCTCCAGCCGTGGCCCCGAGTTTACTGTGCTGCGGCTTCAAAACGTTTGCGGCACACTGATTTACAAGATCAATTACAAATCGACGCATCCTTCTCAGTCTTACATGTTCCTCACTCTCCAGCACTTCTGGTTCAATTATGAGGGGCTACAACCGTCCCCCAGAAGAGGGCTCAGTTTTCCCTGGTACCACAGTCCGATTCAACAAGATGGGCCCAAGCCCAGAAAATAGAACCAGCACGCCAGGTGGGGATCTGCCCGGGTAGTGTAAAGACTCAACCATTATTAATCATCCACTTAACTTGACCTAATGTACAGCCACTCATGGCCATCTTTTAACTCCTATTGCGAAGATCTGCAACGTGACATAATCAAGCTCGAGGAATGGGCATCGACATGGCAGATGAGGTTCAACGTGGATAAGTGTAAAGTGATGCATGTCGGTAACAAAAATCTCATGCAGGAATACAGGATGTCCGGGGCGGTACTTGGAGAGACCTCCCAGGAAAGGGACTTGGGAGTTCTGATCGACAAGTCGATGAAGCCGTCCACACAATGTGCGGCGGCGGCAGCAAAAAGGACAAACAGAATGCTAGGAATGATAAAGAAGGGTATCACGAACAGATCAGAGAAGGTTATCATGCCGCTGTACTGGGCCATGGACCACCCTCACCTGGAGTACTGCATCCAGCACTGGTCACCGTACCTGAAGAAGGACACGGTACTACTCGAAAGGGTCCAGAGAAGAGCGACTAAGATGGTTAAGGGGCTGGAGGAGCTGCCGTACAGCGAAAGATTAGAGAAACTGGGCCTCTTCTCCCTTGAACAGAGGAGATTGAGAGGGGACATGATCGAGATATTCAAGGTACTGAAGGGGATAGACTTAGAAGATAAGGACAGGTTGTTCACCCTCTCCAAGGTAGGAAGAACGAGAGGGCACTCTCTAAAGTTGAAAGGGGATAGATTCCATACAAACGGAAGGAAGTTCTTCTTCACCCAGAGAGTGGTGGAAAGCTGGAACGGTCTTCCGGAGGCTGTTATAGGGGAAAACACCCTCCAGGGATTCAAGACAAAGTTAGACAAGTTTCTGCTGAACAAGAACATGCGCTGGTAGTGCTAGTCTTGGTTAGGGTGCTGGTCTTAGACCAGAGGGCCGCCGCGTGAGCGGACTGCTGGGCATGATGGACCTGGTCTGACTCAGCAGTGGCAGTTCTTATGTTCTTAAGAGCAGACTGCGACCTTTTCCTTCAGGAAACCGTCCAAACCTTTCTTAACCCTTTATATGGCACTGTTGCTCAGAAGCAACGTGTGTCTTCTCTGGCTCTTATGGGAGATCTGCAGCACCTCCAAACGCCTGTTGCTTGGCACTATGGATCTCGTTCACCATTAAGTAACGTAAAGCAGCCGGTTTCACCATCTGCCAATAAAGGGTTAAAATGTTCTGTTCTTGAGATTATGCATGCTATACTGTTTACAGCTGCATTTTCATTAAAATATTAATTGTGACTAATCACACGATTAAAGGTATATTTTTCCCCCCACTGAATATTAGCGGTTAGTCGGCTTAGCGCTATTTAGCCGGCCAGAAGATTTTCCTGGCTGGCTCAATAGCACCAAATTATGGGTGGATAGTGTTGAAAAGGCTAAGATAAACAGTAGAGAATGACACGGGGAAAAAAATTTATCACCGTTCCTGCCCCGTCCCTGTGAGCTCATCCCCATCCCTGCCCTGTCCCCGCGAGCTTAGTCTCTGTCCCTGCCCCGTTCCTGCGAGCTCAGTTCCAGTCCCCGCCTTGCAAACTGTCAGATCCCATCTGCACAAGCCTCGAATAGTTATGATTTTATACTGAACATATTTTATAAAGTATAAAAAGAGACGATATTCTGAATACTGTCATTGTAATTTTATAAACACAAATAATACAGAACAAGGATCAACAAAACCCCTGTCTCCCCTCCTATCGCAAATATCCCCTCCACTTTTGTGAAAACTGAACAAACCAAATTACTACAAAATGCTGCATAGAAAAATCAAGCTAGCAGAATACTTCAGTCACACATGGCAGGAATAATGTTAGGGGAGTGCAACTAGGACAACTGCCCTCTGGTCAGAGAGAGAGAGCCCTAAGCCAGCTGGAAGCTAAAGAAGCACTGCCTGGGCTTTGCAGTCCCCAGTTATGTCTAATACCAGCTCTAGCAGGATACATATTTAAGACCTGAAATATTCTAATCACAAAATTTAAAATCAATTTATTTTTTTCTACCTTTTGTTATCTGGTAATTTTATTCTTCAAATCACATTGGTCTCAGGCTTTGGTTTTGGGTATCTTCTGTCTTCATTGTGGTATGGCTGGCTCCTGAAGGTAAAATAGGTGCAAGAGGAGCTGGGGAGGAGATGCCGAGTCTGAAACTGGCGCAATTCTTTTTACCACAGGAGCAAGACTTTTCACTGCTCCCACAGGGCGTTAAAAGGTCTTGTCCCCATTCCCGTGGGGCGGTGAAAGGACTTGTCCCCATTCCTGTGGTAAACCAGTTGCAAATGTCTCCATTCCTGCGGATTTACTGCGGTGACCATGGTTTACCACGGTAAACAGTCCCCGTTTCATTCTCTAATAAACAGACAGCCTTGCCCTTAGACATGTAGGCCCAGATTCTATAAACGGCGCTGTTAACGGCGGGCACCTAAAAAAACATTCACCGATCACACGTAGAAGAGGACAAAGCTGGATGTTGTTTCTTCTCAGATGTTTCCTACTCTCCTCAGCCCGCTGAAAAAACCAACTGTGATTGATATGGAGGCAATCTGGGAATCTATTGAAAGCCTTCATAAAGGATGTTCCCACCTTATTTTAACTTCACAAGCTTCTTCAGTTCAAATAAAAAATTTAGAAGAAAAAGTTCAGCATCAAGATATAAGAATGGGCAAAGCTGAGAAGCAGGTCTCTGAATTAAAAAGTTCCTCCTATCAGCAATTTAAGGATACAGATTTGCTGGTTAGGAAGATTGAGAACCTGGAAAATGCAAATAGGAATTGAAATCTTAGACTGATCAATTTTCCGGTTTCCAGGCTACAATCACCGGAAGAACTTTTTTCAACTGTTTTTAACTTCAGTTCTAAAATATCCGGAGACAACTATGCCCCCACCACAGAAATACCACCAGATCCTCCCACAAATTAAAACTATCCTTCCCCTCGCTAAAAGGCATTTCCCACACAGGAAAGCTAGGGACCTCCCTCCACTTCAAAATCACTGAGTTCTGGAACAACCTTACCTCCCCTCTTCAGAACTTGAGCTCTCTCCAAGTTTTCCGCAAACATCTGAAAACCTGGTTTTTCTCAAAAAATGTAAGTCTCCCTCCAACTTAGGAATCAAGGAAACTCTTATATCTTGGCATCCCAAGTCCTCTAAATTTTCTTCACACTTCTACCTCTAACCCTCTGTTACAGTTCCTTCCTATTTCTCCTACTGTAAACTGCGTCGAGCTCTATGAACGTGGAGATGATGCAGTATACAAACCTAAGGATTAGATTAGATTAGATTAGAAATTGTACTATTTAAATGTTCCTAAAGAATTAAATCAGGAATTGGGGAACCAATCAGTGGATTTGAATCTTACAGAATCCTCTTGGAGTGAAATCATAGTGAGGGCTACATTGCTTGTGACCTTTGCCTCTTTAGAAGACAAAGAGGCAATTTTTCATCTATTCTTTAAATCTGAGAATGTTGAATTTTTTGGAAGTAAAATTGCTGTTTTTCCAGATGTCTCTAAGTGGATACAATCTCGATGGAAAAAATTTTTAATGTTACGTCAATCTGTATTAAGTCTAGGAGCTACCTTTCGGCTGCCTTTTGCTTGTACATGTTGTATTAATTACCAATCTAACAGACATGTTTTCTACGAACCCGATCAATTACAGTTTTTCTTGGAACGCAAAGCCACTTCAGTAGCCCCAGAGAGGTCCATTGATATCACTACCCAGATTATTTAGTTGTATACAACTGATTTGCCCTTTAATTTTGAATATAAAGATATGTTGTTATTTTTTTCCATGGAATGCAACAACCCTTGTAGTGCTTGAATCTCTCTCCTCAAGTTGTGGACTGTCTGCATAGTACATTTACGTTAAATATTATAAGTATTATTTCTTTATTGGATATTGTTATTTTTCCTTATCAAAGTTTATTTTATATTACATTAGTGATTTCTATTCCGCCTTTACCTTGCGGTTCAAAGTGGATTACACAAGGAGTTATTTGGACATTTCCTGTGGTATTATGGAGTGGAGCGGGTTGCTATTGGGGACTGAGATGATTCTTGCTGTGCTAGTTTGTCTTTAAGGATTTCTTGAATAGCAGGCTTTTAATTTCTTTTCTGAAGGTTTTGTAGTCTGTGGTCGTGATCAATAAATTGGAGAGTTGGTAGTTTAGTTTTGCTGCTTGAGTGGCCAGGAGGCCATCGTACATTTTTTTCGTTTGACGTTTCTGATTGGAGGGTGCGTGAATGGAGTGTGGTTTCTCCTATGTATGGTTGTGGTTGTTTGGATTAGTCGGTTGTTCAAGTAGGCTGGGCATCTCAGTTTATGGTCTTAAATAGTAGACAGTAGAATTTGAATAGTATTTTTGCTTGTATTGGGAGCAAGTGTGAATCGAGGTAAGCCACTGTGATGTGGTCGTGTTTCCTCAGTGATCTGTGTTTTGTACTGTTTGTAGTTGTTTTATCATTGTTGCGGGGTAGGGGAGATAGAGGATGTTGCAGTAGTCTAGTAGACCAAGGACTAGGGATTGGACCGCTAGCTGGAATTGTTTTCTGTCGAAGAATTTTTGAACTTGTCTTAGATTTCTCATGACTGCGAATGATTTCTGTATTGTTTTGTTGATTTGTGGCTGCATGGTACAGCCTCTGCCTATCAGCGTTCCCAGAAGTTTTAGAGTGGGTATGTGATTGAGTTTATTACTAGGTTTGTTATGGTCAGGTATTTGTTATTTTCGAGGAGGATGAATTTTGTTTTGTCTGGGTTCAGCTTCCGTTTGTGATCTTTCATCCATGTTGCTACTGTTTCTAGTGTTCTGTGCAGCGTGCCTGTCATGGAGGGCACTGGTTGGTCAAAAGGAAGGATGGTGATGTCGTCTGCATAGCTGTAGGAGGTCAGGCCTAGTTTGTCTAGGCAGGTGGAGAGGGAAGCAATGTATAGGTTGAATAATGTAAATGATGTAAATAAAAGAGAAAAAAAGAAGAGGACAGAGCTTATAGGAATGGCAGGGATGGTCAGAGCTCATGGGGATGGGACGGACATAGAGAGATGCCAAAGGGACAGGGAAAATTTGTCTCCGTGCCATTCTCTAGACCAGTGTTTTTCAACCGCTGTTCCGCGGCACACTAGTGTGCCGCGAGATGTTGCCTGGTGTGCCGTACGGTCAGGGCCGCCATCAGGGCAGTACCACCAGTCTAGGGAGAGGGGCGGTCTGCCCCACGTGGACAGGAGAGAGCTGGACGGGGGACCCGCGGAGTTCAATACATCTCGAGCCGCGAGGCTCGTCTTCTGTTCCTGCCTGCCCTGCAGCTAACATATAGCCGATCGCAAGCATTCCCCGATGTCAGCGCTGACGTCGGAGGGAGGGCTTAAGCAAAGCCTGCCCTCCGACGTCAGCGCTGACATCGGAGAATACTTCCGTTCGGCTATTAGTGCGCGGCAGGGCAGGCAGGAAGCAGAAGACAAGCCTCGCGGCTTGAGCTTCGTTTTACTGAGAAAGTTGCAAAGATGGGCTGGGAGGCAAACACGGAACACAAAAGGGGGGAGGGAGTGCGTTTTGGACACAAGGCATGAACTTGGGAGAGAGGAAGGGAGGGAAAGAGATGCTGAGGTGGGGGAGGGAATGGGTTTTTGGACACAGAAGGCATGGACTTGGGAGAGAGGAAGGGAGGGAAAGAGATGCTGAGGTGGGGGAGGGAATGGGTTTTTGGACACAGAAGGCATGGACTTGTTAGAGAGGAAGGGAGGGAAAGAGATGCTGAGGTGGGGGAGGGAATGGGTTTTTGGACACAGAAGGCATGGACTTGGGAGAGAGGAAGGGAGGGAAAGAGATGCTGAGGTGGGGGAGGGAATGCGTTTTTGGACACAGAAGAAATGGACTTTGGAGAGAGGAAGGGAGGGAAAGAGATGCTGAGGTGGGGGAGGGAATGCGTTTTGGACACAGAAGAAATGGACTTGGGAGAGAGGAAGGGAGGGAAAGAGATGCTGAGGTGGGGGAGGGAATGCGTTTTGGACACAGAAGAAATGGACTTGGGAGAGAGGAAGGGAGGGAAAGAGATGCTGAGGTGGGGGAGGGAATGCATTTTGGACACAGAAGAAATGGACTTGGGAGAGAGGAAGGGAGGGAAAGAGATGCTGAGGTGGGGGAGGGAATGCATTTTGGACACAGAAGAAATGGACTTGGGAGAGAGGAAGGGAGGGAAAGAGATGCTGAGGTGGGGGAGGGAATGAGTGTTTGGACACAGAAGGCATGGACTTTGGAGAGAGGAAGGGAGGGAAAGAGATGGTTGTGTACACAGGGAATAGAAGAAAGAATTTTTGGTCATAGGGAGGGAGTGAGGTACAGATAGTGGCATACCAGGGTGGGGGGGGGCGGTCTGCCCCACCCCGGGTTTACGTCCCAAGGGGGTGCACAGCTGGCCACCCTCCAGTGTTGTCCCTAGGCCGGCAAACTTCGGCTCTTTAGCCACTTGAGTGCCACCGCCGCCAACGGTGTTGTTGGCGGTGGCAGCATTATAAAATACTTTCTTTGTGTTTATTTGATTCCTATTCAAGAGAATTACTTTATATATAGTCAATATAGGCACAGAGTTAAATTTTTTAACATTTTCTAATGGTGGTGTGCCTCGTGATTTTTTTCATGAAACAAGTGTGCCTTTGCCCAAAAAAGGTTGAAAAACACTGCTCTAGATAACTGTCTCCTGCTGAAAATCTGTCTCACCAGGTGAGCCGGTGATCGTCTATGACACGTGACATAGCCGTTCCCTGCCAATACTCAGTGGCTAACCAGCTAAGTTCGGTGGCCAGATAGAGCTGCCAAAAAGGGTGATCTGTCTTTGGCCATTAAGACTTAGCCGGTTAGCCACTGACATCATTTCCGGGTGCCTCGCATAGGAAGCGATGTCCGAAGGAATAATAATAATTTATTCTTATATACCGCCAGACCACGAATGGTTCTAGGCGGTTCACAGCAGAAAAGGCTGAACAACCAGCGAATATACAGTTCAGAAAGATGCATCAATTTCTAGAATGTACACAATACATGTTGTATTTAAAAATCATTAAGAACTGGACTCTACGTGTGGGCTTATTGGAGTGATTTAAAGAGAAATGGGAAACAAGGTAACCTGGGGATAGATCGAAGATTAATTTGAAGCAAACACATGCGAATTTGAATAAAACTCAAGCCTCAATCGTTAGCCAGTGCAATGTTTGGTCATAAAGAGTAACATGCTCCCATATTTTCAGACCAAAAATCAGTCGGACAGCAGTGTTTTGAACCACTCTTAGTTTTTTATAGGTGCCCAGGTAGTTTATATTACAATAATCAAGGATACTTGGTATCGATGACGGAACTAACAGCGGAAAGGGAGCTGTATCAAAATATTTCTTAATGGTTTGGAGTTTCCAAGGTAAGGTGTCGATCTAAAGTCACTGCCAATATTTTTATGAACTGTTATATGGGATAGTCAAAACCATTCAGATGGTATCATTGATTCTTTAATCTTGTCACCAGGGGCTCCTTTTACGAAGCCGCGGTAGCGGCTTCAGCACGCACGACTTTTCATCAGGCGCTAGCCAAAAAACTAGTTTCAAGTTTCAAGTTTAATCTTCATTTGATGAATCGCTTATAACAATATCTAAGCGATGTACAGTTTAAAAACCATCAGAATGTGGTAATACATTTAGTTTACAAAAGTCAATTAACAGACAGACAAAATTGGACAAACAGGAAAGGGTGGGAAGGAAGGGGGAAAGTTACAATTTTGTTATATATTAGAATTTGACATCAAAAGGAAAGCACATTGGGTAGTAATGGGCTAAGATGAGATAAGAAGAACGTGGGAACCTAAAATGTTATGTTTCATGAATCAAATGCATCTTGAAATAAATATGTTTTTAAAATTTTCTTAAAAGCGTCGAGGTCTGTTACGTTTTTAATAAAATTTGGAAGGGAGTTCCACAATGTAGGGGCTTTCACGGAGAACATATCATTACGTCTTGTGCCTATGATTCTTAGCGAAGGGATTGAGAGCAATTGTAATGAGGAAGATCTTAAAGAACGAGAAGATTTGTATGGGACAATCATTTTTGCTATATATTGGGGTTCGTTGAAGCTCAATGTTTTGTAAACCAAAAATAAAATTTTAAAGGTAATTCGATGAGTTATGGGGAGCCAATGTGATTTAATAAGTAAAGGGGTAATGTGGTCAAATTTTTTTGCATTGTGAATTAATTTGACTGATGTGTTTTGGATGATTTGGAGACGTCTATTTTCTTTTTGGGTTATGTTGATTAGGAGAGAATTACAATAGTCCAATTTAGAGATAATAAGGGAATGAACTAAAATATTGAGTGATTTAGCATCTAAAAAAGTAGAAATTGAACGTAGGAGCCGTAATCTGTAAAAACAAGATTTAACTATTTCGCTAATATGGTCATGAAATGAAAGATCTACATCGACTACTACACCGAGGATTTTCAGCTTAGATACCGATTCTATAGGAGTGTTATCAAGTGTGAATGGTATTTTTTGAAATATGTCTCCTTTCCAAGTGAAAAGCATAGTTTTTGTTTTTTTAGTATTTAAGGCCAGTTTGTTATCAAGAGGAGGTGGTAGCGGCTAGCGCGGCCGGCGGTTTATCACGCGCTATTACACGCTATTACACTCCTTCCCTGAACCCGCCTCCCCTTCCCCCGTACCTCCAGTTTTACCACGCCTTCGTAAAAGGAGCCCTGGGACTTGCAAGAAAAATTTTTGTTTTTTTCAGGGTTCAGTTTCAATTTGAAATCAATCACCCAGAATTCAATCTGTTTCGGAATAGTTGCTATAAATTTTGTTATCTCTACTGTCAGACACCTTAGGGGGATGACTCTAGTGATGTCGTCAGCATAAATATAAAACCTAAGATTTCGACTCTGCAAGAGGTTTCCAAACGATGCAAGGTAAATATTAAACAGGGCCAACGCGGTCGCGAGGAGCCCATTGAAGTTGTTACTCGTGCAGCGAACAACTGGAGGCGCGGGGGAAGGGGAGGCGGGTTCAGGGGAGGAGTTGGGGGCGGAGACGAGGGGGCGGGAGGGGCGCCAGCGCCCTGGCCGCCTCTCACTGATTGAAGGGGGTCGGAGAATGGAGGTGAGAGGGGACCCCCCTCGGAGATAATCTAAGGTAAATGTTTCTTTACGGGAAGGGGGTGAATTTGTGAAACATCTGCCCGGTGGAGTTGGTGAACCTGAATTGAAAGATCCGGGGACAAGCACCCGAGATCTTTGAGGGAGAAGAGGCGAGTGTAAGGACCGGGCTGCTGGTTCGTAGGGGCAGAATGTTCTTTTTTTTGGAATTTCTCTTATTTCCATGTTTCTACGTTTCATAAACCCCTGAATGTTTCCGAGCTGCCTTCTCTGTTTCTTTTTATAGACCAGGGAAACACCCTTATCGAACAGCTGTGAGTGAAGTACGAATAACATGCAAACATGCCAGTTGCTTCCTCGTGTTTGCCATTATTTCCTCTGAAGCTGGACTGCTCAGGAGACCTCGGAGCAAGTGGGAAACATCGGAGGGGGGGAGGGGAGGAGGGAAATTTTGCTTATTTTGCTAGCATGTTTAAGCTTAGATACATTTTGGAAGGAGCAGTTGAGTTCCCTGCTCATAGGGAACCTTACTGAAAGACCTTGGACTCCTTTTATCAAGGCGCGTCGGACATTTCATCACGCGCTAACCCCCGCGGCAAGCCTAAAAACTAACGCCTTGTCAATGGAGGCGTTAGCGACTAGCGCGGCAGGCGGTGGAACGGGCGGTATTCCGCACGTTAACCGCCTACCGCACCTTGATAAAAGGAGCCCCTTATCTTAATGTGTCAGATGTGCATGATAGGTGGCGGGTTTTGAAAAATCAGGGTTCTCCCCAGCCTATTATGCAAAAGGACAAGTGGAAAGATGAGTATGGGGATGATTTATCTATTTGTCATAGATTACAATTTGATTGATTTTAAATGCTTTTATAGTGTATTATGATTGTATAATATGTTGCACTTATGTATGGTTTAAAAATGAATAAAGATATTTTTTTTTAAAAGAAAAATCAGGGTTCTCCCCAGCCTATTATGCAAAAGGACAGGTGGAAAGATGAAAAAAGAGGTAGGGGGAGTTTATTGCATAATATTTCACAAAAATCTTGAAAATTACACTGCCTTTTTTCTTTAAGACTAAACTAAAAACGTTCTTATTCCAAGCGTCTAAATATTTCCTTTCCAACAGCCTGCAAAATAAACACAAACCACTTTTAAGAAGCGATACCCATTCCTGGTGTTTTATCCTCCCCCCCCTTCCCTTTAATTAATTTGTTTTTAATTATTAACTTTCCCCTCCCCCTTTCCCCTCAAACTCATGTTCGTATTTGTAATTTGTCTATTTAATGTTCACATTTCCCCCGCTACAAAAATGTATTTTAACCTTTCATTTTTAGCATTGTAAACCGGTCGATGGTCGGCATATTAAAATTAATGAAACTTGAAAGATTTGGTTCATAATTTGTCTCTTCCAGACATAAAGATATTAAGGTCCATATTCTATAATTGGCACCTTCTTGTTATAATTAGGTGCCATCAACTCATGCTCAAGTCCCAGACTTGATGAATTGCGGATCTAAAGAGAAATCGGTTTTGTGCTAGTCCGGAAAGGTCCTCCATCGTCATCCCCATGGTGGTTTTCAATGTGTCCAGCCGTCTGATTGCAGGTCACCCTCTTCGCCCATTTAGCTTTGGTCGTTCAGCGGCACTATGAACATAGTAACATAGTAGATGACGGCAGATAAAGACCCGAATGGTCCATCCAGTCTGCCCAACCTGATTCAATTTAAATTTTTTTTAAAATTTTTCTTCTTAGCTATTTCTGGGCAAGAATCCAAAGCGTTACCCGGTACTGTGCTTGGGTTCCAAGGCCTAGGTCGTTTAGAAATACGTCCAAAACCCATTTTTAGTATCGGCACTTGGATGTCTTTGCGAAATGTTCGTCCAAGTGCCGACTTAGGCCGGTTTTTGGACGTATTTCTCTTTCGATTATGAGCCCCACAGTGTATATGTACAAATACAGTGGTGCCTCACACAACGAACTTAATTGGTTCCAGGAGCAAGTTTGTTATGCGAAAAGTTCGTTATGTGAAACGCGTTTTCCCATAACAATACATGTTAAAAAAAATAATTCGTTCTGTAGCATAAAATATGCTAAGATGACATAAAAAAAGATAAATTTTTTGTTATTATTTTTATTTAGATACATCTAAAAACATAATTGTTTTTTAAAACAACACACATTTTTTAAATTTAAAGACAGACTAAGTAGAGTCTAATTTTACAGTGAGAGAGGGCAGAGTCTCAGCGGCAAAAACTGGGACTTAATTGTTCATTTTTTTTTTCTAGCATCGGGGAAGCGGCGAGAGTAGCTCCGCCCCCCCCAACGCATCAGCAGTAGGCGCCGGGCCCCTGCGAGCCGACGGTCCGCCACTGCACAGGGAGCCAGGCGGAGAGAGGGCAGTTAAGCGCAGTGCCTGCGCGGAAGGATGCAGCTCGGGCGACTTCGTTGTGTGAAACGAAGTTCGTTGTAGGAAGCAAGACATGAAGTTCGTTGTGCGCAGCGTTCGCTGTGCGAGGCGTTCGTTATGCGAGGCACCACTGTAATTACCAGTACAAAAGGAAAGGAGGGTGAACTACACTATTTAAAGAAAATAGAGATACATTTAGGGAAAAAAAAACAGCTGGAGGGTAATAGAAATTAATCTTGAAAGCATAGCTAAACATGGAAAACGTGGAAAAGAGGTAAAGGAGATTATGACCTAAACGTACAGTCTGATTAAAATTAAGTATTAGAGCATATGCTTTAATGATAGAAGAATGATGCTTTCTATGTCTCAAATGCGTCCCTATACAAGTAACTTTTTCAAGAGCTTTTCAATTTTTCTAGTGAGGATTCACCACGTAAGTTGTTCCAGATCTGGGGAGCTATAACCGAAAAGATAGTAGATCTCCTAGGTCCTATTACTTTCAAAGAGAGGATAGTCAGCAGATGCTGTTCGGTTGATCTGAGTGTCCTGATTTTAGAGAGTAAATAGAGACCGCAATCACTTATCTTGTAAGCATTCTGTCCATCGCCCGTTTGGACGTATTCCCCCCTGGCCGACGGACAGAATGCTTAAAAGATAAGCGATTGTGGTCTCTATTTACTCTTTAAAGCTATTTAGAGTTATGGGGAGACTAAAGGAGCAAATAAGAGGTCAAAAAAGAGTTTAATGACGAGGTGAGTGTGTAAATCTCATAGTAATGAGCTTTGAGGGACATTTCTGAAGTCTTTTATGAATCACATGATCAGAGCGGTGCAAGGTCCTGAGAATAAAAGTGGCTGCAGTATGTTATGTAACTTGGCATTTCTACTGTCACTAATTTCTGGCTTATTTTTCTTGTCCAGGTGATGATGGCGACGGGCACTTATAGCCTGCTTTATCCCTAAAGACAGGGTTCAGAATGAATGAAATAATAATAGTATGGATTTATTAATCAGGAATATACATTAACAGGTGTTACAGATGGGTAACTTTCCCTCTGACGCAACAAGGAAATGATGTCAGAGGGAGAGCTGAAGCCGGCATGAGCAGCAGGGTGGAACAGCTGTTCATGCCGGGCAAGAGCTAGAAGTGCGGGGGGGGGGGGGGAGAAGGGGAAGGGGAAGAGAAGGTACATACCCGGTGGGGGAGAGGTGCAAAAGAGCGGGAGGCGTAGAGGTGCTGGTGCCCCCACTGAGGGGGAGAGTGTGGTCCAGTGGTTAAAGCTACAGCCTCAGCACCCTGGGGTTGTGAGTTCAAACCCACGCTGCTCCTCATGACCCTGGGCAAATCACTTAATCCCTCCCTTGTCCCAGGTACATTAGATGGATTGTGAGCCCACTGGGACAGACAGGAAAACATACTCGAGTACCTGAATAAATTCATGTAAACCGTTCTGAGCTCCCCTGGGAGAACAGTATAGAAAACTGAGTAAATAAATTAGTGTGAAAAGCTTCAGCCTCTGAGAACCAGAACTAGTATTGTGATGTCATAATGCCTCATTCCACCAATAAGAGCCAACCTCATCAGTGATGTCACAATGGCTTCATTGTCTTAAACTCAGCTCATTTTTACTACATTTTGATTTCTAGAGTGGTGCAGTGGTTAGAGCTACTGCACCCTGAGGTTATGGGCTCAAATCCCATGCTGCTCCTTCTGACCCTGGGCAAGTCACTTACCCCCTCCCCCCTTCCATTGCCCCAGGTACATTTAGATAGATTGTGAGCCCAGCGGGACAGACAGGGAAAAATGCTTGAATACCTGAATAAATTCACGTCAACCGTTCTGAGCTCCCTGAATACATAAATAAGGTGGTGCCTGGGGCATTCCACCCCTCCACCCCTTATAATGCCATTGAAGGATTGAGTTGTCTCAGTCTCTCCTCCTTTCAATGAAAGCAAAACCTGGATGTCTCAATCCATCCTCCTTTTTCTGGAGCCACATGGTAGAGGAGTGTGTGGCGCAGAGGTTGGATCTACAGCCTCAGCACCCTGGGGTTGTGGGTTCAAACCCCGCGCTGCTCCTTGTGACCTTGGGCAAGTCACTTAATCCTCCAGAGCCCCAGGTACGTTACATAGATTGTGAGCCCGCCGGGACAGAGAGGGAAAATGCTTGAGTACCTGATTGTAAAAAAAAACCGCTTAGATAACCTTGATAGGCGGTATATAAAATCCTAATAATAAAAAAAAACAAAAAACATACTTACAGGTGCGGTTTGACCTTGATATAATTCTTTGGGATGAAGCCTTCAGATCCCCAGAGTTCAGCTTTATACCAGTTTTGGTCATCTTCCATATTCAGTATCTGAAAACAGAAAGTGGGCACTTATCTTTTCAAGTTCTCAAGCACATGTACGGTAGAAATGGACTGTTTTATGTAGGATTGCTAGAGGGCTCCAGAAAAAGGAGGTCAGCTTGAGACATCTGGGTTAGACTTCCATTGCTTTCAACAGAAGTAAATCCCAGATGTCTCAGTCTGTCCTCCTTTTCC
Organism: Geotrypetes seraphini; assembly: GCF_902459505.1. Classification (NCBI taxonomy): domain Eukaryota; kingdom Metazoa; phylum Chordata; class Amphibia; order Gymnophiona; family Dermophiidae; genus Geotrypetes; species Geotrypetes seraphini. Next base: position 7,943,146 of record NC_047094.1, on the reverse strand, counting down.
TGGAGCCATATGGTAACCCTAGTCCAGGGGGGTAGGCAATTCCAGTCCTTGAGAGCCGGAGCCAGGTCAGGTTTTCTGGATCTCCACAATAAATATGCATGAGAAAAATTTGCATCTCAAGGAGGCAGTGCATGCAAATCCATCTCGTATATATTCATTGTGGATATCCTGAAAACCTGACCTGGCTCCGGCTCTCGAGGACCGGAATGGCCTACCCCTGCCCTAGTCCTATGGATTCAAGATCTACACACGCTGTTTCATGCTTACCCTTTCAGCTGCTCACTGGCCCACAGAAGATTTTGCTAGCGCAGAGTCAGAAATTGCTCTTGACTGGCCTCTACCCTTAATGGATTCGCTTTTACACGTATGTGATGGTTACCCCTCTCTTAAAGTCACCTCATTTGTTTCCCATCTGTCTTTCCTCTTACTGACCTACATATGCACTCACAGCTGTCCCTCACTATCTCTCTTCACTTATCTCTCCCTATGTGCCCCCCCCCTCCCCGCAAGCTCTGCACATATGATAAGTCCCTTATCCGTGCCCTCTTCTTCCTCCGCCAACTCCAGACTCCATCCCTTCTACTTTGCTGTGCCGTATGCTTGGAACAAGCTGCCCAAATCCCTAAGGCGGGCTCCGTCTCTGGAAGTGTTCAAGGCCCAGTTAAAAGCCCACCTCTTCAAGACTGTTTTCAGCTCCTAACTCCTCTCACCTTGGGTTCTGCATCCCCAACTCTTATCTGTCATGTCTGTCTGTCTGTCCAAGTTGTAAGCTCTGTGTAAGATGTGCTTGTTAAACATGGCTCTAATTTATTTAAGTTATATGTTTATTTCAATAAACTGGGCTGCGGCCAGGTTTCATCAATGACAGTTTGGAGTGTGTTATTGGGGCCCGGGAATGTGTGGGGGTGAGAGGAAGTTTGTTGGGAGAGCGGGCAGCTCCAGTTTCCGCTGTTGGAGTATTTTACTTGCAATTGTTAGAGATGCGCATTCACAAATATTTAACAAAAAGAAAAAGAAAAAAATCCAGAGATCGTTTCATCGCTGCTGTCTTTCTCTCAAAGGCTAAGTTTTTGGTTGCGGTTTGATTTGATCCCTGATGATGGCGTGTTCACCGAAACACGGACCGTGTCGGGTCCTTTGGTTTGGCTCAAGGGGGGTAACATTAACCGCATTCATGATTTTGCTTTAACAAATTTGGCCTGTCTGCAATTTTCTTCGTTTTGATTCATTCACAAATATTTGTCATTAAAAGTGAAACGATTGAGAGTTGAGCCACTGACCAGCAGGCTGTTCGGCCCAGATTGGTCGTATGGTCTCACAAGTTTGAGCAATTTCTCGGAGCACTTTGGGAAGTCCGCAGCCACCCATGTGTTTATGAACAACATCTGAAATTTTCAAACGTCGCCCAGAGCTGTTTTTCTGATCCCGTTGGGCTTCTTGCTCAGGTGCCTTTATTTGGACCTTTTGGGACCCTGTTCTAGTAAGGACATACGTCTGGCATTAGAAGAGAGACATCTACTCAGAATTCCCCACCCGCGGGCAGAGAATCATTTTCTCACTTGTACAGCAAGACAGCAGAAAGAGAGGCGCCAACGTTTCAAAATGATGGGGGTGCCAAACGCAATACACACTTCTCCTTCAGTACCCACTGCGCCCCTGAAGAAGAGGCTTCGGAAAGCAAACTTTGAAACAGGTTGGTCCCTAAACTGAGATTATAAATGAAGAATGACATTGTTGGATAATGGACTTATGGTGGTCCAGTGAAAGGTATCAAAGGATCAATTTTCTACAATTAATATCAGGATCATCACTCATCCTCGTTCAGCTCGCCATCCAGCCCAGATACATTATCAACATCCTCTCATCCCCTCTCCCTTATGCTCCCTCCAGAGTCTCTCACCTTCAGTACATCCCCTTTGTTGAAGGGCAATTCATCCTTCTCTGTCGCCTGAAAGGTGTACAAGGCCAAGGCCTCCATCGTCCTGACACAGGGTCTAAGCTGTCTTCTCGGGCTGCTGCTGAATGCAAAATCTGTTTGCTGGGCCCTGTCGCCCAGCACTGCTGCCTGCACTGGGTCCAGTTGGTGCCAGTTTCGGTGAATGCCCGGTGCCCAAGAGCTCTAGCGTGGGATGCCGGAGCAACGCTCTGGTCTGCAGATGTTCTGTTCCTTGTGTCCCACCTTCCTTGCTCACAATGCATAAGTTCAAAAGAAATTCATTTCCTGTTTGCTAAGTCGAGCTGACTGTAGCGATACAGTTTTTGGCTTTGTTTTGAGCCGAAGGCTGTGAGCTTACAGATGAGAAGTGAAACAGGAAGCCTCTTACTGAAAGGTTAGGGGGCTGCCACTTGGCATGTAGGAGGGTCTAGTCTGGGGTCTAGCCCAATGGAAACACTACAGGCTGGGGGTTTCTAGGGGTCAGAAGCTAAAGAGTTAATTTTTAGCACAGATTCTGCCTGGTCCCTCTGATGGAAATTGCTACGAGCAGTTCCCAACTAAAGGACATCTTCAGCCTAGTGGTGACACACATGATAACCATGTTTCATACAGTACAGTCAATATTCAGAATCAGAGCATGGTCAGGGCTTGATTAATGCGTACTGTGGCTTTAAGAGGACCCCTTTGATCAGGTAGGAAGTAAATTTTTGGTTTAATAGTTTTCTGTGGTAACGAAGCCGAGGCTTCTTGTAATGTGAGGCCCTAAAAGGTAGCTTGTCTATTGAGCGTGTCTGGTTTTGCTGTCCAATTTATTATATGGGGTTCTTTTCTAGGCTTTTATTAGACTGTCGGTGTCTACTCAGCACGAGTGGTATAGAAAATTTTTAATAAGCTATAAACTTTATTTGGTACATTACTTTGTCAGAGAACCCTTATAGAGGATTATATAATATAATAGGATATGTGTTTCTCAAAGCTAATTAACAGGGTGGCCTGTGGAGGAATACGCAGAGCTGCCAAGTTACCTATTCCAGGAAGGAGGCGTTTGGCCAGTCCTGGATTTCTGCTAACCTCATCCTGGTGCATTATGGGAATCATGGACTACAAATACCACAGTGCTTTGGGATGTAAGTTTCAAACCAGGACTGGCCAAAAGGTCTCCCTCCTGGAATGGATAATTTGGCAGCGAACCCGGAATTTCAATGCCAGGACTGTATCTGGCCACTGGCATTGAATTTCCGGACTTAGTTCAGCCGCGTTTGACATAGCTGGCTAAATCAGAAGTAGCCAAAGTTAGTTGAAAATGCATTTTCCATTTTTATTCAAAGCAGATTATGATGAAACACAATACAGATGTAGCATAATTCAAGCATCGCAGATATTAGAGCTAGGCTTACCAGATTTTTTAAATGGAAAATTCTAGAGCTCAGATTGTGATGTCATAATGCCTCATTTCACCAATGCCTAAGCTCCGTCCTCATCCACATAAGCCTCAAACACTTTCAAATCCTAAGTAGCAACACTCTAGAGATCAGATTGTGATGTCATAACGCCTCATTCCACCAATGCCTAAGCTCCATGCTCATCTGCACAAGCCTCAAACACTTTCAAATCCTAAGTAGCAACACTCTAGAGCTCAGATTGTGATGTCATAATGCCTCATTCCACCAATGCCTAAGCTCCGTCCTCATCTGCATAAGCCTCAAACGCTTTAAAATCCTAAGTAGCAACACTCTAGAGCTCAGATTGTGATGTCATAATGCCTCATTCCACCAATGCCTAAGCTCCGTCCTCATCTGCGCAAGCCTCAAACGCTTTAAAGTCATAAGTAGCAACATTCTAGAGCTCAGATTGTGATGTCATAATGCCTCATTCCACCAATGCCTAAGCTCCGTCCTCATCTGCATAAGCCTCAAACGCTTTAAAATCCTAAGTGGCAACATTCTAAATCTCAGATTGTGATGTCATAATGCCTCATTCCACCAATGCCTAAGCTCCGTCCTCATCTGCATAAGCCTCAAACGCTTTAAATTCCTAAGTAGCAACATTCTAGAGCTCAGATTGTGATGTCATAATGCCTCATTCCACCAATGCCTAAGCCCCGTCCTCATCCGCACAAGCCTCAAACACTAAAATCATAAGTGTCCGAGGCTTGTGCGGTTAAGGCGGAGCTTACAGGAATGGGGCAGGGACAGGGATAGTGAAAAACTCATGAGGACAGGACAGGGAAAATGTGTCCCGATGCCATTCTCTACATGTAGGTAACAAAAGACATTTTACTGTTGGATAATTTATCTCCCCAATTATTTCTATCCTTGAGACAGGAAAACAAGCAGCTGCCACTTCTCACAGGAATCATTACTCCCCACAGATGACCTTCACATGGCCATTCTTTGACCTTGGTTATACAGCTGATAAGAAGTCAGTCAGTTCTCCTAATTTCTCCACATTTTCCTCTTGAGCTACTTACTTTTTTTTTCTTTTTAATTCTTTATTTATAATTTCAATATTACATATCAAGTTCTAACTTGTACTGAAAGGAAAAGTTAAGCCATCAAGAATTATACATATAACAAAAAATATACTTCCGAAAACAATCAAATATGTGCTTAAATTGCACTCACGTCCTCCAAATTAGGATCTAAAATGTTACCAAAAACGAGACAAAAGGTCATTTTAATGTAAATCATATTTATTAAATTTCAAATACAAACAAAATAGTAAAAGAAAAAAAATCATTTCAAATGCAACAAGAAGAAAAACAAAATTTACAGAGTTAATAGATAATAAACATTACCACTAAAAGCAAATATGTCCAATTCCCTCCCCCTTTCCCCCATTTTAGAACTGTAATTACATATTAAATAATATGCGACTGCGAGTGTGTGGTATTAATATATCTAAATAAGATTGCCAGCGTCCCATTCTGACAATCGCACACTTTCCATTGTTAAAATGCGTAACGTTCTAGAACGCCAATGACTATGGGTTCCTTTTATCAAGGTACGCTACTGGGGTTAGCGCGTCGGACATTTCATCCTGCGCTAACCCCCACGGCACACCCAAAAACTAACGCCTTGTCAATGGAGGCGTTAGTGACTAGCGCGTCAGGCGGTTGAACGCGCGGTATTCCGCTTGATCAAAGGAGCCCTATATGTTGGTGTTAAAGGTCCAATCCAAAGACTTTCAAACCTGATAAGATTGCTCTTTGAAGAAAGCCTTATAGGCCTCTTGGAATAGGTCGCTTCACATCAAAAATCCAAAATATGTTATAACTAGTGCAATGCCAATCAATTTTAGAAAAAAACAACAATCCAAAATTGGCGTGTCAAAGGACATGGGAGCTAAATTAGCTTTAGGGTGACCACATTTCAAACAAGAACCTAATGTAGCAAAAGTCGCCCTATAAGCACGCCAGGGAGCTATATATATTCTACAAATAAATTAATAACCCATTTCATAATAGGTGACCATATAAAATCTTTGACTATGGAATCCCTGAAGGTGAATCCCCAACTCTTCATTCCAAGCTTGAGCTATTTTATTGTAATCTAAATTAGGCGAAAGATTCACTAATGAAGGGGCACAATCGATGGGCATCTAACCAAAAGAATTCTGAAAAAGCATCACATACTTTAGAATTTAGGGACAACGAAGGTAAGGAATTCACAAAATACCTCAACTGCATGTAAGAATATACTGTATATCCAATGTAAACCAATTATAAGCAGTACGTAATTGTGATAATGTTGGTAAATTACCCTCATCAGTTAATACCTGGTAAAAATAGAAAATATTTCCTCGTTTATTAGATTGAAAACCAGCAGATGTAAAAAAGAGCCATTTCCACAAATAGGTAAAAGTGGTGTAGCTCTAAAATCAAACTTCGATCGATTACATATCCTTCGCCTAGTGGTTCTCAAAGTAACAATTAAAAAATAAAAAGCATTTTTCAGAACAGTAGTCTGCATAAAAGGTCATTTTAACCAGAAGAAAAATAAGGTTTAATTAACTGAGGAAAGGACGATTGGATTACATGGCATTAGCTCCTTTCTTTTTTCCAGTCGTGGCAATGATAAGAACGTGGATAGTCGGAAAGGTTCAAAGAAAACAAATTTTTGTAAAGAACAATGCACGATAGAAAGTTGCCCCTAGAGCAGGGGTGGGCAACGAGGGCTGGAATCCAGTCGGATTGTCAGGATTTCCCCAATGAATATGCATGAGATTCATTTGCATACAATAGATCTCATGCATATTCATTGTGGAAATCCTGAAAACCTGACTGGATTCCGGCTCTCGTTGCCCCCCCCCCCCTGCCCTAGAGCTAACACCCCTGGTTATAGAAGTAAAAATTCTCGACGACGTCTCTGGGTATCACGAGCTAAATCTGGATACAGTTGTATTTTTAGACCCAAGAAATCTTTCTGTTTCTTTTTAAAGAAAAGTTTCAGGAATCAATTTTTATCTGGTGCTAAAGCAACCGTCAGAATTAAAGTTGATGGTATCAGAAAGTTCTAACATCAAGGAAACATTTAAGGCTCCTTTTACAAAGGTGCGTTAGGGCCTTAACGCGAGGAATAGCACGCGCGAGCCGCTACCGCCTCCTCTTGAGCAGGTGGTAGTTTTTCGGGTAGCGCACCTTTGTAACCGATACTTCTTGCTGCTTTTTTGGGTCATTGGGAAGATAATTGAGCTGTGTTATTGGAGGTACTTCCAAAACCTCTTGTAGATATCTTTTAAACATTTCCCTAGGCGTTACCGTAGTAATCCTAGGGATTCGTAGCGCGTGAAAAGTTCTCCAATGCCTCTAATTTCCTCCTGAGGTTGGTGTTATCCTTGAACATGTTTAGAGACTTTTAAATCTTGCTTACTATTTTCAATAGAAGCTTTAGAATTAGCCATTTCAGATTTTAAATCCTTTATATCAGGGGTGGCCACACTTTTTGGGTTTACTTTTAAAATGCAGGTGCAGGCGTTGAATGTTTGCCAGCGCCATTTTTTATGTGCAGACGAACACTAAGTCGCACTGTGAGTATGTCTATTTCTTCATTTAGTTTAGGTTCTTGTATCTTGGTATTGTATTTTTTCATTAATGATTTTTTGTTTTGTTTTTTTGTAGTTTTCAATGACATGACCCCTGAAGAAGCCATTGTATGTGGTGAAACGGGTCCCGTAGGGCGTTCAGCCATGTATTACTACCTTTGCTAACCACAAACCAGCTTTCACAAGATAAGTGCAAAGAATTTTTGATATACATTTTAAACATTTATTACATTTAGCACTTTATAAGAGCTTGTAGAAAGTTTGCAGTTTCTGCATTGATTAATACCGGCTCAATGAAAGATACCATTCACCTGTCAGAGTGGTTTTAAAACACTGCTGTGTTCTACCATCACAGGTCTCTGAGAGCGGTATTACAATAAGAACAAGAATTTTGTTTGAGTTGGTCTTCTATTTTGGATAGTTGATTTTACTTTTAAAATGACCAAGTCAAAATGATCTACCAACAATAAAATTTAAAAAAAACACAAAGCACACGGGTTTTTTTTTCAGAGGTCGAGGCAGATGACTTTAAAATATGCAATGTCACCTCAGTAACAACTATACAAAAATAGACAAATATACTCCCTCCCTTATTACTAAACCGTGATAGTGGTTTTTAGTGCAGGGAGCTGCGCTGAATGCCCCTCGCAGCTCCCTGCGCTAAAAACCACTATCACTATCACAGCAGATATAAATTCTCAAAACAGACACTTTTTGATCACTAAATTGAAAATAAAATCATTTTTCCTACCTTTTTGTCTGGTGATTTCATGAAGCCTTGGTTGAACTTCCTTCTTCTGTAAATCCAATATATCTTTCTTTCTGCCTTTCTTTCTTTCTCCCCCTGCCCCCCTCTTTATTTCTGTCTTTCTCTCTCTCTCCCCCTGCCCCCTTTTTATTTCTGTCTTTCTCTCTCTCTCCCTCCCTCCCTTCCTGCCTATCTTTCTTTCTCTTTCCCCTGGCCTGCTCTTTATTTCTGTCTTTCTCTCTCTCTCCCCCTGCCCCCTTTTTATTTCTGTCTTTCTCTCTCTCTCCCTCCCTGCCTATCTTTCTTTCTCTCTCCCCTTGCCCTCTCTTTATTTCTGTCTTTCTCTCTCTTTCTCTCTCCCTCCCTGCCTATCTTTCTTTCTCTCTCCCCCCTGGCCCCCCAAGCCATCGCGCTGATTTCTCCACTTCCCCGATTCTTTCTCTCTCCATGCTCCCCCAAAGCCACCACGCCAATATTTCCCTGCTTCCCTGAGCCACACCTGGTGCGTACAAGCGCCGGACCCACAAGCCTTCACCTCCGACGTCAATTCTGACGTCGGAGAGGAAGTTCCAAGCCAACCAGACAGCGATTGGCTGGCCCAGAACTTCCTCTCCGATGTCAGAATTGACATCAGAGGTGAAGGCTTGTGGGTCCGGTGCTTGTACGTGCCTGGCCTGGCTAGGGGAGGCAGGAAGAACAAGATCACAAAGGCAATGCGATCGACTCGCGTTGCCTTTGCAATCTACTGGTCGATTGCGATCGACCATTTGGGCACCCCTGCTTTATATCATTTGACTGAATTTTTTTTTTCTTCCATTTGTTGAAATTGAGGATGGAATCTAATGTAACCTCTAGGGCAGAGGTAGGGAACTCCTGTCCTCGAGAGCCGTTGTCCAGTTGGGTTTTCAGGATTTCCCCAATGAATATGCATTGAAAGCAGTGCCTGCAAATAGATCTCATGCATAGTCATTGGGGAAATCCTGAAAACCCGACTGGAATACGGCTCTCGTGGACTGGAGTTCCCTACCCCTGCTCTAGAGGTTTCTGTATGCAAGGTAATTGCAATTTAATCTCACTTAAGCTCACCAACCGGCATTTTCTCTCAATAGTCACTCTCCGACCCCAAAAGTTGTCAAATCCTTGGTCCCTATTACTAAACTCTCTTGAACGCTCCCCTCAGCATTTTTCTTGGCCTCCAGGGTTGAGGGCGCTCCAACATCCGGAAGCTCCTCCACTCGCTGGGAGATGGTAACCTGAGGATGTGGGGGCGGTGCCCTTGCATTGGGGCTCATGCCCCATAGAGACCGCTTCCGTCTGGCCTGCCCGGTGTGTCCCAAGCGGGAAGATCCCCGACGACATTGGAATGTCCTTCATTCGCCGCATCAGCTCCTCTATATTTCCATAAGCGGCCGTTCTGGAGCGCTGTGAGACCCCAGAAGCGCTCTTTCCTCTCCGCTTAGGCACGTCAGGTAATGTGAAACAAACAAATCGTGGAAAATGTTCAATTTAGAGCCAGCAGCCATATTGGATCCTGAACTCCAGCACTCGCCTCATCACATTCAACTTCATTTTATTTATAGTTGTCTTGAAATTAACACTGGCGATTAAGCACAAATGCTAAGGCATCCATTATATTCTATAATCTTCAGTGTGTGCTAAATCACTATTTTTAACAATTTTAATGAAGATTGTTTTTTGGTTCAAAGAACCGATTGTACTTCTCTTAGAACACAATGTTAGGAAATTCTACTTTACGGAGAGGGTGGTGGATGCCTGGAATGTGCTCCCGAGAGAGGTGGTGGAGAGTAAAACTGTGACGGAGCTCAAAGAAGCGTGGGATGAACACAGAAGATTTAGAATCAGAAAATAATATTAAATATTGAACTGGCCAGTTACTGGGCAGACTTGCACGGTCTGTGTCTGTGTATGGCCGTTTGGTGGAGGATGGGCAGGGGAGGGCTTCAATGGCTGGGAGGGTGTAGATGGGCTGGAGTAGGTTTTAACAGAGATTTTGGCAGTTGGAACCCAAGCACAGTACCGGGTAAAGCTTTGGATTCTTGCCCAGAAATAGCTAAGAAGAAAAATTAAAAAAAAAAAAAAAAAAATTAAAATTGAATCAGGTTGGGCAGACTGGATGGACCATTCGGGTCTTTATCTGCCGTCATCTACTATATGTTACTATGAGAGAGAGAAAGAAAAAGAGACAGAAAGAGAGAGAAAGAAAATAGACAAAGAAAGAGAGAGAGAGAAAAAAAAGAGAGAAAGAAAAAGACAAAGAGAGAAAGACAGAGAGAGAGAGAGAAATAAAAAGAGAGACAAAGAAAGAAAGAGAATGAGAGAAAGACAAAGAAAGAGAGAGAGAGAGAGAGAGAGAAATAAAAAGAGAGACAAAGAAAGAAAGAGAATGAGAGAAAGACAAAGAAAGAGAGAGAGAGAAAAAAAAGAGAGAAAGAAAAAGACAAAGAGAGAGAAAGACAGAGAGAGAGAGAGAAATAAAAAGAGAGACAAAGAAAGAAAGAATGAGAGAAAGACAAAGAAAGAGAGAGAGGTGGTGGAGAGGAAAACGGTGACGGAGCTCAAAGAAGCGTGGGATGAACACAAAGGATCTAGAATCAGAAAATAAGATTAAATATTGAACTAAGGCCAGTACTGGGCAGACTTGTACGGTCTGTGTCTGTGTATGGCCGTTTGGGGGAGGATGGGCTGGGGAGGGCTTCAGTGGCTGGGAGGGTGTAGATGGGCTGGAGTAAGTCTTAACTGAGATTTCGGCAGTTGGAACCCAAGCACAGTACCGGGTAAAGCTTTGGATTCTCGCCCAGAAATAGCTAAGAAGAAAATTTAAAAATTTAAATTGAATCAGGTTGGGCAGACTGGATGGACCATTCGGATCTTTATCTGCCGTCATCTACTATGTTACTATGTAAGTATACTACATGACATATAATTGACCTTTATTCTCTACGGTTTAATTTTGAACCTACTTAATACAATTACTAGTACTCTTCCTGCGAGTGTAATAGGAATGCAAATGTGTCAGTTTAAATGCCCTCAACGCGGCAGTGGCGTCCATGGCAGGTCTCTCTACATGGCGCTTGTTCTCATGTCGATTTCATTCATCCAACGGGTTCAGGAAAGAACGTGGCAGAGACTGTGGATTTTCCACATCAAGGCATCATTTGCAGACGTGATGTCAGTACAAGTGTCATTGTGGTCTCTGTCTCTTACCACAAGAGTAAAGCAAACAGCCGTGGCCGCTTTTCGGCTCCTCTGCTGTTGTGTATGGAAACCAGTCAATGACAACTCTACAAAGAAATGCTCAGAATAAATAAATAATCTAAGTGTGCGTTCAGGATCACTGAGACTTTTTGCGAAGGGAGGCTACCGGACAGCCATAGTCTTATGATGGGGAATTTAAGGACTTAGATATGTGTATCCTACACCAGCAGTTCTTAACACCAAGGTGAGCCAAGATGTTGGGTGGGGGAAAGGGGAGAAAGATACCAGGACCTGCAAAGGGAAGACAGAAGAGGCGTGAGGAAAGAAAGAAGAACACTTACTGGATCCCTGGGAGGAAAGAAAGAGGGAGAGATGTTAGTATGTGAACGGGGTGGGACATAGGGACACAGAAGAGTTATGTTGGATAGGACAAGAATATGGACAAAGAGATGGGAGATGCTCAACATTTTCTGTATGTAATTTTATTGGAAACCATTTTGGGTTAAAACGGTATATAAATTTTTAAAATAAATGGTGGGAAGATAGGGGAAAGGACACAGGGGTGATGCTAGGCAAGAGAGAGAGGGGTGCAGAGAGATGATGGACAGTGGTCATGGAGAGAAAATGAAGTGTCAAATGGACAAAGTTAAGAGAAGACCGAGGAAAACGGAAACCAGAGACTCTGGGACCAACACCATGACCAGTCGACAAAGGTAGAAAAAAACAATTTATATTTTTTATTTACTGATTACGATATGTCTGTTTTTTTGGATCGTACATGTGCCAGAACTGGCTTTAAACATGGCTGGGGCCTGCAAGGAAAACCTCACTCGTTGGCCTTCAGTCTCCAACGTAGCTGTGGCGTCTCTCCATTCCCTTCTAATGAGTTTCGCCAGGCCTCTTCCCTCTTCCAGACAAACTCTCTCCACACGAGAATCTTCGCCTGCAGTTCGGCTCCTGTTTGATTCATTCATTTATTTATTTATTCAGTAAAATTCATTTTCTATCCAAACTCAACACATACTGAGGATCTAGTACCAATAAACATTTCTTTGTGATCCATTGGTACCGCTAAATTCAAAGCAGTTTATAGGTGTACAATACATGAGCTTCTGTAATGGTGTTATAATGCATGGCAATACAATGTAGAGCTGGGGTCTTCAAAGGCCCTCCTTGTGGGCCGCAATCCAGTTGGGTTTTCAGGATTTCCCCAATGAATATGCATGAGATCTATTTTCATGCACTGCTTTCATTGTATGCTAATAGATCTCATGCATATTCATTGGGGAAATCCTGAAAACCCGTCTGGATTGCGGCCCTCGAGGAGGGACTTTGCCATCTCTGCTGTACAGGAACAAGAAGTAGAGTGATGGTCCGTGCTGGAAGACCATACCACAGCCCAAAATAGGAAAAGCACCTGGTTAGCCCGGTAGTATCAGTCTACTGCTTTGGGCCTTGGAGACTTCGTTTGGAACTACCTGGGGATATATTTCCTCCCATCCTGGTCATTGCAGTACCCGTGATGGTCCTGGACTGTCTGGACTCCTGCAAAACCCAGACCCTGAGGCTGAACCCACGCTGCTCCTTGTGACCCTGGGCAAGTCACTTAATCCCCACATTGCCCCAGGTACATTAGATAAATTGTGAGCTCACCAGGACAGGGAAAAATGCTTGAGCACCTGACTAAAATCATGTAAACCGTTCTGCGCTCCCCTGGGAAAACGGTATAGAAAATTGAATAAATAAATAATGTGAAGAGTTTCAGCCTTTGATAACCAGAACTGGTAGTGTGATGTCATAATGCCTCATTCCACCAATAAGAGCCAACCTCATCAGTGATGTCATAATGCCTTATTCCGGTTCATAGACAGTAACGCGGAAGACAAAGGCGCGCGCCGACAACTGAGCGCAAGACGGAGGTGCGCGCTGAAGAAAAAGACTGTTTTTAGGGGCTGCGACGGGGGGTTTTGTTGGGTAGCCCCCCCACTTTACTTAATACAGATTGCGGCGGTGTTGTGGGGGGTTTGGGGGGTTGTAACCCCCCACATTTTAGAGAAAACGTAACTTTTTCCCTAAAAACAGGGAAAAAGTTAAGTTTTCAGTAAAATGTGGGGGGTTACAACCCCCCAAACCCCCCACAACGCCCCCAGAACGCGGCGTGATCTGTATAAAGTAAAGTGGGGGGGGTTCCCCCCCCCGTCGTAGCCCCTAAAAACAGTCTTTTTCTTTGGCGTGCGCCTCCGCACTGCGCTCAGTTGTCTGCTCGCGCCTTTGTCCTGACACCCCTTATTCCACCAATAAGAGTCAACCTCGTCAGTGATGTCACAATGGCTTCATTGTCCTAGACTTGGCTCACTTTTACTACATTTTGATTTCTAGAGTGGCTCAGTGGTTAAAGCTACAGCCTCAACACCCTGAGGTTGTGGGTTCAAACCCCACACTGCTTCTTATGACCCTGGCCAAGTCACTTAATCCCCCCTCCCCCCATTGTCCCAGGTACATTAGATAGATTGTGAGCCCACTGGGACAGACAGGGAAAAATGCATGAGTACCTGAATAAATTCATGCAAACCATTCTGAGCTTTCCTGAGAGAACAGTATAGAAAATTGAATAAATAAATAAAATGTGTTCTTTGCAGTACACACTGGATGTGCTTTTCTATCTGCTGTTACTAGTGGGGAATGCTGCCATCTGCTGGTGGAAATCGTGCACACAGTTTATATGCGCTAGGCAAGCTACAGCTTAGAGGCTGGCTTTAAGAGTGGTTTGTTATTATAATGCAGGAGCATCCCAACATGGAAGCTGCCCTTTGCGACACGCCTGCTGATGCTCCCGCCTTGCGGCCAAGCAGGGGGTTCAGTTTTAGCAGCCGCTTTTACACCCTGTGTGGACATGTCGCATTTTCTTTTGCAAGCATGGAAAGCTATTAATCCTAAAACTTACTTCTTACTAAATTGGGGAGGGCTTGTTCTTAAATGTTTCAGCTAGGGGTCGGTTACAGTCCAGTACAAGGAATGCAAGAAACTAGCGCTAAGAAACACTTGTGATTTTGTCTGGGGTAAGTGGAGAGACTACATCATTGAACTTGCTTTTCTTTACCAAACTTTTCAAACCACCTCAAAGTATACGTACACCAACACTCACATGTACGTACACACCGAGATTGGTCTATCCACTAGACTAGAGAATGACATGGGGGAAAAAATTTATCACCGTTCCCGCCCCGTCCCCGTGAGCTCATCCCTGTCCCATTTCCACGAGCTCAGTCCCCATCCCCACCCTGCAAACTGTCAGATCCCATAGGCACAAGCCTCAAATAGTTATGATTTTATACTGAACTTATTTTATTAAAGTATAAAAAGAGACTATTCTGTACAATTGTCATTTTATAAACACAAATAATACCAAGCAAGGATCAACAAAACTCCTGTCTCCCTTTCACAAATATAATAATAATAATAATTTATTTCTTATATACCGCTATACCGTGAAGTTCGAAGCGGTTTACAATAAAGATACATTTGACAGTACATGGGATAGAAACGGTTTACAATAAAGATACATTTAGTCAGTACATGGGTTACAATAAAGATACGCTTTGTCTCCTCCACTATTGTGAAAACTGAACAAACCCAATTACTACAGAACGCTACATAGAAAAATCAAGCTAGCAGAATACTTCAGTCACACATGGCAGGAATAGTGTTAGGAGACAGCAAGTAGGGCAACTGCCCCCTGGTCAGAGAGAGAGACCTACATCAGCTGGAAGTTAAAGAAGCACAGCCTGGGCTTTGCGGTTTTCAGTTATGTCTAAAACAGCTCTAGTAGGACACACATTTCAAATCTGAAATATTCTAATCACAAAATTTAAATAAAAAATTTTTCTACCTTTTGTTGTCTGGTAATTTTATTCTTCAAATCAGATTGGTCTCAGGCTTTGGTTTTGGGTTCCTTCTGTCTTCATCGTGGCATGGCTGGCTCCTGAAGGTAAAATAGGCGCAAGAGGAGTTGGGGAGGAGATGCCGAGTCTGACACAGACGGAATTTTTTTTTTACCACAGGAGCAAGACTTTTCACCGCTCCCGCGGGGCAGTGAAAGGTCTTGTCCCCATTCCTGCGGTAAACCAGTTGCAAATGTCTCCATTCCTGCGGATTTACTGCAGTGACCACGATTCACCGCGGTAAACGGTCCTTCTTGCAATTCTCTACTATCCACCCACCACCCCAGTGATGAAGAGTGCTGCAAATTTCATAGATTCATAGGAATCAGACAGAGTTGAGGGGGGCTGAGTAACCAAAACAGCACAGTTTGGAGCAAAACAAGAAAGGAAAATCGTAAGACCAAACAGGATGGAAGAATGAGAAGAACCACAGAAGTTGGCCCAAGGGACCCTTTCACATGAACCTTTTTTATTCTATATTTCTATATTTATTCCAGTATGGGAATAAGGGAAAGAAAGAGAAGGAGGGAAGAAGTGAGAAAGAATGAGGCAGAAATAGAGAATGGGAAAAAAGAGGAAATGACACAGGGGAAGAATTATCTTTGTGATTTTTTTTTCACTTTGGCACAAATGGACAATGTTCTTGGATCTAGATCTGAAGAACAGACAAATTTGGGAAGTGAGAGTTGAACATGTGGGAAGCTGTAAGCCTGAGAGACACAACTACAAAGTGGAGAGGAGAACGGCAGCAAGTGAACATCTGCAGGATCGGATCTCATTGTAAATCTTAAATCTGCCACAAGGGGGCAGATTATACTTGCACACACAATGTAACGCCAAATACAGCACTAACAAGAATTCACAGAGCTTGAAAATTTACATTTGGAGTTTCTACTTCTCAAACTCCAGCTTCTGCTGCCTGGTAATGCTTATTGCATGCACACCCATCTCTAGGTTTGCCAGCTGACTTCAAACTTCCAGGACAGAACTATCCAGTCCTGGTTTTATTCCACCGCCTACATCAGGGGTGTCAAAGTCCCTCCTCGAGGACTGCAATCCAGTCGGGTTTTCAGGATTTCCCCAATGAATATGCATGAGATCCATTTGCATGCACTGCTTTCATTGTATGCTAATAGATCTCATGCATATTCATTGGGGAAATCCTAAAAACCCGACTGGATTCGGCCCTCAAGGAGGGACTTTGGGGGACCCCTGGTGTTGTGTATAGGAGAGTCTCGATCTATGAATAGAAGATGGTGCTTTGTTTTTTTACTTTTGAGGCAAAAATCAGAAATGGGGGATTATGGGAAATTACTTCTTAATCCCTTTTTTAAAGCCTCAAACTAACGAGCACTTTTATAACACGTGTGCAACAGCCAGATGAGAAACTTTTGAGGCCACCCCAGCCTTGCCCTTTCGGCAGCTCTGCATCCTGGTCATTAACTCACAATTCAACCCACTCGTGTAAATGCTGCTGTTTTCCCATGTAGGTGCTTCTATAGTAACCTCCATTATCTGTCAGGGAGTGGAAGTGCACCAACACAAGATGTGTGGCCTCGTGGTACTGGTTTTAAGAAGGGTTTGGACAAGTTCCTGGAGGAAAAGTCCATAGTCTGTTATTGAGAAAGACACGGGGGAAGCCACTGCTTGCTCTGGATCGGTAGCAGGGAATGTTGCTACTCTGGGGATTTTGGAATGTTGCTCCTATTTGGGGTTCCGGAATCCTGCTAATCTTTGAGATCCTGGAATGTTGCTAGTCTCTGGGATTCCGGAATCGCTTACATAGGAGGCAGTAACTGTTTCCATGTTAACTCTGTGTTAGCCAGTTGGTGCGCACGTGCCACGCCCACCCTCTGCTCATGACAGAATGTTCTGAAAACTACGGCGACATGCGGTTTAATGCGCAGTAACTGGCAAATCACTGCAAGACTTGTTAACCTGCACGGTAGCCTTTTGAAGGGTGTTAACTGGACGTTAATTGCTGAACTTGCTTTAATTAAAATGACCCCTTAATGGTTACTCAATCAATTTAATTTGCATTAACCTATGAATGCATACGCCTAAACTCGGTTAACAAATGTTAAAAAAGTTCCGTATTAAGAAAAGATGAATGAACACGAATATCCTTCAGTTGAAAGGACGCTCTGGAACAATGTCGTAGAAAGAGGGTTGGGGGAGGGGGCGGGAGGGCAGTCATGTTGGTGGGGACGTGCCACGTGCGCCCCTTCCCTTCCCCCATACTTTAGCATGCTCCTCGCGACTGCGTCATCTCTCCCGCTAACGTCCCTAGCGAGCCTCATGTCTCTGCCAGTTATCCGTGTATGTCGCACAGATTTATTCGCCCCACCGCTATGCCACATGTAGCTTCTTTCATGCCACTGCATGGATAACGAGTCCATCACTCAGAACTGCCCTCGTTCTTCTACCCCCAGCTTTTCACTTGAAATGCAGCCGAGCCAACAAAGTCAGAAAACATGCTTTTGGTGATTAAATGGATTCCACCTCTTCGCGGCTAGAAAGTCACGCAGAAACAGCGTGGCCATGCAGGGCCCACGCCACGACCTTTGGCCGTGTGGTTCTCATACTCTCATCAGTCGCGTCTTTCATGAACAGCCACCCACCTTCGGTTACAGATGGCCAGTCACACACCACTTGCAGTACCACAGGGCTGGAGACCAAGCTCCGAGTGCTCATCTGGCTTTGTTTCGTCCTTCTCTCTGCCCGCTGGTTGTAAGATAGTGCCTCTTTATTCTGCTTCTCTGCACAGAGGGGAAGGAGGCCGCGGCCCAGCGTGGCTCACTGGAGCAGAAAAGAAGGAGTGAGGGATTTTCAGTTCATTCGGAAGCAGTCTTTGATGGATTATAGTAGAGAATGACACAGGGAACTCATTTTCCCATTCCCATCCTGGCGAGCATCTTACCAGGCCAGTACGTGGAGCAATACCTTAAGTGGTCTATTTGTGAACTCACTTCCTTACCAAATGTGTAGGAAATCTGTGAAATCTTAAGAAATTTCAGCCATACAAAATAATATAATTTGGAAAGTGTTTGTTTGATAAATCTGTTCAAGAACTTCAGCCATGCAATTAATGTAATCCGAAATGTAATTCATCTGCTTCTGGCAGTTCCTCTTGCTGTAAACCGCTCTGAACTGTCAAGGTATATCGGGTTATAAATAAATTTGAATTTGAAATTCTTTTCCTGTCCCTGCCACATTCCTGCACGCTCCGTCCTCAGCCGCACAAGCCTCAAACACTTTCCCAGTATGACAACTATCACGTTCTTAAGTGAGCCAAGTCTAGGACAATGAACCCATTATGACATCACTGCTGAGGTTGGCTCTTAGGCATTGGTGGAATGAGGCATTATGACATCACGATCTCAGCTCTAGAATGTTGCTACTCTTTGGGGTTCTGCCTGGTACTTGGGACCTGGGTTGGCCACAGGATGATGGACCTTCAGTCTGTCTCAGTAGGGTAATTTTTAAGTCCTTAAGGTTTCTGCGAGCTGCAATGGGAAAGTACAGTGGATTTATTTATTCATTTTTTATACCATTCGCTCAGGGGAGCTTAGAACGGTTTACATGAATTTCTTCAGGTACCCCAGCATTTCTCCCTGTCTGTCCCAGCGTGCTTACAATCTGTCTAATGTGCCTGGGGCAATGGGATGATTTGCCCAGGGTCATAGGGTGCAACATGGATTTGAACCCACAACCTCAAGGTGCTGAGGCTCTAACCACTGTACCACACTGCACTGTTTTTGCATCTTTGCTGTTTCCTTGACCTAAGTGTTTCTCATTTGCGGCAGTCTGGAACCAAAAGTGTATCTGAGCACAAAGGGGAAGGGGGCCCTGGCCATGTGCTAAGCAGGTGCTGGGCGTTGCCACAGACACAGGTTAATCAAAATGCAATTCTTCTTTCTCTTTCAGGCGTGGCCTGCTTGAGCGATTTGTGGTTCAAAGACCCAGGTCGGAACCCAGCACTGAAAACCTATCTGACTTCAAACTGCAGGTGGCAGCTGAACTCAGCATTTCTTGGTCTCCGTCTTTTTGCAATTTTGGCTGTCAGACAAGTTGAACTGTGAGTCCCAGGATTGGCCCAGAACTTTTCAATTCTTACAGCCCACAGATACCTACTTGGCTCAAAGTGAGTCACATAAGAAGAACCCTGGGAATATCCCAGGAAGTACAACCTGGTCAAAGGCTACTAGGTGCCCCTAGGCCAGTGTTTTCCAATTTAGTCCTGCCGGTCAGGTTTTCAGGATATCTACACTGAATATGCATGAAAGAGATTTGCATACAATGGAGGCCGCGGATGCAAATCAATTCATTCATATTCACCGTATGAGATATTGTGATATCACAATGGCTCAATTGTTCTATACTTGGCTCACATAAGAATAGCCATCCTGGGTCAGAACAATGGTCCATCAAGCCCAGTGTCCTGTTCCCAACAGTGGCCAACCCAGGTCCCAAGTGCCGACTAGATTCCAAGAGAGTAAAATAGATTATCCCAGGACAAGCTGGCAGCCCCTATTCTCACGTGTGGGTGACGTCATCCACGGAGCCCGGAAACGGACAGCCTCGCAAGCAGATTTGCTTGAAGGAATTCAGAAGTTTCGGATCTGCCGCACCTCGCATGCGCGAGTGCCTTCCCGCCCAGCACAGGGCATTTTCCGTGGAGCCGAGAAGTCCGTCTTTGACGCTCTGCGCTGAACTTATTTCGCTTCGTGCCTTCTCTCACTGTGGCTCGTGCTTTATTTCTTCATTACTGTGTCGCTGTGTTTCTTTTCTTTCATTGTAAAAAAAAAAAAAAAAAGAAAGAAAGTTAAGTAGAATTTTTCGTCGAGTGACAGTAGGGCCTGTCGCACGCCCTCAGCCCGCAGGCTTCAACTTTGTGGCAGCTATTTTTCCTTCTATGTCCTGGCCGGTCACGGGCTTTAAGAAGTGTAGCCAGTGCCAGTGTGCGATCTCTCTCACTAACCCACACCACTGGTGCCTTCAGTGTATGGGGCCTGTCCAATGTTCCTTCTAAGGATTGATGAGGTGTGTGCAAAAAAAAAAAAATGCATGAGCGACAAGTTACATACTCCACAAATTTATGAGCAGGTGCGGGAGGACGAGTGCCCGTGAGATTGTGGGAGGGTTAAATACTTTGATAGTTAAAGTAACTTAATCCTATATAATAAAACGCTAGCCGCGCATGCGCACTCCTATCTGCGTGTTCTGTGAGGTGTAGGTCCATGGCCGCAGGAGTGCGCATGCGCGAGTCCCCAGCCTTACTTGTATGTTCATGCTGTTCTTCGGTCTGCCCTGCTCCTTGCCTTGCCTTAGTGTATTTTTAAGCTGAAAGACGTGGCAGCGGCTCCTCTCACGATCCCCACCTGCGTCGGAAATCCGATGCAGTCGGGGATCGTGAGAGGAGCCGCCGCTGCATCTATCAACAAGGAAACTCGTGGCAACGAACTGAAATAAACAAATTTTGTTTTACATGCTGGCTCCCGTGGATTGCTCATTGTCCGTTGCCACGTGCTTCCTTGTCGGACTTGTTCATATCCATTAGTTCAAAGTGAATGCATACTTAGGGCTCCTTTTACAAAGCCGCGTTAGCGGTTTAACGCGTGCAATAGCGCGTGCTAGCCGCTACCACCTCCTCTTGAGCAGGCGGTAGTTTTTCGGCTAGCGCAGGGGTTACCGCGTGCTAAAAAGTTGCATGCGATAAAGCCACTGACGCACAGTACCAGGTAGAGCTTTGGATTCTTGCCCAGAAATAGCTAAGAAAAAAAAAAATTTATATTGAATCAGGTTGGGCAGACTGGATGGACCATTCAGGTCTTTATCTGCCGTCATCTACTATGTTACTATGTTATGTGTTAGTAAATCGTCTCGATTCAGAACAACGAGGCTTCCATGATTTAATGGGTGCTATATTGCATTAACCCGATGAGCAGACAGGGGAGATACAAATGGATCCGAGGGTAAAACATCCTCTCGGAACAGTAGATGTGGAGTTTGGATGTTTTGCGGAAGGCAGGCAAAATTCCAGGACCAAACGTGCCCGTTTTCCAAACTGCAACATATCTGTCTTGTTTTTTGAAAGTGGCCATTTTTCAGGTGGGCATCTATCTTTTTAAATAAACAAACCCGAGTGGTTTAAATGACCCAAAATACAAAAACTTATTACACACCACTCATTTAAAAAAAATGCAACTAGCAACTCTAAAACACTCTCAGATATTTCTTATAGGCCTCAGAATTGGAGCCTACGCACAGTTGTGAAATCACTAACTGAACCCATCAGCGTAGTGTTATTGCTCCTGCTCCAACCATTGGCCAAGAAACCTGGTGAAATCGTTACTATTTTTATCTCGAATTATTTTTTCTAATAATTTTTTATAAATTTTAGTTTTTTCATATTTTCAAATTTCTGGATCAAAGACTTATTCTCAACGATAGTCCTTCACCATATATCTTCAACAGTGTCCACAATTCATTTCAACAGTTTGCTAGCGTGCAATTATCTAAGTTGAAAAAAGTGACAAAAAAACTTGTTTCCTAAAAATGCCATTTTTAGGAAATAAGCATTGCGGAAGATAAGATGGGTTCAGATAGGGATTTCACAACTGTGCGTAGGCTCCAATTCTGAGGCCTATAAGAAATATCTGAGAGAGTGATTTAGAGTTGCTAGTTGCATTTTTTGAAATGAGTGGTGTGTACAGTAATAGTTCATCTATCTTTTTAAACTATGAATCAAAACCTCCTTGTAGTCCCATCATTAAAACAGGTTAACACGTTAAGGCTGAACAATTTTGCAGTGACTGCACCATCTTTTTGGAATTTTATTCCCAATTACATCCGCGAAGAAACATCTCTGCCCCATTTCAAAACAAAGCTGAAAACATTCCTGTTCCAGGACGCTTTTGAAACTTAACTGCCCTTATAAGGGCTAAATACTTATTGACATTTTAATGAAATCCCCTCCCTACTGTTAAACCCTTGACAGTTCTCTTTGCTGAAAAATATTGCAGTTTTTCCCCTTTTTCCCTCTGTTTCTGTTCATCTTTAGTATTATGTACCCAATATTCCCCACTTATAACTAACTACGAATAAGGTTATAGATGTTGTAATCTATGAGAGTTAGCCTCAGTAATGGAGCCTACGCGTAGCCATTCAATGACTGGGGTATTCAGCGTAGCTATATTCGCTCCTTTAATCTCCAATCATTGGCCTCACTCTCATTTTATATTATTCAATACTTCTAAAAAAATTTTTTATCCTTAATATTAATATTTATTCTTTTTTTTATTTCTTTTTTTAGGAAAATCCTTAAAACATCTATTTTCATACACTTCCTATCATTCTATATTTAATCATACATTCCCTATCATCCTTCCTTATTCACGTATGAGACTACACTATCTATATTACTCGTTATATCTCTAAATTTCTTATCTCCAACGTTATGTGATTACTCAAAAGTATTAGTTTTCAGCAAATATTGGCTTATACCAGCCTACTTATCTTGAGAGCTTATTTTTAAGTGCTTATTTTTAAGTCAGCACTCATCTTAAGTCAGCGCTTATATTTCACAAATAGAGCCAGTTTTCAGCAAATATTGGCTTATACAAGCCTACTTATCTTTAGAACTTATCTTTAAGTCAACACTCATCTTAAGTCAGCACTTGTATTTCACACATAGAGCCAACGTGGAATCGTAGAATCTGTACTTCTGTGGATGATTTTAAGAAACAAGCTATGACTTTAAAGTACAAATTTTTACAACGAGGGTACCCGGAAAAAATTATCAATATTGCCTATAAGCGAGCCCTTTATAATCATAGGGAATTATTATTGACCCCTAGAGATAAAAATGGTGTGAAAACTTGTGAAAAAGTTATGACATGTGTGCTAACCTACTCGGCCCATAGTCATAAAATAGCCCAATCCCTAAGGAAACATTGGGAGATGTTGCAAATAGCAGGGACGTTTCAAGATCACTCCCTTAGGATAGCATATCGGCGAAATAGAAATCTTAAGGAAGTGTTATGTCCGTCCCGTCCTAAGAAGATTGTAGGTAATCTTGCTGGTGAAATGTTAGGCCACTTAACTTGTGGCAAATGCCAAATGTGTGCCCTTATGGATTGTACTACAACTTTTGTGAATCCTAGAGATGGAAGAGTTTATAATTTAAACCATTCTTCCAACTGTAAAACGCGTGGGGTTGTGTACATTTTGAGATGTCCTTGTGACCTTCTATATATAGGTCAAACATCGAGACAGCTAAATGTTAGGCTGACTGAACACAAGAGTAATATTAAAAATCTTAACATGGGGGCCCCGTTGGCAAAACATTGTATCACAAGAAAACATGACTTTGGAACATTAAGAGTTGTCATCATAGAAGTGGTTAAACCAGATAATAGAGGGGGGGACTTTAGGCGTATGTTGGCACAACATGAACAGAGATGGATTAGTCGATTGGATACTTTACATCCGAATGGTTTGAATAAACAATTCGAATGGCAACATTTCTATTGATTGTGAGGGTAAAATTGAGGTTTACAGAAAATAACAATATAAGATGTCTCCCCGTATACGAGATTGTCCGCTTTTATGTAATTTGATTCTCTGTTTGACGTCAGAACGCTGCCAAGTGTTTTAAAACGAGGCTGTCGCCATTTTGGCTTTATCTTGAGACCGCTAGTAAAATGTACTCTGAGCAGTAAGTAAGAGAGCTTTGTGTGAGGAAATTGTAAGTAATTTATATTTTTTGATTATATATTTTTGTTTGTGTTTCAGCATCTTGTTTCCTAATTAACTTGGCCCTGATGCAGTGAGCTTGAATTTACGCCCACGAAACGTTGGCCACGTTGGCTCTATGTGTGAAATACAAGTGCTGACTTAAGATGAGTGTTGACTTAAAGATAAGTTCTAAAGATAAGTAGGCTTGTATAAGCCAATATTTGCTGAAAACTGGCTCTATGTGTGAAATATAAGCGCTGACTTAAGATGAGTGCTGACTTAAAAATAAGCACTTAAAAATAAGCTCTCAAGATAAGCAGGCTGGTATAAGCCAATATTTGCTGAAAACTAATACTTTTGAGTAATCACATAACGTTGGAGATAAGAAATTTAGAGATATAACGAGTAATATAGATAGTGTAGTCTCATACGTGAATAAGGAAGGATGATAGGGAATGTATGATTAAATATAGAATGATAGGAAGTGTATGAAAATAGATGTTTTAAGGATTTTCCTAAAAAAAGAAATAAAAAAAAGAATAAATATTAATATTAAGGATAAAAAATTTTTTTAGAAGTATTGAATAATATAAAATGAGAGTGAGGCCAATGATTGGAGATTAAAGGAGCGAATATAGCTACGCTGAATACCCCAGTCATTGAATGGCTACGCGTAGGCTCCATTACTGAGGCTAACTCTCATAGATTACAACATCTATAACCTTATTCGTAGTTAGTTATAAGTGGGGAATATTGGGTACATAATACTATATATACGTTTTCCCACTGGGGATCTTTATCTAGTCTGTTCATCTTTAGTCAGAGGAGTTTTTTTTTCTCTCTCCCCTGTTCATTTATTGTCAAATCTTACATCATTTTCATTATTGTAGTTCTATTTGATTGTACACCGCTCAGAAGGCTGATTGAGCGGTATAAATTTTTTTTAATAAACTTGAATAAAAGTCACACTTTGGTTGAATAGGACATCGCTCTTGCTTGTTCCTTGCTTTGGTTTGTTTGTATTTCATAAGGCAAATACTCTTTGTTTTGCCCTAGTCCTGCCCCCATCACACTCTTGAGATTTAGAATTCAAAAATAGTGAATTGGAAAGGTTTGGCGAGAAAACCATCCATCTGCCCCTTTATGCCACTTTGTGGATGTTTATTTCTTTTTTAAAAATAAGTCCTTATTCCAACAATAATTCCAATGTGGTGCAATAGAGCGATGACTCGACATGGCCGTGTTTCAGCAAAACCACCTGCAACAGGAGTCTTTTCCACGAAACCACACAGTCTTCTGATTGAAAAGCCACCTGTTTACGGCCTTTCAATACCACTGGCTTCAAGGAAACTCAATATGCTCTTATAATTAATATATATTTATTTTATTAACAATCAGTAAGAGGTTACAAGAACAAATCTTTACAGCATATGGAGCTGACAGATCGTATGCCTCAAGCGCTTGAATATACCTGGATGTCTGTCCTGCTTTCATAATCACAAAGGCTGTCTCTTATACAATTCTTGACAGCCTGAGGCCATGTGGGCACATATCATACTGTTAATTTTTATTGGTCACTTACAGAAGTCATTACATTTATCAGTTTATTAATTGGTTCATAATATCTGTGTCATACCATACGCGTGTCCTGTTTACCAGAAAATCTACCTTTTTCCCGCATATGCCATTTTAATCATCATGTCAGCAATTTCAAGCCATCGGACAGTAAAAGCCTGCCCATCACAGGATATTCTTGCAAAATAATGTATTTTTATATTCTTGGCCAAGACATGTTCTCATCCTTCTTAGATCCACTTCCCTGGCATTACAGCAGATGTGACACCAGTTGCCATGTAAAAGAATAAGTTTTGTTTCACTCGCTCATTTTTAGCATAAGTTTTGCTTGGCTTGCTGATTTCAGCAAGCATAGATTGTGCAAAGGCTTGACAGTTTTAGTCTGAGCATTATCAGCCATCTTAGGCCTTTAGTTGTGTTTATTGACCTAAGATGTTAGGGAATTTCAGGGGGGGGGGCTCTTCACCTCTAGTTTCATAGAGGACTTAAACTTCTTCACCTGTACAGGACTCTCTCTCTCTCCTCCCTTCTCATGATGCAAGTATAAATGCGAGTAAACCATGCAAAACCACTTGTTCTAGAGAGCTTCTACTTGCTCAGCTTCTCACATCAGGCCAACAGGGCAGTGTTGATTTCAAGTTTATGTTTGTTAAAAGAATTATATACCACCCGTCAGAGTGGTTAACAATAGTTAAAAATAGACATGGAAAAGAACAATAAAAAACAGGATAGCTGTGACAGCGTGAAGTTCCTGTCCCAGGCCAGCAGAGGGAACATGAGCAGTTTAAAGAAAGAGCTAATTTGCATAAGACCTTGCAAAGACTGCTGGGAGCTGTCCACTCACCCTGAGCGAATTAGGGTGCTGAAAAGGACAGGCCCTAAGCAGAAAACAGAACAATCTAAGAGCTCCTGCAGGAACCGGGTAACCCTTGGAAGGAGAAATGCTAATGTTGGTCTAAATCCCAGTAAGCCCAATACTTGGTAGAGTTTGGAAGGACTGGAGAGCTCTTAAGCTTGATAACCAGTAGAGGGTTCATAAATAGAGCATCTGAGGGACCTAGAGAGTACTCAGAGAGAGAGAGAGGACATGAGAGACTGGCAACCAGAGAGACCAGTAGTAGCCCAGAGCAAGAGCCTACCTGGTAGAGCTTGGAGGGACTGGAGAGCCCTCAAGCTTGATGACCAGGGGAGGGCCAGTGAGAGGGGATCTGAATGACCTGGAGAGAGCCTGAGGGACCAGCGAGAGTCCTCAATGGAATGCTTAAAGGGCCTTGGGAGTCCTCAGGGAGTGACTGGTGATCAGAGGGTCTATGGAGAGACCAGTGCGCCAGGAAGTTCGGGCTGACAGTGGCTGGTGGAGAGACCGGTGGTGACCAGCGGAGGAATTAGAGTGACTGGTGGGAGCCAAGAGGCCAGCAGTGACTGGTAGGGCCCAGAGGGAGTCATCTGTGGTAACCAGAGGGACTGGCTATCAGAATGTCCCAAGATGACCAGAGTGAGTGACCAGTGGCAACCAGAGGGGGACTGGCAATGGCTGGAATGATCTTTGGCAGCCCGAGAAACCAGGAAAGTCGTGTGATGAAGAACAAAGGTGTGAGAGCAGTGCCTGGAAGACCAAAAGCACCTGGGGGTGGAGTGGTGAAAGACAATGACCGCTCGGCCCACTCACAATAGCAAAATAAAATATCATTTTTAAAAAGTGTGCTGATGTGGTAATAATCCTCAGAATAGCTCATGTTTCCCTATAGAAGGCCTGAGTGAAAAGATGAGCCCTAAGGAGTGCCCTGAACCAAAAATAAGAAGATTCCAGATTGAGAGGATGTTTTTTCCTTGGATTCATTTGAACCCCACTTGTGTGCTTATTGATTTATACCTGTGAGGGGCTTTTTTCCCTCCTTTGTGTAAATTGATTTTTGTCACTTTGAGGCTGTCTCAGTAATTCTTTTTCATATTGTGTTTTATTTATATTAAAGCACATTTTATTACCTGGAAGCCTTTATCCTGCTCGTGAGTATGGTTCCCCTAAGAGCCTAGAGCTCAGGCAAAGACCAGCAAACACGAAAGCCCCCTTCTGAAGGACTGCCTGACACTGCTGTAAGCCCGCGGGAAATTAATCTCATGACAAAGTGGAGAACCCGACGCAGCTGTCCCCTGCTCCATGAACTGTGACACCCTAAACTGGTTTATACCTGTTGGGCACTTTTAATAGATGCCAGAGGGATAAAAATAGAGCACCGTTTATCATTTGATATGGATTGACATCTGAGGATTTCATGTCATTAGTAAACAAGTGAGGGCAGAATCAGAGATCTTGGATACTGTGAGAAAGTGGAGAGATGGGAGGGACGGGAGGTCTTAAACCGGTTTAGTTTTTATTCTGTTCTCCCAGGGGAGCTCAAAACGGTTTACATGAATTTATTCAGGTTCTCAAGCATTGTTCCCTGTCTGTCCTGGTGGGATCACAATCTATCTAATGTACCTGGGGCAATGGGGGGGATCAAGTGATTTGCCCAAGGTCACAAGGAGCAGCGTGGGTTTGAACCCACAACCTCAGGGTGCTGGGGCTGTAGCTTTAACCACTGCGCCACTCTAGAAATCAAAATGTAGCAAAAGTGAGCCAAGTCTAGGACAGTGAAGTCATTGTGACATCACTGATGAGGTTGGCTCTTATTGGTGGAATGAGGCATTATGATGTCACAATACCAGCTCTGATTATCAGAGGCTGAAGCTTTTCACACTATTTATTTATTTAATTTTCTTTACTCTTCTCCCAGGGGGGCTCAGAATGGTTTGCATGAATTTATTCAGGTTCTCAAGCATTGTTCCCTGTCTATCCCGGTGGGCTCACACTCTTATCTAATGTGCCTGGGGCATTGGGGGGATTAAGTGACTTGCCCAGGGTCACAAGGAGCTGGTGGGTTTGAACCCACAACCTCAGGGTGCTGAGGCTGTAGCTTTAACCACTGCACTCTGATTCTCCCGTGATTTCCTCCCCCCCCCCTCCAAGTTACAGTGCATAAAATTTACTGCTAACTTCTTGAAATTTTAATCCAAAAACCCTCATTTCCTAATCGCTGTCTCACGTTGAGTCTTTTGGCCATTAAATCCTAGGAAGCAGTTTCAGCGACGTGCATCAGGGGAGGGGAACTCTAGGAGTTAGCCAGGCTGGATTTTAGTCCTCAGTGCCTGAAGGAAGAGACTTGTATCAAATGAAATAAACCATAAACCATTAGGGCACAGCTCTGCTACCTGGATCTACGCTAATCTAATCTAATCTAATCTAATCTAATCTAAACCTTAAGTTTATATACCGCATCATCTCCATGAGTATGGAGCTCGACACGGTTTACAAGAACTTAAAAAAGTAGGAAGAGAAGAAGAAAAGGATTACATGAACTTATGTGAAGAAGGGAGGAGAAAAAAGGGGGGGAGGATAGAGTTACAATTTGATGAAAAGCCAAGTTTTCAGTTGTTTGCGGAATAATTGAAGGGAGTCCAGGTTCCGCAACGGGATGGTGAGGTCGTTCCAAAGACCTGTGATTTTGGAGAGAAGGGATTTTCCCAGTTTGCCTGCATAGTGGATGCCGCATAGAGAGGGGAAGGCTAGTTTATACCTTTGGACAGTTCTGGAGGAGTCGGGACTGGAGGAGTTGAAGGATAGCAGGATAAGAGGAGGGAGGATGCCGTGGATGATCTTAAAAGCCAGGCATGAACATTTGAAATGGATTCTAGAGATTATTGGGAGCCAGTGAAGTTCGGCAAGGAGTGGGGAGGCATGGTCAGATTTGCGTTTTGAGAAGATCAGTTTGGCTGCAGTATTCTGGATTAGTTGGAGTCTTAGAAGACTTTTTTTTGATAGATATAAGTAGATGGCGTTGCAATAATCTAGTTTGGAGAGGATGATGGATTGGACCAGGATGGCAAAGTGTTGTTGGCTGAAGTAGGATCTAACTTTCCTCAGCATGTGGAGGCTGAAAAAGCATGATTTAGCTAAGGAATTGAGGTGGTCATTGAGGGAGAGAGAGGAATCGATAATGATGCCAAGGACCTTGGATGAGAATTCATAGTAATATGAAAAAAAAAGCAGCACACCGATTGTAGGGGATGAATTGAGAGCAAGGGGGCAGATCAGGTCCTAGAAGGGCGCCAAACCGTGAGCAAACCGAGGACAGGGATCCGAGGAGGGCCCAGCAAAAAGTAAGGACTGGTGGTGGTTATTGTAGCAGAGCGAGAACTGCGCCTCCCTGGCTGGCCGCGCTTCAGATCCTCACTAGCTAGTTATTTGTATTTTGAGTTGGGGGGTGTCAGAAGTGGGGAGGGTGGAAAGATGATTTTGTGCCCACCCACTTTGGACTCAGTCTCACCAAAAAATTGGCTATGTCACTGCTGAAAACCCGCCCACAGAGGTCCTTTTACTAAGCTGTGGCGCAGCGTATCCTTACGTGGTTCTTTCCTGCTCCTCAGCACCTACCGCCCGCCACCCATTCCTGCATATAACTGGTGAGTGCCCTGTAGTCAGTGCCTTGGTGTTCGAGGGTCATTTCTTCCTCCCAGTAAAAAAAAAAAAGAAAAGAAAACCTCAAACCTGAACTTGGGGAGAATGAGTCAGTGACTCAGCCCCAGTACTGAGTGTGGACCCTTCACCTATGGGACAAGCTTAAGGCAGTATTAATGCATCCAAAATATCTAACAACAACAACAAAAAAGTTCTGCCAGGAAACTGGAATCCCACAAACACAGACGTTGCGGAGATAGAGGACAGGATGACCCAGAACTTCCCATCTAAGCTTCAGAAGCCACTCGTGAGTCTTATCAACTGTGCCACTTCTTTTGCGTTACTAATCCAATGAACAGGTACAGAAAGGTGTATTAAGCAGGTAGAGCGCCATTTTTTTTTGATAATAGCAGGGTGCTGCCAAATTAAGGCCTGACATGTTCCAGACAACATCACTGGAGACAAGAGAAATTGTTCTGCAAAATGTTTACTCAATCGTCAATAGAGTATTGTACAGTATTTCCTTCTTGAAGGCTAGCCAGAGCTAACCAGAGGGTTTGTTTTTTCGCTCTTCTGCAAAGGTGTCTTTGCCTGGGGGTGATGCGCGTGTGAGGAGTGTCTGGATTCAGAACACTCTTTTCCTCTATGTGTGACTAGACCTTAGCTCAGTGTCTCAAACTTTTTTTTTTTTTTTTTTAGCTCTGGCAACACTAAACAGAGCAAATGTTTTTTGTGGCACACTAAATGAAGCAAATTTGTTTTTTTACTCTGAATTTGCCTGAAGTTGTTATGTGAAGCAACAAATATAATTAAAAAGAAAAAAATGGCAAAATGTACAGCACTGCATAAGTGATAAGCAGTAACCAAAAAAAAGCTTGTAGACTTCCACCATGCCCTGGCCACATGAGTTACCATGTAAGTACTCAAATAAAGAGGTTCTAGAAAAGAAAGTAGGTACCTATATTCCTTGAGGCTCCTTCCTGGTGCCCTGATATAGAAACGTGATGGCAGACAAAGGCCAAATGGCCCATCCTGTAACCATTATCTCTTTCTCTCTCTGAGAGATCCCACCTGATTATCCCAGGCCCTCTTGAATTCAGACCCAGTCTCTGTCTCCACTACCTCTTCCGGGAGACTGTTCCAGGCATCTACCACCCTTTTGGTAAAAAAGTATTTCCTTAGATTACTCCTGAGCCTATCACCTTTTCACTTCATCCTATGCCCTCTCATTCCAGAGCTTCCTTTCCAAATGAAAGAGACTCGACTCATGCACATTTATATTACGTAGGTATTTAAACGTCTCTATCACATCTCCCCTCTCCTGCCTTTCCTCCAAAGTATACAGATTGAGCTCTTTAAGTCTGTCCCCATACGCCTTATGATGAAGACCACACACCATTTTAATAGCCTTCCTCTGGACCAACTCCATCCTTTTTATATCTTTTTGAAAGTGCGGCCTCCAGAATTGTACACAATATTCCAAATGAGGTCTCACCAAAGTCTTATACAGGGACATCAATGTCTCCTTTTTCCTACAGGCCATGTATCTCCCTATGCAACCTAGCATCCTTCTAGCTTTCGCCGTCACCTTTTCAACCTGTTTGGCCACCTTCAGATCATCACATACAATAACACCCAAGTCCCGCTCTTCTGTCATGCACATAAGTTCTTCACCCCTAGAATTGCTCTCTAGGGGTCAGTGTTGCTCGATAAGTTACCCCTGTTCTCCCTCCTCTCCATCATTTGATCAGAAGGTGCTGGCCTTGGAATTAAAACCCAGACCCTCTACATGGCAATGAGCCATCTCTATTCAGCCCTTTTTTTTTTTTTTAACAAAATAAATGTTATTGATAAAATATTTGAAAAAGGGAACCTTAATGCTACATCAGATACATTTAGGACACTCCTGAGCTGGAAATGCACCCTATGCAACCCCCCCCCCTCGAGTTCTGTCCTGTCCACTGCGTTGCAAGCAAGCAGGGGAGGCAATGGATAGGACACAGTTTTGGAGCCTGCACTCCCCTTAGAAACATAGAAAATGACGGCCGAAAAGGGCTATAGCCCACCAAGTCTGCCCATTCCAAGTATCCACCCCCCAGAGTTCACTCCCTTAGAGATCCCACGTGAGTATCTTATTTCCTCTTAAAATCCGTCTCACTGCTAGCCTCAATCACCTGCAGCGGGAGTCTGTTCCAATGATCCACCACTCTCTCGGTGAAGAAGTACTTTCTGGAGTCGCCATGAAATTTCCCTCCCCTGATTTTCAGCGGATGCCCTCTGGTGGTTGAGGGTCCCATGAGACAGAAGATATCATCTTCCGACTCGATATGTCCCGTGATGTACTTATACGTTTCAATCATGTCTCCCCGTTCTCTTCTTTCCTCAAGTGAGTACAGCCACAATTTTTTTAGTCTTTCTTCATACGTGAGATCCTTGAGCCCCAAGACCATCCTGGTGACCATTCGCTGAACTGACTCGATCCTCAGTATGTCCTTACGGTAGTGTGGGCTCCAGAACTGAACACAATACTCCAAGTGAGGCCTCACCATGGATCTGTACAACGGCATCATGACTTCAGGTCTCCTGCTGACAAAACCTCTGCGGATACAACCCATCATTTGTCTTGCCCTGGAGGAAGCCTTCTCCACTTGATTGGCAACCTTCATGTCCTCACTAATAATCACCTCTAGATCGTGCTCCGCCGTGGTCCTAACCAAGGTCTCACCATTTAGTACATAAGTTCTACGTGGATTTCTCTTACCCAGGTGCATTATCTTGCATTTTTTTAGCACTGCCTGCACATAACTTTTTACAGCCCTGGGTACATTGCTCATAATTAGGGTTACCAGACATCTAGATTTTTCCGAGACATGTCCTCCTTTTTGAGGACATGTCCGGGGGTCCGGACGGCTTTTCAGAACCTGGCACTTTGTCTGGGTTTTGAAAAGCCTCTAGCAACAAGCGATGTCGGAATGGCATCTGCGCATGCGTGGATGAACCACAGTGATGTCACGCACGTCATCGCGTTACGCCAGAGCATGCGCTCGATGCCGTCCCGACGAACAAACAGGTTGAGGAGGTGGGGGCTGCAGAGTGGAATGGGGCGTGGCTCGGGCAGAATGGGGCGGGCCTGGGGGGCGGAGCCATGGGTCCGGATTTTCGTCTACAAAAATCTGGTAACCCTATTCATAATTGTTGTTCCATAGCGCATTTAATAGTCCTTTTACTAAGGTGCATCAGCCGATTTAGCGTGCTAAAAATTAGCACGCGCTGCATGCTAGTACGTGCGAATGCGTGCATAGGATATAATGGACGTGTTAGCATTTAGCGTGCGGTAATTTTTGGCGCACGCTAAAATGGCTAGTGCACAGGGCAGGATTAATTGGTCGAGGGCCCCCTCCCCCGCCCCACCCCACCATGCGCCCAGGCGGAAACAGGAAGCTGCGTCAGAGGGAAGCAGCACCGCTTGCACAATTACAGTTCCCGTTGCCTTTCTTACCCGCGTTGCTCGCTTGTCTTACTTTCCGTCGATGGGGGGGGGGCCTGCGTTGCCAATCGGGGTGGGGCCCGCGTTGCTGATCAGGGGGGGGAGGGCGCGTTGCCGATCGATGCTGGAGGGGCCCATCGCTGTTTGGAAAAAGCAATGTTGATGCCCTCTTTCATCGGGCCCCCCCTGACCATTTTGGGCCCTAGGCACGTCCCTACTTGGCCTATTGGTTAATTCTGCCCTGCTAGTGCACCTTAGTAAAAAAAAAGGGCCTTAATAAAAGGAGCCCTTAGATCCTTAAATGGTTAATCAAGATATTTTGTTTAAAATCCCAAAACTGTTAGCATTCAGTATCAGGTATAGAAACATAGAAAAAGACGGCAGATAAGGGCCGCGGCCCATCCAGTCTGCCCACCCTAATAGCCCTCCCCTATTTAACTCTGTGCAGAGATCCCACGTGACATAGAAACATAGAAAAAGACGGCAGATAAGGGCCGCGGCCCATCCAGTCTGCCCACCCTAATAGCCCTCCCCTATTTAACTCTGTGCAGAGATCCCACGTGACATAGAAACATAGAAACATAGAAAAAGACGGCAGATAAGGGCCGCGGCCCATCCAGTCTGCCCACCCTAATAGCCCTCCCCTATTTAACTCTGTGCAGAGATCCCACGTGACATAGAAACATAGAAACATAGAAAAAGACGGCAGATAAGGGCCGCGGCCCATCCAGTCTGCCCACCCTAATAGCCCTCCCCTATTTAACTCTGTGCAGAGATCCCACGTGACATAGAAACATAGAAACATAGAAAAAGACGGCAGATAAGGGCCGCGGCCCATCCAGTCTGCCCACCCTAATAGCCCTCCCCTATTTAACTCTGTGCAGAGATCCCACGTGACATAGAAACATAGAAACATAGAAAAAGACGGCAGATAAGGGCCGCGGCCCATCCAGTCTGCCCACCCTAATAGCCCTCCCCTATTTAACTCTGTGCAGAGATCCCACGTGACATAGAAACATAGAAACATAGAAAAAGACGGCAGATAAGGGCCGCGGCCCATCCAGTCTGCCCACCCTAATAGCCCTCCCCTATTTAACTCTGTGCAGAGATCCCACGTGACATAGAAACATAGAAACATAGAAAAAGACGGCAGATAAGGGCCGCGGCCCATCCAGTCTGCCCACCCTAATAGCCCTCCCCTATTTAACTCTGTGCAGAGATCCCACGTGACATAGAAACATAGAAACATAGAAAAAGACGGCAGATAAGGGCCGCGGCCCATCCAGTCTGCCCACCCTAATAGCCCTCCCCTATTTAACTCTGTGCAGAGATCCCACGTGACATAGAAACATAGAAACATAGAAAAAGACGGCAGATAAGGGCCGCGGCCCATCCAGTCTGCCCACCCTAATAACCCTCCCCTATTTAACTCTGTGCAGAGATCCCACGTGACATAGAAACATAGAAACATAGAAAAAGACGGCAGATAAGGGCCGCGGCCCATCCAGTCTGCCCACCCTAATAGCCCTCCCCTATTTAACTCTGTGCAGAGATCCCACGTGACATAGAAACATAGAAACATAGAAAAAGACGGCAGATAAGGGCCGCGGCCCATCCAGTCTGCCCACCCTAATAGCCCTCCCCTATTTAACTCTGTGCAGAGATCCCACGTGACATAGAAACATAGAAACATAGAAAAAGACGGCAGATAAGGGCCGCGGCCCATCCAGTCTGCCCACCCTAATAGCCCTCCCCTATTTAACTCTGTGCAGAGATCCCACGTGACATAGAAACATAGAAACATAGAAAAAGACGGCAGATAAGGGCCGCGGCCCATCCAGTCTGCCCACCCTAATAACCCTCCCCTATTTAACTCTGTGCAGAGATCCCACGTGACATAGAAACATAGAAACATAGAAAAAGACGGCAGATAAGGGCCGCGGCCCATCCAGTCTGCCCACCCTAATAGCCCTCCCCTATTTAACTCTGTGCAGAGATCCCACGTGACATAGAAACATAGAAACATAGAAAAAGACGGCAGATAAGGGCCGCGGCCCATCCAGTCTGCCCACCTTAATAGCCCTCCCCTATTTAACTCTGTGCAGAGATCCCACGTGACATAGAAACATAGAAACATAGAAAAAGACGGCAGATAAGGGCCGCGGCCCATCCAGTCTGCCCACCCTAATAGCCCTCCCCTATTTAACTCTGTGCAGAGATCCCACGTGACATAGAAACATAGAAACATAGAAAAAGACGGCAGATAAGGGCCGCGGCCCATCCAGTCTGCCCACCCTAATAGCCCTCCCCTATTTAACTCTGTGCAGAGATCCCACGTGACATAGAAACATAGAAACATAGAAAAAGACGGCAGATAAGGGCCGCGGCCCATCCAGTCTGCCCACCCTAATAGCCCTCCCCTATTTAACTCTGTGCAGAGATCCCACGTGACATAGAAACATAGAAACATAGAAAAAGACGGCAGATAAGGGCCGCGGCCCATCCAGTCTGCCCACCCTAATAGCCCTCCCCTATTTAACTCTGTGCAGAGATCCCACGTGACATAGAAACATAGAAACATAGAAAAAGACGGCAGATAAGGGCCGCGGCCCATCCAGTCTGCCCACCCTAATAACCCTCCCCTATTTAACTCTGTGCAGAGATCCCACGTGACATAGAAACATAGAAACATAGAAAAAGACGGCAGATAAGGGCCGCGGCCCATCCAGTCTGCCCACCCTAATAGCCCTCCCCTATTTAACTCTGTGCAGAGATCCCACGTGACATAGAAACATAGAAACATAGAAAAAGACGGCAAATAAGGGCCGCGGCCCATCCAGTCTGCCCACCCTAATAGCCCTCCCCTATTTAACTCTGTGCAGAGATCCCACGTGACATAGAAACATAGAAAAAGACGGCAGATAAGGGCCGCGGCCCATCCAGTCTGCCCACCCTAATAGCCCTCCCCTATTTAACTCTGTGCAGAGATCCCACGTGACATAGAAACATAGAAACATAGAAAAAGACGGCAGATAAGGGCCGCGGCCCATCCAGTCTGCCCACCCTAATAGCCCTCCCCTATTTAACTCTGTGCAGAGATCCCACGTGACATAGAAACATAGAAACATAGAAAAAGACGGCAGATAAGGGCCGCGGCCCATCCAGTCTGCCCACCCTAATAGCCCTCCCCTATTTAACTCTGTGCAGAGATCCCACGTGACATAGAAACATAGAAACATAGAAAAAGACGGCAGATAAGGGCCGCGGCCCATCCAGTCTGCCCACCCTAATAGCCCTCCCCTATTTAACTCTGTGCAGAGATCCCACGTGACATAGAAACATAGAAACATAGAAAAAGACGGCAGATAAGGGCCGCGGCCCATCCAGTCTGCCCACCCTAATAGCCCTCCCCTATTTAACTCTGTGCAGAGATCCCACGTGACATAGAAACATAGAAACATAGAAAAAGACGGCAGATAAGGGCCGCGGCCCATCCAGTCTGCCCACCCTAATAGCCCTCCCCTATTTAACTCTGTGCAGAGATCCCACGTGACATAGAAACATAGAAAAACATAGAAAAAGACGGCAGATAAGGGCCGCGGCCCATCCAGTCTGCCCACCCTAATAGCCCTCCCCTATTTAACTCTGTGCAGAGATCCCACGTGACATAGAAACATAGAAACATAGAAAAAGACGGCAGATAAGGGCCGCGGCCCATCCAGTCTGCCCACCCTAATAGCCCTCCCCTATTTAACTCTGTGCAGAGATCCCACGTGACATAGAAACATAGAAACATAGAAAAAGACGGCAGATAAGGGCCGCGGCCCATCCAGTCTGCCCACCCTAATAGCCCTCCCCTATTTAACTCTGTGCAGAGATCCCACGTGACATAGAAACATAGAAACATAGAAAAAGACGGCAGATAAGGGCCGCGGCCCATCCAGTCTGCCCACCCTAATAGCCCTCCCCTATTTAACTCTGTGCAGAGATCCCACGTGACATAGAAACATAGAAAAACATAGAAAAAGACGGCAGATAAGGGCCGCGGCCCATCCAGTCTGCCCACCCTAATAGCCCTCCCCTATTTAACTCTGTGCAGAGATCCCACGTGACGATCCCATTTCTCCTTAAAATCAGGCACGCTGCTCGCCTCGATCACCTGAAGTGGAAGTCCGTTCCAGCGATCAACCACTCTTTCGGTGAAAAAGTATTTCCTGGTATTAGCAATAAGAAAACTCAAATGACCAATCTGTTGGGTTCTTTTGTAGTGAGCTGGCATCGGAGTGGAACAAACTGCGCGTTGAGTCCTGCCCAGATATTTTTCCTCTTTCTCCAGCGCCCTGGCACTGTGATCCCAGAGACCAGGTGTGTGAGTCACAAATTGCCACACATTCCAGAAGCATTAGAAGAACAGTCGTCTGGAGGCCACAACTGCAGGCTTTCTTTCTCACTGCTCCTTCCCACCTCCCCCCCCAGCCCCGTTAGGCATGAAAATCGGAAGCAGAGTTTGCTTTACTGGAACATATTTCGTAAGTTAGGTTTCTTTCACAGCAGATGTTTGCATGGGCTACTTTTGACATGATTTTTTACATATAGCCATTTCTGGTTAGAAGGCAGATGAAGTTCAACGTTGAGAAATGTAAAGTATTACATGTAATGTAATGTAATTTATTTCTTATATACCGCTACATTCGTTAAGTTCTAAGCGGTTTACAGAAAATATACATTGAAATTATAAGAAGAAAGGTACTTAGAAATTCCCTTACTGTCCCGAAGGCTCACAATCTAACTAAAGTACCAAGAGAGTAATAAAGAAGTGAAAAGTAGAGATAGAGGTAAAATGATAAAATAAACATTCTAACAAGATTGTATTAAACTTAGTACTTTGGAAGGTAGAAGAGAGGAGAGAAAGGAATAGATGCAGAAGGAGGAATCGTTGTACAAAAGAATTCTGGAGAAATTTAAATGATAGAAATAGAACAAAACAAAAACAATGAATAAGATTAAGAATAATTCATAAACTGGAAAAAAAAGAAAAATAAAACAATGTCTACAGTCCACATGTGGGAAGCAGAAACCCGAGATACAACTATACGATGGGAGGGATGTCAATGAATGAGGTAATGGTGGACATGACAATGAAGCCGACGGCTCAGTGCGCAGCGGCCGCTAAGAGAGCGAATAGAATGCTAGGTATAATCAAGAAGGCTATTACTACCAGAACGAAAGAAGTTATCCTGCCGTTGTATCGGGCGATGGTACAATCACACTCAAAGCAGTTTGCATACAGGTACTTCAAGCATTTTCCTTGTCTGTCCCGGTGGGCTGACAGTCTATCTAATGTACCCCTAAAAGTAATCGTTAAACCCAGCTTGGAGCTTACTATACATATATCTTAGGGGCCTGCAAGCTAATTTTCAAAAATAAAATTCACTTTGAAAATTCAAGTAGGGGCTCATATCACAAGCGCTTACATCATTCTCGTACCCAGCACATTGCCATTAAGCATATGGGAAGGGAGAAG
The DNA here is from genome assembly GCF_902459505.1 of Geotrypetes seraphini. Lineage (NCBI taxonomy): Eukaryota > Metazoa > Chordata > Amphibia > Gymnophiona > Dermophiidae > Geotrypetes > Geotrypetes seraphini. Next base: position 7,904,442 of record NC_047094.1, on the reverse strand, counting down.
TTCAAAGCCTGCAAATAAATATGCATTTAGCTGCCTAAAAACATTCATTAGCCTTAGCTCTATCTGTCAGACTGAGGCAAGAAGAATGCCTTTAAAACCGTCTTTCAGTTGCACTTCTTTGGCTGGAGGAAACTCTATCAAATGCCAAGATAAGGGCAATTTAGTTATATCAAATATCACAAAATCTGTCACCTCTCTAGAACAATTTCCTTTCTTTGTTTCACAGGGTCCACTCAAAGTTTAATGTAAATTAAAAACGCTCCCTTTGGAATTAATGATAATGGCATAATTATATTCTTTCCATGCCCATATTTATAGATGGACTTTCCCAGTAATTAAAGAAACCAAGGCATACACAGAATAAGCTTTCCCCCTTTCTAGACCTTCAGTAGATGAGATTACATCAAATATTTATTTTCTTCTTCACCATTACATCTCCCTTGTGGTACAGAAATAATACAAGTGAGCACCTACACTGTTTATATATCAATTTGTGTCATCCAATGTGTGCCGCTAAGGGGCTCGTTTTCAAAAGAGACTACAGAAAAATAAAGCAAATAGGGTTGGAGGTGTGGTAGACCCTGATCGATTTTCAGAGGATTGTATTCATGAGGAGCTTGCTAAACTATAGGCAGACAAGGCGATGGGGCCGGATGGTGTACATCCGAGGTTGCCAAAGGAACTTAGGGAAGTTCTGGTGCTCCGCTGACTGGCCTTTTCAATGAGTGTCTAGAGTCGGGAGTGGTACCAGTGGACTGGAGAAGAGCGGATGTGGTCCCTCTCCACAAAAGTGGAAGTAAGGAAGAAGTGAGGAATTACAGGCCGGTAAGTCTAACTTCTGTGGTAAGCAAATTAATGGAAACGCTTTTAAAACAGAGAATGGTCAAGTTTCTGGAATCCTGGATCGGAGGCAACATGGATTCACTAGAGGTAGGTCTTGTCTGACAAATCTGATCAATTTCTTTGACTGGGTGACTAGAGAATTGGATAGAGGATGTGTGCTAGATGTGGTGTATTTAGATTTTAGCAAAGCCTTTGACAGTGTTCCACACAGACGTCTAATAAATAAACTGAGTGCCCTCGGGATGGGTCCCAAAGTGACAGGCTGGGTCAAGAACTGGTTGAGTGGAAGGCGACAGAGGGTAGTGATCAATAGAGATCGCTCTGAGGAAAGGGATGTTACCAGTGGTGTGCCTCAAGGTTCTGTTCTTGGGCCTGTTCTTTTTAACATTTTTATAAATGATATTGGTGAAGGGTTGTCGGATAAGATTTGTCTCTTTGCGGATGATACCAAAGTCTGCAACAGAGCAGACATCCAGGATGGTGTGAATAACACAATGAAAGACCCAGCGATGCTTGAAGAATGGTCTGAAATTTGGCAGCTTATAATTTGCAAGGTCATGCATCTGGGCTGCAAAAACCTGAGGGAACGGTAAAGTTTAAGGGGTGAAGAGCTTATGTGCACGAAAGAAGAGCGGGACTTGGGTGTGATTGTATGTGATGATCTTAAGGTGACCAAGCAGATTGAAAAGGTGACAGCGAAAGCTAGAAGGATGCTAGGGTGCATAGGGAGAGGTATTGCCAGAAGGAAAAAGGAGGTACTGATGCCCCTGTATAAGACTCTGGTGAGACCTCATGTAGAATATTGTGTAGAATTCTGGAGGACACAGAGGAAGGCTACTAAAATGGTGTGTGGTCTTTGTCATAAGGCGTATGGGAACAGACTTAAAGATCTCAATCTGTATACTTTGGAGGAAAGGCGGGAGAGGGGAGATATGATAGAGTTGTTTAAATACCTATGCGGTGTAAATGTACATGAGTTGAGTCTTCGGAATGAGAGGGCATAGGATGAAATTAAGAGGTGATATGCTCATAAGTAATCTAAGGAAATACTTTTTTACAGAAAGGGTGGTAGATGCGTGGAACAGTGTCCCAGTAGAGATGGTGGAGACGGAGACTGTTTCTGAATTTAAGAAAGCCTGGGACAGGTAGGTGGAGAGGAAGAGAGAGAGGAAGAGATCATGGTTACTGCGGATGGGCAGACTGGGTGGGCCATTTGTCCTTTATCTGTCATCATGATTCTATAATCATAAAGTTCTCCTAGGACAAGCAGGATAGTCAGCCACATATGGGTGTTGTCCCAACACCTCCCAATTTGCGGATAAGCTCTCCAATAGCTCAGAGAGATTTTTTTTTTTTTTTTTTTTTTCTCTGAGCATGTGCAGTGCCCGGGCCCCACTGGGCATGCCCGAGCCCTACCCATTTCCCCCTAATCCCCAGTCTTTAGTTTCCGCCCGTTCCCATCGGTCGGATTTTTCTACAGCTCTCCATTACAACTTTTCTACTCAACCTGAAGATGCCTGAATCATCTAAAGAAACTACTGGGATGCAGGAGGAGGATGAACACACTGGATCCTCATGAATTGTGCGCCCACTGATTGGATCCGGCGCTCGAGGTTTCCGTGTGGCTTGCATTGTGCGCACATGTCACCACGTGCACGCAAGCTAAGGAAGAGGGCACTGAGAGACTTCATGAAGAGAAGTGAGGCCCGAGAATCTCCCTCCAGCAGCCATCCTCATCGGAGCGTAGCAGCGGGGGATCCACAGACGAATCCGGTGAGGAGCCTCCAGGACGTCCTGGCTCAGTCAACCCCCCCGACTGCAACTTGCCCGGTCGAGAAATCTCTCCCGGAAGTCCTGCATGCTGTCGCTAGCCGTCGGCCCCTGCAGGAAGGCGATAGAAGTCTCACCAGACCGAGAGATCTCTCCAGGAGTTCCTGCATGTTGCTGCTGACAGCCAGCCTCCGCAGGGCATGAAGAGAAGTGAGGCCCGAGAATCTTCCTCCAGCAGCCATCCTCATCAGAATGCAGCAGCGGGGGATCCACATGCTACAGCGGCAAGGAGCCTCCAGGATGCCCTGGCTCAGCTAATCCCCCAGCCTGCACTTGGCCCGGTAGAGAAATATCTCCCGGAGTCCCTGCATGTTGCCGCTTAGAACCAGCCTCTGCAGGGCAGCCGATAGGAGTCTCGCCAGACCGAGAGATCTCTCCAGGAATCCTTGCATGTTGCCACGCAGCCATCCTCTGCAGGGCAGCCGATAGGAGTCTTGCATGCTGCTGCGTAAATCCACAGCCTCTGCAAGCAACAGATCGGGGCTTTCACCCTCCAGACGGCATGCTGCCTCTTACAGCCGGCCTCTGAAGGGAGCCGATTGGGGTTCAAAGGTAAGTCCTATCTGCTTGTTTTTGGGAAAACCTCTGATAATCTGTTGCAGCCCCGAGGGCTCTGCCCCACCCTCCTCCCAATCTGAATTTAAGGAGAAAGAATCTCCCATGCTTCTTTCCCTTGGAGGGGACCTGCAGACCTCACCACCCAGTAGGAGATATGCTGCCCCAGAGTTCAGCTTATAAAGGACATGCTGAAAAAACAAAACAAAACAAAAAAAAAAAAAACCAACTCGATGTTTCTTTCCCTCTTGGGGTCCTGCAGAGTCTACAATTCACACCTTTCCTACCCCTCCCCCCTTCCCCTCTCAGGTTGGGAACGAGGAGTCTGCCTTTCTCAGCAGGGTGCTGATATCTTCAGAGATGCATGTCAGACCATGCCTCTCCAAGGGTGGGGGTTTGAAACTCCTCAGTCTAAAAAGCTGTTTGCTCTTCATAAAACCTAGGCAGAGTGTTTTTCCAGCTAGCATGAGGGACTCTGTACTATTCATGATTTCTATAGCACTGAAAGCAATGTTACTTACCGTAACAGTTGTTATCCAGGGACAGCAGGCAGCTATTCTCACTAGTGGGTGATGTCATCAGACAGAGCCCCGGTACGGACGTCTCACAAGCACGTGTTGCTTGTAGAAACTTAAAAGTTTCTAGATGCCCGCACCGCGCATGCGCCGGTGCCTTCCCGCCCGGAGGTCCGGGCGTGTCTCCTCAGTTCAGGTAGCTAGCCTGAGAAGCCAACCCAGGGGAGGTGGGTGGGACGTGAGAATAGCTGCCTGCTGTCCCTGGATAACAACTGTTACGGTAAGTAACATTGCTTTATCCCAGGACAAGCAGGCAGGTATTCTCACTAGTGGGTGACCTCCAAGCTAACCTCAGCGGGATGGAGGGGGAGTTGGCGACTTAAGAGAATAAATTTTTCAATACTGTTTGGCCAAACTGTCCATCCCGTCTGGAGAGAGTATCCAGACAATAATGTGAGGTGAATGTGTGAACCGAGGACCAGGTGGCAGCCTTACAAATTTCCTCGATTGGTGTTGATCTGAGGAATGCTACTGAGGCTGCCATTGCTCTGACCTTATGGGCTGTGACCTTACAAGGAAGTGATAATCCAGCCTGGGCATAGCAGAAAGAGATACAAGCCGCCATCCAATTAGAGATGGTGCGCTTTGATACGGGTCTTCCCAACTTATTAGGGTCGAAGGAGACAAAAAGTTGAGGAGTGGTTCTGTGTGGCTTGGTGCGATCCAGGTAGAAAGCCAAAGCACGTTTACAGTCTAGAGTGTGAAGGGCCGATTCTCCGTGGTGAGAATGGGGCTTAGGGAAGAATACTGGAAGTACAATGGATTGGTTGAGATGAAATTCTGAGACCACCTTAGGCAGGAATTTCGGGTGAGTGCGGAGGACCACCTTGTCATGATGGAATACTGTGAATGGTGGATCCGCCATCAGTGCCTGAAGTTCGCTGACTCTGCGAGCGGATGTAAGGGCTACCAGGAAAAGCACTTTCCAGGTGAGATACTTAAGAGGGGCCCTGTTGAGTGGTTCAAACGGGGGCTTCATGAGACGGGAAAGGACTACATTGAGGTCCCAAACTACTGGGGGTGGTTTGAGAGGAGGGTTAACATGGAAGAGTCCTTTCATAAATCTGGCGACCACCGGATGGGCCGAGAGGGGTTTCCCTTGTAGGGGCTGGTGGAACGCCGCAATAGCGCTCAGGTGGACTCGTATGGATGTAGACTTGAGCCCGGATTGAGATAGGTGTAGGAGATAGTCCAGCACGGAGGATAAGGAAGCTCGCTGAGGTTCCTTTGATTTAGAAACACACCATGAGGAGAATCTAGTCCATTTCTGGGAGTAGCATTGTCGAGTGGCGGGCTTCCTGGAAGCTTCCAAGACCTCCCTCACTTCTTGAGAGAAGTGGTGAGGGGTTACGTTGAGAGGAACCAAGCTGTCAGGTGGAGAGACTGCAGGTTGGGATGAAGCAGTGATCCTTGATGTTGAGTAAGTAGTGAAGGAAACACTGGAAGTGGTACTGGTTCCCTGCTGCTGAGTTGAAGTAGGAGGGAGAACCAAGGTTGTCTGGGCCACCGAGGAGCTATTAGGATCATGGTGGCCTGTTCGAGTTTCAGCTTGACCAGAGTCTTCTGGATCAGCGGGAATGGTGGGAACGCATATAGAAATCGTTTCCCCCAGTTCAGTAGAAAAGCATCTGCCTCGAGGCGATGAGGGGTGTAGATCCTGGAGCAAAACTGAGGCAGTTTGGAGTTGTGGGGAGCCGCAAAGAGGTCTATCTGAGGCGTCCCCCATTGTGTGAAGATTTGGTGAAGGGGGCTGGAATGGAGAGTCCATTCGTGCGGTTGTAGTAGACGACTCAGTTTGTCTGCTAAGACGTTGTTCTCCCCCTGAATGTAGACTGCTCTGAGGAAGGCGTTGTGGCGCACCGCCCAGTCCCAGACTCATAGAGCTTCCTGGCAAAGGAGGGCCAAGCCCGTGCCTCCTTGCTTGTTGATATAATACATGGCGGCCTGATTGTCTGTGCGAATGAGGATTACCATGTCGTGAAGTAGGTGTTGGAAAGCTTGGAGCGCATTGAAGATGGCTCTGAGTTCCAGTAGATTGATTTGGTGTAGTCTCTCCGCACTGGTCCAGAATCCTTGGGTGCGGAGACCATCCAGGTGGGCCCCCCATGCATAATTCGACGAATCGGTTGTGAGAACTTTCTGATGGGGGGGAGAGTGCATCAGCAAACCTCTGGATAGATTCGAAGAGGTCATCCACCAAAGTAGAGACTGCCGAAGAGCAGGTGTGACTAAGATGTGTTTGGATAGTGGATCGGACGTCTGATTCCACTGTGATGCCAGGGTCCACTGGGGGATCCTGAGATGGAGTCTGGCAAAGGGTGTCACATGTACTGTGGAGGCCATATGGCCCAGGAGCACCATCAGTTGTCTCGCCGGTAGGGTTTGGCGAGTAGACACCGACTGGCAGAGATGAAGAAGAGACTCCATGCGTTGCAGAGGCAGGAATGCTCGGAGTCGGGTGGTGTCCAGGACCGCTCCGATGAAGGGGAGGGACTGGGTGGGTTGTAGATGAGACTTGGAAAAGTTGATCTCGAAGCCCAAATTCTGGAGGAAGTAGGTTGTAGCCAAGGCCGCCGAAGTGACCTCTGGGGCTGACGGGGCCTTGATGAGCCAGTCGTCGAGGTATGGGAACACCTGTAGACCCCTGTCCCGGAGTGCCGCGGCCACTAACACCAGGCACTTTGTGAAGACTCTGGGGGACGAAGATAGGCCGAATGGTAGCACTCGATACTGTAGGTGCAGATTTCCCACCCGAAATCTGAGGAACTTTCGGGAGGCCGGGTGAATGGGGATGTGAGTGTAGGCCTCCTTGAGATCCAGGGAGCATAACCAGTCGTTCTGCTCGAGGAGGGGGTATAGAGAAGCCAAAGTCAACATGCGAAACTTCTCTTTGACCAGAAACTTGTTGAGGGCCCGAAGGTCTAAAATGGGTCGCAGGTCGCCCGTTTTCTTCGGGACGAGGAAGTACCGGGAGTAAAACCCTCGGTTCAATTGGTCTGACGGGACCGGCTCGACAGCCCGAAGCTGAAGTAAGGTTTGGACTTCCTGAAGAAGAAGGGCGGTCTGCGTCGAGCTTGAAGGATACTCTCTTGGAGGATGGTCCGGGGGGACCCGATGGAATTGAAGAGAGTATCCTTCTCTTATGATGGTAAGGACCCATAGGTCCGTGGTTATGGCCTCCCATCGATGGTAAAAAAGATGGAGGCGGCCCCCTATGGGAGAGGCTGAGTGCAGAACGGTGTCGGTTATGCTCCCGGGAGGGGAGTCAAAAGGGCTGGGGAGCCTTAGGTGCAGCCGGTGGCTGAGGTTTTTGCTGAGACTTCTGGGGAGGTTGTCTCTTCGCAGGTTGTCTCGCAGCAGGCGTTTGTCTGGGCATGTAACGCCGCTGGTAAATCAGGGGTGGCCTGGAAGGTCGAGACTGTTGAGGTTTGGGTTTGGGCCGCAGGATGGATTGAAAAGATTTTTCATGATCCGACAGCTTCTTGGTAACAGTTTCGATAGACTCATCGAATAGGTCAGCTCCCGCACATGGTACGTTGGCGAGTCTGTCCTGGAGGTTGGGATCCATATCGATTGTACGGAGCCATGCCAGGCGACGCATGGCTACCGCGCTTGCGGCAGCACGTGCCGAGAGTTCGAATGCATCGAAGGAGGATTGCATCAGCTGGAGGCGTAATTGGGAGAGGGAGGCTACCACTTCCTCGAACTCGAATCGAGCTTGGGTGTCTATGAACGGAGTGAACTTGCGGAGCACCGGCAAGAAGAACTCCAGATAGGAAGAGAAAAAGAAATTGTAGTTCAGCACCCGTGACGCCATCATGGAGTTTTGATAGAATTTTCTACCAAATTTGTCCATCGTTCTCCCCTCTCGGCCCGGCGGTACAGAGGCGTAGACCTGGGAGGGATGAGAGCGTTTAAGAGAGGACTCGACCAGTAGGGATTGGTGGGAGAGTTGAGGGCCCTCAAACCCTTTATGGTGCACGATGCGGTATCGAGCATCGAGTTTGCTGGGAATCGCCGGTATGGAGTACGGTGTTTCGAAACACTGCATGAAGGTCTGATCCAGCAATTTATGCAGGGGGAGCCGAAGCGACTCCGTTGGAGGGTTAGGTAAATGCATGGTGTCCAGATACTCTTTGGAGTATCGGGAGCCCGTGTCAAGGGTCACATCCAGATCATCCGCCATTTGTCGTAGGAATGATGAGAAAGACAATTGATCCGCCAGCGTCGGTCTGTGGGACGGGCTGGAGGAGGAAGAGGCCTCCGGATCCATGGACATCGGGGAGTGGCAAGGAGAATCGGGTACGGGTGTCTCCTCGTACTCCGGTCCCTCCGGAGGGGATACCTCTGATGAGGAGTATCCCATACGTTGCAGTTTTTTCTGCGGTGACACCTCCGAATGGCGTGAAGAGTGCCAGGATGAGTGTCTTGATCGGTGCCCGTCTCGGTGGCGGGACGGGGACGGGATCGTCTGTGCATCGCATGGTCTCCCGAGGCCCCCAAGTGGTGGATAGGGCTGGAAGCGGTGGATCGCAACTGGGGTTGCGATGCGGATTCTTGCGATGCTACCCAAGTCTGGTAAGGAGTACGGAAGAACTCTTCCTGACTATGCCCAGGGCTTTGAGTATCGATCGGAGGTCTGGTCCCATGTTGGCGCGGAGGCGTAATGGGCTCTAATGGCGGCATATCGGTAAGCGAGGCTTGCCGCATGGGCATCGCCGCCCTCCCCCGTTCGTCCTCGTCGGTTTTCGAGGTCGAACGGCGTGGAGGAGGGGGAGGGGGCGGACCGCCCCTTTGGACCGGTACCGGGAGGTCACCCTGTATGGCAGCGATGAGCCCGGGTCCGATGGTCTGCATGAGCTCAACGAATTGAGCTTCCAGCATGGACCGTAGCGAAGCCGATAAGGAGGGATCCGCACCGAAAGGGGGTCCTCCTGCACGGTCATCGCGCTCCTTCGAGGTCGAGTGCTTCTGCTTAGTAGCTTTCGGCACTTTGATGACCACTGGTGGCACTGTGGAAGGAAGAGGTACCTGAACCGAGGAGACCGGGGCAGGCACCGACGTCGAGCTCGTGGATGGTGTCGGGATGAACGATGCCGGTTTCACCACACTCGATGCAGGAGGGGTCGATACCGGTTTCGCCCGAACCGGGGAGGTATCAGATGAAGTGGAGGCTGAGGGATCCTTAGCTGCGTCCATCTTGAACATCGATTCCCACAATAGGCAACGCCGCTTGAATGAGCGTGCCGTAAGGGTAGAGCAAGGCCTGCACGATTTCGGAATGTGGTCAGGGCCCAAACACTGCAAACAGCGCCGGTGAGGGTCCGTGAGTGAAATCGCGCGTTGGCACTTGCTGCACTTTTTAAACCCGGTGATTGGCCGGGACATAGGCCGGAAAATCTCCGCCGCGAGGTCGAAGCCAGTGGGCCTGAGCCACGTGGCCGGCCCGTTTGACCCGCCGGAGGAAATAATCTTCTTTTTTTTTTTTTTTTTTTTTACTGAAAAAGAAAAGTACTGTTAACTGTAATTAAAAGAAAGCGAAAACGCGGACAAGGAAGGCAAATTTAACTGAATTCAGCTAGCGCATGATGAAGTTGAACTTCTCAGCTCCGCGGAAAGAAAAGAACTGAGGAGACACGCCCGGACCTCCGGGCGGGAAGGCACCGGCGCATGCGCGGTGCGGGCATCTAGAAACTTTTAAGTTTCTACAAGCAACACGTGCTTGTGAGACGTCCGTACCGGGGCTCTGTCTGATGACATCACCCACTAGTGAGAATACCTGCCTGCTTGTCCTGGGATAAAGGCATATGCAGCGCTGTACAGTTTAATATACAATAGGCAGTACAGCAGGAGAAGCCCACTCAAGAGGCATTATCACTCCTCTTTCTCTGCCTCCAGGCACAGTGGGAAACGCAGCCAGGAGCACTGGCACAGATGAAGGGGTGCATCCTGCCCCCTCTCTGCAGGCTCTCCCCCCCTCTCAAGAAGGACAGAGAAGGGTGGTGGGGTACATGGAGCCACCCAACCAGTCAAGTGGAGCAGCACATGAACCTGCGAACCACCAGGGGTGGGACCAGCAGCCACAGTTAATCCTCCTGCTGACCCACTCCTCTCTCAGCGGGCTACACTCCCCACAATGCCCCCCTTTAGAGGGAGCCACGCACAACAACATGGCGCGGTTCAGCGGCAGGCCATGCACCCAAGCAACGGAGGAACAAGCTACACACCAGCCTCCAGCCACGCCCCGAGTCGCCTCCAGCCACGCCCCGAGTCACCACCCACAAAAATAAATAAATATTTACTAAAAAAAAAAAACAACAAACAAACGAGGACTCACCCCAAGTCCCTCCAGAAACTCACAGCCTTTCTCAAGATCCACGTGGGTGGACAACAAGTACCCAAGACAGAGTACTACAAGGCCTGAACTACCAGTACCAGTACTTCACGCAGGCAGTGGCGATTCCAGTCCACAAGAACCTCCTGGACTGCAGAGACAAGATTTGGCTGACTCCCTCCTCAGGGCAACCAACATCAAGGAGACTGGGATTGAAGTACCAGATCTTTCCAGCCCAGGGATTCGACAACCCGCAGCAGCCATACATGGACATTGCGGTAGCTTAAGAGAAACAGGGCAGCATGACCCCCCCCTCCAACCCCCGTCAGGGAAGCACCTGAAAAACCCTGGTTTCCACGGGGAAAAAGACCTTCGAGGGCGCAATGCTGAGCGCACGAATTGCTGCGCTCCAGTTCCAGATGCGGCTTTATCAGGAGGCCAGTGAGAGGAAATAAATAAATAAAATAAAATAGAGACTCCAGCTCACAACTGAGCCAGTCCACACTGGCAGCAGTCTGTGCCCCAGCGCTCGCAACAGTAACATAACTGCTACGCAAACAAGCACCGCCCGAGGGGCAGGGGCATCCAAGGGCAGCCCTCTCCCCAAGACAAAAACAGAACCTTGACCACCCTCCGGCCCAGCAGGATCAGATTGTCTGCGAAGGCTTGGCCCAGGATCACCATCGACCAGTGGGCTCTAAGCATCATCAAGCAGGGATTCCGAATTCGTCTCCACTCCCGCCCCCCCCAAGTGGGCGGGGCACCCTCCATCTGACGACCAAACTTTCCTGCAGCAAGGAGAGGACCTGCTTCGGCAGAATCAATAGATGCGGTGACGAACAGAGGAGATCACCAAGGGGTTTCTACTCCAGGAACCCCCGCGTCACCCTGGACAAGGACAACGCTCGTCCCTGGATCTCTGTAAGCTCAACAGATACATACACAAGGTCCAGATGCACTCTCTGGGTACAGTCTTGGCCCTGTTACAGCCCGAGTATTGGCTAGTATCCCATGCACCCAGCCCACAGGAGGCATCGTCGCTTCTAAAGCCAAGACAGACGCCTCCAGTACAAGGTCCTGCCCCTTGGACTCTCAACGGCTCCAAGAGCGTTCACAAAGTGCGTGGCAGTGGCACATCCTCGCCTTCAAGGGGTGCGCGTCCTATCTTATCTCGACAGCTGGCAGCCCCGTTAACCACCATAACCCTCCTCCAAGAACTGGGGTTCCTCATCAACTACATGAAGCCCCACCTGATACCCATCCAGGGGATATCGTTCATCTGGGCAGTCATCGACACCACGCAGACCAAGGCCGTCCTACGGGACTACCAGATCGACGCCATGACATCCCTGGCCCAGTGCATCCCTGCCAGCAGCTCATCGTCAGCACGCTCCGGTCTTTGTTGTGCAGCACACCAGACTACTCATGTGATCCCTGAAAGGGCACCTCAGACATCACTGAGACCAGTGTACCCAACCTCTGACCACCCACCCACTGGAGCTCAGGGCCTTAGGGAATGCCCTCGAAACCTTCAAACAGGCAGGGCAGTCCTCACCCAAACAGAAAACCAGGTGGCCTCGCACTATATCAGCAAACAGGGAGGGACAGGGTCAACCTCGCTATGCAAGGAAGCTTGCCACATGTGGGAGTTCTCCAACTCCATTCAATGCACCATCCAGGCAACTTACCTCCTGTGGGAGCAGAACGACCTGGCAGAAAGACTCAGCCACCAGCTGGATCCCGATGAGTGGTGTCTCAACCCAGCGGCGATTAAGAAGATCTTCAGCACCTGGGGCACACCGAGCATCGACCTGTTTGCAACCGAACCGAACTCAAAATACTCGACCTTCTGCGCAAAGAGATCAACCCATCGCCATCTCAGCCCCGACGGTCTGTCTGTGAGTTGGAACACCCTAAGTCCTGCAGAAGATTCTTCAGGACAGAGCAACGGTGATCATGATTGCCCTGATCGGGCTCCTGCAACCATGGTTCCCGTTCTGGCAAGGGATAGCGGTTCACCCACCTCTCCCCGCTCCAGATCAGTGCAGTTCTCATTACTCCCTCCACCACGACCTGCGTTCCTTAGCCCTGACCGCATGGATGATGAGAGGATGAACCTACCACAAGACGTGGAGCACACTCTTATGGCAGCCAGAAGACCTTCAACCAGAAAACGCTATGGGTTGAAAGGGAGAAGGTTCCGCTACCAGTGCACAGACACGCAGCGAGACCCCTACAACTGCCCCATACCGGACATCCTGCAGTACATACTGAGCTTATCTCAGGGGGACCTAAAACCCACTTCCATCAAGGTCCACCTAAGTGCAATCACGGCATACCACGCTGGCCTAGACAGCAAACCAGTGTCGAGGCATCCAGTAATCACAAAATTTCATGAAGGGACTGTCCAATCTGCACCCACCGGTCAGACCACCACCGCCCGGATGGGACCTCAACTTGGTGCCGCATCATCTCACCTCGACCCCTTCAAACCTTTGGGGGAGGCAGATCCCGTATTCCTGGCTGGGAAAACCCTGACCATCGTGTCTACCGACACACTCCCTCATGAGAACAGGGTGGTACCCAGTACCCACCCCCGATTCTTGCCGAAGGCGGCTTCAGCGGGCCTCCCGGCACTCTACATCTCCCCACAGGGAGGCACACTGCCACCTCAGCAACACCTCCTGGACTGTGTGCGGGCCCTGACTATGCAGCAGATTAGACAAGCCTCAATTGTTCGTCTCCTACGACCAAAGCAGACCAGGACTTCCAGCCACCAAACGCAGGCGCGCGCGCTGGATATAAAAGTGCATCCCCTTCACCTATAGAAAAGCGCACCATCAACCGCAGGTGGGAGCCAACGCCCACCAGCGCAGAACCATAGCCAACACAACGGCACATCTGCACCACACACCAATAGGGGACATCTGCGATGCAGCCACTTGGTCCTCCATGCACACCTTCACCAAGCACAGGTTCCCTCCCAGGAGGGACAGCAACCACTAGCACAGCCTTGACAAACACTGATCAAGTAGGGTGTTATAAATATCGACAAACACTGTTCAAGTAGGGTGTTATAGATATTGATTAAGTAGGTCTTCCAGCACTCCTTCTAGACTGAATGTGGAATAGGCAAGTATGAATTCTCACATGCAAGTACGATTTGTCACTGTTGACTAGTTGGTTTCTCACTGTTCATTGATTGTCATTGACCAATTTCACTGTTCTGTGAGTTAAGTAGGTCTTCCAGCAATCCTGTCTAGTCTGAAGGTGGAATAGGCAAGTATGAATTCTCATATGCAAGTACGAATTGTCACTGTTGACCAGTTATGAATTGTCACCGTTGACCAGTTGGTTTTCTCACTGTTCATTCATTGTCATTGACCAGTTTTCGCCGTTCTGTGAGTTAAGTAGGTCTTCCAGCACTCCTGTCTAGTCTGAATGTGGAATAGGCAAGTATGAATTCTCATATGCAAGTACGAATTGTCACTGTTGACCAGTTAAGAATTGTCACTGACCAGTTGGTTTTCTCACTGTTCATTGATTGTCATTGACCAGTTTCGCTGTTCTGTGAGTTAAGTAGGTCTTCCAGCACTCCTGTCTAGACTGAATGTGGAATAGGCAAGTATGAATTCTCACATGCAAGTACGAATTGTCACTTTGGACCAGTTGGTTTCTCACTGTTCATTGATTGTCATTGACCAGTTCACTGTTCTGTGAGTATTATTGCTCTGTTAACACAGCACTTTATCTAAAACCTTGTTTCCACAACCTTACCTGCTTTGCCTGATTACCCTGCCCGGCTCGGCCTCCACAGCCAGGCGAGGGATGCACAAAGCGCTAAGGCGCAGGTCCAGTCGGTACATCCCTCGGCTAGGGAGTCACCCATATGTGGCTGACTCATCCTGCTTGTCCTAGGAGAAAGTGTAGTTACTTACCTGTAACGTAGGTTCTCCGTGGACAGCAGGATAGTCAGCCACACAACCCACCCACCTCCCCATACGGCCGACCCGGCCACAGCTAGGAACATCCTGGGGATTAGGGGGAAATGGGTAGGGCTCGGGCATGCCCAGTGGGGCCCGGGCACTGCACATGCTCAGAGAAAAAAAAAAAAAAAAAAATCTCTCTGAGCTATTGGAGAGCTTATCCGCAAATTGGGAGGTGTTGGGACAACACCCATATGTGGCTGACTATCCTGCTGTCCACGGAGAACGTACGTTACAGGTAAGTAACTACACTTTCTATGACCTCACAATGCAAGTGTTAAGAGCCTTAGCCAATAGGGAGAGGAGGAGATAGCAGATGTTGTGGATGGGCAGACTGGGTGGGCCGTTTGGCCTTTATCTGCCATCATGTTTCTAGGATTCTATGAAAGAAGCCATGGAAAACAGGGAGGCATGGTGAGGACTGGCCTAGAGAGTATCCAATGGTCGGGCATGACTGAATGGTTAGTGGTAGGCATTGACTGTCAGGCTCTGCTCATGTCTGCTGGAGCACAGTGGATCAAGTTTCAAGTTTATTAAAATTTTGATTAAACGCAAATCAAGATTTCTAAGTGTTTTACAGGTTATATTAAAAGGAGGGAGACATAATTTGACAGATTTCCACTGAACAAACATTTGACTTAACAGGAACAAGTAGGAAAGGTGGGAGAACTCCAAATTTAAAGAAAAGAATACTAAAAAGGGAGACACAATAGGAAGGGGGAGGGGCAGTTAGAATTATCAAAGAAATCGGACCCTGTTTAAGATCTGTCCTGGAAAAGGTAAGTCTTTAAATTTGGCTAAATTTTTCGCCGCCCTGATATACAGAGGTAAGGCGTTCCACAACGCAGGAGCAGCAACTGCGAAGGAAGTATTCCGACGTGAGCCCCATTCCTGACACCATTTTGGCAAGTGTTCCCACAGATGGAGTTATTCAGCTGGCGATGACAACTATGGCGGGAAGTGTGGGACAGAGGGAGCGCTGTCATTTCCTTAGGGCGAGGATGCGTACATCTGCATATGTATGTGTGTTCCTGAACAGGAGGGAGCTTGGAGGCAAGCCAAGAACAAGCCTTGTTATAATTCATCACAGTCAATGGATATAACAGTAGAGCCAGTTAATCTGAATGCAAAAACAGCCATGAATCCCCCCTTCAAAACAAGCAATTTGCTAGGGTGAGGATGGAACTGCTGGTTTGTGGCTGATAGCCTAGGGCCACAGGTGTGGTGCGCGCTTGCGATGCCTCTCTCTTTCCGGAGGAGAGAAGCTGAGGCCACAGCGAGACTGTATTCCTTTCTGCAAAGCAGATCAACGCAGAATTTCAAGCAGCGCCTCAGTCTCCAGAGTAGGAACAGAGAGAAAACATCATACGTCGGACCTCCTGTCAAAATCTGGGAGATTCCCTCTTTGCAAAATGAGTTCCCTTTTTTTTTTAAATCTAGTAGCATAAATATTTTGATTTCAGATCAGCTCTGGCAAAGTGTTCACTGTGTGATAAATGGTAGGCGAACCAGCAGCGGTGAGGCTGGCACAAACACATGTTCTCATGTTTTATTCATGTCATCTGTCACTTTGGGTCTGGAAGGATTTCATACAAGCTTGATGCCTTGAAAGTACTGGTACCCTAATGCTAATCTTCGAAATCCAAATGTACCTGATAAGCAAAGTTCTCAGTTTCCTGTTGCAGCTCTGGAGTAAATTATGGAATGATTCTGAGCTATATACATTAGCAGACATGTGCATGTTATTTACAAAAGTCCATATTCTATTAGCGGTGCCCTACTGGCGCCTAAGTCCAAAATGCTGTCTAAAATTGGACTTAAGAGAAATGACAAGGGGCCTACTATTGCCTAAAAAAAGGCATCAGAATCATGCCGTGTTAGGCGCGATTCATAGCAATTGTAGGCGCCGGAAATTTAGGCCTTGAAAAACCTGGCCTTTGTTTCCGGCACCTACCATGCCAGAGGCGTGATTCTCTAAATGGTGCCGTCACGCGACTGGCATGTGATAGGCAGCTGCTTTTAAGGTGGCCGCCAATAACGACTCCATTTACAGAATCTGTGCCAAAATATAATAGGCACAAAGCAAAACGTTATTTAGAGAATGTTCAAATCAATGTATAATTTTTAAAAATGCATTTACTATCCTCTTCCCTGACAGTGTGAACAAAAAAAAATTTGTTTCATTATTTTTTTTCTTTAATCTTGGGGTGTAGTTATCAAAGTGGGCTACCATTAAGGGCTCCTTTTACAAAACCACAGCCAATGCGACAAAGACCATTCAATTCCTATAGGCTTCGTAGCATTTGCCGCACTGGGAATCGCTACTGCGGCTTTCTAAAAGGAGCCCTAACCACTAACTTGGGCTATTACAGGCTTTATTTTTTTTGCAACGAGACCTACCAGGGGGGTGCTGAAAAGTTCTCAGTCCAACCAAGAAGAGAATAACGTGGATATGGTTCAATCAATGAACTGAAACAAGGTCAAAACAGAGAGTTTTGTTTCTGCAAATTGGCACTTAACGAAATAAGAGAATTCTTTTCAGCTCCAGTGGCAAAATAACGCTCAGAATTTCGGAAGCCACTGTGACATCACTGATGAAGTTGGCTCTTATTGGTGGAATGAGGCATTATGACATCACAGTATCAACTCTGGCTACCACAGACAAACTCTTCACACTACCAGGGGTTGCTGAAAAGTTCTCAGCCCAACCGAGAAGAGAATGACCTGGATAGGGTTCAATCAATGATCTGAAACAATGTCAAAACAAGAGAATTTCGTTTCTGCAAATTGACACCTAAAGAAATAAGAGAACGCTCTTTTCAGCTACGCTAGTTAAATAACGCTCAGAATTTAGGAAGTTGGCTGGTTGGGTTTTTTCAGCATCCCCTTGAATGTAATACAAGTCAGCCACGTACAGGACAATCAAGCCGTTGTGACATCACTGATGAGGTTGGCTCTTATTGGTGGAATGAGGCATTATGACATCACAATCTCAGCTCTTTACACTACCAGGGGGTGCTGAAAAGTTCTCGGCCCAACCAAGAAGAGAATGATGACATGGACAGGGTTCAATCAATGATCTGAAACAAGGTCAAAACTGAGAATTTCCTTTCTGAAAAAAATTGGCACTTAAGGAAATAAGATAACAACACTCCAGCTCCAGGGGCAAAAGAACGCTCAGAATTGAGGAGGTTGATTGGTTGGGCTGAGAACTTTTCAGCACCCCCTCGTAGTTACTAATAACTGGGGTTAACAGATCTTCAGATACAACCAGTAGCTACAGCTGTGGCTGGGAATACAGTTCAATTTAAGCATTTAGCTGGTGAAGGGCTAAATATTTGAAAATTTTGCCCCCAACACACCCTTGCCCAAACTTTTTGCCTAGCTAAATTTGGGCACTCAGGGGAAGATACCTATGCGGACCAAAATTAGGAAGACAGAGGTGCAGAATTGTTATCCATTCAGATATTTGAGGTCAAAAGCCTTTTGTAATAGTGCTTGGCCTCCTCCACCTGCTAACTGCTGGCACTCACTAGACACCTGAGTTAAGTGCAATGTTTATCAGTCCTTAACTACTGTACATTAGCATTTTCATAATTACAGTTCTGTTCCCACTGGTAAATCCCTTCTCACTCCAGATACCTGGAGGTCACGCCACTCCCAATTATCTCCACCAGCTATTACTCCTGCAACAATGAGCTTTGCAGTCATTTTATGCAGAACCATGACTGGGCTTTTTCTCTGCCTCGTGTGTCTGTTTTTTTTGTATTTTCTTCTTCTGTGTTTCCTAGGGTTACCAGATTTTCCGTCTGGAAAATCTGGACCCCCCCCAGGCCCGCCCATCCCCACCCTGTCACGCCCCGGTTCTGCACCATCATGCCTCCAATCCCCGCTGCCTGCTCTCGTTGGGCAGGACCTCCGCGCATGTCCTCCTGCCCGAAGGAAAGCTTTTCAAAACCCGGACAAAGTTTTGAGAAGCCGTCCGGACCCCCGAATATGTCCTCAAAAAGTCATGTCTGGGGAAATTCGGATGTCTGGTAACCCTAATGTTTCCCAACCGCAAGAATATATTGTATAGCAGGGCTGCCCAAGTCCGGTCCTTGAGATCTACTGGCAGGCCAAGTTGTCTGGATATCCACAATGAACACGCATGAGAGAGAGATTTGCTTACAAAGAAGGCAGTGCATGCAAATCTCTCTCATGCATATTTATTGCGGATATCCAGAAAACCTGGCCTGCCAGTAGATCTCGAGGACCAGACTTGGGCAGCCCTGTTGTATAGTATTGCTCTGTCTCTTCTGAGGCCCAGATGCTCAAAACTTTAACACCATCGCTAAACTGTTTTCCGGCGGTTTAGCCTGTACGCAGTTTAGCGGCGGATTATTATTAAAAGGGATTATCTCTGTCTTTAGCGAGATCCTAGCAGTCTCTGACACTGACATGCAAATGGGCTCTTCAACACTGAAACGAGCCCTCCAGTGGATTTTTAGAAAATGCCGAGCCATTTTCAAAAAGCGGTGTTGGCTTTTGGTGGCAAAAATAAATCTTTATTCATTTTTTCATCTTACAAGTGTATCGAGAAATAACAATTGAACTTAGAAACATCACTTGATATTCTATTACAATCAACTTAAATTAATGAAATTATAACCCCCTCCCTCCCATATCATATGCATTCACAAATATTATAAAATATAATCTTTCCTATTAATCCAAACATTTAATAAAGAATCAGAAACCCCCCATCCCTATCCCACCGTTTCAATTGTATTAGTAAGGGAAAATGTTAACTACTCATTACAATAATCTGTTAATGGTCCCCAAACATCTCGAAATTTACTAAAATATCCTTTCTGTGTGGCTAATGCTCTTTCCATTTTATATAGCTGACATAAAGAATTCCACCAAAAACTGTAATTTAATCTGCTCCAATTTTTCCAATTAAATGTAATCTGTCATAATAAGTAAAAGCTTATTGGTTTTTTTGAAATCTGACTCTTCACTCTCATTTGACATGCCAAATAAAATAGTATCATATGTTAAAGCCACCAGATTTTCTAATAACCTATTTTGGTGACAAAAATAAATGGCCGGTCAGTGTCAGAGACTGCTAGACAGCCCCTGTGTTCAGGAGAGATGCCCATCCACTCCGCTGCAACACAACACCCCTTTCCCTGCAGTGGCGGTGAACACCCCACCGACCTCATTTGCATGCATGATTTTTTGAGACTGTCTCGCATTTTTAGATTCGCTATCAAAACAGCTGCGTTAGCAGACCGTCGCTTTTTAACTTAGGTTTTTGAGATTTCTGGCCTGAATTAGCTATTTTAGGGAGCCCTAATTATTGCTACTATTTATTTTTGCTCTAACTTTCCTTGGAGTATGCCTTTCTTGGTGTGTGGTCTTTCTAATTGTATTCCAGTCCTCTGGGGAAGGCGAGAAGACACTCCCTCCCATCTCTCAAAGAGCGCCCGTGTAGCATATGCTCACATATTGTGTTTGAGGTGAGGCTAGTTCACTGACTGTGCTTCCTTAGAAGGTAGGACTAATACATGGTTCAACTCTACACTATAGGATCTAAAAGAGGAAGATTTGGTTTATCTGCTTCCAGTGGCGTAGCCGGGGTGAGGGTGGGAGGTCAAGCCACTTTCAAGGTTGCAACAACAGTTGCAGGGACTGCCTACTGCCCTCTGCTAGTCATTCTCAACCATCTGGTATCACTCTCCATTCCTTCCTTCCTTTCTCCCTCTCCCCCTCCCTCCCCCTCATGGGTCTGACATAGGCTTACCAGACTTCTCCCCAGGCACTCCACTGGGCACTCCATTGGGCAAGTCTCTCTTATCTTTACCTTTCCATCCCTTCTACTTTGCTGCACCTTATGCCTGGAACAAACTGCCTGACTCTGTATGTCAGGCTCCGTCTCTGGCAGTCTTCAAATCCAGACTCCAAGCCCCCCCTTCTTTGAAGCTGCCTCAATTCCAAACTCCAACCCACCTTCTAGCACCAATATCTGTCTTATCATTCCCCCTGAGCACTGTTTATTGATTCTCCTTCTTGTCCAGTTTGTCTGCCTTGACTAGTTTGTAAGCTCTTTTGAGCAGGGACTGTCTCTTCTGTTTTGATGTACAGCACTGCGTATGTCTAGTAGCCTCTAGAAATGACTAGTAGTTTGCCTCTGCTTCATTGTCTACTCCCAGGCTCTACCTTCCTTGACACATGTAGAGCTGGACACTTAGGAAGGGGAATTGCCTTGATTCATCATAAAACTTTCTCATTAACAGCATGGCCCTGGTTTGAAGTACAGAAGTTCACCAAGGTATTTAAACTGCTGTACCTTGCGTGGGGACACAGTATTGTTAGGTGACTTCAACATGCCTGATGTGGATTGGGATACACTAATCTCCGATTCTGGCAGCAACAGGAGGATATCTATATATATAAAATCGGAGGTATGTATGTGTGTATGTATGTATGTGTGTGTGTGTGTATGTGCCGCGATCACGCAAAAACGGCTTGACCGATTTGAACGAAACTTGGTATGCAGATCCCTCACTACCTGGGGTGATATGTTCTGGGGGTCTCGCGTCCCACCTGCACACGTGGGCGGAGCTACAAACAGAAAATCAGATTTCACCCATTCATGTCAATGGAAAAAATGTAAAAAGCTGCCATTCTCACAGTAATTCAAAAACGGCTTGACCGATTTGAACGAAACTTGGAATGCAGATCCCTCACTACCTGGGGTGATATGTTCTGGGGGTCTCGCGGCCCACAACTCTATGTTGCTTGCTCAAGGGTGGGTTCACCCAAGATTTTATATGTTCTTGCTCCTGGAGGTGAAACTAAAAATGTTGTTTATAATCAAGTTTTGCGTTAGTTGTATTGTATTCATTTTGTCAAATATTTCACATTATAATTTGAATATATGTGTGTGTGTGTATGTATGTATGTTCCAGCATAACTCTTCAATGCATGGACAGATTTCAACCAAACTTGATATACACATTACTTACTATCTGAGGACAAACACTGTGGGGTGGGAAGGGGGGGATATGTAAAAATGATTGAAAATGACTACCCCATAGTGTTTTCGGGCTCACAGATGAATACTCAGCATAACTCTGAAACGCATGGAGAGATTTCAACCAAACTTGGTACACATATGACTTACTATCTGGGGAAAAATATTGTGCAGGTGGGACGGGGTAAAATACTGTGGGGGTGGGAAGAGGGTGATATGTTAAAATTATCAAAAGCGACAGATATTAATGTCCAACCCATAGTTTTCGGGCTCGCAGAGATGAATACCGACACTCCCGATGCCGTTTAAGTCTAAGTTCAGCCCCATAGAGAGGGACATTCCTTTGGGACATGTGGAGGGTAGGGGGTTGGGACATGTGGGGGGGGGGTAACGTGGGGGGTGGGACATGTGGGACATAGGGGGGTGGGACATGTAGGGGGTTGGACATTTTGGGATAAATAAATATCCGGGCAACGCCGGGTTATCAGCTAGTTAAACTCTATGAAGGGAGCTGGTCTGAAGCAACTGGTGTTGGACCCAACAAGGGATCAGGCAATACTGGACCTATTACTTACCAACGGAGAAAGTGTCACAGAGGTCTCGGTGGGCGACACATTGGCCTCCAGTGACCACAACATGGTATGGTTCAATCTTAGGAAAGGTTTCACTAAATCTAACACGCTGACCAAGGTCCTCAAATTCAAGGACACAAACTTCCAAGACATGGGTTCCTTTGTTCACCAGGCGCTACAAAGCCAAGCAAAAACTGATAGCGTGGAAGAAATGTGGTCGACTTTGAAAGCCACCATACAAGAAGCGACAAACCCCTATGTTAAATTAGTAAGTAAGCGGCGAAGAAACAACAAGCCGCAATGGTTCACTGCGGAGATCTCAGACCTCATCAAGGAGAAGAAAAAAGCATTCATCTCTTACAAACAATCGGGGAAACAGGACTCTAGAGCAGACTACCTGACCAAGTCAAAAGCAGTCAAAACAGCAGTCAGGGAGGCTAAATTCCACATGGAGGAGTCTCTGGCAAAGAACATCCAGAAGAGAGATAAATCCTTCTTCAGGTATATCAGTGATAGAAGTAAAAACTCTGGCGGGATTGTATGTCTCAGGAAACCAAACGGAGACTATGTGGAAAAGGACTCCGAAAAAGCCCAACTATTAAATGAATACTTCAGCTCAGTCTTCACCCGTGAAGCGCCGGGGCTTGGCCCTCAACTAAAGACAAGGGCTGACTCAGTTGACCCGTTTAGTAACTTCGAATTTACGCCCAGCAGTGTCTACGATGAGCTGTCAAAACTCAAGATTAACAAGGCAATGGGGCCTGACAACCTACACCCCAGGGTGCTTAGGGAGTTGAGTGATGTCTTGGCAGAGCCACTGTCGGCACTCTTCAACCTCTCCCTTAGTACAGGAAGCGTCCCGTTGGACTGGAGGACGGCTAACGTCATTCCACTCCACAAGAAAGGCTCAAAGATGGAGACAGCAAACTACAGACCAGTGAGTCTAACATCAATAGTGAGCAAACTTATGGAAACTCTGATCAAACGCCAATTGGATAAGATCCTGGATGAGGAAAATCTACGGGACCCCCGTCAACATGGATTTACTAAGGGGAGATCATGTCAATCCAACCTGATCAGCTTCTTTGACTGGGTGATGGGGAAGCTGGATGTTGGGGAGTCCCTGGACATCGTGCACCTGGACTTTAGCAAAGCATTCGATAGCGTACCACACCGCAGGTTGCTGAGCAAGATGAGTTCTATAGGATTAGGTGACACATTGACGAAATGGGTTAGGAACTGGCTTGGTGGTAGGCTTCAAAGGGTAGTGGTGAACGGCACCCCCTCAGAAATGACGGAGGTGATCAGTGGAGTGCCACAGGGCTCGGTCTTGGGACCGACCCTATTCAACATCTTTATAAGAGACTTGGCAGAAGGGCTTCGAGGTAAAATAGCATTATTCGCCGATGACGCCAAACTAAGTAATGTAGTGGGCAAATGCACAACGGACGAAGATTCAATGCCCGACAACATGATGCACGACCTACTCCTACTGGAGCGCTGGTCTAGGACCTGGCAACTTAGCTTCAATGCCAAAAAATGCAAAGTCATGCACCTAGGCAACCATAATCCATACAAGACTTATACCCTTAATGGTGAGATCCTAACAAGAACGGTAGCAGAACGGGACTTGGGGGTGATCGTCAGTGAGGACATGAAGGCTGCCAGTCAGGTAGAGCAGGCCTCATCCAAGGCAAGACAGATCCTAGGTTGCATACGCAGGGGTTTCGTCAGCCGTAAGCCGGAAGTCATTATGCCATTGTATAGATCCATGGTGAGGCCCCACTTGGAATACTGTGTGCAATTCTGGAGGCCACATTATTGCAAAGATGTGCTGAGATTGGAGTCGGTTCAGAGAATGGCCACCCGGATGGTCTCGGGACTCAAAGATCTCCCGTACGAAGAACGGTTAGACAAACTGCAGCTATACTCGCTCGAGGAGCGCAGAGAGAGGGGGCACATGATCGAGACGTTCAAGTATCTCACGGGCTGCATTGAAGCGGAAGAAGATATCTTCTTTTTCAAGGGACCCACGGCAACAAGAGGGCATCCGTGGAAAATCAGAGGTGGGAAACTACGAGGTGACACCAGGAAATTCTTTTTCACTGAAAGGGTGGTTGATCGTTGGAATAGTCTTCCACTGCAGGTGATTGAGGCCAGCAGCGTGCCTGATTTTAAGGCCAAATGGGATCGACACGTGGGCTCTATTCACTAGGCAAAGGTAGGGGAGGGTCATTAGGGTGGGCAGACTGGATGGGCCGTGGCCCTTATCTGCCGTCTATTTCTATGTTTCTATGTTATAGAGGTCTGTATAAAGGGCTAGATACGTGATGACATCTCTTTGCCTAAATATAAGCCTTGCAAAAATTGTTTGCACTTGAAAGTTTTGAGAGGGCTCATATTTTAGTTTTGTTCTGACATGTGCACATTTGTTTCTTACTGTCTGCCTTTAAAACTTGCATAGGCTTCCTTCTGCTTGGAAAACAAGACAAAACCAGCACTGAAATGTGAAGAATTGACAAGAAATCCTCTCTGTGAAATCTTCCATGCAGCTCCGGATCTGCTGAAAAAAATTATCACATTGTGCATGCCTCAAAAATGGGCAGCATCCTCTCTATACTGCCCAGAATGCCTTAATTCACTTATTCAGCACCCACCAAGACTCTCATAAGAATTGCCACTGCTGGGTCAGACCAGTGGTCCATTGTGTCCAGCAGTCTGCTCATGCGGCGGCCCTTAGGTCAAAGACCAGTGCTCTAAATGAGTCCAGCCTCACCTGCATACGTTCCAGTTCAGCAGGAACTTGTCCAACTTTGTCTTGAATCCCTGGAGGGTGTTTTCCCCTATAACAGCCTCCAGAAGAGCATTCTAGTTTTCTACCACTCTCTGGGTGAAGAAGAACTTCCTTACGTTCGTACGAAATCTACTCCCTTTCAATTTTAGAGAGTACCCTCTCATTCTCTCTACCTTGGAGAGGGTCAACAACCTGTCTTTATCTACTAAGTCTATTCCCTTCAGTATCTTGAATGTTTCGATCATGTCCCCTCTCAGTCTCCTGAGTTCTGACGATATCACGAGAGTCTTGGTGGATGTTGATGAGTGAATCTTGGGATAAATCAGGAAGTGAATGTAACAGTTTGATTAATTAGCTTATTGGAATACATTTCAATTCAACCTGTACCTGTCAGCAGTGATGAGTGGAGTACCTCAAGGCTCCGTCTTGGGGCCGATTCTATTCAATTTATTCATAGGAGACTTGACCCAAGGACTTAGAGGAAAAGTATCACTGTTTGCCGACGATGCCAAACTATGCAACATAGTTGGCAAAAGCAGTGTGCCTGACTTTATGACGCAGGACCTAAGACAGCTTGAACAGTGGTCATCCACTTGGCAGCTAGGCTTCAATGCTAAAAAATGTAAAGTAATGCACCTAGGGAAAAAAAATCCACACAGAACTTACACACTAAATGGTGAAACCTTGTCCAGGACCACGGTGGAACGTGATTTAGGAGTGATCATTAGCGATGATATGAAGGCTGCCAATCAAGTAGAGAAGGCTTCGTCTAAGGCAAGACAAATGATGGGCTGTATCCGTAGGGGTTTTGTCAGCAGAAAACCTGAGGTCATAATGCCACTGTACAGATCCATGGTGAGACCTCATCTCGAGTATTGTGTTCAATTCTGGAGACCACACTACCGAAAAGATGTGTTGAGAATTGAGTCGGTTCAGCGAATGGCTACCAGAATGGTCTTGGGGCTCAGGGATCTCACGTATGAAGAAAGGTTAAAGAAACTGCGGATGTACTCGCTGGAGGAGCGAAGAGACAGAGGGGACATGATTGAGACCTTTAAGTATATTACTGGGCGTATAGAGGTGAAAGATGATATCTTCAGTCTTACAGGACCCTCGGTAACCAGAGGACACTCGCTGAAAATCAGGGGAGGGAAATTTCGGGGTGATGCTAGGAAGTACTTCTTCACCGAAAGGGTGGTCGATCATTGGAACGAGCTGCCTCAGCGGGTGATTGAGGCCAGCAGCGTGTTAGATTTCAAGAGAAAATGGGATATTCATGTGGGATCTCTAGGAGAGTAAGAATCAAGGAGCGGGTCATTGGTATGGGCAGACTCGATGGGCTATGGCCCTTTTCTGCCGTCAATTTCTATGTTTCTATGTTTCTATGTTTCTAACTCGGTCTGCATCACTTGGTGTGCAAAGCCCTCAGTAACCCCACATTTGCTTTCTGCATTGGCCCCAAGAGAGGTGTGGGAAAGTGTTTGTGAATATTAGTAAGGTGGTTTCCAGCCACTCATTCAGACCAGTTTCTTTTTCTTCTTAATGTGACCTTCATATATACAAGTAGCATATCAAACTGATTATTATTATTCAGTCTTACTGTCTGAAATCTCTGAAGGCTGATCCTTAGCTATTTATGTCAATGAGAAGGGAGGGGAAAGAAAGACCTTCAGCTTGAAATACCTCATAACTTTGAAAGGGCTTTGTGGTAATCCATTCATGTGTTCTCTGTTTTGACTGTGACAGCAGGCAGCTTATGAAATCCATTGTTTCTGTATCTAGTGCGGGATTTACACATTAACATCCTTACATTTTCATTAACGCCCATGTGACCACTACATCATTTTTTTTGGACATTTGATTCAATTATAAACCTGCTGCAGAAACAAGCATGTTGTCCAATGCCCCATATCTGATTAAAGCTAACTCTAATTCTAGACCAAAGGTTTG
Source organism: Geotrypetes seraphini (assembly GCF_902459505.1). Classification (NCBI taxonomy): domain Eukaryota; kingdom Metazoa; phylum Chordata; class Amphibia; order Gymnophiona; family Dermophiidae; genus Geotrypetes; species Geotrypetes seraphini. Next base: position 7,877,982 of record NC_047094.1, on the reverse strand, counting down.
ATGTAGAAAGTTCAGCATCCCCTTTGGGTACCTGACACCTTCCAATAGAAATAATACATATATTGGCCTCACGCATAAAATACAAGGAAAATGGTAAGGTATCCTGTGTCACACACTAAATAGGAAATGCTATATTAGACCACCATTTACTAAACTAAGTTGGACATTAATGTATGACTAATGTCATTAATAAAATAGAAAAAAAAGGATTTTTTTTTACTGTGGCAGTAAAAATGGCCTTAGTGCGTGGGAATGATCTGTGTGCAGCTTAGTACGAGGACCCCATAATGAGATACAAGGCTAACAATTTTGTTTTTATCATAAGAAATCTAAGAGCGGATAGCGTAGCTGGTTTCTAAGAAAGGTTTGGACAAGTTCCTGGAGGAAAAGTCCATAGTCTGTTATTGAGAAAGACATGGGGGAAGCCACTACGTGCCCTGGATCGGTAGCATGAAATATTGCTACTCCTTAGGTTTTGGTCAGGTACTACCGTGTTTCCCCGATGATAAGGCAGGGCCATCAAATAAGACAGCCCCCCCCTTTTTAGAAAAAATTATAAAATAAGGCACCCCCCCGCAAATAAGCCACCCACCGATACCTGCGCTTACCCGAATCGGGTGGTACGGTGGGTGACTCCGTGTGGTCCCTCCGTCTACCGCGGGGGTCGGCAACCCGCGGCTCCAGAGCCGCATGCGGCTCTTTTCCACCTTTGCCGTGGCTCCGGTAGTGTGTCACGCAGGCAAGCAACTTACAAGTCCAGCGTCGCGGTGGGAAATAGCCATGCTGAGCAGTGAGCTCAGCACGTACACAGATGAAAGCCTTGCTTGCTGATTGGTCCGGCGGCCGTGCCGCCGGACCAATCAGCAAGCAAGGCTTTCATCTGTGTAGTGCTGAGCTCACTGCTCAGCATGGCTATTTCCCGCCGCGACGCCGGACTTGTAAGATGCACGCCTGAAAAAGAAATCATCCTGGCCGGGGTCGGTGTCATGCTCCGGAGATCTACAGCCTTCCTATCTCCCTCTCCCTTCTACCTGCTTCCGGCCACATCCCCTGCTCCGCGGCTCTCTTCGGCAACTCAGCAGCAGCGATCGACACAAGCTTCTGACGTCGGGGCCTACCCTCTGCGAGTCCCGCTTGTTTCAACTTCCTTTTTCCACAAAGGCGGGACTCGTAGAGGGAAGGCCTCGATGTCGGTAGCTTGTCTTGATCACCGCTGCTGACAAGTTGCTGAAGAGAGCCGCGGAGCAGGGGGGTGTTGCCAGGTGCAGGTAGAAGGGAGAGGGCCAGATGCAGGACTCGTGGGTGAGGGAGCAGAAGAGAGAGAGAAAGAGAGAGGGGAGGGAAACAAAAGGAAATATTTCATACTGGGCTGGGCCGGAGTGGAGGGAGGGTGGAAAGATTCTAGCTACAGGGTGCAGTAACAAAGGAAAAGGGGGGGAAAGCTGAAAATGGAGATAGTGACACAAAGAAGAGAAAGGGTAAGCAGGACCTACTGAATAAGGATAGAGATACAGAGGGGACATGAAAGGGTAAATAAGGCATCCCCCCGAAAATAAGCCCTAGAGCATATTTTGGCCTTCCAAAAAAAATAAGACAGTGTCTTACCATCGGGGAAACACGGTAGTGACCTGGATTGGCAACTGTGAGAACAGGCTACTGGGCTTGATGGACCATTGGTCTGACCCAGTAAGGCTATTCATATGTACTGCTTATCATTTCTTTCTATAGTGCAGCTAGACATATGCAGCACTGTACATTAAAACATGCAAGAGACATTCTATGCTCAGTAAAGCTTACATAAGATCTCTGACCATCTTATGTTTTAGGATGTAAAACTGGCTGAGAAAGATACCTTCGTGGTCCTAAAATTTCACAATGCGAAACACATTTCGTTCTTAACCTCATAAAGAGGTTCCCCTTTCCCCGGTACCTAAGGTTATGTAGGAACCATTTTGGAGTTCCTTGACACTGTTAGAAGCAGATTGTTGAATTTGTGATTTCCCTGTTGCATTGGCTGATCTTATATGCCTTTAGACATTTTGATGCTATCGATGAGACAGTCAATCTTGTTGGAGTGGGGGGAGGGGGTGGAAGGTTAGGGAGAAAAGGTTACAAATGTTTCCTTATCTTGTTTGTATTCATTTTATTGCACTATATTGTGAAGCTGCTGTTGGACATCTGTTCCCTGTTTTGTTGCGTATTTGCGTAATAAAATATATTTTCCCCACACAAAAAAAGAGGTTCCCCTTTTTCTTTCCTCCTCTGCAGCTGTGGCCCCTCCCACTTCCCCCTTCTCTGCAGCTGTGACCTACTCCTACTTCCTTCCCTCATTCCTTTCTCTCTCCATTCCTTCTCCAGTCCAAACCATGCAAGCCCCACCCTGGCCCAACTCTAGGCTGACAATTCTGTCCCCCTAAACCAGTGGTCTCAAACTCAAACCCTTTGCGGGGCCACATTTTGGATTTGTAGGTACTTGGAGGGCCGCAGAAAGAAATAGTTAATGTCTTATTAAAGAAATGACAATTTTGCATGAGGTTAAACTCTATAGTTTATAAAACTTTTCTTTAACAGTTAAAAGGAAAGATATATAAACTATAAAGAGTTTTACCTCATGCAAAATAGTCATTTCTTTAATAAGACATTAACTATTTTTTCTGCGGCCCTCCAAGTGCTCTATTTTTTCTGCAGCCCTCACATTTAAAGTTTAATATCTTTTCTTTCTCAAAACTGGCACATTTCAATCACTAAATTGAAAATAAAATAATTTTCCTACCTTTGTTTGGTAATTTCATCAGTCTCTGACTATGCATCCAATATTTCTTCTCTTCTTTAAGCCTCCTGTATGCTTCCTCTCCTCCAGACCTCATTCCCTCCCCCAACTTTTTCTCTCTCTGTCTTTCTTTGATTCCGTGTCCCATTTTTTGCTTTGTTTCTGGCTCCCTGTCCCCCCTTCTTTCTTCCTTCCTTCCTTCCTGCCCTCCCCCACGCCACCGCCGCCGGGGAATAGGCTGCTGCCGCTATCGGGAACAGGCCGAGATCTCCCTCTTTCTCTTCTCCACGGGGCCGACCAACTTTCGCCGCCCGACGTCAATTCTAACGTCGGAAAGGACGTTCCGGGCAGCCAGGCAGCGATTGGCTAGCCAGAACATCCTCTCGACGTCAGAATTGTCGGGCGGTGAGAGTTGGTCGGCCCTGAAGAGAAGCAGGGAGATCAAATAACACGGTGCCGGCCTGAGAAGGGAAGGGAAGCAGGTTTGGCACCACTGCTCTAGACGAGCCGCACTCTAGGGAGAACAGTGGACCACCCCCCCCCCCCGGTGCATAGCGCAAGGAGCCGCCAACCCGCGGCTTTGAACGGAACGAGCCGGCCAGACACGCTGCTGCTCCAAAAGGAAGATAATGATCCAGTCCAGACCGCGGGCCGCAAATAAAATCTGGAGAGCCACATGCGGCCCGCGTGTTTGAGACCGCTGCCCTAAACCCACCCCTAAGCTGCCTCTGGGCCTACCTTACTGCCCTGCTGGTCTAGTGGTGTGTTGGGGCACAAATGATTCCCCGTCACTCTTGTTGATTCTGTGCCCATAGTCAAAATAGGCCATGCCTTACAGCGCCAGTGGCGACCATGGCAGCCGATTTTGCTCTCATTCTGCCTATATGTTCCACTTCTGCATACTCCCTATGCTATTAAGATGTCTGTCTTAATATGTATTGCAATGGCATTGTAAGTAGCATACTATGCCATAATGAGTAAACAAAATCTATAATTTTATTTGAATATTTTTACTGTCCATATTTGCTATACTGTTATATTTGCTATACACCACCTTAGGTGAATTTCTTCAAAAAGGTGGTAAATATGTTCTAATAAATATATAGATGCCAGGGAATAAAGAAGTTGGTACTGTTGCAATGCCAAAGCATGGTAATTTGACAGCGGAGATCTTGGTGCAGCTGCCTCTTGTGAAGAGGGAAAACCTGCTTCCTGAAACCTGATGTGTCAGTATTCAGAGGAAGCCAGTCGGCCTCAGAAGTCTAACAGACTAAGGACTGTTTCAGCATTCCTGAGGTCAGTGCTGGGCTGCAGCTGGGCAAATTCTGCTTTGCCAAGTGAAGTTAGCTTAGAAGACTTTGGAAAAGGGAAGGTTTCAAGAGCATAAAATAAAGCCAAATAATGAGATGCACTCAGACCTTGGAAGAAATGTTTCCTGGTCTTCCGTTTCCATCCTTATAAGGAGCCAAGAGATTACAGTTATGTCCTGACCCTGGACATGTCAGGTTCTGGGGTGTGGCAGAATCCTTACAGCGTCCATTTTCATGCATGTTACTATCAAGAGTTACTTATTGAGACATTGAGGAACCCGTTTCCCTCACTTCATTTCACTATTTATTTATTTATTTATTTGATTTTTTTAGCCCATCCTCCCAAAAGAGCCCAGAACGGGTTACAATGAATATATTGGTGCATTAAAATTATAAGTAAGATAGGTACTTAGAAATTCCCTTACTGTCCCGAAGGCTCACAATCTAACTAAAGTACCAGGAAAAATGACAATTAGAAGAGTAATAAGGAAAGAAAATAGAGATAGAGGAGAAAAATAAGAAACTAAACATACTAATAAGATTACAATGATCTAAAGGAATTTGAAAGGTTAAAAAGAGGGGAGATAAGAATAGATGCAGAGGGAGAACCGTTGAAGCAATAGAATTCTGGGGAAATTTAAATGAAATTTGAATGATAAAATAAAACAAAATAAGTGGTAAAACAATAAGTGAGATTAAAAAATATATCATAAACTAAAAAGAAGTGAAAATAAAATCAAAACAGTCAAAACTGAAGTCCAGCTTGAACGGGCCCCCGAGCCAACCGTTGGTCCGATGGCCGGACTGCAGCCCTCCTCCGTCGGCTCTCCCCTGCTGGCATGCTCCCAATGCACAAGGAATACCTAAGGTATCTGAAAAAAGCGTGAGTCCAAACTCCAAAGCAAAATTATAAGAAAACAACCATGCTTGAACAGAGCCGACCATGGTTGTCTATTCTGAATATTATCCATTCTATGGCTCTCAAATTCAATTGAAAAAGAGTTGCTAATATAAATGTAAGGCAAAATGAAGCATACGGCCAAGTGACCAAACTGCTATAATAGATAATGCATTTGGGATGAATGGTCAGCTGTGGGGCTATTATACAGAAGGAAAAAGCATTATGAATGCACCTGACAGTAAAATTAATTCACCATGGCTTATTGATTTTCCATTACATCTGTTCCACTCATCAATCAGAGAAGCTGAGCTACAGAATTTTCTAGTCACCTGATAGAAGATAAGAAACTAGATTTTAACATGATAGTATTAGGTTAGATTTGTTGTACTGATGACTTTTTAGCTAAGAAACTGGGCATTTAAGAAGATTATCACAAGCCTTCTTCTTCCTAAGTTTCCCCTCTTGACAGGTATGGATTAGCAGGCACCACTGCAAATCTTGTAAGAGCAGCAGCAGAACACCATTGCACAGATGCTCCTTCAGGGATATTTTGCCGGGTTTTGAAAAGCCATCCAGTCCCCCGGATATATCTGGGGAAATCCGGACATCTGGTAACCTTTTTAATAACCTCCTTGTAATACATTTGCATGGCAGAGTTGGAGACTGCTAGGAAGCTCGGGAAAGACCACAGTAAGCCGTTTTGATAAAGCCGCTAAAATACACGAACAGTAAACCAGTTTAGCGACCACATTAAAGTTATGAGAATCTTTGCCTAAGTTCTGAGCAGGGACCGTCTATTACAAGTTTCACATTTATTATGGCTTGATATACCAAACTGGTTTATATTGTACAAAATTTAAAAAAAGGATAATTTTTTTGTAAAACTTTATTAATTTTTCAATCAAAAGCAATGCATTAAAATATACATATGGATATTATTAACTTCAAAATTTGCATTTTCATGAAGCATAGAAATACTTCAAAAACTTTCCCCTCTCTCCCTCCCCAATACAAGATCGAAAACAAAATGCATTAATTCAGTCATGTAATATTGAACTTATTGATCAAAATATAATATCCCTCCGCCCACCCTCCCTCCCTGAATGTGACATAGTAACATAGTAGATGACGGCAGATAACAACCCGAATGGTCCATCCAGTCTGCCCAACATGATTCATTTTATATTATAACATTTTATTGAAGGAATCAAATAGATATACAATAAAATGATACAAAGAGATATTCATTACAATTAAATTCATTAAAAAAAAAAATCTGCATATATATTTTATCATTCCTCCAAAATATATTTTAAATATCTAATCTATTTTCCCCTATATTCCCCTTATTACTTTATGTTAAGACATTCTTTACTATCAAATTCACAATAACACATTTGCATAAACATACAATATTGGTTACAAAAAGATCCTCCAAATTATTGGCATTGGAGGAATCAATTCCATCGTTTAATTTTATTTGAGGTTTTTGAGGTTTGTAAATTTCCTAAAAGAACATGATTATTTTTATGATTGATGCCATTTTTCTAATATTTCCATATTTAATACGTAAGATAAGGGTAGGGTGGGGTGGGGGGAGGATTTCTATTATATGAAAAATAACATTACTAGAGGGATTTCAGGATGGAGAGGGAGGGTTATATTTGCAATTATAAGATATAATGTTAAGATGTACAAGTGATTAAATCTATGTTATTGTGTTGCAATTTTTGTACACTTGATGAAAGTTTTAAAATCAATAAAGAATTAATAAAAAAAATTTTTAAATCTGGGATCCTTATATACAAAAGTTATCCTCGAAAGCTAGAAGTATGATTCTTAATACTTTATATTAGATTTAAGTAAAGGTTTTTTGTTTTTTTTAAATTTATTTATTTATTTATATTTAAATATTTTTGTTTATTTGGTGTTTTGTGTCGCCTTTCATTCTGGGGTAGGGAGGGAAATTGGAATGATTTTAATATATATGTATGGAGTGGTAAGGGGGGACATGATTCATTTAAAATTTTTTCTTCTTAGCTATTTCTGGGCAAGAATCCAAAGCTCTACCCGGTACTGTGCTTGGGTTCCAACTGCCAAAATCTTCGTTAAAACCTACTCCAGCCCATCTACACCCTCCCAGCCCATCCTCCCCACAAATGGCCAAATACAGACCGTGCAAGTCTGCCCAGTACTGGCCTTAGTTCAATATTTAATACTATTTTCTGATTCTAGATCCTTTGTGTTCATCCCATGCTTCTTTGAACTCAGTCACAGTTTTACTCTCCACCACCTCTCTCGGGAGCGCATTCCAGGCATCCACCACCCTCTCCGTAAAATAGAATTTCCTAACATTGCACCTGAATCTACCACCCCTCAACCTCAAATTATGTCCTCTGGTTTTACACTTAACTAGGAAATAAGGGATAATCCACTTTAACAAAATTTGTCAATGGACTCCAAGTTAATTTAAAAAACTCATTATTTCCCAACATTTCTTAATTCATTTTCTCATATTTGTAATATAAACCTTGGGCTCCTTTTCCTAAGGTGCGCTAGCATTTTTAGCGCGCGCTAACTCCCGTGCTACGCGTAAAAACTAACACCAGCTCAATGGTGGTGTTAGCGTCGAACATGCGTGGCAATTTAGTGTGCATTCAAACCGCTAGCGCAGCTTAGTAAAAGGAGACCATAAAGAACCCCACCAAGAGAAATTAAGCCGATCCCAATTGTTCCAGTTTTTGGGAACCGTTTGCATGGCTATCCCAGTCATGATGGCAAATAACCTGCTTTTAAATTTGTCCAAAGCAGGTTTAGGGGCTCCGTTTTTAGCGCGCACTAACCCCACGCCACACGGCTAGATCTAACGCCAGCTCAATGCTTGCTCCTCGGAGACATTAATCTACACCTAGAAGACCACACCTCAAAACAAGTCGGTCTAATATCATACCTCAATGCACTATCCTACCAAATCCTCAACCCCCAACCTACGCATGAAAAAGGCCACCAACTTGGCATTGCAACATACACAACCCAAAACTCCTACACACCAGATATCCACATCTCCAATGGTGCCTGGCATCCCTCCCTCTGGTCAGACCACTTCAAATATACCTCCAATATCAATTGGGCACAAAATAACAACAAACCTGAACCCCACAAAACTGCCTTCAAAACTCGCCAAAAAATCGAACCAACCACATTCTGGGACAAAATAGACCCCACAATAGGCTTCACAGATCCTAAAGAATTTATATGCCACTGGCGTACCTTAAGCGAAACAATACTGAATGAACTAGCTCCATTAAAACCTAAAAACAGAATTTGCAGACCATCCGACAAATGGTTCGACACCGAACTTCTACAACTAAAAAGGCGCTGTAGACAACTCAAAAGAGCTTGGAAAAAGTAGAACCAAGAACAAACCAAAGTCGAATGGAGAAACCTAATCAAACAATACAAGATCAAACTTAATGAAAAACGGAAAGCCTACTATTCCAAACTAGTTGGCACTGAAGCCCCAGACACTAAAATGCTCTTCAAACTAGTAAAGAACCTCACTGACACCAAGCCTCTCTTAGCCATTCAAGGAAACCACCCACTAACAGCCTCACAACTAGCTGACCACTACAAAAGCAAGATCACCACAATCAGATCCACCTTCAATAACTCATCAACTTACCTCGACGAGATAATAACAAAACCTACAACAGAAGAACCCATAGCGGCCGACAGGACCTGGACCACCTTCCCACTAGTTCAATGGTCTGATATGGACCGTCTCTACAAAAAATACAGCAAAGCATCATGTGACCTGAATAACTGTCCCTCATATCTCCTAACAAACGCAACCCCTAAATTCAGAGCCAACCTCTTGCAATGGATTCAAACCACACTCATGGAAGGTCAATTCCCACTTGAACTAGGTGAGATTATAATCACCCCACTATTGAAAGATCTCAAAGGCCCAATAGATACCCCCTTAATCCCACTATACGTCAAACTAATAGAAGATCTAGTAGCTCAATACCTCACCAACTACCTAGACGACCATAACATACTTCACCCTTCCCAATCAGGATTCAGATCCAGCTATAGCACAGAGACATTATTAGCAACACTACTAGACACAGCCAGACAGCACCTCAGTAAAGGAAGAAGAATGTTGCTAATTCAACTTGATTTCTCAGCGGCATTCGACCTGGTAGACCACGCCATACTACTTCAGATACTAGATGCCATAGGGATCTCAGGAGTGGTATACAACTGGTTCCAAGGATTCCTAAAAACAAGAATGTACAGTCAAGTCACATGACTACAAATTGGACCCCCTGGTCTAACCCCTGTGGAGTCCCACAAGGATCACTGCTGTCGCCCATGCTCTTCAACCTCTTCATATCCTCCCCTGGCACCACTCTAGATTCCCTAAAAGTAACATCTTTCAGCTACGCAGATGATATAACCATACTCCTCCCCTTCGACACCCAAGACCCCACCTCGTTAGGCAACCTAAAAATAACACTGGAAGCAGTGGAAGAATGGATGCTAGACCACAAACTGAAACTGAACTTGGACAAAACAAAATTTCTACTACTTGATAAGGACAAAACCCCACCCATATCAGAATTAGAAATAAACGTCACCATATACCCCATACAGCCCTCTCTCAAAATCCTTGGAGTGTCGATAGATAGATGCTGCACAATGTAGATCCAAATCAACAAAACTACTCAAAAGCATTTTTCACCATGCGCAACCTACGAAAAATAAGAAAATGCTTCGAAAAAGATCATTATAGGATCATAGTCCAATCCCTTGTCCTAGGACTAGTGGACTATTGCAATATCCTCTACCTTCCATGCCCCACAAACTTGATAAACCAACTACAGACCATTCAAAACACAGCCCTCAGGCTGATCTACTTACTCGGAAAATTTGACCATATCACTAATGCCTACCTAGACTCACACTGGCTACCGATACGAGCTCGAATTCAATTCAAATTTTACTATTATTCAAAGCAATAAACGGAACTGCACCCACCTACCTCAACAACCGTCTAAATCGCAACCGCACACCCAGACTAAGAAGAATCCAGATCCTATTCTCCTACCCACCACTCAAGGGAACTCAGCGCAAGAAAATGTACGACGGCCTCCTAGCGACGCAGGCAGCGAAGCTGGACCCCTCCATCTCCAACCTGTTGACAACTACAATTGACTTTAAATCATTCTGAAAAGAAATCAAAACTTTGCTATTCAAAAAAACAATACAGCCTTCTTTCCCCCCCTCGCATCCTCCATGCAAATCTCCAGTTGATCTCCTACCCCTCTACTCCCCAATGATCCTATCAAGTAACCAACCCTGAACTACATCTTCCCTACTATTAATCCTCAATTCTCCTCCCTTCCTCAATTTCTTCCCTCTGCCTCTACTATTTAAAGTCCCCTGGGATCCTTATATACAAAAATTATCCTCGAAAGCAAGAAGTATGATTCTTAATACTTTATATTAAATTTCAATAAATTTTTTTTTTTTTTTATTTATTTGGTATTTTATGTCACCTTTCATTCTAGGGTAGCGAGGGAAATAGGAATGATGATTTTAATATATATAAAGTAATAAGGGGGAATATAGGGAAAAAATAGTTTAGATATATTAAAATATATTTTGGAGGAATGATAAAATATGTATGCAAATGTTTTATTATGAATTTAATTGTAATTAATATCTTTTTGCAACATATGATTGTATATTTATTTGATTCCTTCAATAAAAATGTTATAACACTAAAGTCCCCTAAATCAGTGTTCTTCAACCACTGGTCCAAGGACCAGTGCCGGTCCACAGGGCCAGCACGTGCATCAGTGTTCTTCAACTGCCGGTCCACGGTGCGATCAATGCGGCGTTATCTTCGAGCCAGCTCCCTCTTCCTAACTGATTCAGTGCACAAAGCCACACGCAGTGGCTCCTACGGGCATCCTGCGCCTGAACTGGAAGGCTTCCAGATGAGGCACGGGACATACAAGGTGCAATTAGTACTATTATGGGGGTGGGGTCTGGGGTGGAGATTGGGTAGAGATGGGCGGGGTCTGGCCCACGACTTAGCCCAGTGTTCTTCAACTGCTGGTCCACAGAATAATTCTTTTATTTCTGCCGGTCCATAAGTGTAAAAAGGTTGAAAAACACTGCCCTAAATTATAACTCCCTGTGCCTCTACTATGCAACCGTCCCCTAAATTGTAACCTCCTGGAAATGTCCAGCTATCTTCTACTGTAATCCGCTTAGAACTGCAAGGTACAGGCGGAATAGAAGTCACTAATGTAACGTTAGCGTCTAGCGCGCGTTAAAGCCCTAACGCAGCTTAGTAAAAGGAGCCCTAGGTGACAACAGTGTAGCACAAATAATAGTGTGACCATATGGCTCCAGAAAAAAGGGGACGGATTGAGACATCCGGGTTTTACTTCCATTGAAAGCAACCCATGTCTCAATCTGTTCTCCTTACTTCCTTTGCTTTCAATGGAAGTAAAACCCGGATGTCTCAATCCGTCCCCTTTTTTTCTGGAGCCATATGGTCACACTATTATTTGTGCTACACTGTTGTCACCTAGGGCTCCTTTTACTAAGCTGCGTTAGGGCTTTAACGCGCGCTAGACGCTAACGTTACATTACATTTTTCTGGAGCCATATGGTCACACCAGTTCTGCATCTCGTAAGACAGCGGAATTGAAGAGCCCAGAATCGAGTTGATTTCTCCCCAGGTTAATTTCCAAAAGTTGAGTATCAAAGGAGAATTAAAAACGGGCGAAAAGACAGCCCTACCAAAATGTGTGTACAGCGCTGTGTAGCCTTCCAGCTCTTCAAGGCGATGGCAGCGCCACCGACTTCCCTGTCGCTCCTCACGCTTCGCTAAGCCGCATTTGCGCGCGCAAACGCTTCTTTTTTTTGCGCCTTGAGGATATCGTACAGCGGCCGTTCCAAAAAACAACAAGCGACAAGCACGCAGAGAAAACCGCCGCGCTCCGCGTGCCACGCCCCGTCCTTTCCCTCGACCAACCTGCTCGCAGCTCGCGCCGACGTGCGAGAACGGACCACGCGCTCGCCCAATCCGCCTTAAGCTTTCGCTCGCGCGCGCCTGCCCCGCTCACGCAGGCGCGCGGGGCGTCGGATTTCCATCCGGCCCCCTTCCCCTCGCCCAATCGGCCTTGGGCTCGCGCGTGGCGTCGTCACGCAGGCGTCGCTGGATCCACCCCTCCCCTCCGTCTCGCGCCTGCGTGCCGTCGTCATGCGGGGCCGGAGGGCGAGGCGGAGCTGGGTGTCTGCGAGCGGCGGGTCCGAGCCGAGAAGCGAGAGGCGGCGTTCCCCTCCGCCCGGGGAGCCCTTGACGCGCCGAAAGCCGCGGCCCCGGGCGAGGGCGGCCCGCTGAGGCGGGAGAACCGGTGAGTTGGGGGGGCGGGGCGGGAAGCGCGGCTCGTCGTTCCTCGGGGAGTGGGGGGAGGTGGACTCGGCAGCTGGTGCTGAGGGGGGAGGGGGAGGGGAGGTTCAGGAGCGCACGTGGAGACGGTCCCTGGCGCGTGGAGAAACTCTTTCGACCGTGTCACGCCTTCACCGGCTCCTGTAATCCCTCCCCCCCCCCCCAATCTCTCCTTTGACTTCCAGCTCTGGGAAATATAAACTTGCCTTTCCCACTCTGAAAGGAATGAAAGCTGTGGCCAATTCTGGACCATCATTTTCTTTTCTAGTATCACATTTTGTTGAAGGAATCAAATAAATATGCAATAATAAGATGCAAAGAGAAATTCTCTACAATTAAATTTACAATAATAATATTTCCATACTTATCTCTATCATTCCTCCAAAATATATTCCTATATACCTAATCCATTCCTTTCTATACCCCCCTTGATCCCTTCCCTCCCCCCCTTTCATTCTAGGAATGATGATTTTAATATATGTTGAAGGAATGATAAAATGTTTATGCAAATGAAAAATGTGATGGAGGAGGATGTTCTTTGCAGTTGAATTCATGGTAAAACATTGTTTAATTGAGTTCAAAAATGTTATAAATTAATTGTGCTCAAACAAACTCCTATAATTCTAAACAAAATATATGAATAAGTCCTGTTTAAAAAATTTATTTTGAAGGAATGATAAACATTTATTGGAAGTTAATATGGTCAATTTAAATGTAATGACTATTTTACTGTGTTATATTATTATGTATCTTTTGCATTTCTTCAATAAAATATTATAAAAGCGAAAAAAGAAAAAAAAATTACTTGAAATGTATTTCTGTTTAATTCATTTATTATAGTATAATAATATTTTTTTTAAAAACAATCTAAAGTATAAATGAAATAAATAGAATGAAGGGGAAAGGGAAGGGGTTAAGGGGGATATAGGTAAAATAGATTAGGTATATAGAAATATGTTTTGGAGGAATGATAAAATATGTATGCAAATGTTTTATTATGAAATTGTAATGAATATCTCTTTGTATCATATTATTGTATATTTATTTGATTCCTTCAATAAAATGTTATAACATAACATTATAATAAATGAATTAAATAGAAATATAGTTCAAATAATTTAACATATATTAAAATCTTCCTTCCCATTCCCCCCACCCTAGAATGAAAGGTGACATGAAATACCAAATATATAAAAATGCAATTTTCTTTTTTATTCGTAAAAGTTTGGCATGACCTTCCTTCTGTAATTAAGGGCTCATTTTATCAAGCTGCACTAGCGGGGTTAACGCGCGTGACTTTTCATCACGCGTTAACCCCCCGCGCTGGCTAAAAACTACCGCCTGCTCAAGAGGAGGCGGTAGCGGCTAGCGCGTCCCGCAGTTTAGCGCTTGCTAAACTGCTAGCGTGGCTTGATAAAAGGAGCCCTAAGAGTTCAAGTTTATTAAAAATTTATTGTACACGCAATGTCAAGTACTTCAATGCGTATGTAAAATTACTAGAAATGTATTTATGTTTGATTCATTTATTATAATGTAGTAATAAAAATAGAACAAGGGGGGGGAATAAGTGGGGGAAGAGGTTAAGAGGGGTTGGAAATTTTTTATTAATTTTACTTCCATGTATTTTAAACAACCTTTCCCTCCCCTACTTTCCTTCCGTCTCTTGTACATTAATCCGAATTTGTCTAGTATTTTTAATATTTGATAAAATATTGCTTTTATTTACCTATTTTAATTGTTCCTTACAATCTTTTTATATTGTACACCGTCTAGACATTTGTTTTGATAGACGGTATATCAAAAATCAAGAAACTTGATACAGTGTATACGTACAAATAATTACCAAAACAAAAGGAAAGGAGGGTGAACTACAATTTTTAAAAAAAATAGAGATACATATACGGAAAAAACAACTGGAGGGTAATAAAAATAATCTTAAAAGCATGGCTAAGCGTAGAGGAGAAGGTAAAAGAGATTGCAAGCTATACCTAAAGTCTGATTAAAATGAGGTATTAGAGCATAGGCTCTCATCTGCCCACTTTTCGTAAAGTACTGTAGACATATTTATTTCAGAAATTTACTAATGATCCTTCTTTTCCAAATAATCATAAAAGATACAATTCTGGCCTAAAAGATATAGTTTCTGTTCTATTCTCCTGTATAATTTTATTAATATTTTATTAACCGAGTCGAGCCCTTCTGTTGGGATGAATCGGTATAAAAAAAATCAAAGATTAGATTAGTATCTCTGAATTTCGGGCTTAGGAGGCAAAACGGGTCTTCCTGTTCCTTGTGGGCTAAAGTGTCTCACCCTGCCTCGTACGCTGCTTCTCTATTTCTGTGGCCCTTCTGTGCCTGAGGGATGCTGGCAGCGCTGTTACTATCTTTGGCAACAATGTGCAAGACTTCCTTTCTTCTTTATGTAGTGTAATGTCTTCCCTGTTCCTTTTCACTAAATGGTTAGTGCAGCAGCCTGACAATCAGGGATCAGACCAGTGGCCAATCCAGGTCACAAGTACCTGGCAGAAACCCAAATGGTAGCAACATAAGAATCGCCGTACTGGAACAGACCAAAAGTCTATGAAGCCCAGTATCCTGTTTCCAACAGTGGCCAACCCAGGTCCCAAGTAATAAAACAGATGGATGTTATGCTGCTTATCCTAGGAATAAGCAGTGGATTTCCCTAAGCGATCCAAACCTTTTTTTAAACCCTGCTAAGCTAACTGATTTCACCATATTCTTCGGCAGTGAATTCCAGAGTTTAATTACAACATTCCATGCTACCAATCCCAGGGCAAGCAGTGGTTTCCCCCATGCACACTGGATTCAATTCCCACTGCAGCTCCTGGTACTCTGGGGAGTCACTTAATCTAATCTAATGTAAAGTTTCTTGATGGCTCCATGCTTATCTAGGTTCAAGGCGATTTGCAAATTAAGAGATTTACACAATGCATGGAAGGAGCAACAGTAATTATAAGGTGAACAGAAAGTATGTGGTAAATACTAGAGAAGGGAAAATATAGTGAGGACAGATGCTGTATAGAAGTTTGAATTGCATGTAAACTGCTTTGATTCAACCACAGAAAGGCAGTAATATCAAATCCCATCCCCTATCCTTTTCAACTCGGTAGTAACTTCCATTTTTTTTTCTTTTTGTCCTGTAGTAATTTGTCTAGTATTTTAATGATTTTTATGTTTTTATTTATATTATTGTTATGGTTTTATCCTGTATTTTTCTGTATATGTAAATCGCTTAGTAATTATGATAGGCGATCAATCAAATATTGAATAAACTTGAAACTTGTACTTTAGTGACTGACCATGAGGTTAGCAGTAGTTAGGACAGAACTGAAATGCTTCCCTTAATTTCTCCCAACTTGGATACATTTTGTAAGAAGCCATATAAAATTAACTTCTATTCACAGCACTTTCATAGTGTGCAAGTCATAGTAGCCACTGCATTAGATTAGCAGCCATTAGTCTTTCACGTTGTAGCAACTTATTTCTTTTATCTGTCTGCTGGGGTCGGATAGAAATGGGCTAAGGTCCACATGACATTGGGCCAACCATATATAGGTCTGTATGAATATAGGTAAAGATCTAGGGTTTTTAGCGCACGCAGGAAATTACCGCGTGCTACACTTCTAGAACTAATGCCAGTTCAATGCTGACGTTAAGGTGCAGTGCGTGCTATTCACACGTTAAAGCCCTAACGCAGCTTAGTAAAAGGAGCCCTAAATTGTGCTGCTATTGTATTATGCATTTAGTAAATAGGTCTCATTGCATAAAATGAGACGTGTGTTAGAGCAAGGTAATGTGG
This sequence comes from Geotrypetes seraphini, assembly GCF_902459505.1. Taxonomy (NCBI): domain Eukaryota; kingdom Metazoa; phylum Chordata; class Amphibia; order Gymnophiona; family Dermophiidae; genus Geotrypetes; species Geotrypetes seraphini. The sequence goes on along the minus strand of NC_047094.1, from coordinate 7,861,707 downwards.
TAGTGTCTTCTAGTAAATCTTATGGCTTGACTTTTAAGCTCCAGAAATGGAAGCAGATAAAAGCCATCCTTTCCCTTAGAGATCCTCTGTGCTTGTCTCGTGCTTTCTAAATTCAGGTGCAGTCTTTTTCCATTACTTCTGCTGGGAGGCTATTCCATAGATCCACCACCCTTACTATAAATAAATATCTCCTTAGATCACTTGTAAGTCTATATACCCTTACACCTTCACCATATGTCCTTGTCTAGAGCTTTCGTTCAGTTGAAAGAGGCTAGCCCCAGTGCATGTATGCCATACAAGTATAGTAAAATCTTGGTTTACAAGCATAATTCATTCCAAAAACATGCTTGTAATCCAAAACACTTGTATATCAAAGCAAATTTCCCCATAAAAATAATGGAAACTCAAGACGATTCGTTCCACAACCCAAAAACTTTAATACCAAATACTATACGTACTCGTATTGCAAGACCTCACTCATTTAGAACAGTCACTACACTCTTGCAGCGTCAGAGAGAGAAGAGCCATCGACTCGGTTGTGATGATGTGCGTGTATACTGTATGTACTTGTATTGCAAGACCTTGCTTGTATATCAAATTAAAATTTAATCAAATGTTTTGCTTGTCTTGCAAAACACTTGCAAACCAAGTTACTTGCAATCAAAGGTTTTACTGTATTTAAATCTCTCATAACTCTTCTTTCACCTTTCTTCTAAAGTATACATATTAAGATATTTGCCCCATATACATTGACAAACAGCACTATTTTAGTAGCCATCCTCTGGACCATCCAGTTTATATTTTTCTGAGTGTACAATCTCCATAGTATTTCAAAAGAGGTCTCCACCAGAGTTTTTATACAGAGGCACTATGACCTTTTCTCTGTGGGCCATTCCTCTCCCTATTCACCCTAGCATCCTAGGTTTCACCGCTGTGTTCTCTACCTGTTTCTCTGCCAGAAGATCACCTCATATGATCACCTTGCCAAGTTCCAAATCTCTTCCCCCTCATTCACAAAGTGCTTCTCCTTATACTGTATACTGTATCTCTCCTTTGGGTTTGCAGTCTAAGTATATGACTGCATTTTTTAGCATTAAATCTTAACTAAGTTTTAGACCTTTTTCAACCCTTCCGCAATATTACTTACAGAAATGCTATAAAGAATTGGACCAAAAGGACCAATCCCTGCAATGCACCGCTTGCTATACCCTTATCCCCAGAGTGAGCTCAGTTTACCACTACCCTTGGTTGCCTGCCACTCAACCACATTTCTACCCTTGGTTGCCTGCCACTCAACCACATTTCTACCTACCGTATTTTTTGCTTCATAAGACGCACATTTTTTCCACCCAAAAATGGGTGGAAATCTTGGTGCGTCTTATGTAGCGAATATACAAAATTTGTACCCCCCCTTAGCATTGTAAAATATCCTCCTGCTGCTGCCGCACCTTTTCAAAACACCCCCTCCCCACCTCTCAGCACCGCCGCTGTCGTTGGTACCTTTTTTAAACAGCCTGGTGGTCCAGCGGTATCCCTCTCTTGCTAGATGGCTCTCGAACTCAGGAGCAAGCATTACGCACTCCAGCTTGGGCCTGCCATTACTTTCAGAATGCTGGCGTCAGTTCTCGCGGGACTCGCGAGAACTGACACCAGTCATTCAGAATACAAAGGCGGGTCCAAGCGGGAGTGCGTAATGCTTGCTCCTGACATCCGCGCTCCTGACCTGAGTTCGAGAGCCGTCTAGAGGTACGGGGTGGGTTGGGTAACTCTCTACTGCTGTTTGAAGAAAGCTGGTGAAAGTTTGTTAAAAGCATGTAAAATATAGTAGAATAACTTTCTGTGTAATTTTTATATTAAACTGAAATATAATGTGGTATATATGTTACCGTATGTCTTATGTTGTGCCATAGTTGTACTTCAAATAGAAATAATTTATTAACTAAAAAAAAAACCCAAAAGGTACAGGGAGATATGATTTAAAAGGTATGGGGATGTTTAAAATGGTACAGGGGTATGGGGGATGATTTAAGGTATTGAGAAGCTACATGGGGGGCATGGGGCCTGTCTGCCACTAGGCCTGCCTGCCCGCCCTGTCCTGGCCTACTACTAGACCACCAGAGAGGGGACAGAGTGCAGAGCCTGGCGAGGAGTGTGGGGTTGGGTGCAGAGCCTGGCAGGGAGAATTTGGTTCAGAATGGGTTTTTTTTCTTGTTTTCCTCCTCTAAATCTAGGGTGCTCAGTTGATATATAGGTTGGCTGTGTGGAATCATGTTGAAGGCTTTACTGAAATCTAAGTACACAATTTGGTGTTCTTTCTTGATACAACTCCCTGGTCATCTAGTCAAATTAATGAGATTCATCTGACAAGACCTATGTTTAATAAAACCATGCTGCCTCAGGTCCTGCAGTCCTTTGGATTCCAGAAACTGCGCTATTTTGTTTAAGTAACATTTGCAATAATTTATTCATCAAAGGGGTCTGACTAACAGGCTTGTAGTTCAAAAACACTTACTTGTTTTTGTGGAAAGGGACCACATCCACCCCTCTCCAGTCATCGGACCACACAAGAAACATTGGAAAGACAGCAGAGCAATCTTCAGTGTCCTTGGATGCATCCCATCTGGCTCCTGAAGAGCACAATATTTTGAAAAGTGTTCAGCGTCGATCTCCTCTGATCCATTCCTATATATTTTCTGTGGGGCCTGCTCCTGACCCTTATCTGTTTCTCTCACCATTTTCTCAGAAGGGTTTATGTTGACGAGTTTATCAGGTATTTATTTACTGTGGTTATTTTCTTTGCCTTGTTCCCTTTGCAGAATACTCCCTCCCTTTCATCCCTCGTGCAACAGAACACTTGCCCAGCTTCCATCCTTCCCTGCCTCCCATCCATTGTGCAGCAGAACGTTTGAGCACCTGCCCCCACCGCACAATCGAACCGCCGCTGATCCTCCTTCCTTCCAATCGGAAACCCGCCGACCATGATGCCTACATACCTCCCTCCACAGCAGCGTCGGTCCGGCAGCACTGTAAACAAGCTGATTCGCAGCCTTCTCTCTTTGGGGACTTCCATGTGCCGTGTTATTGATGACATCCTTTTTCAGAGGTCTTTTTATTCTACTCTTGATACGCTCCTTACCAAATTCTTATGGAACAATAAACAACCGCGTATATGTGGGTGGTTTTAATTTTCCATTTTTTTTCCAATACCATGTTTCGTTCTTGATGCAACAAAGTTCATTGTGGTTCTACCCCGATGTGCTGGAAGATCCTCCCAGCTGGTTGCTGGTGGAACAGGATCTATATGGCAAGCAATTTTTGAAATCCCTGGCTGGTATGGAATTGTCATTGAAACTGAATCATCTGTTAGTTTCGGTTGTTGGAAAAATAATGGAAGTGTTGCTGAAAGAAAGGATAGTGTACTTCCTCAAATCTAATGGGTTACAGGATCTGAGGCAACATGGCTTTTCAAAAGGTAAATCGTGCCAAACAAACCTGATTGAATTTTTTGATTGGGTAAACGGAGAGCTGGATCGACGACATATGTTAGATGTACTTTACTTAGATTTCAGCAAAGCCTTTGATATGGTTCCTCATGGGAGGCTCTTGAACAAACTTGAAGGGCTGAAGTTAGGGCCCATAGTGGTGAACTGGGGTAGGAACTGGCTGTTGGACAGATGCCAGAGGGTGGTAGTTAATGGAAGTCGCTCGGAGGAAGGAAAGGTGAGTAGTGGAGTCCCTCAGGGTTTGGTGCTGGGGCCAATCCTGTTCAATATGTTTGTGAGTGACACTGCTAAAGGGTTAGAAGGAAAAGTGTGCCTTTTTGCAGATTATACTAAGATTTGTAACAGAGTAGACACAGAAGAGGGAGTGGAAAATATGAAAAAGGATCTGCAAAAGTTAGAGAAATGATCTAATGCCTGGCAACTAAAATTCAATGCAAAGAAATGCAGAGTAATGCATTTGGGGATTAATAATCGGAAGGAACCATATATGCTGGGAGGTGAGAAGCTGATATGCACGGACGGAGAGAGGAACCTTGGGGTGATAGTGTCCGAAGATCTAAAGGTGAAAAAACAGTGTGACAAGGCGGTGGCTGCTGCCAGAAGGATGCTGGGCTGTAGGAAAGAAGAAGGTGTTGATGATGCCACTGTACAGGTCATTGGTGAGGCCTCACTTGGAGTATTGCGTTCAGTTTTGGAGACCGTATCTGGCGAAGGACATAAGACTTGAGGCAGTCCAGAGGAGGGCGACGAAAATGATAGGAGGCTTGCGCCAGAAGATGTATGATGAGAGACTGGAAACCCTGAACATGTATACCCTAGAGCAAGGGTGTCCAATGTCGGTCCTCGAGAGCCGCAATCCAGTCGGGTTTTCAGGATTTCCCCAATGAATATGTATGAGATCTATTAGCATACAATGAAAGCAGTGCATGCAAATAGATCTCATGCATATTCATTGGGGAAATCCTGAAAACCAGACTGGATTGTGGCCCTCGAGGACCGACATTGGACACCCCTGCCCTAGAGGAAAGGAGGGACAGGGGAGATATGATTCAGACATTCAAATACTTGAAGGTTATTAAAGTAGAACAAAATCTTTTCCAGAGAAAGGAAAATGGTAAAACCAGAGGACATAATTTGAGGTTGAGGGGTGGTAGATTCAAGAGTAATGTTCAGAAATTCTACTTTAAGGAGAGGGTGGTGGATGCCTGGAATGCGCTCTCGAGAGAGGTGGTGGAGAGGAAAACGGTGACTGAGTTCAAAGAAGCGTGGGATGAACACAGAGGATCTAGAATCAGAAAATAAGATTAAATATTGAACTAAGGCCATTACTGGGCAGACTTGCACGGTCTGTGTCTGTATATGGCCGTTTGGGAGAGGATGGGCTGGAGAGGGCTGGGAGGATGTAGATGGGCTGGAGTAGGTTTTGACAGAGATTTCGGCAGTTGGAACCCAAACACAATACCGGGTAGAGCTTTGGATTCTTGTCCAGAAATAGCTAAGAAGAAATTTTTTTTTTCCCCATTACAATTAAATTCATAATAAAACATTTGCATACATATTTTATCATTCCTCCAAAATATATTTTTTTCTATCTAATCTATTTTTCCCCTATATCCCCCTTATTACTTTAGATTGTTTTTTTAAATATTATTATATTATAATAAATGAATTAAACAGAAATATATCTTTCTCTTTTGTGGATAAACTAATGGATAATCCCTGGTCTGACTCGACTGAAGATCCCCTATGGATCAATTCTGAGATCAAAACCCAACAGCACACCATTTCATGACGACAATGGCAACAATGCAGAATATGGCTTTTGAAACACTTGCTCATTCACCAATGGTGGATGACCTTTATTGAAGTTTTGTCGCTAAATCATATGCCCATTAGCCAACAGTTTCGTTGGTTACAGCTCACACTTTGTTTGGGGAAGGTATATTCAAATGAGGCTACTTTAACCTCGACTCCTGATATATTATCATATAAATTCTATACAGCTAAAGAACATAAGAATTACCGCTGCTGGGTCAGACTAGTGATCCATCATGCCCAGCAGTCCGCTCATGAGGTGGCCCTCTGGTCAAAGACCAGTGCCCTACCTGAGACTAGCCCTACCAGTTTACGTCCTTGTTCAGCAGGAACTTGTCTAACTTTGTCTTGAATCCCTGGAGGGTGTTTTCCCCTATGACAGACTCCGGAAAAGCGTTCCAGTTTTCTACCACTCTCTGGCGTCTTCCTGGTACAAACTCCTTCAAGCAAAGATCTATACTGAAATGACTACTAACACTTCGAAATGTTTTGATGCTCCTACTGTACCCATAGATTCCATAACATGAACTCACATATGAACATATCTCTTTAAATCCATTAAATCAGCCTCACAGCTTCAGTCCATGTATTTCCTACTTCACAGAGCAACTTGTGCACCAATTCTCTCCAATAAAATCAATGTTGCCACTCCCTCTCTATGCTGGTCATGCAAATTGCAGCAAGGTTCTTTGAAACATATGCTCTTACAGCATGGGTGCCCACGTTTTTTGGGCTTGCAAGCTACTTTTAAAATGACCAAGTCAAAATGATCTACCAACAATAAAATTTAAAAAAAACACAAAGCACACCGTACGCAGAGAAAATGTTAATTATCATTCTTATTCCGGGGATTTTTCAAAGAGGTCAAAGCAGATGACTCTATGCACTGTCACCTCAGTAACAACCATACAAAAATAGACAAATATACCCCCTTCTCTTTTTACTAAACCACAATAGCAGTTTTTAGCGCAGGGAGCTGCGCTGCTCTCGACGCTCATAGGCTCCCTGCGCTAAAAAACGCTATTGCGGTTTAGTAAAAGGGGGCCATAGTGCAACATATAGACAGCAGATATAAATTCAGACACATTTTGATCACTAAATTTAAAATAAAATCATTTTGGTTACACTTTTGTCTTCTGACTGTGCATCCAATCTTTCTTCCCTGCTTTCAGCCTGTATGCTTCCTCTCCTCCAGACCTCATTCCCTTCCCCAACTTTTTCTTCCTCTCTCCCTGCCCTTTCTTTCTCCCTGCCTCCCTTTCTTTTTTTCTCTCTTCGTGCCCCCTTTCTTTTTTTCTGTTTCCCTTCTTTCCTTCTGTCTCCCTGCCTGCCCCCTTTCTTTCTTCATGCCCTCCCCCAAGCCACTGCCCCCGCCTGCTTGGTCACTGACTGCTTATATTTTAAAGAAAATATACTAACCCACTATGTAACAATATTAGACTTGAGTACTTTACCAGCTATTAGTGGAACAGTTAGCTTGGAATGATATTTGTGGCCTTTGGTAGTAACTGCTTGAATTATTGCTTGTTCACTGGAGAATAAGTGGCCAACTGTCAAAGAAGGCATAGTATGAAAGGCACTCCAAAACACAGCAGTAAGGCTCATCCTTCGCAAAACCAAATATGAGAGGGCAAGTCCACTACTTAAGGAATTGCACTGGCTACCAGTCAAAAGCAGGGTTCAGTTCAAAATTGCATGTAGGGGCCTTAAAGCCATATATGGAGAGAACTCAGCTGACTCCCTTCTGCTATCCCGGTCTTGCAATCCTTCAGTGTCTCGAGGACAATTCAACGCTGGATGCTACCACTCCCCTCCCCACGCCAGGTCTGGAGAAAAGCTCTCTTCGAGACCACCTTTGAATTCCAAGGACCTAAAGTCTGGAACAAACTCCCAAGCAGCTTCCAACGACTTTTCACATACTTCCAATTCAGGAAGGCACTGAAAATACATCTATTCTCTTCAATGCACGGACCTGTTATAACGTATTCATGTGTATGTGGCCTATACCTCTGTATCATTTCTAATATTAGTTGACATTTGCGGGATACAAGAAAATCAGTATTGGTATGGTAAGATTTTGTTTCTAATTTGGCAGTAGGATTAATTTCCTTAGCCTTTTTCCCATTCTTTGTTTGGAGAAGGCTGAGCAAATCAGACCTTTGATTCACAAGCAAGAATTCAAAATTATCTCCTGAAAATTTGAATACTGCATTTCATAACTGAACTGTGCAATAACATCAGATAAAGAAGCAGCATCTTGCTTAATATAGCCAACTGTTTATCAAACATTCCTAAATATTCTGAAAATAAACATAAAATGTTAGGACTGATCTTGTATGGAAATAGAGGGTACCCTGGTAGCATAGTAGCAGATCTTGGTCCTACCACCTGGAGGGTCACTGGTTCTGTTCTGGATCGGGTCTTCCACATCCTGAGTTGTCTTTGTCGAAGGATTCTGTGAGGCGGTGTTCACATGGATTTGATCAAGGGTTTCAGCTTTTTTTTTTTTTTTTTTAACTTGTCCTGCATCCTTTTATTTTCTTATGTCGTGTTTGTGCTGAAATTCCACATGAGCCATATTCCAAGATTGAGAATGAATCCCATCTGCCTGGACACAGCCCAGGGAAAGTCATATGTGTGTGTTAAAAAGTATGCAAGTGAGAGAGTAGCCACTGCTTTTTAAAAAAAAAATCTGACAAATGTAGCACTGAATATGATCTGAGAGCAGAAAGGGCAGCATGTTGTGCAGTAGAACAAGTAATGTGCCCCAGAGGGAAAATGCCAAAGTTATATATTTAAATGATACTTACGTTATTACCGTATTTTTCGCTCCATAAGACGCACTTTTTCCACCCCTAAAAAGGTGCGTCTTATGAAGCAAAGATACAAATTAAGGCTGCTGCCGCAGCAACTTTTAAACTCCCCCTGCTGCCGCTGCATCTTTTTAAACCCCCCTGCCGCCAGATTTTTTTTTTTTTTTTAAACCCCGCCACTGCTTAATGTTTAAAACCCACCTGCCCGCTCGCTGCCATAGTACCTGGTGGTCCAGTGTATTTCCCGACTACGAGCGCACAGGCCAAAAGTGCAGGGATCAGGAGCAAGTCCTTCGCGCTCCCGCCTGGGCCCACGCTGATCTCCAAATGGCTGCAGTCAGCTCTCGTGGGACTCGTGAGAACTGACTGCAGCCATTCGGAGATCGGCGCGGGCCCAGGCAGGAGTGCAGAGGGCTTGCTCCTGATCCCTACGCTTCTAGCCTGTGCGCCGTCTAAGTAGGGAGGAATTTAAAAAGGTACCGAAGTGATATGAATAAAGGTATGGGAGGGGGGATGATTAAAAAAAGGTAATGGGGTGGTATGTGGGGGGATGATTTAAGGACATGGGATGATTTAAGGTACTGGAGGGCATATGGGGGATGATTTCTGGGGGCACGTGATTGTATGGGGGGATGATTTAAGGTACTGGGGGGTACATGAGGGGTATGGGGCCTGCCTGTCACTAGGCCTGCCTGCCTGTCTGCTCTGTGCCCTGTCTTGGCCTACCACTAGACCACCAGAGGGGGGGGGGGGGACAGGGTGCAGAGCCTGGCAGGGAGAATTTGGGTCAGAATGTTTTTTTTCTTGTTTTCCTCCTCTAAATCTAGGTAGCGTCTTATGGTCAGGTGTGTCTTATGGAGCAAAAAATACAGTGGAAAAAAAGATTTTTTAGACCTTCAAAGTTAATCTACAGATATCATATCTCTGACAATTGCCCCCCTGCTTTACCCCAAAAAACCTGTCAATTTTTTTTTTAAATTTAGATTCCCCCAATGATTGTAAAACTTCCCCCCCCCCCAAATTTTGATAACAGGTATTGCCCTCCCTCACTATAACTAACACAGGGGGTGGGGGTGGTAGAGAGAGCAAATATTGGTCATTGTGGAGAGCAGAGAAATGGTGCCATTGTTAATAGCCTACCCTAGATTCCAGAAAAACCATTGTTCTAGTAATATCTTGAGCATTTATTAGAAACTATGGTATCTGTGCGTTTGTTTATTCAATTTGTTTTCTATCCCATTGTACCCAAAGAGCTCAGAATGGGTTACAGGTTAAACATTCATAATTTCAGTACAAGTTTTACGACAAGTTTTTATCCCAACATGAAACATATTAGGGGTCTAATATTAATATACAGTACATAATATACAGTTTACTAGTTACAATTTGCTATAGTTATCCTTACCGTGCAAGGTTTTCAGTACAGGTTTTATCCTAATTTGACACACAGACACAGATTAGATTGGCCACAGTTACAGTGCAAGATTTCCCAATCCAGTAAAAGTTCTTAGATTCCAACAGTTATCTTCCTCAAAGAGTATATTTATATTTTTGCTGGCCCTGTGATAGATCCTCTGATCATTTAATATGTTGGAGCCAAAGTGGGTTTACTGGCAGGTCTTGTGGAGAAGTAGCCTAATGGTTAGTGCAGTGGGCTAGGGACCTGGGTTCAGATCCCACTGTGACCCTGGGCAAAGACCTAGATTGAGTCCACTAGGGATAGAGAAAATACATGCATATACAGTCTACGCCTCCCCCCCCTCTAACCTCTCTTCCCCATTCGAAACTTCTACTTAAATTGCTTTACAGTCCATTCTAAACCTGTACTTAAATTGCTGTATAGTCCTTGTATTTAAACTACTGTATAGTCTTTGTATTGTCCAAATGTACTCCACTGTGAATGTTTGCTTGTAGACCGTTCTGAGCTACTGGGAGGACGGGATAAAAATCTAAATAAATAAATAATAAAAGTAATCCATTTTGATTGTAGTATATCAAATCTATGACTCGTAACCACGGTAAAGTCTTATTTAGGGGGGAGGGGGGTGGAGCCTTCATTGTATACTAATCATCTTGGACATAATCATTAGGGGGTGTCCTAAACACTGCACAGAAAGGAATCGCCTTCTCAGTCCAGGCTATTTATAGCATTAGTACCAAGACAAGCAGGGAAAGTGTTCTTCCTCCTTCTCATCGCATGACATTTACTTTTGGTCCCAGAAAGGCAGATAAATCTTCACTTTTGGCAGCATAAATAGAAGTCGACAGCTTGCCATCTGGTGCATCATTGATAACAAAGGAAATGCAGTACTGTAATTTAGAAAATGTAGCAGCTTCTGAAAAAAATCATCGTTGTTTACAAATATTTAGTTACATTTCCTATTTTTGTCCTAAAACGGGAAGCGAAATGCAGTTAGGGAATTAATATTTTGAAACTTGAAAAAATAGCAGCCCGGAGGGAATGTTGACTAGAATGTCTGTGAAGAAGGTACAAATGCATGTGACTTGGCATGTCTGGAATTGGACAGCTATGTATGTTCAAGTCATGCCAAAGACGATTTGTCGTTTGGGAAAAATTAGCAAAACTACTGGCCAAACTTGCATGTGGGATCTTGTGCATTCCTGCTTTCAGCAAGTGTTCCAAGAGCACATTTTCTTTTGTGGGAAGGACTGGAAGAAGGGAGAACCAGACTGAATCCGGAGATTGTTAATGTCTTTTTTTTGTCCACAGATTAAAATCATAACGGTATCTAGAGTAAACATTTATAATTTTACTTTTTTTTGTTTAATTAATTTATAGTATTTCTATACCACTTATAGTCCAGAATGGTTTACGTTCAGGTACTCAAGCATTTTTCCCTGTCTGTCCCGGTGTGCTCACACTCTCTATCTAATGTATCTGGGGCAATGGGGGATTAAGTGACTTGTATCACAAGGAGCAGCATGGGATTTGAACCCACAACCTCAGGGTGCTGAGGCTGTGGCTCTAACCAGTGTGCCACACATTCCCACATATTGGTTTTAGGCCTTACAAAATATATATTCTAGTGCAAAAGACATCATTCTGGAACTGGTGGGTAGTCAATCCCTCTCATAAGAATCTGTGTAGAGAGCCTCATTTACGTTTTTTCTCTCTTCCCCCTTCACTTTGGGCTGTCTTGCAAGAGCTCAGTTTCATTCTCTATACATGAGATGGTAGGAGCCTGTCTCTTTTGCTCATGTTTATTTTTCTTTTGGATTTTTTATTATCTGATTGCAAGGCTTTTTAGTGCTGCAGAGGCTCACGGTTTTGAAACACATCTGGCTGCGGAAGGATGCAGACTCTGAAGTAGAAGTCTGCAGCCAAGGGGCAGCCTGCTCTGCAAGACATCGGCTTGCTTGCTTGCTTTTAACTGTCCAGTGCTCAAGGACCTTTCCCTTGGGAGCAAGGCTCGCTCCAGGTTTTGTCCGTATAGAACTTGCACGTAGGCTGGGTAGCACTGTGGAGGTTTTTTTGCCAGGATCAGGGCAGACTGCCTTCCTTTTCCCTTTTACTTGTGCATCAGTTGCAGTGGGGGTTTTGAGGTTCCAGTCCAGTTGGGGGACTGTGGAGCAGTTTAAATAAACAAGCTTTCCGCTTTCTAGGCTTGTATGAGGCAGAAGTCCATCCCTTTTCTTCTTAGCTGCAGTTCCAACCTAAGCAGATCCTAACAGCATTGCAGAGCTTATGAAACAAACAGGGAGGGGGTGTTTCTATAAAATTGATTTTTGGTGGTTTCTCTGGGCAGGCCAGGATCCCCACCTTTAAAATCCTAATTTTGGAATATATTGGGTCCCCTTTTAGCTCCCATGGCCCATTTTTTGTTTCAAAATTGCTAAAGTGGTGGCCATCTTGAATTCCTTATTTTGAAATAAAAGCCTCTGTCTGCCTCAAATCCACTTATATTTGCTCAAAATTGCAATAGATGGACTCCTCAGACCAAGATGCCTTGGATTCATGCCAGATTTGCACTGAATGGCTGCCCGAGGACCAGTCAAGACCCACGTGCCATGCAGCATGCGAGGAGGCAGAAGTGGGGGGGCCACCATATTAGCCTCCCCTAGTCCCTCTGGGGATATGGGATTGCAGATGGCTCGAGGGCTAGGTCTGAAATCCCAGTTAGAGTGAAGAAATAGAGAAAGTGTGCCCCTGCGATGTGCAGCCATGCATCTGCCATCAGACCCACAGAAAAGACCACCTGCAAGGGGCTCTATGGGTGGCTGGTCAGTGACCACAATAATTCCTCAGGAGTTGTGGCGCTGATTGCGCCATGGGTTTCCCCTCCAAAGAGCACCTTTCCCCCTCAGCAGAGCCATGCACAAGAGGTGGGATCCAATCAGAGGAGGACTAGGATGAAGTGGATTCTGTATCTACTATCCCAGTCTGGGTCCTAGGTAGTCGGGGATTCTACCTCTTGCCTGGAAGACTCAGATCCCATTCAGGTGGCAGCCCTGGATCTCTGAGAGGACCCTAACGTGCACAGGCTGTTTAAGCCAGCAGCACTGTTGGAGTTAATTGCGGACTCTCTTCATGAATTAAAGATAGACCTCTTAGTCCTTTACTGCTCAGTGCTCGCTTATGAGCAGCACTAAAGCTCACACCACATGCTTTCCCTCCCATCCAGATATTACAAAAATGTTGCAACTGACCATTGGGAGGTCCAGGAGGGGCCCCTGCAAGTGGCTAAGGCCATGATTAAGCTTTATCTGATGGATGTGTATTTTCATCAGCTGTTCCTGTCACTGAAGGTGGACCCCTAGTGATGCAGGTTACAAAGCATACCTCCCCAGCGAAGGAGTGGTGAGTTTTGAAAGACATCCAGGACTGCAGCCTGGATTTTGTCCTTAAGAGGCAGTTTGAAGCTGCAATGCTGGGGTGAAGGTGGCAGCAGTGGCCTCGTATGTTGCATGTACTTGCCACTTGAAGTTGTGCCATGCTTCAGGTGAGGATGCCAACTCTGATCACCAGTTCCTTATGTCAGGTGTGGATTATATGGCAGATGCTCTATTGGAGATTTTGCTCAGAACTCTGAAGAGATCAGCTTATGCAATATCCACCCACAGAATGTGTAAATCAGGCAGTAGTAGACAGGGCATTTTTCCTTCAAGGCTATTCTGAGCAAATTACCCTTCAAGGGTCAGTTGCTGTTTGGCCAGGGACTGGACTTTCATATGGCAGGTTGCACTCAGGTAGGTAGCTTGTTTGTTCTACTTTGTTAGACGTTTTCAATGGTTTACATTTAATCATAGTTCAATATTTTTGATAAGCAGAACAGACTTGCATCTCGCGCAATGTCTCTGTTATATTTTCTCTCTCCAGGGCTGGGTTATAACATAACATTGTGCTTATTGACCGCGTAACCAGAAGTTCAATGCGGTTTACAAAAAGTTATAAAAGTAAACATGTTACATGAAATAAGATGATTCATTAAACAGTCAAAGCTCAAACAAGAGCTTTTGGGACTACTGCAGTTGGTCTTCACAGGCTTTAAAGGCTTTCATGCCTGCCTCAGCCCAGTCTGAAGATACATAAAAGTATTGATTGAAAGCAAGGTCACACACTTCTGCATGATGTCAAGAATTCAAGTTAGCACAGATACACTTGACACATGTATCGTCATGGGTAGAGGAGTTATCTCCTGCCTCAGACCATCGACCTCCATCTCATCGCACAGTCGACACACAACCCTTGACTTGCCTAGCAGAGAGTACTTTGAGGAGGACTTGCAAGGATCCTTCCCCTCCTCCTTAACACAAGCCTGTACCAGAAAGTATATCTTTTCTTTTACTGACTTTGTAAGACAGATAGGGCAGCCTTTGCCAGTTAAAATGGAAGAGAGGAGTAGCCTCGCTTTGAGTTATGAACTTCTTAATTTTGAAGACGCCAACACGATTCGTTAAGGTTGTTTTATTACCACTGTGTTTTCCCACCAGCGAACCTCCGTAATTGGCTTATCCCCTGAAGAAGGCATTCCAGGATGCTGAAACTGGGATCCTAGTTGGTACCTTAGTCTTCAGTTTGTGACTTTTACTCTGAGACTTTTGCTAATAAATAGTTCCATTGGTTGAATTTGGACATCTCGCTTGCCTTTTCTGTTTTTTTGTCAGTATCGAGGCAGGATGTCTTCCTGTTTTCGTTTGGCTTCAAGAAAGTGTGGGACAGGCCTGTGAGATGGTGGATGGGCAGGCTGGACGAGCCATGTGGTCTTTATCTGCCTTCATGTTCTATGTTTCTGTGTTAGAATGTATACCTGTTATCCTCAGAGTACACCTGCTACAGGTAAGTATCTTTGCTTTCTTGTGCCTTTGTTCTGTGTTCACGGAAGAAAATCCCGGAGAATGAGCAAGATTGCCTGGCAAAGTTACACAAGAAAATGGAGTACATTCTGCGCCGTTCACGGAGGAAAGTGTTTGAGCAACTTGAAAAACTGAAGGTGGACAAAGCGATGGGACCGGATGGGATCCATCCCAGGATACTGAGGGAGCTCAGAGAGGTTCTGGTGGGTCCTATTAAAGATTTGTTCAACAAATCTCTGGAGACGGGAGTGGTTCTTGGGGATTGGAGAGGAGTGGTTGTGGTCCCTATTCACAAAAGTGGTCACAGAGATGAAGTGGGAAACTACAGGCCGGTAAGCCTCACTTCAGCTGTTGGAAAAATAAAGGAAGTGTTGCTGAAAGAAAGAATAGTGATCTTCCTAGAATCTAATGGGTTACGGGATCCGAGGCAACATGGCTTTACTAAAGGTAAATCGTGCCAAACGAACCTGATTGAATTTTTTGATTGGGTGACCAGAGAACTGGATCGAGGACATATGGTAGATGTTATTTACGTAGGTTTCAGGAAAGCCTTTGACACGGCTCCTCATAGGAGGCTCTTGAACAAACATGAAGGGCTGAAGTTAGGACCCAAAGTGGTGAACTAGATTAGAAACTGGTTGTCGGACAGATGCCAGAGGGTTTTGGTTAATGGAAGTAGCTCAGAGGAAGGAAAGGTGAGTAGTGGAGTCCCTCAAGATTCGGTACTGGGCCAATCCTGTTTAATATATTTGTGAGTGACATTGCTGAAGGGATAGAAGGTAAGGTTTGCCTTTTTGCAGATGATACCAAGATTTGTAACAGAGTAGACACCGAGGAGGGAGTGGAAAACATGCAAAAGTTAGAGGAATGGTCTAATACCTGGCAACCAAAATTCAGTGCAAAGAAATGCAGAGTAATGCATTTGGGGATTAATAATCGGAAGGAACCATATATGCTGGGAGGTGAGAGGCTGATATGCACGGATGGGGAGAGGGACCTTAGGGTGATAGTGTCTGAAGATCTAAAGGCAAAAAATCAGTGAGACAAGGCGGTGGCTGCTGCCAGAAGGATGCTGGGCTGTATAATACAGGCGTAGCCAGTAAAAGAAAGGTGGTGTTGATGCCCCTGTACAGGTCATTGGTGAGGCCCCACTTGGAGTATTGTATTCAGTTTTGGAGACAGTATCTGGCGAAAGTCATAAGAAGACTTGAAGTGGTCCAGAGGAGGGCGACAAAAATGATAGGAGGTTTGTGCCAAAAGACGTATGAGGAGAGAGTGGAAGTCCTGAATATGTATACCCTAGAGGAAAGGAGGGACAGGGGAGATATGATTCAGATGCTTAAGTACTTGAAAGATATTAACGTAGAACAATATCTTTTACAGAGAAAGGAAAATAGTAAAACCAGAGGACATAATTTGAGGTTGAGGGGTGGTAGATTCAAGAGCAATGTTAGGAAATTCTACTTTACGGAGAGGGTGGTGGAAGCCTGGAATGTGATCCTGAGAGAGGTGGTGGAGAGGAACATAAGAAGTTGCCTCCGCTGAGGCAGACCAGAGGTCCATCCTGCTCAGAGGTCCACTCCCGCGGTGGCCCATCAAGCCCATTGCCTGAGCAGTGGTATATATCTATCTATACCCTTCAATCCCTTTTACTTCTAGGAATCTATCCAAACCTTCTTTGAAACCATTTAATGTGTTCCTGTCTACCACAGCCTCTGGAAGCGCGTTCCATGTATCCACCACCCTCTGAGTGAAGAAGAACTTCCTAGCGTTTGTTCTAAACCTGTCCCCTTTCAGTTTCTCCGAGTGCCCCCTTGTACTTGTGGTGCCCCTTAATTTGAAAAATCTGTCCCTGTCTACTTTTTCTATGCCTTTCAGGATCTTGAAGGTTTCTATCATGTCTCCTCTAAGTCTCCGCTTTTCCAGGGAGAAAAGTCCTAGCTGCTTTAATCTGTCGGTATATGGGAGATTTTCCATTCCCTTTATCAGTTTAGTCGCTCTTCTCTGTACTCCCTCTAGTACCGCCATGTGCTTCTTGAGGTGCGGCAACCAGTACTGGACACAGTACTCCAGATGCGGCCGCACCATTGCACGATACAGCGGCATGATGACTTCCCTCGTCCTGGTCGTGATACCCTTCTTAATGATACCCAACATTCTGTTAGCTTTCCTTGAGGCCGTGGCGCACTGCGCCGATGCCTTCAGTGTTGCGTCTACCATCACTCCCAGGTCTCTCTCCAGGTTACTGACCCCTAGTGGTGTTACCCCCATTTTGTAAGTGAACATCGGGTTCTTTTTCGGCCCACTTTTCCAGCTGCGTTAGATCCTTTTGGAGATCTTCGCAGTCTTCCCTCGTTTGAGCCCTGCTGTATATTTTGGTGTCATCTGCAAATTTTATGACCTCACACTTGGTTCCCGCTTCTAGGTCGTTTATGTAGATATTGAACAGGAGTGGTCCCAGCACCGACCCCTGTGGAACTCCGCTCGTGACCCCTTTCCAGTCCGAGTAGTGGCCCTTTAAGCCAACCCTCTGTTTCCTGTTTGCCAGCCAGTTTTTGATCCATCGGTGGACCTCCCCTTGCACCCCGTGGTTCCATATCTTTTTGAGCAATCTCTCGTGTGGTACCTTGTTGAAGGCTTTTTGGAAGTCGAGGTAAATGATATCTATAGATTCCCCTTTATCCACCTGGCTGTTCACCTCCTCAAAGAAGTACAATAAGTTTGTGAGGCAAGACCTATCCTTGCAGAAGCCATGCTGACTCGGTTTTAGCTGCACATTGTTTTCGATATATTCACAGATGCTGTCCTTAATCAGTGCCTCCATCATCTTTCCCGGGACTGAAAACGGTGATGGAGTTCAAAAAAGCATGGGATGAACACAGAGGATCTAGAATCAGAAAATAATAGTAAAAATTGAAGAACTAAGTCCAGTACTGGGCAGACTTGTGTCTGTATATCGTCTTTTGGTTGAGGATGGGCTGGAGAGGGCTTCAATGGCTGGGAAGGTATAGATGGACTGGAGTGAAGTTTGACGGAGGCTTCAGGAGTTGGAACCTAAGCACAGTACCTGGCAGAGCTTTGGATTCTTGTCCAGAAATAGCTAAGAAGAAGAAAAAAAAATTAAATTGAATCAGGTTGGGCAGACTGGATGGACTATTCGGGTCTTTATCTGCCGTCAACCACTATGTTACTATATTGTTTATCCCTGTCGTATTAAAAACAGAATTCATACAGGAAGGGGTCATTTAGTGCTCACTGACCATTAGTAAATTGATTCCCAAAGTTTTAGAATTGAGGTTTATACAGACCATTTTCCGGCTTAGGTGTTGGAATTGGTGAATGGCATGAGGGCTGATTTCTCTCTTCCAGGGCAATAGAGGGATTCATTCACTCGTGTAAACCTTGGCAGATGATTTCCTCCCTTTCTCCTCCAGCTCCGGAGTAAGGTCCTTGACCATTCTAGGAAGTTAAGCATTTTCAATGTACTCATTGTGCTATGCTGTTCATAGGAATTGCTGCTTTTTCCTTGCTCTATATCAACACAGGATGGGTGATATGGAAAGTCTTTATGCTTTGTGCCAAGCTCCACAGCTTGCTTTATGCTCTTCTTCCGAGATACGATGTATAGTTTTTCTTTTCTTGGAAATGCAGGGTTTGTATGAAATGTGGTCTAATGTATAGCTGGCAGTCTTGAACTGAACTTTGTCAGGCATACATATGATCTGACACTATAACTTGGCAATAATTTAGTGGGTATATTGCTGTGGTTACATTAATGACATTCTCCTCCCCCCCAATCTGAAAATACTGCAGACAGGATAAAGGATCCAGGAGCATTATCTGTTCTCCTGGGAAGTAAATAGCTAAGTTTTCCAAAATGATAATACATCAAACATTTCCTGTTTCCTGATGTTGATAAGTTGGAGTACAGGACCATGTAAATGGCCTCTGTATGTGTGTTTAATTTAAGCATGACTTACTACCTGATTTTTCTGTGGCTTACTCTTCACACTGCCCGGGGAGGTAGGCATTAGAGAATGACATGGGGAAAAATTCTGTCCCTGTCACTGCCCCGTCCCCGGACCACCATCCTCTTCACCGCCCCGTCCCCGCTGTCCCCTTCACCGCCCCCGCTGTCCCCTTCGCCGCCCCGTCACCATCTCTGCCGTCCCCTTCACCGCTCCGTCACCATCTCCGCTGTTCCTTTCACCGCTCCGTCCCCGTCTTCAGCGTCTTCTCCTCTCCATCCCCCCACCCCCAGCACCCTTCATGCGGTCCAGCAGCTCCCTCCCGCCGGCCAGCCGTGCATTTCACTCCCTCCCTTTTGTGGCGAAACTGGCAATTTGTATAAGGCTATGCACTGTATTACAGCCGGAGCTTTGAAGTCGCATCGGGTTGCCTGCTAGAAAAGTCTCCTCCGATGCAACCGGAAACAGGAAGTTGCGTCAGAGGAGACTTTTTCAGCAGGCAATGCGACGCAACTTCAAGGCTCCGGCTGTAATACAACTTATAGCCTTATAGAAATCGCCAGTTTCAACAAGAAAAGGTAAGGGAAAAGGAGAAAGGGAGATGCATGGCCGGCCGGCGGGAGAGAGGGGCTGCCGGATCGAACGCTTGTTCACCGCGCGTTCACGCTCGTTCACCGTGCGTGCTAACCATTCAGCTCTCCACGGGGCGGTGAATGGCCTTGTCCTCTATCTCACGTGACCTTTTTTTGGGGGGGTCACCGTGTCATTCTCTAGTAGGCATCTAAACGAATAAGTCTAAGTGCATATCATTCTTACAGCTGTATTTGCAGCATCATTCTGCAGACTAGGTGTACATGTGTTTTCCTGTCAGATGATTGCCTGGTGATGAACTTATCAGAGGTGCTCCAGAATTGATGCAGAGAACTATTTGGGTGTTAGAGCTACTAGATTTTGTAATAAACAGCGTAAAGGTCCAACTGCTTCCAGTGCAGAAATTGAAGCACATTGAATCCCTTCTAGACACAGTTGAAGCGCAAGCCTACCTTCCTCATGTGAGGACAGATGCACTCATTTGCATTGTTCTTTAGGGTCACAGCAACCAACAGGTGGCATCTTGGCAGATGTTGAGGTTGTTAAGCCACATGGCCTCCACTGTGCATTTCACACCCATGGTGTACCCTCTTTGCAAGGTGCTCAGTGGACTCTGGCTTCTCATTCTTTTAGGACAATTTAGACCAGTGTTTGCACACTAATGTGCCATGGCAAGATTCCAGGTTTGCTGTGAGACGCCGGTAAAAAGGAGAGGTGCAGACGAGAGGCACGTCCTGTAGTCAGTCAGCCTGCATTCAGCACCCCCCACACTTTCTTAGTGATAGTAGACTTAGGGCTGTGGCTTCAGGGCCTTCATGCATGCGTGGACGTAGACATGATGATGTCACATGCGCGTGACATCATGTCAGTGTCTACACATTTCCAGATGCCCTGCAGCCGCAGCCTCAAATTTAGTGTGCCGCACCTACAAAACGTTTTACTCATGCTAGGCTGTGCCCTTGTTGTCCTGGTGAACGTCTGCTACAAGTGAGTAATTTCTTTTTACCACCTGATAGCGTTATAACGATTTTGAAGATAACGGAAGGGAATTTACTAAAATCATAAGTGGAATGTTGGAGAGCATAAAAATTGAATGAGGAGAAACTTGTTCCAATAGGCCCTGCAGTGGCCCAACATTGAACATCAGCGTCGGGCTCTTTCAGCACCAGCACACATATGATCAGTGTCATGGGGGGGGGGGGGGTTAGTGGGGGGGAGGTGGACAGCAGCGCCGACCATCTTGAGTGCAAAGAGAGGAGAGCAGTGCCAGTGGCCTCGGTGGGTTGCTGTGGAGGATGGCAGAGCTGGTGGCCTCAGGGGAGGGGATTGGAGTGGAGGGTAGCAGCGATGGTGACCTCAGGAGGGGGGAGTTGGAGGGGGTAGCAGCTAGGTTGGCCTTGAGGGGAGAGTTTGGAGTGGAAGATAGAAGACTGTGGCCTCGGGGGAGGGTTTGGAGTTGGAGATAGCATTGAAGTTGTTTCGGAAGGGGTGGGATGGATTTTTTGTTGTTGTTGGTTGCCAGTTAACTGGGATTCTACTGTATTAAGATTTATTTATATGTCTATCTGCATTTTTGTCTTGGCTTATGAATGTGTCATATTTGGACTTTGCTTGCTTTTTTTTAAAGGTTTCCTTGCTGCAGGTTTCTGTTTAGCATTATTGACCAGGGTAAGGATTTCTATCCCGAAACTTACAAGTCTTTCATTTTGTGTGTCATGAGCGAGTAAACCAGAAATGAAGGAGAGGTAGTTTCAAGAATGCCACAGCTATGGAGAAAAAATGTATTTGGAGACTGCAGTAGAAAAAGATTGAAAAACCAGTGGCAAAGTACTTTCTTCATTTTTCAAGATTGTTTTCATTTAGTTACAAAAACCATTATTTTTCTCAGACCACATACTATTTCAGCATAATTAGATCAGAAGTCTGCCAGATTGAAAAGGATTTTTGTAAAGAACTAGAACAAAAATGGATTTTAATGGCTTTGGCTTTGATGAATGACAACCATATATATATATATATATATATATATATATTTCCTAGTAAACAGATTTCTTCTGCGTGCATATGCAAAGCAAATGCCTAATAAAACAACTGAAATTTCAGTGACCAGCTTCAATGAAACAGTTCACTAGCAAAACAAAAACAACTGGCTTGCAACCACTGAAATAATAATGATGATAGAAAATTATTACTGGTTAGGGGGGCAATCATTAATCCCAATTCAAAAAACTCAATGAGCACCGATCCAACACAAGGTTGTTCCAGCAGTGCTCTTATGGAGTCCAGCAGGATTATCATTGGCCAACTTAGGAAATTCTTTTTCATGGAGAAGGTGATAGATGCCTGGAATGCCCTCCCAAGGGAAGTGGTGGAGAGAAAAACGGTGATGGAGCAAGTCTCGCGAGAACTGGTGGCAGCCATTCTGCTAGTGGCACAGGGCTGTGCAGGAGCTCGAGAAACTCACTCCTGTGAGCCTGTGTGCTCCAAGCCCTGATCAGCAAGTTGAAGGAGATGCTCAGGGCAGGAGTGCAGTCCTGCTCATACCACTGGACCACCAACGATAACTGAAAAGTACCGGGAGGGGGGAGGGTAGCAGAAAAGGTACGCGGGGTGTGTGTGTGTAAAAAACCATGATTTGCATCGGATAGGAGGGATCTCTCCTGTCCTGGCCTATCAGATGCCTGCATCAAGGCAGGGAGGGGGTCAGATATGACCCGATCATAGGCCGAGACCCCCATTTTTGGGCCAAAAATCTCATCCTATATTCGAGTATATATGGTAAGCTAGATTTGCTACAACCTCAGTCTTAATTCAAGAAATTTCTAACACTTGCCACAGGAAACCAGAGGTTATCCCAGGACAAGCAGGCAGGTATTCTCACTAGTGGGTGATGTCATCTGACAGAGCCCCGATACGGACGTCTCACAAGCATGTCTTGCTTGAAGAAACTCAGAAGTTTCGAGATGCCCGCACCGCGTATGCGCCAGTGCCTTCCCGCCCGATGGACCGGGCGTGTCTCCTCAGTTCTTTTCTTTCCGCGGAGCTGAGAAGTTTTACTTCAATTCTGTGCTGACTGAATTCCCGTTTTATTGCCTTCTAATTCCGCGATTTTGGTTTTCTTTTCCTCTTTTCGTGTGTTTTCTTTCTTTTATTTAAAAAAAAAAATAAATTTTTTTTCTTCCGGCGAGTCGGCCGGGTCGGCCACATGGCTCAGGCCCAGCTCCTTCGATCTAGCAGCGGAGCTTTTTCGGCCTATGTCCCGGCCAATCACCGGTTTTAAAAAGTGTAGCAAGTGCCAGCGCGCGATTTCGCTGACGGACCCGCATCGACGCTGCCTGCAGTGTCTTGATCCAGAACATTTTCCGAAATCGTGCCGGCCTTGTTCTACTCTAACAGCGCGAGCGTTTAAGCGGCGCTGCCTGTTGTGGGAGTCGATGTTCAAGATGGAAGCTGCTAAAGAACCTTCGGCTTCGACTTCATCGGCCGCTTCGCCTGTCCATGCAAAACCAGCGACTGCTCCTGCGACTCCGGGCCTTTTGAAGCCGGCTTCGTTTACCCCGACTTCGGCCACGAGTTCGACGTCGGTGCCTGTCCCCGTCTCCTCGGCTCAGGTACCGCCTTCCACTATTCCACCTGTGGTCATTAAAGTGCCGAAAGCTGCCAAGCAGAAGCACTCGACCACGAAGGAGCGCGAAGACCGTGCTGGAGGACCCCCTTTCGGTGCAGATCCCTCCATATCGGCTTCGCTGCGGTTCCTGCTGGAAGCTCAGTTTGTCGAGCTCATGCAGACTATGGGGCCCAGATTAATCGCCTCCATCCAGGGTGACCTCCCGGTCCCAGGGGGCGGACCGCCCCCTCCCCCTCCTCCTCATCGATCGATCTCGTTGCTTGACGAGGAGGAGCGGCGAAGGGCGGCTGGTCTCTCGAGGCGGGCTTCCTTTAGCGATATGCCTCCTTTAGAGCCCATTACGCCTCCACGCCATCACGGTGCCGTTCCCCCGACTGATGATCGAAGCCCTGGGCATAGTAAATCACAGGAAGAGTTCTTTCGCACTCCATACCAGGCCTGGGCTGCAACACGGGAGGCGGCCTCCATTCCGCCCCTTCGCTTTACCGCTTCCAGTCCCATACATTCACTGGAAGCTTCGGGGGACCATGCGAAGTATAGATGTTATCCCAGGACAAGCAGGCAGGTATTCTCACTAGTGGGTGATGTCATCAGACAGAGCCCCGGTACGGACGTCTCACAAGCACGTGTTGCTTGTAGAAACTTAAAGTTTCTAGATGCCCGCATCGCGCATGCGCCGGTGCCTTCCTGCCCGGAGATCCGGGCGTGTCTCCTCAGTTCTTTCTTTTCCGCGGAGCTGAGAAGTTCAACTTCATCATGCGCTAGCTGAATTCAGTTAAATTTGCCTTCCTTGTCCGCGTTTTCGCTTTCTTTTAATTACAGTTAACAGTACTTTTCTTTTTCAGTAAAAAAAAAAAAAAAAAGAAGATTATTTCCTCCGGCGGGTCGAACGGGCCGGCCACGTGGCTCAGGCCCACTGGCTTCGACCTCGCGGCGGAGATTTTCCGGCCTATGTCCCGGCCAATCACCGGGTTTAAAAAGTGCAGCAAGTGCCAACGCGCGATTTCACTCACGGACCCTCACTGGCGCTGTTTGCAGTGTTTGGGCCCTGACCACATCCCGAAATCGTGCAGGCCTTGCTCTACCCTTACGGCACGCTCTTTCAAGCGGCGTTGCCTATTGTGGGAATCGATGTTCAAGATGGACGCAGCGAAGGATCCCTCAGCCTCCACTTCATCTGATACCTCCCCGGTTCGGGCAAAACCGGTATCGACCCCTCCTGCATCGAGTGTGGTGAAACCGGCATCGTTCACCCCGACACCATCCACGAGCCGACGTCGGTGCCTGCCCCGGTCTCCTCGGTTCAGGTACCTCTTCCTTCCACAGTGCCACCAGTGGTCATCAAAGTGCCGAAAGCTACTAAGCAGAAGCACTCGGCCTCGAAGGAGCGCGATGTCCGTGCAGGAGGACCCCCTTTCGGTGCGGATCCCTCCTTATCGGCTTCGCTACGGTCCGTGCTGGAAGCTCAATTCGTTGAGCTCATGCAGACCATCGGACCCGGGCTCATCGCTGCCATACAGGGTGACCTCCCGGTACCGGTCCAAAGGGGCGGTCCGCCCCCTCCCCCTCCTCCCCGTTCGACCTCGAAAACCGACGAGGACGAACGGGGGAGGGCGGCGATGCCCACGCGGCAAGCCTCGCTTACCGATATGCCGCCATTAGAACCCATTACGCCTCCGCGCCAACATGGGACCAGACCTCCGATCGATACTCAAAGCCCTGGGCATAGTCAGGAAGAGTTCTTCCGTACTCCTTACCAGACTTGGGTAGCATCGCAAGAACCCGCATCGCAACCCCAGTTGCGATCCACCGCTTCCAGCCCCATCCACTTGGGGGCCTCGGGAGACCATGCGATGCACAGACGATCCCGATCCCCGTCCCGCCACCGAGACGGGCATCGATCGAGACACTCATCCTGGCACTCTTCACGCCATTCGGAGGTGTCACCGCAGAAAAACTGCAACGTAGGGGATACTCCTCATCAGAGGTGTCCCCTCCGGGGGGCCCGGAGTACGAGGAGACACCGGTGCCCGATTCTCCTTGCCACTCCCCGATGTCCATGGACCTGGAGGCCTCCTCCTCCTCCAGCCCGTCCCACAGGCCGATGCTGGCGGAACAATTGTCCTTCTCATCATTCCTCCGACAAATGGCGGATGATCTGGATGTGACCCTTGACACGGGCTCCCGATACTCCAAAGAGTATCTGGACACCATGCATTTACCCAACCCTCCAACGGAGTCGCTCCGGCTCCCCCTGCATAAATTGCTGGACCAGACCTTCATGCAGTGTTTCGAAACACCGTACTCCATACCGGCGATCCCCAGCAAACTCGATGCTCGATACCGCATCGTGCACCATAAAGGGTTTGAGGGCCCTCAACTCTCCCACCAATCCCTACTGGTCGAGTCCTCTCTTAAACGCTCTCATCCCTCCCAGGTCTACGCCTCTGTACCGCCGGGCCGAGAGGGGAGAACGATGGACAAATTTGGTAGAAAATTCTACCAAAACTCCATGATGGCGTCACGGGTGCTGAACTACAATTTCTTTTTCTCTTCCTATCTGGAGTTCTTCTTGCCGGTGCTCCGCAAGTTCACTCCGTTCATAGACAACCAAGCTCGATTCGAGTTCGAGGAAGTGGTAGCCTCCCTCTCCCAATTATGCCTCCAGCTGATGCAATCCTCCTTCGATGCATTCGAACTCTCGGCACGTGCTGCCGCAAGCGCGGTAGCCATGCGTCGCCTGGCATGGCTCCGTACAATCGATATGGATCCCAACCTCCAGGACAGACTCGCCAACGTACCATGTGCTGGAGCTGACCTGTTCGATGAGTCTAAACTGTTACCAAGAAGCTGTCGGATCATGAAAAATCTTTTCAATCCATCCTGCGGCCCAAACCCAAACCTCAACAGTCTCGACCTTCCAGGCCACCCCTGATTTACCAGCGGCGTTACATGCCCAGACAAACGCCTGCTGCGAGACAACCTGCGAAGAGACAACCTCCCCAGAAGTCTCAGCAAAAACCTCAGCCACCGGCTGCACCTAAGGCTCCCCAGCCCTTTTGACGCCCCTCCCGGGAGCATAACCTCGGCCTCTCCCATAGGGGGCCGCCTCCATCTTTTTTACCATCGATGGGAGGCCATAACCACGGACCTATGGGTCCTCACCATCATAAGAGAAGGATACTCTCTTCAATTCCATCGGGTCATAAGAACATAAGAACATAAGAACTGCCATCTCCGGATCAGACCTTCGGTCCATCAAGTCCGGCGATCCGCACACGCGGAGGCCCCGCCAGGTGTACACCTGGCGTAATTTATAGTCCACCATATCTTTATATGCCTCTCTTAAGGAGATATGCATCTAGTTTGCTCTTGAAGCCTAGGACGGTCGATTCCGCAATAATCTCCTCTGGGAGGGCATTCCAGGTGTCAACCACTCTCTGAGTGAAGCAGAACTTCCTGACATTAGTCCTGAACCTGTCCCCCCTTAGCTTCATTCCATGTCCTCTAGTCCGTGTCAAATTGGACAGTGTAAATAATCTTCTCTGCTCTATTTTGTCGATTCCTTTCAGTATTTTGAAGGTCTCGATCATATCCCCACGCATTCTCCTTTTCTCAAGGGAGAACAATCCTAGTGTTATAAGTCTATCCTCATATTCCAGTCTCTCCATACCCTTCACCAGTTTTGTTGCTCGTCTCTGCACCCTCTCCAGTAGTTTTATATCCTTCTTTAGGTAGGGAGACCAATGTTGGACGCAGTATTCCAAGTGTGGTCTGACCATTGCCCTATAAAGCGGCATTATAACTTTCTCCGATCTACTCGAGATTCCTTTCTTTATCATGCCCA
Organism: Geotrypetes seraphini; assembly: GCF_902459505.1. Lineage (NCBI taxonomy): Eukaryota > Metazoa > Chordata > Amphibia > Gymnophiona > Dermophiidae > Geotrypetes > Geotrypetes seraphini. The sequence continues at coordinate 7,835,227 of NC_047094.1, read as the reverse complement.
ACATTCTATTTGCCTTCTTTGCCGCTGCCGCGCATTGTGCCGACGGCTTCAGGGTCCTATCTATCAGTACACCCAGGTCCCTTTCTTGTTCACTCTTCCCCAGAGTTGCACCTGACATTGTATACTCGTATTCCTTATTTTTATTGCCTAAATGCATTACCTTGCATTTCTCCACATTGAACTTCATCTGCCATTTCTCCGCCCATGTTTCTAACCGACACAAGTCGCTCTGGAGTTTCTCTCTATCCTCCTGCGATCTGATTGCCCGGCATAGTTTTGTATCGTCTGCAAACTTGATGATCTCACTGGATATTCCTTCCTCCAGGTCATTGATATAAATATTAAAAAGGATCGGCCCAAGTACCGAGCCCTGGGGTACACCACTAGTCACTTTCTCCCAGTCGGAGAACTTCCCATTTATGCCCACTCTCTGCTTTCGGTTTTCCAGCCATTTGCCTATCCATCTTTGTATATCTCCCTCTATGCCATGGCTTTGTAGTTTCCTGAGAAGTCTTTCGTGTGGAACTTTGTCGAACGCTTTCTGGAAGTCCAAGTATATTATGTCCACAGGCTTCCCACTATCAATTTGCTCGTTTACGGTCTCAAAAAATTGGAGTAAATTCGTCAAACATGATTTCCCTTTCCTGAATCCATGTTGACTGGGTTTCATCAAGTCGTGTGCGTCCAAGTGCCGGACTATGCTATCCTTGATCAGTGCTTCAACCATCTTGCCGGGAACCGACGTAAGACTCACAGGCCTATAGTTGCCCGGTTCCCCTCTCGATCCTTTTTTGAAAATTGGCGTGACGTTCGCTATCCTCCAGTCGTCCGGTATCTGTCCAGTTCTGATTGTCAGGTTTGCAAGTTTGTGCAATAACTCTCCGATTTCAACCTTCAATTCCTTTAAGACTCTCGGGTGAATTCCATCCGGTCCAGGGGATTTGTCACTTTTAAGTTTGTCGATCTGATAGTATATCTGGTCTAAGTCCACTTCAACTGTGGTGAGGCTGTCCTCTATTTCTCCTGGAAACACTTTCTCCGCTTCAGGTATTGTTGAGGTGTCTTCCTTCGTAAAGACAGACGCAAAGAAGGAATTTAGTTTGTCTGCGATTTGTTTATCTTCCTTGATGTACCCTTTTCTTCCCTGGTCGTCCAGGGGTCCCACTGCCTCTTTTGCAGGTTTTTTCCCTTTCACGTATCTAAAGAAGGGCTTGAAGTTTTTGGCCTCCTGGGCTATTTTTTCCTCATAATCCTGTTTGGCATCCCTCACCGCCTTGTGACATTTCTTCTGATCATCTTTATGTTTGTTCCAGGCTTCGGTTGTCTTTATGCATTTCCATTTTTTGAAAGAGTCCTTCTTTTCTTTTATGGCTTCCTTCACCTGTATGGTAAGCCATGCCGGTTCTCTTTTGCTCTTTGTTCTCCGATCTTTGGAAATCCTCGGAATGTAGAGATCTTGTGCTTCTGTGATAGTATTTTTCAGTAGGGACCATGCCTGATCTACCGTTTCAAGTTTGTCCACCATCTTCTCTAGTCGTTTTTCTACCATGGCCCTCATGCAATCGTATTTACCCTTTTTAAAGTTTAAGGTGGTGGTTAAGGTTTTGGCATGTTTCCCTTTCCCGATGTCAAGTTTAAAGTTGATTACATTGTGATCACTCGTTCCCAGTGGAACCACGACTTCCACTTCTGTTATCGGTCCCGTTAGGCCATTTAGGACCAAGTCCAAGGTGGCGTTGCCTCTTGTCGGCTCTTTTACCATTTGTTCCAGGAAGCAATCCCCTAGCACCTCCAGGAACTTGGCCTCCTTGCCGCAGTTGGAGGTTGCTAGTTTCCAGTCTATCCCTGGGAAATTGAAGTCTCCCAATATAATTACATTTCCCGTCTTGCATTCTTGTTTGATTTCCTCCATCATTTCTGAGTCAGTTTCCTCCGCCTGTCCTGGGGGACGATAGTAAAGGCCAATTTTCGTATCTGCACCATATTGACCAGGAATTTTGATCCAGAGTGACTCAAGCTTCTCTTTCATTTCTGTTGTAACCATTTCAACAGAATCTATTCCCTCCTTAACATATAGAGCAATACCTCCACCTTTCTGCCCTACTCGATCTCTTCTATACAGTTTGTATCCCTGTAGTACTGTGTCCCATTTGTTTTCTTCATTCCACCATGTTTCTGTTATGCCAATGATATCCAATATGTCATGTCTTGCTATTGTCTCTAGTTCCCCCATTTTGTTACCTAGACTTCTAGCATTCGTATACATACATCTAAATTCCCTTTGTGTTACCTTTTTGGACCTTCTACTCTTGGCCGTCCCTATAGTTTCAAATACGGTATCCTTTACTGCTCCTGTGTTATCACCCTTGTTTGCTGTGTGGTCGTCCTCTCCTGTGTCTGAGTTGTCCCTTCCTGCTTTTTCTCCCTTATTGGCTGTGGGGTCGTCTTCTCTTGTGTAGGAGTAGTAGTCCTTGGCTTCTTCGTCGGGGCATCCTGCTATCCGTGCCATCGACCGGTGGTCGACTGTCGGCTTTCCCCTATCTTTCAGTTTAAAGCCTTCTCGATTGCCTTCTTCATGTTGCCTGCCAAAACTCGTGCTCCTTCTTTGTTGAGGTGTAGTCCGTCCCTTCTGTAGTACTTGCTTTTTCCCCAGAACGCCGTCCAGTTGCGCACGAAGTCGAAGCCTTCTTCTTCGCACCATCGTCTCATCCAGGCGTTGATTACTTGCAATTCCCCTTGTCTCTTTCCATCCGCTCTTGGTACTGGGAGGATCTCAGAGAAGGCCACCCTCACCTCCCTGATCTTCAGTTGTCTTCCGAGTGAGCGGAGCTGGCCCTTCAGCTCTTCCCTGTCATACTTCCGCCCGCTCACATCATTTGTTCCCACGTGGATAAGCACAGCGGTGTCCTCTCCCTCTGCGCCATCTATGATCCTGGAGATCCTGTTGGTCACATCCTTCACTCTTGCTCCAGGCAGACAGGTGACGACTCTGTCCTCTCTTCCTCCTGCGGTGTGGCTGTCCACATGTCGTATAATGGAGTCGCCTACGATGATCCCCATCTTCTTTATTCGGGAGTTCCTTGGGGGGCGTAGGTCCACGTCCTTGGAGTAGGGCCAGTCTTCTTCCTCCAATGATACTCTTGAAATTGTTTCCTGTTCTTTGGGTGGGGGGATGTCTTCCTGTGCTCTCACTATTCCTCCTGGTGTGCGGTTGTCTCCTACCTCGTCTTCGGTTTCTTCTGTGTTTGCATGGGTGTCTTCTCTCCTCACATGGGTTTCTTGAGTACAGTTTTCCAGCCCTGGGATCTCTACGTGGTGCTGATGAGCTTCCTCTATGAACATTTCTAGTTCCTTGACCTCGTCGTATGGGCTGTACTCCACTAGAATCTTCTCCTGTGCTCGGATTCTGTCTTCGAGTTCCATCACTGTTCCTTCCAATAGTCTTACCTGACATTTCAAGCTATCCATCTCCATGCATCGATTGCAAATGTATGCCTGGATCCCCGAAGGGAGGTAGTCATACATATTGCAGCCGATACAGAAGACCGGAAAGCTCACCTTCTGACTTCCTTGGGCTTCCATTTCTTGCTTCCCTCGTGTGTGCTTGTGTTCCTTGCCTGCTGCTTCCTTATGTTGCTTGCCTTGCTGTGTCTTTTGTGTGTGCTGTCTCCACTCTACCTCACCTTGATTGTATGTGTGGGTTTGTTCCCTTTGCGTCTGTCTCTTCCTTACCTTCTGTGTTTGTCGCTTCTTTACCGTTCAGTCCTCCTCGGTGTTCTTGATAGTAGATACTTGATAGTAGATACTTGATAGTAGATAATCGTCCCTTGCAAGGCCCTTCGCACGAACGGCTGGGCGCCGTTGGCTCCGCCCCCTTTCAAGGGGGAGTTCGGGCTCTGACCTCGCTGACGCTTGGGGGTGGGCGGAGCTAACTCTCGCCGCTGCCCCTGCTGTAGATTGCTTTTATCCCCTGCCTTTTGCCTCCTGTCTCTCTCCTGAGGTCTTCCTACCTCCTCTCTGCCTTCTGCCTGCTTTTCAGCCGGTGTTCAGGTCAGCGTGTGCTGGGCGCCGTTGGCTCCGCCCCCTTTCAAGGGGGAGTTCGGGCTCTGACCTCGCTGACGCTTGGGGGTGGACCATCCTCCAAGAGAGTATCCTTCAAGCTCGACGCAGACCGCCCTTCTTCTTCAGGAAGTCCAAACCTTACTTCAGCTTCGGGCTGTCGAGCCGGTCCCGTCAGACCAATTGAACCGAGGGTTTTACTCCCGGTACTTCCTCGTCCCGAAGAAAACGGGCGACCTGCGACCCATTTTAGACCTTCGGGCCCTCAACAAGTTTCTGGTCAAAGAGAAGTTTCGCATGTTGACTTTGGCTTCTCTATACCCCCTCCTCGAGCAGAACGACTGGTTATGCTCCCTGGATCTCAAGGAGGCCTACACTCACATCCCCATTCACCCGGCCTCCCGAAAGTTCCTCAGATTTCGGGTGGGAAATCTGCACCTACAGTATCGAGTGCTACCATTCGGCCTATCTTCGTCCCCCAGAGTCTTCACAAAGTGCCTGGTGGTAGTGGCCGCAGCACTCCGGGACAGGGGTCTACAGGTGTTCCCATACCTCGACGACTGGCTCATCAAGGCCCCGTCAGCCCCAGAGGTCACTTCGGCGGCCTTGGCTACAACCTACTTCCTCCAAAATTTGGGCTTCGAGATCAACTTTTCCAAGTCTCATCTACAACCCACCCAGTCCCTCCCCTTCATCGGAGCGGTCCTGGACACCACCCGACTCCGAGCATTCCTGCCCCTGCAACGCATGGAGTCCCTTCTTCATCTCTGCCAGTCGGTGTCTACTCGCCAAACCCTACCGGCGAGACAACTGATGGTGCTCCTGGGCCATATGGCCTCCACAGTACATGTGACACCCTTTGCCAGACTCCACCTCAGGATCCCCCAGTGGACCCTGGCATCACAGTGGAATCAAACGTCCGATCCACTATCCAAACACATCTCAGTCACACCTGCTCTTCGGCAGTCTCTACTTTGGTGGATGACCTCTTCGAATCTATCCAGAGGTTTGCTGATGCACTCTCCCCCCCATCAGAAAGTTCTCACAACCGATTCGTCGAATTATGCATGGGGGGCCCACCTGGATGGTCTCCGCACCCAAGGATTCTGGACCAGTGCGGAAAGACTACACCAAATCAATCTACTGGAACTCAGAGCCATCTTCAATGCGCTCCAAGCTTTCCAATATCTACTTCACGACATGGTAATCCTCATTCGCACAGACAATCAGGCCGCCATGTATTATATCAACAAGCAAGGAGGCACGGGCTCGGCCCTCCTTTGCCAGGAAGCTCTACGAGTCTGGGACTGGGCGGTGCGCCACAACGCCCTACTCAGAGCAGTATACATCCAGGGGGAGAACAACGTCTTGGCAGACAAACTAAGCCGTCTGCTACAACCGCACGAATGGACTCTCCATTCCAGCCCCCTTCACCAAATCTTCACGCAATGGGGGACGCCTCAGATAGACCTCTTTGCGGCTCCCCACAACTCCAAACTGCCTCAGTTTTGCTCCAGGATCTACACTCCTCATCGCCTCGAGGCAGATGCTTTTCTACTGAACCGGGGGAAACGATTTCTATATGCGTTCCCACCATTCCCGCTGATCCAGAAGACTCTGGTCAAGCTGAAACTCGAACAGGCCACCATGATTCTAATAGCTCCTCGGTGGCCCAGACAACCTTGGTTCTCCCTCCTACTTCAACTCAGCAGCAGGGAACCAGTACCACTTCCAGTGTTTCCTTCACTACTTACTCAACATCAAGGATCACTACTTCATCCCAACCTGCAGTCTCTCCACCTGACAGCTTGGTTCCTCTCAACGTAACCCCTCACCAATTCTCACAAGAAGTGAGGGAGGTCTTGGAAGCTTCCAGGAAGCCCGCCACTCGACAATGCTACTCCCAGAAATGGACCAGATTCTCCTCATGGTGTGTTTCTAAGTCAAAGGAACCTCAGCGAGCTTCCTTATCCTCCGTGCTGGACTATCTCCTACACCTATCTCAATCTGGGCTCAAGTCCACATCCATACGAGTCCACCTGAGCGCTATTGCGGCGTTCCACCAGCCCCTACAAGGGAAACCCCTCTCGGCCCATCCGGTGGTCGCCAGATTTATGAAAGGACTCTTCCATGTTAACCCTCCTCTCAAACCACCCCCAGTAGTTTGGGACCTCAATGTAGTCCTTTCCCGTCTCATGAAGCCCCCGTTTGAACCACTCAACAGGGCCCCTCTTAAGTACCTCACCTGGAAAGTGCTTTTTCTTGTAGCCCTTACGTCCGCTCGCAGAGTCAGCGAACTCCAGGCATTGATGGCGGATCCACCATTCACAGTATTCCATCATGACAAGGTGGTCCTCCGCACTCACCCGAAATTCCTGCCTAAGGTGGTCTCCGAATTTCATCTCAACCAATCCATTGTACTTCCAGTATTCTTCCCTAAGCCCCATTCTCACCACGGAGAATCGGCCCTTCACACTCTAGACTGTAAACGTGCCTTGGCTTTCTACCTGGATCGCACCAAGCCACACAGAACCACTCCTCAACTTTTTGTCTCCTTCGATCCTAACAAGTTGGGAAGACCCGTATCAAAGCGCACCATCTCTAATTGGATGGCGGCTTGTATCTCTTTCTGCTATGCCCAGGCTGGATTATCACTTCCTTGTAAGGTCACAGCCCATAAGGTCAGAGCAATGGCAGCCTCAGTAGCATTCCTCAGATCAACACCAATCGAGGAAATTTGTAAGGCTGCCACCTGGTCCTCGGTTCACACATTCACCTCACATTATTGTCTGGATACTCTCTCCAGACGGGATGGACAGTTTGGCCAAACAGTATTGAAAAATTTATTCTCTTAAGTCGCCAACTCCCCCTCCATCCCACTGAGGTTAGCTTGGAGGTCACCCACTAGTGAGAATACCTGCCTGCTTGTCCTGGGATAAAGCAATGTTACTTACCGTAACAGTTGTTATCCAGGGACAGCAGGCAGCTATTCTCACGTCCCACCCACCTCCCCTGGGTTGGCTTCTCAGGCTAGCTACCTGAACTGAGGAGACACGCCCGGATCTCCGGGCAGGAAGGCACCGGCGCATGCGCGGTGCGGGCATCTAGAAACTTTAAGTTTCTACAAGCAACACGTGCTTGTGAGACGTCCGTACCGGGGCTCTGTCTGATGACATCACCCACTAGTGAGAATAGCTGCCTGCTGTCCCTGGATAACAACTGTTACGGTAAGTAACATTGCTTTCTCGCTCTCCCTCCCGGCACCGGGAGGGGCATCGATCCAGACACTCCTCTCGGCACTCCTCGCGCCACTCGGAGGTTTCGCCACAGAAGAAGCTGCCACGTCTGGGGTACTCCTCATCGGATTTATCTCCCCAGGAGGGGCCGGAGTACGAGGAGCCATCTACCTCTTATTCTCCTTGTCGCTCCCAAGTCTCCCTGGATCCTGAGGCTTCTACTTCCTCCAGCCCGTCTAGGAGGCCGGTACTGGCGGACCAGTTGTCTTTTTCTTCCTTCCTCCGGCAAATGGCGGATGACTTGGATGTGACTTTGGACACTGGGTCTCGGTATTCTAAGGAGTATCTCGACACCATGCACTTGCCTAATCCTCCTGCGGAGTCTCTTCGACTTCCTCTGCATAAATTACTGGATCAGACATTCATGCGATGTTTCGAGACGCCGTACTCCATCCCTGCGGTCCCGAGCAAATTGGATGCAAGATACCGCATTGTTCATCATAAGGGGTTTGAGGGTGCTCAACTCTCACCAATCCCTGCTGGTCGAGTCCTCTCTCAAGCATTCTCATCCCTCCCAGGTCTATGCCTCTGTATCACCGGGATGAGAGGGGAGAACGATGGATAAGTTCGGTAGGAGAATCTACCAGAATTCTATGATGGCGTCTCGAGTGCTCAATTATAATTTCTTTTTTTTCTTCATATTTGGAGTTCTTCTTGCCGGTGCTCCGCAAGTTTACTCCTTACATTGATGCTCAGGCTCGATTCGAGTTCGAGGAAGTTTCCCAGCTACGTCTTCAGCTGATGCAGTCCTCGTACGATGCCTTCGAGCTCTCGGCACGTGCTGCCGCCTGTTCCGTGGCCATGCGTCGATTAGCATGGCTTCGGACAATTGACATGGATCCAAACCTCCAAGACAGACTTGCCAATGTGCCTTGTGCGGGCGCTGATTTATTCGACGAGTCTATCGAAACTGTTACCAAGAAACTTTCGGTTCATGAAAAGTCTTTTCAATCTATCCTTCGGCCTAAGCCCAAGCCTCAGCAGTCTCGACCTTCTAGACCGCCTTTGATTTATCAGCGGCGCTACACCCCTCGTCAGACTCCTGCTGCGAGACAACCGGCGAAGAGACAGCCTCCCCAGAAGGCTCAGCAGAAACCTCAGCCGCCGGCTGGACAGAAGGCTACTCAGCCTTTTTGACTCTCTTCCAGGGAGCATAACCGACCTCGTTCTGCATCCCCCTATTTTTCCCATCGGGGGTCGCCTCCATCATTTTTACCATCGATGGGAGGCTATTACCACCGACCTCTGGGTCCTTTCCATCGTAAGAGAAGGATACTCTCTTCATTGGGGCAGAGTTCAAACTATTAAAATGATGATATTGTGGTTTGTTATCAAATGGGAATGTTACCATTTTTTTTTTAGGGGTCCTTCTATAAAAAGTTAAATAGTATTCTTACAAAATTTATTTGTACTTGCTTTCAGTGTACTTGTATTCATTGATTCTATTTTGTAACTTATCGCTGACTGTCCAGCTCCTCTTGTTGTAAACCGCCTTGAACTACCATGGCTTTGGCGGTATATAAGAAAATAAATTATTATTATTATTATTTCCATCGGGTCCCCCCGGACCACCCTCCAAGAGAGTATCCTTCCAACTTAACGCAGACCGCCCTTCTCCTTCAGGAGGCTCAGGCTTTGCTTCGGCTTCGGGCCGTCGAGCCGGTCCCGGTGGACCAGCACAACCGGGGTTTTTACTCCTGGTACTTCCTCGTCCCGAAGAAGACGGGCGACCTACGACCCATCCTGGACCTTCTAGTCCTCAACAAGTTTTTAGTAAAGGAGAGGTTTCGCATGTTGACCCTTGCTTCTCTCTACCCCCTCCTAGAGCGGAACGACTGGTTATGCTCTCTGGATCTCAAGGAGGCCTACACTCACATTCCCATTCATCCGACCTCCCGCCAATTCCTCAGATTTCGGGTGGGACATCTACATCTGCAGTATCGAGTGCTTCCTTTCGGCCTGTCCTCGTCTCCCAGAGTCTTCACGAAGTGTCTGGTGGTGGTGGTGGCCGCTGCACTCCGGAACAGGGGTCTTCAGGTATTTCCCTACCTCGACGACTGGCTCATCAAGGCCCCCTCTGCTCCAGAGGTCATTTCGGCGACCTTGACCACGATCTGCTTCCTGCTTTACGACATGGTGATCCTCATCCGCACAGACAACCAGGTCGCCATGTATTATGTCAACAAGCAGGGGGGCACGGGATCGGCCTCCCTCTGCCAGGAAGCTCTCAGAGTCTGGGATTGGGCAGTTCGCCACAATGCCTTCCTCAAAGCTGTCTACATTCAAGGGAAGGGACAATGTCTTGGCAGACAACTTGAGTCGACTCCTCCAGCCTCTCGAATGGACTCTCCATTCCAACCCCCTTCATCAGATCTTTGCACAATGGGGGACGCCTCAGATAGACCTCTTTGCGGCTCCCCACAACTTCAAACTGCCTCAGTTTTGCTCCAGGATCTACACTCCTCATCGCCTCGAGGCAGATGCCTTTCTGCTGGATTGGAGGAATCTATTTCTGTATGCGTTTCCTCCATTTCCTCTCATTCAAAAGACTCTGGTCAAATTGAAATCGGACCAAGCCACCATGATTCTCATAGCTCCTCGGTGGCCCAGACAACCTTGGTTCTCCCTTCTGCTTCAACTCAGCAGCAGGACACCAGTCCTTCTTCCAGTGTTTCCTTCTCTGCTTACTCAACATCAAGGATCACTGCTTCATCCCAATCTGCAGTCTCTCCACCTGACAGCTTGGTTCCTCTCAACGTAACTCCTCACCAGTTTTCTCAAGCGGTGAGGGATGTCTTAGAGGCTTCCAGGAAGCCTGCTACTCGACAATGCTACTCCCAAAAGTGGACTAGATTCTCTTCCTGGTGTATTTCCAATGCCAAGGAGCCTCAGCAAGCTTCCCTATCCTCTGTGTTGGACTATCTTCTACACCTGTCTCAGTCTGGTCTCAAGTCTACATCTATAAGAGTCCACCTGAGTGCTATTGCGGCTTTCCATCAGCCTCTACAGGGGAAATCTCTTTCTGCTCATCCTGTGGTTTCCAGATTTATGAAAGGACTTTTCCATGTCAATCCTCCTATCAAACCTCCTCCCGTGGTTTGGGATCTCAATGTTGTCCTTTCTCAACTCATGAAGCCTCCGTTTGAACCTCTCAACAGGGCTCCACTTAAGTATCTCACCTGGAAAGTGGTTTTTCTGGTGGCCCTCACGTCTGCTCGCAGGGTCAGTGAGCTTCAGGCCTTGGTGGCGGATCCGCCTGTCACAGTATTCCATCATGACAAAGTGGTCCTCCGCACTCATCTGAAATTCCTGTCTAAAGTGGTCTCTGAATTTCATCTCAACCAGTCCATTGTACTTCCAGTATTTTTTCCAAAGCCTCATTCTCATCATGGACAATCGGCTCTTCACACTCTGGACTGTAAACGTGCTTTGGCTTTCTACCTGGATCGCACCAAGCCACACAGAACTGCTGCTCAACTTTTCGTCTCCTTTGATCCGAACAAGTTAGGACGACCTGTATCGAAGCGTACCATCTCCAACTGGATGGCGGCTTGTATCTCTTCCTGCTATGCCCAGGCTGGATTATCCCTTCCTTGTAGGGTCACAGCCCATAAGGTCAGAGCAATGGCAGCCTCTGTAGCCTTCCTCAGATCGACACCAATTGAGGAGATTTGTAAGGCTGCCACTTGGTCCTCGGTTCATACCTTCACCTCTCATTATTGTCTGGATACTTTCTCCAGACGGGATGGACAGTTCGGCCAAACAGTGTAACAAAATTTATTCTCTTAAGTTGCCAACACTCCCACCATCCCATTGAGGTTAGCTTGGAGGTCACCCACTAGTGAGAATACCTGCCTGCTTGTCCTGTGATAAAGCAATGTTACTTACCGTAACAGTTGTTATCCAGGGACAGCAGGCAGCTATTCTCACGTCCCACCCACCTCCCCTGGGTTGGCTTCTCAGACTAGCTACCTGAACTGAGGAGACACGCCCGGTCCATCGGGCGGGAAGGCACTGGCGCATGCGCGGTGCGGGCATCTCGAAACTTCTGAGTTTCTTCAAGCAAGACATGCTTGTGAGATGTCCGTATCGGGGCTCTGTCGGATGACATCACCCACTAGTGAGAATAGCTGCCTGCTGTCCCTGGATAACAACTGTTACGGTAAGTAACATTGCTTTATGGTGCTTTTTTAAGATTTTGTTTGGTTTTGTATTTGTAAAATGTTTTTAATTTAATGGCCACAGTCCCTGAAGGAAGGGTTGAACTAACACATGCACATAACATGAACAGAGGAGGATATAAATAGTAAATCTTGGACCCATACTTCTTTGCTAGGCTATGATATGTCAACCTTGTTTACTTTGTTGAATGCTAACTTAAATTTTAAATGTGTGAGCAATACCGAGGAGCCAAGTTTCTGATGTTTTTTTGTTTTTTGTTTTTTTGAATCTGGAACTTGAGAGGGTATTTGTAGTCTTTAATTTAGGGCAGGTAGTATTTTTAACATTTATTTAAAGCAGAGGTGCTGGAACAAAGTTTGACTGGGATTCACTGCAGCATTTAAGAAACATTTGCTTAAACCTGTTTTCTGCTCTTGTACTGTGGTCTACAGTGGTGGTATGGTAAAAATTTGAAGAATGCCGCAGATGCGGAAGTTCTTGGCTCTGACCGGGTCTCATCCACAGTGTACAAGTCCCCCTGGGAGATTCTTCCTACTGATTTATGAATGCAATGTTAACATCCCAGTTTCCCATTTAGGAAGTGTAGCATTTTTAGAATGTGATAATATTTTAGCAACTTAAAAATAGTCACTCATGAATTTTGGTGGTATACAGATATACTGACATCTAGCATGTTTTGAGGGGAGCTCATTTGGGGGGGGAGCAGTGCAATCAAGCTATGACACTTGCTTATCTACTAATATCTTCTGAAAGATATTGACAAGTTTTATAATAATCACAATTTTACGTCACTTAGGATTGGAGAACAGGATTAGTTGCCATGACATAACAATCTGCTTCTATACCGTAGTACTGTGAAGCTCTATGTGGTTTACAAAAGCAAAAATAGTTACAATTGGATGGAATGCCTTAATTGCCCGAATACTTAGTAAACAGATATGTTTTTAGATGTCTCCCAAATTCTTGGTAAGTACTGGAAGTTGTGATTAAAAGATTTAGATCCTTGTCCCAAGATGCTGCCTGATAGGATAAGAGACGATGATGGTATCTTTTTTTTTTTTTTTTAATTCTTTATTCAGTTTTAACTCTTGTAACAAGTGTACAAAATTCAATCAAATAATTCGTACAAATCACTTGACATTCTAACAATTATTGTCAAATGCATATAAAAAAGACCCCTCCCCCACCCATCCCATTCATCAGGAATAAGCCCATTAAATCACATAACATATCTCCCCATCCCCACATTAAATATAGTCCTATGTAATAAAAAGGTGTCCAAGGTGTCTAATCATTAGAATATGCAATCAATGGCCCCAAATATTTTTGAAACTATTATAATTTCCTTGCTGTATAGCAAGCACTCTCTCCATTTTATAAATATGACAAACTGAATTCACCAAAAGGTATAATTAAGTTTAGTATAGACCTTCCAATTTCCAGTAATATGTTGAATGGCAACCCCCGTCAGTATTAACAAAAGTTTATTGTTATTTGTTGAAATTTGACTCTTGAATCTCATAGACGTTCCAAATAAAATAATATAGGATAGGGCAACATGATTTCATAACATTGATGGTATCTTTTAAATTTACATACTCTAGTCCACTTGGTCTCAACTCTGTCCTGGAGGACCACCAGGCCAGTTGGGTTTTCAGGATAGCCCTAATGAATATGCATGAGAGAAATCTGAATATAATGGAAGTGCCAGGCATGCAAATCTGCTCCATGCATATTCATTAAGGCTATTCTGAAAATCCAGCTAGCCTGGTGGTCCTCCAGGACAGGGTTGGGAACCACTGCTCTAGTCTAACAGATGGAAAAACGAAATTTTCATGTGAGCGCCTGGTATGTTTATTGTTGGCAAATGAAAACATATTCATAAGATAATTAGGTATAAGTTCAAACATAGTTTTATAGCAAATACAGCGTATCGTGAACTTGATCCGGGCCTCCACTGGCAGCCAATTCAACTATTGAGGCATGTAAAAGTCTAAAATCTATCTTAAGTACCACACAGTAGTGAACAAATGTAGCATCATGGAGCTAAAATTTAGGTTATTCTTTCTATGTGAATAAGTAATGATGGTAGTTCTCATTAATTATGATGACTTATAATATTGCTCCCTGCAAAAGAAACTCAGTATGTTTATGGCGAAAGACTTGGAGACAAAAATCCCAATTTAAAGCCTACCCCTTAACTAATTGAATCTTTTGTGCTTTTTTTTCAGCATGTAGTTTCCTGCGTCCTGCGGTGTTTTTGGATGAGGGCAATGTATTTAGAAGAACTCAATCCAACTCAGTTAAGAGTCCAGGAATCTTGTAGCACCAGAACTTATATAAGAAGAAAACTCATCCTTTGCTCCTGAGGTGGTTTCAGGAATAATATTTTCTGAATATTTTTAGAACTAAGGTTCTTTGTTAACTGCTAAACTTATAAAAATGACGACTTCTTCTATAAGGCGGCAGATGAAAAATATAGTAAACAATTATTCTGAGGCTGAAATCAAGGTTCGTGAGGCAACATCTAATGACCCTTGGGGCCCTTCCAGCTCTTTAATGACTGAGATAGCTGATCTTACTTACAATGTGGTGGCCTTTTCAGAAATTATGAGTATGATTTGGAAACGGCTTAATGATCATGGCAAGAACTGGAGGCATGTGTATAAGGCTCTTACACTATTGGATTACCTAATCAAAACTGGTTCTGAGAGAGTGGCTCAGCAGTGCAAAGAGAACATATTTGCCATCCAGACCCTGAAAGATTTTCAGTACATTGATCGCGATGGCAAGGACCAGGGCATCAACGTGAGGGAGAAGTCCAAACAATTGGTCTCCCTCCTCAAAGATGATGAAAGGCTTAAAGGCGAGAGAGCTCAGGCCCTGAAAACCAAAGAGCGCATGGCCCAGGTCGCTACAGGTGTGGGCAGCAATAATCAAATAACCTTTGGCAGAGGCTCTAGCCAGCCTAACTTGTCCACCAGCTACTCAGAACATGAGTATGGCAAATCTGGAGGATCGCCAGCATCTTACCATGGCTGTAAGTACTCATTCATGACTATATCTTTCTAGTTGGGGCTTCAATAAGTACTAAATAATTTGGGAAAACTTTGTTATCGGAATATTTAGCACAAACATTTGCTGTGTGATATCTTTTAAGAGGTGTTAGCAGCATATACTGCATAGAACTGGAAACTTGATCAGTACAAAATATTTACCTTTCTTGATCATAAATCTGTAAGAGAATCCTTTCCTACCAGTAACAGGACCAGGCGTGCAGTAAGCTTTAACGCAATGTATCGCAAGCTATGTGCTATGGCAGTGTTTTTCAACCTTTTTACACCTATGGACCGGCAGAAATAAAAGAATTATTTTGTGGACCGGCATCGGTCCACAAACTGGCGGTTGAAGAACACTGGGCTAAGTCGTGGGCCAGACCCTGCCCATCTCTACCCATTCTCCACCCCAGACCCTGCCCCCATAGTCGTAATTGTATTTTTTCCATTCATTTTTCATATATACACACAATGTAATCTTATTGACAATGCATCGATCGCACACAGTTTTGGGCCTGATGCACATGCTGGCCCTGTGGACCAGCAGGAAATTTCTGTGGACCGGTACCGGACCATGGACCGGTGGTTGAAGAATACTGTGCTATGGCATACTAGTGTGCCTCCTGAGATTTCAGATATGTTGCAAGACGCTGGGGAGGAGGAGAGGCGCCGATGCCTCTCCTTCTCTCCACGCGTCTTCCCTGCCGGCACCCTCCGCCTGTGGCTCAGGGCCCATCTGGAGCGCCTTTGCACATGTGCGTGACATCACTGCATCGACGTCTGCACACTTCCAGATGCCTTGAGCCGTGGCCACTGTGCTTAGTGCGACGGGCTCGACAAAGCTTGCGGGACACTGCTTGAAAGAAATTTTCTGGTTTCCATTTTTCCATTTCCACAAAATGATCAAGAGAGGATGTGCATCATAAAAACCAAATTGTGCTAGAGTAAATCTTTAAACTTGTCCCAGTATGTAAGTGTTTACTAAATGAATCAAAGGCATTCTTCATAATCTGGTTGTCTTATGCTGGTTTATGGGACTTTTCTTGTAAAGCTCACTTGCTTTCCAAAGGGTGGTCTTGTAGGTTCTGTCTGATACTGCTATTACATGGTGATAATTGTTCTCTATGTATAAAGTAGGCTGTTAAATAACAAGGGCCTGACTGGCCTATTTGTCTTAAAGATTGCTACCAGATACAGAATCCGCCCCTAGGTTGCATAAACTGTTTTTTCCTTTTTGTCCTGCCAGACCACTCAACCTATTTCCTGTTCCCCTTTAGCAGCAGTAGTGACTGCAAGTGGTCCCTTCTGGCTCCCTGAGAGTTTCTCATACTCTGATTCTGCTCTTTGGAGAGAAATGTTCCTTGTGACTAGTTCCCCTGCCTCTGGGTGGAGCTGTTTTGTTCCCTGTTGCCCTCTTCTTTCTCTTCAGCAGTTGGGTGAAGTTTTTCCTGAACACACATTTTGAGGCAGTAATGCAAGTGTTTCTTTCAATTCTTGCCCATACTTTTGTCTCTCTCTTGCCGTATTTATGGCAGAACTTTCTGAGCAGATGATACTGGTTGTTTGTGAGAAAATAATTCACTCGTAAGCCATTGTTTCTGTTTTCCAGTGATAACTGGAAATACAGTGCTGCCTTCTATGTCCCTTTTTTTAATCTTCAGAGAATATTTGGTTAAAATAGAGTGTACTAACGACACTATATGCAACCTGCAAATTCTTGTGTTGGTGAAAGAGAAAGTTCAATTTTCTTAGGTATCTATAATGAGAAGTGGAGGCAAACAATGTCTTAGAAAACAGAATGTCTGCCTAGGAAATCAAATTTCTCCCATTACTTTTCTGCAAAAATTCTGTATATTATTGTTCATCACTTTGGAATAGATTTTTATGAATATGTGTTTCCTCTTTATATCGTAAATAATTTTCTATCATATTGCCTAATAAAGTAAGCAAACTATAATGAGCTGAATTTGAAATGTCTTAAGTGCTCTTGCAATTTAAACTGCTTTGTGCCCCCTTGTTATGCAGTATGGCAAACAATTTGCTTAATAAAGTAATTGGTATAGAAAGAAAATTCTTTTTTTCTTGTCTTTTTATACATGTGTGTAAAATATTAAGTGAAAAAAGATCTCTGCTGTTGAGCTCTTTTTGAAAGAGACTCGCCTTGTGTATTTATGTCATATAGATATTTAAATGTCTCTTATCATATCTCCCCTTTCTCACACTAATGGGGCCAGTATCATGGGATTTTTTTTTTCCACTCTTTTTCATCCAATGTAAGTATTAAGAGCACAGACCTGAACGGGGTTGTTAAACCAGCATTTGAGGTTGCAGTCAATGTGAGTCTTCCATAAGACCACATCGACTGCACATCTTGATGGTGGTATTGGGGGTGGGTGGGTCATGCACTTTCTATGCTGTATGAATTGAGTTGTGGCTGCAGAAAGATTTAGGTACATGCTGCTGAAGAGGAAATCTGTATTTCTGGGTGCTCATAGCCCATTCCCCAAATTATTCTTGCTACATTTAGTAGCTGGAGATGGGGATTTTTTAATGTTGACACACCTGACTAATGTTTTAAGATGACCAGGGCTAAGAGTTTTATGTTCCCTTCTTGGTGAAAAGAACAATATGGTGTTAAGTCATCTTGACCAGTGTTCTTCAACCTTTTGACACCTATGGACCGGCGGAAATAAAAGAATTATTTTGTGAACCGGCACTGATCCACGAACCGGCGATTGAAGAACACTGGGTTAAGTCGTGGGCCAGACCCCTCCCATCTCCAACCCCCGACCCCACCCCCCATAATAGTACTAATTGTAACACCATTTTTTCCATTCATTTTTCATATATACACACAAATACAATATAATCTTATTAACGACACATAATGGTTAACCACAAAATTAAACTACCCAAAGCATACCGTATGCTTCTCAGCATTCATTCCTACCAGAAAACAGATAACTCCATGCAAATATGGGACCAAAAACTAAAAGCAGTAATATATACAAACAAGCCCTAAGATGCAAGACTCTGCATGCAGTACACCCCCAGAGAAAAAGAAACATATGCATTTCTTCGTGAACAGTGCAAAATACGAACACAGCAAGTGTAAATTCTCAAAATTGACACAAATTAAAAAATAAAATCATTCCCCCTACCTTTGTTGTCTCCCTCCCTCCATGCTATGCCTTATCTTCTGGGCTGCTCCCGCATGGTCGTTTTATGCCGCCCTCTGGGTTATCTTCGGGCCGGCTCCCTCTTCCTCACTGACACAGTGCACAAAGCCATGGGCAGAAGATCCTCACGTGTCCCATGCGTCATCCGGAAGCCATGTTGCAACATCAGAGAGAAGGCTTCCGATTCAGGCGCAGGACGCGCTGCCTGCGGCTTTGTGCAGTGTGACAGTGAGAAAGAGGGAGCCGGCCCGTAGATAACGCTGCTTCGATCGCACTGTGGACTGGCGGCTGAAGAACACTGTCTCGGGCCCAAAGCATGTGCCAGCCCTGTGGACCGGCGGTTGAAAAACACTGATCTAGGGTGTTTGCCCTTGTCTTTGTAATACAAAGATCGGAGATAAGTATAACATTGAGACTAGAGAATGACACGGTGGCGGTTTACCCGCGGCCACCGCATTTTAGCCGCGGGTCACCCGCCGAAAACGGGGAAGAAAACTAGCAGTCGCTGCGGCGACGGGGACAAGGCCATTCACCGCCCGCGGGGTGGTGAATGGTCTTGTCTCCGCAGTGAGGTTTCAAGGATCGCGCGGTCCCCGCAGCCACCGCCCGCCCGCCCGTAGCATTTAGCCAGCTCCCTCCCTCCACCTCACCTTAAATTTCGAGTTTTCCGGCTTCCTTTTTTCCGAGCCGCACGTGTTCAAAAATCCGTGCACGCGCGGCTGCGCAAGTCAATCAATCTTCTCCTCTGACGCAACCGGAAACAGGAAGTTGCAGGAGAGGAGAAGTTTGATTGACTCGCACAGCCGCGAGTGCACGGATTTTTGAACACGTGCGGCTCAGAAAAAAGGAAGCCGGAAAACTCGAAATTTAAGGTGAGGTGGAGGGAGGGAGCTGGCTAAATGCACGGCTTTTTGAACGCGTGCGGCTAGGGAAAAAGGAAGCCGGCAAACTCGGAACGAATATAAGGTGAGGTGGAGGGAGGGTGGGGGCTGCTGGACCATTCTTCATTACTTTGCCATACTAATTCCATTCTATGTTAGGTGCCACGGACTCAGATTCGAGTCCTAGCGATGATGAGTTAAAGATCCCAAAAGAAGCCAACTTCTAAATCCAGTGGTTAGAGCTACACTACACTCCTTGTGACCCTGGGCAAGTCACTTAATCCCTATTGCTTCTGACACAATGGGCAGTTCCAAAGACCAAGACTGGCCAGTGTCAAAGACAGGATGCTGAGCTTGATAGACCCTTAGTCTCCACTGTTTTTAGTGATCAACAAAGTTCTATGTTTCTATAATCACCCTAATTCTGTTATCATTGGACTAGATATTCAAAATGATTTAAATGGCCAGGACAGGCTCCTGGCTGTTCAAATCATCTGTCCAGGGCTAACCAGGCATTTTCAATCTTCATGTTCAGCCCAAATGGTGTCACACAATTCAGCAAAAATACCCAATGTTGTTCCTCATAATTTAAATATTGCTCATAGAAGGAACAACATTGGGTATTTTTGCAAATGGAAGTTGGAGGGTTAATTCCCTTGAAACAGCCAATTGAGTGAAACATGAATTCATGCTGGGACACAAGATAGGTTGAATTTGTTTTGAATTTAAAAAGAAAAATGATCAATGAAGAATACTATAATGGCAAGAAAATATAATGATAAAACAGCAACTAATTTTGCCTATTTTTATATATTAAAAAAGTACTACATAAGGTGAATGTCCATATTGCTGTCTGTTGTTCTGCTGAGCACTGGCATTGAAACAGCAAAATGCATTTATTGCATACTTGTCCTCTGTCGGAAACATTATGGTGGTATATTAGTTGTGTTAATAAAAATTTATAAACAAAGCCCTGCCAGCTGAACATCTCTTTCTCTAGTTCAGCAGCAAGAACTTTGATTTATAAGAATGGAATACGCTAAATATTAGAGTACTAAGGCTTATATGGATGCTGCGGGGACGGTGACGGGGCGGTGAATGGGATGGCAGTGGCGGTGACGGGGCGGTGAAAGGGATGGCAGTGACGGTGACGGGGCGGTGAATGGAATGGCGGTGACGGGGCGGTGCAGAGGATGGTGGGCCGGGGACGGGGCGGTGACGGGGACAGATTTTTTCCCCGTGTCATTCTCTAATTGAGACCTCTATCGTAGAAAGGCTTGAGTCTTACTTTGCGTTTAGTCATCTTCTTTCCAGGCAGCTGTATGCAGAGACTCTGACTCGAGCCCCTTCTGTGCTGGATGCGAAACATCCTCTAATGGGGCTATAGTGATCTTCCTGTAGGTTATAGAAGGCAGTGGAGGGAGGGTTCAAATATCCCTGTGTAAGACCTAACAGCTTCTAGGTGGTACTGGTGAGTCTTGCACAGTGGAGATTAGTGATACTAGTTGATGACAAAGCCACAATGTTTATGGTCAGGTTTCTCAGGGAGGGCTCACCTAAGAGGTGTTGGTCTTCTTTTTGGACCTTAATTCAGCTAACAGCAAGTATGGTAAACACAAGTGTTTGCATCCATTTGTACTGTTTGTGCCACTTTTTTGTCTCAAAATTGTTATTGTTTATAACTCATTACAGGGGTCTCAAAGTCCTTCCTTGAGGGCCGCAATCCATTTGGGTTTTCTTGATTTCCCCAATGAATATGCATGAGATCTATGTGCACGCACTGCTTTCAATGCATATTCATTGGGGAAATCCTGAAAACCCGACTGGATTGCAGCCCTCAAGGAGGGACTTTGAGATCCCTGTATCTAGCACCATAACTATAGACTATCAGTGATGCATTCATTTTAGTAAAATTCTACTGCGTCTCTCCTCAGGGCTGTCTGTCATTTTATTTTCATCATGCAGGATGGCTTGGCACATATCAGTTAGCCCCCTCCATGTTGCCATTTATAACTGCTGCTTTTCGTGTGGAAAATAACTGTAGAGGAATCCAACCAGGGAAGCTCAAAGCATTTTAACTGCTAATGGCAAACTTGTAGAAGGAGAGTAGCCAAGGTAATATCCCCCCTAGTTTAAACTTAGAAGTGCCACCACTGCCTTAATGCATGAGTGGGAAAATAGAGGGGTTTCACTGGCGATCTCAACAGCTAATCTTAGAAGATCATTAAGAAATCAGATACATATTTTTTAGTTGATATATGATAGTATTGAAGGCCCATGTTTTTGTATACTTAAAGTAAGCATCTCTGCATCTTGCTGTTCCTCTGCACTCATTTTTAGGTCCTAAAGGTTTTTATGTGGATTGCTGTTTTAATTTTCTAATAAAGGCCATATCAGGGACATTGCCTCTCCACAGTGTTTCTTTGGTTTCTGTAAATCAGACTTTATCAAATGTATTTGGAGTTGGTTCTGCATTGTTAACACAGGCTCATATTTGCTTCTTTATTAGCTACATCCCCTCGGGTTTCATCTGAACTTGAGCAGGCACGACCTCAGACAAGCGGTGAGGAAGAGTTGCAGCTCCAGCTTGCATTAGCAATGAGCAGGGAAGTTGCGGAGCAGGTCAGTTCTGGAGTACTGTATTTTGTTAGCATCTGTTTTCCTCTTTTTGTCTTTAAAAGGACATTGCACACGGGGCTATTGCCTTGGGCCTCCAAGCCTGCATGAATCTGAAGAGGCACAGCCTCTTAGCAGGGTCTGGGATCCTCTTCCATGTTTATGCCTGCTTTCTTAGTTAGTTTCCTGGTTTGATGACATTTTCTGGATGTCTAACTCAAATTTTCAGTTTTCAAATTCACAAACTGTGTTTCTTCACCATTTGTACAATATCCAGCTAAACAGGTTTGCATCATATTTTGAGGGTAAGTAGAAAAGCAAATGGTGACCAAGGGATTGATACAGTAAAATTCACTAGGATTTGCTCACTGTTTAGCATGGGTTTTGTGCACAAATTTGCACTCTGTATAGAGCAAGTTTTGCATGAAGTTGGGTATGCACAAAGCTTCAAGTAGATAGAGCATGACATATTTAAATCCAAGCTATTAGCTGTTATAGGCATATACAGCGAAGTAAGCAGAAGACCAGAGGGATGAGCACAATATAAGGGCTTTAGTATAGTGTCTGAGGCAGTGGTCTCAAACTCAAACCCTCTGCAGGGCCACATTTTGGATTTGTAGGTACTTGGAGGGCCTCAGAAAAAATAGTTAATGTCTTATTACAGAAACTAGTGTTTAAGCCCGTTACATTAACGGGTGCTAGAATATATGTCTGTCTCTCTGTCTTTCTTTCTGTGTGTCTCCCTGCCCCTGTCTCTTTCCTTCCCTCTGTCTGTCTTTCTTTCTTTCTGTCTCTCTCCCTGCCCCTGTCTCTTTCTTTCTGTCTCTTTCCTTCCCTCTGTTGGTCTTTTTTTCTGTCTGTCTCTCTCCATCTGGCCTCCTGTCTGTCTGTCTTTCTTTCTTTCTGTCTCTCTCCCTGCCCACTGTCTTTCGTTCTCGTGCGCTGTCTGGCTTTATGTCTCCATTGTCACCTGCCTGCCTTTCTTTGTCTTTCTCTATGGCCCCCTTCTATATCCTCCCAAAGCAAATAAAAATTGCTCCCTGCACCCAGCACACCCCTCCCCCCAAAGCAAAGCAAGTTCACTCCCTGGCCCCCTTTTGCTACTGAAAAGGAAACTTTAAAATAATGCATTTAAAATGATCAGATACTTGGAAACTGCAAAGAAAGGACTTAAGTAAAGTTCAGGATTTTTAAATCATAATAAAAGTCATAAAATTTTGCAGCTTCCCTGCTTTCTATCTTGAAAGTTGTTTAATGATAGAGAAATTGATAGAGAGATAGATTTCTGCAGCTTCTCTGCTTTCTATCTCTCCCTTCCTCTCTCCACCTTTTCCCTTCACACTTTCACTGAAATAACCTGAGTTACAGCTTCGGGAGCGGCATGCAGGCTACTTGCTAGGGGATCGGCCATTTTTGCTGCATCGGATCCGTTGCTTTGGCCGGCCGACTTAGGCCTGTGAGCGTCGTTGGCCTGGAGGAGCCGATCGGGGCGGGGCTTCCGTGCTGGTCGGCTGCGTGTGAGTTTAGGGGTATGGGTGATTAGTGAACATACCCGCGCATCCCTGAACCTACCCAGAGACTCCCCGCGCGGGAGGAATCTCCGCCATCACCGCCCCCCTGAGCCGCCACTACTGCTGCATCCGTCGCCGGGCCCCGCTCCCCACGCTGCGCACCTAGGCCGGGGAGGAGGTGGTGGCGGCGGCAACGGCAACAACAGTGGATTCCTGGAGCAGCGGCTGCCTTCCCCGCCTCCCTCACCGCCCGACTGCAGAGCCGAGATTGAGGAGCCGCCACCGACAGCCAGACTGTGAGTGCGTGGTCTGGCTGGCTCCTCTACCAAAGCCCTTCCGGCAGCAGCCCCTCTCGCATCCGTCCCCGCGTTGCAAGCCTCTCCGAAGGCCGGCTCCCAAGAAAATGCTGCCCCTCTGTCCAAAGCTGCGGCCAGACGCAAGAGGAGCCGTCAACACGAAAAACCCCAGCAAGGGAGCCATTCAGAGTGCGAGGCCGTTGCAAACAGCTGGGTTCTTCTGCTTCCCCTATTATCTCCACCGCTGTAGTCTCTTTTTTAATCTGTGGTAACCGCCATGCAGAAAATGCCATTGCTGGAGAGCAGGGAGTGCCGCGTTTTAAAATTTCTCTGCCTCGCGTGTGGACATAGTAAGCGCACTCTTGCCGGCCACGGACCTACGGATCATGGAAGCACGCAAATAGGACTGCGCATGCGCGAGTTAGCCTTTTATTATATAGATGACAATTTTGCATGAGGTAAAACTCTAATAGTTTATAAATCTTTCCTTTTGGCTAAGTCTTAATAATAATATTGTCATTTATAGCTAAAGAGACATTTGATCAAGAAACTGTTTTATTTTACTTTTGTGATTATGATAAATATACCAAGGGCCTCAAAATAGTACCTGGCGGGCCGCAAGTTTGAGACCACTGGTCTGAGGGGTTTTGTTAATGAAGATTTTCATGCCTGTATCTTCTGCTGTGAGCATAAAGGACCTATAACCTTTTTTTCTGGCTGCCATGAAGACCATGAGTTTAAAAACAAACAAAGCTGAAAGGAGGTGTCCTGAACAAAGAATAAAGTGTTGGCCTGTTGACAGATGGGTATTGGCACCCATCAGATTGCATGCATGCACATCTTGTACATAAGCACAGAATCGCATTCCAGCATAAATATTGGTATTTTCATTATCACTTACCAGATCAGTCCAGAATGAATCAGTTATGCTCTCTGAAAACAGATGGAGAGACAGAACAAAGGTGTACAAATTAAGCCCCAACCCTGTCCTGGAGGACCACTAGCCAATCGGGTTTTCGGGATAGCCCTATGAATATGCATGGGGCAGATCTGCACTCCTATCATTTTCATTACATGCAAGCCCCATGCATATTCATTAGGGCTATCCCGAAAACCCGATTTACTAGTGGTCCTCCAGGACAGGGTTTAGGACCACTGCTCTAGAGGGTACCATGCAGCACGAGTCTCAATATTGTGCTCACCAGGGCATAGATGGGCATAGCCATTCATTCCTGAATCTGGTGAAAGTGACTCCTAGGACCAGTTGGAGATCTGGTTCCTTAGCTGAATCCAGTAGACAAGGGGATCCTGGGTCTTCTGCCTGGTCTTGAGGGGGGAAGGGAGGGAGGGAGTCCCAAGTTCCCTCCCCCCCTCCGACTCCCTGATTCCTTTTTGTTCTATATTTCTTTCTTTAGGTTTCTCCTTTGCAGCTTTAGCATTCTTGGCCTTTTGTTGGAATTGAGATAAATGAAGAAAGAGGAGAGTGCTTTGGAGTAGGTGATGGTTTTATTATGTGCTCTGGGAGGTGAGGCACAGAATAAGGAAATAAGCAGCACTCCAGAGATATTCCAGTCCAGCAATGGGAGAGGCACGGAGAAGATAGACAATGTGATTTAGCACTGGGAGCAGTGTGGTTTCTTTTTCAGCAGGGTTATGGGTAGATCAGCACCAGGAGTGGTACAAGGCATTTGTGTAACAGTTGGATTGGGGGATTTACATGGAGGCTCCTGCTGAGTGCATCAAAAGTTATACAGAGAGCTCAAGGCAATGCATTGCTATTCTTGTGGCGGATGATAGTGGGGGGGGGGCTATCCACATATGGAAATTTTGGCAGAATTTCAGACACACTCTGGAAGGAAGGAGCCAAGCATTAGGAGAGTGGAACCATCTTGGCTCATCATGGAACTTCTGGCATATGTGGCAGTGCGGAAACTTCTGCCATATTACAGGGCTCTAGGCCTTTCAGTGATCCTGTGTCACTGAGAATGCATTATTCCAGGAGATTCTTCCTTGTCCTGGAGGGGCTTATTTCCCCCCTCCCCACCCCAGTTTGCATTACTTAAGCACCAAGCATTTGTCTCTTGCTGATCCTAGGGGATTCATGGCCTGTGAGGAAACCCAAGCTGGGGACTGTGGGCCTAGTCAGTGGGAGTATCCGAGCATTGGTTGACCTTTTGATTTTTCAGTCTGGGGAGGGGCTTGGAAGATAGGAAGCATTCCATTGGTGAATGAACATAAGAATAGCCTTTCTGGGTTAAACCAATGATCCATCTAGCCCAGTATCCCATCTTCATGGTGGCCAATCCAGGTCACAAGTACCTGGTAAAAACTCAAATGGTAGCAAAATGTTACCAACCCAGGGAAGCAGTGACTTGAGGTTTTGTAAGTCTTTGAAAATTTGGCTTGTTGATAAATATGTATCCTGAATTCAGTAGAGAATTGTGTTTTGGGAATTTTAAAAAATATTTTTATTGAAATAATTTCAATATTAAATTCACATAATAATGCATATAACAAAACATTAGACTGAAACATCCTGAGCTATTTGGCATTAATGGCATATTAGAAAATTAATGTATTAGAAGCTTCATTTGCGGCACATTCTTCTGGGGGGAAACTTGGTCAGAGATCTTGGAGAGACCAAACTCTAGCAGCTACTAGAGGAAAGGTCAAGGAAGGTGACTTGTCATAGGGCAGCAAGCCAGGTTCTGTTAGTTGTCTTGTCAGCCTGAACGGAAGAAGCTAATTCAGCAGGAGATACTCACAAGGGCAACTATTAATGTGCAGGGAGTCCTTTCCTTGGATGAACGGTGGGAGAGAGGTTGGTTAGATACTTTGAGGAGTGGACTGGAATCATGTTAAGATCAGTGTGTCCTTTATTGAAATAAACAAGACCTTTTACATCAGTGATCTTCAGTGGAGTGTTCATTGTCCGTTCCCACTGTCTTCTGTGTGATTTTGAACCCGTGGTTTTTTTTTGTCCTGTTGGACTTTTGGTGTTTTTTTCGCAATATACTCTTCCATGTTGAAGTACTTATTTGTCTGCTGTTTGCTTACATCATTGGCTAACACCGCTTTTTCATAAGAACATAAGAATAGACTTACTGGGTCAGACCAATGGTCCATCAAGCCCAGTAGCCCGTTGTCATGTGGCCAATTCAGGTCCCTAGTACCTGGCCAAAACCCAAGGAGTAGCAACATTCCATGCTGCCGATCCAGGGCAACCATCCTGATTTCTTAAAACGCATGGCTCTAACTCGGAGTAACTGCATCTGCTGTGTAAACTCTGTTCTAGAGAATGGTGTGATAAAGACTTCACAGCAAAAAACAAGGAAACAACCCCCACGAAGAATTAGCAAACAACGGAGTAC
Organism: Geotrypetes seraphini; assembly: GCF_902459505.1. Lineage (NCBI taxonomy): Eukaryota > Metazoa > Chordata > Amphibia > Gymnophiona > Dermophiidae > Geotrypetes > Geotrypetes seraphini. The sequence goes on along the minus strand of NC_047094.1, from coordinate 7,808,780 downwards.
ATATCAACCAGAGATAAAATGAGTGAATAAATATTTATTAAAACATTAATAAAAGAGTCTTTATCAAATGTTGAATTCAGTGTTGCAAACCCAGATAAAGATTACATCTAAATGTCATATTTGGCCAGTTTTGTGAGATGATGATTAAACTGTTCTCACTATTGCTAATGTCTTCTTGTTTGTGCGTGATTCAGATAATGCTGACCAGGATTTCTTTTTCAGGAGGAGCGCCTGCGGCGTGGAGATGATCTGCGGTTACAGATGGCTCTAGAAGAAAGTCGCAAACACACAGTTAAAATGCCCAAAAAGAAAAAGGAGGTAGAATTTTTTTTTGTGCTTATCTTGTGACGCATGAACACAATAGGTTATTTTTAGAAACTGGTTCACACTTTTGATTCCAAGAGTCAGATGTCAGTTGTCTGCTCTTTGCTTGTCCTTTGAGCTCAACAACCATGTTGGGTGAAGAGGTTTTTTTTTCTGTTTTCTAGTTTTTTTTATATCACACCTAGAGAAATCGCTAAAACAACACTGTGTCCTTTTCAATTCACTGTTCTCCAAATAAAATTCAATCACAGATAAGTGGTTCAAAAGACCCAGTTCTTGGAAAATGATGATCGTTTTGTCCACAGCACACAGCTCTCTTGGATTTGATGGATGTTCCTACATCACCTCCTGCAGCTCAGAAAACAGAACCATGGGGTCCTTCACTAGTAACGAAGCCCATCCCGACTGACCCCTGGGAGGGTGCTGCAGTTACACCCACTGCCTCTGATCCTTGGCAGTCGTTTGGTAAGAACTTTTAGAGGAGATCAAATGAAATAGCTTGTTTCTAAATGATTGTGCTTTTCTTGTTTGGGTGCGTTTGCTTTTGTGAAGGTCATATAGGCTTCCAGCAGTCGATACAACACATTCCGCTTAGTAGGCATATCTGATTTTAATTCATTGGGGCTGGCCAATTATCTTGTCAAAGTCCTTTTCACTCTTCAAAATCACAATTTCTTCCTATTCTTTGCCTTCCCGTCTCTCCATCGCCCATCAAGTATTTCTTTTCCATATCTATTGGTTGTTATATTAAGGAGATGGTCAAAAGTACTTTAATAAATAAGGGTGGTTATATTAAGCAGAGGTTAGAGGCAGAAAACCAAACTGGATCTCATAATTACATGTATTTGGTGTAGAAGCTCAAATATATGTTGATAAATACTGTTATAGGGCTTAGCGCAAAAAATTACAAAGTGTTGAAGAGGAATCCTCATAAAGCTGAAGCCTCCTATGCAGATTACATGTCATCATAAGACTCCTTTGGAGAAGTGTGTGGCGTAGTGGTTAGAGATACAACTTCAGCACCCTAAGGTTGTGGGTTCAAACCCTGCGCTTTTCCCTATGACCCTGAGAAAGTCACTTAATCCTTCACTGCCCCAGGTACATTAGATAGATTGTGACCCATCAAGACAGATAGGGAATATGCTTGTAGTACCTGTATGTAAACCACTTTGAATGTGGTTGTTTACAAAAAGGCAGTATAAAACTCCCAATCTCTTTCCCTGATGTCATAATGCCTGGCAGAAATCCAAAGAGTAGCAACATTTCAGAGCTTGTGATGTCATAATGCCTCATTCCTCCAATGCCTAAGAGCCAAACTCATCAGTGTTGTCACCCACTCGGATCACTTTTGCTAAAGGATATGAATGAAAAAAGTTCACGATCCTCGAAATTAGGGAGCCTTTGAATCTGTCCACTCTATTATCGTGCCAAGATCTGAGGGAATGAGAGGGAACATATGGAACTATTAAATTACTCAAATAACTAGGTTCTTCAGAATGTAATGCTTTTTGTAAGTGTTAAACTGTATCCTGTATGAAGTGGGAAGCCAGCGGACGTATGATCCTCCTTAAACTTTTGCTTCAGTTCAGTGGCGTACCTAGCATATGTGACACCCGGGGCCCAACATTTTTTGACACCCCCCCTATCTGTACAAAAAACATGATTTTTAGTAACAAGTCACACGTCACACATGAGTACCTAGGAAAAGGCAGCATCTTACATACTGCAGTGAGAAGTACATCAATACACCCATTGAAAAACTAAACAAGCCAGACTAGTACAGATCAATCCTACACCGTCAATCCTAACAGAAAACCAAGTCTTTCGAACACACAGAACACAGAAAACACCTTCGCTTAGTATGGAATATGTCATCACAAACTAACCCCTCCCCTTTTACAAAACTGTAGTGTGGATTTTAGCCACGGTGGTAACAGCTCTGACACTCATAGAATCTGAGCATCAGAGCTGCTACCACCACGGCTGGCGCTAAAAAACGCTCTACAGTTTTGTAAAAGGGTGGATAAAATAAAAATACATAGACAAAGTTTAATTTAACTAGCAAGAAGCTGGACTCTGCATACAATGCAACACCACAGAAACAGTGACACATGTCTCCTAAAGCAATAAATAAATAGAAAATTTTTGTTCTACCTTTTGTCTTCCTTGGTTTCTGCTTTCCTCATCTTCTTGTTACTCTCTTCCTTCCATCCACTGTCTGCCGTCTCTCTGCCCCTATATGGCATTTTCTCTCCTATGCCCCTTCCAGAAACTGTATGCCTCCTCCTTCCATCTCTCCTTTCACCCCCATTGGTCTGGCATCTCTCTCCTCTCTTTCCCTCTCCCACACCTCTCTTCTGCAATCCCTTTCTTCCCTCATTTTCCTTTTCAATTTATTTTCTGCATCCATCTAGATTACGTTCTTACTACCCTCTCATCAATTTCCTTTTTTACTATCTACCTACAGCTCACCACCTCTTTCCCTCACCCCCTCCAGTATTTCCCTAACTTAATCTTTTTCCCCCGCCATCATGTGCCCTCCTTTTAGTTATCCCCTCTTTCTCTACCCCTTCCATCTAGCTAAAGAAGCACTGCCTGGGCTTTGCAGTCCCCAGTTATGTCTCTAGAAGGAGACCCGTTGCCGATCTTAAGTGTCATCGTTGAGGTGGCGCCGATGCCACTCATCACCGTTGCAGCCCAGACGCTGCCGATGGCCCCAGTGCGATCTTGCCGACCCTGCGTGGACCGGCACCGGATGACCCGGACCTGGCCAGCTGTACACCCCCCCCTAAGGCGTGCACCTGGGGTGGACCTCCCCCCCCCCCCCTTGGTACGCCACTGCTTCAGTTTAGCACAAGCTTTACGTTTGTTTTGAGTTTGGGACACAGTGAATTAGTTATGCTTTGAAAGAATGTTTTTTCTTCTGGTGAGGATGTTGCAGGAGTAGAGTTTATTTAATATTGCTCACTCTCTGCTTGAGACTTGTGTTTTTAACCCCTGTAATATCTGAGGCTTTTTTCTTCCTTCCTCCAGTATTATACATCATCTATTTGATTAATCTAACCACTTCAGTAAAAAATATTTTGATTTATAGATTACTGGGTAATTTCATCCAGTCCTTCCATTTCTGTGTTTTGGTTTGCATAATTTCCACAGCTGCAGCTATGGCATGTGCCAGTTTTCAGAATTAATTTACCTACATCTTGCAGTGCTGTTAGTAAAGGAATGTTGAATCTGTAACTTTTTTTTGTATATTTTTGTCTACATTGTTAGCTGATTCTTGTCCCAGATAAACAATATTTCTACTAAATATGTATGTGATCTGGAACAGCAGGAGAACTTATTGCTCTTTTTCCTGCTTCAGAGATGTAATTTAGGAAGAGGGACAGAATACCTTCACTTTATCCTAGGACAAGCAGACAGCATATTCTCACATATGGGTGACATCATCTACAGAGTCCGGTACAGACATGCTGAAAAGTGAACTGTCACTTTAAAAAAAAAAACTTTTGAAGTGCTCTCGACTAACCGCACCGCGCATTCGTGACTGCCTTCCTGCCCAAAGAGGCTCGTGGATACCTCAGTTCTTCGTTTACCGCGGGGCGAAGAAGTATCTTTTTGACTGAACTACCTTCCCGCTTCACATATTTTTCTTCTTTTTTCATTTGTTGTTGTTTGAGACAGGTGGGCAGAGAAAATTTTCTTTTCCCATTCCAAATTTTCTTAGCAATTTTTCATCAAAAATTGAGTTTAATTTTGCAGAGTTAATTTTCCCGTCCATGTCAAAATCTTTGATGGGTTTTAAGAAGTGCAGTATCAGTGGTCTATTTCTATTGCCAACCCTCATACCTGGTGTTTTCAGTGTTTAGGCCCAGGATACCTCATCAAGATTTCTTCTGTGTTCCTCTTTAAAGTTGCGCTCTCTTAAAGCCCTTCGCATTCAGCAGGTTCAGTTGTTCAACACTACCATGGACACTGCTAGATCTTCTCAGCTGTCGGCATCGAAAACTCTGGCTTCGGGGAAGCCAGCTAAGAAGCATCTGCTTCCAAACCAGCGTCACAGGTCTTTACAGCATTGAGTCCCTTGATGCAGATCAAACAATGACATCACCGCTCACCAGCTTCGCAGGTTGTCTCTCCTCCACTGTGTGCATCTTCATCGAGGTCACCCACTCCAAGACAACCTGCTACACCAGTACTGGTGCCTTCATTTAGGGAGACACTTGATGAGTTTTTCTAGAGGGAGCTCGGTGATATATTTAAACTGCACTGCCTGCCGGTGCTTTCATCGACTCCCTCGGTACCGGCCCAGCTTGAACATAGCGTTACAAGGCCTAAGAGTACCGCTGTCAGCTGTCCATCGGAGCATCACACTCATCTGGACTCTCCTGTGAGGGTTCGTCCCTTGCCCTCTTGAAGATGAGGCATTGATCTCCACATTGATGTTCTCATCGATGCTCCTCCTTGAGATATTGATCTCCTCTTTCAACACATTCAAGATTTCAACACATTCAACACATTCAAGATGTCTATTCTCATTGCGTCGATCTCAAACTTCTAAGCATAAAAGGAATACTCATCGATCCTCATCTTTATCAGTGCGGTACCTAAAACGTACCCATCATTCTTTGCGACGTTCGACTTCGCCAATGCTCCTGTATGATTCAGACCTATGTTCTGACTCAGACTATTATCTTGCTTTATCTGTGCCTGAGTCTTCTGGCATCCCTTCAGACCCATCGCCGTAGGAAACACCTCCTCGACAGAGATCTCCTTCAGAAAGACTTTCCTTTTCCAAATACATTAGACAGCTTGGCAAAACCTTGCCTGTTAGATTGGAAGCTGACAGTACCTACAGTGCAGAGGCTTTGGATTATGATGAACCTCCTAAAGAGCTCTTAAAATTACCATTACATAGCAATCTTAGAGAGGCTCTTTTCAAAAATTGGGAAACACCTCTAACCATTACTGTTGCTCCAAGAAAACTTGATTCCCTATACAGAATCATTTTTTATCCAGGGTTTGATAAGTCACAGCTTCAACATCAGTCTTTAGTGGTGGAATCAACCCTTAAAAAATCTTCCAGTTCCAAAATTTTTGCATCAGCACCTCCGGGATGTGAAGGCTGTACTATGGACAAATTTGGACACCGCCTGTATCAGAATTCTATGTTGGCGAGCAGAATCCTTAACTACAATTTCTACATTTCCTGTTATCTAAAACAACTGGTGAAACAATTGCTTTAACTTTGACCAGTACATTCCTAAAGAACATTTTATACAATATCAGCAACTTGTGAGAACTCTCTCACAAACTAGATAGTATATTGCAAGATTAGCCTATGATGCTTTTGAAATGAAATGTAGAGCATCGGCTATGTCTGTTGCTATGAGACACTTGGCTTGGCTAAGAGTTTCTGACATGGATATTAATCTTCGGGACAGATTAGCCAATATTCCATGCTTAGAAGATGAGCTCTTTGGGGATTCCATCGAAACAACCACACAAAAGTTAACATTGCACAAGACAAGTTGGAATTATTTGGTCAAGAGAAAGTCTAAACCTTTGACTTCAAGGCAGCCTGCTAAATCTTATTTGTATCAACGGCGATATTCTGCTAAACCATCTGTTTCTAGACAGCCACCTCACTTCAGAGAAAGCAGAAACAACAATGATCTCAAAAACCTCAGATGACATCAGTCTTTTTGACGCACTTCTTGAGAGCATAGCCGCTGTTCACTTATCTCAGTCTCTTCCTCAACCAATCGGCGGTCGTCTACAAATATACCATCAATATTGGACTCTGATAACAACCAATCTGTGGGTCCTCAAAATCATTAAAGAGGGTTACTCTCTTCATTTTCTCTCCAAACCTCCAAATCATCCTCCAAGAGAGTCTTCTTTGAACCCTCAGCAGACTACCCTTCTTCTTCAGGAAATAGAGGCTCTGCTTCAAATAAATGCCATAGTAGTGCCCCCTCCTCAGAGAAATCAGGGGTTCTACGCCAAGTATTTTCTCATTCCAAAGAAGACGGGAGGTCTCCGTCTAATTCTCGACTTCTGTCACCTCAACAAGTTTCTAGTCAAAAGTTTTGAATGTTATCTCTAGGAACTCTGTATCCTCTGTTATATCAAAATGATTGCCTTTGCTCTCTAGATCTAAAAGAAGCATATACACATTTACTAATTTACATGGCTCACAAAAAATTTCTGCGATTTCGAATTGCCCATCAACATTTTCAATACAAAGTTCTGCCCTTTGGCTTGGCCTCCTCCAAGAGTATTCACCAAATGCCTTGTAGTAGTGGCAGCAGCTTTAAGGAATCGGGGATTTCAAGTTTTCCCCTATCTCGATGATTGGCTCATAAAACAGGCCTCCCCTCAAGGGGTTCACTCAGCACCGCAGTCAACCATCCTGTTCCTTCAACATTTGGGGTTCATAAGTCAACTTTCCGAAATCTCAGCTTCAGCCCTCTCAGACTCTTCAGGTCATAGGAGCTCTCTTAGACACCATACAGCTCAGAGCATTCCTGCTTCAACAATGACAGGACAATCTACTTCAGCTTTGCCATGAAGTCTACTATCTGCTGTCCATCTCAGCCAGACAAATGATGAAACTTCTAGGTCACATGGCATTCACAGTCCATGTTAACCCCTTTACCAGACTTCATCTCAGAACAGCTCAGTGGATTCTGGCATCCCAGTGGTCTCAAGCTCTCGACCCTTTCTCTCAAAAGATTATAGTCACATCATTGCTTCATCAATCTCTGTAGTAGTGGATTCATTCCTCAAATCTTTTCAAAGGGTTACTATTCCAAGTGCCTTCTCATCAAAAAGTTCTGACCACAGACTCGTCCATGTATGCTTGGAGAGCTCATCTAAACGGTCTCAGGACACAGTGTCACTGTTCTGCTCAAGAACAAAAGTTCCACATAAACCTCTTGGAACTCGGAATGATTGGAAATGCTCTGAAGACTTTTCAACACAGTATATCCAATCATGTCCTCCTGGTTTGCACCGACAATGAAGTCACGATGTATTACATCAACAAGCAAGGAGGACGGGCACTCTTACTCTCTGTCAGGAAGCTGAAAAGATTTGGAACTGGGCAGTCGCTCGAAACATATTCCTAAAAGCTGTCTATGTTCAGGGAGTACAAAATATTCTTGCCGACAAACTCAGCAGATTTTTGTGGCCACATGAGTGGATACTTCACTCCAGGGTTGTGCATCGGATATTTTCTAAGTGGGGGATTCCTCAGATAGATCTATTTGCGTCCCCTCCCCCCCCCCCAACAATTACAAACTGCCTCAATTCTGTTCTAGGCAATACTCTCCTCATTGTCTGGAGGCAGGTGCTTTTCTCCTGGATTGGTTGGACAAGTTCCTCTATTCCTCCTGCCAATTTTTGCTAGCACTGTTGTGGGATTCCTGGTGTATATTTGTCAGGGGTCGGAAAGGGCTGTCATCGGTGGGGGGGGGGGGGAAGCCTTTTTAATGTAACATGCACACCATCTGTGCCCATTAAAAAAAGAAATTTTTTTTAAAAAAAGGTTTCCTGCCCTAAACAGCGTGGCAGGATGCTTTCCCCTGCCGGCTCTGTGCATGTGTGAGAGTCGCTCTTACAGCAATCCATCAGATCGGAGAGTCGGAGATTACTGCGAACATTCCCGTGAATCATTTGCATGCAAACCTTTTAGTGCATCAATAACTCTTTCTGAATCGGTCAAAAAATCGGATTGGTGCAGACCCACACGGTCTTACCAATACTCTTAGTGTTGGGTAACCCTCAAGCATGCAGCTAAGTGCAGTGATTTTGGTACAGTATTAATCAGCACCGAGATCCATAAACACGTTCTGTCAGCATAGTATCTTGGTGGTTAGAAATTATATCTATTTTAGCATTATATTTTGAAAATCCAGTTAATACTGTGCACACTGGACTGTTAAAAAAAAATAATAATTGCCACCTTGTCTTCTTTGGTTTTTTTCTTTTTCCTTTTAAGCTCTCTGGTAAAATACATCCTAGTCTATACACACCTGCCTCATAGCATATGTATGCATTTGAATGTCATCTTTACCATTTTAGTGATGTAAGGCTTACCGCCCTGTAGTTTGCCAACTCTCCTCTGTTTTTGTGATGAGGGACTACATCTGCTGTTTTCCAATCCTGTGGGATTTCTCCCTTCTCTAAGGATCTATTAAATCTTTGAGGACATGCCAGAACCTTTCTGCACTCTCTCAGTATCCTGGGATACTCATCTGACTTTCATGGCTGTTTGTCCACATCATATTTCAATTGTTTATAAATATTTTTTTCTGTGTATTTAGCTACATTTCCATATATCGGGCAACTGTGGTCCTTCTTCAGGATTTTCTTCCATAAACACAGAAATAGTTGTTTAATATTTCTCCTTTTCATATAGCAGTCCTTGGCTGCTTTTAGTTTTACAATTCCATTTCCAATTTTCTTCAACATGCCTGAAAGTTTTGTGACCTCTATCTATCTCTCTAGCTTATTTATTACAGTCATGCAATATTGTTACTCTTTCCTTAAGACCCTTGTCAGACCGCCCTTAAAAAAAACCAACAAACCAATCATAAAGATATAATTGCAACCCCACTTAAAGTACAATAGAAATAATTGAAATCATTCCTAAAATGTCACAAATGTTCATAGATGGCTTTCTAGCAGAATATTTTTGTAAGTTTTGTTACCAGTAGAGTCTCTAAGATCCTGATCTGCTTGTTTCTTATAAGAAGTATGTTAGATAACAAAACTACTTCATGCCATCATTAGAAATGTGCAATTTTCTGTTGCAGAATTTTCTTTGAATGGCTGTTTTTAAGGCATTGTGAACCTTGATCTTTTTGTAGTTAGTGGCACAGAACTGCTTTAAAAATATTTAAAGGACAAAACTAGAAAATGTCAGCAGGACTGTGACAGGAGGAGGTTTGTGAACTTCATTGGACATTCTCCCCCTAAATGGTGCTGTAGTAAGATTGCATTAATCACTTGCTGTTCAGATGGGAAGGCTCACATTGTATTTTAGAATACCCTAGAGGTAGGGGGAAGCATATGTTGGTTTCTGCATTTGAGGAGGTCTCTCAAATCCTGCTGGGTATCAGTAGTCTTGCATTCTTCTGTTGCAGGTGCCAAGACTACTGCTTCTGCAGATCCTTGGGGCACAACTGATGGATCCACCACACAGTCCATTTCCAAAAATGCTGACCCCTGGGCTCCCTCCCCAACTTCAGCAGACCCTTGGGGGTCAAAACGTGCAACCGTGCCTGGTGTGTCTCCTTTTGCTATGACATGCTTTTGGTTGTGTTCTTTTAGCATTGCTGTGAAATCAGTTAGTGGACTTCATAAACATAAAAATACCCAGAGGTTTTAAAATCCAGTTGATCTGTTTGTAGCTGCACTACTTCCCCAGCCCTGGCTAGAGAGGCCTCATAAATTAGAGGAGTGGTTGAGGTGAACCAAGGAAAGAACCACTGACACGAGAGAGAAGTACAGGAAACAATGAAAAGACATTTTAACAATGATTTAGGTGAAGGTAGTGTACCTCTTGTAAAGACTGAAATGGTACTTTACTCTGCTGTCAGGGAACTAGATTTTGATCCCTTCTCTGTGACTGGCTGAGATTGGGTTCACCACATACAAAGTTTAGGATGGACAGCAATATAATGTCCAAAATACAAGAAAAAAATAATCCTAATAAATGCAAATAAGTTTATAGGAATAAACAAGAATACAATATAGATTCAGAGAAATAACATAACTACATCACTAACGCACACTCCTAAAATATCCTCTCTGTGACAATGAAAACATATAAACATCACCCAGAATAAACCACGTGATTTAATAAAGAATGCTTCCCATTAATATAAAGTTTCAAGCCCTAAAAAAGAATTGATGAATTTAGGTTAAAACTCTTCTCATTACCTTCTACCCATGATGTCCGCGTTTCAAAACCATTACAGACAGCTCCCCAAATCTCTCTCGATTGCTAGATGCCAGAAGCCTATACAATTTCTATGTTAAACTGGAAATGACACACCCATTGACCCTGGCATATAGCATATTTGTCTTTCGTTGGGTGTCTTATGAAAATTGATTTCTAAATCTTCGATCTGCAGTGTTGACCCCTACAGTTTAAATTCAAATTATTTGAAGTAAGAGGAAAATTCCTAGTGCCAGTTTGTTTTGGTGCCACTGGCCTGGTTCTAGCAAAGGAGCTGCTTTTGCTGCAGTATGTGCAGGGCCATAAAACTGATGCTGTTGCTTGAACTTGTCCTGGGTTATTGTTGTTGTAATTGAAACTGGGAGGATGTGCCTCTACTTTGACTGACCTAGACTGGAAGATGGAACACTGCTGCAATGGCCATCCCCGAAGAGCAGATGCCACTGCTGTAATTGAGATCTGGCCAATACTAAAGGATAGACACCCCTGATGGTATGGCTAACACGAGGAAGGGCCTAGCGAAGTCTGAAGAATGGTCTGGAATTTGGCAGCCAAGAGTTAATACTAAGAAATGCAGGGTTATACGTTTGGGCTGCAAAACCCTGAGGGAATAGTATAATTTAGGATATAAAGAACTTTTGTGTACAAAAGAGGAGTGGGACTTGGGTGTGATCATATGTGATGATCTACAGGTAGCCAAACAGGTAGTAAAGGCAACTGCAAATCTAGAAGGATGCTTTCTGCATAGAGAGGAATGGCTTGCAGGAAAAGGAAAAATGTTGTCTCACTAGAATCTTATATAATTCTGGAGATCGTACCTTCAAAAAGATATAAATAGGATGAGTCGGTCCAGAGAAAGGCTACTGAAATGGTTGGAGGTCTTCATCATGAAGCATAGAGGACAGACTTAAAGATCTCTGTGTATGCTTTGGAGGAAGGTGGGTGAGCAGAGATATGATAGACGTTTAAAAAACTATGTGGCATAAATGTGTTTGAGGTGAGTCTTTAAGTTGAAAGGAAGCTCTGGAATGAGAAGGCATAGGATGAAGATGAAAGGGGATAGACTATGAAGTAATCTCAGAAAATACGTTTTCATGAAAAGGGTAATGAATGCATGGAATGGCCTCCCGGTGGAGATGGTAGAGACAAAAAGTGTATCTAAATTCAAGAAAGTTTAGAACAAATACATTGGATCACTAAAGGAGAGGAAGGGGATAGTTGATGGCATGAATAGGCAGACTAGATAGGCCAAATTGGTCTTTATCTGTCTTCATTTTTCTGTTTCTGTGTAAATCGGGCATGGGCATTATTTTAAAAAAATACTATTTTGGAAGCTCAGATCAAATGTATTTCATTATAAAAGATGGAAGAAAGACTTCAAAAAAACAAATGGGATCCGAATGAAGAAAACAGGAAATAGCATAAGCTCTTAGAAACCTTGTCTAAGGCGGTTAATCAAGCCACCCAATAAACTTGAAACTTGAAACTCTGGCAAGTTAAATATAAAGCATTGAGAAATTCTATTTGCATCGAAAAGAAACTTGCTGAAGAAACAAAAAACCATAACTTCTCAGACACATATGAAGTAAGATGCTTGTGGGGGTGTCAGTCTTTTCATTAGATCAATGCTTCTCAACTCAATCCTCAGGGCACATCCAGCCAATCAGGTATTCAGGGTACTCGCAATGAATATGAGAGAAATATACATGCACTGCCTCAGTTTGCAAATCTGACTCGTGCATATTCATTATGGATATTCTGAAAATGTGACAGGCTGGGTTGAGAATCACTGCATTGGGTGATCGGGGAATAAAGAGGCTTAAGGGAGGACAAGATCAGAGTGGAAGATACAAGGGAGATTCCCGTGATGGTTCCAAGAAGCTGAGCAACTAAATGGTGTAATAGGGTCATTTGACAAACTATAGAGTAGCGTATTAACTGAACTGGATTGTCTCGTACACCTGGGGGCTGAAAGAACTGAAAAATAAAATTGCAGATCAATTATTAATTTGTAAACTATTATTAAAATAGTCCATGATAGCTGAAGATTTAGGGGTGACCAATGTAGCACCATCTTTTAGATTTTTTCCCCCACTTATTTCTGATCTGGGAAACTACAGCCCCATGAGCCTATTTTCAGAGCCAGACAGTATGTTGGAAACTATTATAAAGAACAAAATTATTGAACATATAGACAGTCATGGTTTAATGGGACAAATCCAACATGGATATAGTCAAGGAAGTCTTGAATCTCCATACTGCTGCGATATGTCAGAGCTCTATTGTGGACTGGCAACTGATTAAATAATCTGAAGAGTAGTGCTCAATGGTTGAATTTCTCAGCGGAAGAGGGCAAATAGTGGTGTACCCTGGAGATCTTTACTGAGACCTCTGCTTGTCCGGGAACAAGCAAAATATTTGCAGATGAGGCTGTTATTCAAAGTTGAGAAATTGCAAAGGGACCTTGCAAGACTGGGAGATTAGGCATTCAGAAGGCAAATGAAAAGCAGTGTGGACAAAGGAAAGTGATGAATGTAAGGAAGAACAATCTAATCTATAGCTACATGTTGTCAGGTTCTGTATTAGGAGTCGGACCCAGGAAGATGATTTAGGTGCGATTATTGATAACATTGAAATCCTCTGCTTGGTGTGTAACAGTGGTCAAGAAAGCAAATGAAAAGCTAGGGAATAGTAATAAAGGAATTCAAATTAGAATGTCTCTGTTCCATAGTACAACACCACCTCAAGTATTCTTTGTAGTTTTGGCCAGCACAGATAAAGGGAATGGACTGATTTTTCTCTATGAGTAAAAGCTAAAGAGGTTGGAGCTTTTCATACTGGAGAAGAGATGGTTGAGAGGTCTATAAAATGATTGGGATGGACAATGCAGATTGGTAGTTCGCTCTTCTAAAAAGTTCAGACTAGGGAGACATGCATTGAAGTTTCTAAATAATATGTTTAAAACAAATGAGAACATTTTTTTTTCACTTAATGCCTAATAAAGTTCCTGGAATTCATTGCTGGAAGATGTGGTAAAAGCAGTTAGGGTATCTGGGTATTCAAAAGTTTGAACAAGATCTTGGAGGTAAAGTTTATAAACTATTAAGAAGTATTTGAGGAAATCCACTGTGTTATTCCTAGGATGAGCAGTGTGGATTCTGTCTTTTATCCTATCAGGTACTTGTGACCTGGATTAACCACTGTGGCTGGGCTTTTTGGGCTGAATCAGTACAGCATGACCAAAGACAGTTTAGTAGCTGCAGATTGATGCTATGCATTTTATATATTTTTGGTTTTGCAGTCTCCAGAATTGCACTTTCTAAATATGCCCAACACTGTAAACAATCACATGAGAGATTCCCCCTCAACAGACAAACAGGGATTGATTAAAACATGGGTATTGAACAGGTGCATAAGTGGTAGAAAAAAAGAAAAGGGAGGTAAGAGTTAAAAGCAGCCTCAAAAAAAGTGGACTTTAGCCTGGATTTGAATAGGACCAGACACAAAGCATGATGTACCGACATGAAATCGATTTGGCATTGGAGGAGAAGGGTTACAGGGTAAGAGTGACTTAGCTGATGAACAGAGTTCTGGGAGAGATTGAGAACCTACAGGGTGAATGCATGAAGTAAGAGGATATACAGATAGGAATAGGGAGTCAATGAAGTGACTTATAGAAGAGTTATGTCAATGTAGTAACACTGGCGGAAGTTAAGTTGTGCAGCAGAATTTTGAAAAATGAAAGGAGAGAGATGGTTTAGTGGGAGACATGTGAGGAGCAAGCTACACTAATCTAAATAGCAGGTTTGAGAAAGTAGATATGTGTTTTTGCTGGTGTACTTAAAGGAAGGGATGAATTTTGGTGCTGCAGCGAGAACTGCACACAGTACTCAAATAAGGTTTCACTAGAGACTTATATAGAGGCACTGTCACCTCCTTTTTCCTGCTAGCTCTGCTTTTCTATATGTATCTAAGTGCATCCATTCTGCTTTTTATCATCGCCGTAGCTACCTGTTTGACTGCCCACTAAACCCTACTTTTTCTGTGTACAGAACATTATCCCTTTCTCCCAAGACTGTACTACTCCCTTAGGTTTCTGCAGCCCAAATGCACGATTTACATTTTTTTGGCATTAAATGTTAGATACTGTACTCTTAACCATTGTTTTTCAACTCAGTTCTGGCCAGTCAGGTTTTCAGGATATCCACAATAAATATGCATGAGAAGATTGCATATCAAGGGGGCAGTAATGCAAATTGATCTCATGAATATTCATTGTGAATATCCTGACAATCACCGCGGGCTTATGAGATCCTTCATGTTATCCAGACTTTCCAGGGTCTCTCTTCTATTGTAGATCTTAAAACCTTTTTTCGATAGCTCTCTTTTGCAATATCACTTACAAAATTGTTGGAAAGAACTGGCTGAAGTACTGAAGCTCCTTGGCGTGAACTCCTTTTAATATTGCCCTTTGTCATTTCCCGCTCAACTAGTTTGTAGCCCAGTCAGTCACTTTAGGACCCATGTCAGGGGAGCTCAGTTTAAAAGTCATCTGTAGAACCCTCTGTTGAAGGCTATCTGAAATCTATTTGACTATGGCCATCCAATCAAAGCATCTGATCAGATTCATCTGACAAGATTTATTTCTAGAAAGACCATGCTGCCTTGGATTTCAGAAATAGGACGGTACTGTTTTTAGCAGCATTTTCATAATTTGCTCACCACTGAGCTCAGACTAGCCAGACTCTAGTCTAGTGTCCTTCCACTTTTGTAAAGAGGAACCACATTTATCACTCACCAGTCCTCCGGGACCATGCCAGACTCTTCTTGATTTAAAAAAAAAAAAGGTCAGCAGAGCTGCCAAAATTTCCCAAAGTTTCTTCAGTACCCTTGGATGTCTTGATTTCTTATCACTTTTGTGCTTCCCCCATATAAGCGGAGCAGAGTGCCACTCTCCACGCTCCTCAGTAGCTCCAAAGGGGAAGAGCCTGCCCCTTTGGTCATGCCCCTTAGGCCGTATGGCTTTGTTCTGTGGTGTGGAGGACTGCCTCTTGTAGGTAGAATGAGGGCCTCTTTCCAATGTGAGAATAGTCTTGGCGTCCAAACCAATGCCTGCTGAATTCTCGTGGGTCCTTCTGATGTCTCTCCACTAGCTATTTCTGTATAGTAAGAGTGCAGGGTCCTAAGTGTGTGAAAATAGAGGGCTTCAATTTTTCCTTCAGTGTGCATCATAAATTGCAGACTGAGGAATACTTTGAAGTGTATTTTGATGCCTCTTTCATTTTTAGTTGCTGATTTTAGTAGCTACTGTGGCACAGTATAAATGAGTAACTTCTGATCATAAAACTCAAATGTGTTATAAATGGAATTTTTTTTAAAACTTTTATCCTGTCCTGCAGGAAACGCATCCTTTGACCCATTCAGTAGTTTGAACGGTACAGCTAAGGATGATTTTTCAGAATTTGACAGCCTACGGACCTCTTCCAAAATTCCAGGTAAAAACCCCTCCCCCACGCACCTTTTTACAAAGGTGTATATACTACAGTGATCAGAAATATGATGAGATAGTTGTCTTGTCTTCAGTTAATCTGCTTGAAGAGGTGAAGATTGTTTTTATCCCAGGACAAGCAGGCATGATATTCTCACATGTGGGTGACGTCATCTACGGAGCCCCGGCGCGGACAGCTTTTCAAGCAAACTTGCTAGAAGTTTCAAGTTTGCACACTGCACCACGCATGTGCGTGCCTTCTGCCCACTAGAGGGCGCATCCCACCTCGTGGTCCTCAGTTCAAATTTTTCCGCGGAGCAAGAAAGCCCTGTGGATCTGAGCTCCAGTGTTTTTGCCTTCTAGCTGCCGCGTTTAGTTTGTTTATTGATCGGATTAATCGCGGTGCTGCTTTATTTATCGTCTTACAAAAAAAAAAAAAAAAAAAAATAATAATTGTTTTTCGTTGGGCTCCGGGGGCTCCCGGAAGCCTGAGCCGGGGAACGTCGGTCGTTCCCGGCCTTCTTCTTTTTCTCGTCGATGTCCCGTCCTGTTACGGGATTCAAGAAATGCAGCCGGTGTGAGAGACTACTCTCCATCACCGATCCTCACCGGTGGTGCATTGTCTGTCTTGGGCCCGAACATCCAACAGCCTCGTGTGATCGCTGTGCTACCTTCCAGAACAGGGCCCTCCGTCGCCGTAAGGCCAGAATGGCGGAATTGTTCGCCGTCGACGCGCCGCCCAAGGCCTCGACGTCGGCCCCGGCTTCGGCCCCGGCCTTGACCTCGGCCTCGGCGTCCTCGGGGGCCTCGGCGTCGCCTCGGCCCTCATCTTCGAAGCCGTCGTCATCGAAGCCAGCTTCGGGTAAGTCCTCTGTTCCATCCCCTTCAGCAAAGAAGCCATCCTCGAGTCAGGCCAAAGCGGGTGGGTCGACCCCGGCCCCGCATCGGACCTCGACTCCGCACACCCCGAGGGAATACTCGAGACCGAGGTCGCCCTCCAGGGAGTGTGCCCCGGACTCGGAACTCCCCACTTTCGTGGGGATTCCGGCCTTCCAGGATCTCCTTCGAGCCTTGATCTCATCGGAGCTGTCGGGAGCCCTGGAAGTGCTGCAGCGTGCTGCGGGCCCGGCGACGTCGACCTCGGCCGGGGCGCCCTCGGCCTCGGAGGCCCCGGTCTCGGCTCCCTCGACCTCGGGAGCCCCGGCCTCGGCGACCTCGGTCTCGGGTATTGCGGCCCCGTCCACCTCGGTCTCGGCCCCGCCCCGGACCTCGACCTCGGGGGAGCCTCCTGAGCGCAGTGTCCGCCCAAAAGAAAAGTTCCGCAGAGTGCGCCGACTTTCCTCCTCGGCTTCGGGATCTTCCCCGGACGCCTCGCCCTCGAGGCGACCTCGGACGAGGCGCCGATCGAGGAAGCCTAAGCGACCCCGGGGCTCGCCTCGGCGCGATCGTTCCTCGTCGTTCGGGGGGCGAGGCGCTGCAGGTGTCGGAGTTGCGCCTCGATAATCCGAGGCTCCTCCGCTCACCTCGGGGAAAGTCTTCCCGCGCCGCCTCGCCGAGGAAACGGGAGAGGACCCCACGGACCCCGGGATCCTCCCCCAGGGACTCCCCTAGGAGGATGATTTCACCCTCCCCCTCGAGGGCCGTGGAGAGAGGATCCTGGGATTCAGGATCGGTTAGGAATCCTCAGTATTCCCATGAGGCCTCCCCCCGCTCCTCGGTGGGACGGTCGAGAACCCCGTCCCCCCAGGCTAGGCCGTCCTCCTTCTCATCTTTTGTCCAGGACATGGCCCAAGCCCTGGGGATTGACCTGATGGTAGGTTCCAAATATTCCAAAGAATTTCTAGAGGAACAGGACCTTCCCACTCCCCCTAGAGAGGTACCTAGACTCCCTCTCAACAGTGTCCTCCTGCAGACCTGGCTGAAGAACTTGTCGAGCCCTCTTACAGGCACGTCTGTCCCGTCAAAAATGGAATCAAAGTATAGGACGATTCCCCCGAAAGGGTTTGATAAGGCGCAGCTCTCCCACCAGTCCCTCCTGGTGGAATCTGCCCTTAAAAAATCACAGCCCTCACGGGTTTCTGCGGCGGTTCCACCCGGCAGGGAGGGGCGGACCCTGGACAAGTTTGGCCGTCGCCTCTATTCAAACACTCTGATGGCCACCAGAGTTCTAAATTACTCCTTCACCTTTTCCTCCTACTTGCGTGGGATGGTGAAGGACCTTCCTCAATATCGGAACTCGTTACCGGACTCCAAAAGAGCAGGATTCGATAAGTTTATGTCCAACCTGTCTCAATTGCGGTTGTACCTTTTCCATTCAGTGTACGACACCTTTGAGCTGGTTTCGAGGGTGTCGGCCCTCGCAGTGGCCATGCGCCGCTTGGCCTGGCTTCGCACCCTCGACATGGACCCAAACCTGCAGGAACGTCTTGCAGACCTGCCCTGTGTGGGGTCCGAGTTATTTGACGAGTCTTTGGAGGCGGCGACCAAACGGTTGTCGGAACAGGAACGCTCTTTAGCATCCCTGGTCCGCCCCAAACCTAGGCCCCCGCCACAGAAACCTTTCCGGCCTCCGCCGCGCCGGTACCCCCAGAAGTCGACCCCGTCCTTCTCAAGACCGCCTCCGAGACGTTCGTCTCAACGAGGCAGAGGGGGACAAACCCAAGCCCCGGCGCAGGGCCCTCCTAAGCCCGCGCCTTCCTTTTGACGGGCTGAGCGGACGGGGCGGGTTCCCCTCCGCACCTTCACCAGAACCCCTTCCTATCGGGGGGCGTCTTCGGTCCTTCCGGAAGGCATGGACCGCGATTACCTCAGACGCTTGGGTGCTCCGGATCGTCTCCGAAGGCTACTCGCTCAATTTTGTGTCCTCACCACCGGACAGTCCCCCAAGTTTAGCCTGGTGCAACCGGTCGCAACTACCGACCCTTCTGACCGAAGCCAAAGCTCTCCTGAAGCTTCGGGCGGTCGAGCCGGTCCCCAAGGACCAGTGGGGGACGGGATTTTACTCCCGTTACTTTTTGGTCCCAAAAAAGACCGGGGACATGCGCCCCATACTCGACCTCAGGAAGCTCAACAAATGCCTGGCCAGGGAGAAATTTCGAATGCTATCTCTCCCGGTCTTGTATCCTCTCTTGGAGGAAGGGGACTGGATGTGCTCCCTCGACCTGAAGGAAGCATATACCCATGTCCCGGTGCACCCCACCTGCCGAAAATTCTTACGATTCCAGGTGGGAGACCTACACCTCCAGTACAGAGTCCTGCCCTTCGGCCTGGCCGCGTCCCCACGAGTATTCACGAAGTGCATGGTAGTAGTGGCGGCAGCCCTGAGGTCTCGCGGGCTCCACGTGTTCCCTTACCTGGACGACTGGCTCATCAAAGCCCCGACCAGGGAGGAGGTTATCTCAGCGACCCGACAGTCTATTGCCTTCCTGCAAACCCTCGGATTCGAGATAAACTTTCCAAAGTCTCAGTTGAGGCCGGCTCAGTCTCTTCAATTCATAGGTGCGGTGCTGGACACGGTGCGCCTGCGCTCCTACCTTCCGACCCAACGGTTGGAAGTCTTGGTACGGATGAGCCGCCAGGTCTCTCAACTACCAAGGGTGTCGGCCAAGCGCATGATGATGCTGCTCGGCCATATGGCCTCGACGGTACACGTCACGCCATTTGCGAGGCTGCATCTGAGGATCCCTCAGTATACACTCGCATCACAATGGCGCCAGGAGTGCGATCCGGAGTCGCGCCTCATTTCGGTGACTCCGCTTTTGCGGAAATCGCTAAGTTGGTGGACAGACTCTTCAAATCTGTCCACGGGACTAATGTTTCGCACTCCCCCATTTCGCAAGGTTCTGACCACGGACTCCTCGGACTACGCGTGGGGAGCCCACCTCGACGGTCTTCGCACACAGGGCCTGTGGTCGGCGGAGGACCGTCGCTGTCACATCAACGTGCTAGAGCTTCGGGCCATCTTCCTAGCACTTCGAGCCTTCGTTCACGTAGTACAGGACCAGGTGGTCCTCGTCCGCACGGACAACCAAGTAGCAATGTACTATGTGAACAAACAGGGGGGAACGGGGTCGTGGCCCCTCTGCTCCGAGGCCCTTCGCCTCTGGGAGTGGGCGGCCTCCCGGAACATCTTCCTCCGGGCGGTCTACATCCAGGGGGAACTGAATTGTCTGGCGGACAAACTCAGTCGACTCCTGCAACCCCACGAGTGGACTCTACACTCAGCAGTTCTGCACGAGGTCTTCGCTCGCTGGGGAACGCCACAGGTAGATCTGTTCGCCTCTCCGGAGGCACACAAACTACCACTATATTGTTCTCGGATGTACTCGCGGGATCGTCTGGAGGCGGATGCCTTCCTTCTCGATTGGGACGGGAAGTTCCTCTATGCATTCCCTCCTTTCCCTCTGATCATGCGAACGTTGGTACACCTCAGATCGTCCACGGCCACGATGATTCTCATAGCTCCTCGGTGGCCGCGTCAGAACTGGTTCTCCCTACTGCTCCAACTCAGCGCCAGGGAACCCCTTCTTCTGCCTGTCGGTCCTTCTCTGCTATCTCAGAATCAAGGATCCATGTTACATCCCAATCTGCAGTCATTGCACCTGACAGCTTGGTTTCTTGTTCCCTGACCCCTCCGGACCTGTCTCAATCAGTGAGGGAAGTGCTGGAAGCCTCCCGCAAGATCTCGACGAGGCTTTGCTATTCGCAGAAATGGACCAGGTTTTCCACCTGGTGCTCTTCTTTCCTCCTGGACCCGGTATCGGCCCCGGTACCCTCGGTTCTGGACTACTTATTCCATTTGTCGCGCTCTGGCCTGAAAACCACTTCGGTGCGTGTCCATCTTAGTGCGATTTCCGCCTTCCACCAACACCTGGATGGACGCCCTCTGTCTCTCCATCCCTTGGTGACACGCTTCATGAAAGGATTACTCAGGGTTTGTCCCCCGCTCAAACCTCCCCCAGTCGTATGGAATTTGAATGTGGTTTTAGCTCAACTGATGAAACCACCCTTTGAGCCACTCAACAAGTCCCTCTTGAAATTTCTGACTTGGAAGGTGGTGTTTCTGATTGCCCTCACCTCCGCTAGGCGGATTGGGGAACTACAAGCCTTGGTTGCGGACCCACCCTTCACCGTATTCCATCATGACAAGGTGGTCCTCCGCACCCATCCTAAGTTTGTCCCGAAGGTTGTTTCTGATTTCCACCTCAATCAGTCCATTGTCCTTCCTGTGTTCTTCCCTAAGCCCCACTCCCATCCTGGCGAGACGGCGCTTCACACGCTTGACTGTAAGAGGGCGTTGGCATTTTACCTTCAACGCACCAAGTCCCATCGGAAGGTCCCGCAATTATTCTTGTCCTTCGATCCCAATCGATTAGGGCACCCAGTTTCCAAGCGCACTCTGTCTAACTGGTTGGCGGCGTGCATCTCCCTTTGCTATACTCAGGCTGGCCTTCCTCCCCCGGGTCGAGTCACGGGGCACAAGGTCCGAGCAATGGCAGCTTCGATAGCCTTCCTCCGTTCCACCCCGATGGAAGACATATGTAAGGCTGCCACTTGGTCTTCGGTTCATACATTCACCTCTCACTACTGTCTGGACACTCTGTCCAGGAGTGACGGCCGGTTTGGCCAGTCAGTTTTACAAAATCTGTTTTCTTAAAATTGCCATCCTCCCACCTGCCCTTTTTGGTTTGGCTTGGAGGTCACCCACATGTGAGAATATCATGCCTGCTTGTCCTGGGATAAAGCACAGTTACTTACCGTAACAGGTGTTATCCAGGGACAGCAGGCATATATTCTCACAACCCGCCCACCTCCCCGGGGATGGCTTCTAAGCTAGTTATGGAACTGAGGACCACGAGGTGGGATGCGCCCTCTAGTGGGCAGAAGGCACGCACATGCGTGGTGCAGTGTGCAAACTTGAAACTTCTAGCAAGTTTGCTTGAAAAGCTGTCCGCGCCGGGGCTCCGTAGATGACGTCACCCACATGTGAGAATATATGCCTGCTGTCCCTGGATAACACCTGTTACGGTAAGTAACTGTGCTTTCTTTGCCCATAACTGCTTTCAGCTTAGTAAGACAGCTTTCGACTTAGCTAGACCAGCCCCTGCTGGGGCTAATAAGTGTCATGAGCATTTTATTTCCTAGTTCTTTCTTCTGTGGCATTGCCAGACCCAAGTAGTGCTGAATAGATACACATAACAGACAGTACGTGCTCTGTAGAGCTTGTGATTTTTTTGCAAGACTAATAACATTTGAGGAAATTAGAAACATGGTTAAAATTGTAAAGGGAAAACCTCAAATGTGTATTTTTAGATGAATCCGAATGATCTACCCTCTGAAAATCAGGGAGCAGAGATTAGTGTGCCTCACTTACTGGGGATGTTCCCCCCCTCCCCCCCACACACACATATGTATAGCATTCAAAGCATCGTCTAAGATGCAAATCTATTTCATGCATATTTATTGTGGATATCCTGAAAACCTGACCTGGCTCTAGCTCTCGAGGACCGGAATTGCCTACCCCAGTTTGACCGGTTTTGCGATTGATCGGATTTCCCAACCCAATGCACAAAATTGCTGGCCATGTGTTTCTCAGAGCGCTCGCTCATTTTCTGATCCAGCCGTGCAAATTACTCCATTAATATTAAAATCCCATGCAAACTATCCCACCGATCAATGCCCTAAAATCCCAAACAAAATTGCAATTGCTCCTACCGACCCAAAATAGCCGACTGCTGCAGACCTGTCAGTAGACAGGTCTGCCTGGTTTGTTTTGTTTTGGGTTTTTTTCCATTTTTTTTTTTTATGGTGCCATGAACGAACACCATGAAACCCCTCCCCCCTCCAACAGCAGAGAAAATAGAAGGGATGCCTGCTTCCTCCTGCCTGGCCGAATACCCTTGTGCCATGTTCCCACCTCCCCCAGTGCTACCGACTCCTCTTAATCCCCCCCTTTCCCAAAAATAGGCAGAAAGGATGCCCACTCCTTCCTGCTACTCAGAACACCCTTGTGCCATGCCCCTCCCCTATGCCAGGCCCCTGAGCCACCGTGTCCTGTTCCCCCCCATTGAACCCCAAAAAATGTCAGTATTTTTTTGAAAAGTTGGAAGGAGGAAGCCTGCCCTGAGGTTCAGCTTCAGGCCCACCAGTCCATAATGGCCGGCCTTCCCCTCCCCAGTGCGGGCTTCCTGCTTCCAACTTTTCAAAAAGGGATGGGGGTGGGGCGTCCGGTGGCAGAAGGAAGTGGTCATCCCTCTTGCCATTTTTTTTTTATTTGGGGGAGGGAAGGTGGCTCGGTGGTGCCTGGTGCAAGGGGGGGGGCACGGCACGTGGTTGTTCTGCATGGCAGGAGGGAGTGCCATTAAACAAACAAGAAAAAGAAGCTCTAACAGCAGTGACAGAAGGCTGCTTCTCCTGTCCCTGCTGTTAGGGCTCTGCACATATGTCAATCACTCACTGAGATTGATCTGTTGGGTTTGCATGCAAATGATTTATATAGGAGGTTTACACTTTCGTTCTTCACCATACTGTACACACAAAATATAATCTTACTAATACATTATGATAACCACAAAATTCAACTACACAAAGCACGTTCTTTTTCCCCTCCCAGGGTTCATCTCGCCCACCACCTGTACTGCCATATCCAACATTTCTCCCCTCCCTCTCTTATCACCTCCACCATATGCAGCATCTTTCACCCCTGCCCACCAGCCCTATACCCAACATTTCTCCTTGTATCACCTCTCTCCAACACCATACCACATCTCTCCCTTCATTGCCTCCACTACCATGTCCAACATTCCTCCCTCTCTCCCACCATGCTGCCCACAGCTAGTCCGGAAGCCTTCCCTCTGAGAAACTTTTTTTCCCCTCTTAAAGTCTGATCCTAGTAGTCTTATCACCACTTCCACGACGCCCCTCTTGCATCCCTTTGCATCCTTCACCACCATCACCACATCCAACATTTCTCCCTCTCATCCCCATGCATCTGTACCTCGCTGCTCTCTCAGTACCATAGTCAATAATTCTCTCTCCCTCCCTATGCCCAACAATTCTCTTTATTTCCCCATGTGCATCATCTCTTTCCTTCACTCCCTCCATTCTTCTATTCTATATCCGAAGTTAATGCTCCCCTCTCTCCTTCCATTCTGTGTCCCATGTTAATGCCCCCTTCCTTCCTTCTTTCTTTCCATTCATCCTTTGTCCAAAGTTTGTCCCAAAGTGCCCCTCCTTCTCCTTCCCTCCCTCTCTTCTGTGTCCCAAGTTCATACCTCCTTCCTGTGGGTGTTTACCTGTTCTGGCTGGCTCCCTCCTCCCAGCTACGCATCTCTTCAGAAAGTTCTTACACATAGCCTGAGGCTGACCCGGAAGCCTAGAGGTAAGGCTTCCAGGTCAGCTGTAGGCAGCATGTAGGAGCTGCTGTTCGTGGCTTTGTGAAGAGAAGTGCGGCTGGGAAGAGGGACTGCCTGTAATGTAAATAAAAATTTCTGTGTGGCCCAGTTCAACACAGCCCGTGGCCTGGTACTGGTCTGTGGCCCGGTGGTTGTAGACCCCTGCTTTAAATCATAGGCATTGTCTGCCCTGCAGTGATCAAGCTGTTGCAGTATAATTTTCTATTTGTACGTCCTGTAGTTACAGACTGTGGTGTCTTTAGAAATCGAAGCACCAGGTGGCTAATTTCCTGCAGTGGTAAAGATCAGACTAGTGATCTCACTAGCAAGGGAGGAAGCTGGGATGTGTTAACTTAAAAGCAAAACAGAAATATCGGTAAGATGATTGAAACAAACATGCGGGTTTCTAAAAAAATATATTTGAGGAAAGAAAAGATTTGAGCCTGACAGGTTGTAAGATGAGACATTTTTTTGTTTTAAGAAAGCTGAAAACCTGAACTATTGAGCAGTAAAACATTTTCATAGTCCAGCTTGCCTGGGGCACCTTAAGAGACCGGTCTGTAGAGTTCAATATTTTCTCTTTTTTTAAATTTGCTCTTAGCTGAATCAACTCACAGTGGCATGACAAGCCCTGACCTCTTCAATTCTCAGCCTGTGAACATGGCCTCAAGCAAGCAGACTTCAGCTCGAAAAACCCCCGAGTCTTTTCTTGGCCCCAATGCGGCACTAGTTAATCTGGATTCTTTGGTAACGAAACCATCTCAGCCCACCCCTTCCTTGAATCCATTTTTAATTCCAGGTATGGTGCACTCTCCCACTTTCTAGTTCCTTCTGGTTTCTCAGTTTGATTTTTCCTTCCTTTTCTAGGTGCAAGAATCTTTTTATTTTTTTTAAATTTATGGGACATATGAACTGAGCTCTTCTAAATTTGTGCACCCTTGTCTTCTAGCACAATTATAGGATGTATGTAATGTCTCATCATCCGGAGGGATGGGGGGTGTAATAGGTACCTATCACTGCTCAGAACTGCATCTAAACACAGGGTTGGGCAATGCTGGTTCTTGAGTGCTACAAGCCAGTCAGGTGTTCAGGCTATCCATATTGAATATGCATGGGACTTATTTATTTACCACCTGTGAGTTACTGTGGGGCACTTGCACTGCCTTCATTGTATGTTCACTGGATATCCTGAAAAACTGCCTGGCTTTTTGTGGCTTTTGATGACTGAAGATAAAGAGCAAAGATTGGATAAGCAGTTATCTCTGCCTACTGCAAACAGGAAGAACTCTGCTGGCTTGACTAAACAAAGCAGTAAATGCTTAAAAATTCATTAGCCGGAGGATCAAGATGGCTGCTGAATGTCTAAGCTGAGCGTCACGCGTTGGTGAGCTCTTTACTTACTTTCGGACTCCTCAGTGAATTTACCATAGGATGCCCAAGCGGAGGGGTCGGAGCACGGCTGGGGCCTCACGGAGCTCTGTCGGACCCAGGTTGGGTAATATTGAGGAGCTGTTCCATCGCATGCAGGGCTCCCTACAGTCGGAAGCGGTCCCGCTAGAGACGCCCCGAACGGGCAGAACGGAGGCGATCTCTCTGGGACTTGAGACCACGCTAAGCCCCGACACAAGGGTTCCGCCCCCACGCCCTCAGGTTACCAGCTCCCCGTGGGCGGAGGAACTCTCCAAAGAGGGAGTATGTTCTGCCCTGGAGGCCGTTGCGAATCATGGAGGGAGTAGGGATCCAGACTCTACATTTTCAAGAGAGTCTGTATGAAGAAACTGAGGAGTCGACAGCAAAGGAGAGCGGACAGATCCAGGAGAGTGCTCAACAGGCAGTTTCACCAGTGGGAGAAGAGTCTGCAGCCTACTCTTTTCATCTTCAGAGACCCCATGAGGTAACACTTGAAACTATCAGGGACCTGGTTGCCAATATTCCTAATTTGTTAAAACCTCAATTAAATCAAATAGAAGAAAAAATAAAACATCATGATAAAGATATACAAGATGTATAAAAGGAAACAACAGAGCTTAGAAAAGAGTTTGTCAGCATTAACCAGGAGTCATTTAAGTCCAAACAAATTTATGAAACATTAATTAAGGATAACACCAATCTTAGAAGAAAGTTAGAGTCCTTGGAAAACTTTTCCTGTGGAAATAATCTAAGATTGGTAAATTTTCCTAAGGTCTTAATGATTACACCTCGGGAGATGCTGAAAAGATACATGATGGAAATTTTGGGTTTGTCTAAAAATATGATACCACCATTTACACAAGTTTACTATCTTCCTATTAATCAACGGAAACAACAGCAAGAGGTTGAACAGGAAAATTTGGATGTGTCCACCATATTGGAATCCTCGAATACTGAAAAGGCAGTCCCAGCAACCCTATTATTAACAGTGGCATTGGCCCCGGACAAAAACTGGTTACTGAGACTTTTCTTTAAAAATAAACTGAAAATATTCTTAGGAATGCAGATACAAATGTATCCTGATCTTGCCAGAGAAACCCAGAGGCGTCGTAAAGAATTTCTATAATTAAAGCAAGGGGTGTTGGCCCTAGGGGCAACTTTTTATTTACGTCACCCATGTAAATGCATAGTGTATTATTATTCTCAGAAATTTGTCTTCTTTGATCCTTCCCAGCTGGTGACCTTCCTGTCGCTGTCTCGCTTGGACAAAGAAAAGGACGATAAGATCTAGCCCTAGGTAGGAAGTTATTAGGGAGCTCTGAGCTCAGCTTAGATTAATCCTAGCATTCTTTGTTCCCTTTCTTAATTTAAACTGTCCCTTGTACATCTAGATCCTCAAAGTGGACTTGAGTAAAAAATTTAAGTAACATAATGGAGTTTTCTTTTTGAAAATATGGATATGTATTATTCATTTGCTTCTTTGTATTTTGGACTTAAATATGATATACATGGTTATGTATCCTTAAACTTAAATTTTTACTTTCTGTACAAGTTTATACTTGATAATCAATTATAAAATGATAAATAAATAAAAAATAAAAAAAAAATTCATTAGCCTCTGCAAATTGGATTCACTGTGAGACATATTTCAGGGCACTGTTAACACCCATATAGGAACTAGAGGAAAACACATGTTCATGTGGCACTTAAAAATTGCAGACGTAATATAATCCCAGTCTGAGAAGAACAGGCCCTTTTCCCCAACGCATCCAGGAATACAGGGAGAGTTCCACCCACGGTCTTCCTGTTCAGCCTTGCAAATTGCCTGTTTGTTATAAATTCTTCACATGTCTCGGAGGCAAATACTTTTCAGCTTGTGAAATTAAGTAGAACCAGAGTTCATTCTTTTCCAAATATTGCAGTGGGTGATTAAAGAAAACTTCCTATAACTGTCACTAGCGTGAAGGCTTCTGCCAGAAATGGCCTCCCCTAGTGGGGTCAGGGTTAATGAGCATTTTTAAAAACACTCTTTGCTGAGTATTCTGGTTTCACTCCTTTAAGGTGGTTTGCCCACATAGAGAGACCATTAAAGGGAGGTCTTTTATCGATATTAGGGCAATGCTTTTGCCACATTACAATTAAGAAGGCATTTAAGTGTAACATTTCCAAAGCCACTTCCGAGTTCTCCACGTGCTGTACAACAGTGGTCTCAAACTCACGGCCCATGAGGTACTATTTTGAGGCCCTCGGTATAACGAATGATTTGTTATGAAAAACTTGTGCTTTAGTGTCCGGCGGTCGCAGTAACCTCATGCAAGCGCTTTCCTACGTCTGTACGTGATTGTGAAGTGGATTCCAATTGCATGCAGACGCAGGAAAGCGCTTGCGTGAGGTTACAGCAGTGAGGCGGGCAACGTTCCAGAATATAAGGTAACCATTGGAGGCAGTGCAGTTTGTGCATGTGTCCAGTCCTGGAGGAGGTGAGAGCTGAAGGCAGTTGTTTTCCCTAAAGAATCATTCTTTATAATACTGAGGGCCTCAAAATAGTTGATCCAAAATCTTGTCTCTTGCAATTGATAGTTTTTCACTTTCTGCATGTTGCACTGCTTTCAGCTCTGTAAAGCTGAAATGATCAGAAGCAATAAAGGAAAGATTTATAAACTATAACGAGTTTTACCTCATGCAAAATTGTCATTTCTTTAATAAGACATTAACTATTTGTTCTGCGGCCCTCCCAGGTGCCTACAAATCCAAAATGTGGCCCTGCAAAGGGTTTGAGTTTGAGACCGCTGCTGTACAATGTCTTTTTTTTTTTTAATTAATTTTTTTTCATATAACAACAAGTGTATCATAAAAATTCATACAATTACCTTAAGTATACACTTGATATCTCCATAACATACTGTACATACAACATATCTTATATATTCTTACTACAATTTTAGACATCATATAAAATTTAATAATTTTATCAACTATTAATCAATTATGAATCCCTTTCCCTCCCCTTATTTTGTTAGTTGCACACAATATAACAACTATTATGATAATTTATTTATATTTTATGATAAAGAGAATAAACCTACCCCCCCTCCTTTATCAAGTATCTTATTATGGGAAAAAATTATATCAATCATTACAAAAATCTGTTAATGGTCCCCAAATCTTCTTAAACTTATCGATATATCCTTTTTGTGTTGCAAATGTACGCTCCATCTTATATATATGGCAAACTGAATTCCACCAAAAGTTGTAATTTAATCTGTCATAATTCTTCCAATTGTATGTTATTTGTTGAACTGCTACTCCAGTCAATATAAATAAAATGTCTTAACATGTTGAGCTTTCTACAGATATAAAATAATTTGCATGGTTGAAAATGTATAAACTATCCAAAAAAAGCTCAAACAGCTAGCCTGCTAAGTCGTGCTCACTCGGCCACCAGTTTAAGCAAACCAGAGAGTAGGAAAAGCCTCGGTCATAATCAGGAGTCATACAGAAGAATCCTCTGATCTCTCCAAACTCCCTGGCATGAAAACCTCCCTCTGGTTATGCTTCTTTCTCAGTTTAGAGTGTACCAAAACAATTAACCATTTAGAGCAGGGGTGGCCAACCTGCGGCCCCGGTCGAGGGCGATGCAGCGTTTTCCTCTGCTGCCCCCGGGTGTTTACCATTTTGCCGGCTCCCTCCCCTGTCTTGCTGCAACATTTGCGCATTTGTGCGGCCCCAGAAACATTTTTTTCAGCCAATGCGGGCCAGGGAAGCCAAAAGGTTGGACACTCCTGATTTAGAGTGTCTTATGAAATTTTGTATTTTTTCAGCTTTGTTCAGAGTCTTTCTTAAATTTCAAAAACATGCACAATTAATCGCGGTGCTGATCATAGCATTCCTACAACCTTCATTTCATTAGTAGGCTAGCTCTGTTTCAGCATTTTGTTTTGGATACTTTGTTCGCCCTACTACCCCAATATATTGTTGAAAATGTATAAAAGACAGAAAACTCCAGACAGGCCATTCAGGCCTTTATCTGATTGAAACCCCTGGCTTTTCTAACCATGCGCAATTTAAGAAAAATCAGAAAATTCTTCAGCAAAGAGCAATATAGGCTAGTAGTCCAATCCCTAGTACTAGGTCTATTGGACTGTTGAAACATACTCTATCTGCCTTGCCCTGCAACAATGATAAAACAACTACAGACAATTCAAAACACTGCACTCAGATTAATCTACTCACTGAGAAAATTTGACCATGTCACCGCGGCCTACCTGGACTCACACTGATTGCCAATGCAAGCACGAATTCAATTCAAACTATACTGTCTATTATTCAAAGCAATAAATGGCACAGCCCCCAATTACCTAAACAACCGCCTGTACCAAAACACCACCACTAGGCAAAGAAGAACTAAGACCCCTTTTACCTACCCCCCACTCAAAGGCATCCAGCGCAAGAAGATATTTGACAGTCTGCTGGCGATGCATGCAGCGAAACTGGACCAACTATCTCCAACCTGCTGATAACAACAAACGACTACAAATATTTTCGCAAAGAAATCAAAACCCACCTATTCAAAAAATTTATACAGATGGCTTAACCCCAACCAGACCCCCCTCAACGCAACTCCCCCCTCCACCAGTTCCCTTCTCTTTAGCCTCAAGCATGTCAACTGCTTCCCTAACGGTATATATACTGGATCTGCACTATTTCCTATTTGTACAGCATCTTGTAGCTCTTGAAATATACAGCTCCATTATTCTTGTAACTTCTCCTGGAAATGACCAGAATTCTCTCTGTAATTATCCTGGAAATGTCCAGTTGTCTCTTTTGTAATCCGCCCAGAACTGCAAGGTTGAGGCGGAATAGAAATCAGTAATGTAATGTAATGTAATCTTTTCTGCAGATCATTTTTTCAGAGTATTATCATCCATGTTTCATTTTCTTCAGACTGCTGATGAATGCTTTCTAAATTTGCCTTTTATCTTTCTTGATCTCTCTTTTTCCTTGTTTGGGCTTCATAGCTTTATGGAATATTGAACTCTTGCATAGCCATCTAGCTTTTTCCTTAGAGCTTTGTTTTTCTTTTCCCCAGAAGATTTATGTTGAGCATATGTAGAATGACAAATTAGAGCAAATGTGAGCTGATATGTGTGTTTGGTTTCTCTAATATACAGGGGATTTTGTTCAGGTTGCTTGAACTATTTGATGCTGTCTGGATCTAGAATGCTGGTTGTAAGCAGAAAGGTCAGATTTCTTTCGTTTGGCTAACATAAATATTGCTTAATTTTGTTCTAGGAGCTGCTCCAGCAGCACCACCACCGGTCAATCCCTTCCAGGTGAACCAGCCTCAGCCTCTCACACTAAATCAGCTGCGATCAAGTCCCATGATGGGAATGAGCCCAGCCTTCAACACTGTGCCACCGGTGAGCGTCGAACCAGTACCACACTCTTCCATAGCACCTCTAGAGGTGGGACTGGCACAAGTACCAACCATGAGCAACATGGCCAAAATGGGTCAGGGCATGAATGTGAACATGATGGGCTCAAAGTCCCAGCCCCTCCACAGTACATCGGTTTCACCTGCTGCCTCTCATTCTATGAATACAACTAACCCATTCCTCCTCTGAAGATTCAAACGCTTCTGAGCTGATTGTTGATGACGATCGCTGTTGGATGGAGAAGTTACATAAGAGACTTGCTGTACGTTTTTAAGTTTACAGCTTGAGCTTGGGAGAGCCACCTGCATGATGAGCTGAAATGTGGTTAATTTAGGGTGGCTCTGTACTTTGACATGTCGGTTGTGGCATGAGCATTAAGACTTCACCAAAGTTCAGTGATGCCCCTTTATATACCATGGCACTGTTGATTGCCATTTTATCCTTCTTTCTAGAAAATTTGCCATTCAACTTTTTTTCTCCCACCCATGCTTATCTTTAGAAACACCAGATCTGTTGGATCCTCCTATGAACTCGGCCTATATTATTTGTCTCATGCAACTCATTCAGTCGTCATAAGCACCTTTTCAGGCTGTTGATGTTTTTTCACACAACCATATGCAAGTTAACCTGTTGGCTCGCCTTTAGTTTTTAGGAATACACAAATTTGAGTGTCCAAGACTTAAAAAAAAAAAAAAGCCACACCATGCAAGATTCTTGCCATATATATGTAAAAGTGAAAACAATTATTTAATGAAATGCGTGTAGGGATGTTGTGCTCCTGAGGTACACTATAGGTTCAGAAGTTGTTTGAGGAGCCTTCCATGACTGATACACTGTCTTCAGCCTTACCCTTGTCTTGTAGCCTGTGTGTGTTACTTGCTCTGGTGTTTACACTTTTCTTACTTATTAGGTTTAAAGAAATGTGCTACAGGACAACTTTTAATTAATATCCTAGGGCAAGCTTTAAACTAATTCAAGCATATCCTTGCTGTATGCAGTTATTGTATACCTTTGCACAATTTCGTTTAGCAGTTTCATATTTTGGGTTTTCAGAATTTACTGAAGTCATTTTTGCTAATAATTTTTATAATGCGGTTCTTATTTAACTGTCAGGTTTTGATAGAATTTTATCACGTCAGACTGAAGTTTTTATTAAGATATATATTATATAGAAAAGTCAGTTTTTAATTTTATGCCCATTTATTTATGGTTTTAGGCGCCTTGTTTGTGTAAATGGATTTTTAAAAAGGGAAAATGAACACTAAACCTTTTTCATGAAGAATTTGTAATAAAGACGATGACAGTTCCTTTTGCATAGCGTTTGGGAGTGGGGTGTATTTTACCTTCCCCTCTTTGTTTTAACCTACCTGGACAGATATTTCTCACCTATTTTCTTCCTTCATGGTTTCCTGAATTTCTAAAAGGCCCTTTACTGTATGAATTGTTTTAAAAAATAAATTGGCTTTGTTCAAAGCACAGCGTGCGCAATTTACAGTTTCAGAAGTTAACCTGCTGACACTCTGCTCTTTACTGTGTTGGTGTCATTACAGGATTTTGTAAAACAACCTGTTCACCCAGCTGGCAAGAAGGCTGGTATATCCTTCCTCGCTCATAATTCCACACATTCCCAGGAGAAACTAACTTTCTAATCCCGGGCTTATAGTCCTCGTATTTCATTAGCACATACAAGAATGTTTTTTGGTTTTTTTCCCCCCCAATTGCCTCATCCAGGAGCTCCATGCCCTGATGTAGTCCTGGAGAAACTGGAGGGCATGAGATGGCTTCTAGAACTGTTTCCCTAGTTGTTGAAAACTAAATGTCATAATGTTGTACCAAAGTACAACCCATATATAAGAAGCATGTACACTTCTGACCTTTTCAAGACTGTGCTGAAGCGCTGCTTCAGTGAGCCAAGCCAGTAAAAGGCCTTTTTTTGTAAAGCAACTTTCAGTGTATATGATTTCTGAAAATGACGACATGTACTTTGTTCAGTTTTTTAAAAAAATATTTCAAGATAATAACAGGTAGGATGCCATCACTGTGTGAAATGTTTTTGTGGGTTGAGTTTTTACTGGTCTGTCAGGAAGGGGAAGTGGATCAGCGCTAACACGATGAATGCTTGCAAATGCATTGCCCAAGACGCAGCGCCGACGGTATGCTGCTGAATAATGTATTTGCTGTTAGTGTTGGAGTTTACAGAAAGGAGGTAAAAATACTAATGAATTGATATTTAGCATAAGGTAGAAATGTATACTGCTTAAAGGATGCCTTTAGTGATGCATTTGTACGGTTGTGTATCCATTTAGACTAAGAAAGACAAGTTTACAGATGAAATGTTTTGCTTTATTACTGTGCCAAGAAGCACGGAATGCAATGTCCCACTTTCTCAATGGGGAAGAGACCATTTGTTCCTTATTAAAAAAAAGTTTAAATATAAAGCAAAGAATTTCCCTGTTCATAAAAATATATAAATGTGTCTGTGCGCATATATAAAAAAGCAGACAAATATACTATTTTGATGCTATGTTGCAAATGACATAACACAAAATTTTGTTTGTATACCACTATACAGTACACCTTTCACCTTATTTGACACCCCCCCTCATAAGTATGCATGTAGATATATATATATTTTCCATACCAGTTAAACAATTTGCAGGAACTCAGGAAGTTGTTAGGGTTCAAAGCATTTTAGGGAAAAGTAATGTGGTTGCATTTTAGGCTTCCCAAAAAAGCAAACACATCACATTACTACTCGAGTTCTTGCAGAGTGTTCTTGGATGTGTGGAAAGGAGTCATTAATTGTCTGGTGAGAATTGATGACCCATGCTCAAGCAATGGGAGGAAACATTGAAATGAAGAAGTAGTTTTTAATCCCTGAACAAATCAGCATCAAACTTTATTTTCCGTTAATACAACAATACTTCAGACAGCAGTTATAATGGACCAGAATCTAGTGTTTTCTTTTCTTATTATTATTAGTACGAAGAGAAATACTGGGTACTGGTCCGTTATAACTGCTCTCAGGTATTTTTGTATTAATGGAGAACAAAGTTTTTCACAGTCTGGGCTGCAGTGCTATGTTGCTTTTGTTCGCAATATTACATTATGCCAACTACTTGGCCTCTCTTCCTGGGTATCCAGAAATAGTTTTTAAAACATTATGGATAGTTTGAGATTGTGTTCTTAGTAGAGAATGACACGGGGACAAATTTTTTCTCGTCCCCGCAGGAACTCATGGTCCCATCCCTGCAGGAATTCATTTTCATGTCCCTGCCCCATTCCTGCAAGCTCCGTCCTCATTTGCACAAGCCTCAAACACTTTAAAATCATAAGGGTTCAAGGCTTGTGATGTTAAGACAGAGCTTACAGGAATGGGACAGGGACAGCCAAAAAACTCGCGGGGACGGGGCGGGAAAATTGAGTTCCTGCGGGGACGGGAACAAATTTGTCCCCATGTCATTCTCTAATTCTTAGACTAGCATTGTTAGCAATTTTGAGCAGTTCTTCCATAGCATGTTAAACTTGGGTGTTTTCCTTAATTGAGAAGCTCCATAGTTTGAGCAGGGTTCAGATCACTGCACTGTGGAAGGCTGACCTTCCTTGGGTTTTCCTTCAGTCCCTTTTTTGTGTCCATGTATGGTTTTTCTATTTTTAATATTGGGTGTGCACAACTGTACTCCCTTAACTTTGTATTGAAGTTGTATTGTAAGCTCAGTTTTTAGCTGCTTATAGGAAATATTCTTAATGTAAATGTACAGTGATAGTGTGCTTTTGTGAACCTGAAGGAAGATCAGCTTTACCATACCCTGATTTACTCAGCTCATAGAGCAATTGAACAGAAATAGCTTTCAAAAACTGGAGTCTCTTCTGAAATGGTATGGCTATGAGAATGGAAAGAGGATTTTACTGCTACTTAAAGTTGTAACTTCTTCGGTGCGATGGTGCATCTCTTTTCTGGGACATCATGAGGAAAGCAGCTATGGTGATTTTCACATGTTTCAGATGAAAATGCTTTTGAATACTGCTAATACAGGCACTCCCCGGGTTAAGAACGAGTTACTGGTATGTTTTTAAAGCTGTTTGTAAGTTGGGTTTGAATATAACTCAGAAATTGTAGATTTTAAGATTCTTGCTGCTTAGCTCTGCTCACAGCTGGCAAAAGGGCCAACTGTCCCTACTGGTGTTTCCTCTAAGGTACATCATAAATAACCTCGCACTGTTCTTAATGTGGCCCTGCATCATTCCTGAATCTGCTACAGGAGAAGTGTAGGAGTCTAGGCCACTGGAAATACTTCTCAGAGAAATCAAATGAAGCTGCAACCGCTTTCTTAAGTACGAGTCGTACTTAAGTTGAGCGTCTGTAACTTGGGGACTGCCTGTAGTGGGTTGAGGATTCTGAAAAATCTGAGGCAAGCAATTAACGGTCACCCGAAAGGGAGAACATTTTGGTAAGCTGACAGGGCTGTTGCTACCATCCACCAGCTAAAACCCCAGGTCGTACAAGACCTGGCTTGGATCTCATCATTTGTGGGCTCTGACAGCTGGGGCACATATACATATCTCTGTATCTGCTTTCAGAGGCTGTATGTTGATCCAAATCCTGCTCTGTGGCCCCTTCTCTCCAAATAAGGTGCTCTCAGTGTAAATTCTTAATGCAGAGAAGCCCTACTGGTCAAACTGACCAAAGAGAGATCACATTTTCAGTTTCATTTTCTATTGAATCAGCTAAACTGCCCCAGAAGCACAGTGCAAGTCGGGGCTGGTTGTGGGCAAGTAATCGTGTGCTTTCAAAGCCTCACTAGTAGCAGCTAGTAATGTCCATGTTCTCCCCAGTTCCCTTTTTGTGTGTGTTGGGGGGGGGGGTTGTCTCTGTACTGTATATTACAATTTCTTAAATTGTGAAGCAATATAACATTTATTTTTCACTCAACATTTACAAGAAAATACTTTTTAACATGTTAAAACTGAAATATCAAACTTTCATTATATTGGCTAGTTCTGGCTGTTGGTGTGTCCTGTATAATATAATTTATCATTTGTACTGTTGTATCTTAATGTTCTATGTACATTTTTATGTTAAAGAAATGTCATAAGCGAGAAAAGAACATTTCTTTTATTTTCTTTGTCATCCTGCTCTGCAGAGAGAAAAGAATGGTGTATGTGTACTGGTCAGAATTAAAACTATCACTCATTCCAGTAGTGTGCTTGCCTTAATCTTGAAACATGTGCTGTTTGCAGTGGTGTGGGGAGAAGAGAATGTTTTCCAATGTTAAATATCCTTTGCTTAAAATGTTTGTGCTGAGTTTGTTTACTGTCCAGGTCAGCACATGCATTTCACAAACAATAGGTGATAACTTGGAAAAAGTAGCTTTAATCTGGTATATCTCCATTTTAATAATTATTTGACAATGATTGTTTGGCATGTAATATCCCAAAATGATTCCTGATATGATGTATTCAGGCTTCATAAATACTGAAATGGCCGAAAAATGATTTCCATGGTTGCCCCAGCTGAACAGAATTTGCCTATTGACAAGAAATGTTCTTCTCCTTCCAGGGAACAGATCTGCACTAGGTGGGGGTAGACATTTCTTTGGGTACAATTTGCTTTTGCTGTTCTGTAGAAATCATTTGATGTGTCATTGGAAAATCGAGGGAGAGAAGAATAAGCAGATTACCGTATATACTCAAATATAAATCGAGACCCCCCATTTCCCCCAAAAGGAGGAAAATGGTTGACTCGAATATAAGTCAGGCGGTTTAATATTGAAGTGTCCTGACCTGCCAGGTTCTGTACCCAGCCCCCTTCCCTCCTGCCCTGCACTCAGTCCCATTCCCTACCATGCTGTGAATCAAGCCCCCCTCCCTGCCAGGCTCTGAACACTGTCCTACCTTCCTTCCCTGTACCCTCTTCCCCCTAAAAAGAGCCAACATCATCAGTGATGTCACAATGGCTTGATTGTCCCGTACTCCCCTCTGCCCTCTAACCCAGCCAGCAGATTAACCCTTCCCCTTAACTTAAATCACCTAGTGGTAGGCCGGGACAGGAGGGATCCCTCCTGCCCTGGCCGAAACAAATAATTACCACCCTCTCTCCTTCCTTTCCTCGCGTACCTGTTCCCTGGTGGTCCAGCTTGTATCCCGTGCTGAAATTCTCCTTTGTAAATGTAGCCAGCGGCGCACCCTGGCTGGCATGCAGGAGCGAGCTTTTCGTGCTGTCAGCCGACCCTGCACCGCTCCTTGTTAGGCTACTGCGAGAACCATGAATCCCGCGAGAACTTGCGGCAGCCTATCAAGGAGCGGTGCAGGGCCGGCTGTCAGCACAAAAAGCTCGCTCCTACGTGCCGGCCCAGGTGTGCCGCTGGATACTACATTTACAATCTTCAGGAGGATTTCAGCGCGGGATACACGCTGGACACCAGGGAGGCCGGGGCAGGAGACGGGAGAGATCCCTCCTGTCCCAGCCTAAGGCAGGCCTGCAGGAAGTCCGGGAGGTCACTGGGGGATGACCCAAATATAAACTGGGGCCCCAATTTTTGGGCCCAAAAATCCCGGTTTATATTCAAGTATATACGGTATAGTGGAAAACGCTCTGACTGGCTTCCACTGTGGAAAGAGCGACAGGGATATTGGGAATAATGCAGGACATCTTGGAAAATGCAAACACTTGTTCCTTATCCTGTTAGACTAGTCCAAACCAATAGGTTATGTCCTATCAACAGGTGTCGTCGAGAGCATTTTGGCTTCCTGGACCATGGGATGATTTCCATCTATCAAAGAAGGGAAGTGTCGTCTAATCTACTGAAGAGGGATTTAAACTAGAAGTGATGGGACAGTTTACAGCCTGTGGTCCAGTGGCTGAGTCTTAGAGCTAGTGAAGTCTCCCAGAGATTGCACCAAGGTTCTTGCCCTGGTAGATACATAGGAGACTTCCCCCCTCTCTGTAGTACAAAGGCCTGTGGGCTGTTTGTTACTGTGTAGCTGGCTGGCATAGGGCCAGTAGGCCCTGCACCTTGTATCTCTGTTGGATCATTTTGTTCAAAAGAAGAGGGTCAAGTCAATCTATTTCAGCTGTATGTATTTGTCGGAATAAATTTGTTAAAAGAAAGAGAGCATTCTTGTTTTAAAGGTGGTGCTGCAGCCAACAGCTCCGAGTGTTTAGAATATAAGAACATAAGAGTTGCCATACTGGGTCAGACTGAAGATCATCAAACCCAGTATCCACTTGGTAGATTCCCTGATTCTGTAGCCAAGTGGTCTTGGCCAGCTTCGTTAAAGTCTGGTTCTCATGGAGGATCCAGATACCTTCTGGCTTGCAACTTGACCTTTGAAAAGCAATACCTGAAAAGAGGGTTACTCTACTATTCTTGCCACCCTGGCCTGTAGTTTGTCTATCCCTGGCCAATGCTTGCCCTGGGATCGCTGCATGGAATGTTGCTACTATTTGGGTTTTTGCCCGGTACTTGTGACCTGGATTGGCCACTGTGGAAATGGAATACTGAGCTAGATGAACCATTATGGCTAGTCTTATGTTAGTCGGCCCTTTTCTGCCGTCATACTTCATGTTTCTCTATGACAGGACTAAATCAAGTTAGTTTCTATCACAGTCTCTAGATCCAGAGCGTTTCCTCCCCATCCTGTGGGTATTTGTATACAAGCTCTCCAGATATTGTCTGTTTTTCCATTTCTAAAGAGATATTTTTTTTACCTGCCTAAGGGATTTTAATTACTTCAGGGCTTTGTTGGCCATTCCCTAATAATTTTAGTTTAACACATCTTCAGTAGATTAGCTAGTCTACTTCAGAATATACATCCTTCTTTGATAGATGGACATTATCTGCTCAGCAGCTTAGTAGTTCTTGCAAATACTCTCGATGGAAATATTTGATAGCCATGAAACATAGAAATAGACGGCAGATAAGGGCCACGGCCCATCTAGTCTGCCCACCCCAATGACCCTCCCCTACCTTTCTCTGTGAATAGATCCCACTTATCTATCTCCAGATTGTAAGCTGCTCTGATTTGAGTTACATATATGACACTCAATTTGGAATTATTCATGGTCTTCCGAGGTTCCCCTGGTGAGTTTCTTTTGCTTTTTCATGTTTTCCAATTGTGTGTGGTATTTTGGGGTGTTTTTTTGTTTTGCTACTGCTTTTATGTGTATTCTGGTCTTTAAGCTGTAACCTTGAAGGGGCTGTCATGTAAGTAGGAAGTAAATTTTAGGTTTGTTTTCCATGCTAGTGAAGCATGAAGCTATAAACTATAAACCGAAGATGCAAGTTTGAAATGGAGTCTCGGTGCAGTGAGAGGGACAATTGGCTTCCTTCCTCAATTGGCTTCCTTCCTCATACTGTGATGAAGCTTTAGTTTATAGTTTATCAAGAAACTCAAAAAGAGGTGGTTTAGCAATACTCCAAGACCACTTTGAGTAGAGAATGACGGGGAAAAATTCTGTCCCAGTCACTGCCCCATCCCCATCTCTGCCGTTCCCTTCACCGCCCCGTCCTCACAGCATCCATACAAGCCTCAGTACTGCAATATTTAGCTTATTCCTTCCTTATAAATCAAAGTTCTGGCTACTGAACTAGAGAAAAATGTTCAGCTGGCAGAGCTTTTGTTTATAAATTTTTATCAACACAACTAATATACTACTTTATTCTAAAGCAAAAAAAAAAAAAGTAAATAGAAATTTTTTTTAAATTAAACTAAACCTTAAGTTTGTATACCGCATCATCTCCACAGAAGTAGAGCTCGGCACGGTTTACAGGAATTGATATAGAAAGGAACTCCAAAGAAAAGTAGAAGAACTTGGTACAGAGAAGTTTAGAGAGACTTAGAGAGACTTTGTTGTCTGGTTTCTGCTTTCCTCATCTTCTCATTCAATTCCTTCCATCCACTGTCTGTCTTCTCTCAGCGTCTTCCATTTGCTCTATTACTGTGCCTCTCCCTCCCTCCCCCCCCCCCCCCAATTGGTCTGGCATCTCTGTCTACTCCTCTGACGCAACTGGAAGTTGCATCGGAGGAGAAGCTTCCGCCCACAAGCGACTGCAGGCAGGCCGGCTTGAGCAACTTTACTAATGCGCCGTGAAGGTAAGGGAGGAGGGGGATAGATTTGGTAGGTAGAAAGGAGGGAGGGGGCCGTGCGTGATCAGTGACTGCGTGCGTTCCCTCCCTTAACTGCAGGGACAAGGTTATTCACCGCTCCACGGGGCGGTGGATGGCCTTGTCCCGGGAACCTGTAGTGAGCACTTTTACCCCTCACCCACCGTTTCAGCGGGTTGGCTAGCTGTGGGTAACAGCCACCGTGTCATTCTCTAACTTTGAGTTCCAAGTGTTCGGCTCCAAACTGACTGACCTGGAAATTCTCACCTGTAAAATATCTAGAGCAGTGTTTTTCAACCTTTTTACACCTATGGACCGGCAGAAGTAAAAGAATTATTCTGTGGACCGGTTAAAGAACACTGGGCTAAGTCGTGGGCCAGACCCCGCCCATCTCTACCCAATGTCCACCCCAGACCCCGCCCCCATAATAGTACTAATTGCACCTTGCACGTCCCACGCCTCATCTGGAAGCCTTCCCTCTGACGTCGCAACGTCAGAGAGAAGGCTTCCGGTTCAGGCGCAGGATGTCCATAGGAGCCACTGAATCAGGAAGAGGGAGCTGGCTCGAAGATAACGCCGCATCGATCCCACCGTTGACCGGCGGTTGAAGAACACTGTTTTGGGTCTGATGCACGTGCTGGCCCTGTGGACCAACAGGAAATTTCTGTGGACCGGCACTGATCCATGGACTGGTGGTTGAAGAACACTGACCTAGAGGATTGCAAAGACAACTTGATCATCACAAGATTTTACATCCCCCCCCCCCCCCAAACAAATGGCATCTAGCAAAAGAGGAATTCTATGAATTCCTCCTTGCAAACTCGGTAGCCTACAACTTTATAGCCGGGGATGTTAATTTACACCTCGAACAGGCAGACAATTCCAAAGTAACTGACCTACTTTCTTTCCTTACATCATTAGGGTTTTCCAAACCATCCCCAGCAAAAACCCACCAGAAAGGTCACCACTTAGATCTGATCACATTCCTAGTTTATATGGCATTTCAAAGGTGAAACCTCGTCCAATACTCCCTGGTCGGACCATCTCTTATGCAATTTTGAATTATGCTGGATTAAAAGACAATTTAAAATGAAACCAAGGAATATCTTCAAAGAGAAAACTATTTGCACAAGTGGACAGCTGAACCCAGTAGAATTTTGGACGCACTATAGCTTAATTTCCAACCCAGCATTTGACCCTAACTTCATTGTAGGATGGAAAATCTTTAGTGATCAGGTCTTAAACGACATAGCCCCTCTGAAAAAAAACATTTAAAAAGACAATGTTTATCAGACAACTGGTAGGATACCGACTTAATGGTCTTAAAGCGAGTATTATGCAAATTGGAAAGATATTGTGCAAATCAGGGAAAGATGAGGATAGATTTACTTGGCGACTAAAGGTTAAAGAACACAAAATAATGATCAAAGAAAAGCATAGCAAACATTACTCCAAAAAATTAATTCTACTTTAAATAGTCATGAACTTTTCAGAATAGTCAATTCTTTGTTTGATATTGAATTCCACAAACGCTCCAATACAGATTCCCCACCTCCTGCGTCAATCTTAGCTGACTTTTTTGCTACAAAAATCCACAAATTGAGATCGTCTCTTGCAGGTTCAAACACATTTACCTATCACGCTTTACTAGACAAAGAAGGTACAGCTGTTGACATGATCTGGAATCACTTTGAAAACCCAGACTGGAGCCACTTCCTCAAGCTTTACTCAAAATATGTAAAATCCAATTGCCTATTAGATAACTACCTACCAACTATTATGAAAATAGCTCTTATCTCCTTCAAGGGTGAACTTTTTAACTTGGTTTCTTCGTGCATGCGTATCGGTAAATTCCCAGAGGAACTTGGTCATATCCTCGTGACTCCTATTATCAAAAACCCAAAGAAGTCAGTTTCCTTGACGGCCAACTACAGACCCATTGCCAACATACCATTCTTAAACTAATGGAAGTTCAGCATTTTACATGATTCTCAATCTGGCTTCCTTACAAATTACAGCACTGAAACAGTTTTAGCCTCTATGACTGATCATCTTTTCCATTTGTTTTCCTGGAGAAAAAGCGCACTGGTACTGCAGTTCGACTTGAGGAGTGGCTTCGACCTTGTTGATCATGACATCCTGCTTATGTGCCTTGATTCCATCGGCATATCCGGACAGATACTAAATTGGTTCACGGGTTTCCTAAAAAAATGTACTTACCACAGGGAAGGAACCGACTCTCAAGCTTGGTCCAATCCCTGCGAGTGCCACAGGGCTCCCCACTCTCCACCTCACTTTTCAATATCTACATGGCATCACTGGGAAATATGTTATCCGATTTAAAACTGAAATCGTACATATACGCGGATGACATAACAATTATTATTACCATAACCTCATTGATCCAAGAGACAGAACAATTCATCTCATCTGTCCTTACCAAGGTAGAACATTGGACTATGCATTCCAAATAAACCAAGATTTTCTTGGCAAGTCCTAATAACAAGATCATGAACACCTCCTTGAGACTAAATGGGTCAGATTACCCAATTAATCCTACAACCAAAATCCTTGGCATCACCCTGGACAGAAGCCTGACTTTTGTCAAGTCAAAAAATCCTTTCTCACTTTATGGAAACTTCATACCATTAAACATTACTTCGATTTCTTCTCCTTTTGACTGCTGGTTCAATCCCTGATTCTTCCTCATACCTTAGACTACTGCAATATTATATACAGTACTTGGGATCTCTAAAGAAAACCATCAAACAACTGAGAATCGTCCAAAATGCTTCAGTCCGTCTCATTTATGGCCTTAAGAAATCAGACCATGTAAGCCCATATTACAAAAAACTACACTGGCTGCCTGTGGAAAGCAAGGGTCATTTTTAAGTTTATT
The DNA here is from genome assembly GCF_902459505.1 of Geotrypetes seraphini. NCBI lineage: Eukaryota > Metazoa > Chordata > Amphibia > Gymnophiona > Dermophiidae > Geotrypetes > Geotrypetes seraphini. The sequence goes on along the minus strand of NC_047094.1, from coordinate 7,765,753 downwards.
TGCCTTTGCTTCAAAACCATGACAGGTTCATTCCCAACCTATCTGTCTCACCAATTTGAATTCCCAGGCACAACTAATACACACAGTACCTACTTGTTCGCCTTTCCATCCCTAAAGGGCTGTACCTACAAGAGATACCTCGCTAGAACATTATCATTCCAAGCAGGCAAATGGAACAATTGTTTAACTGACTTCATCTAACCTAATCTTTGGTTTATATACCGGGTCATCTCCCAGTGGAGTTCGACTCGGTTCACATATAATTTAAGACTAGAGTACATAGCAGAAAACATAGGAGAAGGAAAAACTAATTAAAAACTAAAGTACATAAGAAAAATAACTATAATATTATCATTTCATTGAGGCTGTAGTTAAACCATTTAAAAATTGTGAGAGCAACAAAGTTTTCAGGAATTTATGAAATAATTGCAGCTGGCCTAAAAGCCTAATGGAGTCAAGAAGTTCATTACTGATCTTTACAAACTTGAGAACAAAAGATCGACTGAGCTTCCCAGCAGATTTAATTCCCTTAAAGGAAGGGAAGGCTAGCTTATATCTTTGTGTGTTTCTCAAATGGCAAAGTCTAAGGGTATTCCAACATAAGGGGACAAAAGGATCAAATATTCCATAGAGAAGCTTGAAGATTATGCATGCGCATTTAAACTGGATCCTAAAGCACTTTCGTACCAAATGTTTAGGAAGTCAATCAAAACTTATCTCTTTGGCAAATTTCTCTGACCCCACTTCAACCTTGATGTACTTCCAAAACACTTCCAGATAAGCTTGACTAAACTTAACATGCCAAAGTAATTTTGAAAGTTCTCTAATGCCGCTGTCTGTATACAGTCTCTTCCCCTGTAAACCACTTAGAACTGTTTGTGGTATGGCGGTATATAAAAATAAAGTTATTATTATATGTAAGTAAATCTGTCCCGGAATGTTAGCTTTTGCATTAGCAGACTTCAGTATTGAGATGCAACTCATTGGTCTGGGCTGGTCCAGCAGAAATCAAGGAAAGGAAATTGTCAAGTAAGGCAAAGTTTTACCTTGAGAGGCATATTTTCTGTATTTAGTTTAAAAAAATTGAGAACTGACATTGAAGGCTAAATAGACTCTGTTCCAGATTTTATTGGAAGATCTTACATTGGGTAGCAATTTGCAAATAAGCTGCTACATATCCAAGGTGGCTTTTTTGTGTATTTAGTTTTTTGTTCTCATATCTGTATAAAGATAATATGCATTCTTGTCAGTTGTCAATATTAAGGTAAGTAATTGTATTACAGTAGATAAACAGATGAGTAATCTGTGCAAAAAGTCTGACGTATCAGCATGCCCTTGGATTCATATTTTTTTGTTGTTATAAATTCCAGATGTTCTAAATTCAAGTACCTTTTGTTACAAAGTTGTTCGTGAAGGGTTCTCCATCAGGAAAGCAACATACATTTTTCATACTTGAAAGCTATTGGCAGTTAATTGGGCTGAGTATCCATCAACATTGAATTTCCAGCGGTGTCCAGAAGCTCTCAGCTGATGAGTCTGTGCCAGACCACAGGGATCCTGGCTATTCTCAAACCCACATTTCATCATAGCTCTCGTGTTACGTAGTGCTTTGCACCTTCAGGCAGCAAAGGTAATTTTTCCAAATATTCTGCTGCCTTACTAGCAATTTATCTTCAGGTTTCTGGTAGCTTCTGAAGGAGGTCCCCTCCTGTCATGGCACAGCAGAAGTCAGAAAATTAGGGAGCGTGAGTGGGATTGTGAAAGTAAATTATTTTAAAAGCTTTTTTTTTTTTTTGCCTCCAGAAGATATGTAAAATAAGGGTTTTTAAAAACATTTTTCTTAAAACAAGATAATTATCCTGCTATTCCCCTGGGCAGAGAATTCTGCCATTTACGTGCTTGAAATGAGAACGTAGGCAAATGGACCTTTTTATAAACAAAATTACTCCATTTTGGGTAGTGGAGAACCAAATTCTGTCTGCATACACACTGGGACTTACACCATGTATAATTTGATGAACATAGCTTAAATGCTCCATGATCCCCTACTGGTAACCAATGTAATAATGTCAAAAGGGGCATCACTCTCATATTTTGAGGTCCTATATTGATCTTGCTGCTGTGTTTTGAACTATCTGAAGGTTTTGGTGTTTTTTAATGCCATTTATACCCTGAGTAAACAATCTTCCAGTTTAATAGATGAGATATTTAGACAAGTGGGTTTTGTCCCCATGGTGTGTGCCATCTGCAGAAGGAATCCAGTTCAGATTTTTTTTCTGTGCCTCTTCTGTACTTCACTGAGCTCCTTAACTCCACCTACAGTTTTTTTCCTTCTGTACCCATGCCAGCATTTTATTCAGTGTTTTTAGTCCTTTTTTTTTTTTGGGGGGGGGGGATTCTTATGTTCGAGTGTTTCTTCAGCTTTGCCTGCATTGAGAACACACAGACTTCAGTCTGTAGTAGAGAGTTGCACGGGGACAGAAATCCCACCTGTCCCTGCCAAAGTCTCACCCGTCCCCGTGAGGAATCCCCTCCGTCCCCGCCCGTCCCTATAAACTTCAGAAATAGTTATTTCATTTAATTATGCTACTGAATTAAAGGCTCTGGTAGAAACCCATTTACAAATAAGCAAAAAGACTTTATTAATTTGGAAATATTAATTGGGAAGAATACATACTTTGTAAACGGGTTTCTACCAGAGCCTCTTTTGTTTATAAATTTTTATCAACACAACTAATATACTACTTTATCCTGAAGCAAAAAAAAAAAAAATAGAAATAGAATTCTTTTCCTACCTTTGTTGCCTGGTTTCTGCTTTCCTCATGTTCTCATTCAGTTCCTTCCATCCACTGTCTCTCTTCCTTCTGCGTCTTCCATTTGCTCTGTTACTGTGCCTCTCCCTTTCTCCCCCCTTCCAAATTGGTCTGGCACCCATCGTCTTCCCTCCACTCCCCCCATAGTCTGGCATCTCTGTCTTCTTCCCTGCCAGCGTCTTCTCCCCACTCTCTTCTCCATTTCCTTTCAGCGTCATTCTCCCCCCCATCTTCCCCATGTCCTGTCAGCGTCCTTCTCCCCCTCTGTCTTCCCCATGTCCTTTTAGTGTCCTTCTCCCCCCTCTGTCTTCCCCATGTCCTTTCAGTGTCCTTCTCCCCCCTCTGTCTTCCCCATGTCCTTTCAGTGTCCTTCTCCCCCCTCTGTCTTCCCCATGTCCTTTCAGTGTCCTTCTCCCCCCTCTGTCTTCCCCATGTCCTTTCAGTGTCCTTCTCCCCCCTCTGTCTTCCCCATGTCCTTTCAGTGTCCTCCCCCCTCTGTCTTCCCCATGTCCTTTCAGCGTCCTTCTCCCTCTCTGTCTTCTCCATGGCCTTTCAGCGTCCTTCTCCACCCCCCGTCTTCCCCATGGCCTTTCAGCGTCCTTCTCCACCCCCACCCCCCGTCTTTCCCATGTCCTTTCAGTGTCCTTCTCCACTCCTTTGTCTTCCCCATGTGCTTTCAGCGTCCTCCCCCCCGTGTTCCCCATGTCCTGTCAGTGTCTTCTCCCCCTTCTGTCTTCCACAAATGCTTTTAGTGTCCTTCCTCCCCCCCCCCGTCTTCCCCATGGCCTTTCAGTGTCCTTCTCCACCCCTTTGTCTTCCCCAGTGCTTTCAGCGTCCTTTTCCCCCCTCCTTCTCTCCCGCCCCGGGTGCAGCACAGCCGGCCAGGTCCCCTTACTTTTGTGGCGCTTCCCCGACCGACCGACAACAGCCCCGGTCTGACAAATCTTCCTGCCCTGCTGTAAGAAGGTAATTTAGATTCGCGGTTAAGGGCAGGGAGGTTTGTCGGACCAGGGCTGTTGTCGGTCGGTCAGGGAAGCGCCACAAAAGGGGACCTGGCTGGCTGTGCTGCACCCGGGGCGGGGCGGACCGCCTCCCTCCCTTGGTAGCCACTCGAGCCGCGAGGCTACTCCTCCTTACCTACCCTGCCTGCAGCACAGAGCCGAACGGAAGTCTTCCCGATGTCAGCGCTGATGTCGGAGGGAGGGAGGGCTTTGTTTAAGCCCTCCCTCCCCTCCGACGTCAGCGCTGACATCGGGAAGACTTCCGTTCGGCTCTGTGCTGCAAGCAGAGCAGGTAGGGAGAAAAGCCGAGCGACTTAGTACATCCAGCCCCGCAGGAACTCCGCTACCCTCGGAGGTGTCCCCACGGGATCCCGCGATCCTAGGGGGCGTCCCCATGGGATTCCTGTGACCCTAGGGGACGTCCCCACGGGATCCCCGTGACCCGAAGGGGGAACCTGCGGATCCCGCGGGATTCCCATCGTCCCCGTTCCCGTGCAGCTCTCTAGTCTGTAGCTGACAGGCCAATCCCAGTGGTTACCTGTTAGCCAGCCTGCTTAGGTTTCTTTGGTGCTCAGGGCCATCCCTGAAGTTGTCTCACCTGCTGTTAAGCAGGGGTCGAGCGCAGGCTATTAGGCACCCTTAGGAGGCTCGGCAGTGTCTCACAGGGTGCCAGCTCCATCTTCTCACTCCGCCTGTCCTTATGCATGACTGTCGATCCGCAGGGGTGGAGGTACAGTCAGGCATAGGGTCTGACTGGCAACCCAAAGATCAACGTTGCACAGGCATTCCCAGCTTGAGGCAGTGATTCTCTGATCCAGCTTCTGTAAGAAAGCTAAGGCAGGCTGCAGCACAGTTCCACAAACAAGTCACAGTGAGTAAAGGCTGTCACAGCTGTGAGGTGAGGTGAATAGGGGAAGGTCTGAAAAGTGGGGTTTTCAAGGTTTCTACATGTCCTTCTGTGTTACCCCACCTGAAAAAATCCTAAAATCACCATTTTTAACTTTAGTAAGTGGTGAAAAAAATTACGATTTTGGTGCAAATCTCAAAGTGACTGCCATCTTGGATTTTTAGCGAACTTTTTTTTCAAAAGCTCCCTGCTTCTCCAAAACTGAAACTTTTGCCTTAAATTTTGTTGAGATGGAGTCATTAGGCTCTCCTTTTGTGACTTATTGCCAGGATTGCACAAATTTGGTGCTTCAGGAGCGTTATTGTGCGATATGCCATGCACAGCAATGCTTAGCCTCTCTCTTGATCAAGGAAGGTGTCAACACGCTCAGCCCGGTGGGGTGGTATTCATTATTTTGGGGGCTTGGCACAGCTGATAGTTCTGTGCGCAAGGCTGTGGTCCCTCCACAGCCTATGAAATGCATCATGTGATGCAAGGGAAGGGCCTAAGTCCCTAATTGGCTCAGATGCCTAAGGCACCTCCTGTCAATTTGGGCTAACATGGGGGTTTTTCATGGGACCCGCAATTGTCATCAGAGAGGGCTTGGCTCACTTTTTTCTTTTTTTTAATGGGGCAGATATTGTGTGTGTAACACACAGCATCTGTGCCCATTAAAAAGAGGTGTATGGCATGTTCTAAATATATTAATTTGTATGGGTAGGACAGGTGACTGGTCTTGACCAATCACTTTATACAGATTGCTAAAACCTATACTTTTGTTCATTGGCAACTCATAGTAGAGCATCAGTCGCTTTGCTAGTTTATATGGCATTTCAATATTAATGACCTCATTTTCATGGCTGGATTGGAGAATGGGGGATCGTGCACACAAGCAAGCTGTGAGCCGTTTTGTGCATCGAGTCTGCAAATCTGATCACTAAACCAGTCGAAACCGGTTCTGTGGCGATCGCTGACTTTAGTGCATGTAGTTCAGAGTCAGGAATGGAGATCAAGTACCAATATTTCCTCCCCTGTGCTGACTGCCAAGTTGATACAAGTAATAGCAAATTCCAGCTCAGGTTTCCTTAGGCTCTGCTTCTTGACCCATTTTGAGCAGAATTGGTGAGGGAGGGAAAATTGTGGTGTTAATACAGCCTTGGGTCCTGAGAATGCAAGTGAAAAACTTGCTTGTTTCTCAAATAGTTTGTATTTTGTTTATTTAAAAAAAAAAAAAATTCTAGCCTGTTTAAATCCTAAGCAGGTTACTAAATAACATGCACAAAATACAAATAACATATAAAATGCATCATAAACATCATAAAACAATATAATATATTACTCATACATTTTTGTCCTAATTTTAAACAAAAAATGAACCCGCTCAAAAAAAACTTCACTAAGCAGATAATTTTAAAACAGCTCCAAGTACTAAATATATTAAACTAACCTTTTTTCAGAAAATAAGCTTCAACAAATAATGAGGTTTTTGCAAAGTTTAAATAGCTGTAAGTTAGTTGTTATCCTTAACTCTCTAGGTCAGTGGCGTACCAAGGGGGGGGAGGGGGGTCCACCCCGGGTGCATGCTGCAAGGGGGTGCACAGCCGGCCGGATCTGGAACCTCTCGCGCTGCTGAAAACCAGGGCCGGATCTTCCCATTTCCGCCATGGCAGATCGCAGCAGGGGGGAAAGCTTCGGGCCAGCGGAGACAGCAGGGCTGCGGCCAATCCACGATGGGGAGCGGACGAGCATGCGAATCAGGAGGAGAGGTAGGCATGAGCAGCCCAATCGATGGGCTTCGGTGGGGCTCGGCGACTCCGGAAGTGAAGATCGACAGGAAAAATCCTGATTCATACGCTCGAAATCGGAGCAGGGCAGTGGAAGGAAGGATGTGATGTCACTCGCCCAACGAGTCCCTCGTCTTGGGACGCGAGCTGTACTGGGATCGGGATGACCTCGGACTGATGCGCTTTCTCACCCTTCCTGTCTCTCACCTGTTCGTGTTGGTGCAGGCTGGCCGCGTGCCCAGTGCCTGGGGCTACGAAGTGCCGATTCCGTACTCAGCGCGCGTCCCGCCATGCTAGGGTGATGGTTGCAGCATGCAGCTTTTGTGTAAGGGGAATGGGTGGCATGGAAGGGCGTGGAGGATGACAAAGGGGGGAATGGGTGGCATGGAAGGGCGTGGAGGATGACAAAGGGGGGTCAGGGTGGTATGGAAATATGGTGAAAGGGGATTCAGGGTGCTAGGGAAACATGGTGAAGGGTGACAAAGGGGGTTCAGGGTGCTATGGAAACATGGTGAAGGGTGACAAAAGGGGGGTCAGGGTGCTATGGAAACATGGTGAAGGGTGACAAAGGAGGGGTCAGGGTGCTATGGAAACATGGTGAAGGGTGACAAAGGGGGGGTCAGGGTGCTATGGAAACATGGTGAAGGGTGAGAAAGTGGTCAGGGTGCTATGGAATCATGGTGAAGGGTGACAAAGGGGGGGTCAGGGTGCTATGGAAACATGGTGAAGGGGGGGTCAGGGTGCTATGGAAACATGGTAAAGGATGACAAAGGGGGTCAGGGTGCTATGGAAGCGTGGTGGAGGGAGAGAAAGGGGCAGATGCTGATGGAATTGCAGGGAAAGAGATAAGGGGGAACGATACTGCATGGAATTGGGTTGTAGGGAGAGAAAGGGGGAAGATGCTGATGGAAGTGGGGGGAAAGAGTGAGAAGGGGCAGGTGATGGAAGTGGGGAGAAGGGGCAGATGATGGAAGTGGGGAGAGAGAAGAGGGCAGATGATGGAAGTGGGGAGAGAGAAGAGGGCAGATGATGGAAGGAGGGGGAAGAGAGAGAAGGGGCAGATGATGGAAGTGGAGAGAAGGAGGAGAGAGAAGAGGGCAGATGATGTAAGTGGGGTGAAAGAGAGAAGGGGCAGATGATGGAAGTGGGGATAGAGAAGAGGGCAGATGATGGAAGGAGGTGGGAAAGAGAGAGAAGGGGCAGATGATGGAAGTGGAGAGAAGAAGAGAGAAGAGGGCAGATGATGGAAGTGGGGGGAAAGAGAGAAGGGGCAGATGATGGAAGGAGGGGATAAATAAAAGGAGGGCACATGATGGGGGAAAAGGATTGAGTTAGGGAAATACTGGAGGGGGTGAAGGAAAGAATGTGGTGAGCTGTAGGTAGACAGTAAAAAAGGAAATTGATGAGAGGGTAGTAAGAACGTAATCTAGATGGACGCAGAAAATAAATTGAAAAGGAAAATGAGGGAAAAAAGGGATTGCAGAAGAGAGGTATGGTAGAGGGAAGGAGAGGAGATGCCAGACCAATGGGGGTGAAAGGAGAGATGGAAGGGGGAGGCATACAGTTTCTGGAAGGGGCATCGAAGGAGAGAAGATGCCATAAAGGAAGGGGCAGAGAGATGGCAGACAGTGGATGGAAGGAAGAGAGTAACAAGAAGATGAGGAAAGCAGAAACCAGAGAAGACAAAGGTAGAACAAAAATTTTCTATTTATTTATTGCTTTAGGAGACATGTGTCACTGTTTCTGTGGTGTTGCATTGTATGCAGAGTCCAGCTTCTTGCTGGTTTAATTTAACCTTTGTCTATGGATTTCTATTTTATCCCCCCTTTTACAAAACTGTGGAGCGTCTTTTAGCGCCAGCCGTGGTGGTAACAGCTCTGATGCTCAGAATTCTATGAGCGTCACCGTGGCTAGAATCCACACTACAATTTTGTAAAAGGGGAAGGGGTTAGTTTGTGATGACATATTCCATACTAGGCGAAGGTGTTTTCTGTGTTCTGTGTGTTCAAAAGACATAGTTTTCTGTTAGGATTGACGGTGTAGGATTGATCTGTACTAGTCTGGCTTGTTTAGTTTTAGAATGGGTGTATTGATGTTGTAATGCTCACTGCATATGTAAGATGCTGCCTTTTCCTAGGTACTCGTGTGTGACGTGTGGCTTGTTACTAAAAATCATGTTTTTCGTACAGATGGGGGGGGAGCAAAAAATGATGGGCCCCGGGTGTCACATATGCTAAGTACGCTACTGCTCCAGGTAACTTGCTCAAGAGCCAGCTTTCATGTCAGCATATTTCACTTTCTGTAAACCATCTAATGCATTGCTACCTAAGACCTCAAAACATTTCAGTAAAAATTTTGAGAGAAAAGAAAGCCACTGCGAATGGAGTGAATCGAATCGTTTCCCTGAGAGTGGATCTTAACTGCTGCCTCTGGGAGCCATTCCTGAAGTTAAATCATGGATAACCCATCTGCCCTAGTCGCTCAGTCTCTTTTGCTGTTTTCCTGTGATTCCACTTCTGGAAACGTGCTCTGTTTTTTGTGTGTTTTGCTCAGCTGAGGTTGAGCAGAACAGTGGAAGATCTTGTTCTTTTTCAAGGAGGCAAATGGGCCTTGTTGTAGGCCAAACCTTGAACAACTGATCCATTTGTTTAAATGTACTGGGCTTAGCCACACCTGTTATTTTGGGATTCTGTCCTTGTGTATAGTGACGAGTCTCTGTCAGCCTAGCAACAATGCTCTGACCTCGATTGGGAAATATTCTGTGTTGGCATAGTACTGGGAAGGAGGCATTGATTTTGGTCAAAAGTTCAGAGCGGCTAGCTGGGTGAGATCCTTGTTCAGCATTGCACATTAAATGCATGTGTTTCTTTATAAGAGGTGGCAGAATTTCCTTCACTTGTATTTAAAAGAAAATGCAATTAGTAACACAGGTTCGTTGAAATACCATTTTGTGTACTGAATAAGAAGCAGTAAAAAGAAAAGTATTTTTCTTTATGGTACCCAGGCTTTGTGCTCTGTTTTAAACATCAGTAGTGTATTTTGCTTATTTCTTTCACACTGGGTGCTTAAGAAGTTTTTTCAAGCATGTTTTCAGCATCCATAATCTTGAGGTTGAGGGGTGGTAGATTCAAGAGCAATGTTAGGAAATTCTACTTTATGGAGAGGGTGGTGGATGCCTGGAATGCGCTCCCAAGAGAGTTGGTGGAGAGGAAAACGGTGACTGAGTTCAAAGAAGCATGGGATGAACACAGAGGATCTAGAATCAGAAAATAGTATTAAATATTGAACTAAGGCCAGTACTGGGCAGACTTGCACGGTCTGTGTCTGTCCATGGCCGTTCAGGGGAGGAGGGGCTGGAGAGGGCTTCATAAGAACATAAGCAGTGCCTCCGCCGGGTCAGACCATAGGTCCATCCTGCCCAGCAGTTCGCTCCCGCGGCAGCCCAAACAGGTCACGACCTGTCTGAATCACCAGAAGGGGCCCCCTTGCCACGTTGGTTTCCCATTGAGTCCTATCTTCCCATCGAAGTCCTAACCCTCTGGTCTTGCACATGCACTACCTGGTTGGGTTTCTATACTTATTACCTGGTTTGCTTTCTATACCTGTGTTACATCCCAGCACCTCTCTCAGTATCCCACGATCCCTTTATCCCTCAGGAATCCGTCCAATCCCTGTTTGAATCCCTGTACCGTACTCTGCCTGATCACTTCCTCCGGTAGCGCATTCCAGGTGTCCACGACCCTTTGCCATCTCCGGATCAAACCTTCGGTTCATCAAGTCCGGCAATCCGCACACACGTAGGCCCAGCCAGGTGTACACCTGGCATAATTTTAGTCACCCATATGCCTCTATGCCTCTCGTAAGGAGATGTGCATCTAGTTTGCTTTTAAATCCTAGAACAGTGGATTCCGCAATAACCTCCTCTGGGAGAGCATTCCAGGTGTCCACCACTCGTTCCGTGAAGCAGAACTTCCTGATATTTGTCCTGGACTTGTCCCCCCCTTAGCTTCAGTCCGTGTCACATTGGACATTGTAAGTAATGTTTTTTCCTGCTCTATTTTGTCGATTCCTTTCAGTATTTTGAAAGTCTCGATCATATCCCCTCGCAGTCTCCTCTTCTCAAGAGAGAACAATCCCAGTCTCAAGTCGTTCCTTGTATTCCAAGTTCTCCATTCCTTTTATTAGCTTCATTGCTCGTCTCTGCACCCTCTCCAGCAGTTTTATATCCTTCTTTAGGTTGGGAGATCAATGTTGGACACAGTGTTCTGTGACTGAAGAGGTTTAAGAAGAGATTGTTCAACATTTTTGAAGTAAATGTGACATTTATTCATGTTGCATAGAAACACATGCGACAATTCTGTTTGAAGTGGGGATGCACTAGCCTTTCCTTTGCTATGTCCCTGGGCAGAGCTGTTTCTCGAGCAGCCAAACATATGTGTTCCTCTCTCCCACCACTGAGTCCCAGTCCTTTTTGTTTTTCTCCTATCTTCTCTGCCACCTCCCCCCCCCCCCCCCCCCCGAGTGATAGGAAGAGATCTACATTTTTCCTGGGTTTTTGTTTCTACTTTTAATTCAGTTGCTTTTCTGCCACATCAAAAGGTTTTGGGCCGCTCGCCTTGCCCTCGGTTATAGTCCTGTCTGAAGTTCTTGTTTAGCTTGCAGCAATAAAGGTTTTAGTTTGAACTTTGTCTCCCTCTGGTGGACTTTTAGAGTTGAATACTTTTACTAAAGCAACTTAATAAGTGGTACAAGATTAAACACAGTATAAGTGGGAGGAGTTCTCACTGATAGTTTGCTTATTTATTTATTTATTTTGTTTTATATCCCATTCTCCCCAAAGCTCAGAAGGTGTTCTGAATAAAGAACATTTTCCAGATCCAGTTTTCACATAGATTTATGAGTAAGTACTTTTGAGTTAATTTGGGGAGAGGTGAGTCAATGGCATTTACACATGTGTCCAACCCACGCTGCTCCCTTTGACCCTGGCAAGTCACTTAATCCCCCCATTACCCCAGGTACTTTAGACAGATTGTGAGCCCATTAAGACAGACAGGGAAAATGCTTGAGTACCTGCATAAATTCATGTAAACTATTCTGAGCGCCTGGGAAGAATGATATAGAAAATTGAATGAATAAATGATCTCCATTTCCCAGACCTGCTCCTCTCTACAAAAGTAACAGTGTTAAGGGCAACCGGGCAGTGAATTGATTCGAATTGGGCATCACTGGTTTGAACCCACAATCTCAGGGTGCTGAGGCTGTAGCTTTAGCCACTGCGCCACACTCTCCCCCCCCCCCCATATCCCTGGGCTGGCCTAAAACATAACATAGTAACATAGTAGATGACGGCAGATAAAGACCCGAATGGTCCATCCAGTCTGCCCAACCTGATTCAATTTAAAATTTTTTTTTTTTTTTCTTCTTAGCTTTTTCTGGGCAAGAATCCAAAGCTTTACCCGGTACTGTGCTTGGGTTCCCACTGCCGAAATCTCTGTTAAGACTTACTCCAGCCCATCTACAGCCTCCCAGCCATTGAAGCCCTCCCCAGCCCATCCCCCACCAAACGGCCATACACAGACCGTAAGCCATAACACATTCATTCATAATGGCAGAGCTTTTAGCGTAAGCCATATTTGTGTGATGCTTCTTCGCAGAACAGAATCGTAGGTGAAAATAAATGTGACCTTTCCAATGTTCTCTTCAGAAGATTCAGCTCATTAGGGATTTGCAAAATTTAATGGGGTGTATTTTAAACACTGGTTTTTAGGTATGTGGTTTTTCCTTCATTCATTATCTCCTGTTGCTAAAACTAATTATACACAGTCATAATGCTGTGAGTCTGAGTTAAAGTGAAAGACTGGAGAGCTCTGTTGAATGATGTGAAGCTTCATATTGCATGGAAAGTGGAAATGAAACATACCAGGTCACTAATAAGCTTTTCAATGCACCCATCACCTTTTCTATGAAGAAATATTTTCTAGGACTTTTCTCTTCATGTAAGGGGGTGGAACTCCTCTCATATGAGGAAAGGCTAAAGAGGTTGGGGCTCTTCAGCTTGAAAAAGGTGGCTGAGGGAGGATATGACTGAGGTCGACAAAAGCCTGAGTGCTGTAGATTGAATAGAAGTGAATCCTTTTTTTGTTTTACTCTTTCAAAAAGTGCAAAGACCAGGGGACACTTAAGGAAGTTACATAAATATACTGTACTTGTAAAACAAACAGGAAGAATTATTTTTTCACTCAAAAGAATAGTTAAGCTCTGGAACTCATAGGCACAGGATGTGATAACAGCAATTCCAAAGTCTGCTATTGAGATTGACATGAGCGAAGCCACCTTGGATGGAAAGTGCTGTGCTTTAGGATTGCAGAAGCTTGCTATTTTTTTTGGTGCTCTTGCTATTTTGAGGGGATTCTTCATGGGTTTCTACCAGGTACTTGTGTCCTGGATTGGCCACTATGAAAAGGGATAGTGGGCTAGATGGATCATTGGTCTGGTCCAGTATGACTATTGTTATGGGGTTTTTTTTTAAATGTATGTAACCTAGATATGAATCAATCTATAATGTTCTCCAGAGGAGAAGAAACATGATACAAATGTGACCAGTGTTGCAGCTGAGGGAAAATGCATGCAAAGATGGTGCTTAGTTTCCAGGTTCTTCATTATTATCTACCACCATCTTTCCCTCCCAAAATTCAGCTAATTTTCCTCTGTCCTACCTAGCAATAAAAAGACAAAAAATGTTTATTGGGTATTTTCACAGCAAATCAAATCCCTTCCTCCACGCCTGGTAAATCTCTAACCCCTTAATCTTACTTGATGCCCCTCCAATCTGGTTTCATTTGGTTCTTCTGCAGCAAAAAGATCCTGGTATGTAGGATGCAATGAAATTCCCAGCAGCCACATTTCATTGGAGCTTGAACACTCTGGAGGTAACTATGGGAAAGGCTTTTATAAAGTCACTCCAGGGGTCATATACATCTGAAGAATACTAGAGTCTACTTTTAAGCCACCTGAGTGTAAGTGTGTTTGGAGGAGGAGTTTGGATGAAGTGTGGGTGGAGTTACGACATGCCTGTGAATTGAAAAAATATGTGTGTCAATGCATACCTGATACATGTAATGTTACACCCACTTCCTGGTATGGAAGATGGATGCATTTTACTCATGACTGTCACATGTGGTAGATGCCTCTGTGTTATTAAAAATAAGCTTCAATCTACCTGTATAAAATAACCCTCAAATAAGTGCCTATGTGGATCTCCTGCCTGAGATAAAATTACTCTCTATAGGTATTTACTGCGAGGTCTCATGATGTAATTGGTCGGTCACTTGTCTACTGTATCTATGAACTGGGTTTGAATCTGCATCATGAAAGAAATCTAATATCAGGGGTTATTATATCTTTTAAAAATCATCTCAGATCAGTGGTGGAAAATATATTTTTTTAATGAAGGTATTAAAGAGGTTAAAAGATTTGTTAACAGAAGAAAATTTTTGAAAAATATGAGTACAGGATCTTGTAATACCATTTATTTTGGCTAGTAACATAAGAAGAACAGCCATATTGGGTCAGACCAGTGGTTCATCTAGGCTAGTATTCTGCTTCCAACAGTGGCTAATCCAGGCCACAAGTAAGTGGCAGAATCCCAAATAGTAGCAAGATTCCGGAATTCAAATGAGTAGCAACGTTCCATGCAGAATCCAAGATTCCGGAATTCAAACGAGTAGCAACATTTCATGCAGAATCAAAGATTCCGGAATTCAAACGAGTAGCAATGTTCCATGCAGAATCCAAGATTCCGGAATTCAAACGAGTAGCAATGTTCCATGCAGAATCCAAGATTCTGGAATTCAAACGAGTAGCAACGTTCCATGCAGAATCCAAGATTCCGGAATTCAAACGAGTAGCAACGTTCCATGCAGAATCCAAGATTCCGGAATTCAAATGAGTAGCAACGTTCCTTGCAGAATCCCAAATAATGATAATAATTCAAGGCGGTTTACAGCAAGAAAGAACTGCACAAACAGTGAATTACTTACATAAGCATATCAAAATGTCTCAGACAATACAAAATGGCAATTAAGTCACATATTTATCAGATAAGTTTTAAGGATTTTTCTAAATAAATAATAAGACACAGCTTGGGGAATAAGCATATTCCAACATGAATTCATTGCACTAGCCTGAAATGCAAAAGTTTTTTTTCCTAAGAATCGCTTATAACGACATGCTTTTACCAGTAAGTTTTTTTCGTGTATTCTTATTTGAATTAAACAATTCAAAGTTGGAAGAGAGGTAAGTTGGAGTCAATCCAAATAAAACTTGAAAACAGCTTCAAGATTTCACAATCCAATCCTAGGCCCCCGTGTCTATCTCAAAAGTAGTCTATGGACTTGTCCAGACCTTTTTAAACCCAGATATGTCAACTCCAGAACTTAACAATTGAGTGAAAAAATATTTCTTCATTTGTTTTAAAAGTATTATCATTGCTTGTCCTCCTAGTCCAGGGGTAGGCAATTCTGGTCCTCAAGAGCCGGAGCCAGATCAGGTTTTCAGGATATCCACAATAAATATGCATGAGATAGAGGCAGTGCATGCAAATCCATCTCATACATATTCATTGTGGATATCCTGAAAACCTGATCTCTCAAGGACTGGAATTGCCTACCCCTGCCCTAGTCTTTGTACTTTTAGAAAGAGTAGTAGGTCGATTCACTTTTCCCTGTTCTACACCATTTAGGATTCTGTGCACCTCCTTCATATCCTTCTCAGCTATCTCTTTTCTAAGCTGAAGAGCCCTAATGATTTAACTGGCCAGGACCCTTTCCTGCCTGGTTACATTGCTTTGAATTTTCAATTATGGGCCGGGTCTGATGTGAGATGGATGCCCAGGTACTGAAGGCGGCCTAGCCACCCACTGAAAGGGAAACCAAGACTATAAAGCTTGAACCCTGGGAGCCTCCAAATTAATCAATATTGATTTGTAACTTGCCTTGAGTGGACTAAGGAAAGCGTAGCATAAAGATTTGATCCATAAATAAAATCTACTTGAATCTGTTACTTCTATAGTTTTTTCTTACCTCTCTCATGCTCCGCATCTAGCAGTCTTCAAATCCAAGCCCACTTTCAACTCTTGACTCATTCACCATCTGTTACCTTTACCCATTCCTTCTACCAGAAACTCCCCAACCCCGAAGTGCCCTGTGTATCTGTCGAAATTAGATTGTAAGCTCTTCTGAGCAGGGGCCGCCTATTGAATGTTAAAGGTACAGCGCTGCATATGCCTTTCAGTGCTATAGAAATTATAAATAGTATCAGAATTAAGTAGTCCTACCTGGTTGAGAATCTTGAGGACTGAGTTTGGGTGAATTTGGTGAGTGGACAGTCAATCAGCCATACTACTGGTGTTGGGTGTAGAGCTGTGTGTTGAATGGTTCGATTGTGTTTGTTGGGAACGAGTAGACATATGGGTGGGCAAGGTGTGTGTGTGTGTGTTTTGGGAGGGGGGTTAAGAGTGATAAATTTGGGGTGGGTTTTGTGTTGTGTGGGTTGCATAGGCGGATGAGAGTTTGGGTTGGGTAGGGATTGAATTTGTGAATGGTGGGTGAATGTGTGTTTGTGGTAAAGGGAGTGGGGCTTGATATACCACCTTTCTGTGGTTACAACCAAAAGCAGTTTACATTTTATATACAGCCAATGGAGGGTTAAGTGGCTTGCTCAGTCACCAGAAACTGAATTGAGCCCCAGTTCTCCAAGTTCTTAGGTTACTTTGCTAACCATGAGGCTCCTGAGGGAGTATAGGGTGGAGGTTGTGTTGGGTGACTGTGTATGTGAAGGTTTGAGTGCGTTTGGCATGGAGGTGTGTTTTGAATGGTGGTGGTGTGCTGTGTGTGTCTCTTATGGGGAGGGGGGGAGGGACTGTTTTATATTAACCCTCTTGCTGGCGCTGTGAAGGTAGGAGGAAGCCCTGCTTTTTGGAGAGAAATAGAAAACGTATCGCATGACAGCGGAAGAGCTGACTTTTCCCAGGTGCGCGAGAGCAGTGGGTAGGGAGCGGACGCTGCAGTTCTGCTCCACATAGATCCACCCCCGTCACACTACGCGGAGCTCTCTTATTTCTGCGCGTACAAACACCTCCGGATCCGGGTGGCCGCTCTGGACCGGGACTGCGAAGGACCCGAAGCTTCTTCCCTCCTCTTCCTCAGAGCTCGGATCCCCGGCCCAGTCCGGGATGGACTTCTCCGGCGTTTCCAATTGCACAGCCTTACCTGCACCAGGTAAACCTCGTTAGAAATCGCAGCCGATCTTGCTCTGGGTTTCAGTACAGCGCTGTGGGAGACGCTGGGCAGAGGGGTTGCAGGTGGCGGGGCATTTAGTCCTTTCTCTGCTCTCATCTACCGTGTCCGTGCAGTGGTTGGACTCAGCTCAGAAGAGCTGCTTATTACAGACAATCTGACCCAGGGATTTGGAGGCAGCAAAGTGTGTGTGTGTGTTTTGTGTCTGGTGTGAAGGAACCTTTTACTGCTCAGTGAGCCACTGCTTGTGCTGTACTCGTGGGGCCACCTAGCTAAACCCTTCACTGCCTGCATATGCTGTGTAAACTCCTTGAATTGGAACCACAGAAAGGCAGGGCATAAAGTCCCTTTCAGGATAGCCACAAGAGATGCATTTGCATAGAAGGAGGCAGTGCATGCAGAGTCCTGAAAACTTGAGAGAGAGGAGGGAAGCTTGCATGGCTGCTGCTTGCATTCCTCCTGTTGGGTGCTGCTGCAGTGTGTCTGTGTGCACGTGTGAGGGAGATGCATGCTGTATCTGACTTGTGGTGTGTGTGTGTTTTTCCGCATACGGTTGAAACTCCTCTTATTGACTTACAAGTGCGTTCTCTCCGCTTCGCCTCAATATCTCTCCTCTCGTAGCTCTCCCTATACTCCTCCCCGGGAGCTCCGTCTCTCTTAGCTGTACCCTTCTCCTCTCCTGCCATCCCCAGACTCCGTCCCTTCTATCTTGCTGCGGCGTATGCCTGGAACAGCACGTCAAGCTCCGTCTCTGGCAGTATTCAAATCCAGGCTAAAAGGCCAGTTTTTCAAGGCTGCTCTGAACTCCTAACCCCTACTCGCTTTCTAAAGCGCCCATGCCCCTGAAACTGTTTGATTAGATTGTAAGCTCTATCGAGCAGGTACTCTCTTGAATGTTTTACAGCGCTGCATACATCTAGCAGTGAGTGAGTGTGTGCACCGCCACTGCCTGTATGTGCCTGTGTTTGAAGCTGCCATGGTTGCTGCTTGTGTTGCTCCTGTGGTGTGCTGGGGCTGTAGATGTGTGTGTGTGTGTGTTGGGGCAATCTGTATTTGTGTGTGTACAGGGGGGCAATTATCTCTGCTTGGGGCACCCCATTATTATTATTAGAAAACTGAATTAAGTAAAAGAAAAACCAGACCATAAGACTGAACATTCACATCAATTTGATTCTGGCACATCAGTGGGAACATTGAACAAACATCTAGTCTAGTTCATTTACCTTGTGATGACACAGTAAAGCAATGTGCAGATAATAATACCTGATAATAATAGTAATTTTAAAAATCCAGCAACATACTCTTTGCCAAGGCACCCTGAATCTGACAGCTAAATATTCATTGCTACGGTTCCATTTTCAAATACAACGGGTGATATGTAACCTAATATCTTGAGCTCGTGTGCTATGTGAGGATTATGAAATGATATCTAATTACATCACAATAATGTAAAAAAAAATAGAATAGACCAAGGGGCTCATAATCAAAAAACTAAAGTCCAAAACAGAAACCCACCTAAGGTCAACCTAATCACCAGGACGTCCAATGCCAATACTCAAAACCCGGTGAGACATTCCTCCCACTTTGCTTCCAGAGTTGTAGGGTGCGTGCTAAGAGGCATGTTATGGGCATGCTTAATGTGGACATCCTGCAGAGATAATCAAACCTTTCTGAAGACATCCTGAATGGAACCTAGATGTTCATAGACCTGTTTTAGAAGCATCTGACTACCACAAACTGACCAGAGCATAAGAATGGCCATACAGGGACAGATCAAAGGTCCATCAAGCCCAGGATCCTGTTTCCAACAGTGGCCAACCCAAGTCCCAACTACCTGGCAGAAACCCAAAGAGTAGCAACATTCCAGAGCTGAGATTGTGATGTCATAATACCTCATTCCACCAATGCCTAACAGCCAACCTCATCAGTGATGTCACAATGGCTTCATTGTTCTATACTTGGCTCATGAGAACATAAGAGCTGCCATGCTTGGACAGACTGAAGGTTCATCAAGCCCAGTATCCTGTTTCCAACAGTGGCCAACCCAGGTCCCAAGTACCTGGCAGAAACCCAAAGAGTAGCAATATTCCAGTACCTAAGAGCCGACCTCAACAATGATGTCACAATGGCTTGATTATCCTATATTGGCTCACATAAGAACATAAGAGTTGCCATACTAGGAGAGCCTGAAGGTCCATCAAGCCCAGGATCCGGTTTCCAACATAGGTCAACTCAGGTCCCAAGTACCTGCCAGAAACCCAGAGTAGCAACATTCCAGAGCTGAGATTGTGATGTCATAATGCCTCATTCCACCAATAGCTCAGCTGGATTGTCCTATACTTGGCTCTTATAAGAACATAAGAGCTGCCATACTGGGACAGACCGAAGGTCCATCAAGCACAGGATTCTATTCCCAACAGTGGCCAACCCAGGTCCCAAGTACCTAGCTAGATGAATTAAGGCAGTGGTTCCCAACCCTGGAGGACCACCACCAGGCCAGTCGGGTTTTCATGATAGCCCTAATGAATATGCATGGAGCAGATTAGCATGCCTGGCACCTCCATAATAAGCAGATTTCTCTTACGTATATTCATTAGGGCCATCCTGAAAACCCGACTGGCTTGGTGGTCCTCCAGGACAGGGTTGGGGACCACTGAATTAAGGTATGACCCCCCCCACTCCCCACTAACCCCCTCCCACACCCAGTTTGGATGTCACCTGAACCATCGTTACAAGATGACATTGCTTTTCTTGATAAATTGTTGTATCTTCTGTGCATGATTTGAACCCTGGATTTGAGACATGCCCAGAGTGGAGGCGCCCATCCCCTGCCCCCCTACTTCCCCTATCCCCCTGCCGCGCATGTGGGCCCCTTCCCTTTCCCTCTAGTTGTTCACCACCGCGAGTAACAACTTCAGCGTGCTCTCCCTCTGACATCACTTCCTACGCATGGACCTGGAAGTGATGTCAGTGGGACAGCTGCTGGGGTCACGAGGAGCAGTGAACAACCAGAGATATGGGGAAGGGGAGGGGAGGCACACACATGATGAGGGGGAGGAGGGGGAAGAGGAAGAGGGGGGAGCCGGCGGACAGCCCCCCTCCTTGTCCCTCTCTGTTGTGATATGTAGAACCAATAGCCAACATGAAGATAGGAACACTCTCCCTGCTCGAAGGCCTTCTAAGAAGCTTTTAATATCTAATCCTTTTTCATTCCTTCTCACATCAATGAGCAGCGTTTACCCTTCTTTCCTTCAGTGTTTTTCTGTCCTATTTTCAGTTGCATTTCCTCCCCATCTACCTATCGTTTCTTGTTAGTCTAGTCTAGTCTGTACAATTGTAAGTACGCCATGTGGTTAAAGATGTTTTATCTTCTTTTTCTGATATTTGCATTGTTAGTGGCGTTTTTATTTTTTCCCTTTACATTTTATTTGTAAACTCGCTTAGAAATTTGATAAGCGATAGAATCAAATTTTCATAAAAACTCGAGGAAGTGGGAGCTACGCACAGGACTACTGGGGAAGTTTAATTCAAATTCCACAATTCAACTGATGCCAGGGTAGGTTGCACTGCGGTTACAGTTCAGTGGTTGGACATTTTCTTACTCCTGTTAGGGAAAAGGAGATGCGACTTGATATATCACTTTCAATCAAAAGAACATAAGCATTGCCTCTGCCGGGTCAGACCAGGGGTCCATCGTCTGCTCCCGCGGCGGCCCCCCAGGTCCATGACCTGTAAGTGATCCTTTACCTAAATCGTGTATTCCTTATTCATTTAGTATCCTGTAGAGTTACCCTCTATCTGTACCCTTCAATGTCCTTCTCCTTCAGGAAATCATCCAAACCCTTTTTGAAACCCAATATCGTACTCTGTCCTATCACCTCTTCTGGGAGCGCATTCCAGGTGTCCACCACCCTCTGAGTGAAGAAGAACTTCCTAGCATTCATTTTGAATCTGTCTCCTTTCAGTTTTTCTGAGTGCCCTCTTGTTTTTGTTGTCCCCACTAGTCTGAATAATCTGTCCCTCTCCACCTTCTCTATGCCTTTCATGATTTTATAAGTCTCTATCATGTCCCCTCTAAGTCTCCACTTTTCCAGGGTAAAGAGCCCCAGCTTCTCCAGCCTCTCAGCATACGAAAGGTTTTCCATGCCCTTTATCATCCTAGTCGCTCTTCTCTGGACCCTCTCGAGTATCGCCATATCCTTCTTAAGGTACGACGACCAGTATTGGACGCAGTACTCCAGATGCGAGCACACCATCGCTCAATACAGTGGTAGGATGACTTCCTTCGTTCTAGTAGTGAAACGATAATGCCCAACATTCTGTTCGCTTTCTTTGAAGCCGCTGCACATTGCGCCGCCGGCTTCATTGTTTTATCCACCAGCACCCCCAAGTCTTTTTCTAGGTTGCCTTCCCCCAGTACCCTCCCTCCCATCGTATAGCTGTACATCGGGTTACCTTTCCCTATATGCAAGACTTTACATTTCTCTACATTGAAGCTCATCTGCCATCTTTCTGCCCACTCGCTCAGTTTGTTCAGGTCTCTTTGTAGTGGTTTATATAGTTTAGGTACTTATTTTTGTACTTGGGGCAATGAAGTATTAAGGCCCAAGCCCAATTAAGCTTTTTAGTCAGCACTAATCAAAGCGTAGGCGCTTATCAAGAAAGAGCGATTCTGTAACAAGGTGCCTCTAAAAATTTAGCGGCCGTCAAAAAAATAGGCGCTATGCATGTTAGGCACCTTGTTACAGAATCGCTGCTCTTAAGCGTGCTTAGGCGCTCACATGGCCGCCTACATTTTAGTTGTGCCTAGAGCTGGCCTATTTGTTGGGTGCCTCTAAAATAGGTGCCACTCAGTGCAATTCACTAAACAGCATCCAATTGTATTTGAATCGCGCTGAACGTTGCCTATATCAGCGCCTAACTTTTGGGCGCTTCTTATAAAATTTTCCCCTGACTTACCCAGAGTTACAAGGAGCTGCAGTAGGAATTGAACTCACAACCTTGTAAGGAGAAAGGTAAAAAAAAAATAAACTTACATCAAAAATTTACATGAGGTGTGGATGTTCTTCAAAAATACCATCCTAGAAGCCCAGACTAGATATATTCCATGTATAAAGACCGGTGTAGTTAACAAGTGTGTTCATCCACTGCACAGTTTAGGTTCTCTTCTATGTCCATGTCTGAAAGACGATCCAGTTACCTTCCCAGATGATGTAAAAACATAGGCAAATGAATCTTTGGGAAGGTTGTACCAAAACCAGATCAAAATGGAAGGCTCTATTTGTGATTTCTAAACAGTTGTACAGAATATTGTCCCTTTTTATACTTTAGTAAAAAGATTTAAATATAAAATCATAAGTGTTTTGAGGCTTGTTCAAATGAGGACAGAGTCCGTGGGGACCGGAGACAGAGCTCGGGGGGGATGGAGACCGAGTTGGAACCTGCAGGGACGGGACAGGGACAAACTTTGTCCCCGTGTCATTCTCTAATGCACACCCAACTTTCGGACCAACATTTACACCTGGTTTCAGTAGGCGTAAGTTCCGGTGCCCTATTTTAGTTGCGAGCATCGGCCCTACAAGCTAGTCTATAAAGGGAGCTCCCCCGCACCAACAATTGAACTAGCCATGAGCCATTTCTAGCTGCTTACATTGTTTTGAATATCAACCTCCAAATTTCTCCAAGAACTGTAGGAATTACAAGTTCATAGGTGTGATGGGGTAGAATCAGAAATGGATATCTGTCATCCCCTCAATGGCCCACTACTCTGTTCATCCCATCATTCCCTTTGTAATTCCCTACCTGATCAACGAGCGTAGATTCGCCCTTTTTGTCCCGTTTGCCATAATTACATTGTAAGCTCTTTCAAGTTTAAGTTTGAAGTTTTATTAAAATTTGAACTGATCGTTTATCAAGTGTTTCTAAGCGAAGTACAAGAAAATTTTTTTATAAGAACATAAAAAGTGAAACAACTTAAAAATTATTACTACTATTACTATTATTACTACTGGCTCTTATTGGTGGAACGAGGCATTATGACATCACAATCTCAGCTCTGCTTCCCAAAGACTGAAACTCTTCACACTACTACTATTAATTATTTCTATAGCGTTCCCAGACACATGCAGTGCTGTACAGAGTCACAAAGAAGACAGTCCCTGCTCCAAAGAGCTTACAATCTAAACAAACAGGATGTCATGGATACAGTTAAGGGGAAGGGTTAATGAGCTGGCTGGGTTGGAGGGCAGAGGGGAGTCCAGGACAATCAAGCCATTGTGACATCACTGCTGAGGTTGGCTCTTATTGGTGGAACGAGGCATTATGACATCACAATCTCAGCTCTGCTTCCCAAAGACTGAAACTCTTCACACTACTACTATTAATTATTTCTGTAGCGTTACCAGACATATGCAGTGCTGTACAGAGTCACGAAAAAGGCAGTCCCTGCTCGAAAGAGCTTACAATCTAACCAGACAAGACAAACATGATGTCATGGATACAGTTAACGGGAACGGTTAATCAGCTGACTGGGTTGGAGGGCAGAGGAGTGGGGTTAAGGATTGAAAGCTATATCAAAAAGGTGTGGATATTAATTTCTTAACCGAGAATGCTGGTCAGGGTTCAGAAGAAAGATAGGAGGTACTGAGTGAGGCAATACAAAATAATAAGGCCTCAAAGTTTGGAAGCGTAAATGATTTGAAAGTTGAGGGACAGTGTAGTTTGTATAATAAAGTCTATAGCGTCGAAAGGCTTGCGCAGCGCTGCACATTTAACATACAATAGACAGACCCTGCTTCCAATCTAATGTGGACAGACAGACGGGACATCTCAGGGTTGGGGTGATTACGGTAGAGGAAATGATACAGTGGGTCTAGGTATCTGACAGCAGTGAGTGGGAGTTAAGAGTTGAAGGCAGTTTCAAAAAAGTGGGCCTTTAGCTTGGATTTGAACGCTGCCAGGGATGGAGTACGACGAATCGATTCAGGCAGCCTGTTCCAGGCATACGGCGCCGCAAGAAAGAAGGGACGGAGTCTGGAGTTGGCAGTGGAAGAGAAGGGTACAGGTAAGAGGGGCTTGCCCGATGAACGGGGATCATTGGGGTGGGGGAAGATAAGGGGAGATAAGTGAAGAGAGATATTGGACGGCTTTTTAGACAATACAAGTACGTATACTAACAGGTACATATGAACAGCGGGGGTGGAACGACAATTTGTTTTAGAAAAGGCAAAATGTAAAGAGGGAAACAGAAATAGCTTTCAAGCAGGGGCTCTTTTTTTGTTTGTTTAATGTACAATGCTGCGTATGTCTGGTAGCACCTTATACATAAGATCAGCCTGTCTGTCATTAGTCACTTTATTACGAGGGCTCTTCCAACATTTTCCGCACGGTCATGTTTTATCGCTCAACAAAAAACATTCTTTTCTGATGGCATTTAGAGGTTCATAGACAAAATCGTGCGAGACAACGGCACGCCGACAACTGAGCGCAGACAACTGAGTGCAAGGTTGACGGCGCGCCGAAGAAAAGCACTATTTTAAAGGGTTCCGACGGGGGGTGTTGGTGGAGAACCCCCCTATTTTACTTAACAGACATTGCGCTGGCGTTATGGGGGGTTGTAACCCCCCTCATTATACTTGAAACCGAAACTTTTTGCCTGTTTTTTAGGGAAAAAGTTCAGTTTTAAGTATAATGTGGGGGTTACAACCCCCCAAACCCCCCACAACGCCAGCAGAATGTCTGTTAAGTAAAGTGGGGGGGTTCCCCACCAACACCCCGCGTCGGAGCCCTTTAAAATAGTGTTCTTCGGCGCGCCGTCAACCTTGCGCTCAGTTGTCTGCGCTCAGTTTTCGGCGCGCCGTTGTCTCGCG
Organism: Geotrypetes seraphini; assembly: GCF_902459505.1. Lineage (NCBI taxonomy): Eukaryota > Metazoa > Chordata > Amphibia > Gymnophiona > Dermophiidae > Geotrypetes > Geotrypetes seraphini. The sequence goes on along the minus strand of NC_047094.1, from coordinate 7,741,106 downwards.
CGATTTAGTCCCGTCACCCATTTAGAAGGTAGGATGCTGGGAAAAAGTGATGTAATTTGTGTTTGAGATATTTAGGGCTCCTTTTACGAAGCCATGTGAGGCTTTTTTTTTTTTATCACCAGCTGTGGCGGTATTAGCTCTGATGCTCATACAATTCCTAAGAGCGTCAGAACTAATGCTGCCGCGGCCAGTGATAAAAAAGCCTAACACAGCTTTGTAAAAAGGAGTGTGTGTGTGTTAATAGTGTTTAAAAAAATTAAATTGCATAAACTTTTTGAAGATCTCTTATATCAAAATAGCAACCAGATAAGCCCAGTTGTAAGTAAAAATTGGCTTTATGCTATCCTGATTACCATTAAAGCTCAGTCCTGAGATTTCAGACTCTCAATTGAAGTCATCTTGGCCTTTTAAAAAAATGTATCGACAAATTTTTTTAAAATTTGGACTACAAATCCCAGAATACTTTGCCAACTTATTGAACTTTCTAAAAATTGGCTTTATGTTACCCTGATGCCCATTAAAGCTCAGTCCTGAGATTTCAGACTCCCAATTGAAGTCATCTTGGCCTTTTTAAAAAATGTATCGACAATTTTTTTTAAATTTGGACTACAAATCCCAGAATACTTTGCCAACTTATTGAACTTTCTAAAAATTGGCTTTATGTTACCCTGATGCCCATTAAAGCTCAGTCCTGAGATTTCAGACTCCCAATTGAAGTCATCTTGGCCTTTTTAAAAATGTTGTATCGACAAAATTTTTTTAAATTTGGACTACAAATCCCAGAATACTTTGCCAACTTATTGAACTTTCTAAAAATTGGCTTTATGTTACCCTGATGCCCATTAAAGCTCAGTCCTGAGATTTCAGACTCCCAATTGAAGTCATCTTGGCCTTTTTAAAAATGTTGTATCGACAAAATTTTTTTAAATTTGGACTACAAATCCCAGAATACTTTGCCAACTTATTGAACTTTCTAAAAATTGGCTTTATGTTACCCTGATGCCCATTAAAGCTCAGTCCTGAGATTTCAGACTCCCAATTGAAGTCATCTTGGCCTTTTTAAAAATGTTGTATCGACAAAATTTTTTTAAATTTGGACTACAAATCCCAGAATACTTTGCCAACTTATTGAACTTTCTAAAAATTGGCTTTATGTTACCCTGATGCCCATTAAAGCTCAGTCCTGAGATTTCAGACTCCCAATTGAAGTCATCTTGGCCTTTTTAAAAATGTTGTATCAACAAAATTTTTTTAAATTTGGACTACAAATCCCAGAATACTTTGCCAACTTATTGAACTGTCTATACTAAGAAAACCAGTATATAACAGATCAGGTCTTCCAGAAACCAAATGCTCTGTTATCCCTCCACCCTGCAAAATCTTAACCGATGCAAATCACCAAGGGCTGTTTCTGTATTCTCTATATCCCAAGCCCCTCTTTTCAATTAGTAAATCCAGCAGCACACATGAAAAGAATACATCTGAATAACCCGTGTTCTCTGCAGAGCCCTTGCATACATCTCAGGCCACAAAAATAACAAGTATCACCCAGAGAAAAGAACTTTTATTGATCCTATGAGGTGGAGAAGGAAGAATGTTCTCTGATGGAGTGTAATTACTGCTCTGGTGAGATTCTGTGTCTCAGCGGCAGCCTCGTTAAACTAATGATCGGGTGCTTTGGACACAAAACTGAACAAAGTAAGAGAGGCAGAGAACAGGTCTTAATTGCACAGATTTAAAAGGAAATATCTTGCAGAGATGACCTTCCTCCCTGTAGCCGTCACTGGCCATGAGATGCAAAGTCAAGATTCATTTTCCCAAACAAAGCATCATTTTCCTCAGTGCTGGATGGAGTTACACTTCCCCCTCCCTATTCGAGGTGTCAACGTTCGCGGTTTAAATTATTCACAATTTTTTCCCCAGGCCCCCCCTCTGAGAATCGCCCGTTGGCATCCCGCATCGAAAAAAAATGGCCCCGGGACTTGGATTGGAGCGAGTAGAGAGGCAATCAAAGGAGGAGGCGATCAGAGGCGGAGAGGGGCAATTAGAGGAAGAGGAGGTGATCGGAGGCGAGCAGCCGCCCCAGGAGCAGGGACCTTACCGGGTAGTCTAGCAGTGACGCAGGGCAGGGGTGATCTTCCTACGCTCCTGCCCTGTGCAGAGCCGTGCTGTGAGTTCCTGTGGTCTCACAAGACTACATTGGGAGTTCCTGTTGTAGTCTTGTGAGACCACGGGAACTCACAGCACGGTAGGAGCGTAGGAAGATTGCTCCTGCCCCACATCACCGCTAGACCACCAGGTAAGGTCCGGGGGTGGGTCAGAGCCGGCCCAAAAGTTATTCGTAAATAACTCTGCCCCTAACCCCGCAAATAGGGATGGAGAAGTGTAATGTGTTTCTGGTCACACCTGCCTAAATTCCACACTTCCGGAGATGTATTGTTCGCTCGAGTGAGACAAACAGATCTAAGCAGTGAACTGGTGAAGGGTCCTTGCTGTACCTATGCAGCTTAGAAAACAGCAGGGCTCTTAACGAGCCAGACTGCTGGGCTACCTTTCTATGCAAAATGGTCTTCTCTGTTTGCCCATTTAAAGGGAGAAGCAATATGGCGCCCGCTGACTAAGATGCTGCCCAACCTTTACCGTGGCTGTGTTTATCATTATGGTGAAGAGGATAGGAGGCTAAAGCTGGATGCCCCCTTCTGTCGGTTCCATGTATCTTCTGACGTGGCCCTTGCTGCCAGAGCTGTTGAGGGAGCGCCTTTTTGACTTGAGGCGTCAAGTTTCTATCCCGCCCATTGGACAGACCTTCGGGGTGGCTTACATTCTGAAAACATAAAGGGATAGAGCTACACATGTCTAGCAGCGCTACAGAAATGATAAGTACTGTGTTTCCCCAAAAATAAGACCTACCCCGAAAATAAGCCCTAGCATGATTTGTAAAGATGGTCCTAATATAAGCCCTACCCCCAAAATAAGCCTTAGTTAAGATCTACCCCCGACACTAGTGCTGCCCGATTTGCCAATCATCTCTCCCTTCCTCTCCTTCACCCCAATTCTTCCTCTTTCCTTTCTCTCCCCCCCCCCCGCCCTACCCCGTGCAGCATCTTTCCTCGCCTCTCACCCATCCCCCTTGTGCAGCAGCTCCAAGGTCTCCAAAAAAGAGCAGCAGTGCTCTGAATGGGCCTTCCCTCTGCAGCATCTTTCTATCCCTCCCTCCCATCCCTCTGTGCAATGGAACCCCACCGACCCTCCCACTGTGAGCCTGACATACCTCCTCTCCGAAGCCTCTAAAACAGCAGTAGCGCTCTGAACGGGCTGCTTCGTGGACTTCCCTGCCGGGGCCTTCTCTCTGCCGCGTCACTGATGAATCTCAAAGATTAGCAAGATTCCAAAACCCCAAGTAGGTGCAACATTCCATGCAGAATCCCCAAAGATTAACAAGATTCCGGAACCCCAAATAGGAGCAACATTCCATAAAGAATCCCCAAAGATAGCAAGATTCAAGAATCCCCAGAGTAGCAACATTCCATGCTATGGATCCAGGGCAAGCAGTGACTTCCCCATGTCTTAATAACAGACTATGGATTTTTCCCCCAGGAAATTGTCCAAGCCTTTCTTAAAACCAGCTACGCTATCCGCTCTTACCACAACCCCTGGCAACGCATTCCAGAACTTAAGTATTCTCTGAGTGAAAAAAAATATTTCCTCCTATTGGATTTAAAAGTATTTCCCTGTAACTTAAAAGGCTGCTTTAAGTGTTCACACACTTAACTTTGGCACTTAATGACATAGATCCAAATTCTATAAATGGTATAAATGGTAGGCACCTATTGAGACCCAAATTAAGTTGATAACTGTTAAAAATGAAAAAAATAAAGCTTTTAAAAGAAAATATGTAGGTGTCAGAATCACGCCTACAGAGGTATTTTACTTTCCAAGGAGTGAAAGGACCCAAAAGCAAATGTTGACTTTTTTATTGATTGATACACAATTGGACTCCTGAGGAAGACTTAGAAGCCAAAACATGATCCGTGTTGGTCCATGTTCAATCGAACGCAATCACAGAGGTGTTGACTTTTAACAATAGAATAAAGTCTTGGCTATTTTTCGTCCTGGCTCATCTCGCGTGATCATTCCCACGGAGATTGCGTTTTCAGCTTCTAGAATAGTCGCTTGCACAACTGCCAGTTGTTTCTAATTAACTCCAATTAGCAACCAATTATTAAATGAAGTTACATGCACAACCAACCTTATTCTGTAAATTGGGTGTCCAATTTTATAGAATTTGGGCGTTAATGTCTAAAAGGTGTGCGGGATGAGCTTCTGAAGGGATATTAAGGTTTCTTACTCTCTACTTCTACCTTACAGATGTCCAGGAGAGGAACGAGAGGAGCAGCACGGTGCTTCCTGTCATCTTTGGCATCATTTGCCTGCTGGGCATCATTGGGAACTGCATCGTGATCTACACCATTAACAAGAAGCCCAAGGGGAGCCATAACATAGCCGACATTTTCATCGTCAGTCTCTCTGCGACAGATCTGCTCTTTCTACTGGGGATGCCCTTCCTTATTCACCAGCTCTTAGGTAATGGGATTTGGCACTTTGGAGCCGCCATGTGCACCTTCATTACAGCGCTGGATGCCAACAGCCAATTTGCCAGCACATATATACTCACAGCGATGTCCGTCGACCGCTACTTGGCAACGGTTCACCCCATTCGATCTTCATATGTGAGGACTCCGTGTGCCGCTGGGGTGGTGATTTTAATGTTGTGCCTTTTGTCTCTGATCACCATCATCCCGGTGGTCATGTACACCCAGTTGATTGAGCTGTCCGATGGCAACGCTGGCTGTGGCATCATCCTCCCCAATCTTTCCATTGACATCTACTGGTACACACTCTACCAATTTTTTCTTGCCTTTGTCATTCCTTTTCTTATAATCTGTATAGTTTATATTAAAATCCAAAAGCACATTTCTTGTGTGGTGGTTCCCCTTCCCCAAAGAAACATCAGGGCTAGAACGAGGAAGATTACCCGAACATCTGTGACCATCTGCTTGGCATTTTTCTTTTGCTGGGCACCCTATTATTTCTTGCAGTTGGTCCATCTTAAAATTACCCAACCCACGGTCACGTTCCTCTATGCCTACAACGTGGCAATCAGTCTGGGCTACGCAAACAGCTGTATCAACCCTCTGATCTATATCCTCTTAAGTGACACCTTCAAAAGACATTTGGTAAAGGCAGTGTGCCCAGGACAGCAGGTCAGAAGTGCGAGACATGTCGCAGGTGAAGCCAGCCCGTCTGTCAAAATCTGTTCTGGACCAACTCAAGAAACATCCTTTAGTATAATGTATTCTCATAACATAGATAATTATATCTCGTTGTCTGTCTCAGTTCCTTGAAGCATTTTTAAAAAGGCTGAATTTTCATCTACTAAATTCTTAAATTAAATCGCTTACTTGCGTTAAAGGTTTCTCACCAGAAGCTCATTAAAATATGGGATTCTGTGTTTGCTGACAAAGGTTGACTGGGACCTCATTAATGAAGGTTGAGGGGCTTAAGGCCATTCTTGAATCTTTCGTCAAACTGAACTGTACACAGTTCATTCGAACGTTAGCTTTGCTAATTAAGAACACTAAGTAGCCAGCTTTAAGTGGGAACGTGTACCTTTCTGTTGAAGGGAAATGTTAATTAGGGCAAAAGCATGCATTTTTCCCAGACGAGAAGACAACGGATCCTGTCACTTGTTGCTACAGTGCCAGGTTGGGGCTTTGCTTTCTTTCAGATTATACAAATAGTTCAAAAAAGCAAAGGAGAAACAACTGACTTCCAGAGACTGGATTATACACTTATGATGATTCTGACTTCTAAAATACGGAGACTGGACAAATGGTATCTTTTGACGCTGACATAAAAACTTGTCAGGAGTCTGCCTACACGTTTTTGGAGTGAGGGTAATAATATGGGCTTGATTAGAACAGTGAGCAGGCAGTTTTCACTAACATGTATTCACTGTTTTATTGCATGATTAGATATAAACCTGCTGGTATTCGTGACTTTCATGGATGAATGTGGCCACTCGAGTCTGTGACTTTTATTCTCCGTAGCAACTACCTCAATTAATGTCTATTTCATCACAAAGACTGCTACCGCCCCTTGCACGTACGAGAACATCAAGGTCATAGAAATAAAACTGATTTATTTTATGACTTTGGGATACCCCTGAGATTAATTCTGGAGGAGAGTCTCTGTGATAATGGAGAAGGTTTTGGTTCTGGATGGAGAGCAATGAGACATCCTTAAAAGAGAATGACATGGTGACAAAATTCATCACTGTTCCCGTCCCCGCGGATAACCGCGGGAAACCATCGTCATGTCATTCTTTAAAGAGAGAGGGAAGAATCAGAGTATGAATGGCCACAACCACTGACACGCAAGCTTTGCTTTGAAGAATGCTGGTGTACAAGGATTGAGATCTAATTTCTGTTCGTATCAAACTTTTAGAAGAATGCTTAAAACTCATTTCTTTGCCAAATTTTATAAATCAGTATTCTGTAATTGAAATATGCATTACCCCGTGCATGTACAGTTCTTGTATTTGTTAACTGCATCGAAATGAGAGGTTTTTGGTTTGTTATGTTATGTCATATAACACGTGAAGTTAAGAACATGAGAGCTGGAAAGAAACCCAAAGGACTGGACAGCATCACATGCACGTGTAAATCTATAGCCTATGCTTTCTAGGACACTAGACCCCCCCTAATATATTGATTTCTGAAGACATAAGCGCCCTGTTATCAAATCTAACCCAGGATTGCAGTGAGCAAAAGCTCCCACATTCCACGAAGGTTTCATATGCAGAACAATTTCCCTTCTGTGAATTACGAACGCCTTGCTTTCATTTGGGTTGGAGCCCCTCCCCCCCTCGTCAGGAATGCAGTCTCACTGTCCTCTCATATACTAATGGGTTCTCTTTTTTATGGGTTCTCTGTAATTTTCACCTCTGCTGTTCTTTCTTTTTTTTTGTGACTCACAATGTTGTAGGGGACTTTTGATGGCATGACAACTGTTTTTTTCATTTCATTGATGACAGAATGACTGCTGGGTTTATCCCTTCCTCCTCAGCAAGGAACTGTTATTTGAAAATGCCTCTTTTTTAATGATGTGATTTTGCATAATCGCATAGTGTCGTTTGGTTATTTTAAACATCCACACACTTTTAAAATATGCCCAACCCTACACGCTAATTAATCTCCAATCATTACCAGTCTTGTATAAAGTACCAGCTTTACAGGTGCTTAGGAATTCTGCAACCAGGATGATTAGTGGGGTTGCAAGGACAGCACATATAACCCCCCCCCCCCCCTATTGAAAAGTTTGCACTGGCTACCGATTGAGCAAAAAATTCAATTTAAAGTGTTATCATTGGTACATTGGATTCTATATCAAATGGCACTATATTGGTTTCAGCTCCTCTGGCAGGTTTATAAACCTCCTAGCCATTGCGTTCCGAGGGGAGAATGAAACTCAACTTCAAATGTTCTCTATTGCTGGGATGCTTACTGGCCAACTGAGATGATGTGCAGATCATTAGAGCTTTAAGAAGATGTTGAAAACCAAGCTATTTCTGGATGCATACTTCCGATTTGTCTTTCCTGAAAATGTTTGGGTATCTTGGTAACATGTAACCCCATATAGTATGTTATTGAAGAATCTGTAGGTTGTGTTTTGATATTGTTTTAAGAACGATATGTATTGTTATTCGTTTTTGCCTTATGTATGTTTATATGGAAATCGCGCCTTCAAGACCTAGCCATGCCACGATGAAGACAGAAGGAACCTAAAAGCAAAGCTTGAGACCAATGTGATTTGAAGAATAAAATTACCAGACAACAAAAGTAGAAAAAAAATGTATTTTATATTTTGTGATTAGAATATTTCAGATTTGAAATATGTATCCTGGTATTAGACATAACTGGGAACCGCAAAGCCCAGGCTGTGCTTCTTTAGCTTCCAGCTGGCTTAGGTCTCTCTCTCTGACCAGGGGGCAGTTGCCCTAGTTGCTGTCCCCTAACACTATTCCTGCCATGTGTGATTGAAGTATTCCATTAGCTTGAGTTTTCTATGTAGCATTCTGTAGTAATTTGGTTTGTTCAGTTTTCACAATAGAAACATAGAAACATAGAAAGATGACGGCAGATAAGGGCTACAGCCCATCAAGTCTGCCCACACCATCGACCCTCCCTTTTAAGTCTAATTGTAATACTGCCATTCTACTGACCCGCTCTTTCAAGTCTATACCCTAGTGATCCTATCCTTTGGCTGACCCTCGTAGGGATCCCACATAGGTATCCCATTTATTCTTGAAGTCTGGGACGCTGCGTGCCTCGATCACCTGCATTGGAAGCTTGTTCCAGTGCTCAATCACTCTCTCCATGAAGAAGTACTTCCTGGCGTCTCCACGAAACTTCCCTCCCCTGAGTTTGAGCGGATGACCTCTTGTGGTTGAGGGTCCCTTCAAGAGAAAGATATCATCTTCCACCTCAACCCGTCCTGTGATGTACTTAAATGTCTCAATCATGTCTCCCCTCTCCCTACGCTCCTCGAGAGAGTAGAGCTGCAATTTGCTCAGTCTTTCCTCGTACGGGAGACCCTTTAGCCCCGAGACCATCCTGGTGGCCGTCTGCTGAACTGATTCAACTCTGAGCACATCTTTACGGTAATGTGGCCTCCAAAATTGCACACAGTATTCCAGATGAGGTCTCACCATGGCTCTGTACAATGGCATCATGACTTCAGGCTTCCTGTTGACGAAGCTTCTTCTGATACAACCTATCATCTGCCGTGCTTTAGATGAAGCCTTCTCCACTTGAGTGGCAGCTTTCATATCAGCACTGATGATTACTCCTAAGTCTCGTTCTGCCATAGTTCTGGTTAAAGTTTCTCCATTCAGGGTGTAAGTTCTGCAAGGATTTCTGTTACCGAGATGCATGACCTTACATTTCTTGGCGTTGAAGCTCAGCTGCCAGATCGAGGACCAACTTTCTAAAGTACGCACGTCTTGCTCCATAGCATCCTTTAGATCACAGGTGTCAAAGTCGGTCCTCGAGGGCCGGAATCCAGTCGGATTTTCAGGATAAAACCCGACTGGATTCCGGCCCTCGAGGACCGACTTTGACACCCCTGCTTTATAGTCGTTTACTATATTGCATAGTTTGGCGTCATCAGCGAATAAGGTTACCTTGCCTTGAAGCCCTTGAGTCAGATCCCCAATGAATATGTTGAAGAGGAGAGGGCCCAGGACTGAACCCAGTGGCACTCCGCTAGTCACTTCCGACATTTTAGAGAGGGTACCATTAACCACCACCCTCTGAAGTCTGCCACTAAGCCAATCTTTGACCCATGTAGTTAGAGTCTCTCCTAATCCCATCGATTTCATCTTGTTCAGCAGCCTGCGGTGTGGGACGCTGTCAAACGCTTTGCTGAAGTCCAGGTACATGACGTCCAAGGACTCGCCTGAGTCCAGTCTTTTTGTTACCCAGTCAAAGAAGCTGATAAGATTGGACTGGCATGACCTACCTTTGGTGAATCCATGTTGACTGGGATCCCGGAGATTTTCCTCGTTCAGGATCGTATCTAATTTATACTTAATTAGTGTTTCCATGAGTTTACACACTATTGAGGTGAGGCTTACCGGTCTATAGTTCGCAGCCTCAGCCTTGCAACCCTTTTTATGTAGAGGAACGACGTTGGCAGTTTTCCAGTCCAACGGAACTTTCCCCGTACTTAGTGAGAGATTGAAGAGCACTGCCAACGGTTCCGCCAGAACATCTCTCAATTCTCTGAGCACTCTTGGGTGTAAATTGTCCGGTCCCATGGCTTTGCTTACATTGAGCCTTGCCAGTTCGTTGTAGAAGTCCCCAGGTGTGAACTCAAAATTCTGAAACAGGTCATCCACGCCTTGTTTTACTTTCAACTGTGGTCCGTGTCCTGGTGCCTCGCAGGTGAAGACTGAGCAGAAATATTCATTTAGTAGTTCTGCTTTCTTGGAGTCCGCCACTGCGTAGTTTCCGTCCGGTTGTCTAAGGCGTACTATACCGTCTGTGTTCCTTTTCCTATCACTGATATACCTAAAGAAGGATTTGTCCCCTTTTTTAATGTTTTTTGCCAGAGTTTCTTCCACTCGAAGTTTGGCCTCCCTAACTGCTGTTTTGACCGCTGCAGATCTGGTCTTATATTCTACTTTAGTTTCTTTTCTCTGCGTACGTTTGTAGGAAAGAAATGCTTTTTTCTTTTCCTTAATGAGGTGCGAGATCTCTTCAGTGAACCATTGGGGTTTGTTGTTTCTTTGCCGTTTATCTACTGATTTTATGTAGCGATTAGTTGCTTCGTGTATGGATGATTTCAGGTACGACCACATAGTTTCCACATTGCCGGTCTCTGCTTGGTCCTGCAGTGTCTGATGAACGAAATCTCCCATACGTGTGAAGTCGGTGCCCCGGAAATTGAGTAACTTTGTTTTTGTAATTGATTTAGGGGATCCTTTCTCAAGGTTGAACCATATCATGTTATGGTCGCTGGAGGCTAGCGTATCTCCTACTGAGACCTCTGAGACGCTTTCCCCGTTGGTGAGTACCAGGTCTAGGATCGCCTGGTCCCTAGTGGGCTCCGTTACCATCTGTCTGAGATGTACTCCTTTTATGAAGGTCAAAAGCCTCCTGCTGCTGCTGGTTGTTGCTGAAAATGTGTTCCAGTCTGCATCAGGCATGTTGAAGTCCCCTAGCAGTACAGTGTCGCCCCGTAGAGTTATATTCTCTATGTCTTCAATTAATTCTGCGTCCATGTCTTCCGGTTGTCTTGGAGGTCTGTATACCACACCAAGATACAGGCATTTTTTGCCACCTCTTGCCAGGTTTACCCAGAGGGACTCCCCGGTGTACTTGACATCAGTGATCCTGGTGGTTTTGATGTCCTCTTTAATGTATAGTGCTACCCCTCCACCTAACCTGCCCTCTCTGTTCTGACGAAGTAGATTGTACCCCGGTATGGCCATATCCCACCCATGTGCGTCTGTGAACCAAGTCTCGGATATTGCCACCACGTCCAGGTTGGCATCTCCTATTTCAGTTTCCAGTTCTAGAATTTTATTACCTAAACTGTGTGCATTAACATACATGGCCCTCCACACTTTGTGTTTGCTGAGTCCCTGTAAGGCTATTCCTGTCTGAGTCTGTGTGGCTCCTAGAGAACTGTTTGCAAAGTGGGTCCTTACCTCAGAAACAGAGTGTCGACTCGTCCCATCAGGATAGTTCCTTTCCCCCCCAGTATATGAGTAGGTCCCCTCCCCCAACTTACCTAGTTTAAAGCCCTGCGAAGCAGGCGGGCTAATCGGTGTCCGAAGATGTTCTTACCTCTGCTGGTCAAATGGAGTCCGTCTGGTCCATGGAGTCCCTGCAGCGCCTCTCCATGATCCAGGAATCCGAAGTTCATATCTCGACACCATCCTTGTAGCCATTCGTTCGTTCTCAGGATGCATTCTTCTCTGGCTCTTCCCTTGCCTCTAACTGGGAGGATTGATGAGAAGACTACCTGCGCACTCGTCTGCTTCAGCCTCTCTCCCAAGGCTCCGAAGTCTCTGGTGATGGTCTCCGGGGTGTTCCTGGCAGTGTCATTCGTACCTATATGGATAAGAAGCATAGGAAAATGGTCATGAGGTGTAAGTAGTTTACCCAGGCTGGTGGTGACATCCCGTATTTTGGCTCCAGGCAGACAGCAAACCTCCCGTGAGTGTGCATCTGGTCTGCAGATTGGTCCCTCGGTGCCCCTCAGCATGGAGTCCCCAATGACTATAACTCAGCGCTTCTTCCGTTGTGGGGGGGGGAAGTCGGTCAGCAGATGGAGTTGCGTGTTGGGCCTGCTCCTGTTCTTCGAGTTCTTCGTGCTGGGTCTGCTCCTGTACTTTGTCGGCAGCTTCTTCCTGAAGAATCTGAAATCTGTTCTTTAGGACGAGTTGAGGGGTTGATGTAGGGTTGGCCTGTTGGGAAGAAAAAGAAGAGGATGAAGAGATTGAAAAAGGGGGGGGATCTTCTATGTTTACCTGTGGAAGAGGTCACCAACTGCCAGGTGTCATTGCCGCCAGCCATTTCCTGTATCCCAAATGTTGGCTTCAAAGCTGATGATTTGGGCGTCTCGAGAATGGACTTGTCATGGGTCTCCTCTGTAATTTGAGACAGCTCCTGAACGACTCCGTCGATGTAGGCTTCATCCTCTCGGATGCTTCTCAGGCGAACCACCTCCTCCCTGAGGTTCCACAGTTCCTGCATGAGGGCTCCATCCAGCTGAGCGGCCTCCTCTGTCTGCGTGGAGACTGTAGTGTAGTGCCGGGGGATGGATTCGGTCTGCACGGAGACCTCTGTCCACCGTCCAGAGTCCTCCTCCCCCTGCACGCCGTCCGTAATCTCCTCCTGGATCCCCATGGTGGCTGGCATGCTGGATTTGATTGTAGCCTTGGCGCTTCTTGTCCTCCCTGCCATTTTCAAGTTGTGAATTAGGTTTGCCTGTCAGTAAATTAGAAAAAGAAAAGAAAGAGAGTTAGAAAAATCCTACTGAGAGCTAGTGCGATATTATGTAAGATTTGGGTGTCTGAGAGGATAAGAAGTTAAGAGCTGAGGGTGGCTGAGTGTGAGTTAGTGTGAGAGATGTGAGTTAAGTATGAGGGTTAGTGTGATTAGGGGTGGTCTAGGGTAAAGGGATAGGTTGCTGCACTAAGGTATCCTTAGTCGAGTGTAGTTTGGCTCTCAAGACTCTCCTCAAGGCTCTCCGCAAAGGCGCTCACGCTAAGGCGAGCGCCTTTGCCTCTCGCCTTCGCCGCGTGCCGAACAGCTGCGCGCCGTTGGCTCGCCTCCTTTAATGGAGGAGCCCGGTCATGAGTTGCTGACGCGTTGGGGGTGGGCGGAGCTTTCTCTCACCGCTTCCCCGAAGATGTACCCACGTGGTCCGGTGCTCCTAGCGCCCTCCTCTGCCTCCCCTTAAGCTCCTCTCTCCTCCTACCTAATCTGCTACTCTCCTGCTTCTCTGCAGCCGATCAGCGCTGCGCCCGTTGGCTCGCCTCCTTTAATGGAGGAGTCCGGTCGCGAGTCGCTGACGCGTTGGGGGTGGGCGGAGCTTTCTCTCGCCGCTTCCCCGAAGATGTACCCACGTGGTCCGGCGCTCCTAGCGCCCTCCTCTGCCTCCCCTTAAGCTCCTCTCTCCTCCTACCCGATCTGCTACTCTCCTGCTTCTCCTCTGCAGCCGATCAGCGCTGCGCCCGTTGGCTCACCTCCTTTAATGGAGGAGCCCGGTCGCGAGTCGCTGACGCGTTGGGGGTGGGCGGAGCTTTCTCTCACCGCTTCCCCAAAGATGTACCCACGTGGTCCGGCGCTCCTAGCGCCCTCCTCTGCCTCCCCTTAAGCTCCTCTCTCCTCCTACCCGATCTGCTACTCTCCTGCTTCTCCTCTGCAGCCGATCAGCGCTGCGCCCGTTGGCTCGCCTCCTTTAATGGAGGAGCCCGGTCGCGAGTCGCTGACGCGTTGGGGGTGGGCGGAGCTTTCTCTCACCGCTTCCCCAAAGATGTACCCACGTGTTCCGGCGCTCCTAGCGCCCTCCTCTGCCTCCCCTTAAGCTCCTCTCTCCTCCTACCCGATCTGCTACTCTCCTGCTTCTCCTCTGCAGCCGATCAGCGCTGCGCCCGTTGGCTCACCTCCTTTAATGGAGGAGCCCGGTTGCGAGTCGCTGACGCGTTGGGGGTGGGCGGAGCTTTCTCTTGCCGCTTCCCCGAAGATGTACCCACGTGGTCTGGCGCTCCTAGAGCCCTCCTCTGCCTCCCCTTAAGCTCCTCTCTCCTCCTACCCCGATAGTGGAGGGGATATTTGTGAAAGGGAGGCAGGGGTTTTGTTGATCCTTGCTCTGTATTATTTGTGTTTATAAAATGACAATTGTACAGAATATTGTCTCTTTTTATACTTTAATAAGTTCAGTATAAAATCATAACTATTTGAGGCTTGTGCGGATGGGATCCGACAGTTTGCAGGGCGGGGACGGAGACTGAGCTTACGGGGCAGGGACAGGAACGGTGATAAATTTTCCCCCTGTGTCATTCTCTATTCAAGATATTCACTTTGGTATTTAAATCTGTTCCTGACCTGTTGCCTCCTTATTGCAGACGTATGTACCTGATCGCCCTTTGAGATCGTAAGCTAAAGAGCTGTTGGTTGTTCCCCCAAGTTGTAAATTGATCACGAATGTTTCAGGTGGCTGGACCTTTATTACGGAATTCAATTCTAGATTCCATTCGTACATCAGCGAGACCACACCAGAGGGAACGTGCAGCTGAGGCTATGGCGGCCTGCTAGGATCGCTACAGCTGACCGATTCCCTGCAGGCCGCGTGAACCTCTCTGGAAGAACGTACAGCCCACAGAACAGGCATGAAATACAGGTAAGGATATAAAGCTATTATTTCTGATAGCAGCCTTCAGCAGAGCCAGTGTGTTGGATAATTGTTTTCAAAGTAGGGACACATTTTAAAACGGCGTGTTTCTTTGTGCTTGCTTTCCAGTGGAAAAGAAAAAGGAATAGCATTCAGGTCCCATTCTATATTTCATTATTTTCATTTATTTATTACATAAAAAGTTGTATGCAAAAATGCAAACTTTCCTCTCAGGATTTTGCATGGAAACTTTTATGTTTACAATCCAGTATTTCAAGTTTGATCAAATCTTAGTTCATTGTCTTGGAGCACAGAGCCTGGGACCAACATGATTTAATAATGACCAGACAACGAAAGGGAGAAAAAATAATTTTATTTTCTGTTTTGTGATTACAATATGTCAGATTTGAAATGTGTATCCTGCCAGAGCTGGTGTTAGACAGAAAGCGTGAATTAGGATCAGAGAGGAAAAGTCTTTTTTATTTATTTTGTTTACACCAAAGAGCTGGTGTGGGGCTGGAGAGCTTTTAACCCTACACTTCTACTAAGACTAAGGCGTCCTTTTATTAAGGTGCGCATTTAGTGCACGCTAAATCGGTTAGCGTACCTTAATATAAGGACCCCTAATTATCTTAATAAAAAATTTGGCCTGCGACTTAGCCTTTTTTTCAGATTTCGGCCCCTTATGTGATTGAGTTTGACACCCCTGGTCTACACGGTTGATATATACTTACATACATATATAATATATATAAGAGTTCTTCGAATCCACCTTTGTTTCAAAGCCCCAAATTTTGGAACTTCTTCCCGACCTGCTTCCCAGACTTAAACTAAACTAAAACTAAACTAAACCTTAGGTTTGTATACCGCGCCATCTCCTCAAGCGTAGAGCTCAGCACGGTTTACAGGGTTAGGTTGAAAAGGAGCTACAATGAAGGGTTATAGGAAAGGAGCTAGGAAGATAAAGAGGGACAGGGAACCAAAAAGCGGGAAGTGTTAGATTTTTGAAAAGAGCCAAGTTTTCAGGTGTTTGCGGAAGGATTGGAGGGAGCTTGAAACTCTGAGCGGGGATGTGAGGTTATTCCAGAGTTCTGTGGTTCTAAAGGGGAGGGATGTTCCTAGTTTTTCTCCTCCTTTCAATTTAGGAAAGTGCTAAAAATGCATCTGTTTTCATTATAGTCTAGCTATGATGCATAATGTCTATGTTGCTAACCATATTAATTTTACGTAAGCCGTAATGATTCCAAGTTGACATTTGCAGAGCATAAGAAACAATAAGGTCTGGTCTGGCAATTGAATCCAGTTGCACAGCCCACTATGCTTTGCTACACCATTGACTGCAAGAGGCACCTGTGCAGCAGATTTGCCATATAAAACTGCACGAATGGAACAGATAGGGCCAATCAATGCAGACAAGTGTTTTCTCTGCATCCAGCCTCTTGTGTTACAGTTATTTGCATACAGTAGCTCTCCAATGCATTTAAATGTATCCCATCCATATTTATTATTGACATCATTGAAGCCTAAATCATAGTTATGCCTGGGAATCCTTGTCCTAAGGCAGGGATGGAGCATCTCCAATCCTCAAGGGCCACACACTGACTATACTCTTCAAGAAATCCCTGAAAAAGTCTTCATACTATGAGTACCTTCCTTCCTCCCATCTTCTTCCTAACCCCCCGAATCAGCCTGATCTACTCTTTACTCGCTCTGGAAATGTCCAGAGATCTTCTTTTGTAACCCATCTTCTATAACTCTTTTGTAATCCGCCTTGAACCGCAAGGTAATGGCGGAATAGAAATCTCTCATGTAATGTAATCCACGATGAATATGCAGAACATAAGAATAGCTTTACTGGGTCAGACCAAAGGTCCATCAAGCCCATTAGCCCATTCTCACAGTGGCCAATCCAGGTCACCAGTACCTAGCAACCCCCCCCCCCCCCAAAAAAAAAAAAAAGTAGCAAGATTCCAGAACCCCATAGAACAGCAACATTCCAAGAGGAATCTACAAAGAGTAGCAACATTCCATGCTACCAATCCCGGGCAAGCAGTGGCTTTGCCCAAGTCCCCTCAATAACAGACTATGGACTTTTCCTCCAGGAACTTGTCCAAATCTTTCTTAAAACCAGCTACGCTATCCGCTGTTACCACAACCTCTGGCAATGTGTTCCAGAGCTTAACTATTCTCCGAGTGAAAAAATATTTCTTCCTATTGGTTTTAAAAGTATTTCTCTATAACTTCAAGCGTCCCCTAGTCTTTGTCATTTTTGACAGAGAAGATAGACTTGATGCAGTTTAGGAAGTGTATATGCAAATCTATTCATCAAGGTTATCCTGATAACTCAAGGCTGTGGCCCTCAAGGAGTATGGCATGGGAGAGAGTGAAGATTGGACCCACCGCTTGCTGACATCATGCATATGGAAAGATGTGGTTTGGTTTATTTATTTATATCCCGCCCTTACCCAGGGAGGGTTACAAAATTACATATAAAATTGACAATAAATACACAAACAATAAAATCCACAGGTGACCAGCAGCTCACTGCCATCATTTCTTCCTTATTAACAACATAGAAGATGACGGCAGATAAGGGCCGTAGCCCATCAGGTCTGCCCACTCTACTGACCCAGCCCCAAGTCTACTATCCTAGGGATCCCACTCCTGGTGACAGGTTCCCTTGGCATCCCATTTGCTCTTAAATTCTTGCATGCTGTTTGCCTCAATCACCTGCACCGGGAGCTCGTTCCAAGGATCAACCACTCTCTCATACCCTGTATTTCATCTGGCATAAAAGATGCCACTTAAGCAATCTTTTAAAATTCTGTGACAAACATACTCAGGGAGGTGAGCTGGGGAACATGGGAGCTTTAAAAATTAAATGAAACAAAACAGGAACCTTTTTTTTTTCTCCAAATGAAATCACATCCCTGTTAAGAACTCTCTAAAGCAGTGGTTCCCAACCAGCTAGTCAGGTTTTCAGGATAGGCATAATGAATATGCCTGGAGCTGATCTGCAGGCTTTTCACCTCCATTATATGCAAATCTCTCTCATGCATATTCATCAGGGCTATCCTGAAAACCTGACTGGCTGGTTGGGAACCACTGCTCTAAAGAATCCACTGGTCCAGTGGTTGTTTAATTTGTCCTGGGGGACCCCTAGGAAGTTGGGTTTTCAAGATATCCCTAATGAATATGCATGAGGCCGATTTGCGTACCTGTCACCTCTATTTTATGCAAATCGGCCTCATGCATATTCATTAGGGATATCTTGAAAACCCAACTGGGACAGGTTTAAGAACCACTGCTCTAGTCCAAAACAGAACCACCTGATGGTGATGGGACTAAATCGCACGAGACAATGGCGCGCAGACAACTGAGCACAAGGTTGACGGCGTGCCGAAGAAAAGCACTATTTTAAAGGCCTCTGATGGGGGTGTGTGTGGGGGGAACCCCCCCACTTTACTTAACAGACATTGTGCTGGCGTTGTGGGGGGTTGTAACTCCCCACATTATACTTAAAACTGAACTTTTTCCCTAAAAAACAGGCAAAACGTTCAGTTTCAAGTATAATGAGGGGGGTTACAACCCCCCAAACCCCCCACAATGCCAGCACGATGTCTGTTAAGTAAAATAGGGGGTTCCCCACCAACACCCCCCGTCGGAACCCTTTAAAATAGTGCTTTTCTTTGGCGCACCGTCAACCTTGCGCTCAGTTGTCTGCGCTCAGTTGTCTCACGCGATTTTGTCTATGAACCCCATCTGATATCAGTCTTGTGCGCTCTCGGAGCTTGTGCGCTCTCAAATATACCGAACATCTGTGAGGTTCCAGATGGTTAACAGAGAATAATAACAACATAAAAATGCATAATCATTTAACAAACTTGTCAAACAAATAGGTTTTAAAAATTTTTCTAAAAACACAATAGGAATCCATTTGAAAGATCAGCGGGCTTAACCAAGAGTTCATTTTCCCTAATTGAAATACAAGTGTCCTATTCAAAAATCTCTTATAACGACAGGCCTTAACTGAATAAACGTGAAATTATTACGGATATTTTTACATGATCTATAAAAATTAAATTGGGAAGTTCAATAACTATGACTTGAAACCTGAGAACAGGTGAAACAAAACCGGAGCATTTTGTCCCTGATCTGCTCTGAAGAGTTTACAGACAGTGTCCGAGGCTTGTGCGGTTAAGGCAGAGTTTACAGGAATGGGGGAAATTGAGCTCCTGCAGCTATGGGGCCAAATTTGTCCCCGCGTCATTCTCTGTTCTATAGCTTAGGGCCTCAGAGGCTGACTGCTTTAGCACTTGCAAAGACTTCGCCACTGCATTTTATGCCCATCAACTATAGCTATTTAATCTACCATTCCAATCTCAGTTCTGCAATCAAAATAATGCAGGAACAAATTGTAGGATGACATTCAGTTCTAGCTGTATCATTTTTTCCTTTTGTCTGATCTTCTCTACATTCTGAGATACGATAATGTACAAAAGTTTAGACATAATTCTCAAACCATTATTCCAAACTTTCAATTCAATGCTAATCTCACAGCTGCTTTTACAACCCCTTCCCCCCCCCCTCCACACTCTCAATTTCGGGCAAGTTATGAGAGTAATTTGCAAGGTGATTTCTGCAGATTGTCCAAACCTTTTAAGAATGGCTTGGACAATTTCCTAGAGGAAAGAACCATCTTCTGTTATTGAGAAGGACACGGGGGAAACCAATGCTTGCCCTGGATCGGTAGCATGGAATGTTGCTACTCTTTGGGGATTCTGCATGGAATGTTGCTACTCTGGGGATTCTGGAATATTGCTACTCTTTGGGGATTTTGCATGGAATGTTGCTACTCTTTGGGGATTCTGCATGGAATGTTGCTACTCTGGGGATTCTGGAATGTTGCTACTCTTTGGGGATTCTGCATGGAATGCTGCTACTCTTTGGGGATTCTGCATGGAATGTTGCTACTCTGGGGATTCTGGAATGTTGCTACTCTTTGGGGATTCTGCATGGAATGTTGCTACTCTGGGGATTCTGGAATGTTGCTACTCTTTGGGGATTCTGCATGGAATGTTGCTACTCTGGGGATTCTGGAATATTGCTACTCTTTGGGGATTTTGCATGGAATGTTGCTACTCTTTGGGGATTCTGCATGGAATGTTGCTACTCTGGGGATTCTGGAATGTTGCTACTCTTTGGGGATTCTGCATGGAATGTTGCTACTCTGGGGATTCTGGAATATTGCTACTCTTTGGGGATTCTGCATGGAATGTTGATATTCTGGGGATTCTGGAATGTTGCTACTCTTTGGGGATTCTGCATGGAATGTTGCTACTCTGGGGATTCTGGAATGTTGCTACTCTTTGGGGATTCTGCATGGAATGCTGCTACTCTTTGGGGATTCTGCATGGAATGTTGCTACTCTGGGGATTCTGGAATGTTGCTACTCTTTGGGGATTCTGCATGGAATGTTGCTACTCTGGGGATTCTGGAATATTGCTACTCTTTGGGGATTCTGCATGGAATGTTGCTACTCTTTGGGGATTCTGCATGGAATGTTGCTACTCTGGGGATTCTGGAATGTTGCTACTCTTTGGGGATTCTGCATGGAATGCTGCTACTCTTTGGGGATTCTGCATGGAATGTTGCTACTCTGGGGATTCTGGAATGTTGCTACTCTTTGGGGATTCTGCATGGAATGTTGCTACTCTGGGGATTCTGGAATATTGCTACTCTTTGGGGATTCTGCATGGAATGTTGCTACTCTGGGGATTCTGGAATATTGCTACTCTTTGGGGATTTTGCATGGAATGTTGCTACTCTTTGGGGATTCTGCATGGAATGTTGCTACTCTGGGGATTCTGGAATGTTGCTACTCTTTGGGGATTCTGCATGGAATGCTGCTACTCTTTGGGGATTCTGCATGGAATGTTGCTACTCTGGGGATTCTGGAATGTTGCTACTCTTTGGGGATTCTGCATGGAATGTTGCTACTCTGGGGATTCTGGAATATTGCTACTCTTTGGGGATTCTGCATGGAATGTTGATATTCTGGGGATTCTGGAATGTTGCTACTCTTTGGGGATTCTGCATGGAATGTTGCTACTCTGGGGATTCTGGAATATTGCTACTCTTTGGGGATTTTGCATGGAATGTTGCTACTCTTTGGGGATTCTGCATGGAATGTTGCTACTCTGGGGATTCTGGAATGTTGCTACTCTTTGGGGATTCTGCATGGAATGTTGCTACTCTGGGGATTCTGGAATATTGCTACTCTTTGGGGATTCTGCATGGAATGTTGATATTCTGGGGATTCTGGAATGTTGCTACTCTTTGGGGATTCTGCATGGAATGTTGCTACTCTGGGGATTCTGGAATGTTGCTACTCTTTGGGGATTCTGCATGGAATGCTGCTACTCTTTGGGGATTCTGCATGGAATGTTGCTACTCTGGGGATTCTGGAATGTTGCTACTCTGGGGATTCTGGAATATTGCTACTCTTTGGGGATTCTGCATGGAATGTTGATATTCTGGGGATTCTGGAATGTTGCTACTCTTTGGGGATTCTGCATGGAATGTTGCTACTCTGGGGATTCTGGAATATTGCTACTCTTTGGGGATTTTGCATGGAATGTTGCTACTCTTTGGGGATTCTGCATGGAATGTTGCTACTCTGGGGATTCTGGAATGTTGCTACTCTTTGGGGATTCTGCATGGAATGCTGCTACTCTTTGGGGATTCTGCATGGAATGTTGCTACTCTGGGGATTCTGGAATGTTGCTACTCTTTGGGGATTCTGCATGGAATGTTGCTACTCTGGGGATTCTGAAATATTGCTACTCTTTGGGGATTCTGCATGGAATGTTGATATTCTGGGGATTCTGGAATGTTGCTACTCTTTGGGGATTCTGCATGGAATGCTGCTAATCTTTGGGGATTCTGCATGGAATGTTGCTACTCTGGGGATTCTGGAATGTTGCTACTCTTTGGGGATTCTGCATGGAATGTTGCTACTCTTTGGGGATTCTGGAATATTGCTACTCTTTGGGGATTCTGCATGGAATGTTGATATTCTGGGGATTCTGCATGGAATGTTGCTACTCTGGGGATTCCGGAATCTTGCTACTCTTTGGGGATTCTGCATGGAATGTTGCTACTCTTTGGGGATTCCGGAATCTTGCTACTCTTTGGGGATTCTGCATGGAATGTTGTTACTCTGGGGATTCCGGAATTTTGTTATTCTTTGAGATTCTGTATGGAATGTTGTGACTCCTTAGGTTTTGGCCAGGTATTAGGGACCTGGATTGGCCATTGAGCGAGAACAGGCTAGTTTGCTTGATGGACCATTGGTCTGACCCAGTAAGACCACGTACCCCTCTGGCTCCATTGCTAGCTGTGCTATAGGAGTAAGCTTTTCTCCATTCAAAGACAAGTTTGTGACCCTCTTGTGTAGGTGGAATGTGGAAGTTCCTATGTCTAGAGGTTGAAGGATCTGAGTTCAGCAAGATCCTTTATTTAAAAAAAGAAGAAAAGAAAGAACCAGTGCAGTGACACACGAGTTGTCTTTAAAAATGGAGAAAGATGGCAAAATGTAATACAACTAGAGAGAGCTTTGATTCACATTCATTTGCTAGAGTGGAAGAAACAACATTTAGGAGGTGAACAAAGTCCTATGCTCAGGAAGGGCCATGCATCCGAGCTGGGGAAGACCACTGAATGGCATCACGCCACTTGCATGCCTAACTCAATCTTGGCTGTGAACCAAAAAGATTACAAAAGAAACAGTGCTAATTAAATTCTTGCCTTTCTGATTGCGTTTGATGGACTAAACAATGAATTCTGCAAATTTCTAAACCACTAAAGAGATTTAACATATTTGGCATTTTCTCCCACGTTGATAAAGAGAGACTCAAGTTGGCTTCTTAGAGGATATTTGGTTGTCTTGAGGAGATTTACGTTTGTGTACGTTTTTCAAATTGCCAAATTTAGAAAAGAAACAAAAAAGTCTTAACTCTTTATCTTTTTTGAAATACACCATTTAAAAACCATTCTTCAGCAACTACATCACATTAATACAGTATATTACATACAGTCAGAGCCTTTCAATACACAAGAATAAAAGAGAAATCAGAACAATTCATTTTATTATTCAACAATTAAGTAATCCAAGAATCATTTTTGCACCTGCATCTATTGATGGTTCAGCTAGCAATGGGAATGACTTATTTAGCACCGGTGGTTGTAGGGTGCCTTTTTCAAGAGCCTGATGCTACCCAGGCCTGAGGCTATATACAGTATAGTGCCCGGATGTGGCCTAGGCCCCTTGAGTCGTATAGCAAATAAAAGGAATGACTAAAACTAAGGGAAGAAAATTGACAATTGCAGCTGTCTAAATGTAGATGGAAAATACCTTGTTTTTGCTGAATTTTTGTGTTCCAAAGTCTCCTTCCTTTGATATCACATTTAATTGTTTTATGTGACCAAGGGTCAAAGGGGAGCAGATCATTCAGGCTGAACAATAGCAATATAGCACAGTTACTTACCGTAACAGGTGTTATCCAGGGACAGCAGGCAGATATTCTTGACTGATGGGTGACGGCACCGACGGAGCCCTGGTACGGACAATTTTAGAGTGATTGCACTCTAAGAACTTGGAAAGTTCTAGCAGGCCGCACCGCGCACGCGCGAGTGCCTTTCCGCCCGACGGAGGCGCGCGGTCCCTAGTTAGGATAAGCCAGCTAAGAAGCCAACCCGGGGAGGAGGGTGGGATGCAAGAATATCTGCCTGCTGTCCCTGGATAACACCTGTTACGGTAAGTAACTGTGCTTTATCCCAGGACAAGCAGGCAGCATATTCTTGACTGATGGGTGACCTCCAAGCTAACAAAAAGAGGGATGGAGGGAAGGTTGGCCATTAGGAAAACAAATTTTGCAAAACAGATTGGCCGAAGTGTCCATCCTGTCTGGAGAATGCATCCAGACAATAATGAGATGTAAAAGTATGAACTGAGGACCAAGTAGCAGCCTTGCAGATTTCCTCAATAGGAGTGGAATGGAGGAAAGCTACAGATGCTGCCATCGCTCGGACTCTATGGGCCGTGACAGAACCTTCCAGTGTCAGTCCGGTCTGAGCATAACAGAATGAAATGCACGCTGCCAGCCAATTAGACAACGTACGTTTAGAAACAGGACGTCCCAATTTATTCGGATCAAAGGACAGAAAGAGTTGGGGAACTGATCTGTGGGGTTTCGTATGCTCTAGATAGTAAGCAAGAGCCCTCTTACAGTCCAAAGTATGCAGAGCCTGTTCTCCAGAATGAGAGTGAGGTTTCGGAAAGAAGACAGGCAGAACAATGGATTGGTTGAGATGGAATTCAGAGACAACCTTAGGGAGAAACTTTGTATGCGTACGCAGAACCACCTTGTCATGATGAAAGACTGTAAAAGGTGGATCAGCAACTAGTGCATGTAGCTCACTGACCCTCCTGGCAGAGGTAAGAGCAATAAGGAAAAGTACCTTCCAAGTGAGAAACTTGAAAGGAGCGGTAGCCAAAGGTTCAAAAGGAGGCTTCATTAAGGCGGAAAGAACCACATTGAGATCCCAGATTACAGGAGGGGCTTTGAGAGGTGGTTTCACATTGAAAAGACCCCGCATGAATCTGGACACCAAGGGATGAGCCGAGAGAAGTTTTCCATGAACTGGCTCATGAAAAGCAGCAATAGCACTGAGGTGGACTCTGATGGAAGTAGACTTGAGGCCAGAGTCAGACAAAGAAAGTAGATAATCCAACAAAGTCTCCACTGTAAGGGAAGTGGGATCATGTTGATGAAGAAGACACCAGGAAGAAAACCGTGTCCACTTCTGATGGTAACATTGCAGAGTGACCGGTTTCCTGGAGGCATCCAGAATGGAACGAACGGGCTGAGACAAAAGAGTATCATGAGAAGTCAGCCCGAGAGAAACCAAACTGTCAGGTGCAGAGACGGAAGGTTGGGATGCAGAAGGGTCTCCTGATGTTGCGTAAGCAGAGAAGGAAACAGTGGAAGAAGAAAAGGCTCCCTGGAACTGAGTTGAAGTAGAAGGGAGAACCAATGTTGTCTGGGCCACCGTGGAGCAATCAGAATCATGGTGGCTCGTTCCCTCTTGAGCTTGAACAAGGTTCGTAACATGAGAGGCAGAGGAGGGAAAGCGTACAGGAACAGATTGGACCAATCGAGGAGAAATGCATCCGCTGCCTGACGGTGAGGAGAGTAGAGTCTGGAGCAGAATAGGGGCAGCTGGTGATTGTGAGGAGCTGCAAAGAGGTCTATCTGAGGAGTGCCCCACTGAGCGAAGATGGACTGTAGAGTTACAGGATCGAGTGTCCACTCGTGATGTTTGAGAATTCTGCTGAGCTTGTCCGCTAAGGAATTCTGTTCTCCCTGAATGTAGATAGCTTTCAGGAATAGTTGGTGATGTGTGGCCCAAGCCCAAATCTTCTGGGCTTCCTGGCACAAGAGGTGAGAGCCTGTCCCACCCTGCTTGTTGATGTAGTACATTGCAACTTGATTGTCTGTGCACAGCAGGAGGACCTGAGGAAAGAGAAGATGTTGGAAGGCCTTGAGGGCATAAAACATCGCTCTGAGTTCCAGGAAATTGATGTGATGTTTCATTTCCTGGGCTGTCCAAAGTCCTTGAGTTTGGAATTCGTTCAAATGAGCTCCCCAGGCATAAGGGGAGGCGTCGGTGGTGATGACAAGTTGATGAGGAGGTAGATGAAACAGAAGACCTCTGGAGAGATTTGAGGATATCAACCACCATTGTAGAGACTGATGAAGAGATGATGCCACAGATATGTGTCGTGAGCAAGGATCCATCGCTTGGGACCACTGGGTAGCTAGGGTCCATTGAGGAGTGCGCAGGTGAAGACGTGCGAGGGGTGTGACATGAACTGTGGAGGCCATGTGACCCAAGAGTATCATCATTTGCTTGGCAGAGATGGAACGTTGTGGAAGCACCTGCTGACATAGAGATTGAAGAGTTTGAAGACGGTTGGATGGCAGGAATGCTTTCATGAGGACTGTATCCAGCACCGCTCCAATGAATTGAAGTCTCTGAGTGGGGATGAGATGAGATTTGGGTAGATTGATCTCGAACCCCAGAAGCTGTAGAAACAGGATGGTTTGGTTGGTGGCCAGGAGCACTGTTTGAGATGAATTGGCCTTGATTAACCAATTGTCCAGATAAGGAAAGACTTGAAGGTGGTGAGAGCGTAGAAAGGCAGCCACCACAATCAGACATTTGGTGAACACTCTTGGAGAGGAGGCAAGACCGAAGGGCAGCACCTTGTATTGGTAATGACAATGATTGATCATGAAGCGAAGGTACTGTCTGGAGGCCAGATTGACCGGAATGTGAGTGTATGCCTCTTTGAGATCGAGGGAGCATAGCCAGTCGCTTTGATGGAGAAGAGGATAAAGAGTTGCCAGAGAAAGCATCTTGAATTTCTCTTTGACCAAGCATTTGTTGAGATCGTGAAGATCTAGGATGGGTCTGAGATCCCCTGTTTTTTTGGGGACCAGAAAATAACGGGAGTAGAATCCCTGCCCCTTCTGATCTAGAGGAACTTCCTCTAAGGCGTTCAGGAGGAGGAGGGATTGAACCTCCTGAAGAAGGAGAGAAGATTGAGAGGTGTTCAAAGCAGACTCTCTTGGCAGACTTTGTGCAGGACGTGTCTGAAAGTTGAGAGAGTAGCCGTGGCGGATGATGTTGAGGACCCACTGATCCGATGTGATGTTCTCCCAACGGCTGGTGTAACAAGAAAGACGTCCTCCTATGGGTCGAGGGAGATGGGCAGATGGTGGAATACTGGCTATGCTTTGGAGAACCACGTCAAAAGGGTTGGGTAGACTTTTGTGGTGGAGGAGGCTTCACCTGTTGCTGCTGGGCTGGCCTAGGTGGTTGTCGCTGTTGTTGGCACTGACGTCTAGGCTGTTGAGTAGCCGGTGGCAAGGGACGGGCAGCATAGCGGCGCTGGTAGGCAGATTGTTGGCGAAAAGGCCGAGCAGGTGGAGTCTTTTTCTTAGTCTTCAGGAGAGTATCCCACCGAGTCTCATGGGCAGACAGCTTTTGTGTAGTGGAATCCATGGACTCTCCGAAGAGCTCATCACCCAAGCAGGGAGCATTTGCTAGGCGGTCCTGATGATTTACATCGAGCTCTGAGACTCTGAGCCATGCCAACCGACGCATGGCAACAGACATAGCCGTGGCCCTAGAAGTCAATTCAAAAGTGTCATAAATTGACCTAACTAGGAATTTCCGTAACTGGAGAAGAGAGGAAGAACAGGCATGAAAAGCAGATTTCTTGCGGTCAGGGAGGTACTTTTCAAAAGCAGCCATGTTTTGAATGAGGTGCTTTAAATAAAATGAAAAATGGAAAGCGTAGTTCCCTGACCTATTGGCTAACATGGCATTCTGATATAAACGTTTGCCAAATTTGTCCATGGCTTTTCCTTCTCTGCCAGGAGGGACTGAGGCATATACACTAGCTCCCGCTGATTTCTTAAGTGTGGATTCTACCAAAAGAGACTCATGCAGGAGCTGAGGTTTGTCAAAACCAGGGATAGGGATAACCTTGTATAAGGAGTCCAATTTACGAGGAACTCCTGGTACAGTTAGGGGAGTCTCTAAATTTTTATAGAAAGTCTCTCGTAAGATGTCATGGAGAGGAAGTTTGAGAAATTCCCTTGGAGGCTGGTCAAAGTCCAGAGCATCAAGGAATGCTTTGGATTTCTTCGACTCAGCCTCCAAGGGAATAGAAAGAGATTCACACATCTCTTTTAAGAAAGAAGTAAAAGATGTGGAATCATGTTTAGAAGAGGGATCAGCAACAAGTTGATCCTCTTCATCAGAGGAACACTCACCCTCAGACAGAAAGGGCTCTTCAGAATCACCCCACAAATCAGGGTCCCGAATCTGAGAGCCACGGTCTCGAGACTCTGGAGTGGAGGGTTCCAGGTGTCGGGTTTTGCACGCCGACTTACCCGACCTCATAGATACGGTACCATAGATGTGACCTGCTGCGTTGGTACCGAAGTCTGCACCGCCTGGTGTTGAGCTCTCGGTTCCGGTGCTAAGATTGGCATCGAAGTCGAGGAAGCAGTGTGACCCGGTACCGACAAAGTGGATGCCGATAAAAGAGGGCGCTCCACTGTCGGTACCGGTGGCTCAGACCGGACCGGGACTGGAAGGCTCGGTGTCAAAAGTGCGGGAAGGAGTTGTTGCAACTGCTCCTTAAGTTGCACTTTCAGGACAGCAGCAATCCGCTCGTCCAGCGAAGGCACCGGTACCGCCTTTTTCTTCTGCGGTACCTGTGGTGCCGCTCTACGCTCCGAGGATGAGGACCCCGATGTCGAGGGGCTCACCTCAATAGGAGGGGAGCGCTTCCGTGGACGCCTCGAGGTCGGCAGGATTGGACTCGCTGCTACTGAGACCGGAGGACGCTCCAATGGGGAAGGCTTCTTAGCCAGCTTACCTGCAGGGTGCGACGCCGGCGCGGTATCGCGCGGTGTCGACGAAGTAGGTGCCGACTGAGATGGGGGCCGATGTCGGTGCCGGTGCTGCGGAATCAGACATCTCGGCGCCGAATAACAACCGCTGTTGGATCTGGCGATTTTTTAGAGTTCTCTTCTTTAAAGTCGCACAGCGGGTGCAGGTGGACGCTCGATGGTCAGGACCAAGACACTGCAGACACCAGTTGTGCGGGTCTGTCAGTGAAATTGGTCGAGCGCACCGCTGGCACTTTTTAAACCCGGGTTGAGGGGGCATGAAAGTGAAAACGGCTTCTGCCAAATCGAAGGCCGAGGCCTCGATGATGGCAACAGGCCCCGCCGGGGCGAAGCGAAAGAAATAAAGAAAAAAACGAAAGTTTTTTTTTTTTTTTTAAACTAAAGAAAAGAAAAGAAATAAAGAAAACTTTATTTCCAAAAGGGGTTTACGCGAGCGGGAAGGGCGATTACAAAAAACTCTTTCAACGGCCGTTGAAAGAAACGTCTCTTCTTAGCTCCGCGGAAACTAAGAAACTGGGGACCGTGCGCCTCCGTCGGGCGGGAAGGCACTCACGCGTGCGGCCTGCTAGAACTTTCCAAGTTCTTAGAGTGCAATCACTCTAAAATTGTCCGTACCGGGGCTCCGTCGGTGCCGTCACCCATCAGTCAAGAATATGCTGCCTGCTTGTCCTGGGATAAAACAAGTTAAGTTTTCTATCCCATAATGTGTCCATGCCAATTAAAAATGACTCTATATGAGGGATCTTCAAAATGTTTCTGCACTTTTATTTTTTTTAACACTCTTTATTAAAATCTCAAAAGCAAATGATATCACTTTTCCACATAATCACCCTGTTTTGTGATACATTTTCCCCAGCGTCCTACTAATACACCCTCTTTACCACTTCTCCTGTGCGGAAACTTTTTCAAGAGCCCTCGCAAAAAGGTGCTCAACAGATTTGTAACAGGAGACTGTGTAGAGTGCAAAGCAGAATGGTGGCCAATGGCCAGTTTAGCTTTCCAGGCAACATACAACTTCAGAGTGGATACAGCTTTCAGTCAATGTCCGATACAAGTCCTTACTGCCTTGTTTAAAATGAGTGTATATTTGCTTGATCTGGTGGTACTCCAGTTCTGTTGATTTGTAGATACAAACACTTCTTGAAAATCTATTCCTTCAGTAAAAGGAGACATTATATATATATATAGGATCCTGCTAAAATCTTGCAGAAACCCTCGTGCTTGATGATCCACAGATCTAGTGGTTATCAAGGGTAGGGGGCTACTGATGGAGTCTGCATGTCAGCAGGACTTGTGTCATAACCCAGCTTCTTCATATCTTTGCTGACAACATTGAAAGAAATAGTCACAAAGCCTTGAGATCTTACCCTGGTCACTAAAAAAAAGGAAAAAGAACAATGACATTAGGCATCAGATTTTCCATCTCTTCTTTTACTTCTGACTGTTTTTATAGTTTCTTAGGAAAAACTAGAGATCCATCCTCTTACACTCTCAACGCCAGTGGCGTAGCGAGGGTGCTCACCCGCATCCTCCTCTCTGCCCCGATCTCCTTCTGCGCCCCCATACCACACGCG
Source organism: Geotrypetes seraphini (assembly GCF_902459505.1). Classification (NCBI taxonomy): domain Eukaryota; kingdom Metazoa; phylum Chordata; class Amphibia; order Gymnophiona; family Dermophiidae; genus Geotrypetes; species Geotrypetes seraphini. Next base: position 7,711,510 of record NC_047094.1, on the reverse strand, counting down.
CACCCTCCCTTCCCACCCCTGTACCTTTTTAAATCTTCACTAGAGCAAGCAGCTTCTCCGGCCTGTTGCTCGCACCGCCTTTATGTCTGACGTTACTTCCTGGCCCCAGAGGGAGCCAGGCCACAAGCAGTAGGCCAGAGTAGTTGTGAATATTTTAAAAAGGTACAGGGGGTGTGTGGAAGTGAGGGTGCAAGCATGGGGGAGAGGTGCCTGGGGCGGTCTGCCTCCCACTCCCCCCTTACTTTGTCACTGCTAAACGCCATGGCATGAACTTTAAGAGCATTACAATGAAACCCCCCCAGAAATACAGAGGCCATTCCAGCTCGACACTTTCTGTTGCTAGCAGAAATGGCTTCCTGCCATTATTGGTTGCTATAGCAGTTCAGCAATCCCTCACACCCTTTTATTTTTGTGGCAATCAAGATTTCTCAACATTTCCTCCAACCCCTGCTAGGTTACAAAAGTTAGACAGTTCTAAATCCAATAGATGCTGGCACTGTCATCTAGACATTGGGACACTGGATCATCTGTTGTTCTATTGTCCTTTGATACTCAATTTTTGGAAGTCGATATGGGGACAGATCAATGTTATACTTGAGTCATCAATTCCATTGACTTATGAAGCAGTCAGATGTGGAGCATTACTACATATTAAGCCCCCCATGGACCGATATAAATGCCGTCTTTTCCTAATTATGACCGGGATAGCCATACAGATGATAATCCATAATTGGAAAAATTACGATCGCCTGAATTTTCCTTTTTGGTGGGCGAACCTATGCTCTAGCTATAGGTATGAAAAAATTAATGCTGAAATGCTGGGGCATGGTAACGTATTTAAACTGGTTTGAGGCCCGTTGACCTTTTATTACTTCTCTGTAGTTGCTTTTTGTCTTTAATTCTGTGCCATCTCCTTGCACATCCAGGGTGGAAAGGAGGGAGGGGGGGCGGGATTGTGTTATTGTTTCATTTTAAATAAGTGTAGATTATTGAAAGAGTTTATACATAGTGATTAATCAATGGGTGGGATAAAATGATTGATTTTGAATATCTGTAAGTTGAATGTGCTGTTCTTGACCTGTTATATGTTCTTATACCTGTATATTGCACTGTTACTATATAAAGATTTAAAGAAAGATATAAAGAAAGGGGGTTATTTCTTTTGTATGGTTCTATTCCCTTATGAAATATTGATTGCTTATAAATGCATATAGGATTAATATTATTTGTATAGATACTGTGTTGCATTTTTGTTAGCTTTAGAAACTCAATAAAGATTATGTTTTAAATTTTTTATTCATTTGCATATATCAACAAGTGTAACAGAAATTTTAAAAGATCACATAAAACATACACTTGAATTCCTTTTATGTATCACTGTAAATGCAATATATTATTCTGTATTTATAAACAATAATACCTAAAATATCTGTATTACCTAATATGTATAATAATTGTTGTTAAAATTTAAACCCTCCCAATACACATAAGAATTATAATAAAAATAATGACAAATATTTTATGAGATAAATTAAATAAAATGAATCCCACCCCCCTCCCTTCTTAATAAGATTTTTATTATGGGAAAATGATTTCATTCATTACAGAAATCTGCTAATGGTCCCCAGATCTTCTGAAACTTGCCAAAATAACTCAATAAAGATTAAAAAAAAAAAAAAGATTTCTCAAAATTTCCTCCAACCTCAGACTTCTAAACCCAATGAGATGGCAGAAATATCAATGATAGCAGGAAATTTATAGCACCGGAAGTACAGATCTGCTTTCAGGCATCAAAATGATGATCAAAAGTACACCAAACCTGCATATCCAGTTTCAAATATCAGAATTTCTACGTGAAAGGTTGCTGAAAAGAAATTTTGTTAAAAACCAGCTCAGGTAAAAAACACAACCCCAAAACCATGGGCAGAATACAGATATTTTAAAGTGAACAATTTTACAGAGTCATTTAAGCTAGCAATCGGACACTTCAGGGGGGTACAGCGATGACTCATATCCACAAAGGAGGCGTAAAAGGAAGAAAATCAGTTTTAAGAAAGGGAGGACTTGAAAGAGATGCAACAAAATCAGAAAAGCTTTGTTTAAAATAAGATTCTGAAGGAGAAGGGAAGTTTTTGTTTTAATCCAAAATAAAGAAAGAACTAAAGTCAAATTAATTTTGAAACATTTTGCAAATGTGTCTAGTGGAGATGAATCTAAGAGAACAAGTGCTTGATTGCAGATTGAACACAGCGCTCTCTTGCTCACTACTAAGACACAGTTTATGATTGGGCTTTGCTTCTGTGCTTACCTCCTGCAGGAGAAGGATGAAAGTCAGCTCTCTGCATGCTAGACTGCTACGTGGCACTAGCAAGAGACAGAGGAAAGCTCTACTGAAGTTAGGACAGTGGAGCTTAATGGCAGATTTCCTGCAGTGAACGCTAGTGGCTAAGAGCTACGGAAAGGCTCACTTGCTCTGGGATCCTGCTGCACATTTCAAAGATTCTTCGCCTCAAGCAAACCAAGCAGTGCAGTAAATTTTTGTGATTATGCAAAGGCAACAGAGTAAGAAAAGGAATAAAGACCAGTATTCAAAATATCTAGGCACACAGTGTTCCAAAAGCCAGGCAGCTGCCTATACTGAGCACATCTGACACGATGTTCCTAAACATTTGGGCCTAGTTTGTAAGGTGCCATTTGGTCTTATAGCAGATAATCTTGTGGATCATTTTGCATTGGCCTTTTCAAAACGCTCTTAATGATTCCCAACATTTTTTTTTTTGCCTTTCCTTCTGTTAAGGATTGTCGATACAAAAAATACATTGAGAGGCTATTTTCATTTCAGGCAGCCGTCAGAGATAAAGGGCGAGCGCTAGTGCAGCATCTTATCAACATTTTAGAAAACATACTTATTTGATAAATTCTTATAGGGACGATTTGAATTTGACAAGTCATATAAATTTGTATTTCCTGCGTTTGTGTCAGCTTCTTTGAGTTGTAAACCGCATAGGAGAGTAAGATAATAAAAGTGTTTGTTATATTGATCTGATCCTGCCAAGGCAACAGATATTAGCTGGAAGTACGCAACACATCCAATGCAAAAGCAATACCACTGAAGAACATGAACTATATGGCATGATTAACTAACCTATACCCAACCCTGAAATGTCCTGTCTAAATTAGATTGTAAGCTCTTCTGAGCAGGGACTGTCTATTGTAAGTTAAAATGTACAGCGCTGCATATGCCTTTCAGCGTTATAGAAATAATAAACAGTAAAGAGTCATGGATTTGATACAACGCCTTTCTGTGGGTCCAAAGAAATCTGTCCCTAGTGGGCTGCCAATCTAAGAACATCCCTCTGTGGTGCTGGTAGTGGTGGCAGGCTCCTCTAGTGGTGGTAAAGACTCTCCCCATGAGACTTTTATCCACCGGTTAGAGGTTGCAAATTTAAAAGTCATCACCAACATCTTCTCGCACCATCATGTAGCATTATGGGATAAAGACCTGGAACAATTACTCGTGCCCACTACCTATGGAGCATTCAGGAAACGCCTAAAAATACTTTGGAAACCAACCTATTCAATCTTAGTCCTCAACAAACGATCGCAAGTACTATCAATCACTAAGTCTGTATTTTGTTTATTCATTCTCTGTAACATTTCTAATCATTGTAAACCGCATAGAACTTCACAGTCCGACAGTTGTGCTCTCCACAGGCTTAAAAAGGCTCCTCTTGCTGCATCTGAGGTGGCAAAGGCAACTGGATCTCCCTAGAGCTGTAAAAACCAAAGCAAAGAAAACTGCAGACGAGAGTCCAATGATGCAGGCAAAGTTTATTATAACAAGAGATAAAATGCGGTTAAAAACAAACAAGTGGACCCAACACGGTCCGTGTTTCAGAAAACACACCTTCATCAGGGGTCTTTTCAGCAAGACTTGCACAGACTCTTTTCCCGGAGCTCTCCCTATACAGACAATAGCTTGTTTGGGGTTTTAACTCATTCTTTCTTCATTTGGGACCCCTCGTGAAGGTGTGTTTTCTGAAATACGGACCGTGTCTGGTCCACTTGTTTGTTTTTAACCACATTTTTTATCTATTGTTATGATAAACTTTGCCTGCATCATTGTACTCTCGTCTGCAGTTTTCGTTGTTTCGGTTTTGCCTTCGTACTCCTGACTGCAGACCCTTGTTGGTTCTCCCCTTTATTCTTTGCTCTCCCTAGAGCTGTAACACTCTCACCCTGAGCGATCTCCTCCTCTGCATCAAATCTTGGTAGTAGTGACATACCCTTCTGCCGCACTGAGTGGATTTCAGGGAAAGATCTCTACCCAGTGCCCTCAATCTCTGCAAATATGGGAGGATTATTGTACTCAAGTGGGTTGCTCCACACCGATGGTAGGGAAGACCTAATACAACACCATCCTGAAGGAATCTCCAACAATTAAAGCCATTTCAGATAACCACACAATACCTTCTCTTCCTTCTCCTTGTGCCACCAGCTTCGGATCTGTGAATTCAGGGCGCCTTCCCATGAACCAGCTGTGAAAGAAAAACATGAGAAATGCTTATTATGCGGCTAGGTACCCCTCTGAAAGTATCAAAAGTGACTTGAAGGCTCTGGGTGAGAGGGTGAAGCCTTTGTTTCAAGTTGGTCTGGGGATTGACCCCCTACCTACTTGTTATCTTATTTTGTGCTATATAACCCCGTGAGGGTAACCAGGAATTGTAACTTATTTGCATACCCAAAGATTTTAGGCTGTAAAGTTAGGTCTTTCTTAGAAAGGATTCTTGCATTTCAAGCAAGTAAACAACAGTCTTGGTTGGGCAACTATATTAGCAGAGCCATGTTGTCTTACAGCGTCTTCCAAAAAGAAATTAAGACAGTACTATTTGATAAATTTATCTCTTAATTTGATATTTTATTCTTAACATAATAGTTTTACTGCATTAACTTAAATTTTTTAATTGTCTTTTTAGTTAATATGCTGTATTCTTACTATTAATATTTTGTATTTCGCTGATTGTCCAGTTTTTCTCTTCTCTGTAAACCACCTAGAATTCTTTTGATTGAGGCGGTATAGAAAAATAAAGTTATGTTATGTTATAAAAGCACAAATGGTGGTCTTGTTAATCCCCTGTGTCAAGGGTGAAGGCCACAAATCAGAAAAAGGGGGAAGAACCACAGCACAGAAGCTCTTATCTTAGATGGTGTCACTGAGTGTTTCAACTTCCTGGACCATGGGATGATTTTCCAAGGGCTGATGAGAATAGATGATGTTCAACTAGCAAAAAAGGGAAGAAGTATTTTTAGCAGCAGATTGGCTAACCTACTGAAGAGGGCTTTAAATTAGATCCACTGGGGCTGGGTGATCAAAGCCCCCAGGTACACAAGTGAAACATTTAATATCTCTATAGAAATGGGGGGAAAAACAACATGTATACCAATGCTCGTATGGGAACTAAGATTCTATAAACAGTACCCAGGTTAGGTGACGCCCTGCCAAATTCCGCGTGCAACTCCAAATTTGTTAATTGACTTTAATTGGCATTTTAATTGAAAGTCAATTAAAAAACATTAACTTTAATTGAAGTTGTGTGTGGAATTCAGTGCGGTCTGAGAATAGACGTGGTAAGACTTAGGCGACTAACACCAGGATGCCTACTGGTGCCTCTCGAGTTAGGGTAGGCATGATTCGGTGAACAGCGTCTAGCGGTTGATTGACAGCTGCACAGTTTCTAGAATCAGGCCCAAAGACTGCATCTGGCTCCAAGAAAGTTCGGTACAAACACATTCTAAGGGAGAGAAGGGGATAGTGCTGTGTTTCCCTGAAAATAAGCCCTAGCATCATTTTTGGGGTAGGTCTTAATATAAGCCCTACCCCAAAAATAAGCCCTAGTCTTGGGACTCGCTGGCAACTGCTGACCCTCCATCCTTCCCCTCCCCGCCAACCGCAAGCGAGCCCTACCTACATTCAAAACAGCGTCGGGCCGGTAGCACTCTAAACAGGCTGCTTTGGCCTTGTCCGTCGGGGATTTCACTTTGCCGTGTTCCTTTTTTTTCTTCATCATGCCAGCAAGATAAATGGAGGACCGAATTTTCTGCAGATTTTTCTTTCTGGGATGAAGGAATCATTACTTATTTAGGTCTTGTGCAAATGTTTTTTTAAAATCCCTGAAATAGACTCTATAAATGGGGATCTACTTGAATCTGAAAATGACCTCTGTTCTAGTTGATTGGAAAAGACTGAATTATAGCTTTTTGGTGGAATTCAGTGTGTCACATGTATAAAATGGAAAGAGCGTTAGCTGTTCAAAAAGGTTATTTTAATAAGTTTAAGGATGTGTGGGGGCCATTGATAAATTATTGTAAAGAGTAGTTATCGTTTTCCCCTGATTTTAAATAAATGAAAGATTTGGGAGGGGGGGTGACTTTTTAATATTCGATATGAAGAGTACGAATGATTTTATTATATTGTATGTATCAACTGATATTAGTATGGTGGGTGGGAAGGGGATAAATTTTATTTGGGGAACATGTATGGTATTTCAAGTGATGTATTAAGTTAATCTGTTATTATTTTCTGTACACTTGATGTAAATATAAAATGAATAAAGAATATTAAAAAAAAAACCAAAAAACCTTTTCTCTAAAGCATCAAACTTTTCTGCCTATATAGAAATGTGAGACTTGTAGGGAATGCAATATTGGTGAAATTTATTCATGGCCTTAAAGATACCAGAAGCCATGGAAAGCAGAGGTGAGAGGGAGTACTTAGATTTAAAAAAAATATCTTGTTAAATATCTTATTTGCAAGCCCTGGGGTAAGTTTGCTGAGCCCAAAGTGTTGGTTGTAAAGGTTTAAGGGTTTTACTGCTCTAGCTGTTTGATTTACTGGACAGCCAGGATTGATTTTTTTTCTTTATTCACTGTTTCAGAGCGCAAGACTAATAGGCCCAGGGAGTTAATGTGATGTACGCTTCACTGAAGGTTGCACAGGTGTCTGCTCAGACTTGGGTTGAGGATTTCACAGTGGAGGAAGAGAGATTACAGAGTAAGTAAAGGAACATATGCAGCACCATGATGCGCAGTGTCAAATTCCTGTCACGGCCCAAAGGGCAGGAAGGGACCACTTTAATGAAATGGATTTCATCAAGAACTAAAGCTCAGCAGGCACCATTTCAGAACAGGTGCTTTTCACAAAGGCCCAGATTCTCAAAACTTTAACGCGGTCGCTAAACTGGTTTCCGATGGTTTAGCCTGCACGCATTTTAGTGGCAGATTATCAAAATGGCTTATCTCTGTCTTTAGCGAGCTTTCTAGCAGTCTCCGACACTGCTGTGCAAATGGGCTCTTCAACATTAAAAGGAGCCATTTTCTAACAGCGGTGTTGGCTTTTGGCGACAAAAAATCAGAGACTGGTCCAGGGGTGCCAGTGCAGTGACAGCACTGTTTTAAACCCAGGCAGCAAGAGAGATGCTCACTTTCTTCTGCTGCCAAGCGAAACATTCCCCTCCCCAGCAGTGGGAGAGATGTCCATTCTCTCCCACTGCCACACAACACCCCCCTTGCTCCAACCTCTCTCCCTCGTACCTTGAATTAGATGGCTGACTGGAGGAATGCCTACTCCCTCCGGCCAGCTGGCCCACCTCTTCAAAATGGGCAATCAGTGCATCCTGGGATACAACAGGAAGGGGTCTAAGGCTCTGATTGGCCTGGATGCCTAAGGCCCTTCCTATGGGGCGTCTGGGCCAATCAGAACCTTAGGCCCCTTTCCGGTGCATCCGGAAAGGTACCTGAGGCTCTGATTGGCCCAGATTGTTTAAGGCCACTACCAGGGAAGGGAAGGCCCATTTTGAAGAGGCGGGCCAGATGGAGTAGGCATCCCTCCGGTTAGCTATCTAATTCAAGGTATGGGGGAGAGGGGTCAGTCAAGGGGGTAGTGTAGCAACGGGAGAGACTGGGCATCTGTCCAGCTGCTGGGGAGGCTGGCGGGGGGGGGGGGGGGTTGTGTGGCAGCGGGAGAGATTGAACATCTCTCTCGCTGTTGTTGCATTCACTACTCTCCACCAACCTCATTTACATGAACTTTTTTGAAGAATGACTCGCTCTTTTAAATTCGCTACAGAACGACTGCGATAACAGCCCGTCGTTTTTTAATGCTCTTTTTTTTTTTTTTTTAGAATCTAGGCCAAAGTCTCCTCTGCAAGACATTTTAGCAAATGGGACCAATCACCAAGAACATCCTACTTTACTGTCTCCTCTTCCAGCTTGCTTCTGCTTTGCTACGGATTGCATTATGCCGTCTTTTCTAGGAAATATTTTGGCTCCAAGCCATGTTTTAGAGAAAACATCTCAAATTAACCTGACATTCAAGAGCAAGCCAGTATAAATGTCTTAAGATCTAGCGACACATGGTTGCTCATTTGTAATCCTCTCACTATCCTGGCTGCTGTATTCTGTAGCAATTGCAACCATCTATAAAACTTCTGTGATAGGCCCACACACCATGAATTATAGCCGTTTACTTTGACAGGCCAAATTTATCATTACAAAATCTAGTGCCAAAGGTGTCTGTCTGCTTGCAACTTAACAAGCAATATTGTGCCAACTCCAAGATCCAAACCACACACTGTACTCGAGAGAGGTACACCATCTAATTTTTTGATCCAATCTTGTAGTTCTCCTTGCCAATCCAAAACTTAGTGCTGAAAGGTTGGACAAGCTGGGGCTCTTTACCCTGGACAAGCAGAGACTGAGAGGGGACATGATAGAGACTTATAAAATCATGAAAGGCATAGAGAAGGTGGAGAAGGACAGATTCTTTAGATTAGCGGGGACAACAAAAACAAGAGGTCATTCAGAAAAACTGAGAGGAGACAGATTCAAAATGAATGCAAGGAAGTTCTTCTTCACTCAGCGGGTGGTGGACACCTGGAACGCACTTCCAGGAGAGGTGATAGGACAGAGTACAATACTGGGGTTCAAAAGGGGACTGGATGACTTCCTGGAAGAGAAGGGGATTGCAGGGTACAGATAGAGGGTTACTTACAAGACATTAGGCGAATAGGGTATGAACGTTTTAGGTTAGAAGCACTTACAGGCCATGGACCTGGGGGGCTGCCGCGGGAGCGGACTGCCGGGCATGATGGACCCCTGGTCTGACCCGGCAGGGGCAATGCTTATGTTCTTAAAATATCATCATCATCACTGCAATGATCAACTTGTGTCTCTCAGCTACTAGGCAAAAATCCCAAGCTTTAAGAAAAAGAAAGGCACTGTCTTAATCTCATCATAAGACTAGCCATACTGGGTCAAACCAATGGTCCATCTAGTCCAGTATCCTGTTTCCACAGTAGCCAATTCAGGTCACAAGTACTTGGCAGAAACCGAAAAAGTAGCAAGATTCTGGAATCCCTAAGAGTAGCAACATTCCATGTGGAATCCTCAGAGTAACAACATTCCATGCAGAATCCCCAAAGAGTAGCAAGATTCTGGAATCCCCAGAATAGCAACATTCCATGCTACCGATCCAGGGCAAGCAGTGACTTCCCCCATGTCTGTCTCAATAGCAGACTATGGACTTTCCCCCCAGGAACTTGTCCAAACTTGTATTAAATTCAGACATACTACATTCTGAGAGCGTAACTATTCACTGAGTGAAAAAATATTTTCTTCTATTTGTTTTAAAAATATCCCCATATAACTTCATGGTGCATCCCCTAGTCTTTGTACATTCTGAAACATTATATCAAGTTATTACCTTGTAAACTTCTGCAGCTTAGAGGAAGATTCTGGAACAAACATAGGAATGGTTCTTCTGTGCCTAAAATAAATGAAACTTTTGTATTAAAAATACATTAAAACAAACTGGGTTTGAAGCACAGGAGTTATCTTTCTACTAACTGGTAGAACAAGTCCCAGGTGTAGTTCCTCAAGAATTGGAACTTGGGTTGAGAAATTACTGCTGTCAGTCAGGAACACGGACTGGACTGACTGGAGAATACGTTGCAGCACTCGGATGCAGTTAAAGATTACGGAGTCAGTTGCTCCCACGCTGCCCTTCCAATTGCGAAAGTGGTTATTTTTTTTTTTTTTTAATATCTTTATTCATTTTCAAGCTTTCATCAAGTGTAAAAATATCAAAACAGTAACATGGTGTCATATGAGAGTCCTACATGGTTTTCTAATAATTTATTAATTTGGGGCCAAATTAGTTTCCAAAAAGCATTTACACAGGGACAAAAAAAAATTAAATGATCTAACGTCCCAACTTCTAATCTACAATGCCAGCATCTATTGGATCTAGTGCTATCTATCTTTTGTAAACGTGTAGGGGGTCCATAAAACTCATGACACTATATTATTTGGTACAGCAATGAGAACTCAGAGTCCGATTTCTGCAAATAATAACAAGTTATTATTAATATTGACAGGGGTTGCCATGCAACAAATTACTCAAAATTGGAAAGATTATACTAAATTAAATTATACATTTTGGTGGAATTCAGTTTGTCACATATATAAGATGGAAAAGATGATAGCGTTACAACAAGGGAATTTCATAATTTTAAAAAAATATGGGGACCATTGACTAATTACTCTAATGATCAGATATCTTAGCACATGGGTAGTATATATGTGGGGTTGGGGTGGGAAATGTATATCATATGGAATTAGGAATATTGATAAAAAGGGGGGGTACTTATTTTAGCTTACAAGAATATTTGATTGTAAATACAAGTAATATGTGAAAATTGTTTTTATTATGTTTAATTCACTTGTAAAAATAAAAAATGAATAAAGATTTACAAAAAAAACCCCCACAAAAAACAGTAACATGGTAAACATCACTTGATATTCTTACTATTGTATCGTATAATACATATATTTAACCCTCTCCCCTCCCAGCAAACCCATTAATATTTTCCAAAATGAACAATACTTCAATAGAAAAATGGCATTTAATCATTACAAAAGGATGTTAATGGCTCCCAAATTTTAATAAAGTTCTTATAGTTTCCATGTTGTATAGCTAATGATCTTTCCATTCTGTACATGTGACATAATGAATTCCACCAAAAATTAAAAATGAGTCTACTGTGATCTTTCCAATTATTAGTGATATGTTGAATGGCGACTCCAGTCATGATCAATAAAAGAATGTTATTATGTGAAGATATTTTTCTCATAGACATTCCAAATAGTACTGTATCATAAGACAATGCAACGTGGTTTTCCAATAAACAATTTACTTGATCCCATATTGAGTTCCAAAAGGCTAAGATATAGGGACAATGAAACAAAAGATGGTCTAAAGTCCCTACTTCAAGATTACAATGCCAGCATCTATTAGACTTTGAACTATTTAACTTTTGTAATCTAACTGGGGTCCAAAATGCTCTATGCAAAAGAAAAAACCATGTTTGTCTCATAGATGCAGACAATGTACATCTCATCCTCCAAGACCAAATTGTGGCCATTGAGATGCTGAAAGTGGTTTTAAAAATGGAATCTGTTATGTCTCTGCTTTACGACAAAGGCAAGCTACTGATGAAAATCCCTCTCCTTGCATACTTAAGAGTAGTGAAAATGTGTTAATGCGATATAATGCATGCTAAGCAAGCCCATTTATGATAAATGGAGCTTATTTAACTATGCACTTAACTTGAACTAAAGCATGCTAGGAAAGAAAGCCCTTAAGATCGATCGTTGGTCTCCATTCTTAGTCTTTGAAGGCCTCCATTTTAGGCTACCCTAATGAATATGCATAACAGATCTCTCTCATGGCTATTCATTAGGGATATCCCAAAAGCCCTGACCTGTTGTTAGCCCTGGAGGATAACGAATGGTGACAAAGCTTAAGATGATCATGGGATCAAGTTGACTGTGAGGGTTCGGATTAGTTTACATCCCCATTTTCTGCATTCATGGAGGCTTGCTGGATCACCGACATTAAATCCATTTAATAGGTGAATAAGTATTCAATCTAATTAGTTGCCCTGGGAGATGTGCTATATTTACATTTAGAATAAAGTTAATAATTACTGTGTCAAAAGAGTGCAGCATGCTCACACACTGGTCTGTGGAGGTTGCCTTAATAAAACTTAATTTTGCTAAACAGAGGTGGATTTACCAGCTAAACACGGTTGTTCCCACAGGATTAAATCTGGAGCTCGAATGGGCCACTTTACTATGAAGGGTTGCTGTCGGGAGAAATTCCTTATCTTTGCATATAGATAGTGCTTTAAAATTTCTTATTAATTTTGTCTAAATCCATTAGTTAAATAGTTCCCTTTGAGGACTCCTCGGTCCATACTGCTGCAGTGGATACTAATGACGTAAGCGTCAGCTGATTTGGTACTGGCGGGTGTAAAAGGGAGAGAAAGATGCCATGGCTATGTTGAATTACATTCAGTGACGGAGTAAAGTTCTAACAAGGTATGACTGAGTTGATTTTAACTTATATTATATATTTCTTAACACTGAGAGAGTGGGGAGTGAATTAAAATATAGCTGTTAGTGTATTTAATGATTTAAAAGAAAACTGGAAACGGTTCCGTTTCTTTTTTCTAATAGGGATGATAAGCCTTGAAAAAACCTTTTTCAAGTGAAACATGTTGGCTCCTATGTCCCTGAATGGAAGGTGACATTAAAAGCTAAGTACTTTCATGAATAAAATATCCCTTATGGGGTGTTACAAAAATAAAAATAATATAAAATAAGAAATAAAACTTGTAGCTCCAGTGAGGAGATAGTACATACATGAAGGACACGGTACTACTCGAAAGGGTCCAGAGAAGAGCAACTAAAATGGTTATGGGGCTGGAGGAGTTGCCGTACAGTGAAAGATTAGAGAAACTGGGCCTCTTCTCCCTTGAAAAGAGGAGACAGAGGGGACATAATAGAAACATTCAAGATACTGAAGGGAATAGACTTAGTAGATAAAGACAGGTTGTTCACCCTCTCCAAGGTAGAGAGAACGAGAGGGCACTCTCTAAAGTTAAAAGGGGATAGATTGTGTACAAACGTAAGGAAGTTCTTCTTCACCCAGAGAGTGGTAGACAACTGGAACGCTCTTCCGGAGTATGTTATAGGGGAAAGCACCCTCCAGGGATTCAAGCAAAGTTAGATAAGTTCCTGCTGAACCAGAACGTACTCAGGTAGGGCTAGTCTCAGTTAGGGCGCTGGTCTTTGACCAAGGGCTGCCGCGTGAGCAGACTGAGCAGCAATTCTTATGTTCTTATAAAGCCTAGAGCATGTGAAAATCTTTGAGCCCAGGTAGTACTTCTGAGGAGCTGGGGATTTGGGATTGGATGTGTGGAGTTTTATTTATTCATTTAGCCCATCCTCCCAAAGGAGCTCAAACAGGTTACAAGATTACATTCACAGTATAAGTAAGACAAACTTTGTTGGGAAAAACAAACTTGGTGTACACAGAAGTATAAATTTCAGCTTTTACAGCATAGTCAAAATTTACAGATTTGGAGATATAGACAGTGGACATAGGGTGTTTAAAAAATTGCAGTATTTTCTGAGAAGACATACGGCCTCTTTTACAAAGCTGCACTAGTGGCTGCTCTGCGCTAATGGCCCCCAAGCCCATAGAGATTTAAAGCCGTTGCTGTGCGGCTTTGTAAAAGAGGCCGATAGTCTATGGTGGTTTAAATTAGATCATTTCCCATATGGACATAGTCTAACACAGGTAAAATAGCTTTGTAGGTTTGTGCGTCATTGAAGTATGGTGGGTTTTTGGGCCGCTGGTCCGACGTAAAGGTCAGTCAGGGATGCAGATTTAAGCTAAGGAGCTGGGTTTGTAAAGAGGAAGGTTTTCACAGCCTTCCTGGTGAGATATACATTGGTGATCTTCACAAAAATATGGATAATTTATTAAAACCAAAACATTCAGGCAGACACTACCCCAACCAGTCATTGGAAAAGCGACTTTTACACATGTGCAGAGCAGGCAGGGGAAGCTGCAAACTGTTTGGGGTAGGAAAACTTTTTTTTTTTTTTTATGGCACAGATGTTGTGCTTGTGTTACACACGCATAATACCTGCCTCTCTTTTATTGGGGCAATATGGCAGACCTTTCGGTAACAGGTCTAGACTTGTTTTTTTAGGTCAGAAGTAATTGCTAAATTTTGTGCATCGTGAAATGATGTTAGGGCATTGATCGGTGGGCTGGTTTTAATATTAATGACCTTGCTTTAATACTAATGATGTCGTTTGCATAGCAGAGTTGGAGGATGCATGGAAAAGCATGTGGTGGAGCCATTGAGGTCGGCAAAATGACATCCATGCTAAACTGATTCATCCGTTAGATGCATCGTTAGATGCAAGGTGACTTTAGTGTGTCCGGGCCAAAGTAATTTCATTCTTGCAGGTCTGACAAATTAAATAAAATGAGTTAAAAAAGGCAAATCAAAGGCAGAGAAGCTATCTTTGCTAGGCTACAAACTTGATTAAAGTGTATGCTGAGAGGATAATACATATCCTCTAATATCGCTTTACTCGCTCTCTCCCCCCTCTCTCAGTTCTTTGCTGCCTGTGATTCTGTTTCACTGAGCTGATACCAATATTATCCAAAAAGTACTGCAACACTCCTGGAATATTCTTACACTGGTATGGCAGAGCCTTTGTAAATCTAGTTTGCAAAGACAAGGCTATTTGATTGGTAATACAAAAACATCATCCAGCCAAATAATTCCTTCTGCCAGACCACCACTGAATTACTGTATGGCTTCTCCTCTGATGCAACTTCCGGTTGCGTCAGAGGAGAAGCTTCCGCCCACATACGCATGCGGCTGCACGAACACTCCGGTGGCTTTTAACAAGACTGAAACCGTGCTGAGACGGTAAGGGGGAGGGAGATGCACGGACCGCGCTAGGGGTGCCGAAGGGCAATGAGGTGGCGAGAGGGAAGGGTGGATGCTGCAGGGACGGGGCGGTGAAGCGGACGGTGGTCCGGTGACAGGGACAGATTTTTTTCCCTGTGTCATTCTCTACTATATACCTTTGCTATTTCTGTTTGTATCCAGAGAGGCCAGCCTTCATGTCTGCATATTTTTTTCTGAGGTAGGGAAAAGAATACAGCTAGGCTATTTTCAAGCAATCTCTTAGGAAATGCATAACAATGAATTTGTTTTCTGACAAAGTCCATAGCTTGGAAGACAAAAGCTACAGAGTTTCTTCCACCATTGGCCCCTGATTTGTTAGGAATTAAGTACCTCGTACTGCAGGGACTGCCCCTCAATCCGATAAACAGGTCTGCTTTGCCAAGCAGCTGTTTCAGTTACATATCAGACTCACCACTCTTTGTTCTGCTGTGCCCTCATAATTGAAGACCACATTTTAAAGGGGAATTAAGTTAACTCATTTTTCCTATTCCCAATCCTCTCCCCCTGCAGTGTAAAAAATGATTCCTTCCTAAAAAAGTCACTTGGACATGTGTGTGCTGGGAATGGACACCTCACATGGAATAGCAATGAGCTTTTCCAGCCAAAGCCATCTTTATCATGATGTATTGATCAGGGACTTATTTTCAGCACCATCAATACTTATATCTCATCTTCCCGATAAGAAATGCAATAAAATCTACTTAGTTAAAACAAACTCGGGTAGCTAACAAAATAATGATTATAGCAATACACACAGTATATAATCCTAATCCTCTCTCAGATACTTTAAAATATAATATTTGCTTACAAACTATCAGCAGAAGAATCTGCTACATATTCAAGTATTCAATTTGCTTGTAATTTACATATAGAAGATCAATTTATGTATATTCTGCCACCTGGAAAACCTGATTTGGGACCTTCAAGAGCTCCAGGTAGCCTGTGGCCTCAAAAACTAGGAGCAATTAAAATGTTTTTGCCAGGTACTTATGACCTAGATTGGCCACTGTGCAAACAGAATATTGGGCTAGATTAGTGGTCTCAAACTCAAACCCTTTGCGGGGCCACATTTTGGATTTGTAGGTACTTGGAGGGCCGCAGAAAAAAATAGTTAATGTCTTATTAAAGAAATGACAATTTTGCATGAGGTAAAACTCTTTTTAGTTTATAAATCTTTCCTTTTGGTTAAGTCTTAATAATAATATTGTGATTTATAGCTAAAGAGACATATAATCAAGAAACTGTTTTATTTTGCTTTTGTAATTATGATAAACATACCGAGGGCCTCAAAATAGTACCTGGCGGGCCGCATGTGGCCCCCGGGCCGCGTGTTTAAGACCACTGGGCTAGATGGACCACTGGTCTGACCCAGGATGAACTACTCTTATGTTCAGACAATGAGGGTTCAAACAGTATTCTTTCTACTAAGAGTAGGAGCTTTTTTTTTTTTTTTTTTTTTGGGGGGGGGAGCTTTTTCAGATAGAATGAGCTCCAGACAATGAACCACTTGGGCTCCTGCCATGTGCAGGTCGCCAGGGCTGTGGCACCATCTGCTCAGTCCTAGCACCGTGTCAATCATTCATGAATTTCACTGTAAGAGAATTCGCTAGACAGACTACAGGATAAATTCCCTCCTTAGCTGCTTACTGCCTTGTCGAATTACTGCTGTATTTAAAAGAAACCGAACAACAATCTTGGCTTAAGGGGTGAACCAGTGAGGCCCTGGATCAGAGTGCCCAGGCCTAAGGGTATCAGAAGTCTGCCTCATCAGCTCACATTTCTAGCAGTGGGAGCTTACTGCTCAATTCTACAGCCTGCACTGTGGGAGGATTTAAAAGACAGAAGCAGGCAAGTCCTGTTTCTTAAGAGAAGGCTGTGATAAGCCAGCTGATACCTATTTTGAAGTTGGAGCTCAAATCCTTTGGAAGAACTGGATTATTGCTGGCATTAGATCTCTAAATGATGTTATTTCAGAAGGTAAACTGCTGGAATTTTCACAATTGCAACATAGATTTGGTCTTAGTAAAACACAAAGTTTTAAATGGTTGCAATTGAAGCAGGCCATTCAGGTTGGGTTCCCTGAATGGAAAACATTGAATAATCAATATAGTTTAAAGTTCTTATGTTTTCAAGCAGACTTCCTAGGACATCAAGCCGCATTGTGGTATAAATTAATATCTGGATATTTGAATAAAAAACCAAAAAATGGTCTAAGAGACATTTGGAGCATTGAGATTAAGCATCAAATTACTGCATCTCAATGGCCACTAATTTGGTCTTGGAGAATGAGATGTACAATGTCAGCATCTATGAGACAAACTTGGTTCTTTTTATTACATAGAGCTTTTTGGACCCCTACACGTTTGCAAAAATTAGACAGTTCTAAGTCCAATAAATGCTGGCACTGTAATCTGGAACCTGGGACGTTGGATCGTTTACTGTATCATTGTCCCTACATTAAAAGTTTTTGGAATGCAATTTGGCCACAAATTAATAAATTGATGGAAAATCATGTAGCAATATCATATGATATTTGGAATGATGATGAGAAAAAAAAGTCAAATTTCACCAGAAAATAACAAGCTTTTATTAGTCATGACAGGGGTTGCCATTCAGCATATAACCAACAATTGGAAGAATTATAGTAACCTAAATTATACATTTTGGTGGAATACAATATGTCATATATTCAAAATGGAAAGAGCAATAGCAATACAAAGAGGGACATATACTAAATTTATAAAAATATGGGGTCCATTGACAAAATATTGTAATGAATAAATAGTAGGATTTCTTTTCTTCTTTTCAATATCTTCTTTGTGACACACATGAAGGGGAGGGTAGTGAAAATAATTTTTACACAATATGATATAATATGATATATAATATGTAATGAATGATTGGAAAGTACTAGAAGGGTGGGGGGAGGGAGAGGGGATAAAAATATGTTTAGAATATTATGTATTAGATATAAAAGTGATATTGTGTATTCATTAATTGTATTTCAATATTTTGTACACTTCATGTAAAATTTAAAAATGAATAAAAATTATAAATGCAAAAAAAAAAAAAAAAAAAAAAGAAGTTGGGGCTAAGAGAAAGGGGCTGATATTGGCAGATGTTGGAAGACAGATATTGTTTTTTTTGGGGGGGGAAGAGGCAGAGGGATAGATGCTGGGTAAAGAGGAGGGAAAGTCATGGAAAATGAGTACCGGAGAAGGAAGCAGATGAGTGGATGCTGGGAAAGGGGGAGGAAGAAGCAGGAGGGCAGATACTGGAGATATGAAAGAGGAAATTTTTTTTCACTCAGAGAATAGTTAAACTCTGGAACGCATTGCCAGAGGTTGTGGTAAGAGCGGTTTTGCTGGAGGAAAGGTCCATAGTCTGTTATTGAGAAAGACACAGTGGAAGCCACTGCTTGCTCTGGATCGGTACCATGGAATGTTGCTACTCTAGGGATTCCGGAATCTTGCTACTCTTTGTGGATTCTGCATGGAATGTTGTTCCTATTTGGGGTTCCGGAATCTTGCTACTCTTTGTGGATTCTGCATGGAATGTTGCTCCTATTTGGAGTTCCGGAATCTTGCTACTCTTTGTGGATTCTGCATGGAATGTTGCTCCTATTTGGGGTTCCGGAATCTTGCTACTCTTTGTGGATTCTGCATGGAATGTTGCTCCTATTTGGGGTTCCGGAATCTTGCTACTCTTTGTGGATTCTCCATGGAATATTGCTCCTATTTGGGGTTAAACTAAACTAAACCTTAGGTTTGTATACCACATCCTCTCCACAATCGTAGAGCTCAGCACAGTTTACAGGAGCTGGGATAGAAAAGGAAATCCAATGAAGGGTTATAGGCCTTAGTATAAAGAATGTTTAGAGGGGCTTAGTATACCAGAGAGGGAGGAAGTATTACATTTTTGAGAATAGCCAAGTTTTCAGGGTTCCAGAATCTTGCTAATCTTTGAGGATTCTGCATGGAATGTTGTTCCTATTTGGAGTTCTGGAATCTTGCTACTCTTTGGGGATTCTGCATAGAATGTTTCTCCTATTTGGGGTTCCGGAATCCTGCTAATCTTTGAGATTCTGGAATGTTGCAACTCCTTGGGTTTTGGTCATGTACTAGGGATCTGGATTGGCCACTGTGAAACAGGCTACTGGGCTTGATGGACCATTGGTCTGTCCCAGTAAGGCTATTCTTATGTTCTTAAAGATTTTCTGAGACTGGATAGGAGACTACAGACTCCAAGATTGGCTGGGTAGTGGGAGTATAAGTGAGACTCAGGGACTGGGTGAGAATGTAAGTAAAGTGGAAGAGAGGAGACAACTAAGAAACAGAGTAGGGACTGGATGGTCAATGGCGACTAGGTGAGGAGTATGAGAAGCATTGTGAGACTGAATACAGACGGGATCCATCCCAGGATACTAAGGGAGCTCAGAGAGGTTCTGGCGAGTCCTATTAAAGACTTGTTCAACAAATCTCTGGAGACGGGAGTGATTCCTGGGGATTGGAGGAGAGCGGATGTGGTCCCTATTCATAAAAGTGGTCACAGGGATGAAGCAGGAAACTACAGGCCGGTGAGCCTCACTTCAGTTGTTGGAAAAATAATGGAAGTGTTGCTGAAAGAAAGGATAGTGTATTTCCTTGAATCTAATGGGTTACAGGATCCGAGGCAACATGGCTTTACAAAAGGTAAATCGTGCCAAACGAACCTGATTGAATTTTTTGATTGGGTGACCAGAGAGCTGGATCGAGGACATATGCTAGATGTAATTTACTTGGATTTCAGCAAAGCCTTTGATACAGTTCCTCATAGGAGGCTGTTGAACAAACTTGAAGGGCTGAAGTTAGGACCCAAAGTGGTGAACTGGGTCAGAAACTGGCTGTCGGACAGACGCCAGAGGGTGGTGGTTAATGGAAGTCGCTCGAAGGAAGGAAAGGTGACTAGTGGAGTCCCTCAGGGTTCGGTGCTGGGGCCAATCCTGTTCAATATGTATGTAAGTGACATTGCTGAAGGATTAGAAGGAAAAGTGTGCCTTTTTGCAGATGATACCAAGATTTGTAACAGAGTAGACACCGAAGAGGGAGTGGAAAATATGAAAAAGGATCTGCAAAAGTTAAGAGGAATGGTCTAATGCCTGGCAACTAAAATTCAATGCAAAGAAATGCAGAGTAATGCATTTGGGGATTAATAATAGGAAGGAACCGTATATGCTGGGAGGAGAGAAGCTGATATGCACGGACGGGGAGAGGGACCTTGGGGTGATGGTGTCCGAAGATCTAAAGGCGAAAAAACAGTGTGACAAGGCAGTGGCTGCTGCCAGAAGGATGCTGGGCTGTATAAACAGAGGCGTAGTCAGTAGAAGGAAGAAGGTGTTGATGCCCCCGTACAGGTCATTGGTGAGGCCCCACTTGGAGTATTGTGTTCAGTTTTGGAGACCGTATCTGGCGAAAGACGTAAGAAGACTTGAGGCGGTCCAGAGGAGGGCGACGAAAATGATAGGAGGCTTGCGCCAGAAGACGTATGAGGAGAGACTGGAAGCCCTGAATATGTATACCCTAGAGGAAAGGAGAGACAGGGGAGATATGATTCAGACGTTCAAATACTTGAAGGGTATTAACGTAGAACAAAATCTTTTCCAGAGAAAGGAAAATGGTAAAACCAGAGGACATAATTTGAGGTTGAGGGGTGGTAGATTCAGGGGCAATGTTAGGAAATTCTACTTTACGGAGAGGGTAGTGGATGCCTGGAATGCGTTCCCGAGAGAGGTGGTGGAGAGTAAAACTGTGACTGAGTTCAAAGAAGCGTGGGATGAACACAGAAGATTTAGAATCAGAAAATAATATTAAATATTGAACTGGGCCAGTTACTGGGCAGACTTGCACGGTCTGTGTCTGTGTATGGCCGTTTGGTGGAGGATGGGCAGGGGAGGGCTTCAATGGCTGGGAGGGTGTAGATGGGCTGGAGTAAGTCTTAACAGAGGTTTTGGCAGTTGGAACCCAAGCACCGTACCAGGTAGAGCTTTGGATTCTTGCCCAGAAATAGCTAAGAAGAAAAATTAAAAAAAAAAATTTAAATTTAATCAGGTTGGGCAGACTGGATGGACCATTCAGGTCTTTATCTGCCTTTATCTACTATGTTACTATGTTACAGAAAATACGAGGAAGGGAGATGATTTGAAGGATCTGGAAAGGTTGGGAAGCACTTCAAAAGAGAACTATGAGAGGATGAGAGACAAGGGAAGGGGGCAGGTCTTTAAAGGAAGTGAAAAAGAGAGAAATAGGATTCTGGATGGGGGTACAAAGCCTTTCCACCAAAACAAATTGCTCGCTCACTGCATATAGAAGTATTTTCACCTGCATCCAAAAAGGAGGTTTCTTCCATGCATACATTTGCTTGAAAGCAGGTAAAAATGGAGATGGGCAAGAAGTACCTGCCGTCTCCACTATCAGATGCATTTTCGAAGAGTAACCTCTGAAGGGAGCTTCCCTTCTGCATACAATATAAAAATTGGCCTACTAACTCTGGACCCCAAATGCCAGACAATCTGTCCTACTTACATTACACTCCCAAGCAATGAATTTTAATTTAGCTCATACATATTAACGATGGCTACCACTAACACTTAACAGATTTTCGTGCTTGAGGACTGGTGTACCCTAGCCAAAGCCAGTGAAATTTTCAAGGGATTTCTGAAGGGCTTCCAGTTTAGCAAACTTGGATTTAGAATGCAATAAATTGCAATGAAATGAAAGAGCATGTTAAGCAGTAAAGATCCCATTTTTTAGGAATGTAACAGAAAATTTATACAGTAGAAGAAGCGATAATGTTCAAGGTGACGTTCTGGATTTCAAACTAAAGACTGACACGCTTCAAAGGATTTACAAAGCCTAAAAAGAACATTACATTTTCAGAAGGTTCAGCTGATCCCCAGTATTGAGAGCTGGAATCATCACAAGCAAAGACTCTGGGCTCAGCATTAAAGGTCAATTCAGCACACAGCATTTAGGACATCCTGTTTCTCACTTCTCTGCATGTTTTCCTTGCCTTAACTTCCTAAACCAAGGACTATTTTAAAGGCAAACAAATGCAAAGACATTTTCCACTCACCTCCCAGGCGTGAATGGCACATGCACAGCTCCATAGCCTCTGACAACATCATTCCCAAAGACATCTGGTCCATACACACTTACGACAATCTGTGGCCCTTACAAAAAAAGCACACAGAAAGCTTTACAATACGTGTCTACAGTATTCTTTTGTTTACAAATCATCCAATACCCCAGCCCAAATAGAATCTGTCACCAGCTCCATAGACTAGAAATACCTCAAATCAAACACAGTTCAATATTTAGGCCTGGATTCTGTAACCGGCACCGTTGTCAATCACACAACTGCACCAGGTACAAAATCGCGCCTCTGACAAAGGTAGGTGTCAGAATGTAGGCCAGGGTTTTCCGGCATCAGCCAGGTCGTTGGTGAGGCCCCACTTGGAGTATTGTGTTCAGTTTTGGAGACCGTATCTGGCTAAGGACGTAAGAAGACTTTACATGGTCCAGAGGAGAGCAACGAAAATGATAGGAGGTTTGCATCAGAAGACGTATGAGAAGAGACTGGAAGCCCTGAATATGTACAGTACTCCTACAAAATTCACGGGGGTTCTATTCCAGGAACCCCCGCAAATTTTGAAAAACCGCAAATACAGTTTTTAGACAGGGGAGACATGAGAGGGCAGCTGGAGAGGCAGGAGAGGGCAGCCGGAGCGCCGGTGAGTGAAGGAAATCACTCGCTGTATGCTCCGACCGCCTCTTCCTGAACTAAAGTCGGGACTCACCAATCAGGAACTGCTTTGACACACAGCTCCTGATTGGTGAGGTCCGACTTTAGTACAGGAAGAGGAGGTTGGAGCATACAGCGAGTGATTTCCTTCACTTGCTGGCGTTCTGGCTGCCCTCTCCTGCCCGGTCATTCGCAGTCGGAAAATACCACGAATGACCAGGACCGCCAACCGCGAATTCGCAGGGGAGCACTGTATACCCTAGAGGAAAGGAGGGACAGGGGAGATATGATTCAGACGTTTAAATACGTGAAAGGTATTAACGTAGAACAAAATCTTTTCCATAGAAAGGAAAATGGTAAAACCAGAGGACATAATTTGAGGTTGAGGGGTGGGAGATTCAAGAGCAATGTAAGGAAATTCTTCTTTACAGAGAGAGTGGTGGATGCCTGGAATGCGCTCTCAAGAGAGGTGGTGGAGAAGAAAATGGTGACGGGAGTTCAAAAAAGTGTGGGATGAACACAGAGGATCTAGAATCTAATATAATAAAGCCCTAAGCACGCATGCGCACTCCCACCTGCGTGCTCCCATTTTCCGTGCGCTGTAGGGCACCGCAGGTAGGAGTGTGCATGTGCGAGAATCCCCCGAGGCGGTTTTCGGCCACAGCGGCTGTAGGCCGCGACGGAAGATGGCTGAAGCCTGGCTGGAGGAGGACGAGGAAGAGCTGCAAGAGCTCCGCAGAGGCAGGAGGTGAGGAGAGAGAGACAGATGGATGAGAAGGACAGAGGGGCTACTAGGGGGACCAGGAGAGATGGTAGGGGATAGGGAGAGATAGACTTCAGGGAGTGTGGAGGGGGCAGGAGAGAGAGATGGTCATGGGGAAGGACAGAGGGGGACAGGAAAGGGAAAGATGGCAAAAGAGGTGAAACAGGGTCAGAGAGAGAGATGGTAGAGGGTGTGAAAGGGGGAAAGGGAGAGATGGAAATGGTAGGACCACTGCTGCTTTGGGGCACTGAGGGAGGAAAGGTTGGTACGTCAGGACTGCTGCTGCCGCGTCGGGTAAGTAAAGACCCTGTCAGGAGGGCCAAAAGGGTACAAAGGAAATGGTGAAAGGTGAGGTGGTGGGACTGGGATCAGTGGGAGGCAGGGACTGGGCATGATAGAGGCGGGGCATGGGTGGGGTCAGAGTCAGGGTCTAGGTGGGGCTATTCTAGCACCCGTTACTGTAACGAATGTAACTGGCTAAAACACTAGTCAGAAAATAATAGTAAATAGTGAAGAACTAAGGCCAGTACTGGGCAGATTTGCACGGTCTGTGTCTGTATATGGTCTTTTGGTTGAGGATGGGCTGGGGAGGGCTTCAGTGGCTGGGAGGGTGTGGATGGACTGGAGTGAGCTTTGACAGACTTCAGTAGTTGGAACCTAAGAATAGTATCGGGCAGAGCTTTGGATTCTTGCCCAGAAATAGCTAAGAAGGAAAAAAAAAATTTTTTTTTAAATTTAAATTGAATCAGATTGGGCAGACTAGATGGACCATTTGGGTCTTTATCTGCCGTCATCTACTATGTTACTATGCCCACAGCGACATTAGGCAATCTAAAGCGCCTACGGAGGTGCAATTCCGGTGCCTTGAAACTCAGTTAAAAATGTTGTTTAAATGGCCTTTTTTACCAAGCTTGAGTGCCCACTGGCGCTGGTTAGAGAATCCAGGCCTAAGTCAATACTTGAGACATCAATTGTCTGAATCAAATCCTAGAAAACCCGCTATAATTTAAAGTGATGTTCTTATAATGGAAAAACAAGGATAAGATCATCCTTCATGCATTCAAATATGTTCTATTGCATTTATACCTCTCATTATCAAACCACTGGTTCACCCAAAGTGTGATTAAAAGCAAATAAACAGGCTGGAAATGGTATTTGACTGGTTGTGGCTATCAGGCTATTTTCAGTGGCTTTTAATTGGTCATCCTGGCTGAAATTGACTGTTTAGTGCCAAACATAAAACTTGCAATGTCAGAGGCGTTCTGGGGATGGAGACTAGTTAGGTCTGATATTCAGGTTTAGCTTATAAATAGCCACATAAAAAGCTGTCCTATCTTTAGGTGCTAACCTATGGCCGGTTAAATTGTCAAGTGCTAGCCAGCATAAAAACTCCCTTGATTGTGAAAGTTAGTCTCCCAAAGATTCTGCAATATCAGACTTTATTTTCAGCCTGAACAGTAGTCAGAGATAGGTTGTCCTGAACCAAGATTTTAAATAGGTAAGTCTTCTCTTATACCATTTACATGTTGATCCAAACTTCCTAACTGCTGCAGAAAAAAGGGTAGTTTTGAAACAGAGCTGGCCAGTATCAACCATACCATTAACAGGGACTCGCTGAGATCCTCCAGTGTAACTGATCTTGCCTGCTGCTGTAGATCTCTAGATATTTGTGGTGATGGTACTAGGTCTGTCTTCAGAGTCCCATCCAGCATTCCTCTCCTGCTCTGATTCACTGATCCACTATTTCGTAAATTAACACATACAGGAAATGACAGGCAAGCACTATTGTCATCAGCCTGTATCAGTCTTTTGTCATTGATAAAAGAGAAAGTATCTGTATTTTAGCTAACACTTTGTAGCATATATATATGTAACTTCTTTTTTTAATCTATAAGGAAGTATTTTTCAAATCTACCAAAATGTAAGCCAGTGGAATTTATAATTCTAAATTAGTGATTGAGAAATATTCTAGATTACCATTGGTGAATAACCTTCCTGGAATTTATTATACTTGACCAGCCTTAAGATCAGAGGGGTGTGAGTAATATTGTAAAACAGGAATTTTGTTTTGAATGTGACGCTTCTTGCCTTTGGTAGACTGTTAGTAGTTTTTCTAAAAATTTAAAGCCACTTCAAAGAATAGATGATGTTTGGAGACTAGAGAAACAAAATTTGGGTTTGATTTTTAGGTTTATCATCCAGATCCAAGAATTTAATGTATAATATGTTTTGTGGAGTAAGGAAAATAAGTCTAAGGAGAGCTTAGAATTTGATATAGATGTTATGTATATTTGCAAGGTCTGCTGATGGTGTACAAGATGTCATGCTGCTCAGACCAGAGGTCTTTCAGGCTCGGCATACTAACGGTGACCAGTCCGTTTTGTGCCCCTCAAGTGTGGATGTACGTGATTGGCTTTTCAGTTATTTGGCTATAATCCTCTAATTTGTATGGACTTTTCCCTAGCAACAGCAGCAGATGAATCCAGAGACCAATGGGGATAGCTCACATCTACCAGCAGGCGGAGATAGAGAAACTGATTAACAGGTGGTCCTATTGGCTGGCACTCCTCCTGTTTATCTAGTATTCTCTATCTCCCAGCAGGAAAAGGTCGCTATTCAACTAGCTCCTGAATTCTGGCTGCGGCTGGAACTTTATTTTCTCCTGTTGAGGTTTCTCTTCAGTGAGCTGGCAGTGCTATTTCTCCTGTTGAGATTTTTCTCTTCAGTGAGACAGGGGTGTCTGGCTGAACGGTGCCGGCTTTAGAGGTTACACTTGGGCCCCCCCTTGTCCCTGCCTCACCCTCCCTCCATATCAATATCCAGGATGCAGAAGATTACACTATTACTAACATGCACACTTTCCAGAGCGTACACAACCAAACAGAAAAGGCTGTACAGCTCCTTTTAACCAGGAGCCAGTTACCTATTCTATCAAACCCATGGAGGATCACGCACTATGTGGCTGTTAGCCTCATCCCTGAAGCTCTCATTAACGATGTGAGCTTTGTCTGATACCTGTAAGGATGCTGTTGTTTTCCACGGGGCGGTAGATGCAGCATCTTGATTGAGTCTAGTACGTATTCACTTTAAAGGACATACGTATTTCGCTCATGTTGCATGGGGTTAGTACTGTTTTCATGGTTCCAGTATATTCCTCTTTACATTGTGAAACTTGATTTTTCCTAGGAGAATCTTCTTGCAGATCCTACAGTCTTATTCTGCCATTCCCTGACCTTCTGCACTTCATTCTGAGGGGATCTTGACTTCTTCCAATGACTGTTCAGGCTTTCTCATGAGGGAGAAGACACTATAATGTCAGGTCAGAGGGCTGTGAAGATTTTTCTGGATGCTTGTATCTTTGCATTCTCCTCAGGTTTTCCAGTTCGTTCTTGGAGTCTCTATGTTTTGTGTTTCCCTTTTCAGTGTTACTGGTCCTCAGGACGGTTCTTGTAGTTCTTCGGGAACTAAGGGACGTTGTTCCACTTACCGCATGGTGCCCGAGATAGGGGGCATTGGGCAGGCTGGATCCCATTCTGCTGAATTAGTTTCTCAGGGTTACACATTTCTGCAGACAACCTGGGAGTATATTTACATTTTCTCTATGGACTCTGAATCGGCACTTGGTTTGCCTGCCTCTCTTGGAGCGGCGCTTTTGGTTTTGGCACATGCCATTTTGCCTACCCAAGGCTTCACGAACGTTTTAGGTGATGTGGGCGGTGGTACCGTTTTGGCGCTACCAGGCGATTCATCTAATTTCTTCTTGACTGCCTGCTTGATTCGGACAACTTCCAGTCGGGCCATTTGACTGACATGAAAAGGGTGATATCTTTTCCTCAGTTCTTTACACGTGCATCTTTGAATTTGCACAGCACTCTTTTCTCCTGTACTATTTATAGGTATATCGGGGTGATGTTTTTATTCATATAGGAGAGACGTGTTTCTTTCTGGAGACTTTGGCGTGGAGTCTTGGTCTCAGATTGGTATTCTTCTTCGCTTACCATGACCAAGAGTATGGGATTCTGTACAGTTTCTGGGATCCATATTGCTGACTCCACTGGGGACTTCGGCTTGCTTTCCCCTTCTTACGCTACAGCAGTCGCTTTTGTTCCGGTGGTTCCAGGTATCTCAGGGCACCAATTATTTGGTATGCTCCTCCTGCATCGCTCTGTATGATTTGGTGGCTCCGCGCGATTTCTCTTTTCAAGGCATGCCTCGGTCTTTGCTGGACTATCTCATGACCACCGACCATCCCGGGCTGTCGGGTTGGGGGGCTCCGTGGCTTCCATCCTCAGCTCCTGGAGTCTGGTCTTCAGAGGCGACTCAGTACTTGTTCATTCTTCTGCTCTTGAGCAGGGTCAAGCTACCTTTCTGGAGCTTCAAATCATTCTTCCAGATTGCCGCTGAGGGTCCTTTTGGTCAGTATTAGGATGGGGGTATTTCTCTACTGCTTGGGCAGTAAGTGTTGTACTCATTGGCAGGTGAAGTTGTTCTGCTTCAATGGGTGGACTCTCATCTTCGTCTTCTGTTGGCAGATCCTTTTATAGATCAGGATAAGAGTTTGGATAGACTTTCTCTCCGCGGAATCTGAGCATGGCCCATTTCTTGTATGTTACAGTGTACAGCGATGTGTACGCTCTGGAAAGTGTGCATGTTAGTAATAGTGTAATCTTCTGCATCCTGGATATTGAGATTTGTGGTTCAAGCGTTCTAGCTCTTTTTATGGAAGTGAGATCTGCTTGACCTAGACCTCATGGCCTCGTCTCTCAATTCTAAGCTTCCTAACTTCTTCGGCGGGCCCAGGGAGTGGGAGTTAGAGGGGGTAGCTGCATGGCTCCTTTCTCGCTTCTGCCTTCTCTTTTTCAGTGTTTTCCGATGGCTTGGATTTGCCACCTCGAGCTCGCTTTCCAGGCACAGTATTTGTAGCATCTCTGGATTGGCGGCGCCATTCTTACTTTGCGGATTTGATGAGTCTTTCAACAGCCGGACTAAGAAGTTTCCTGGTATCTCCAGCTTTGCTCGCCTAGGGTCCGTTCAACATGGATATTTGTACTACTTTAGTATTACGACCTAGTTTTTTGAAAAATCTTGGCTGACGTGTAAGGATTATGCGAAGCAGGTTGTTTCTTCTCTTATCCAGGTGCTACGGACGTCTTCTCCTGTGGCTTCTGCTTCCTTTTGGAGGTTTTTCCTTTCTTGGGTGCTTCTTAACGTTTGAACCACTCCAGAGTTCCTTTTTGGCACAGGTGTATTGCCGAGGGCTTAGCGTTCAATTCCCTTCAGCTTCTAGTGCCATTCTTAGCTTGTTACAAGGGCTAGGTATATTGCTCTTCGCTTACTTCTCAGCTTCATGTAGTTCAGGTCCTAAACAGAGTGCGGTATATTCATGCGCCTCTTAGAAAGCCCGGTTTGGAGTACAATCTTCACGTACTTCTTCTCAGTATACCGAAGGCTTCATTTCATCCTTGTCTTTTGGGACTCTAAAGGGCTGTGCCGTTGAACATGGGGTTTCTTGTGGCCATGGCTTCAGCTCTGCAGTTTTCTATGTTACAGGCCTTGTTCAACGGGGATTCCTATTTCTGATTTCCGAAATATGGGGTATCAGTTCGGATGGTACCATTATTTCTTTCTAGGGAGGTGTCATCCTTTCTTTTATGTCATGCTCGCTTTTCCTTCCTTCTTCCTGGGAGGGGAAATTGGGAGCAGTGCTTTTATTCACTGCATTTTTTTGATATGTACGTAGCGTTCTCTGTGAGCTTGGTTTCTTACGACTTTTAGTTGTTTATATCTCCTTTTTGCATTCTTCAAGGGATGCCTCAAACGTTTGGTGGCGTCCGAAGCCTCCATCGCTCAATGGGTCCAGGAGGACATTCTTTATGCTTGCTTGCTGGCAGGGAAGCGGTTGGCGAAAGAACTTCATGACCATTCCGCTGGAGCGATGGCTACTTCTTGGGCTCGGCCCAGAGGTTTTTTTCCTTGGAGGAGAGTTGTCTCGCGGGTAATTGGTCTTCCGAGCGTGCTTTCTCTCCCCATTTCTGCTTGGATGTGGGAGCGCATGCAGTTGGGGCGTTTTGTGCTTTGGTTGTTGCGGAGGCGGCTTTTGCTTCCCACCCAGATTGAGGATTGCTTTGCTACATCCCATTGGTCTCTGGATTCATCTGCTGCTGTTGCTAGGGAAGGAAAAATTATGTTCTTACCTGTTAATTTTCTTTCCCTTAGACGCAGCAGATGAATCCAGAGCCCCACCCTTTCTGGATATTGTCTCTCGGTTTTTTCTTTTGCAACTTTCGCAGTTTGTTATTATGGCAGGTTGTTTTCTGTATTATTGCATTTTGAGATTTGTTATGGGAAAGAAGTTTTTTACATGCTATGCCTATTGCTGGTTACGTGTGCTTGGGCAAGGAGCTATACTGATGAGACAGGAGGAGTGCCAGCCAATAGGACCACCTGTTAATCAGTTTCTCTATCTCCGCCTGCTGGTAGATGTGAGCTATCCCATTGGTCTCTGGATTCATCTGCTGCGTCTAAGGGAAAGAAAATTAACAGGTAAGAACATAATTTTTCCTTCCTCTAAGAATGTGTGCAAATATTCTCCTCCCAATCCAGTTTATGTGTTTCCCTGAAAATAAGCCTTACCCCGAAAATAAGCCCTAGCATGATTTTTGGGGAAAATAAGCCCTAGTCGTAAGCAGCTGCACTTCCCCTGAACCCCCGCTGACCATCCTTCTCTCCCAACTGTTCCCCGCTGACTGCAACCATAAATACCTTCCGGCAGAGGAGCGTCGGGCCAGCAGCACTCGCAGGCTGCTTCGCGGCCTTCTCACTGGGGCCTTCTGTGTACTGATGACATCATCAGTAACGCGGCGGCGGTTGCTCAAGGGTTTTGCATCAGGGATGGGAGGGAAGGATTGAAGCTGGGCAAGGGTTCGGCTGCACAGGGTAATGGGAGAGATGGAGGGATAGAAAGATGCTGCAGAGGGAAGGCATAAGGGGATGCTATTACCTAAAAAGCGATTAAACATAGTAGTTTTTAAGATTTTGTGAAAGATCTCAAGAGATAAAACACGATCTAATTTGAGGAGGTGGTCCTTTCCATATCACAGTTAGTAAGTATAGAAAGGAGTGTGAAATTTTACTAATGGACTCGGTTCCTCTCAATGATGGAAAAGCGCTTATTCATATGAGTTGTTTTCATGCAAGTTAGTTCAATTTTTTTTAAAAAGTATCTTATTTGAAGGGGCGTGGCTTGGAGCGCGCACGATATGGCAGCCTAACTACAGCGCTCCCGTATCCAGGCAACAAACGGAACAAAATTAAAACTTCTACTTTTTCAAATCGCTAAAAAAAATACACTAAACAACGTCGGAGATGGCGACTATAAAGCAGGGGAAAGCTGAAAAACCTTCAACATCGGGAATATCAGCAAAAAGAACAAAAGTCACTCCCCTGTCACCATCGAGTGTGCCGTTCCCGATGGAGACTGAAGAAATCA
Source organism: Geotrypetes seraphini (assembly GCF_902459505.1). Classification (NCBI taxonomy): domain Eukaryota; kingdom Metazoa; phylum Chordata; class Amphibia; order Gymnophiona; family Dermophiidae; genus Geotrypetes; species Geotrypetes seraphini. Next base: position 7,680,582 of record NC_047094.1, on the reverse strand, counting down.
CTGAAAAGGCTGATATAATGACTGAACTGTTTAAAATAAAACTTATGCTGACTGAAAACTCCAATAAAATATCTGAAGTAAAAGAAGAGCTTCTTAACATGAAACAAGAAATCCAAACTGAGAGACTGAGAATGACAGTGCTGGAAGAAAAAGTGGAGAGGTTTGAATCTTTCACACAGGAATATGACAAAGATAAAAAAGAAATAGCAGCTTTAAAAAATCAAATGGTGGACATGGAAAACCGAGGAAAAAGAAAGAACATAAGAATTTTGGGGCTGGCTGAAAATATTGAAGGAGGAGATCCTGTACAATTCCTAGAAAATCTGTTACCTAAACTGCTTCAGCTCAACTCAAAATGGCCGTTAGAAATTGAAAGAGCCCACAGAATCCCCACAAGAAAGCCAGTAAACCAAGCTGCTCCAAGACCTTTGATATTCAAGGTATTACGGTATCAACAAGCTCAAGAAATATTAAAAATGGCAAAAGCAAATAAAAACTTGAATTATAAAGGATCAAAACTGATTTTAGTACCGGATTTTGCTAAATATACTGCTAACATAAGAAAACAATTCCTCACATACAGACAGCAGCTGAAAGAAAAGGGATACATATATGGAATATATTATCCATCCACTATGAGAGTATCCAGTGGAAATAAATCCATATATTTTCAAGACCCGGCAAAACTGAAAGAATTTCTGACACAAAAAGATCCTAAGTTTATATAAATAACAGAACAATTCAGCTGAAGAAAGAAGAAAGAAGAAAGAAGAAAGAAGATGGAAAAAAAAAAAGGGAAAATAAAGAAGATTATTAAAAGAAATGTTATCAACTGGAAATATAATTTATTGAAATAATGGATGCAATAATATAACAATATTTAAAAATTAGCATCTACAATCATTAATATCATTAATTATTATTAATATTATAAAAAAAAAAAAAAAAAATATATATATATTATTATTATCAAAATATAAATAAATTAATTATTTAAAAAAAATATATATAAAATACAAGTTTTAATCAAAATAGATAATATATTCTATTATATAGCATATTAAATTATTATGATAAAGGATCAATGAAATGATTTACAATGAAAATATCATTAAAATATTGAAAGGAAAAATTTATAATTGTTATATTGAGAATAAGATTTAAAAATGAAATATATTAATTATTATAAAAACAATATTTTAACACTGTATAAGAAAATTATAATTTTATGAAATATATACAAGAAAATAATTGATTATTGACAGAAATAATTAATAAAATAGATGTCTAATATAAAATTTTTATTTGATTTAATTATTCAGTCATATTAACTTATTATGAAAAATAAGAAAATAATGTAATGGAATGATAGATAATTAATAAAAGATGAATTTATTATAAAACTTATTTACTGACATAAAATGTATATTTTAATCAATTATTCATTCAAATTAATTCAATATGAAGATGATCTATGAAAACGATTGAAATGCATTATAATTAAGATCAATATTATATATTTATATAATACTGGATATATTTAAGTTATATGATGATATAGATATAGATATATATAGAGAATAAGAGCTATATTTGAAATATGTTTATTTATTAGAAATATTATATTATAAGTATGCATTATATTGAATTTAATTTTATAATTCAAATATATTTAATTCTCAGTAAATTCATAAAATTTTATAGATTAAATGAATATAATTTTTAATAATATAAGGGTGGAAGTATATAGAATGTATTGAATTCAGAAATATATTTTAAATAATATAATGTATTATTAGTTGCCTGGAGATGGAGATGTAGGTTTTGCATGACCAATGCGTGTTCCAAATCAGAATAAGATAATGGGTGGGAGGGGAGGGAAAATAATGGGTGGGTTAGGGGATAAATTTTCAATGAATGTGCTAGGAGCTAATCATGTAAACAATCATAGAATATTGATTAAGTATAATTATTAATCAGATGGATCTAAAAATGTATTCGCTGAATGTCAATGGTTTAAATCATCCTATTAAGAAGAAGAAATTATTATCGTTCCTTAAAAATCAAAATGCGGATATTTATTTTATTCAAGAAACTCATCTTTCGGAAATTGAATCAAAAAAATTATCTGGAGGTTTTATTTCTAAATGTTTATTTGCACCGGCTTTAAAGAAAAAGGCTGGAGTGGCTGTTCTAATAAATAAAAAATGTAATGCAGATTTTAAACTAATTAATTATGATCCCTTAGGAAGATGGGTGCATGTCGAAATGGTTCTGGGAAATACTACCCTGAATTTATTCAATTTATATGCTCCTAATACGAATCAAATGGAGTTTTTTAAACAAATTCAACAATTGCTCTTACCACTGGCTACATCTAATTTAATAGTAGCAGGGGATTTCAATGCTGTAATGGATCCGATATTGGATAAAAAACCAAGTAAAGTTATGAAATCATTAGGCTTAGATAATTTGATACTATCTTGTGATTTAGTAGATATATGGCGAATTCTTCATTTTAATGATCAGGAATTTTCTTTTTGTTCTCAGGTCCATAAATCCTTTTCACGAATTGATTATATATTTGTTTCTAATAATATAGCGCAGCGTGTCTTAAAAGCAGTAATTGATCCCATTATAATTTCAGATCATGCTGGTGTGTGGATTAATCTTCAAAATTATGATGCTGAAAACTCTGATTTAATTTGGAGATTTAATAATGATTTATTAGCGGATTCAAAATTTCTTGAAGATTTCAAAATAAAAATGCAAGAATTCTTTCAATTTAATGAATCAGATGATATTAATGCTGAGATCTTATGGGATGCTTTTAAAGCAACTATGAGAGGAAATATTATTTCATATTCAACATTTATTAACAAACAAAAAAAAAAAACAATTTATTGAGATGGGAAAGCAAATTAAATTATTAGAAAATAAATTAATTGAGAAATGGGAAAATAATACATTACAAGAATTATTAAAATTAAAAGTTAAATACAATGAAATTTCTTCTCAAATTGTGAGGAAAGACATTTTCAACAAACAAGTACAATATTATGGAAATTCAAATAAAGCTGGTAAATTATTAGCAAACTTTCTAAAAGCAAAGAAAAGAAAATCTAAGATTATTGCAATTAAAGATACAAAAGGTAACACACATACCAACACAAAAGATATTATAACACAATTTCTTGATTTTTATAAAGAATTATATACTTCCAATTCTTATAAAAATAAAGAACAAGACGGATTAACTTTTTTAAATTCATATATTGGACCAAATATTCCAGATCATATAAAAGGAAGTTTAGAAGAACCTATATCTTTAAAAGAATTAGAAACAGCATTGAAGTCTCTTAGAGTTGGATCCGCTCCAGGTGGAGATGGGTATACTGTTGAATTTTATAAATTTTTTCAAAATATCATATTACCACATCTGTTAAATTTATATCAATATCAAATAAAGAATGGAAAAATTTCTGGTACTATGGCAGAATCAATAATTATAGTCTTACCAAAACCAAACAAAGATCCTACTCTGGTTTCAAATTACAGGCCTATTTCATTATTGAATGTGGATAACAAATTAATGGCTAAAGTATTAGCATTAAGATTGGCAAAAGCTCTCCCTTTCATTATTGATGTACATCAAACAGGATTTATTGCTAAAAGACATTCATCAAATAATACTAGATTAGCATTCCACTCATTAAATTTAGCAAAAAATATAAATGATCCAGCTTTTTTAATATCTTTAGATGCAGAAAAAGCTTTTGACAGAGTGGAATGGAATTTTATATACCAAGCTTTACAATGGTTTGGTATAGGATCCGGTTTTATTGAAATGATTCAGACATTATATAGCTCTCCTGGAGCAAGATTATATATTAATAATAATTTATCAAATAGATTTAACTTGCACAGGGGAGTTAGACAGGGATGCCCTCTGTCTCCTTTACTTTTTGATATTGTCCTAGAACCTTTATTAATTGCAATAAACAAAACTAAGGAGATAGAGGGAATATCATTTAACAATTTTGAATTTAAAATATCTGCATATGCAGATGATATATTATTATATTTAAGAAAACCGGAAACTACTATTCCATGTATACTTAATTTAATAGAAACATATGGTACTTTTTCTGGATATAAAATTAATTGGAACAAATCTGAAATTCTCCCAATAAATGTTCATTGTACCAAAGGATTATTTGACCCATATTCATTTATTTGGAAAGATGATGGTATAAAATACTTAGGAATTATGATCAAAAATACAATTGAAGACACAGTCAAAGAGAATGAAAAACTTTTATTGAAAAAAATAACAGAAATGTGTGAGCAATGGAATCCATTACATCTTTCTTGGTGGGGAAGAATTCAAACAATTAAAATGATGATATTGCCTGTGGTTTGTTACCAAATGAATATGATTCCAATATTTTTTCAGGGGTCATTTTATAAAAAACTTAACAATATTCTTACAAAATTTGTTTGGTGTGGGAAAAGATCAAGAATCGCTTTAGTATCATTACAAAGACCAATTATGGAAGGGGGGGTAAATTTTCCAAATTTTTATAGGTATCATCAAGCCTATATCTTAAGACAGGGTATGTATTGGATCCTCCCAGAGCTTCTAGAAAATGTACCAGATTGGCTATATTTAGAATGGCGGCTCCTGTTCCCTTTATATCCAGAACAGTTAATAACTATAACAATGCCTAAAAGATACAAAGACCACAGAATTTTATTTGACACTTGGAAAACATTGAGATATATTAGTAATCTATCACCTGAACCTATTGCTAAATCTCTAAATCAATCAATATGGATAAACTCCAGGATCAGAATTGGCGGATTTAAAATCGTCTGGAAACAATGGATAAATGCAGGAATAAGAACATTGAATGATATCATATCAGAAGGTTCACTGCTTAGTTTTTCACAATTGCAAAATAAATTTGGATTAAATAAATCACAATATTTTAAATGGATGCAATTGAAGCAGGCCATTCAGGTAGGGTTCCCTGAATGGAAAAATCTAAATAATCAATATAGTTTACAGGTTCTATGTTTCCAGACGGATTTGTTGGGTCACCAAGCCGCAAAATGGTACAAATTGATATATGGATTTTTAAATAAAAAAAAGAAAACAGGTCTTAGGGATATTTGGAGTATTGAGATAGGTCAGACAATTTCTGAATCTCAATGGCCACGATTTTGGTCCTGGAGATTAAGATCTACAAGGTCAGCATCTATGAATCAAACATGGTTATTTTTATTACATAGAATATTTTGGACCCCAACGCGCCTGCAAAAAATAGATAGTACTAGATCTAATAGATGCTGGCATTGTAAATTGGAAATAGGGACGTTAGATCATTTAATCTTTTTTTGTCCCTTTGTAAACGCATTTTGGAATTTAATTTGGCCCCAAATTAATAAGTTACTAGAGAATCATGTAGGACTCTCGTATGACACCATATTATTTGGTACTGCAATGAGAACTAAGAGTCCGATTTCAGCAAACAATAATAAGCTATTACTAATACTAACAGGAGTCGCCATGCAACAAATTACTCAAAATTGGAAAGATTACACCAAATTAAATTATACGTTCTGGTGGAATTCTGTTTGTCATATTTATAAAATGGAAAAAATAATAGCGTTACAACAGGGAAATCATCTTAATTTTAATAAAATTTGGCAACCATTGACAAAATATTCTAATGATTAGTTCTTAGCACAATGATAAATAATTATATATGAATGGGGTGGGATTTGACTAATTAATGGAAATATACTATATAAAAAGGGGATGGGAATTATATTTTATATCCTAATGTATAATCTTTATCATATCATATTTTAAATACGATGTATTATTAATGACAATATTTTAAATATGTAAAAAAACTTTATTGTATATTATATTACTCAAATATTGTAAGAATGGAAAACTTATAAATAAAAATTTAAAAAAAAAAAAAATAAAAACTCCCTCAAAAAAACAAATTCAGGGCCAAAGCTTGCACAGGGCCTGGCATTCAATTTCTGGTTTTAGTGCCAGCAGTGGACTAAAAAAATGCTGTCTGCCGCTGACTGAAAATCAGTTGGAAAATAAATTATAGCTGAATGGTGTAATAAACTAAAATGAACTATGTTAAGAAAATAATCAGATTAAAAAAAAAAAATAAAAAAAAATGAAAAACTGCTGGTAAAAAAGGAAATGACTGTCCTGGAGTGTGCTTAGATAGCTGTTTGACAATAGAAAACCAAATATTAAAACTAATCAGGGTGGGATACATGCAACTACAAATGCTTTATGGAAAGGGAACCCCATGTACAGCTATATGATGGGAGGAAGGGTGATGGGGAAAGGCACCCTAGAAAAAGACCTGGGGGTATTGGTGGATACAACAATGAAGCCAGCGGCGCAATGTGCAGCGGCCTCAAAGAAAGCGAACAGAATGCTGGGCATTATCAGAAAAGGTATCACTACCAGAACGAAGGAGGTTATCCTGCCATTGTATTGAGCAATGGTGCGACCACATCTGGAATACTGTGTCCAATACTGGTCACCGTACCTTAAGAAAGACATGGCGATACTTGAGAGGGTCCAGAGGAGAGCAACTAGGATGATAAAAGGAATGGAGAACCTTTCATATGCCGAAAGGTTAAACAAACTGGGGCTCTTTACCCTGGAAAAGCGGAGACTGAGAGGAGACATGATACAGACGTATAAAATCATGAAAGGCATAGAGAGAGTGGAGAGGGACAGATTCTTCAGACTAGCAGGGACAACAAAAACAAGAGGTCATCCAGAAAAACTTAGAGGGGACAGATTCAAAACGAATGCAAGGAAGTTTTTCTTCACTCAGGGTGGTGGACACCTGGAACACACTTCCAAAGGAGGTAATAGGACAGAGTACAATACTGGGTTTCAAAAAGGCACTGGATGACTTCCTGGAAGCGAAGGGGATTGCAGGGTATAGATAGAAGGTTACTCTACAGGACAAAAGCGAAAAGCATATGTGAGTTTTAGGGTAGGAGCACTTTCAGGTCCTGGACCTGAGGAGCCACCGCGTGAGCGGACTGCCGGGCACGATGGACCTCTGGTCTGACCCGACAAGAGGCAATTCTTATGTTCTTATGAAGCCAATATTACCAGCACATGATTTCCGTACTGTGATTCAGATATTGATCCTGAGTAGGGTGGATTATTGTAACTCACTATACTTAGGAGTTGTGAAAGGGAAGTTGAGGGCTTTGCAAATGCTTATCAACTCCGCTGCAAGATTAATCATAGGGGTTCCTAGGAGTACCCATATAACTCCTGTGTTGAAGAAACTACACTGGTTACCTATGCAGCTAAGAGTGCAGTTTAAGACTGTAGCGATCATACATCAGACACTGTATCCTGCTTCCCCAAAGATCTTACAAGAATTCTTTGAGATCTATAAACCGAGAAGAGAGCGTAGAGATGTAAATGGGATGAAATTAAGTTTGGAGGGTAGAATGTCGACTGTGCATGCTTGGATTGGAGCATCAATGATATCTGTGGCTGGCGTAGAACTATGGAATGCCTTGCCTGGGGAGAATAAATTTTAAGAAAATGCTGAAAACTCATTTATTTGCCAATGCCTTCTTATGCTAAGATATATTTCAGTAAATCACGAATGTAATGTAACGTAATAATCGCCTTTTAGAACTTTTCTGACATCAAAGTATGATTTAAAGCTTGTTTGTACTTCTGAATTGACTGACTTTGTGCTCTATCCTTATTATAACAGGGACGATTAACGATGTCTTGACATGTCTATGTTATGTGATAATCGGAGGGAAACAAGATTTTATGTATGTGATATGGAAACCACATAGCTGTATGCGGTACATACATTTTTTAATTAATAAATAAGGTTTTCAAACCAGGTGGCTAAAAAGAAAAATAGAACAAAGTACAACGGATCTGGCTTGCCACAGAGCAGCAGCTAGATATGAAAAGTCACCCTGCTAATATGAAGAAGCATTCTAGAGCGAAGATTGGCCAGCGATACCCGCAACAATCATGGCACGGCATGATTAAGTCTCAGGTGGCCAACCTCAGCCCTCGCCAAGTCGAGCTTTCAGGATATCCCCAATTAATTTGCATGAGATCTATCTGTATACAAATAGATCTCATGCATATTCATTTGGGAAATCCAAAAAACCCGACTTGGCGAGGGCCGAGGTTGGACACCCTCAGATTTAGACTGTCTAATGACTGGGGGGAATGATAAACAAAAAATGTTGTTTTGGCCAATCTGGCCTCACAATAGATTGTTCCCAGTTAATAACCTCCTGGGGTCAATGCTTCATACGTTTTTTCTGAACTTTAGAAGAAATATGGACTTCCTCAGTCTAATTATGATAGATATTATCAGCTATTGCAATGTATGAGGAAGAATCTTAGTTTACTAACTTTAACCCTTTATTTGGCATTGTTGCTCAGAAGCAACATGCGTCTTCTATGGCTCTTATGGGAGATCTGCATCTCCAAATGCCTGTTACTAGGCACTTTTGCTCTTGTTCAACATCAAGTTATGTAAATCAGCTGTTTCACCATCTGCCAATTAAAGGGTTAAAAGATACGGAACCAGATATTTTTCTTTTATTAAGAAAAGGCATAGAAGAAAATCACATACTCTCCAAAATAAATCAAAGTTAATCTATAGGTCTGAGACATTATCACTCCTGAAAAGGTGATGACAAAAGATAGACGGATGCAGAGTGCATTTGAGACTACCTTTGCGCTTTGAAGTCCCAAAACTTGGAACCACTTCCCACAATGTCTACAAGAACTTTCTTCCTATATCACTTCAGGAAAATGCTGAAAACACATCTCTCTGCAATCTAGTGACCAATGATCAATTTTAATCTAGATACTCCACTGTAACTACCATGACCATGAATTTTACTGTAGGCAACAACGAGTCCTTTCTCTCTGTAATCTTATGACCACTAACCAATTGAAACCACAAATTCTACCATATCTGCTATGTCTGTTACAAATCTTATTGTAAGCCAAATTGAATTCATGTAGAAAATTGTGGGATACAAGAAATTATATGGTATGGAAGGGAGAGGTATGGTCACTAGGAAAAAGAAGGTATTAATGCCCCAGTATAAGACTCTGGTGAGACCTCATTTAGAAAACTGTGTACAATTCTGGAGGCCGCACCTTCAAAAAGATATAAAAAGTATGGAGTCGGTCCACAGGAAGGCTACTAGAATGGTCAGTGGTCTTTGTCATAAGGCATATGGTGACAGATTTGAAGATCTCAATATGCACAGTTTGGAGGAAAGGTGGGAGAGGGGAGATATGATAAGAGACGTTTAAATACCTACGTGGCATAAATGCACATGAGGCAAGTCTCATTTATTTGAAAGGCAGGTCAGGAATAAGAGGATGAAAGTAAAAGGTGATAGACACAGGAGTAATATAAGGCAGTGGTCCCCAACCCTGTCCTGGAGGACCAAGTTTTTCAAGTTTCAAGGACCACCAGGCCAATTGGGTTTTCAGGCTAGCCCTAATGAATATGCACGAGAGAGATTGCATATAATGGAAATGACAGACATGCAAATCTGCTCCATGCATATTCATTAGGGCTAGCCTGAAAACCTGATTGGCCTGGTGGTCCTCCAGGACAGGGTTGGGGACCACTGATATAAGGAAATACTGTTTTACAGAAATGGTGGTAGATGCATGAAATAGTTTCCTGGTAGAGGTGGTGGAGACAGAGACTGACTGAATTCAAGAAAGCATGCTGCGGATGGGCCTTTATCTGCCGTCATGTTTCTGAAAGTCCCAAAGATACAGAAAACTGAGGTACACAATCAACAATTACAACAGGAAGGTGGTCTGATGAAAAATGGGCCTTTGCCTCAATTCTACAGTCATTATATTTTACAATGCATGAGGAAGTTTGCCATTGCAGAGCGATGTAGGTAAATTTTTGCATACAATATTGTTATGCCCTGATAAAGCCAATCCTCCATTTTAATTGCTGATTTCCATGTCGTAGGTATGAGTCCTTCTGTTAGGCCTGTGTTATCTTGGATGAGAGGAATGGCATGAGATGCGGGATGGAACGTTTGAACATGGATGTTGGGATAGGGTCATTTGGTGATGTGCTGGTTTTCATTGTGGCGATGGTAGCCAAGATTTCTTGGGAGGAGGGAATGTGGAACGTTTTGAGGCTGCTACTTTCAAAGCCTATTTCTGTCTGTATCTTTTGTGTGCATTATGTATCAACACAGAAGGAAAAACAAGAGAGGAGTGGGAGAGGGACTTAACTCCTCTAGACATCTCCCTAGCGGTTTAGAGGCAGAGTCCAATAGGGCCTAGCATCCGTTCCCCTCTCCCAGCACTCAACTGGTCACAGTTCTCCAACTTAGCTCAGATGTAATGGATGGGATATGCGTCTGCCATCTGTAGGAGTCTGAGAAAAATTGAGGAGCTGCTGGCTACACCATGTCCATGTACAACAAGGCTTTATCTGCCATCATGTTTCTATGCACGTGGGATCTCGGAGAGAGAAAGAGATAATGGTTACTGCGGATAGGCAGACTAGATGGGCCATTTGGTCTTTATCTGCCATCATGTTACTGTTTCTAAGGCTTACAAACATTCATTCTCTTTCTCCATCTGCATAAACCAATCGTCTGGACTGGTGGATAAGGAAAGCAATTTCTTAACACAAAACCTCTCATATCTCAATATGCAGTTGTCCCACCTTCTAACAGTTCTGCTTTTATAACGATTTAAGCTTTCTAGGTTCCATTTTCCTAGTTTAATGAGATTCTTAGCAGCTCATGTTCTTTTCAATTTTATACATATATTACATGCAACTTGAATATGAACGAATACAACCAAATTGTATGTTACGCCCCAGGAGTCCTTACTAACCAAACTGGTTCTGTAAAACGAATGATTACTAAGAATAGTCAGATATTGGTTTTGCTTCAGAAGGCATTACATATCCAGCCAAGTGATTTTCTAGCATTCAAAATAAATACATTTAAAATTCATGTGTCTCTACAAAGAACAGAAATCAACAATTGAGAAGTTACAATTTCAATGTGAATTCTTCTTAAACCTACTTCAAAACCAATCAAAAAAAACTTGGCAAAAATAACAGCATTTGAATAAGTCCATAATTTCATTCTTAATAACAGTTTCTACAAATCTCCAGTATGAAGATACTAGACAAGAAGCAATAGCACACACAAAAAATTACATTCAGGCACAGATGCACAATTTAGAGCACAGATCCAAGAACGAACAGGAATCAAGTTATATATTCTAACTCAGGGGTAGGGAACTCCAGTCCTCGAGAGCCGTATTCCAGTCGGGTTTTCAGGATTTCCCCAATGAATATGCATTGAAAGCAGTGCATGCAAATAGATCTCATGCATATTCATTGGGGAAATTCTGAAAACCCGACTGGAATACGGTTCTCGAGCACCGGAGTTCCCTACCCCTGTTCTAACTGAATAAGCAAGTAATCCAGGCATAGACTAACTATGCTGCCACTTCCCTGGCTTGTCAGATTTCACTGCCAGCCCAATCCTGCTGACATCCTGCACAGCAACTCACATCTCAGCAAGACAATCCATTACCAAATTTTAGTGCAATCTATCAAGTTGAAAGGCACCTGCAACATGTGGATAGATAAATACCTTTCACTGTTCAGTAGGTACTTTCATGCTAGTGAAACAAGTTTCAAGTTTATTTAGTTTAAGTGCATTTCAAGTTTAAGTGCATTTATACCGCTTTTATAAACAAAGCGCTTTCCAATTTAAAGAAATTATTTAAACGTTTTAAAAAATATAAAATAGAGGGAACAAATTCACAATTACAATATAGACATAACATGATACATATGGGCAGATGGAGAGGATACATTGCTTAAAATAAAAGAAAGGGGAGGCAAAATACAAAAGGAGTAAAGGGGCTTTTTAATGTAAGCCCTGATGTCTGAGTTTTTTTTGAATAAGGAAAGCTAAGTATGTCTAAAAGCAATGTCAGGAAAGTTAGTTTAACCCTTTATTTGGCCTTGTTGATCAGAAGCAACGTGTGTCTTCTATGGCTCTTATGGGAGATCTGCATCTCCAAATGCCTGCTACTTGGCACTGTTGCCATTTCACAATCTGCCAATTAAAGGGTTAAATATGTAATCAGGGAGGAGAAGAATGGCAATATATAAAAATCCCAAATATCTGCTGGACATGCCACAGGTGTAAGCAGAAAAGCTGGACGCCCTTTTCTAATTCCTGTGTAAAGTAAAAGGTGTAATGATGGCACCCTGCCTAAGGCCGATAGATTCCAAAGAAATATTAATGCATATTGATTATAAAATCTTATGTTGATAAATCTTGCACTGTAACTATGGCAAATTATAACCTGTAAACTCTATACTATGTGTATGGGTATTAGATCTCTTGTATATGCCAAATTAGGATAAATCCAGTGCAAATCATCAACTGTATATTATATATGTTTAACCTGTAACCCATTCTGAGCTCTTTGGGGATAGAAAACAAATTAAATAAATAAATGGTGTGCTTGCTTTGTGTCACTCTCTTTAATTGAATGCCTGAATACTGCAAAATGATGAGATCCATTTAACCTGCAAAAATTCCAAACTAGATTTTGCCTGTAGAACGTTTCAACTCAAGGGAAATTTGAGCTAAGTGACTCATACTCTGCCTTCTCTCTCAGGCCTGGTGGCTTGTTAGCAGCACGGTATTTATGCACAATTCAACGACGGGTTTCATACGTACAGCCATAGGGATTGGTACTTTTAAAGCTGATGTCGAGAGGAAAATTCCACACCATTGTTTGCTGAATACCAGGGTTTTTCGAGGTGATCTGAGATATGCCTTCCTCCAATCCCTAAAAAAGAAAAGCAATCTTGTAGAAGAGTCCCAGTTCCTCAAATTTATATTTTCTTAAATGTTCCAAAAGAGGCTGTATTCTGTGCTTAGAGGAGACGAAGCCCCTCAGTTCTTTTGGAAGAAACCAAATGCCAAACAGCTGTTTGGAGCCCTAACTCATTCATTGAAACACTGGGTCTGAATTTATAGAAAAGCAAATTACAAGTAAAATTCATTTTGTAATACCAGCCTCATCCTTTTACTTCCAAAAGTGAAGTTTTGTAGAAAGAGGTGATGCTGTTCCTCAATTTTCTGATATTTACTAAGCAGCAGGTGAAACCAATATGGTATAGAAGCCTGGATTGCATGACGCAATATGATTTTATATAAAAAGAAAATATTTAATATGCTAGATAAAATGCACAAAAATAGATAAGGTACTTTAAGAAATTTACAAGAATATAAAAGAAAGTTTTTGCCGAAGACTGAAATGAAAGCCAAGTGAAACTGTCACTGTTTAGACCCAAATGGGTCAGAAGCTTTAACTCTGAGGTTTTTTTCTCTTCTGAGAACATTACCTAAGATCAATAATTTAAATACGTTTTTAGAGTAGAATAAAGACTGCTTAGTGATAATAAACCCACTCTAATCATTTGTGTTAACTCAATAATCTCGCCGTATTCATATACACAGAATTTAGCTCAATCCTAACCCTCAAGTTTAAGGTTACATTTATTTGACTTACTGCCTAAAGCAGGGGTGTCAAAGTTCCTCCTTGAGGGCCGCAATCCAGTCGGGTTTTCAGGATTTCCCCAATGAATATGCATGAGATCAATTAGCATACAATGAAAGCAGTGCATGCAAATAGATCTCATATTCATTGGGGAAATCCTGAAAACCCAACTGGATTGCGGCCCTCGAGGAGGGACTTTGACACCCCTGGCCTAAAGTGAGATCATCAATAAAATTCAGAGAGGAAACAAATGCTAATACAGAAACAAACCTTCTCCACTATGTTTCACAGGACCCCCGGAACAGCAATAGCCCACTTGTCTTCTCAAACTACTTCTTGGGCAATTTTCAGCTGGTAGCAGGCAGTGCAGTGATCACCTGTCGCTAGCGCCGACAGCGGCTGAGTCATTTCTGATGAGTGGCACTGAATATCCAGGCTTTTGTTAGTTGGCTAGCACATGCAGATAGGACGGCTATTTATGCAGTGTTAACCTTGCCCAGTCAGCACTGAATATCAGGACCATAGCTTTGACCCACCCCAAAACACCCCCAAGATAGCTGGCTCGTTGATATGCACCAACTGTGAATATTCTGCAAGGATAACTAGTTATCTCCTGCTAAATATTCAGAGACAGTCACTGACCAGTTAAGTCATTTTGAATATCGAGCCCTTCATATATTAACGGCTATCTGACACAAGTATGTTTTAATAGCTCTTTAAAGGATCATCGTAGTGATCATCGTCCGCCTTGAAGAGTTTGTACCAAAGAAAGGTTTTACTTTGGCACATGGCATTATCTCCAAAGGCTTCCTGGAGCATATGATGGGTTTCTGCAGTAGTTTTTTAAAGTTTGAAACAAAATTTGATGTAGATTCTTTGCTCAGTAAAATCCGTCAAAACGAAATCTGCAGAGTCACTAAAACACAACCTTACAAAATTGCACAGAGCAAAACAACGCGACCACTCAGCTGCACGCCCGTTGGCACACTGATTCACAAAGCATACTGCTAGACACCTCTAGTGGCAGAAGGGCATACTATATCCAGTTCACGCACGTTCACATTCCACAAACTTTTGGGTAGCACCTCATAGAACTAAATGAGATGGACCTGCTGAAAAAGCCTTTAAGACAAAGTTCACCATATTCAGTGACAGGGAATATCGTAAGGAAGGAGCTATCAGTCATTCTATCGTAAGGAAGGAGCTAGTCAGTCATTCATCCTTTGAAGGATCTCAATTACAGATCCCCATCATCCAAGTAGCAGGGTTAGAAAAATATTTAAAAGCTAGAGTTTTTAGGAGACTAGCAAAACATTCTTTCCCTATTATTATTTACTAATTTTGGCAATTTATTTCTACAGCTTCTTCCTTATGTGAGCTGACAGAATGAAACGGCAATGTCTCTTTGTGGCCAAGCAGCACAGGGCTGAATAAGATTATGGCTCCTTCTTCTGAAGGCTGGAGCTCCTCCTGCATGTAATGGCAGAAAAAGGCTGCCTTGAACTCAGGGCTACATCTCATGAGTGAAGCCCAAAGGTATTCCCCTAAATCATGGTGGAATCTTCTGTTGCTCCTCAGTGGACTAGGAATAGCTGGGATTATAGTTCGTTCTCTCTACACAAGAAGCTTCTGGAGTAACTCTTCCTTTCTGCAGACCAAGAGCATGGTACTGATCAGCGTAACCCTTCCTTTGCCATGTGGAATGGAAGAGGGCTGCAACTGCTCCGGTTAGGTTCAGGCTGGTGGCATCTTCTCTTGCCTTTGGTTCAGCATGGCAATGGCTCCTCTTGAGCACTATACAGCACCAAGGTGTGATCTCAGGCCTGAAATGATTTCCAGGTCTACAAGTAAGATTTCTCAGGTGTTTCCAAAAGAAGATCACCAGCCTTTTCTTTCGAATCCTTGTTTTATTGTAGTTATTAAACCACCCCAAAGCTTTTGGGATTTAGCAGTTTGAGAGCCTGCTCATAAACTGTAAGATTTGGAGAAAAATATGTCGGAGTTCATGCAGCCACCTGGTTAATATCCTCCATCATACCCAAAGGGTGACTGGAAGCCACAATATTAGGGAAGAAGTGACAGTAAAAGAAGCCACCTTGACTGCAGATCTGTACAATGCATTTACCATTTAAATAATTCTTCCTTCTTAACCATCAAAAAAGAGTTAAGAATGACTAAGAGATACTATTCAACACATATGAAATGCACAATACTTTCTTTCTTATCATTGTACTGGATATTTATTACATTCTCTGCAAGTAATACAAATGATATAATTTGCATGCAAAATGTCAGTAAAAACATATCCATTTCAAGGAAGGCAAAGATTACAGATTTGACATACAGTTAAATTGCACATCTAAAGCACAGACAAAAGAGCTCAGACATTAATTTGTGAAACAATTTAGAACTCAAGTTTTCTTAGGGCAACTCTGAATGTATGTTAAGAAAAGTACATATACATTTCTTTGAGGTTAATTGCTGTTATTATTTCAGCTAGTGGTTAGAAACAATTTAAAGCAGAACTGCACCTATGCTTAAGATATAGGGATGAAATCAGTCACTTATATACATCCTCACAGCTCATATTAGACATAGCTAGAATTGTTATAACAAAGCTGAGTGTTGCATGTCTTTTTATATCATTTCTGGCTCACCAAGTTGGTCTTAGTGATTATAACCACTTTTCTAAATCCCTGTATTCTCATTTGTCTTCTGTCTTGACTGTAAGCAGAAGCTGTGTACTATAGAAATGCTAAGTAGTAGCAAAGAGTAGTATTAATTTCATCCTGGACCTAGAGTATGTTGTTTTTAACTTAATATGAATGTCTTTTTGCAAACCACTTAGGAGTTAAGCAGGTGATAAATTTTAAAAATAAACTAACTCACTCACTGAATTTTAAGTCTGAAGTAAAGTGCTGCACGGGAATGAGGATTGCAGAAATCCCACAAAGTTCCATGGGATTCCCATGGGGATGGAAGAAGTTGCAACGAGATTCCTGTAGAAGGGTAGTCAAAATTTCTGGTGACTCGAGAATGAGGCTTGGAATGCACAGCAAAAGCCAATTGGAACACCAGACTGAGGCTTCGAACACTCATTGATTGGTCAATACCATCCCAAATACCACAGGAAGCTTCTGGGATTGGGAGGAAACAGAGGGCTGCAAGTAAATTATAGCATCGACTCCTACAGGTTCAGGTGGGGATGGAAGAGATTAGCTGTAGGGCTAGAATGAATCTTGGCAAGTACGGGTGGGCAAGAGTTAGATTCCACTGGGGATGGATGAAAATTCTGTCCCTGGGCAAATCCCTAGTCTGAAACTTACCGCTGTAGGTGCCCAGTCTTGACCGTACACAAAGCAATACTTGCAATACAGTTCATCAAATTCTGGAAACTAGAAAAGAAACAAGAAAAGGGCTCATGCTCTCTGTTGAAATTCTTTTGAGGCAAATACTGTATATACTCTAATCAAGCAGATACTAAAACAGGCAACTCTAGTAGTTGGGGAATAAGACCAGTGCTGTCCTGAAAATGGCAAGGACAGATCAAGATTAAGTATGTTATATTGCACCATACCGTATGAGTTTATCTTGTTGGGCAGACTGGATGAACTATGCAAGTCTTATCTGCCAACATCTACTATGTTAACATATGTCACAATGATAATTCTATAAAAATTCCAAGAATATGCCTATTTATAAAGAAGGCACCCACTTTCCCTTACAGCTCAGGGCCCCTCTGGAGGGCGTTCACACATATGTTGACATGATGTCACGCATGCACATATCATCACTTCTATGTCCATGCATTTCCGGGTGCCTTCCAGCTGCGGCCTGGAGTTTACTGTGCCACTGAGTAAAAATATTTGCGGGACACTGCCTTACAGAATATTAGTATAACAAGTTAAATATGTGATTAGCTTGTGTAAATACCAGTACCGGTTGTTAAAGAGGATTTTCTATAATTTATGCGAGTAAATGTGCACCCTGCCTATACTCTACCCAGAAACCATTCATGTAAATGCCCACCAGCACAGTTCACACCATTGACTACTGGTATGCACATATAGAATAGTTCTTAGCCAAAAACCGATCACTAAGCACGTTCATGCTGCCTAAATCTAAGGTGGCACCTTACGGCAGTACTTCTCAACCCAATCCTTTGGGCATTCCCAGCCAGTCTAGTTTTTAGGATATCCACGGTGAATATGCATACAAATCTATTCCATGCACATTCATTGTGGATATCCTGAAAACCTGATTGGCTGGGTGTAATGGGTTGAGAAACATTGCCTTTTAGAATTACTCTCAATGTGCCCTGTGACAACTACATAGTAACATAGTAGATGACGGCAGATACCATCCAATTAAGGAGGTCAAATGGAAAAAACTATATGATGGCCTCCTGGCCACTCAAGCAGCCAAACTAGACAACCAAATCGCCAATTTAATGACGGCATCCCTCGACTACAAGACTTTTAGAAAAGAAATAAAGACCATACTCTTCAAGAAAACTCTGAAAAAAGAAATAATATCGCAAGTCTCAAACTCCACCTCTCACTAAAGCCAACTACCCCAAACAAATAACCTTACCCATTTCTCATTCTTTTTGAAAATGACCAATTTTTTTTTTTTTTGTAAGTAGTTCTTGTTGTAATACATCTTGGATAATTCTTTTGTAATCCGCCTTGAACTGCAAGGTAATGGCAGAATAGAAATCCCTAATGTAATGTAATAAAGACCCAAATGGTCCATCCAGTCTGCCCAACCTGATTCAATTTAAATTTTTTCTTCTTAGCTATTTCTGGGCAAGAATCCAAAGCTCTGCCTGGTACTGTGCTTGGGTTCCAATTACTGAAGTCTGGCAAAGCTCACTCCAGCTCATCTACAGCATCCCAGCTGTTGAAGCCCTCCCCAGCCCATCCTCAACCAAATGGCCATATACAGACACAGACGATGCAAGTCTGCCCAGTACTGGCCCTAGTTCTTCAGTATTTACTATTATTTTCTGAACTGCATGGTAGAAGTTGCTACTGAAAATATTACCTTTCATGAAACATTTTTATTGCTCTTTAAGCTGCTTTCCTTGAAATTGGTTTGGGAGACATTGAGAAAGAGCATTGTATGTATATAACAGAATCTTATTGGTTCATGCAGTGGGTTGATGTGGACCAATGAGCAAATCAGTGCAAATCTCAATCCCTAAACCTGGCTGCTTTCAATGAATGAAAGTCAATATAGTACATCAACAAAATAATATCTCATCGGTCAATTTTTGATTAGAACTGTGAAAACTATACAATACAAAATGGACAAGATATTGATCTGGCAGTGATTAGCCCAGGGAAAGAGACAAAACTCTGGAATTCCCTACCTAGGAACTTGAGAAAAATAATTATGAGAAAGCGCTATCTAAAAACATGGCTTTTTATTAGATATCTGATTAAGGGATAATTTGAATGTGTGCAAGAATAGAAGGGGTTTTCTGGGTTGCTATTGCCTCTGCCAGTCCACCCAGTCTGCCCATAAGTTATACCCCTTGTCATTCCCTTCATATTTCTGGGCCATAGATTGTAAAGTCCACCTGGTCTTGTCCTAGGTTCCAACTGCTGAAGTTGCCGTCCAAGCTCACTCCAGCCTATCCAACCACCCCGTTGTTTGCAGGAAGTCTGGCCAGTAACGTCCTCCTGTTCCCATCGATGCCCACCCTACACCCAATCACCATATCGGTTTACTTCTTGGGATTCTTGTGCCTGACTATACTGTGCATATGGGGGCTGTCCCTCCATTTTTTTTTTTATTATTCAATTGATACAGGGCTATACTTAGATATGAGCCCCCCAGACAAGGCCAAGAGTAGCCTTCTGAACTAGTGCTGGCGAGTGGCTTCAAAATCTGGCAGCTGCCCAACCCTAACTCCTGGCTTCCCGGCGACTTAAGTCACTCCTTTCTCAGTCCTTGCCCTTAGGCACTAGGGTTTCAAGCGGGCTTCCCCTCCCCCCTCAAGCTGGCCCATAAGACAGACCCCAGAGGGAAGGCCATTCGAGGGGCTCCAAGGAAGGAAGGGGGGGTGGGCTGCCTCCCCCTCCCCCCTGAGCTAACCAAGGCTGCAAGAAAGGCCCAGGAGAGAGCCGAGGTCCGCTTCGCCGCTCACATTGGCTGACTCGATCTGGCCGTTCACCATCAGCAGGAAGACAGTGGGACTGGCAGCCATAGCGCTTCCGACACGGCGTTCCCACGGAAACGGCGCCTCCCTACGGCACGCCACCAGGGCCAAACCGCGCGCCGCGTGCGATTCTCTTTCACAAAAAGGACAATTCCCATGGAAACGACGCCTCCCTACGGCACGCGACCAGGGCCAAACCGCGCGCCGCGTGAGATTCTCTTTCACAAAAAAGGACGATTTCCATGGAAACGACGCCTCCCTACGGCACGCGACCAGGGCCAAACCGCGCTCCGCGTGAGATTCTCTTTCAAAAAAAGGGCGACTCCCATAGAAACAACGCCTCCCTACGGCATGCCTTCAGGGCCAAACCGCGCACCGTTCTCATGCTGGCTGCTGTTCACTGGGACTTTTATCAGCCAATAGGATGCCTGTCGGAGGAGGGGGGGGGGGTCTTCAGCCTTCAAGGCCCCTAGCACAGAGTTGCTTTACCCAGTTCCAGGAGGGACAATGTGAGCCAGTTTATTTCTAAAACCCAGCATGCAGTGCTGCGGCATAGCAAGGGTGGGTGTGCGTCTCCCCTGCCCCCACCACCACCACGCGTGAGCCCCCCTTCCCCTGACCTCTGCTTTTCCCAGGGTGAGCGGCGTCACCAAATTGCCGCTCGCGTGGTCAGCTCTCCTTCTGACATCACTTCCTAGGTGCGGGACCCGGAAGTTATGTCAGCGAGTCGACACTGATGCGGGCAGCAAGTTCACGATGCTGCTGGTGCTGGGAAAATTAAAGAGTTATGAGGGAAGGAGCGCACGCAGGCGGGCTGAGGGCAGAAAGGAGGACAGGGGCTGGCGCCTGGGGCAGACGGCCCTCCCCTCCCCCTGCCCTATGCCATAGCCTGCTTGCAACATTGAGGGACCTTTCCTGCGACTAGCAGCATTCAATCTGGAAAACAGGACTGACCGAAAGGTCTCCCTGTGTCCCAGAATGGTAACTTGGCAACTCTGCCACTCCCAGCTGACATTTAATACTATTTATTATTTCTAAAGTACTGAAAGGCATACACAGCACTATACATTTTAACCTACAATTGATGGTCCCTACTCAGAAGGGCTTACACCTCTCCCTCCGTCTTTGCTGTGCTAGGGGATTAACAGAACCGCAAATACAGAAAAACCACAAATAACTTTTTATATGTTATTCACTGTTATCTATTAAAACCCATCGTGAATATGGTGAAACCGCAAATAACATGGTGGGAGACCTGGCCTGTCCCTGAAGGAGAGGCAAAACACGGTGAAGAAAGTGCTGGGAATTGGCGATTTCTCTATGCAAGCTGATGTAATTTTGGGGGAGGAGCCAGCAAGCTAAAAACAGTGAAGAATCGAAACCGTGAATGCTGAAACCGCGAATACGGAGGGAGAAGTGTACAATCTAATTTAGACAGGACATTTTGGGGTTGGGGAGATTATAGTGGATCTAGGTATCTGACAGCAGTAAGTGAGAGATAGGAGTTGAAAACAGATTTAAAAAAGTGGGCTTTTAGCTTGGATTTGAATGCTGCTAGGGAGGGAGCATGACATATTGATTCAGTTAGCCTGGTCCAGGCATACGGCGCCTCAAGAAAGAAGGAACGGAGTCGAGTTGGCAGTGGAAGCGAAGGGTACAGATAAAAGGGGCTTGCCCGATGGACGGAGATCACGGGGAGGAGCATAGGGGGAGATAAGTGAAGAGAGATATTGGGGGGGGGCTTCAGAGAGAACGCACTTGTAAGTCAGCAAGAGGAATTTAAACTGTATTCGGAGATGGATGGGGAGCCAATGAAGCGACTTGAGGAGAGGGGTATGGAAGAATAGTGGCTCTCACGGAATATGAATCGCGTAGCAACATTTTGAACGGATTGAAGAGGCGAGAGGTGGGCATGCGGGAGGCCCGAGGGAAGTACGTTGCAGTAGTCTAAGCGCAAAGTGATGAGAGCAGTCACTATCATCTCATTGTCACTCTTCCCAGAATTTTCCTCCTGTGAAAATGCATACTTCAAATATCAAACTTTATTTAGGATATACCCAATGAGGTATAAATGTAGAGTTTAGTCTTATCTTCGTTTTTCCCTCTTTGTAGCTCTTTTCGCCCTGTAACCCTGCTCCCACTAGCCATCAAGTCTCTGAGCCCCAACTAGATCTTTGGGACAGGTACCCGGACCAGGGTTATAGAAAGAGATTTAATTGGTGCTGAGCTGGGCGTAGGCCAAAGGAAACAAGACCACCCAATCCGACTTATTAGTCCATCCCTTTTTACCATTTCCAATTTTAAAATGTGGCAAAAAAACCCACACAGACTCCAGATGTAAAATAACCAAACTGGAACTCTTTACTGAAACGTTACAGTAATGTTCAACTTCAAAAACAGTGTTCAAATGAATGTACAAGATTAAACAGTCTCTTTGCTGGGGTTGAGGATATAATTGTGGGTTTTCTGAAAACCTGATTAGTTGTTAAAAATCAATCAGCTATTTGCACAGATCAATACAGCTCTTGTCCTCCTATCCCCATCCCAATTGTCAGCTTCAGGGAAGGTTGCACTCTGTCTGACTCCCCTCTAGCCAGGCATAAAAAAATAACCAAAAAGACAAAAATCCAGTTATCATACTGTGATCCCGCCAGGCCTTTTCCCAGGTGCCAGATCCAACATTGGAGACTTGGACCTCCCTGTCCGTCCTCCCACCTGGAGTGTGCAGTTTCAGTGGAAATCCAAATTGTGTCCTGACGTTAGTTCAGATTATCAATGGGAGTACCCCGTTTCGCTGATTGCATCTTCAGGAAACGGCAGAAAGAACAATCCTCCGCTCTGGCAATATCGCAAAAAATGGCAAAGGATAAAGCACATTAACTTATTTTTATGGAGCAACATTTACTATGTCACACGTCCACATAGAACGTGTAGGGAAAATATCTAATATCTCCTTTACGTTGATTAATAGAAAGTTGTTCCAATACACAGCATTTAAAATCAGGAAATTTGTGATCAAAGGCAAGACAGTGTTCTACCAGAGGTGCATTCAATTTCTTCTGGGTAATACAGTGTTTGTGTTCAGTCAATCTAAGTCAGGGGTCTCAAAGTCCCTCCTTGAGGGCCGCAATCCAGTCGGGTTTTCAGGATTCCCCCTATGAATACGCATTGAAAGCAGTGCATGCACATAGATCTCATGCATATTCATTGGGGAAATCCTGAAAACCCGACTGGATTGCGGCCCTCAAGGAGGGACTTTGAGATCCCTGATCTAAGTGGACGTGTGATGTAGTAGAGGTTGCTCTTTAAAAAGAGGTTAATGTGTTTTCTCCTTTGCCATTTTTTGCGACATTGCCAGAGCGGAGGATTGTTCTTTCTGCCTTCCCCTGATGATGCAACCGGCGAAACAGGGTACTCCCCATTGGGAATTGAATAATTTGGACATACGTCGGGACATGATTTGGATTTCAACTGAACAGCCTGAAATATGTGGCAATTTTTTTCTATTTTTGTGCCGTTTTTGTGGATTTTTTCTATTGTATTTTGCAAAAAACAAAAGGAATTGACCCCAAAATATCCACAGAGAAGAAAATCCAGAAAAAAAAAAACCCTCTGTGGAGTGACGATGTCCCTAAATGGACTTTATTTGAAAGTGTCAAAGTTCCAAAAGTACACTGAAATCATCCACATAAAATAAATTCATCCACATAAAAATAAGTTATCCATATAAAAGCCTTAAAGGACCTAGTCTGCTAGGGATACAGGACCCAACACGGTCTGCGTTTCGACAAATGTAAGCAGTGTCTCACTTCCGGCTCACCACACAATTGTTTCCCACGTACTCACCTTTATAGGACCCCCAGGGATCCCTGAAGAAGACTTTTTGTCGAAACGCGGACCGTGTTGGGTCCTGTATCCCTAGCGGACTAGGTCCTTTAAGGCTTTTATGTTGATAACTTTTATGTGGATGAATTTATTTTTATGTGGATGATTTCAGTGTACTTTTGGAACTTTGACACTTTCAAATAAAGTCCATTTAGGGACATCGTCACTCCACAGAGTTTTTTTTGTTTTTTTGTTTTCTATTATATTTTGCACCATTAAAAGTTTGGCTTCTTCTCGTATTCTGGGTCTTTGGGAAAAGTCCTGCTGAATCAGCCCCATGGTTCAGATGAATATAAATGCAATAATTATCACTGGACACTAGATGTCGCCTTTGGCCATGAGTTGCAAAGCAGCAGTTGCAGGAGTCATTGGCAAGTAGTCTTTTCCCAAAGTGCCTATCATGAATTTAAAAAATCCAGAATTCAAAATTAAACAATTTCCCCCTCCTTTACAAAGCCGCGCTAGCGTTTTTAGCGCCGGCCGCTGTGGTAACAGCTCCGACGCTCATAGAATTCTTATGAGTGCCTGAGCTGTTACCGCCTCGGCAGGCGCTAAAAACGCTAGCGCGGCTTTGTAAAGGAGTGGGTTAGGCAGAGAGACACAGACATCAGTAAAAGAAACGAAGAACTCTTTTTTTTTTAAAGTAGAGGCATGCAATGAAGTAATGAATTTATTTTTTTTAAGCAAATTTATATAATTTCTTTCCTGCAAGGTTCAGAAGCAGATCACAAAGAGAAAACGGGTGTTTCTTTAAACAATATTATCACAATAATGTTAATAATTAAAAAAAAAAAAACCCATTGCATGACATAAATTTCAATCATAGATGTTCCATGGAGTTCCTCTCATTATTCAATTGTTATATTGTAAACCGCTTAGGTCAGTAAAACTCGGGAGCGGTACATCAAATCTTAATCAACAGAAACGTAGATGCTTAAATGCCTTGAACATTCAAGTGGAGGCGCAATAGTGAAACTGCCTCATTTACAAAGCCACGTGTCAACGACCCTGAAGCCCTTTAAATCTCTGTGGGTTTTGGGGCCGTTAGCGTGGCTTTGTAAAAGAGGCCACAAATGATTGGGGGGAATTTATATTTTGCTCAGGTACCCTCCCCACCCCCACGCCGTTATGTCATCATTGGAGCAGACACAAAGTGAAAATGTTTTGGCCTCCTTTATGCGGTTCTCTGCCTCTCCCCAACAATACAAGGACCCCTCCCCCACCCCTTTTCTGGCTCCATTTTGCTATGGCCGCCCCCTTCTGGCCCCATCTTTCTATGACTACCCCTTCCAACCTCCCTTCTAAAGAGGCAACACTCACTTCCTGCAGGCTCCTAAGGTCCAGTGGGGCATGCATGAATAATGCCCATTTGCTGTTGGCCATGGTGATATGCAAGACTAGAGTGGAAGGTCATGGCTGGTGGAGTAGCGAGGGGGGGGGAACTGTACCAGGTGCAGTCTTAGCAGGAGCGCTGGTACCTCTCTTTCTCTCTGCTCTTCTGCCCACCCTCCTTGTCAAAATCTTCAGTGACGAGCAGAATTTCCTAGCTACTGCTCACACTGGTCTCAGCTGTCCTTCTGCCATGACTTTACCTGCTTGAAAACTGGCTTGTTCCAACAAAACTGTTTGGGCACTGGTGTGTTCAACAGCATTGAAGCTATTAGTGAAATATGTTAAATTTCTGTTATTTTCTAGTTCTGGTTTATCCTCATATGACATGAGAAATAAAGAAAGAACTCAAAGCACTCTAATTTTACTATTTTTAACTTTCTTTTAATAAAGTTGCTGTAAATATCAGACAAGATCCTACGGATAAAGAATAGACTAGTTATTCTACAAACACCATCTGCTCTTGATAAGTGAAGGAAGAGAAGTGACTTCACAGGCATTTCAGGTTAAAGATACCCTTTGTGAGATTATTTTGACTGTAAAGTTACCATGGATTAAAGATAGGGTTATCAGATGTCTGGGAAAACCTGGGTATGGCCTCTTTTTCGAGGACTGTCCGGGGGCCCGGATGGGTTTTTCAAAAATAGGGGCGTCTGTCCAGGTTTAGCTGGCTCTCCTGATTCCCCCACCTACCTCTTACCTGGTCTGGCCACTGTAATTGAATCTTCGAGCAGCTGACAGCAGCAACCAGGGAAGCCTGTTGTGGGCTTCTCCTGGAAGCCGCCTCTCTGCAGAAACTTCCTGTTCCCTCGTAGATGGGACTTGCAGAGAAGTGGCTTCTGGGGCAAGCTTTCCTTGTTGCTAATGCTGGCTGCCTGAAGATTCAGTTAGAGTGGCCAGCCCAGGGAAGAGGTAGATGGGGGAACTGGGAGATAGAGAGCAGCATCAGAGGGAGGGAGGGGAGCTGGAGAAACAGCAAGAAGGGAAGGAGGGGGCTAGAGAAACAGTCTAGATGGAGGGAAAGAGCGGGAGGGAGGAGGCTGGAGAAAGAGCACGAAGGAAGGAAGGGAAGGAGGGGGCTGGAAAAACTGCATGGAGGGAGGGAGAGCTGGAGAAGCATTATGGAAAGGAGAGAGTGCTAGAGAAAAGAGCATGGAGTAGGGTAGTGCTGGATGGGAGGGGAGAGACAGAAACAGCAGGACATAAGAACATAAGAGATGCCGCTGCTGGGTCAGACCAGTGGTCCATCATGCCCAGCAGTCCACTCACGTGGCAGCCCTTTTGGTCAAAAACCAGTGCCCTAACTGAGATTAGCCTTGCCAGCGTAGGTCCTTGTTCAGTAGGAACTTGTCTAACTTTGACTTGAATCCCTGGAGGGTGTTTTCCCCTATGACAGCCTCCGGAAGAGCGTTCCAGTTTTCCACCACTCTCTGGGTGAAGAAGAACTTCCTTACGTTTGTATGGAATATATTCCCTTTCAACTTTAGAGAGTGCCCTCTCGTTCTCTCTATCTTGGAGAGGGTGAACAACCTGTCTTTATCTACTAAGTCTATCGCCTTCAGTACCTTGAATGTTTCGATCATGTACCCTCTCAATCTCCTCTGTTCGAGGGAGAAGAGGCCCAGTTTCTCTAATCTTTCGCTGTACGGCAGCTCCTCCAACCCCTTAACCACCTCAGTCGCTCTTCTCGACCCTCTCGAGTAGTACCGTGACAACCTGTCCTTATCTACTAAGTCTATCCCCTTCAGTACCTTGAATGTTTCGAACATGTCCCCTCTCAATTTCCTCTGTTCGAGGGAGAAGAGGCCCAGTTTCTCTAATCTTTCGCTGTAAGGCAGCTCCTCCAACCCCTTAACCATCTTAGGAGAGAAAGAGAGATAGGGACAACCATGGGAGAGGGGTTGGGGGTTGGAAGGAAAGAGAGAGAGAAAAAAAAAATAGAAAGAAGAACCCATAGGAGAGGGGGGTTGGAAGGAGAGAAGCACCCATGGGGGAGGAGAGTTGGAGGAAAGGAGAGAGAAACCCTAAAAGGGTTTTATAGGAAAGGAAGGGGGACCAAGGAAATGTGTGGAATTTGGGCAGGGCTGCAAGTGGAGCATTGGCAGGGTCATGTGTCCTCTTTTTTATCTTCACAAATATGGCAACCCTAATTGAAGAACATTATTGTATGAAGTGTGGGGATTGGATATTGATTTATTTGGTTCCCAGGTAGAGAATGACATGGGGACAAATTTTTCACTGTTCCCACAGGAACTCAATTTCCTCGACCTGTCCCCGTGAGTTTTGTCGCTATCCTTGTTCCTGCCCCATTCCTGTAAACTCTGCCTTAACCGCACAAGCTTTGAACACTTGTGATTTTAAAGTGTTTGAGGCTTGTGCAGATGAGGACGGAGCTTAGGCATTGGTGGAATGATGCATTATGACATCACAATCTGAGCTCTAGAATGTTACTACTTAGGATTTTATAGTGTTTGCGGCTTGTGCAGATGAGGACGGAGCTTAGGCATTGGTGGAATGAGGCATTATGACATCACAATCTGAGCTCTAGAATGTTACTACTTAGGATTTTATAGTGTTTGCGGCTTGTGCAGATGAGGACGGAGCTTAGGCATTGGTGGAATGATGCATTATGACATCACAATCTGAGCTCTAGAATGTTACTACTTAGGATTTTATAGTGTTTGCGGCTTGTGCAGATGAGGACGGAGCTTAGGCATTGGTGGAATGAGGCATTATGACATCACAATCTGAGCTCTAGAATGTTACTACTTAGGATTTTATAGTGTTTGCAGCTTGTGCAGATGAGGACGGAGCTTAGGCATTGGTGGAATGAGGCATTATGACATCACAATCTGAGCTCTAGAATGTTGCTACCTAGGATTTTAAAGGGTTTGAGGCTTGTGCAGATGAGGACGGAGCTTAGGCATTGGTGGAATGAGGCATTATGACATCACAATCTGAGCTCTAGAATGCTGCTTCTTAGGATTTTAAAGGGTTTGAGGCTTGTGCAGATGAGGACGGAGCTTAGGCATTGGTGGAATGAGGCATTATGACATCACAATCTGAGCTCTAGAATGTTGCTACTTAGGATTGTAAAGGGTTTGAGGCTTGTGCAGATGAGGACGGAGCTTAGGCATTGGTGGACTGAGGCATTATGACATCACAATCTGAGCTCTAGAATGTTTCTACTTAGGATTGTAAAGTGTTTGAGGCTTGTGCAGATGAGGACGGAGCTTAGGCATTGGTGGAATGAGGCATTATGACATCACAATCTGAGCTCTAGAATGTTGCTACTTAGGATTTTAAAGCGTTTGAGGCTTGTGCAGATGAGGACGGAGCTTAGGCATTGGAGGAATGAGGCATTATGACATCACAATCTGAGCTCTAGAATGTTGCTACTTAGGATTTTAAAGGGTTTGAGGCTTGTGCAGATGAGGACGGAGCTTGTAGGGATGGGGTAGGGATAGGAAAAAAATTTCTCTGGGATGGGAAGAGAAAATGAGTTCCTGTGGGGACAGAGAAAAATGTGTCCTCTTATCATTCTCTATTCCCAGGACACACACCAATAGGTATCTGACCTCAAGTTTTCCTGATCCACTCCTCACCCAACCACCCATGGTAAAGAATCCTGTAACACACCCCTTCTGTAAAAGACTAGGTTAAGGGCGGAGAGGGAGGGGGTCTCTGTAGATAGATTATCTCCAGATGTACCATACATAGTGAAAAAAATATTTCTGAAATTAAAAGTGTTGCACATTAAGGGGGAAATTCTATAAGAGGCTCCTAAACTAACTAAAACTTAATTTTATAGACTGAGTCATCAACCAGTTTACTATAATGTACCACTTTAATAAATAGGCGCCTGGTTTGGATAGGCTGGAGTGAGCTTCAACGCAACTGCAGTAGTTGGAACCTAAGTACACCTGGTAGACTTCTAAGTAGAGAATGACATGGGGAAAAAATTTGTCCCCGTCTCCGCCTCATCCCCGTGAGCTCTTCTCCGTTCCGTCACTGTGAGCTCGGTCCTCATCTCCGCCTCCACCAAAGTGTACTGCGTCTGTTCCTCTCCACCCCCCTTCGCCCGGTCCAGCAGCCCCCTCCCTCCCTTCCACCATAGTCCAGCAGCTCCCTACCTCCCTCCCTTCCTTCCTTCCCTTCCCTTTGCATGTGGCTGCCGGAAAGTCCTCCTCTGACTCAACCGGAAACAGGAAGTTGCATTAGAGGAGGACTTTCCGGCAGCTGCACGCAACTTCAAGGCTCTGGTGGCTTGTTAAGATGGAAATTAAAGTAAGCCAGCGAAGGAATGGGGAAGGGAAGGAGGAAGGGAGATGCCCAGACCGTGATTGGGAGGAAGGAGGGAGGGGGCTGCTGGACCGCGCGATCTTCAGCGCGATCCTCAGTTAACTGCGGGGACAAGGCCATTCACCGCTCCACGGGGCGGTGAATGGCCTTTTCCCTGTCCCCGCGGCAACCATTTTTTTACGTCCCCATTTCGGCGGGTTACCCGCGGCTATCCGCAGGTAACACTCACCGTGTCATTCTCTATTTCTAAGGTCTATGGCCTAGAAATAGCAACGAAAAGACATTTTAATTTAATCATGAATTTGTAATGCATGTGATAACAGGGCAGACTGGATGGACTGTTCAGGTCTTTATCTGCCATCATTTACTATGTACCCTAATTAGTAAATTGGCCCCAATTATGAGCTTTAACTAGCTCATAATTGGGAAAAAAAATTAAAATTAATTGAGTGATAGGCACCTATCTTACGCACAATTCTACAAAACTCCAAAGTAGGCGTATTTAAGGGCAGAGAAGGACGTAGGTGCTACTATTAGTGATTCTCTAAAGCAGTGGTTCCTAACCCTGTCCTGGAGGACCACCAGGCCAGTCGGGTTTTCGGGATAGCCCTAATGAATTTGCATGGAGCAAATTTGCATGCATGCCACTTCCATTATATGCAAATCTCCCAATTGGCCTGGTGGTCCCCCAGGACAGAGTTGGGAACCACTGCTCTAAAGGACTTAGGTGCCTATAATGTAGGCCTTTGCAGGCACCTAAGTTTTAAGCTAGACGCCATTCTGTAATAGGCACCTAAGAAGGGTTACCAGATTTTACTTACATAATGAGACGCGATGATGTCAGATGCATGTGCGCATGCCGCAGAGGCCCTCCAGATGCGGTCCCCGAAAAGACAAGGTTTTCAAAATCCGGACAAATTGCTGCGTTTTGAGAACCCATCTGGACACTCGGACAGTTCTCTAATAAGACACTTCTGGGTAAACCAGACATCTGGTAATCCTACCATGCCCTGATTAGTGAGTTCACTGAGTGAAATACTGATGTATTGTACTGAAAAGGCTTCTGCCTGTCAGGTAAATCCACTGAGTGAAACACCGGCATGTCACTGCTGGAAAGGCCACGTCCCAGTCTGAGAATCCATTGAGAAAAAGCTGGTGTATTAGTGGGAATAAATCTGACAAGAGAAAGAAATGAAAACAGTGGTCTTCGTTCCTAGTTCTTGAGGGCCACCGACAGGTCAGGTTTTCATATGCATGGTACTTATACGGTTACTAATAGGGAGATAATAGGCATGCAAATCTGTCTCATGCGTACTCATTAGGAATATCCTGTAAACTGGACCTGCTGGTAGCCCTTGAGGTCTGGGAGTGAATACCACTGCTTCAAAGTAAGATTTACAAAATTCTATGCATCCAAAATTCCACTCGCTGCGGTGATCAGGTGAGCCTGAAAAACTCATTAAGGAGAGAGTTCCAGCAAGGCAGCACCTTATTAAAACTGTATAATTTTATTAGCAAAATGACAGCTTCTGACAGGATCTGCAAAGAAGCAGTCAGCACATCCCCCACCGCATCCTAGAATTCTAGCATCTACACGCAAGTTCCGTTTGCATGCTAAGGGGGGTCAGCATTCAGCCGGCAACGCTCTGCGTTTTGCTGACCGTTGCCAGCATTATGCACAGAAGTTCAGCGCTGGAGCACATCTGGGCTTTGGCACTGAATTTCCAGGTTTCTGGAACCAGCAACAGCATAGCCAGTTAGGTTCAATATTCAGCACTTAAACTAAACGGCTGCGGGTTGCCACTTGAAGATTGGACTGACTTTTATGCAGTCCTATTTACGCGGTTAACTTGTCTGGTTAAGTGACCTAGTGCTGACTCTGCCCACGGAACATCAAATCTCAGACTTTGTAGACAAAACTCAAATACTGCACCCCAACCAAAAAGGTTTTCGCAAGAACCATCCCGCAGAACATTCACTTCTTGGCCTCACACCAACTATCCAATACTATCTTGATCAGCACAGATTGGTGATTCTTATTTCTCTGGACCTTGCAGCAGCATTTGACACCATAGATCAGGAGTAGGGAACTCTGGTCCTTGAGAGCCGTATTCCATTGAAAGCAGAGCATGCAAATAGATCTCATGCATATTCATTGGGGAAATCCTGAAAAACCGACTGGAATACAGCTCTCGAGGACCGGAGTTCCCTACCCCTGCTATAGATCATCAGCTCCTCCTTCAAAGACTAGCTTCGATTGGTATCAGTTATCACTAACCAATCTTTTGAATGGTTCAGAACTTACTTTTCCAACAAGACCTCTACAGTACAGTTTAATAACTCCACCTCTTCTTCTTTTCAAAACACCTTTGGCATTCCGCAGGGTTCTATATTATCTCCGCTACTCTTTACCATCTATCTGGCCCCTTTACTCACCCTCTGCCAGTCTATTGGCTTCTCAGTCTTTGCCTATGCCGATGACATACAAATTCTTCACACCATCAATCCTTTCAACCTCAATGACATCAACTCAATCAACTCTAAGCTAGAAAGAATCAAAGATTGGTTAAACATCAACATGCTCTCTCTTAGTATCACAAAAACTAATTGTGTTCTTTTCCCATGGAAAGATGACCCTCAACTAGTAGCCCCATTGTCCATCGAAAATATTCTGATCGAATCAACCTTTTCAATCAAAATCTTAGGTGTTATCATTAACAACAAACTCACTTATCGTCCTCAAATCAGCGCTCTGACTAAAAACTGCTTTTAGAAACTTAGATTGATACGGTCCTTAGCCTCTGTCTTAGATTCCCATTCTCCCAATATTCTGATTCATTCCCTTGTCATCTCAAAAATCGATTACTGTAATTCACTATATGTCAAAAAGATATTAGACGTCTTCAACTGATCCAAAACACTGCCATCAAAATCATTACAAACTCAAAAAACTACGATCACGTTACGCCACTATTAAAGAAAACACACTGGCTGCCCATTCCTCATCGGATAACATATAAAATTGCTCTATTAACATTTAAAACACAACAAACCAACGAGCCCGCCTTCATAAACAGACTTTTAATTCCTTATGATCCTCCCAGCACTCTAAGATCTGCCTTTCAACATAAACTTTGGGCTCCTTTTATCAAGGTGTGCTACAGGGGTTAGCGCGTTGGACATTTCATCACAAGCTGACCCCCGCGGCACACCCAAAAACTAACGCCTCATCAATGGAGGCATTAGCGACTAGCGGGCAGGCGGTTGAACGTGTGGTATTCCGCTCGTTAACCGCCTACCGCAGCTTGATAAAAGGAGCCCTTTATGTCCCTTCTTTAAAAAAAAATAGGTACCCGTCTAGCCTCCGTCTTCTCTGTCACAGCACCCATGACCTGGAATTAACTTCCAACATATCAGAATAGAACAAAATATAGGCAAATTCAAGGGAAGTTTAAAATGTTCCTTTTTAAAGATGCCTACGAGTAACTTATCCATTTCTGCTACTTTGACACCTTTTTTTTTATTACCCTTTCCCCCTTCCTCCTCGTTTTTTCCTTCATTGTTTTCTTTCCTCTTAATATCCCTGCTCAACTTTTGTTTCGCAATTCCTACCCAAGACTAGTTTGTTAGGTCTACCGTATGTCCCTTTGTTGCGTCGCCCTTTTATAATTTTTTATTTTGTTCAACGCTTAGAATTTCATGATTAGCGTTTTATCAAATTTTTAATAAACAAAAAAATAAATAGAAAAAACTATCGCGGTTTTGTTTAAGGGGGGTAAATGTCTTACATTTTTTAAATTTTTACACTGCATTGATAATCCAGCAGTTCAGTGTTGGGGATATACTCTTATATGAAAGAAACTGGACATGTCATAGAAATTGGTTTTCATTTTTAGATCAAAATGAAAGAGAATGAATTAAGGTACGAGTGCATTTTTTTAATTTAAAAAAAACCTAAGACCTATCCTCAATGTAAAAAAGACAAAAATATTACTCCAAGATCCATCTCCTCATCTTTTATCTCCTGTCTGAGTCCTTGGCCCTGGTACCCACCTGAATGTCTGTTACACAGCAAAAATAGTGCCAGTCTCTTTTTCGCTATATGGTATCTGATTCGCCTAAAATAATCAGAACATGTAACACCCTACTGTTGATAATTGCATTGGCTCCCAATAGAAGAAAGAATAATTTATAAATTGACCTGTACAATTTATAAATTGACCTGTACTTTTATAAAACATTATACTCGTATGGCTGAACTGGGTGGATGAATTGAATGTCGTCAGATTGTGAAACCTATAGATTGAGCAAGGGTCAGTAGAGGTACAAGAATCAGATTGAATAGGATGGGTGATAGTGTATGGATGATAGTTTATGGGTGCGAAACTTCAAAGTCTTGTGTATATGGTTCCGAAGCAGAGTTAACGTGTTTTATCTGATACGTACAATCTGAAAAGTAAGAAATGAATCACTCAAGGGCTTTAAAAACATAAGAACATAAGCAATGTTTCTGCTGGGTCAGACCTGAGGTCCATCGGGCCCAGCAGTCCGCTCATGCGGCGGCCCAACAGGTCCAGGACCTGTGCAGTAATCCTCTATCTATACCCCTCTATCCCCTTTTCCAGCAGGAAATTGTCCAATCCTTTCTTGAACCCCTGTATCGTACTCTGCCCTATTACGCTCTCTGGAAGCGCATTCCAGGTGTCCACCACACGTTGGATAAAGAAGAACTTCCTAGCATTCATTTTGAATCTGTCCCCTTTCAACTTTTCCGAATGTCCTCTTGTTCTTTTATGTTTTGAAAGTTTGAAGAATCTGTCCCTCTCTACTCTCTCTATGCCCTTCATGATCTTATAAGTCTCTATCATGTCCCCTCTAAGTCTCCTCTTCTCCAGGGAAAAGAGACCCAGTTTCTCCAATCTCTCTCTCTCTCTCTCTCCCTTTCTCTCTCTCTTTTTTTCTATCTCTCTCTCTATTTCTCTCTGTCTCCCTTTCTCTCTCTCTCTCTATTTCTCTCTGTCTCCCTTTCTCTCTCTCTTTCTGTCCCTCTCTACTCTCTCTATGCCCTTCATGATCTTATAAGTCTCTATCATATCCCCTCTAAGTCTCCTCTTCTCCAGGGAAAAGAGACCCAGTTTCTCCAATCTCTCAGCGTATGAAAGGTTTTCCATCCCCTTTATCAGACGCGTCGCTCTCCTCTGAACTCTCTCGAGTATCGCCATATCCTTTCCCTGAGATTCCTATGGATTGCAGTCTTTCTAGAAGTATCGAGTGATCTATAGTATCTGGAATTACTAGAAAGCGAAAGATGTTGTTTCTACAAACCTGGGATTCATATTTGCAAGACTTACATCCTAAGGGCCGTGGTGCGGTTTTAAGTTGGGTCTCTTAATTGGGCTTTTATTTAATTGAATGAAAATAATACTGGTAAGTTTTGATAAGGTAGGGTAGAGAGTAACATTGGGTGGGGTAGGAAGGGGTGGTAAAGGTTATTGAAAGGTTCAAACATATAGTCACATATAGATAAAGTGGGGGTTTATTGAAAGTGGAATATGTTTATTTTATTATGTATATTATTTTATTATATTTGATATTTGATGCATTATTGTTGTAACCATTGCCTTGATGTTGTATTTGATGATGTTTGCATCAATAAAATCGTTTGAATCCTAGTGTCGAAGGTTGCAGTGAGATCCAAGGAGATAAGAATAACTGATTTCCAATGATCCAGGAAGTATTTGATTGAAGTTGTGAGACCAATTAAGGAATGTGTAGTAAAGTGATAGGGTCTGAATCCTGTTTGTTTTGGATGAAAAGCGTTTGTCTTTTCCAGAAAGGAAGATAGTTGATTAAATATTACATTACATTACATTACATTAGTGATTTTTATTCCGCTTGTACCTTGCGGTTCAAAGCGGATTACATAAGAAGAGAACTGGACATTTCCAGGATGGTACATGACAATAGAGAATACAGTTTGAGGATAGAGACTTAATAACAGAATGATAGTAAAGACTTAGTAACATCGGAAGATGTTTTGGACGGCAGTGTTTTGGTTTCTTGGGGGATGGGGTGAGGGAGGTTAGGTAGATTGTATATGCTTTTTGAACAGCAGTGTTTTGATTTCTTTACGGAATGTCTTGAGGTCTGATGTTGTGGTTAACAATCTGGTGATGGAGGGTTCGAGTTTTGCAGCATGTGTTGCCAGGAGGCTATCGTAAAGCTTTTTGCGGTGAGTACCCTTGAGAAAATATCATTTTCTCAGGAAGTTTGGCTAAGAATGGAAGATTTGCTATTGGTCTAAAGCAGTGGTCTCAAACTCAACCCTATGCAGGGCCACATTTTGGGTTTGTAGGTACTTGGAGAGCCTCAGAAAAAATAGTTTATGTCTTATTAAAGAAATGACAATTTTGCATGATGTAAAACTCTTTTAAGTTTATAAATCTTTCCTTTTGGCCAAGCCCTTAATAATAATATTGTCATTTATAGCTAAAGAGACATATAATCAAGAAACTGTTTTATTTTGCTTTTGTAATTATGATAAACATACCGAGGGCCTCAAAATAGTACCTGGCGGGCCGCATGTGGCCCCGGGGCCGCGAGTTTAAGACCACTGGTCTAAAGTTTAAGATGGTCTGTCCTTTGAGTTACTATGACTGAAAATGATTACTGAGTCACTTAAGCCTTTATCTTAAAGAGCATCAACATCTGGTCATGAAAGCTACGGGGTCAATAGTCAACCATTGCAAGTGAGCGTTTTTCTCAACGCTGACGGCATTATTCCTGGCTATTCAAAGTAGAGACCTGTGTGGGCTTTGGCTTTACGTATCTGGTTATTTTAAAGCCAGTTAAGACATAGGCCCCCTTTTACTAAGCCGTGGTAGAGGTTTCTACCTCAGTCCAGGGTGATAAATGTTTCAACGCTGCTCCAAAGCTCATAGGCATTTTATGAGTGTCTGAGCCACAGTAGAAACCTCTACCACAGCTTACTCCCTCTTCTATAAAGCCACGCTAGCGGTTGCCACGCGGTAACGGCCCCGAAGTCCATAGAGATTTAAAGGGCTTCGGGGCTTATGCTGCGTGGTTTTGTTGAAGGGGGGGTTAGTAGAAAGGGGGATATATATTTTTAGTTAACACTTCTTTTTAAAAAAATTTTTTTAACTCATTTTTAAAACTTCAGTTGTGCACAAGAGATGATGCATTTACATATAATATTAACATTACAGCACAATAAACTTAACCTTTTCCTATCGTAATAAATTTTACGTTACGCTAGTTCCAATCGTAATTATTGTAGCAAAGTTTTGTATTATTCGCCGTTATCATTTACGGCTATTGTAAACATAATGTAAATAAGTCATAAGTCTGTAAATTCAAATAGTTTGTGTTCCTGGCTCTTTATTAGTCCATACGATGGCAAAACGACATTTTTGGAATGTCCCGTCATCCGGGACACACGAGAGGAAAAGGTTAATAGAATAAAGACAATACTTATTTTCCCTCCCCCATTTTCCAATTAACTAACACTTCATAAAAATACCTATAAACAACCTATCTATACCCCTTTTAACCCTTTCAGGACCATAAGGATCGTAGGCCAATTTTTGTGGTTTTGACGACATTTTTATGGTCAAAAGGGCTTGCAGATGCCAAAAAATTGATTTTTTTTGTGAAATATCATTATTTTTATTTAAAAAAATCACACTTCTGGCTTATGGACAGTGTGGCAAGTGAATCTTCTCGTCCATCTGGCAACGACGCTAATGAATGAATGTCGGAACCAGTTTGTTTACATAAAGGCAGTATCCTATGGAATCCGTACATATCAAATTTAGAACTGTAGACTATCCCAATCAAAATTTATAGGATTTTAAAGTTATGGGACAAATAGGTCCCTTGGTCCTGAAAGGGTTAAAGGGTTTGAGGCTTGTGCAGATGAGGACGGAGCTTAGGCATTGGTGGAATGAGGCATTATGACATCACAATCTGAGCTCTAGAATGTTGCTACTTAGGATGTTAACCCTTTCAGGACCATAAGGATCGTAGGCCAATTTTTGTGGTTTTGACGACATTTTTATGGTAAAAAGGGCTTGCAGATGCCAAAAAATTGATTTTTTTTGTGAAATATCATTATTTTTATTTAAAAAAATCACACTTCTGGCTTATGGACAGTGTGGCAAGTGAATCTTCTCGTCAATCTGGCAACGACGCTAATGAATGAATGTCGGAACCAGTTTGTTTACATAAAGGCAGTATCCTATGGAATCCGTACATATCAAATTTAGAACTGTAGACTATCCCAATCAAAATTTATAGGATTTTAAAGTTATGGGACAAATATGTCCCTTGGTCCTGAAAGGGTTAAGCCTTAAGCCTTAACCCTTTCAGGACCATAAGGATCGTAGGCCAATTTTTGTGGTTTTGACGACATTTTTATGGTAAAAAGGGCTTGCAGATGCCAAAAAAATTGATTTTTTTTGTGAAATATCATTATTTTTATTTAAAAAAATCACACTTCTGGCTTATGGACAGTGTGGCAAGTGAATCTTCTCGTCAATCTGGCAACGACGCTAATGAATGAATGTCGGAACCAGTTTGTTTACATAAAGGCAGTATCCTATGGAATCCGTACATATCAAATTTAGAACTGTAGACTATCCCAATCAAAATTTATAGGATTTTAAAGTTATGGGACAAATAGGTCCCTTGGTCCTGAAAGGGTTAAAGGGTTTGAGGCTTGTGCAGATGAGGACGGAGCTTAGGCATTGGTGGAATGAGGCATTATGACATCACAATCTGAGCTCTAGAATGTTGCTACTTAGGATGTTAACCCTTTCAGGACCATAAGGATCGTAGGCCAATTTTTGTGGTTTTGACGACATTTTTATGGTAAAAAGGGCTTGCAGATGCCAAAATATTGATTTTTTTTGTGAAATATCATTATTTTTTTTTTAAAAAATCACACTTCTGGCTTATGGACAGTGTGGCAAGTGAATCTTCTCGTCAATCTGGCAACGACGCTAATGAATGAATGTCGGAACCAGTTTGTTTACATAAAGGCAGTATCCTATGGAATCCGTACATATCAAATTTAGAACTGTAGACTATCCCAATCAAAATTTATAGGATTTTAAAGTTATGGGACAAATATGTCCCTTGGTCCTGAAAGGGTTAAGGCTTAAGGCTTAACCCTTTCAGGACCATAAGGATCGTAGGCCAATTTTTGTGGTTTTGACGACATTTTTATGGTAAAAAGGGCTTGCAGATGCCAAAAAATTGATTTTTTTTGTGAAATATCATTATTTTTATTTAAAAAAATCACACTTCTGGCTTATGGACAGTGTGGCAAGTGAATCTTCTCGTCAATCTGGCAACGACGCTAATGAATGAATGTCGGAACCAGTTTGTTTACATAAAGGCAGTATCATATGGAATCCGTACATATCAAATTTAGAACTGTAGACTATCCCAATCAAAATTTATAGGATTTTAAAGTTATGGGACAAATAGGTCCCTTGGTCCTGAAAGGGTTAAAGGGTTTGAGGCTTGTGCAGATGAGGACGGAGCTTAGGCATTGGTGGAATGAGGCATTATGACATCACAATCTGAGCTCTAGAATGTTGCTACTTAGGATGTTAACCCTTTCAGGACCATAAGGATCGTAGGCCAATTTTTGTGGTTTTGACGACATTTTTATGGTAAAAAGGGCTTGCAGATGCCAAAATATTGATTTTTTTTGTGAAATATCATTATTTTTTTTTTTAAAAATCACACTTCTGGCTTATGGACAGTGTGGCAAGTGAATCTTCTCGTCAATCTGGCAACGACGCTAATGAATGAATGTCGGAACCAGTTTGTTTACATAAAGGCAGTATCCTATGGAATCCGTACATATCAAATTTAGAACTGTAGACTATCCCAATCAAAATTTATAGGATTTTAAAGTTATGGGACAAATAGGTCCCTTGGTCCTGAAAGGGTTAAAGGGTTTGAGGCTTGTGCAGATGAGGACGGAGCTTAGGCATTGGTGGAATGAGGCATTATGACATCACAATCTGAGCTCTAGAATGTTGCTACTTAGGATGTTAACCCTTTCAGGACCATAAGGATCGTAGGCCAATTTTTGTGGTTTTGACGACATTTTTATGGTAAAAAGGGCTTGCAGATGCCAAAATATTGATTTTTTTTGTGAAATATCATTATTTTTTTTTTTAAAAATCACACTTCTGGCTTATGGACAGTGTGGCAAGTGAATCTTCTCGTCAATCTGGCAACGACGCTAATGAATGAATGTCGGAACCAGTTTGTTTACATAAAGGCAGTATCCTATGGAATCCGTACATATCAAATTTAGAACTGTAGACTATCCCAATCAAAATTTATAGGATTTTAAAGTTATGGGACAAATATGTCCCTTGGTCCTGAAAGGGCTACAGTGTTTGAGGCTTGTGCAGATGAGGACGGAGCTTAGGCATTGGTGGAATGAGGCATTATGACATCACAGTCTGAGCTCTAGATTGTTGCTACTTAGGATTTTAACCCTTTCAGGACCATAAGGATCGTAGGCCAATTTTTGTGGTTTTGGCGACATTTTTATGGTAAAAAGGGCTTGCTGATGCCAAAAAATAGATTTTTTTTTGGTGAAATATCATTATTTTTATTTAAAAAAATCACACTTCTGGCTTATGGACAGTGTGGCAAGTGAATCTTCTCGTCCATCTGGCAACGACGCTAATGAATGAATGTCGGAACCAGTTTGTTTACATAAAGGCAGTATCCTATGGAATCCGTACATATCAAATTTAGAACTGTAGACTATCCCAATCAAAATTTATAGGATTTTAAAGTTATGGGACAAATAGGTCCCTTGGTCCTGAAAGGGTTAAAGGGTTTGAGGCTTGTGCAGATGAGGACGGAGCTTAGGCATTGGTGGAATGAGGCATTATGACATCACAATCTGAGCTCTAGAATGTTGCTACTTAGGATGTTAACCCTTTCAGGACCATAAGGATCGTAGGCCAATTTTTGTGGTTTTGACGACATTTTTATGGTAAAAAGGGCTTGCAGATGCCAAAAAATTGATTTTTTTTGTGAAATATCATTATTTTTATTTAAAAAAATCACACTTCTGGCTTATGGACAGTGTGGCAAGTGAATCTTCTCGTCAATCTGGCAACGACGCTAATGAATGAATGTCGGAACCAGTTTGTTTACATAAAGGCAGTATCCTATGGAATCCGTACATATCAAATTTAGAACTGTAGACTATCCCAATCAAAATTTATAGGATTTTAAAGTTATGGGACAAATATGTCCCTTGGTCCTGAAAGGGTTAAGCCTTAAGCCTTAACCCTTTCAGGACCATAAGGATCGTAGGCCAATTTTTGTGGTTTTGACGACATTTTTATGGTAAAAAGGGCTTGCAGATGCCAAAAAATTGATTTTTTTTTGTGAAATATCATTATTTTTATTTAAAAAAATCACACTTCTGGCTTATGGACAGTGTGGCAAGTGAATCTTCTCGTCAATCTGGCAACGACGCTAATGAATGAATGTCGGAACCAGTTTGTTTACATAAAGGCAGTATCCTATGGAATCCGTACATATCAAATTTAGAACTGTAGACTATCCCAATCAAAATTTATAGGATTTTAAAGTTATGGGACAAATAGGTCCCTTGGTCCTGAAAGGGTTAAAGGGTTTGAGGCTTGTGCAGATGAGGACGGAGCTTAGGCATTGGTGGAATGAGGCATTATGACATCACAATCTGAGCTCTAGAATGTTGCTACTTAGGATGTTAACCCTTTCAGGACCATAAGGATCGTAGGCCAATTTTTGTGGTTTTGACGACATTTTTATGGTAAAAAGGGCTTGCAGATGCCAAAATATTGATTTTTTTTGTGAAATATCATTTTTTTTTTTTTAAAAAATCACACTTCTGGCTTATGGACAGTGTGGCAAGTGAATCTTCTCGTCAATCTGGCAACGACGCTAATGAATGAATGTCGGAACCAGTTTGTTTACATAAAGGCAGTATCCTATGGAATCCGTACATATCAAATTTAGAACTGTAGACTATCCCAATCAAAATTTATAGGATTTTAAAGTTATGGGACAAATATGTCCCTTGGTCCTGAAAGGGTTAAGCCTTAAGCCTTAACCCTTTCAGGACCATAAGGATCGTAGGCCAATTTTTGTGGTTTTGACGACATTTTTATGGTAAAAAGGGCTTGCAGATGCCAAAAAAATTGATTTTTTTTTGTGAAATATCATTATTTTTATTTAAAAAATCACACTTCTGGCTTATGGACAGTGTGGCAAGTGAATCTTCTCGTCAATCTGGCAACGACGCTAATGAATGAATGTCGGAACCAGTTTGTTTACATAAAGGCAGTATCCTATGGAATCCGTACATATCAAATTTAGAACTGTAGACTATCCCAATCAAAATTGATAGGATTTTAAAGTTATGGGACAAATAGGTCCCTTGGTCCTGAAAGGGTTAAGCCTTAAGCCTTAACCCTTTCAGGACCATAAGGATCGTAGGCCAATTTTTGTGGTTTTGACGACATTTTTATGGTAAAAAGGGCTTGCAGATGCCAAAAAATTGATTTTTTTTTGTGAAATATCATTATTTTTATTTAAAAAAATCACACTTCTGGCTTATGGACAGTGTGGCAAGTGAATCTTCTCGTCAATCTGGCAACGACGCTAATGAATGAATGTCGGAACCAGTTTGTTTACATAAAGGCAGTATCCTATGGAATCCGTACATATCAAATTTAGAACTGTAGACTATCCCAATCAAAATTTATAGGATTTTAAAGTTATGGGACAAATAGGTCCCTTGGTCCTGAAAGGGTTAAAGGGTTTGAGGCTTGTGCAGATGAGGACGGAGCTTAGGCATTGGTGGAATGAGGCATTATGACATCACAATCTGAGCTCTAGAATGTTGCTACTTAGGATGTTAACCCTTTCAGGACCATAAGGATCGTAGGCCAATTTTTGTGGTTTTGACGACATTTTTATGGTAAAAAGGGCTTGCAGATGCCAAAAAATTGATTTTTTTTGTGAAATATCATTATTTTTATTTAAAAAAATCACACTTCTGGCTTATGGACAGTGTGGCAAGTGAATCTTCTCGTCAATCTGGCAACGACGCTAATGAATGAATGTCGGAACCAGTTTGTTTACATAAAGGCAGTATCCTATGGAATCCGTACATATCAAATTTAGAACTGTAGACTATCCCAATCAAAATTTATAGGATTTTAAAGTTATGGGACAAATAGGTCCCTTGGTCCTGAAAGGGTTAAAGGGTTTGAGGCTTGTGCAGATGAGGACGGAGCTTAGGCATTGGTGGAATGAGGCATTATGACATCACAATCTGAGCTCTAGAATGTTGCTACTTAGGATGTTAACCCTTTCAGGACCATAAGGATCGTAGGCCAATTTTTGTGGTTTTGACGACATTTTTATGGTAAAAAGGGCTTGCAGATGCCAAAATATTGATTTTTTTTGTGAAATATCATTATTTTTTTTTTAAAAAATCACACTTCTGGCTTATGGACAGTGTGGCAAGTGAATCTTCTCGTCAATCTGGCAACGACGCTAATGAATGAATGTCGGAACCAGTTTGTTTACATAAAGGCAGTATCCTATGGAATCCGTACATATCAAATTTAGAACTGTAGACTATCCCAATCAAAATTGATAGGATTTTAAAGTTATGGGACAAATATGTCCCTTGGTCCTGAAAGGGTTAAGCCTTAAGCCTTAACCCTTTCAGGACCATATGGATCGTAGGCCAATTTTTGTGGTTTTGACGACATTTTTATGGTAAAAAGGGCTTGCAGATGCCAAAAAATTGATTTTTTTTGTGAAATATCATTATTTTTATTTAAAAAATCACACTTCTGGCTTATGGACAGTGTGGCAAGTGAATCTTCTCGTCAATCTGGCAACGACGCTAATGAATGAATGTCGGAACCAGTTTGTTTACATAAAGGCAGTATCCTATGGAATCCGTACATATCAAATTTAGAACTGTAGACTATCCCAATCAAAATTTATAGGATTTTAAAGTTATGGGACAAATATGTCCCTTGGTCCTGAAAGGGTTAAGCCTTAAGCCTTAACCCTTTCAGGACCATAAGGATCGTAGGCCAATTTTTGTGGTTTTGACGACATTTTTATGGTAAAAAGGGCTTGCAGATGCCAAAAAATTGATTTTTTTTTGTGAAATATCATTATTTTTATTTAAAAAAATCACACTTCTGGCTTATGGACAGTGTGGCAAGTGAATCTTCTCGTCAATCTGGCAACGACGCTAATGAATGAATGTCGGAACCAGTTTGTTTACATAAAGGCAGTATCATATGGAATCCGTACATATCAAATTTAGAACTGTAGACTATCCCAATCAAAATTTATAGGATTTTAAAGTTATGGGACAAATAGGTCCCTTGGTCCTGAAAGGGTTAAAGGGTTTGAGGCTTGTGCAGATGAGGACGGAGCTTAGGCATTGGTGGAATGAGGCATTATGACATCACAATCTGAGCTCTAGAATGTTGCTACTTAGGATGTTAACCCTTTCAGGACCATAAGGATCGTAGGCCAATTTTTGTGGTTTTGACGACATTTTTATGGTAAAAAGGGCTTGCAGATGCCAAAATATTGATTTTTTTTGTGAAATATCATTATTTTTTTTTTTAAAAATCACACTTCTGGCTTATGGACAGTGTGGCAAGTGAATCTTCTCGTCAATCTGGCAACGACGCTAATGAATGAATGTCGGAACCAGTTTGTTTACATAAAGGCAGTATCCTATGGAATCCGTACATATCAAATTTAGAACTGTAGACTATCCCAATCAAAATTTATAGGATTTTAAAGTTATGGGACAAATAGGTCCCTTGGTCCTGAAAGGGTTAAAGGGTTTGAGGCTTGTGCAGATGAGGACGGAGCTTAGGCATTGGTGGAATGAGGCATTATGACATCACAATCTGAGCTCTAGAATGTTGCTACTTAGGATGTTAACCCTTTCAGGACCATAAGGATCGTAGGCCAATTTTTGTGGTTTTGACGACATTTTTATGGTAAAAAGGGCTTGCAGATGCCAAAATATTGATTTTTTT
The DNA here is from genome assembly GCF_902459505.1 of Geotrypetes seraphini. NCBI lineage: Eukaryota > Metazoa > Chordata > Amphibia > Gymnophiona > Dermophiidae > Geotrypetes > Geotrypetes seraphini. The sequence continues at coordinate 7,636,046 of NC_047094.1, read as the reverse complement.
TGTGAAATATCATTATTTTTTTTTTTAAAAATCACACTTCTGGCTTATGGACAGTGTGGCAAGTGAATCTTCTCGTCAATCTGGCAACGACGCTAATGAATGAATGTCGGAACCAGTTTGTTTACATAAAGGCAGTATCCTATGGAATCCGTACATATCAAATTTAGAACTGTAGACTATCCCAATCAAAATTTATAGGATTTTAAAGTTATGGGACAAATATGTCCCTTGGTCCTGAAAGGGCTACAGTGTTTGAGGCTTGTGCAGATGAGGACGGAGCTTAGGCATTGGTGGAATGAGGCATTATGACATCACAGTCTGAGCTCTAGATTGTTGCTACTTAGGATTTTAACCCTTTCAGGACCATAAGGATCGTAGGCCAATTTTTGTGGTTTTGGCGACATTTTTATGGTAAAAAGGGCTTGCTGATGCCAAAAAATTGATTTTTTTTTGGTGAAATATCATTATTTTTATTTAAAAAAATCACACTTCTGGCTTATGGACAGTGTGGCAAGTGAATCTTCTCGTCCATCTGGCAACGACGCTAATGAATGAATGTCGGAACCAGTTTGTTTACATAAAGGCAGTATCCTATGGAATCCGTACATATCAAATTTAGAACTGTAGACTATCCCAATCAAAATTTATAGGATTTTAAAGTTATGGGACAAATAGGTCCCTTGGTCCTGAAAGGGTTAAAGGGTTTGAGGCTTGTGCAGATGAGGACGGAGCTTAGGCATTGGTGGAATGAGGCATTATGACATCACAATCTGAGCTCTAGAATGTTGCTACTTAGGATTTTAACCCTTTCAGGACCATAAGGATCGTAGGCCAATTTTTGTGGTTTTGGCGACATTTTTATGGTAAAAAGGGCTTGCTGATGCCAAAAAATTGATTTTTTTTGTGAAATATCATTATTTTTATTTAAAAAAATCACACTTCTGGCTTATGGACAGTGTGGCAAGTGAATCTTCTCGTCAATCTGGCAACGACGCTAATGAATGAATGTCGGAACCAGTTTGTTTACATAAAGGCAGTATCCTATGGAATCCGTACATATCAAATTTAGAACTGTAGACTATCCCAATCAAAATTTATAGGATTTTAAAGTTATGGGACAAATATGTCCCTTGGTCCTGAAAGGGTTAAGCCTTAAGCCTTAACCCTTTCAGGACCATAAGGATCGTAGGCCAATTTTTGTGGTTTTGACGACATTTTTATGGTAAAAAGGGCTTGCAGATGCCAAAAAATTGATTTTTTTTGTGAAATATCATTATTTTTATTTAAAAAAATCACACTTCTGGCTTATGGACAGTGTGGCAAGTGAATCTTCTCGTCAATCTGGCAACGACGCTAATGAATGAATGTCGGAACCAGTTTGTTTACATAAAGGCAGTATCATATGGAATCCGTACATATCAAATTTAGAACTGTAGACTATCCCAATCAAAATTTATAGGATTTTAAAGTTATGGGACAAATAGGTCCCTTGGTCCTGAAAGGGTTAAAGGGTTTGAGGCTTGTGCAGATGAGGACGGAGCTTAGGCATTGGTGGAATGAGGCATTATGACATCACAATCTGAGCTCTAGAATGTTGCTACTTAGGATGTTAACCCTTTCAGGACCATAAGGATCGTAGGCCAATTTTTGTGGTTTTGACGACATTTTTTTATGGTAAAAAGGGCTTGCAGATGCCAAAATATTGATTTTTTTTGTGAAATATCATTATTTTTTTTTTTAAAAAATCACACTTCTGGCTTATGGACAGTGTGGCAAGTGAATCTTCTCGTCAATCTGGCAACGACGCTAATGAATGAATGTCGGAACCAGTTTGTTTACATAAAGGCAGTATCCTATGGAATCCGTACATATCAAATTTAGAACTGTAGACTATCCCAATCAAAATTTATAGGATTTTAAAGTTATGGGACAAATATGTCCCTTGGTCCTGAAAGGGTTAAGCCTTAAGCCTTAACCCTTTCAGGACCATAAGGATCGTAGGCCAATTTTTGTGGTTTTGACGACATTTTTATGGTAAAAAGGGCTTGCAGATGCCAAAAAATTGATTTTTTTTTGTGAAATATCATTATTTTTATTTAAAAAATCACACTTCTGGCTTATGGACAGTGTGGCAAGTGAATCTTCTCGTCAATCTGGCAACGACGCTAATGAATGAATGTCGGAACCAGTTTGTTTACATAAAGGCAGTATCCTATGGAATCCGTACATATCAAATTTAGAACTGTAGACTATCCCAATCAAAATTGATAGGATTTTAAAGTTATGGGACAAATAGGTCCCTTGGTCCTGAAAGGGTTAAGCCTTAAGCCTTAACCCTTTCAGGACCATAAGGATCGTAGGCCAATTTTTGTGGTTTTGACGACATTTTTATGGTAAAAAGGGCTTGCAGATGCCAAAAAATTGATTTTTTTTTGTGAAATATCATTATTTTTATTTAAAAAAATCACACTTCTGGCTTATGGACAGTGTGGCAAGTGAATCTTCTCGTCAATCTGGCAACGACGCTAATGAATGAATGTCGGAACCAGTTTGTTTACATAAAGGCAGTATCCTATGGAATCCGTACATATCAAATTTAGAACTGTAGACTATCCCAATCAAAATTTATAGGATTTTAAAGTTATGGGACAAATAGGTCCCTTGGTCCTGAAAGGGTTAAAGGGTTTGAGGCTTGTGCAGATGAGGACGGAGCTTAGGCATTGGTGGAATGAGGCATTATGACATCACAATCTGAGCTCTAGAATGTTGCTACTTAGGATGTTAACCCTTTCAGGACCATAAGGATCGTAGGCCAATTTTTGTGGTTTTGACGACATTTTTATGGTAAAAAGGGCTTGCAGATGCCAAAAAATTGATTTTTTTTTGTGAAATATCATTATTTTTATTTAAAAAATCACACTTCTGGCTTATGGACAGTGTGGCAAGTGAATCTTCTCGTCAATCTGGCAACGACGCTAATGAATGAATGTCGGAACCAGTTTGTTTACATAAAGGCAGTATCCTATGGAATCCGTACATATCAAATTTAGAACTGTAGACTATCCCAATCAAAATTTATAGGATTTTAAAGTTATGGGACAAATATGTCCCTTGGTCCTGAAAGGGTTAAGCCTTAAGCCTTAACCCTTTCAGGACCATAAGGATCGTAGGCCAATTTTTGTGGTTTTGACGACATTTTTATGGTAAAAAGGGCTTGCAGATGCCAAAAAATTGATTTTTTTTTGTGAAATATCATTATTTTTATTTAAAAAAATCACACTTCTGGCTTATGGACAGTGTGGCAAGTGAATCTTCTCGTCAATCTGGCAACGACGCTAATGAATGAATGTCGGAACCAGTTTGTTTACATAAAGGCAGTATCCTATGGAATCCGTACATATCAAATTTAGAACTGTAGACTATCCCAATCAAAATTTATAGGATTTTAAAGTTATGGGACAAATAGGTCCCTTGGTCCTGAAAGGGTTAAAGGGTTTGAGGCTTGTGCAGATGAGGACGGAGCTTAGGCATTGGTGGAATGAGGCATTATGACATCACAATCTGAGCTCTAGAATGTTGCTACTTAGGATGTTAACCCTTTCAGGACCATAAGGATCGTAGGCCAATTTTTGTGGTTTTGACGACATTTTTATGGTAAAAAGGGCTTGCAGATGCCAAAATATTGATTTTTTTTGTGAAATATCATTATTTTTTTTTTTTAAAAATCACACTTCTGGCTTATGGACAGTGTGGCAAGTGAATCTTCTCGTCAATCTGGCAACGACGCTAATGAATGAATGTCGGAACCAGTTTGTTTACATAAAGGCAGTATCCTATGGAATCCGTACATATCAAATTTAGAACTGTAGACTATCCCAATCAAAATTTATAGGATTTTAAAGTTATGGGACAAATATGTCCCTTGGTCCTGAAAGGGTTAAGCCTTAAGCCTTAACCCTTTCAGGACCATAAGGATCGTAGGCCAATTTTTGTGGTTTTGACGACATTTTTATGGTAAAAAGGGCTTGCAGATGCCAAAAAATTGATTTTTTTTTGTGAAATATCATTATTTTTATTTAAAAAATCACACTTCTGGCTTATGGACAGTGTGGCAAGTGAATCTTCTCGTCAATCTGGCAACGACGCTAATGAATGAATGTCGGAACCAGTTTGTTTACATAAAGGCAGTATCCTATGGAATCCGTACATATCAAATTTAGAACTGTAGACTATCCCAATCAAAATTTATAGGATTTTAAAGTTATGGGACAAATAGGTCCCTTGGTCCTGAAAGGGTTAAAGGGTTTGAGGCTTGTGCAGATGAGGACGGAGCTTAGGCATTGGTGGAATGAGGCATTATGACATCACAATCTGAGCTCTAGAATGTTGCTACTTAGGATGTTAACCCTTTCAGGACCATAAGGATCGTAGGCCAATTTTTGTGGTTTTGACGACATTTTTATGGTAAAAAGGGCTTGCAGATGCCAAAATATTGATTTTTTTTGTGAAATATCATTATTTTTTTTTAAAAAAATCACACTTCTGGCTTATGGACAGTGTGGCAAGTGAATCTTCTCGTCAATCTGGCAACGACGCTAATGAATGAATGTCGGAACCAGTTTGTTTACATAAAGGCAGTATCCTATGGAATCCGTACATATCAAATTTAGAACTGTAGACTATCCCAATCAAAATTTATAGGATTTTAAAGTTATGGGACAAATATGTCCCTTGGTCCTGAAAGGGTTAAGCCTTAAGCCTTAACCCTTTCAGGACCATAAGGATCGTAGGCCAATTTTTGTGGTTTTGACGACATTTTTATGGTAAAAAGGGCTTGCAGATGCCAAAAAATTGATTTTTTTTTGTGAAATATCATTATTTTTATTTAAAAAATCACACTTCTGGCTTATGGACAGTGTGGCAAGTGAATCTTCTCGTCAATCTGGCAACGACGCTAATGAATGAATGTCGGAACCAGTTTGTTTACATAAAGGCAGTATCCTATGGAATCCGTACATATCAAATTTAGAACTGTAGACTATCCCAATCAAAATTGATAGGATTTTAAAGTTATGGGACAAATAGGTCCCTTGGTCCTGAAAGGGTTAAGCCTTAAGCCTTAACCCTTTCAGGACCATAAGGATCGTAGGCCAATTTTTGTGGTTTTGACGACATTTTTATGGTAAAAAGGGCTTGCAGATGCCAAAAAATTGATTTTTTTTTGTGAAATATCATTATTTTTATTTAAAAAATCACACTTCTGGCTTATGGACAGTGTGGCAAGTGAATCTTCTCGTCAATCTGGCAACGACGCTAATGAATGAATGTCGGAACCAGTTTGTTTACATAAAGGCAGTATCATATGGAATCCGTACATATCAAATTTAGAACTGTAGACTATCCCAATCAAAATTGATAGGATTTTAAAGTTATGGGACAAATATGTCCCTTGGTCCTGAAAGGGTTAAGCCTTAAGCCTTAACCCTTTCAGGACCATAAGGATCGTAGGCCAATTTTTGTGGTTTTGACGACATTTTTATGGTAAAAAGGGCTTGCAGATGCCAAAAAATTGATTTTTTTTGTGAAATATCATTATTTTTATTTAAAAAATCACACTTCTGGCTTATGGACAGTGTGGCAAGTGAATCTTCTCGTCAATCTGGCAACGACGCTAATGAATGAATGTCGGAACCAGTTTGTTTACATAAAGGCAGTATCCTATGGAATCCGTACATATCAAATTTAGAACTGTAGACTATCCCAATCAAAATTTATAGGATTTTAAAGTTATGGGACAAATATGTCCCTTGGTCCTGAAAGGGTTAAGCCTTAAGCCTTAACCCTTTCAGGACCATAAGGATCGTAGGCCAATTTTTGTGGTTTTGACGACATTTTTATGGTAAAAAGGGCTTGCAGATGCCAAAAAATTGATTTTTTTTGTGAAATATCATTATTTTTATTTAAAAAAATCACACTTCTGGCTTATGGACAGTGTGGCAAGTGAATCTTCTCGTCAATCTGGCAACGACGCTAATGAATGAATGTCGGAACCAGTTTGTTTACATAAAGGCAGTATCCTATGGAATCCGTACATATCAAATTTAGAACTGTAGACTATCCCAATCAAAATTTATAGGATTTTAAAGTTATGGGACAAATAGGTCCCTTGGTCCTGAAAGGGTTAAAGGGTTTGAGGCTTGTGCAGATGAGGACGGAGCTTAGGCATTGGTGGAATGAGGCATTATGACATCACAATCTGAGCTCTAGAATGTTGCTACTTAGGATGTTAACCCTTTCAGGACCATAAGGATCGTAGGCCAATTTTTGTGGTTTTGACGACATTTTTATGGTAAAAAGGGCTTGCAGATGCCAAAATATTGATTTTTTTTGTGAAATATCATTATTTTTTTTTTTAAAAATCACACTTCTGGCTTATGGACAGTGTGGCAAGTGAATCTTCTCGTCCATCTGGCAACGACGCTAATGAATGAATGTCGGAACCAGTTTGTTTACATAAAGGCAGTATCCTATGGAATCCGTACATATCAAATTTAGAACTGTAGACTATCCCAATCAAAATTGATAGGATTTTAAAGTTATGGGACAAATAGGTCCCTTGGTCCTGAAAGGGTTAAGCCTTAAGCCTTAACCCTTTCAGGACCATAAGGATCGTAGGCCAATTTTTGTGGTTTTGACGACATTTTTATGGTAAAAAGGGCTTGCAGATGCCAAAAAATTGATTTTTTTTGTGAAATATCATTATTTTTATTTAAAAAAATCACACTTCTGGCTTATGGACAGTGTGGCAAGTGAATCTTCTCGTCAATCTGGCAACGACGCTAATGAATGAATGTCGGAACCAGTTTGTTTACATAAAGGCAGTATCCTATGGAATCCGTACATATCAAATTTAGAACTGTAGACTATCCCAATCAAAATTTATAGGATTTTAAAGTTATGGGACAAATAGGTCCCTTGGTCCTGAAAGGGTTAAAGGGTTTGAGGCTTGTGCAGATGAGGACGGAGCTTAGGCATTGGTGGAATGAGGCATTATGACATCACAATCTGAGCTCTAGAATGTTGCTACTTAGGATGTTAACCCTTTCAGGACCATAAGGATCGTAGGCCAATTTTTGTGGTTTTGACGACATTTTTATGGTAAAAAGGGCTTGCAGATGCCAAAATATTGATTTTTTTTGTGAAATATCATTATTTTTTTTTTAAAAAAATCACACTTCTGGCTTATGGACAGTGTGGCAAGTGAATCTTCTCGTCAATCTGGCAACGACGCTAATGAATGAATGTCGGAACCAGTTTGTTTACATAAAGGCAGTATCCTATGGAATCCGTACATATCAAATTTAGAACTGTAGACTATCCCAATCAAAATTTATAGGATTTTAAAGTTATGGGACAAATATGTCCCTTGGTCCTGAAAGGGTTAAGCCTTAAGCCTTAACCCTTTCAGGACCATAAGGATCGTAGGCCAATTTTTGTGGTTTTGACGACATTTTTATGGTAAAAAGGGCTTGCAGATGCCAAAATATTGATTTTTTTTTGTGAAATATCATTATTTTTTTTTTAAAAAATCACACTTCTGGCTTATGGACAGTGTGGCAAGTGAATCTTCTCGTCAATCTGGCAACGACGCTAATGAATGAATGTCGGAACCAGTTTGTTTACATAAAGGCAGTATCCTATGGAATCCGTACATATCAAATTTAGAACTGTAGACTATCCCAATCAAAATTTATAGGATTTTAAAGTTATGGGACAAATATGTCCCTTGGTCCTGAAAGGGTTAAGCCTTAAGCCTTAACCCTTTCAGGACCATAAGGATCGTAGGCCAATTTTTGTGGTTTTGACGACATTTTTATGGTAAAAAGGGCTTGCAGATGCCAAAAAATTGATTTTTTTTGTGAAATATCATTATTTTTATTTAAAAAAATCACACTTCTGGCTTATGGACAGTGTGGCAAGTGAATCTTCTCGTCAATCTGGCAACGACGCTAATGAATGAATGTCGGAACCAGTTTGTTTACATAAAGGCAGTATCCTATGGAATCCGTACATATCAAATTTAGAACTGTAGACTATCCCAATCAAAATTTATAGGATTTTAAAGTTATGGGACAAATAGGTCCCTTGGTCCTGAAAGGGTTAAAGGGTTTGAGGCTTGTGCAGATGAGGACGGAGCTTAGGCATTGGTGGAATGAGGCATTATGACATCACAATCTGAGCTCTAGAATGTTGCTACTTAGGATGTTAACCCTTTCAGGACCATAAGGATCGTAGGCCAATTTTTGTGGTTTTGACGACATTTTTATGGTAAAAAGGGCTTGCAGATGCCAAAATATTGATTTTTTTTTGTGAAATATCATTATTTTTTTTTTTAAAAATCACACTTCTGGCTTATGGACAGTGTGGCAAGTGAATCTTCTCGTCAATCTGGCAACGACGCTAATGAATGAATGTCGGAACCAGTTTGTTTACATAAAGGCAGTATCCTATGGAATCCGTACATATCAAATTTAGAACTGTAGACTATCCCAATCAAAATTGATAGGATTTTAAAGTTATGGGACAAATAGGTCCCTTGGTCCTGAAAGGGTTAAGCCTTAAGCCTTAACCCTTTCAGGACCATAAGGATCGTAGGCCAATTTTTGTGGTTTTGACGACATTTTTATGGTAAAAAGGGCTTGCAGATGCCAAAAAATTGATTTTTTTTGTGAAATATCATTATTTTTATTTAAAAAAATCACACTTCTGGCTTATGGACAGTGTGGCAAGTGAATCTTCTCGTCAATCTGGCAACGACGCTAATGAATGAATGTCGGAACCAGTTTGTTTACATAAAGGCAGTATCCTATGGAATCCGTACATATCAAATTTAGAACTGTAGACTATCCCAATCAAAATTTATAGGATTTTAAAGTTATGGGACAAATAGGTCCCTTGGTCCTGAAAGGGTTAAAGGGTTTGAGGCTTGTGCAGATGAGGACGGAGCTTAGGCATTGGTGGAATGAGGCATTATGACATCACAATCTGAGCTCTAGAATGTTGCTACTTAGGATGTTAACCCTTTCAGGACCATAAGGATCGTAGGCCAATTTTTGTGGTTTTGACGACATTTTTATGGTAAAAAGGGCTTGCAGATGCCAAAAAATTGATTTTTTTTTGTGAAATATCATTATTTTTATTTAAAAAAATCACACTTCTGGCTTATGGACAGTGTGGCAAGTGAATCTTCTCGTCAATCTGGCAACGACGCTAATGAATGAATGTCGGAACCAGTTTGTTTACATAAAGGCAGTATCCTATGGAATCCGTACATATCAAATTTAGAACTGTAGACTATCCCAATCAAAATTTATAGGATTTTAAAGTTATGGGACAAATAGGTCCCTTGGTCCTGAAAGGGTTAAAGGGTTTGAGGCTTGTGCAGATGAGGACGGAGCTTAGGCATTGGTGGAATGAGGCATTATGACATCACAATCTGAGCTCTAGAATGTTGCTACTTAGGATGTTAACCCTTTCAGGACCATAAGGATCGTAGGCCAATTTTTGTGGTTTTGACGACATTTTTATGGTAAAAAGGGCTTGCAGATGCCAAAATATTGATTTTTTTTGTGAAATATCATTATTTTTTTTTTAAAAAATCACACTTCTGGCTTATGGACAGTGTGGCAAGTGAATCTTCTCGTCAATCTGGCAACGACGCTAATGAATGAATGTCGGAACCAGTTTGTTTACATAAAGGCAGTATCCTATGGAATCCGTACATATCAAATTTAGAACTGTAGACTATCCCAATCAAAATTGATAGGATTTTAAAGTTATGGGACAAATAGGTCCCTTGGTCCTGAAAGGGTTAAAGGGTTTGAGGCTTGTGCAGATGAGGACGGAGCTTAGGCATTGGTGGAATGAGGCATTATGACATCACAATCTGAGCTCTAGAATGTTGCTACTTAGGATGTTAACCCTTTCAGGACCATAAGGATCGTAGGCCAATTTTTGTGGTTTTGACGACATTTTTATGGTAAAAAGGGCTTGCAGATGCCAAAATATTGATTTTTTTTGTGAAATATCATTATTTTTTTTTTTAAAAAATCACACTTCTGGCTTATGGACAGTGTGGCAAGTGAATCTTCTCGTCAATCTGGCAACGACGCTAATGAATGAATGTCGGAACCAGTTTGTTTACATAAAGGCAGTATCCTATGGAATCCGTACATATCAAATTTAGAACTGTAGACTATCCCAATCAAAATTTATAGGATTTTAAAGTTATGGGACAAATATGTCCCTTGGTCCTGAAAGGGTTAAGCCTTAAGCCTTAACCCTTTCAGGACCATAAGGATCGTAGGCCAATTTTTGTGGTTTTGACGACATTTTTATGGTAAAAAGGGCTTGCAGATGCCAAAAAATTGATTTTTTTTGTGAAATATCATTATTTTTATTTAAAAAAATCACACTTCTGGCTTATGGACAGTGTGGCAAGTGAATCTTCTCGTCAATCTGGCAACGACGCTAATGAATGAATGTCGGAACCAGTTTGTTTACATAAAGGCAGTATCCTATGGAATCCGTACATATCAAATTTAGAACTGTAGACTATCCCAATCAAAATTTATAGGATTTTAAAGTTATGGGACAAATAGGTCCCTTGGTCCTGAAAGGGTTAAAGGGTTTGAGGCTTGTGCAGATGAGGACGGAGCTTAGGCATTGGTGGAATGAGGCATTATGACATCACAATCTGAGCGCTAGAATGTTGCTACTTAGGATGTTAACCCTTTCAGGACCATAAGGATCGTAGGCCAATTTTTGTGGTTTTGACGACATTTTTATGGTAAAAAGGGCTTGCAGATGCCAAAAAATTGATTTTTTTTGTGAAATATCATTATTTTTATTTAAAAAAATCACACTTCTGGCTTATGGACAGTGTGGCAAGTGAATCTTCTCGTCAATCTGGCAACGACGCTAATGAATGAATGTCGGAACCAGTTTGTTTACATAAAGGCAGTATCCTATGGAATCCGTACATATCAAATTTAGAACTGTAGACTATCCCAATCAAAATTTATAGGATTTTAAAGTTATGGGACAAATAGGTCCCTTGGTCCTGAAAGGGTTAAAGGGTTTGAGGCTTGTGCAGATGAGGACGGAGCTTAGGCATTGGTGGAATGAGGCATTATGACATCACAATCTGAGCTCTAGAATGTTGCTACTTAGGATGTTAACCCTTTCAGGACCATAAGGATCGTAGGCCAATTTTTGTGGTTTTGACGACATTTTTATGGTAAAAAGGGCTTGCAGATGCCAAAATATTGATTTTTTTTTGTGAAATATCATTATTTTTATTTAAAAAATCACACTTCTGGCTTATGGACAGTGTGGCAAGTGAATCTTCTCGTCAATCTGGCAACGACGCTAATGAATGAATGTCGGAACCAGTTTGTTTACATAAAGGCAGTATCCTATGGAATCCGTACATATCAAATTTAGAACTGTAGACTATCCCAATCAAAATTTATAGGATTTTAAAGTTATGGGACAAATATGTCCCTTGGTCCTGAAAGGGTTAAGCCCATTTTTAAGCCTTAACCCTTTCAGGACCATAAGGATCGTAGGCCAATTTTTGTGGTTTTGACGACATTTTTATGGTAAAAAGGGCTTGCAGATGCCAAAAAATTGATTTTTTTTGTGAAATATCATTATTTTTATTTAAAAAAATCACACTTCTGGCTTATGGACAGTGTGGCAAGTGAATCTTCTCGTCAATCTGGCAACGACGCTAATGAATGAATGTCGGAACCAGTTTGTTTACATAAAGGCAGTATCCTATGGAATCCGTACATATCAAATTTAGAACTGTAGACTATCCCAATCAAAATTTATAGGATTTTAAAGTTATGGGACAAATAGGTCCCTTGGTCCTGAAAGGGTTAAAGGGTTTGAGGCTTGTGCAGATGAGGACGGAGCTTAGGCATTGGTGGAATGAGGCATTATGACATCACAATCTGAGCTCTAGAATGTTGCTACTTAGGATGTTAACCCTTTCAGGACCATAAGGATCGTAGGCCAATTTTTGTGGTTTTGACGACATTTTTATGGTAAAAAGGGCTTGCAGATGCCAAAAAATTGATTTTTTTTGTGAAATATCATTATTTTTATTTAAAAAAATCACACTTCTGGCTTATGGACAGTGTGGCAAGTGAATCTTCTCGTCAATCTGGCAACGACGCTAATGAATGAATGTCGGAACCAGTTTGTTTACATAAAGGCAGTATCCTATGGAATCCGTACATATCAAATTTAGAACTGTAGACTATCCCAATCAAAATTTATAGGATTTTAAAGTTATGGGACAAATAGGTCCCTTGGTCCTGAAAGGGTTTAAAGGGTTTGAGGCTTGTGCAGATGAGGACGGAGCTTAGGCATTGGTGGAATGAGGCATTATGACATCACAATCTGAGCTCTAGAATGTTGCTACTTAGGATGTTAACCCTTTCAGGACCATAAGGATCGTAGGCCAATTTTTGTGGTTTTGACGACATTTTTATGGTAAAAAGGGCTTGCAGATGCCAAAATATTGATTTTTTTTGTGAAATATCATTATTTTTTTTTTTTAAAAATCACACTTCTGGCTTATGGACAGTGTGGCAAGTGAATCTTCTCGTCAATCTGGCAACGACGCTAATGAATGAATGTCGGAACCAGTTTGTTTACATAAAGGCAGTATCCTATGGAATCCGTACATATCAAATTTAGAACTGTAGACTATCCCAATCAAAATTTATAGGATTTTAAAGTTATGGGACAAATATGTCCCTTGGTCCTGAAAGGGTTAAGCCTTAAGCCTTAACCCTTTCAGGACCATAAGGATCGTAGGCCAATTTTTGTGGTTTTGACGACATTTTTATGGTAAAAAGGGCTTGCAGATGCCAAAAAATTGATTTTTTTTGTGAAATATCATTATTTTTATTTAAAAAAATCACACTTCTGGCTTATGGACAGTGTGGCAAGTGAATCTTCTCGTCAATCTGGCAACGACGCTAATGAATGAATGTCGGAACCAGTTTGTTTACATAAAGGCAGTATCCTATGGAATCCGTACATATCAAATTTAGAACTGTAGACTATCCCAATCAAAATTTATAGGATTTTAAAGTTATGGGACAAATAGGTCCCTTGGTCCTGAAAGGGTTAAAGGGTTTGAGGCTTGTGCAGATGAGGACGGAGCTTAGGCATTGGTGGAATGAGGCATTATGACATCACAATCTGAGCTCTAGAATGTTGCTACTTAGGATGTTAACCCTTTCAGGACCATAAGGATCGTAGGCCAATTTTTGTGGTTTTGACGACATTTTTATGGTAAAAAGGGCTTGCAGATGCCAAAAAATTGATTTTTTTTGTGAAATATCATTATTTTTATTTAAAAAAATCACACTTCTGGCTTATGGACAGTGTGGCAAGTGAATCTTCTCGTCAATCTGGCAACGACGCTAATGAATGAATGTCGGAACCAGTTTGTTTACATAAAGGCAGTATCCTATGGAATCCGTACATATCAAATTTAGAACTGTAGACTATCCCAATCAAAATTTATAGGATTTTAAAGTTATGGGACAAATAGGTCCCTTGGTCCTGAAAGGGTTAAAGGGTTTGAGGCTTGTGCAGATGAGGACGGAGCTTAGGCATTGGTGGAATGAGGCATTATGACATCACAATCTGAGCTCTAGAATGTTGCTACTTAGGATGTTAACCCTTTCAGGACCATAAGGATCGTAGGCCAATTTTTGTGGTTTTGACGACATTTTTATGGTAAAAAGGGCTTGCAGATGCCAAAATATTGATTTTTTTTGTGAAATATCATTATTTTTTTTTAAAAAAATCACACTTCTGGCTTATGGACAGTGTGGCAAGTGAATCTTCTCGTCAATCTGGCAACGACGCTAATGAATGAATGTCGGAACCAGTTTGTTTACATAAAGGCAGTATCCTATGGAATCCGTACATATCAAATTTAGAACTGTAGACTATCCCAATCAAAATTGATAGGATTTTAAAGTTATGGGACAAATAGGTCCCTTGGTCCTGAAAGGGTTAAGCCTTAAGCCTTAACCCTTTCAGGACCATAAGGATCGTAGGCCAATTTTTGTGGTTTTGACGACATTTTTATGGTAAAAAGGGCTTGCAGATGCCAAAAAATTGATTTTTTTTGTGAAATATCATTATTTTTATTTAAAAAAATCACACTTCTGGCTTATGGACAGTGTGGCAAGTGAATCTTCTCGTCAATCTGGCAACGACGCTAATGAATGAATGTCGGAACCAGTTTGTTTACATAAAGGCAGTATCCTATGGAATCCGTACATATCAAATTTAGAACTGTAGACTATCCCAATCAAAATTTATAGGATTTTAAAGTTATGGGACAAATAGGTCCCTTGGTCCTGAAAGGGTTAAAGGGTTTGAGGCTTGTGCAGATGAGGACGGAGCTTAGGCATTGGTGGAATGAGGCATTATGACATCACAATCTGAGCTCTAGAATGTTGCTACTTAGGATGTTAACCCTTTCAGGACCATAAGGATCGTAGGCCAATTTTTGTGGTTTTGACGACATTTTTATGGTAAAAAGGGCTTGCAGATGCCAAAAAATTGATTTTTTTTGTGAAATATCATTATTTTTATTTAAAAAAATCACACTTCTGGCTTATGGACAGTGTGGCAAGTGAATCTTCTCGTCAATCTGGCAACGACGCTAATGAATGAATGTCGGAACCAGTTTGTTTACATAAAGGCAGTATCCTATGGAATCCGTACATATCAAATTTAGAACTGTAGACTATCCCAATCAAAATTTATAGGATTTTAAAGTTATGGGACAAATAGGTCCCTTGGTCCTGAAAGGGTTAAAGGGTTTGAGGCTTGTGCAGATGAGGACGGAGCTTAGGCATTGGTGGAATGAGGCATTATGACATCACAATCTGAGCTCTAGAATGTTGCTACTTAGGATGTTAACCCTTTCAGGACCATAAGGATCGTAGGCCAATTTTTGTGGTTTTGACGACATTTTTATGGTAAAAAGGGCTTGCAGATGCCAAAATATTGATTTTTTTTGTGAAATATCATTATTTTTTTTTTAAAAAATCACACTTCTGGCTTATGGACAGTGTGGCAAGTGAATCTTCTCGTCAATCTGGCAACGACGCTAATGAATGAATGTCGGAACCAGTTTGTTTACATAAAGGCAGTATCCTATGGAATCCGTACATATCAAATTTAGAACTGTAGACTATCCCAATCAAAATTGATAGGATTTTAAAGTTATGGGACAAATATGTCCCTTGGTCCTGAAAGGGTTAAGCCTTAAGCCTTAACCCTTTCAGGACCATAAGGATCGTAGGCCAATTTTTGTGGTTTTGACGACATTTTTATGGTAAAAAGGGCTTGCAGATGCCAAAAAATTGATTTTTTTTGTGAAATATCATTATTTTTATTTAAAAAAATCACACTTCTGGCTTATGGACAGTGTGGCAAGTGAATCTTCTCGTCAATCTGGCAACGACGCTAATGAATGAATGTCGGAACCAGTTTGTTTACATAAAGGCAGTATCATATGGAATCCGTACATATCAAATTTAGAACTGTAGACTATCCCAATCAAAATTTATAGGATTTTAAAGTTATGGGACAAATAGGTCCCTTGGTCCTGAAAGGGTTAAAGGGTTTGAGGCTTGTGCAGATGAGGACGGAGCTTAGGCATTGGTGGAATGAGGCATTATGACATCACAATCTGAGCTCTAGAATGTTGCTACTTAGGATGTTAACCCTTTCAGGACCATAAGGATCGTAGGCCAATTTTTGTGGTTTTGACGACATTTTTATGGTAAAAAGGGCTTGCAGATGCCAAAATATTGATTTTTTTTGTGAAATATCATTATTTTTTTTTTAAAAAATCACACTTCTGGCTTATGGACAGTGTGGCAAGTGAATCTTCTCGTCAATCTGGCAACGACGCTAATGAATGAATGTCGGAACCAGTTTGTTTACATAAAGGCAGTATCCTATGGAATCCGTACATATCAAATTTAGAACTGTAGACTATCCCAATCAAAATTGATAGGATTTTAAAGTTATGGGACAAATATGTCCCTTGGTCCTGAAAGGGTTAAGCCTTAAGCCTTAACCCTTTCAGGACCATAAGGATCGTAGGCCAATTTTTGTGGTTTTGACGACATTTTTATGGTAAAAAGGGCTTGCAGATGCCAAAAAATTGATTTTTTTTGTGAAATATCATTATTTTTATTTAAAAAAATCACACTTCTGGCTTATGGACAGTGTGGCAAGTGAATCTTCTCGTCAATCTGGCATCGACGCTAATGAATGAATGTCGGAACCAGTTTGTTTACATAAAGGCAGTATCCTATGGAATCCGTACATATCAAATTTAGAACTGTAGACTATCCCAATCAAAATTGATAGGATTTTAAAGTTATGGGACAAATATGTCCCTTGGTCCTGAAAGGGTTAAGCCTTAAGCCTTAACCCTTTCAGGACCATAAGGATCGTAGGCCAATTTTTGTGGTTTTGACGACATTTTTATGGTAAAAAAGGGCTTGCAGATGCCAAAATATTGATTTTTTTTGTGAAATATCATTATTTTTATTTAAAAAAATCACACTTCTGGCTTATGGACAGTGTGGCAAGTGAATCTTCTCGTCAATCTGGCAACGACGCTAATGAATGAATGTCGGAACCAGTTTGTTTACATAAAGGCAGTATCCTATGGAATCCGTACATATCAAATTTAGAACTGTAGACTATCCCAACAAAATTGATAGGATTTTAAAGTTATGGGACAAATATGTCCCTTGGTCCTAAAAGGGTTAAGCCTTAAGCCTTAACCCTTTCAGGACCATAAGGATCGTAGGCCAATTTTTGTGGTTTTGACGACATTTTTATGGTAAAAAGGGCTTGCAGATGCCAAAAAATTGATTTTTTTTTGTGAAATATCATTATTTTTATTTAAAAAAATCACACTTCTGGCTTATGGACAGTGTGGCAAGTGAATCTTCTCGTCAATCTGGCAACGACGCTAATGAATGAATGTCGGAACCAGTTTGTTTACATAAAGGCAGTATCATATGGAATCCGTACATATCAAATTTAGAACTGTAGACTATCCCAATCAAAATTTATAGGATTTTAAAGTTATGGGACAAATAGGTCCCTTGGTCCTGAAAGGGTTAAAGGGTTTGAGGCTTGTGCAGATGAGGACGGAGCTTAGGCATTGGTGGAATGAGGCATTATGACATCACAATCTGAGCTCTAGAATGTTGCTACTTAGGATGTTAACCCTTTCAGGACCATAAGGATCGTAGGCCAATTTTTGTGGTTTTGACGACATTTTTATGGTAAAAAGGGCTTGCAGATGCCAAAATATTGATTTTTTTTGTGAAATATCATTATTTTTTTTTTAAAAAATCACACTTCTGGCTTATGGACAGTGTGGCAAGTGAATCTTCTCGTCAATCTGGCAACGACGCTAATGAATGAATGTCGGAACCAGTTTGTTTACATAAAGGCAGTATCCTATGGAATCCGTACATATCAAATTTAGAACTGTAGACTATCCCAATCAAAATTGATAGGATTTTAAAGTTATGGGACAAATATGTCCCTTGGTCCTGAAAGGGTTAAGCCTTAAGCCTTAACCCTTTCAGGACCATAAGGATCGTAGGCCAATTTTTGTGGTTTTGACGACATTTTTATGGTAAAAAGGGCTTGCAGATGCCAAAAAATTGATTTTTTTTGTGAAATATCATTATTTTTTTTTAAAAAAATCACACTTCTGGCTTATGGACAGTGTGGCAAGTGAATCTTCTCGTCAATCTGGCATCGACGCTAATGAATGAATGTCGGAACCAGTTTGTTTACATAAAGGCAGTATCCTATGGAATCCGTACATATCAAATTTAGAACTGTAGACTATCCCAATCAAAATTTATAGGATTTTAAAGTTATGGGACAAATATGTCCCTTGGTCCTGAAAGGGTTAAGCCTTAAGCCTTAACCCTTTCAGGACCATAAGGATCGTAGGCCAATTTTTGTGGTTTTGACGACATTTTTATGGTAAAAAGGGCTTGCAGATGCCAAAATATTGATTTTTTTTGTGAAATATCATTATTTTTATTTAAAAAAATCACACTTCTGGCTTATGGACAGTGTGGCAAGTGAATCTTCTCGTCAATCTGGCAACGACGCTAATGAATGAATGTCGGAACCAGTTTGTTTACATAAAGGCAGTATCCTATGGAATCCGTACATATCAAATTTAGAACTGTAGACTATCCCAATCAAAATTGATAGGATTTTAAAGTTATGGGACAAATATGTCCCTTGGTCCTGAAAGGGTTAAACAATGCCAAAACATACCCCCCTCCCTGGATGTGTACGTTTTCCTCATTTATATAAATCAATCAATCCTTACAATATTTAGTTAATGGTTCCCAAACTTCCATAAATTTTTAATAATATCCCTTCTGAATGGCCATAAACTTTTCCATTTTAAAGACATAACAAAGGGATTTCCACCAGAATGAATAATTTAATCTATCCCAATTTTTCAAAATAAGCTGCATGGCAACCCCCGTCATTACAAACAAAAGTTTGTTATTTTTTGCCAAAATCTGACTCTTTGCCGTCATAGAGGTTCCAAATAAAATGGTATCATATGATAGTGCCACTGGATTTTCTAATAAATTATTAACTTAATCCCAAATCGATCTCCAGAATTTTAGTATCAAGGGACAATAGTATAGTAAATGATCCAATGCCTCATTTCTATTTCGAGGACTTTATTTGTGGCCTTCAAAAGGTTCTGATGCATCGAGTTAATGAATATGAAAAAAATGAAATATATGAGTGACAAAAGATGTGCAGAAAATGAGTTTATTATATTACATTACATTAGAGATTTCTATTCCGCCATTACCTTGCGGTTCAAGGCGGATTACAAAAGAGTTATAGAAGGTGGGTTACAAAAGAAGATCTCTGGACATTTCCAGAGCGAGTAAAGAGTAGATCAGGTTGATTTTGGGGGTCAATAAGAAGGTGGGAGGAAGGAAGGTACTTGTAGTGTTAAGATTTTTTCAGGGATTTCTTGAAGAGTATAGTTTTTATTTCTTTTCTGAATGTCTTGTAGTCTGGGGTTGTTATCAGTAGATTGGAGATTTGATTGTCTAATTTTGCTGCTTGAGTGGCTAGGAGGCCATCATATAGTTTTTTTCCTTTTGACTTCTTTGATTGGAGGGTGTAAGTTTTTCTATGCCTGGTTGAGGTAGTTTGGATGAGGTGGCTGTCTCCATTTATAGTTTTGAATAGTACACAGTAGAATTTAAATAATATTCTTTCTGGAATTGGAAGCCAGTGTGAGTTGAGGTATGCTTCTGTAATGTGGTCGTGTTGCAATAAAGCTTCTGATTGAAAAAAATTCCACTCGCTGAGTAAAGGCGCTTGGGAATTCCATGAAGAATTAGACATGTCAGGAGATGTTTCTTTAGGATCCTCATCATACCTTCCTTCTAGCACTGTGGAAATAAATCAGAGCTAGTGCAGCTTTTAACCAGCAGGGGGTGCTCTCCCCCTGTGGCTAACTGGAGCAGATGAAGCCTCATCCAGATGAAAAGTTTCCTCAGTACAACCCTTGATTGTAGATTTGAATTCCTAGAATTCTTAGACAGCTGCAATTCAGGGAACAAATATGAATCGTATTTGAGTAAGTAAAATGTATTTTTTTTTCTTCTCTTAGGCTTAAACAGTGTTCAGTGCTTAGTGAAGGAGGAGGATATGAAAAGTGCACTTTAATGGAAGAGATAAAGTTATTTGTTATTACAGAAGGAGGAAGAGGATCCTTTTCTCAATAGCTGTTTACGTTCCTCAGTAAATTCCAGTAATGTTGTTTGTTTATTTATTCGCATCTCTTGATAAACCACCCTTCTGGCTTGTGGTCAACCAAACAGTCTTCTGCCTAAGGGCTAGATTCACTAACCTCCATTGCATTCCCAATCCGTGCAGGCCCGATAAATTTACAAAACAAAACAATTTAAATGAGGGCGATCGGAGGAACGCCCCCTCCGACCACACAGATTGCTAGTGTGCGATCCTGACGCATGCGCAGACCATCTATTGATGGGCTGCGCATTGTCTAAAAGCCATCTAGAGCCACAACTTTTCTTTTAACCTTTACTAACCCAGCGAGCCCATGGTTTTAACCTTCTTTAGACCCACAGGTTAAAACCACGGGCTCGCAGTGTGGGGAAGGGCAGGAGAGTTGGGGCGGCAGGAGAGATTTGGGGCAAGAGCAGGGCGGCAGGCAGGAGAGATTCGGGGCAAGAGCAGGGCGGCGAGTCGGGGCGGCAGGCAAGAGTTAACAACCCTTGGGATAAACATCATTGTCTTACAAGGTTTTCCTCTGCCTCCCCTCCTGGCTGTTAAGAAATTCTGAAGCTTGTTATGTAAAGGCAAAAGTCCTACATAACATAAGAACATAAGAACATAAGCAATGCCTCTGCTGGGTCAGACCTGAGGTCCATCGTGCCCAGCAGTCCGCTCACGCGGCGGCCCAACAGGTCCAGGACCTGTGCAGTAATCGTCTATCTATACCCCTCTATCCCCTTTTCCAGCAGGAAATTGTCCAATCCTTTCTTGAACCCCAGTACCGTACTCTGCCCTATTACGCTCTCTGGAAGCGCATTGGCTAAGGCTCTTAACATTTGCATCTCCTCTTCCTATTGGCTAAGGCTCTTTCAACCTGCATTGTGATGTCACAGAACTTTAGTAACATAGAAACATGATGGAAGATAAAGGCCAAATGGTCCATCCGCAGAATCCACTATCTCCTCCTCTCCCATAAGAACATAAGCAATGCCTCCGCTGGGTCAGACCTGAGGTCCATCGTGCCCAGCAGTCCGCTCACGCGGCGGCCCAACAGGTCCAGGACCTGTGCAGTAATCCTCTATCTATACCCCTATATCCCCTTTTCCAACAGGAAATTGTCCAATCCTTTCTTAAACCCCAGTACCGTACTCTGTCCTATTACGCTCTCTGGAAGCGCATTCCAGGTGTCCACCACACGCTGGGTAAAGAAAAACTTCCTAGCATTTGTTTTGAATCTATCCCCTTCCAATTTTTCCGAATGCCCTCTTGTTCTTATATGTTTTGAAAATTTGAAGAATCTATCTCTCTCTACTTTCTCTATGCCCTTCATGATCTTGTAGGTCTCTATCATGTCTCCTCTGAGTCTCCGCTTTTCCAGGGAGAAGAGCTCCAGCTTCTCCAATCTTTCAGTGTATGAAAGGTTTTCCATGCCCTTAATCATTCGTGTCGCTCTCCTCTGGACCCTCTCAAGTATTGCCATATCCTTCTTAAGGTACGGTGACCAATGCACCAGTTTGTTTAGGTCCCTTTGTAGGTCCTCACAAAGGGACCTAAACAAACTGGAGGAGTGGGCGAATAAATGGCAGATGAAATTCAATGTAGGGAAATGCAAGGTCATGCATATAGGGAGAAAGAACCCGATGTTCAGCTACCAAATGGGGGGATTAGTATTAGAGGGAAGTAACCTTGAAAGAGATTTGGGTGTATTGGTGGATACAACAATGAAGTCAACGGCGCAATGCGCAGCAGCCGCGAAGAAGGCAAACAGAATGTTGGGTATTATTAAAAATGGTATTACGACCAGAACAAAAGAAGTCATCCTGCCGTTGTATCGGGCAATGGTGCGCCCACACCTGGAGTACTGTGTTCAGTATTGGTCACCGTACCTTAAGAAGGATATGGCAATACTTGAGAGGGTCCAGAGGAGAGCGACACGAATGATTAAGGGCATGGAAAACCTTTCATACACTGAAAGATTGGAGAAGCTGGAGCTCTTCTCCCTGGAAAAGCGGAGACTCAGAGGAGACATGACAGAGACCTACAAGATCATGAAGGGCATAGAGAAAGTAGAGAGAGATAGATTCTTCAAATTTTCAAAACATATAAGAACAAGAGGGCATTCGGAAAAATTGGAAGGGGATAGATTCAAAACGAATGCTAGGAAGTTTTTCTTTACTCAGCGGGTGGTAGACACCTGGAATGCGCTTCCAGAGGATGTAATAGGGCAGAGTACGGTACTGGGGTTTAAGAAAGGATTGGACAATTTCCTGTTGGAAAAGGGGATAGAGGGGTATAGATAGAGGATTACTGCACAGGTCCTGGACCTGTTGGGCCGCCGCATGAGCGGACTGCTGGGCACGATGGACCTCAGGTCTGACCCAGCAGAGGCATTGCTTATGTTCTTATGTTATGTAGGACTTTTGCCTTTACATAACAAGCTTCAGCAAACATTACATTTCTCAGGTCGGGGCAGAGAGCAAGGCGGCAGAAGGTAGGGCAGTCGGAAAGGACCTTAGCGACTGCTCTTCAGCAGTCGCTTAGTTTGGATCGGCCAGTCCAGTCGGTGTTGCTTTTTTTTTTTTTTTTTTTTTAGTGAATCGCCTCCTGTCTGCATTTGAATGCCTTTCCCCTCATTTGCATGCGTGGATCAGAGGATGATCGGGACAGAGGTTAGTGAATCGAGTAGCAAAGGGCTATGTGAATTTAGCCCTAATTCTCCTTTCCTATTTACAGTCTTAAGGTATTGGGGGTTCTGTAGGAATCGTCTTTCTTTGTAGACTTAATTTTTGGATTGCTTTTACCTCCATAGCTTGACTTCTCTGACAGTCTCTTTCTCTCTCAAGGGCTAAGCTTGGCTCTCTTGAGTCTCAAAAAAATAATAAAAAGTATATTCTTAATAACTAATATAATAAAAGCCTAAGCTGCGCATGCGCACTCTTACCTGCGTGCTCCCGTTTTCCGTGCGCTGTAAGTCCCCGCAGGTAGGAGAGCTCATGCGCGCTTCTCTCCCAAGGCTGTCGTCGGCTGCAGGCCGTGGCGGCTTGAGGCGGCTGTCGGCGGAGGCCAGACGCGAGGTAAAGGGTGCTGCTGGACAGGGGAAGAGACGGGGGGGGGGGGTAGAAAAAGGAAGGGAGGCCTACTGCTGGACGAGGGAGCAGAAAAGAGGTGCTGCTGGACAGGGGAAGAGACGGGGGGAGGAGAAAAAGGAAGGGAGGCCTACAGCTGGACGGGGGAGTAGGAAAGAGGTGCTGGAGGGGGGGGAGAAAAAGGAAGGGAGGCCTACAGCTGGACGGGGGAGTAGGAAAGAGGTGCTGGAGGGGGGGGAGAAAAAGGAAGGGAGGCCTACTGCTGGATAGGGGAGAGATTAAAAAAAGGGAGAAGGGCTGCTGCTGGATAAGGGGAACAGTGAAGGGGTGGTGGTGGACACAAGGAAGGTAAAAGGAAGGGAGAATGGGTGGACAGCCGAGGAGAAAGAAAGACAGAAATACAGAAGGAGAGAGAGAAAGAAATAAAGACAGACACAGCACCCGTTAATGTAACGGGCTATAAGACTAGTCATATATGTTATCATATTGTAAATGAAGTGGCCTGAGGGCTTGAGTTGAAGATTTAGATACTACTGTACCTTGTTCTCTGTAATATATTCAATCTGGACTTTATTGGAGTAGTTGAAGAAATATTTTTATTACCCCCAAACTCCTTAAAAAGATTGAGAATGTAGCCAGGGTGTTTTCCCAGTACCAGGATGTGGCAGGGTTTCCCAGGTCACTGATCACCTCTGGACTTGCAAAGCATCATGAAAACTTGCGTTCTCCAAAATGGGCTCATTTCTTCTTTAAGATGCAGCTTAAGAGCTGTGAATTCATGAACAAGGACACCACTGTTACAAACTCTTTGCTCTCAGAGGATATGGGGTGAAAGGCCGAGTTAAGCGAACTTTCCCATAACAACACAATATTCTTCCTGTCTCTCGGGGAAAACGTGTACAACCATATAGAGCAGGCAAGAAAAGTGATCTGAGACCCATTTTCTCATTCCCACAGTTTGTGGCTGAGATCCTGAAGACAGGCACACGTCAGCTGCTCCCCATCCAGTGGCGAGAGTCCAGGGGGGACCAATGCTCAAAGCATAACACTGGCGTTAGAGGCAATTGGAACCAGGCTAGCATGCATGGGTTTGTTTTCAAATAAATATTAAATATATATTATATATGTAAAGCATAAATATATATAAAATACATATTATATAAGTATAACGATTGACATTAAGTTAATTAAAATACCTTACCATAATCATGTCAAACAATTATTATTAAGTATGTATTATCAAATATGTGAAGATATCATAAAATATGTTTATAAATTACGCAAAGTGAAATTAAGTATATATATATCACCCGACTGTAAATTGATCACATTATACAAAAATTACCAAGTCTAAATCAAAATACATTTATATATTACCCAATTTGAAATTAGCTATAAGTATATATCATTTGATGATAAATTAATCAGAGTATCAGCTCAAATAATTAAGTACATATTATTAAATATGTTAGTTATCATATAAAGGCTGGCTTGCATGTTAACGTGTGCAGAATGGACAGAGGGCTCTAGTATGGGAAACAGTGGCGTAGCAAGGGTGAGAGGCACCCCCCTTGCTCCTTCTCCAATCACCCTGCCGTGCGTCCACCCTCTTCCCTTCTCCCATACCTCTATTTGTGACCCATCGCGAGTAACAACTTCAATGTGCTCCTAACGATCCCAGCGACCACATCAGCTCTCCCGCTGATCTCTTCTGGGTTCTGCATATAGGAAGTGACGTCGGAGCTCCCTCTGATGTCACTTCCTATATGCGGAACCCGGAAGTGAGGTCAGCGGGAGAGCTGATGCGGTCGTGAGGAACACGTGGAAGTTGTAGCTCGTGGCAGTGAATGATTAGAGTTATCGGGAAAGATGTGGGCTCACAGGGCAAGGGGAGGAGAGGGAAGAGGTAGAGGGAGGTGGAGAAACGATATGCGCACCAAAGATAGCTGCAAATATTCACACAAATTTTGGCCTGACCAACTGCAAAGTGTGAGAGTACTTTATTAGGATTAAAACAAGCCGTAGAAGACAGTTCTTCACTCAACGTGTAATTAAACTCTGGCATTTCATTGGTGAAAGCAGTTATCTTAACAGGGTTTAAAAAAAAAGGTTTGGATAATTTCCTAAAACAAAAGTCCGTAGGCCATCATTAAGATGGACTTGGAGAAATCCACTGCTTTTTCCTAGGATAAGTGGCATAAAACCTGTTTTCCTCCTTGGGATCTTGCCACGTACATGTGACCTGGGTAGGCCAATGTTGGAAACAGGATACTGGGCTTGATGGGCCTTCGGTCTGTCCCAGTACAGCAACTCTTATGTTATTCTGATTTACCGCCTTTTTGAAGGAATTCACTCAAGGTTGTGTACAGCAAGCATAACTTAAAATGGAGACAATGCCCCCCCCCCCCCCCCCCCACACACACACACCTGGTTGAAAATCAACTACAAAAAGAAGAGGAAGCAAAAACCTCAAAAATAATATCAAAATTTAAATGTACCTATCCATGAAATGTTGACTGTATATTAGAGAATGACACGGTGACAAAATTCATCACCGTTCCCGTCTCCGCGGATAACCGCGGTAAACCATCTTCATGTCATTCTTTAAGGAGAGAGGGAAGAATCAGAGTATGAATGGCCACAACCACTGACCCACAAACTTTGCTTTGAAGAATGCTGAGATTGAGCAGCAACATTCCAGAGCAGATATTGTGATGTCATAATGCCTCATTCCACCAGTGCCTAAGAGCCAATCACATCAGTGATGTCACAATGGCTTCATTATCCTTGGCTCCCATAAGAATCAGAGTATGAATGGCCACAACCACTGACCCGCAAGCTTTGCTTTGAAGAATGCTGGTGTAGAAGGACTGAGGTTGAAACAGATACTACAGAATGACAGTCTCTGGTATCCAGAGCAGATATTGTGATGTCATAATGCCTCATTCCACCAGTGCCTAAGAGCCAATCACATCAGTGATGTCACAATGGCTTCATTATCCTTGGCTCCCATAAGAATCAGAGTATGAATGGCCACAACCACTGACCCTTAAGCCTTGCTTTGAAGAATGCTGGTGTAGAAGGACCGAGGTTGAAATAGACACTAGAAAATGACATGGGATTATTTCCCGCGGTTATCCGCGGGGACGGGAACGGTGATGAATTTTGTCACCGTGTCATTCTCTACTGTATATTACATATAAGGAGGAAAAAGATGTCAGATTCCCTTGACAGGCAAATAAGACAATGTATGCCAGTAACAAAGGGTCAGAGAAAAAGACCTCCTTAATCTCAATATGTCCAATCCGGTATAATAAAACCCTTAGTGCGCATGCGCAGTTGAAACTCCGTGTGTCCGTGATCTGTGCAGTAGAGGGAGCATGGTTTCGTGTGGCAGTTTCCACTTGCGCAGTGGGAAGAAGGAGCGTGTGGCGGTTTCCCCATCTTGACAATAAGCATTAGAGCCTGCAGCAGTTTTAACATTGCCTTCCCTTTGCGACGCTGCAAAAACCAGGAGACTTCTCCGTGTGTTACAGATTGCCTTCCCTCTGCGATGCTGGACAGGGGGAGCAGGGAAGGGGTGCTGCTGAACAGGGGGGGAGGTAAAAGGAAGGGAGAAGGACTACTGCTGGACAGGGGAGCAGGGAAGGGGTACTGCTGGACAGGGGGGAGGTAAAAGGAAGGGAGAAGGGCCACTGCTGGACAGGGAGAGCAGGGAAGGGGTACTGCTGGACAGGGAGCACAGGGAAGAGGTACTGCTGGACAAGGGGGAGGGAAAAGGAAGGGAAAAGGGCTACTGCTGGACAGGGGGAGCAGGGAAGGGATGCTGATGGACAGGGGGGAGACACAGAAAGACAGGCAGGGGGCCATGGAGAGAGTCAGAAAGAAAGAAAGGGAGCAGGGAGAGAGAAAGAAAGACAGACATACAGAAAGAAAGAAAGACAGACAGACAGACAGACAGGGGGCCAGAGAGAGACAGAAAGAAAGACAGGCAGGGGGGCCAGGGAGAGAGACAGAAAGAAAGACAGACAGGGGGAGAGAGACAGAAAGAAAGAAAGGGGGCAGGGAGAGAGAAAGAAAGAAATGCCTAAGTCTACACATTTATTCTAGCACCTGTTAATGTAATGGGCTAAAAAACTAGTTTAAATGTATGAATCCGTATTGAACTGTACCTGATCAGGATCTTTCAGTTAAGTTGAGCTGTTCTATATGGATTCATATATTTAAATTGGACATATTGAGATCTTTTTCTCTGACCAATGACTGATATCACCCTTTGCTACTGGCATACATTGTCTTATTTGCCTGTCAAGGGAATCTGACATCTTTTTTCCTCCTTATATGTAGTATACAGTCAACATTTCACGGATTAGTACATTTATATTTTGATATTATTTTTGAGATTTTTGCATCTGCCACTTTTTTGTAGTTGGTTTCCAGCAAGAATAAGTCAAACATAAGTAATGGACAATTACAACAGTAAAAATATTCAAATTACCGTGCAAATATGGTATCGTAAGGCTACATTACAATTCAACACAATATGCTCTAAAACATTTTAATAGACAGTATAGGGTATAAATAAAAATGGAGCATATAGATAGATAAGATAGAGTAGCTGGAGTAAGAAAAGAAGTTGCATAAAGTATATAAGGCCAGAATAATGCTTGAGAATTCTCAGCTAGGGCAGGAGTGGATAAACATGTCCTGCTATAGCATGTGTAGCCGGGTTACTCCTGTTTATGTGTGTGTGAGTGTGTCTAGCGAGTTAGTTACTTCTTCATTTAATGGTTGAGGAGTGCCTGGTAGGACCGTAGTGACTTTGGAGGTGCCTAGAGGGAGATCCTGCTCTTCAAGTACTCTTGCCAGAGCTCATCTGGACCGTGGCAATATTCAGTTTGTTATTCGGATAATTTATCTGCGGCAATAGGATCATGGTTCGGTAGTTGGCCAAAGAGTAGGAGTGCCAGATTTCCTCTTTGAAAAATGAGGACACTTGGCTCTGCCCCGTTCCTCCCCTAGCCCCGACCCTACATGAACCTCCCCGAGCTCGAAGGCCACATCTTGCTATCTTTGAGATTCTAGAATCTTGTTACTCTTTGGGATTCCGGAATCATGCTATCTTTGAGATTCTAGAATCTTGTTACTCTTTGGGATTCCGGAATCATGCTATCTTTGAGATTCTAGAATCTTGTTACTCTTTGGGATTCCGGAATCTTACTATCTTTGAGATTCTAGAATCTTGTTACTCTTTGGGATTCCAGAATCTTACTATCTTTGAGATTCTCGAATCTTGTTACTTTTTGGGATTCCGGAATCATGCTATCTTTGAGATTCTAGAATCTTGTTACTCTTTGGGATTCCAGAATCCTACTATCTTTGAGATTCTAGAATCTTGTTACTTTTTGGGATTCTGGAATCATGCTATCTTTGAGATTCTAGAATCTTGTTACTCTTTGGGATTCCAGAATCTTACTATCTTTGAGATTCTAGAATCTTGTTACTTTTTGGGATTCTGGAATCATGCTATCTTTGAGATTCTAGAATCTTGTTACTCTTTGGGATTCCGGAATCTTGCTATCTTTGAGATTCTAGAATCTTGTTACTCTTTGGGATTCCAGAATCTTACTATCTTTGAGATTCTAGAATCTTGTTACTCTTTGGGATTCCGGAATCATGCTATCTTTGAGATTCTAGAATCTTGTTACTTTTTGGGATTCCGGAATCTTGCTATCTTTGAGATTCTGCATTGAATCTTGATACTCGTTGGGTTTTGGCCAGGTCCTAGTGATCTGGATTGGCCACCGTGAGGATAGGCTACTGGGCTTGATGTACCGTTGGTCTGACCTAGTAAGGCTATGCTGATGTTCTTATGTTATTTCTGCCCCTCCCCACTCTTTCCCCTCCTCCCAATGCCACGTGTGGACACTGCTTCCCTTCTCCCTTCCCAACATTCGTAGTGTGAGCAGCAACCCCCAACCTGCTGTCGTGCCTGCATCAGCTTTTCCTCTGATGTCACTTCCTGGACCCGCACGGCCTAGGAAGTGACATTGTGGGAAGAGCCGTCGCTGGTGCGACAACAGCTTGGGGAGTGGTTGTTTGCGCCAGGAACGTTACAGAGGTATGGGAGAAGGGAAGTGATAGTAGGGGGGTGGGGAAGGGGTGTGTGTGTGTGTGGGGGGGGCGCCTCTCACCTTCACTATACCACTAGGTCTGCTGCCCATCAAGAAAAGTGCACTGTCCTGCTTATCATTCGTTTAACCCTTTATATTCTGCCAGTTTCACTTAGTGGCTGAATCCTCCCCAGAAGCATCTGGCCCGTGCACAGTATATTTTATTTCTAACTAGCTGATGCCCCGGCATTGCACGGGTATTTAATTATAGCAATAACACTGTAAATGGATTCAAATAAAGATACTTTATAGTGGTGAATGAAATTATTTTTTTACAGCTTAATAAAAAGTACAATATTCAAATTATAATATGAAATATTTGACAAAATGAATACAATACAACTAACGCAAAACTTGATTATAAACAACATTTTTAGTTTCACCTCCTGGAGCAAGAACATATAAATTCTTGGGTGAACCCATCCTTGAGCAAGCAACATAGAGTTGTGGGCCGCGAGACCCCCAGAACATATCACCCCAGGTAGTGAGGGATCTGCATACCAAGTTTCGTTCAAATCGGTCAAGCCGTTTTTGAATTACTGTGAGAATGGCAGCTTTTTACATTTTTTCCATTGACATGAATGGGTGAAATCTGATTTTCTGTTTGTAGCTCCGCCCACGTGTGCAGGTGGGCCGCGAGACCCCCAGAACATATCACCCCAGGTAGTGAGGGATCTGCATACCAAGTTTCGTTCAAATCGGTCAAGCCGTTTTTGAATTACTGTGAGAATGGCAGCTTTTTACATTTTTTCCATTGACATGAATGGGTGAAATCTGATTTTATGTTTGTAGCTCTGCCCACGTGTGCAGGTGGGCCGCAAGACCCCCAGAACATATCATCCCAGGTAGTGAGGGATCTGCATACCAAGTTTCATTCAAATCGGTCAAGCCGTTTTTGCGTGATCACGGCACATACACACATACACACATACATACCTCCGATTTTATTATAGATAGATAGATTACAGCCAAACTCATTCAAATCTCGGTGCTGCTTCCAGACATGACGCCAGCCTACATCGGAGTCTTGTGAGCTGGGCTGCTTGTTTGTAGCCTCTTAACTACACTCCGCCTTCGCGGTGGTTAGGGGCAGAGCCGGCCCGCGAATATTAAAAAACCGTGCATAATATTCGGGCCGGTTCTGCCCCTTTCCCCCGGCTATTTTAATCCCTGAAAGCCCCCTCTTAAGCCTTACCTGGTGGCCTAGCGGGTTTTCAGGCAGGAGCGATTTTCCCACGCTCCTGCCCCGTGCAGATCGCTCACAAGGAATGGCTGCCTTGAGCTCCCGTAGTCTCTCGAGCCATTTCCTGTGAGCGATCTGCACGGGGCAGGAGTGTGGGAAGATCGCTTCTGCCCCGAAAACCTGCTAGACCACCAGGTAAGGCTTAAGGGAGGGCTTACAGGGCTTAAAATATGAAAAATGAAAAAAGCATTTTTTGTTTTAAAACCGTGAATAATCGAATCCGTAGATATGGAATTCGCAAATACGGAGGGGGAAGTGTACTTGGATTTTTTGTGACTTTTATCTTTATATAGTTAAGATAGCCAAGGACCCCGTAAGACCCCTGAGGAAGGCATTTTTTATTTTGCCGAAACACTGCCCGTGTTGGGTCATTTTTATTGGTTTCTATCCTGTGACTGTGTACAGCCTTTGTGAATTGTTGTTTTTAAGCTATTTGGATGCTTATTAAGCTACAAACTGGTCCAGCCGATCTTCTGTTCCACAATCTTTTTGTTGTTTTGCTGCTTCCAGAGGCGCACGGCTCAGGTAAGAAGAGGTTTCACGCTGTTCTAGTTTCATATTGTACCCTATTTGAAAGTACCCTGGGGAGTTTTAATTGCCATTTGCCATATGTGTTTAATCAACATTAAAGGCTCATAAACCAAATTACAGGGAAATGCTTAAGTCTTCTCTTAGCAAGTGAACTCATTGACCTTGATTTAATGGAGATGCATCTTTTCTTTTTTTTTTTTTTTAGATCAGCTCCTGCACAGAAGAGAACTCTGTTGTCCCTGAAAGCTTTGGAAGTTCCCAAATGAGACTAAAAGCTGGCTCCAGTCCTGCCCAATTGCTGTCAGTGCTTGTTTTGAAGCGTTCTGGGATCTGTTATTTTGTTTTGTGAAGACTAAAGCCAAATGGGATCATCACATGGGATCTATTCACAAGGCGAAGGTAGGGGTGGGACATTAGGGTGGGCAGACTGGATGGGCCGTGGCCCTTATCTACCGTCAATTTCTATGTTTCTATGTTTCTATGAACTAGAGTGGGCAAATGTTTTTACAAGGGGTTGGGGGGGGGGGGGGTCATTCGTGGAGCTGCGGTCAGGGAGTAGGGGATACCCCCCAGGAACAAAATTTAACAAAAACATACTCAACGGAAATGACGTGGCAGAGGGGCTTTTTACTTCCTCTCTCTTTTTAAAAATAATTGCAGGTACCTAAAATTAGGGTTACCAGACTTCAAGATTTCCCCAGCCACATCTTCCTTTTCGAGAACATGTCCAGGGTTCAGAAGGCTTTTCAAAACCCAGCATTTTGTACGGGTTTTGAAAAGCATCCAGTGTCCGACGCACAAACAGATTAAGGGGGTGGGACTGGGGGTGAGGTGGGGCATGACGCGGGCAGGACTGGATGGGCTGAGGGCATGGCCGGATTTTCCTTTGGGAATCTGGTAATCCTACCTAGGACACCCACCTCCCTTGCATCGGATCCCCTCTTCCCAGAAGTATAGCGTTTTTATTCTGCCTTAATTTGCAACTTCCAGTCCTAATGGTTAGAGCAGAAGGCTTAGCATGAGAGAAGCTAGTTTAAATCTCACCACTTCTTCTCGAGTTCTTTGATAAGTCACTTAACCCTCCCTCCCATTGGTCTAGGACAATTACTTCTCGAGTCCTTTGGTAAGTCACTTAACCCCCCCCTCCCTTTGGTCTAGGACAATTACTTCTCGAGTTCTTTGGTAAGTCACTTAACCCCCCCCCCTCCCATTGGTCTAGGACAATTACTTCTCGAGTTCTTTGGTAAGTCACTTAACCCCCCTCCCATTGGTCTAGAAAAATTACTTCTCGAGTTCTTTGGTAAGTCACTTAACCTCCCCTCCCATTGGTCTAGAAAAATTACTTCTCGAGTTCTTTGGTAAGTCACTTAACCTCCCCTCCCATTTGGTTTAGGAGAATTCATCGTGGCCAGTTCATTGCGGTCGTTTCAGCATGATGAACTGGCTGCTATGAATTCGATTTAGCATGTGGGAGGCAATGCCTCCCCCCCCACCCCCAATTTCTACTGTGATGCCCCTCCCACAACACTCCCAGAATTAGCAGCAGGGCGCAGATTGACATGGAAAGCAAGTTGGTGGCTGCTCGTGCTAAAATTAAAAAAGTACGGGGGAAGGGAAGGGGCGTGTCTGTGGCAGGGGGAAGGGGAGAGGGGGGAGGGCTTCTGATGCCCCAAGAAAGGTGGCACTCGGGGCGGACTGCCCCCCTCAAACCCCCCCTTACTATACCACTGGCTAGAGTGGCTCTTCTGAAAATATTTATGAAATCGCCCAAACACTGGTTAATGACGTTTTCTGCGTAGACTTCTCAGGGTCTCAGGGACTGCATCAAATTCAATGGCACGAAGAAAACCCAAATCCCTGGCACTTGGTCTCATGAATTGGCACTAGAGGCTATGACAAGAACCAGAGAACGTTGAAATGTAATGTAGAAAACTATGGCCTCCTTTTACTAAGCATCGTAAGAGCATTTTACCGCAGGACAGTGAGGTAAATGCTCCGATGCAGTGGCATAGCGAGGGTAGGAGGCCCTCCTCTCCACCTTCTGCTCCCTCCGTGCCAACCCCCTGCGCCCTCCTCTCTGCCCCCACTTCTTCCATGCCAATCTTCTGTGCCATCCTCTCCACTCTCTGCTCCTTCTGTGCCAACCCCCGTGCCTTCTTCTCTGCCCCTATCCTGTGCCAATGTCATGTGCCCTCCTGTCTATCCCACTCCTTCCATGCCAATCTCCTGTGCCCTCCTCCTTCCGTGCCAACCCCTTGCACCCTCCTCTCTGCCCTGCTCTTTCCGTGCCATCCTCATGTGGCATCCTCTCTTCCCCCTGCTCCTTCCATGCCTCCACACCACACTCATGCCCTCTCTTCCCATTCCCGTACCTCTTTAAATCTATGCAAGCATGAGCAGCTTCTCCGGGCTTGCGCTGGCGTTGGCTTTCCCTCTGATGTCATATCTTGGCCCTGCAACTAAACTAAACTAAACCTTAAGTTTGTCTACCACATCATCTCCATAAAGATAGAGCTCGGCACGGTTTACAGGTAAATTCAATAAATGAGGGAAGGACATAATAAGAAATTAGAGGTTATGAAGAGGAGAGCTAGCTTTCCATTTTAAATAGATAGCTTTATGTTTTGGAGAAAAGCCAGGTTTTCAGATGCTTTCGGAATAATTGGAATGAGCCCAGGTTCCGCAGCGGGGCAGGGAGGTTGTTCCAAAGCTCAGTGAATTTGAAGAAAAGGGATTTCCCTTATTTACCTGCATACATGACGCCTTTTAACGAGGGGAAAGATAGTTTGAGTATGTGGGCGGATCTGGTAGTGTCAGATCTCAAAGAATTCCAGGATAGTGGGATTAGGGGAGGAAGAATGCCGTGTAGGATCTTGAATATTAGGCAGGTACATTTAAAGTGAATCCTAGAAATCACCGGAAGCCAGTGAAGTTTTGACAGAAGCGGGGAAACATGATCAAATTTGCTTTTTGCGAAGATCAACCTAGCCGCAGTGTTCTGGATCCGCTGAAGTCTTTGAAGCCTTTTCTTGGTTAGACTTAGATAGATGAAGTTAGAATAGTCCAGTCTGGAAAGAACGATTGATTGTACAAGGACAGCAAAATGTTGTTGGCGGAAGCAGGATCTCACTTTCCTCAACATGTGAAGACTAAAAAAACATATTTTTTTTTACCAGAGAGTTGAGATGATCATTAAAGGAAAGTGTAGAGTCAATAATGATGCCCAAAACTTTGCTTGAGAATTCGATCTGCAGTGAGGGACCAGAAGGTAGTGGAATGAGTGTGGTTTTGTTTTGGACTCATTCAGCTTCATTTGTACAGAGAGGGCCCAGGATTGGAGTTTCGTCATGCAAGCTGTTATATTTTCGGCGACCTGGAAGTGATTTCAGCGGGAGCCAGGCCGGCGTGGGCAGCAGGCTAGAGTATTTGCTTGCGCTGGCAAAGATTTTAAAGTGGTACCGGGGGGAGGGGGCAGGGAAGGGAGGACGTGAGCTTGGTGTGGGAGGGCAGAGAGGTGCTAGTGTCCCCACCAAGGTAGCTCCTGGGGCAATCCGCTCCCGCCCCATTACTATGCCGCTGTATGAATTCCTATGAGTGTCAGAGC
This sequence comes from Geotrypetes seraphini, assembly GCF_902459505.1. Classification (NCBI taxonomy): domain Eukaryota; kingdom Metazoa; phylum Chordata; class Amphibia; order Gymnophiona; family Dermophiidae; genus Geotrypetes; species Geotrypetes seraphini. Next base: position 7,601,465 of record NC_047094.1, on the reverse strand, counting down.
ATTTACCTCGCCGGCCCACGGTAAAATGTTCCTACGCTGCTTAGTAAAACCCAGCATAAGACGCGACAGAAATTTGATGATGTGGATTTTTGATGCATTTGACTTTGAGTTCGGAAAGCCACAGAGGATTGTCATCTCCAATGGTCCATGACCAAAGGAACCACGATATATTGGGCCGAGAACTAGCTGAACATTAATCTCATCGTCATACCAAGCTGGGATGGCAATATGGGTGATGTCAGCCGTCTTACACTGACTATATTTGCCACGATCAAGGCTGCACACTAAAAAGCATTTGCAGAGCACCGTTTGCCAATGGACTTTGACAGATAGTGAAACCACTGAACCACGTAAGAAAGCAATTTCATTCTTGTCACAGAGTTCAATTAACACCTCTTCAGTTCGGGATTAAATACCCCTGTGCCAGTTGATAGCAAAGTTGCCTAGTGAATTAAGCACTCCAAAAGCCAACGAAGCAGACCAATCAAACCGGGCATTAGGAATTGAAAAAGAAGTTGAGTTATTACTTCGAGTGACTCTTGTAAGAGGTGACTTGCTAATCTTACTCCTGTGGGATTGCTTCGGAAAACAGTGTTACATGGCAGGGGAGGCTGACCAGTCCTAGAGGACAAATTCATCAGTATTTAAGGGGGTGGGGGGGGGGGGGGGGAATTCTAGACAAGGCGTTTGAAAATGGGTGTTGGAAAAGTTCAGCACTAAGTGATATTCTATAAGGCAGTGGTTCCCAGTCCTGTCCTGGAGGAACACCAGGCCAATTGGGTTTTCAGGCTAGCCCTAATGAATATGCATGAAGCAAATTTGCATGCCTATCACTTCCATCATATGCAAATCTCTCTCATGCATATTCAGTTAGGGCTAGCCTGAAAACCCGATTGGCCTGGTGTTCCTCCAGGACAGGGTTGGGAATCACTGCTATAAGGGGCACTCACCCTTTATAGACCAGTACTAAACTCCAGTTTCCATACCCAACTCTGGGTGCCAGCAGCCAGATTTACGTCTGCTGATTCCTAGTGTAAATCCTGGTGCCTAAATTGGGCACGGAGACCCAGTGTGTGCAACCTTGTGCGATGTCCGTGACCTGCCTAAGAACATGAGAACATAAGAGCTGCCCTACTGGGACAGACCGCAGGCCCATCAAGCCCACTATCCTGTTTCCAACAGTGGCCAACCCAGGTCCGAAGTACTGTCACAATCCGTCCCCTGTGGCTCCGCTCATCCCAGAGCTGCCGGTGACTAAACCCTATCCAGTCATACAGCGAGCTAACCACGGGGATAGGATTGTGACTAGTCCCAGGGGAAAATGTGGATTTCCCTTTAACTTAAAGCAGGCTGAACTGCAGGGAGTAGAGGAAGGGGAGCAGAACAGCTCAGAAGAGCTTCAGAGGAACCTCCCTCCTCCTGTTCACTCTCAGCTGAGACCTATAATGAAAAACCCAAGACAAACTAAGCAAACAGTGCAGGTAACTCCTCCCCCTCAGAGAGCAGGGTGTGTTCGATTGAACAATATAGAGGCTGCTCTGAGGAGAGGAAAGTTAGTTGGCCCTGAGCCAGCTCAGGGAAGGGTCTCTCCTGATTATGTTCCGGACTGTGAGGATGTGATAATGCAGGAAGCTGACACTGACCCTATTGCCAACCAGCCAGCTCTGTCTGAACCCATGGATTGGGGAGAAAACCCTGGACTGCCTGAAGACATGCTCCTGGAGTGAGGATAAGTGGCAGGTCTGGAGGTTTGTGCAGGCAGGAGCTTTCTCTGTTTAATAGAGTATTGTTGTGCAGTAGTGCTGTGTGTGGGAAACTGCATAGGCTTGTGCTAGGAAAAAAAAAACGTTTTTTTTTTGTTAATTCAATTGGCCTGAATTGGGGACTCATATATGTGAATGTGAGGGAAGTAAATGTTGTGATTTTTGGGGAGAATTCACTTAAGATCCAGGTTGGGATAGTGGGGCCATTATTGGCATTCTGAAATATCAGAAAAGTGATAAGTGAATTCCTTTACTCCCCTCCCCCACCAACAGCTTCTCTGTTGGTTACAGCCAGCTTTAAGACCTGCTGAGCTTGTAGGCCCAGAACTTGTGTGAGGGAAAAAGGTTCCTTTGCCTTCTTAAAGGTAAAGACAACCCCTCTAAAGTTCTGTTAATGATTGCAATACTGAACTGTTACTTACCTGAATTGCCTGATTGAAGGTAGCAGTGGTAAACCCATTCCGGTGGGGTCCACTCCATACTTTATTTTGATATTTGGATAAAGCATTCTACTTGGATTTTGATTTTGCTTTGAATGCTTAAGGGAGACGCTGCTCCCATCATCGCTTCACTGAATAAAGTGGCTGTGAACAAGTAAAGCTGATTTGTTTATTTTTTATATTGGATTTCTGACAAGTAAGGATATACCAGCAGGACTTCCTTCCTTCATCGGAAGCACGCCGGAGTTGCGCTCGGGTGAGCAGAGACCGGGTTCCGGAAAATACAGGTACCGGCTCTGTCACAGTACCTGTTAGAAACCCAAAGAGTAGCAACATTCCAGAGCTGAGATTGTGATGTCATAATGCCTCATTCCACCAATGCCTAAGAGCCAACCTCAGCAGTGATGTCACAATGGCTTCATTGTTCTATACTTGGCTCATGAGAACATAAGAACTGCCATACTTGGACAGACTGAAGGTCCATCAAGCCCAGTATCCTGTTTCCAACAGTGGCCAACCCAGGTCCCAAAGAGTAAAACAGATTTTATGCTGCTTTTCCTAGGAATAAGTAATGGACTTCCTCATATCCATCTTAATATTGGCTTATGGACTTTTAGGAAGTTAGCCAAAACTTATTTAAACCCTGCTAAGCTAACTGCTTTCACCACATTCTGGCAACACATTCCAGAGTTTAATTACACATTGAGTGAAGAAATATTGACTTTGGTTTGTTTTAAATCTATTACTTAGTAGCTTCATTGCATGCCCCCTAATCCTAGCATGCCCCTTCCATGGCCACGTCCCCTTTTGAGTTGTGCACTATGGGATTTAGGAGCCCAGTGTTTTTTGAATAATGCACATAAGCTAATTGTTGGCATCCAGATATTGATGGCTAACAGCTTCTTAGCCACTTGAGTTGTGTGCATACCTTGGTAGTATGCCCAAATCTTTTTTACCATATACAGAATCCTGGGGTTAATGGGAAAGGGTCACTGGACATCTGCTCTGATCACCACAACAGTCTTCAGTTAGGGCAGGGGTAATTGGGGGGTGGACCCGGACTGTGGTGTAGCGAGGGTAGGAGGTGCCCAGGGCAATGGTGCCCCCTGCGCCCTCCTCTCTGCCTCTTGCTCCTTCCATGCCACCCTCTTGCCACATTCATGCCCTCCTTTCCCACCCCTGGGGGTAATTGGGGGGTGAACCTGGACAGTGGCGTAGCAAGGGTAGGAGGTGCCCAGGGCAATGGTGCCCCCCTGCCACCCTCTTGCCACATTCATGCCCTCCCTTCCCACCCCATACCTCTTTAAATCTTTGCCAGTATGAGCAGCTTCTCTGCTTACGCCAGCATTGGCTTTTCCTCTTACATCACTTCCTGGCCCTGCAACCCGGAAGTGATTTCAGAGGGAGCCAGGCCGCTGTGAACAGCAGGCCAGGGTAATTGCTTGCGCTGGGGAAGATTTAAAGAGGTATGGGGGATGGGGAAGGGAGGGCATAAGCTTGGCATGGGGGAGGGGGGCGGAGATGTGCCAGCGCCCCCAACAAGATGGCTCCCAGAGCAGTCACTATGCCACTGGACTTGGAGATTATTCAGGCACCACCAACTTTTCCTGACAGTTCCCAGATCTGAGCACATAAGACTGTACAAGCGGTCGCCCTAAGTTGTCTGGATAGTTTTCGGACACAAACACTGAATAGGGGGCCAGTGGCAGATAACATCGGGGGGCTGCGCCTGGATTAGGCCAGGCATTAAATCCCTGAGTCTAATTCAGCCCACGGCGGCTTGCGCCTTTAAAAATCACTGGCCACTGCTGCCCGAATGCTGAGTCTTTAATTTTCAACGCCATCAGCAAAATAAGAATTCGCATGGCTCCTAAAACCGACCCCTATGAGGCAGATACGAACAGGGCATTACAGGAGGTCACCGTGAAGTTCTGCCACTTAGCATTTTGCTGTGTTAACACTATGACAACGGCTTATGGGTTGTGGTTTATTATAATACGTCTTGGGATGAGATCGTGTGGCCTTTCCCCAAAGAAACAGTGTAGAAATACATGTAATACTGAGCTTCATATGAATTGGCAATGCATTCTAGGGATGGATGTAGCAAAAAAATAAAAAATCATGAGAATGATATAATTTCATTCCTAGTATATGTTCTTTTCTTTATACCACACACAGCTTAAAAAAAAAAAAAAAAAGGCATTGGGCAAATAACAATAACAAGAGGGCACTCGAGGAAATTGAAGGGAGACAGATTCAGAACAAACGCTAGGAAGTTCTTCTTCACTCAGAGGGTGGTGGACACCTGGAACGCGCTTCCAGAGGAGGTGGTAGAGCAGAGTACGATTTTGGGGTTCAAAAAGGGATTGGACGAATTCCTGAAGGAAAGGGGAATTGAGGGGTATGGTTGTATGTAAAAGATCACTAACAGGTCTTTGGCCTGGAGGGCCGCCGCGGGAGCGGGCTGCTGGCCACGATGGACCTATGGTCTGACTCAGCAGAGGCCATGCTTATGTTCTTATATGAACAAGCCCTTACACAACACGGCTCCAGACTACGTGACGGCCAAGCTTCCTCCGTACTGTAACCTGAACTGAGTTCTTTGGGGACGACGGGATAGAAAACAAATTTTATAAATAAATAAATGGGGGGGGGGGGGGGGAGAGAGGGGGAGTCTCTTAGTAGAAGGATGAAAGCCAAACAAGACTGGAATGATTTTCACACTTTAAAACTGCTTCATCGTCTGTCTGTCTTGCCACCCGCCCCTCCCTATCCCTGAAATAAGAACATAAGAAGTTGCCTCTGTTGAGTCAGACCAGAGGTCCATCTCGCCCAGCGGTCCACTCCCGCGGCGGCCCATCAGGCCCACTGCCTGAACAGTGGTCTCTGACTAATTTTATAATTTACCTCTAATCCTATCCCTATAACCTTACCTCTACTCTTATCTGTACCCCTCAATCCCTTTGTCCTCCAGGTACCTGTCCAGACCTTCTTTGAAGCCCTGTAGCGTACTTCTGCCTATCACATCCTCCGGCAGCGCGTTCCATGTATCCACCACCCTCTGGGTGAAAAAGAACTTCCTAGCGTTTGTTCTAAACCTGTCCCCTTTCAATTTCTCCGAGTGCCCCCTTGTACTTGTGGTTCCCCTTAGTTTGAAAAATCTGTCCCTGTCCACTTTTTCTATGCCCTTCATGATCTTGAAGGTTTCTATCATGTCTCCTCTAAGTCGTCGCTTTTCCAGGGAGAACAGCCCCAGCTTTTTTAGTCTGTCAGTATATGAGAGGTCCCCCATACCCTTTATTAGCTTTCATTTTCTATCTGTTGTCCACAAAGAGCTCAGAACGGGCTATTTATTTATGTAATTTGTCAATATTCGCTATTTTCTGATCGGAAGACGATGGGTTACCTTTGAAAGCTCATCATAAAATGCATCGAGTTAGTCCAATCAAAAAAAAGTGTCACCTTATTTCTATATATGACCTTAAAAATGGCGTAGAAAGATGGAACCTGCGCAGATCAGCAGGTAGAACCCCAAACAAAGGGATCCTCTTACTAAACTGTGCTAGCGGTTTTAGCGGGCGCTGCATTGCCCCGCCCGCTAGACGCTAACGCCACCATTGATGTGGCGTTGGTCTTTGGCGCGCAGCGCGGGGCAATGGAGCGCGCTCTAAAAAACCTTAGTAAACGTAGCCCAAAGTCACAGAGGCGCCCAGCCTCTGCGTTCTGCTCGATACGAAACAGGCGAACCAGATGGACCACGCTGGACTTTATCCGCCATCTGTGGCTACGATTTTCTTACGAGCCTTTCGGACAGTTCATTAGCTCTGTGGTATTTCCCAAACCAGCAGAGCCACAAACAGGCCTGGTTTCCTTGCAGTGAAGAGATCTGAGATTCATTTACTCTGGGCAGCTGCAATTTATATTTCATATTTATGAATTCATATTTATTTTTTATTTTATTCATTCAATTTTCTGTACCGTTCTCCCAAGGGAGCTCAGGACCGTTTTACGTGAATTTATTCAGGTACTCGAGCATTTTCCCCTGTCCCGGTGGGCTCACTATCTATCTAATGTACCTGGGCCAATGGGGGGATTAAGTGACTTGCACAGGGTCACAAGGAGCAGCACAGGATTTGAACCCACAACCTCAGGGTGCCGAGGCTGTAGCTCTAACTGCTGCGCCACACTCACCTCCAATACATAATCAGAAGTGAGCCAAGTATAGAACAATGAAGCCATTGTGACATCACTGACAAGGTTGTCTCTTAGGCATTGGTGGAATGAGGCATGATGACATCACAATCTCAGCGCTGGAATGTTGCTACTCTTTGGGTTTCTGCCAGGCATTATGACATCAGGGAAAGGGATTGGGTCTTGTAGACAGCCTTTTTATAGCTTTAAAACACACTCAAAGTGCTTTACCTAGAGATAATTCAAGCATTTTCCCTACAAATCCCTGGTGGGCTCAAACACTATCTAATGCACCAGGGGCAGTGGAGGATTAAGTAACTTGCCCAGGGTCACAAGGAGCAGAATGGGATTTGAACCCACAACCTCAGGTTGCTGAGGCTGTAGCTCTAACTACTGTGCCACACTCACCTCCAATACATAATCAGAAGTGAGCCAAGTATAGAACAATGAAGCCATTGTGACATCACAGATGAGGTTGTCTCTTAGGCATTGGTGGAATGAGGCATTATGACATCACAATCTCAGCGCTGGAATGTTGCTACTCTTTGGGTTTCTGCCAGGTATTAGGACATCAGGGACAGGGATTGGGACTTGTAAACCACCTTTTTGAAGTTTTACAACCACACTCAAAGCAATTTGCATACGGGTACTTCAAGCATTTTCCCTGTCTGTTCCGGTGGGCTCACACTCTATCTAATGTACCAGGGGAAATGGGAGATTAAGTAACTTTCCCAGGGTCACAAGGAGCAGAATGAGATTTGAACCCACAATCTCAGGGTGCTGAGGCTGTAGCTTTAACCACGTGTATATCATTGGCCAAACTGGACATTATTGCACTGATGCCTCTTTGCTGATAGTATGCCTTAATTTTGTTCTATAAAATACATGGTTTGGCTCTTTTGAAAACTAGACTGGTTCACAGGCCTCAAGAGGCAAAGTTTGAGACCCCCTCACTGCTAGGGAACTTTTCCTCCCAGTGTTGAACTGAGGAAATGTTGAAGAAGTTTTGGGGGTGCCAGAGGACCACACTTTAAAAAAAAGGAAGGTACTGTGACTATGTAGGAGGTGAAAAAGAGAAGGATGAACTTGCCATGGGCAAAGCTTAAGATCTTTATGTTAATAGTAAACAGACCATTTTATTCCTTTGCTTAATTGGCCATGGAGGAGGTCCTTTTGCCTCCCCAAATGCTTTCCGTGATGACTTTTATTGCACACTTTTGGAATATGTGACAGTCCTGCTGAGACAGAATAATTACAGCCGCTAATCTTAAATGGCTTCTAATTCCTCCGGCACAGGTGTTTGCTGACACTGGGGGACCAGCCACGGTTCAGGGCTTTCCGAAGGCCTCCTTCTTAGGTAGGGGATTTTCAGAGCCATTTATGGCCTTGTTTAATAAGCAGAAAGAAAAAGCCACTTGGAAAAGATTCTGAGTTAGGGAAAGTTGAAAGCACCGCCTGCCATTGTATCATCAGGCCAAGCAAGCTCTCCGTTCTGTACGGTCTTAGCCTATTTCAAACTTTTGCTTCTTGAGGGTGTCAGGTCAAAAGTGTGCAGGGACAAAGGCGCGCGCAGACAATTGAGCGCAGCGTGGAGGTGCGCGCCGCAGAAAATTACTGTCTTTAGGGCTCTGACGGGGGGGGGGGGGGCGTGGGGGAGGGAACCCCCCACTTTACTTAATAGAGTAAAAGGTGGTATATCAAATTCATGACCCCTTTACAGAATTGTTGCTAACCACGTGGCATTGGTGTGCCAAGACTGAGCCACCAATTTATAGAATTGCCCTTTAGTTGATCACTCTCGTACATAAAAATGGATTATGCCATATCATAAGCACATAAGAATTGCCCTACTGGGACAGACTGAAGGTCCATCAAGCCCGGTATCCTGTTTAAAACAGTGGCCAATCCAGGTCAAAAGTACCTGCCAGAAACCCAAATAGTATCAACATTCCAGGGCTGAGATTCTGATGTCATAATGCCTCATTCCACCAATGCCTAAGAGCCAACCTCAGCAGTGATGTCACAATGGCTTGATTGTCCTATACTTGGCTCACATAAGAATTTCCGTAGTGGGACAGACTGAAGGTCCATCAAGCCCAGAATCCTGTTTCCAACAGTGGCCAACCCAGGTCCCAAGTACCTAGCTACTGTAGATCTCAAGTAGTAAAACAGATTTTATGCTGCTTCTCCTAGGAATAAGCAGTGACTTTCCCCAAGAAGGCCTATGGACTTCTCTTTTAGGAAATTATCCGAAACTTTTTTTTTTAAACCCTGCTAAGCTAACTGATTTCACCACATTCTCTAGCAATGAATTTCAGAGTTTAATTACACGTTGTGTGAAGAAATATTTTCTCCAGTTTGTTTTAAATCTACTACTTATCTATGAAACAGTTTCAAAGTACAAGAGCTTACACAATTGTCAAAAGGGTAAACGCTCTACTCAGCACATAGATCGATTTTTTTTTCCTTTTGATAATGGTGCACAATCGTGTGATGTCCCTGTCTGTAAAGCCACTTCTACTCTGAAGTGGTAGCCCAAATGTGGCCTATACGGAGAAACCAGGAGGTCAGCTAACCCTATATATTCTTCTTCAGTTGTTGAACTAAGAACGTATTAGAAGGAATCCATGTATACAGTTAATACAGTTTTAATATAGCTGAAACAAGATACATTGTTGAGTAATGAATGCATTAAATAACAGAAGTGAATGTATAAACACAAGGCCTTCTGGGATGAAAAAGAAATTCCACTGATTGGCCACTGAGAGCACAAAGTACTCTGTGATGTCATTATGATTTATTGTTCCTTCATAACAGTTCCTGTCAGCATATTACATAAGGAAACATTTCCAGTCACAGGTGGGCATAAAAAAGGAAAAACAGCAGAAGTTGTAGCTCCCGCCAACAACTTTGAGCATTTTGGTGGTTCTGTGCTTGCAAACTAGCTCTCCCTCTCCGTTGAATTCAATGAAGTCAAAACAGACACAAGGGAGGCCGTAAAGGACATTGTTAATACCACCTTGTTTTTGTAATAAAAAGGTATGAAGAAAACACCCGTTTACTCAAAGGATCGCGAGGTGAATCATCTAAGGCCATTGAGTTCTAATAATTTACTTCGGCTAAATGAAGAAAAATTCATTTCTCAAAAGAATTACTTATTCATCATTTTTTTTTTTTTTTAATTTGTTTTCTGCAGCTTTCCCTGTATTTTCACTGTTCTGTACGCACACCGTGTTTAACTGGCTTCATTAAAGAAATTAGGTATAACGGGAGATAAAAAACGGGGATCTATGTCAAGACAAAATAAATAAGTTTATTATTGCACTGGCTACGAGTCAGTAGAGATTTGGTTAGAAGTGTTTATTTAAATTACTGCGCCAAACCAACAAACAAAAAAAAAAAACCCTCCACATCAAAATCTCCAAACCAAAAGAAAAGGAACTGAAGAAGTGGACATTTAGCCAAGCTAGAAGGGTGAAGGGAAGAATGAATGAAAGGGAGAAAAAAGAGAGACATGAACAGAACCCATCTTACGTTGGAATAAAACATAAAACAAACACCTCCCATTTCAGAATTGATGTGTGCAAAATTTTAGAGTTCTCTATAAAAATATGTGCATTGTGAAGACACGTCTTTTTCTTTTTTTTTTTTTTTTTAATTTGTTTTTCCTCACAAAAACAATAGTTCTATTTGATTCTTATACTGCTGATATACAGACAATGTTTGTGCTGCTGTCTGCCAGGCACGCCTGCAAACCACAGCATCGCACAGTATAAAGCGCCAGGTTGAAAAAAAGAAATCAAACATTCCCTTAAAACAAATTAACAGTAACAAAAAAAAAAGACCCTGAATCAATGTGATTGAGGCTATGTGGGAAATATAACATTCCTTCCCTTTCCCCAAAAGTTTGCATATCCCTTTTCTGTTATTCCCTTTTTCCTCTTGCAGATCCATGAGGCAAAGAAACAGTGAATGGGATAAAGAGAAAATGGCTCCGTAAACCATTCAGTGAGGCGGTTCCTTTCAAATCATGTGAGTCTCTTTTCCTAATAGCTATACTAGTTCGTCCACCTCCTCTTCTGTTGTGTGAGCCGTGTGGGCAAGTCCCTGATTCCCCATGAGGCATTTTGTGCCATCCACAGGCTCTTGTTTTTGCTCAGTGTTTTCACAATGAATTTGTATATGGTCCGCATTTTTAAGTTCTAGTGCCACGGTGTCCAGCCGGGAGTCTATGGAGGCTACTGAAGATGGCGTAGACTGGCCGCTATCGGAAAAAAGGTCAGAGAGACTGCTCAACGAGCTGGCATCTGACTGATCAAAGGAGTAATTTGGTATGGCCAAATGCTCACCTCTACAGGGTGGTTGGACCCGTCGGTCCATTTTAGTAGGCTGGTCCCCTGGTTGGTTTTCTACAGGGTCCAAGGAGTCCCTATATGCTGTCGATTCACAGGAAGGGGTTCTCCTCCTTAGCAACATGCTACTTTCAGACACTTTGGTACGCGAGGTCGTACTGTTCTCATCCTCCATGGGAGGATCTATAGAAATACAAGGCGGGCTCATTTTTTTCTTCCTTCTAACACCATGAATATACTCAGATTCTGACTGAGCATGGATTGAAAAGCCAACCTTCTGATTGTTGAGTTGTCCAAAGCTAGAATCCCCATCATCAATGGATGGGCAGATCTCAATGGAGTGCCTTCTTTGGTCATCTGCCCAGGTAGGCTTGGTCAAGAACCCTTGGGTATCAACACTGCAAAATTTTTTCAAGTCTTTTTCTTTGTTGTTGCTCTCAGCCAGGCTGGTTGTGCTGTTGCAGGTCTTCAGAAGAACCGGTGGAGGTGAACCTGGAGAGATGAAAGGAGAGACCGAGTGGCTCCTGATTTCAGATTGTCTTCTCCAGCCCTTTGCTAAGCTGTTTATGTGCCTGACCTCTTCATCGGCCAGGTCCGACGATTCTCCAGTGTCAGTGAGACCACTGTTGCGACTAGAAGGCCTGCTTGGAATACTGTGCTGGCTGTATGCATGCTTGCGTGTGCGGACGCTGGAGCATCTTCCACGTGGTGAAAACAAGGAGGAGGGTTGTTGGATGCCTTCTCCAGAGAGTGGCGGAGGGTGGAGTGAAGGAAGAGTCAACGTACTCTGTGATGGCATCTTCGGCTTCAGAGCATCCTGGAGTCCCATGCCGAAACTGTCCTTGGCGTCCGCATTCTGATGCTCAACGGAATCTGTTCTAATGACCTCCTAAAGAGAAGAGAAAGAAAAGCCATGTTAGACACCTGTTGAATTAGCCTCGTAATGCCTTGGGTGGTACTCTGTCTTGAAAATGCTGAAAGACGATAAAATACTTCAACAATAGCAAAACGTAGATATTCAAAGTGATTTAAATGGCCAGAGATGGCATCGTTTTAATGCAGGGGCATGCTAGAGACACTGCATTAAAACGATGAGTAAAAAGAATTTATGCTGTCAACTAGTTTTTATTTCTGGATCTATAATAGAGAAGTAAATAAACAAGTTACACCCACATAAGGAGGCAATGGAATGAGCTGAAGCCAGATACACAGTTGTTGGATGCTTTTGACATTAATAACTTTGAAATCCCTATTGCCATCCTGGTGTTGAATCCGAGCAGTGAGGATTTCAGCCGCTGTGGTTGTTTCCAGTTGTCCTCACCTTTTCATCTTCTATACCTTTTAATATATGGGGAGGGGCCCAGGACCCCTTATTGGCTCAGCCGCCTAAGGTTGAGTGGCAGAAGGCCGCCTTCAGGGCTTCAAGCCCTGCCTCTCAGCTGTTCGGGCTTTCCCTGTCAGCTCTGTGCATGTGTGAAAGTCGCTCTTACAGCAATCAATCGGACGGCAGAGTCGTGGGTGACAAGGAACCTCCACATGAATCATTTGCATGCAGACTTTTTAGTGCATCAATAGCTCTTTTTGAATTGGCCCCAAATCGTATCAGAGCAGACCCACACTGTCTTATCGATCCTCCTTATGGCTCAGAGATAAACCATTTTGCAACTGAAGAGAGTCTGCACATTCCAGCCCATCTATAGGGTCAGGGTTGGAGCCCAGAAGAGCATGGGAACAAATTGTAAGTGATAATTAACTGATAACAGCATAGATAATCGTATTAAGGAGAACTGCTACCCTATCTGCACCTATTAGTGGGGTTACCAGATGTCTCCAGACACGTCCTCCCTTTCGAGGACATGTCCAGGGGTCCGGATTGCTTTTCAAAACCCGGCACTTTGGCTTTTGAAAAGAAATTGCAGCTGGAGGGGGCATCCGCGCATGTGCGGATGCCTGCCGCCCGACCAACAGGCAGCGGGGGTTGGGACTGGGGGCAGAGCTGAGGGCGGAGCTGAGATGTAATGGGGCAGGGATGGGTGGAGCTGGGCGGGCCTAGGGGATCCGGATTTTACTGCCGTAAAATCTGGTAACCCTACCCATCAGTATGAACTGTGCTAAAGGGAACTGTTTTTAACCCCTGCCGCTACCCGTGGTAGGGTTTAGGAGCGGAGGAGTAGCCTAGTGGTTAGTGGAGCAGCCCGAGAACTGGGGTGACTGGGTTTGGTTCCCGCTGTAGTTCCTTGTGATTCTGGACAAGTCACTTAACCCTCCATCGGTGCAAAATAAGTTCTGTATATAATATGTAAACCGCTTTGATTGTAACCACAGAAATGGGGTACATCAAACTCCTTCCCCTAAAGGAAAAAGCATTGCTGGACTACATGAGCGAATAAAATACTGGAGAACCTGAAGTTCTCTTTGCCACTGTTTGATTATAAACGACTTTAAGAAATTCTGGTTCAGTGCAGAAGTTGAATGAGCAGTTTAAAAGTTTGGCCTTCTAGATGTTTGTCTAGTCCCAGCCTTGGTTGTGAGCCCAATTCCCTACACAAAGGCACATAGGTACAGTACCTCCAGATAAAAACAGAAATACATATGAGGGGGTGCTGAAAAGTTGTTCAGCCCAACCAACCAACTTCCTCAATTCTGAGCGTTCTCTTATTTCGCTAGGTGCCAATTTGCGGAAACAAAATTCTCTGTTTTGACCTTGTTTCAGATCATTGATTGAACCCTGTCCAGGTCATTCTCTTCTTGGTTGGGCCGAGAAATTTTCAGCACCCCCTGGTAGTGTAAAGAGCTGAGATTGTGATGTCATAATGCCTCATTCCACCAATAAGAGCCAACCTCATCAGTGATGTCACAATGACTTGATTGTCCTGTACTTGGCTCACTTTTATTACATACCAGGGGGTGCTGAAAAGTTCTCAACCCAAGCAACCAACTTCCTCAATTCTGAGCATTATTTTGCCACTGGAGCTGAAAAGAGTGTTATATACGAAATTCTCTGTTTTGACCTTGTTTCAGATCATCGATTGAACCATATCCAGGTCATTCTCTTCTTGGTTGGGCTGAGAACTTCTCAGCACCTGCTCATATACAGACAATGCAAATATAACCTTAAATGCATGTACACTTCTCCCTCCGTATTCACTGTGATGGGGGATTAACAGAACCTCAAAAACAGAAAAAAACGCAAATAACTTTTTCATATGTTATTCGCTGCTTTCTATTAAAAAACCATCGCGAATAACATGGTGGGAGACCTGGTCTGTTCCTGAAGGAGAGGCAAAATACAGTGAAGAAAGTGCTGAGAATCAGCGATTTCTCTATGCAAGCTGACATAATTTGTGGGGAGGAGCCAGCAAGCTAAAAACTGTGAATAATCGAAACAGTGATTTCTGAAACCGCGAATATGGAGGGAGAAGTGTACACGCACACATACTCTCAACCATCCCCACACACAGTGTGATTAAAAAGAATTCCATGAGCCGTGGTCTCCACGCTACCCTTCCTTTCCTGGACTAAACCAGGCCCTTAAAAGAGGAGCGCAGACTGGGATTAAGAAGAACTAGGAAGACAGACAGAGATAATATGATGGTTCATGGCTTCAGGCATCACCTTGTTGAAGCTAGGAGACTGTGCTGGAACTTGTAGAGGTGGAATCTTGGGCTGATCATCTGGCTCTTGAGGACAGGGAACTACAGCAGACAGGAGACAACAGTCCACAGGAAGGTTCTGTATCGAGCCCATCTCCCCAGGCTGAGAATGAACCGACGTGACAGATCCTGTAGAAAGGAAAGACTTATTCTCATGACATTTATTTATTTGATCCTTCTAATTGGAAGCCATTAAGATCTTAATTTTGTGGCTCATGGAAATCTTGAAAAACAATCGCTATGCTTAAAATCCTTCGCTTTTGACAAGTTTCCGCTTAGGAGAGAAACATGAGGGCAGATAAAGGCCAAATGGCCCATCCGCAGCATCCACTATCTCCTCCTCTCCCTATTGGCTAAGGCTCTTAACATTTGCATTGTGAGGTCATAGAGCTTTATGGTTATAGAAACATGATGGCAGATAAAGGCCAAATGGCCCATCCAGTCTGCCCATCCGCAGCATCCACTATCTCCTCCTCTCCCTATTGGTTAAGGCTCTTAACATTTGCATCTCCTCTTCCTATAGGCTAAGGCTCTTTACATCTGCATTGTGAGGTCATAGAGCTTTATGGTTATAGAAACATGATGGCAGAGAAAGGCCAAATGGCCCATCCGCAGCATCCACTATCTCCTCCTCTCCCTATTGGCTAAGGCTCTTAACATTTGCATTGTGAGGTCATAGAGCTTTATGGTCATAGAAACATGATGGCAGATAAAGGCCAAATGGCCCATCCAGTCTGCCCATCCGCAGCATCCACTATCTCCTCCTCTCCCTATTGGTTAAGGCTCTTAACATTTGCATCTCTTCTTCCTATAGGCTAAGGCTCTTTACACCTGCATTGTGATGTCATAGAACTTTATGGTTAGAAACATAGTAACATGATGGCAGATAAAGGCCAAATGGCCCATCCACAGCATCCACTATCTCCTCCTCTCCCTATTGGTTAAGGCTCTTAACATTTGCATCTCCTTTTCCTATAGGCCAGTGGTCTCCAACTCCAACCCTTTGCAGGGCCACATTTGGGACTTGGAGGGCCTCAGAAAAAATAGTTAATGTCTTATTAAAGAAGTGACAATTTTGCAGGAGGTAAAACTCTTTATAGTATATAAATCTTTCCTTTTGGCTAAGTCTTAATCATAATATTGTCATTTATAGCTAAAGAAACTGTTTTATTTTACTTTTGTGATTATGATAACCATACCGAGGGCCTCAAAATAGGACCTGGTGGGCCGCGAGTTTGAGACCACTGGGATATAGGGTGGAACTACAATTTCATAAGAAAAGAACAATTAAGGGAGAAAACATTAAGGGATAGGGCCCCTGGTAGCTAGAAATGCTTATTCTCCAAGATCACAACAATTAATGACGGAGCAAAATAAATCCATAGATTTTTGCTAAACTAATTCCCGAAAGCGTCTTTTTAAAGAGGAAATCTGGTAATCGTAAGCATGGGGCTCAAACCTATGACATCAGAGTGCTGAGGCTGTAGCGCTAACCACGAGGCCACTCCTCACCTTGGCTTCCTGATGAATTCTGAAGTTAGGTCCTGCACGGTCTCTGAAGCACATAAATTACAAACAGATTGTTGCTGGCTTTTAAAAGGTATCCCAGCGTACCTAGGCTATGGCCGTTCTCTGGGATTAATATGGCCACTACATTTGCTTTGGCATAAAAGTTCAAGTTTCAAGTTTATTTATGGCTTCATATACCAACCATCACAAGTATCTGGTTGGTTTACAACATTTTTGTAAGAGAAAATCCATCAGATGATGCTAAAATGGTTTGAAGGTGGCAGCTCCGTCTCCAGCCAGTAGCAGGCGCTCTTGTTGATAAGCATCTGTTGTGCTTCATCAACTGTTATGTTATCATTTCCACTAGAGGGCGTTTGCCATAAAAAAACGTCTGGTCTTAAACACCTACGTCACACAGACATGAGAAACGGATTCTCTCGGCACAATTGCTGTGTGTCTGAAAGTGCTTGTTGTTTATGTCAAGGGAGGTCCATCCATGATCCCAGAGACCGAGTGACAACTTTCTGGTGGCATGTCTGAAGTATGCATCTCTGTGCTCCTCTCACTCCCAGCAAACCCTTTCCTGTGGCCTTCATTAGCCCCTCTAGGGACCTTCGGCCTCAGCTGTTTGGTAACACCTCCCTGTGTGTCTTTGATCACCTCTCTACACCTCCCTCCATGCCACAGGAACTTCACCCTCTGGCCTCAGTCACCCCCTCCTCTCAGCTGTTAACCTCACATTATTTTTAGCACTGGACTTCCTCTGTTCCATCAATTCTAGTCCTCTGCATCTTTGCTGGTAGGGATGGGGGAACCTCACCAGTTTCTCTGCTATTCTGCTTCCAGATCTCTATTCATATCTTTGTTGGTAGAACCTGAAGCAGGTGCAGCTGAACATATTTTGGTTGGAGGAGTCAAAGAAGCTCATCCCATTCCAGTACATATGACCTAGGGTGGGGAGCCCCCACAAACTAGCTACTCTGGCCTGCCAAACCATGAAAGAAGGACTTTTATGCATGAGATCCCTTTCAGCCTCATGGACACAGTGGTGGCAACATCGGTTTGCTTGAGGCCTTTCTATGTGCTTCCACCCTACTGGCACCCCAATGGCCTAGAGGAGGAAAGTGAATCCCGCTGTCTGATCTTTTCCCATTTCTTACCTGTTGGCGATTTCTCCTCATTTGCCTCCACTTCATGAAGTGGGTAAGGGGCTTTGGCTGGCATGACAGGGCGGAACATATAGCTATCATTGGGTAACGAGTGCATCCTGGATATGGCAATCTTTCGCACGGTGAGCAGATTCTGCGACTCCCTCCTTCCTTTCATGTAAGCAGCATTATCCTGCAAACCAGTAGGACAAGAACTTGGGTTAGTCCTGAGTTTATGAAGATTAATCACTTCTTGACATTGAAATCTCTCTCATTCCATACCTATTTGCTTTCCAAGTCATTGTTGCAATGGCCTCGTTCTAGATGTTCTGAAGGGTCCAATACCATCTGTTTAATATGGGACTAGGTTTAGGGTGGAGGGAGGGTGGGATGAAAAATTATCCAGCAGTGGCAATATTTAGCCACTCTTCAGATAACATTTGGGGGTTGATTTTCAATGCAATTTAACTGACCTGAAATGGCCCCTGGTTTGTCAAATTGCCACTTTGGGGCTAACCGCTCATTTTAGTAGCACTTAAAAGGTTAGTGTCATTGATAATAACTGGTTAGCCGCCAAAATGAAAAGTGGTTACGAGGGGGGTGCTGAAAAGTTCTCAGCCCAACCCAGAAGAGAATAACGTGGATATGGCTCAATCAATGATCTGAAACAATATCAAAACTTACAATTTCATCTCTGCAAATTGGAACTTACGAAATAAGAAAACACTCTTTTCAGCTCCAGTGGCAAAATAACGCTCAGAATTTTGGAAGTTGGTTGGTTGGGCTGAGAACTTTTCAGCACCCCCTTGTATGTAATAAAAGTGAGCCACGCCATTGTAACATCACTGAAGAGGTTGGCTCTTATTGGTGGAATGAGGCATTATGACATCACAATCTCAGCTCTCCTTCCCAAAGACTGAAACTCTTCACACTGCTACTATGAATTATTTCTATAGCGCTACCAGACGAATGCAGCGCTATACAGAGTTACAAAGAAGACAGTCCCTGCTCAAAAGAGCTTACAATCTAAACTAACAAACAGGAGGATGGCATGGATACAGTTAAGGGGAAGGGTTAATCTGCTGGCTGGGTTGGAGGGCAGAGGGGATTTCAGGACAATCGAGCCATTGTGACATCACTGATGAGGTTGGCTCTTGTTGGTGGAATGAGGCATTATGACATCACAATCTCAGCTCTGGTTGCCAGAGACTGAAACGCTTTACACTGCCAAGGGGGTGTTGAAAAGTTCTCATCCCAAACAAGAAGAGAATGACCTGGATATGGTTCAATCAATGATCTGAAACAAGGTCAAAACAGAGAATTTTGTTTCAGCAAATTGGCACTTAATGAAATAAGAGAACGCTCTTTTCAGCTCCAGTGACAAAATGGCGCTCAGAATTTCGGAAGTTGGTGGGTTGGGCTGAGAACTTTTCAGCACCCCCTGATATGTAATGAAAGTCAGCCAAGTACAGGACAATCAAGCCAGTATGACATCACTGATGAGGTTGGCTCTTATTGGTGGAATGAGGCATTATGACATCACAATCTCAGCTCTTTACACTACCAGGGCGTGCTGAAAAGTTCTCAGCTCAACCAAGGGAAACGAATGTGTGCGAGGCAGAGTAAACCCAAAAGTGAACATACACATTGTGCTTAAATCTAAGCTTTCCAGGCAAATTTCTCTGTATGCAATGTTTATTTTTAATTTTTGTTCTATTGTTTATTCTTATGTATGTTTTATCTTGTGGACTTCTTCAGTTATAAGTGGAATATAAATTAATTAAATAAATAACACTAATAATCAAAAAGCTTATATTTAAAGGCGCCGAACAGTGCTTCCGGGTTTGCTTGGCGCATGCATACGTGAGCTGCATTTACCCCAAAACCACATGTTCCCCCCCCTTGCTTTCAGTCAAAAACTGCGCACATTATTTCCATCTTTTCACGGTTGAGCATTGGGGAGCTATTTTTCGGCGCTGTTCCCGCAGCCAGGGCAGGATTAATTTGTCGAGGGCCCCTAGGCACCCAAGTACACTGGGCCCCCCTACCCCGCCCCCACCCCACCATGCACCCAGGCGGAAACAGGAAGCTGCGTCCGAGGGAAGCTTTGGGCAAGCAGCACCGCTTGCACAATTACAGTTCCCGTTGCCTTTCTTACCCGCGTTGCTTGCTTGTCTTACTTTCCGTCGATGGGAGGGGGGGGGCCGATCGATGCTGGAGGGGCCTATCGGCGTTTGCAAAAAACAATGTTGATGCCTTCCTTCATCAGGCTCCCCTGACCATTTCGGGCCCTAGGCACGTGCCTACTTAGCCTATTGGTTAATCCTGCCCTGCCCGCAGCACTGGACAGGCGCTGTTCCGTACAATGCCGGAGTTTTGAACATCAGCCTGTCAGTGCAAATCAGACTTTAGGTGGGGGTGGGGGAGGTGGCGGTGGTGAATTTGGGGATTGGTCGGCGTGGGGGAGGCGGGGGAGGGGATTTTTTTCTGTCAATTGCTGATCATTTTTTACACAATACATGCATTGTGCAGTGTACAACATTTGGCTGAAAGTTGGGGGTTATAATACTTTGTATTAAATTCAAATGACAAATCTCAAGAGTTCAACAGCCATGACAATCTCTGAACTTTGGGGGTAATGTCTTCCGTCTCCTCCTTTGACAAAGTGTGGTTTTTGTTTTCAGTGGAGCCCCGTCAGATCTTATCACGTTGAAACTGATCATTTTCATGAGCCAGGCAGTCTGCTCTCTTTTCCACTGAGTTGCAAGAGAAATCGTCTCACTGAAGCAATCGCCAGCTGCGTTATCTGAAAATGCCTTTCTGTTTCTGGTGCACAGAGCGTCCGCTGAGAACTTTTTTAAGCGGTTACCTTTTGCAAATCAAAACCAGAGCTCCCTCCCCCGAGGAAAATCCAACACAGAGGACACCAAAAGCGCCGATTTATCTTTTTTTAAGCTGCAGCTCGCTCTGTTTACAGACGCGACTCCAGAGGTTTTGAGAAAACATTTGTGTCTGCGTAGCAGAAAACAAGCATCCCTTTCAAGAATTTAAAAGAGATAAATATGCTTCTGGCTGCCTTCCTCTTTGTCACCAAGCAGAGTTACAGAATTAGCCACCCATTAGGCTGAATAGCTCAGATGATGAAGAGAACAGAAAGTGTGTGATACAGGCAGAACATGGGAACTGCGTCTCATTATTCTTACGGCTTCTTACAGCTAATTAGAGCTTTTAAGGGCATAAAAGCTCAGTCCGGTCAACAGGTGAAAGGTCAAAAGCGCACGTCGAGACAACTGAGCGCAAGGTGGAAGCCCGCGCCGAAAAAAACCAATGTTTTAAGGGGCTCCGAAAGGGAGTGTGTGTGTGTGGGGGAATCCCCCCACTTTACTGAATACAGATCGCGTCGGCGTTGTGGGGGTTGTAATCCCCCACATTATACTGAAAATTTCACTTTTTCCCTATAAAACAGAGAAAAAGTTAAGTTTCCAGTATAATGAGGGGGGTTACAACCCCCCAAACCTCCCACAACGCCGCACAATGCCGGCGTGATCTGTATTCAGTAAAGTGGGGGTGGGTTCCCCACCGACACCCCCCGTCGGAGCCCCTTAAAACACTGTTTTTCTAAGGCGCGGGCTTCCGCCTTGCGCTCAGGTGTCTCGGCGCGCCTTTGTCGGCGCGCGCTTTGGACTATGTACCGGTCAACATGTTGCAGGAGGCAAGATTGTTTTCTAAATGCTGCCCACTGCCAGGTGAAAGAAACCCAATACGAAATCCCGGGCCACGTCTGGGCACTGCATGGAATATCCAGGTCAACCACTGAATATTCAGCGCTGATAACCACACCGCTATGTGGGCAGCGCTAGGATTGCCTGTTATCTGATCTAGGGTTACCGGAGGTCCGGATTTACCCGGACCTGTCCTCTTTCTAGACTTCCCAACCCTGTCCTGGAGGAACACCAGGCCAATCGGGTTTTCAGGCTAGCCCTAATGAATATGCATGAGAGAGATTTGCATATGATGGAAGTGATAGGCATGCAAATTTGCTTCATGCATATTCATTAGGGCTAGCCTGAAAACCCAATTGGCCTGGTGTTCCTCCAGGACAGGGTTGGGAACCACTGCTCTAGAGGACTGTCTGGATGGGTTTTCAAAATTCGGCAGCTGGCCAGGGTTTTGAAAAGCGTTGAGTTCGGTGCCGCGCCTGGAGGGCCTTTGAGCACGCGCAGATGCGATGCAGTGACATCACAGGTATGCGCGCACGCGGGTGATGTCATCGCTTGTGCAGAGACCCTCCAGACGCAGCCCTGAAGAGATGAGGTTTGTGCGGGGCCGGGGTTAGAGGGCGGAACGGTGCGGGGCCACACAGCCTCATATTTTGAAGAACAAATCTGGTAACCTTAATCTTAAACTAAACTAAACTTTAGGTTTGTATACCGTGCCATCTCCGTAGGCGTAGAGCTTGGCACGGTTTACAGAGTTAGGATAGAAAGGAACTCCAATGAAGGGTTATAGGATAGGAACTAAGAGGGTATAGAGGGGCCAGGGTACCAGAGAGGGGGGCGGTGTTACATTTTGGAAAAGAGCCAAGTTTTCAGGTGTTTGCGGAAAAGTTGGAGGGAGCTTGAATTTCTGAGCGGGGATGTGAGGTTGTTCCAGAGTTCTGTGGTTCTAAAGGGGAGGGATGTTCCTAGTTTTCCTGCGCGGGATATACCTTTTGTAGAAGGGAATGATAGTTTTAATTTTTGGGAGGATCTGGTGGAATTAGGGTATGAGGAATTCCAAAAGAGTGGAATAACGGGAGGAAGGATGCCGTGTAGGATCTTGAAGGCTAAGCAGGCACATTTAAAGAGGACCCTGGAGGGCACTGGAAGCCAGTGAAGCTTGGACAGGAGTGGTGAGACATGGTCGAATTTGCTTTTTGCGAAAATAAGCTTAGCCGCGGCATTCTGAATCTTATACGAAAATATACAAATAGCAGCAGGACTTTTATGCAAGATTTATAAGTGTTGCTAGCCAGCAGCGGGGTTAACCACAAGAGAAAACCTGCCCCCTTAAACCCTGCTCAGTGGACTTTCCCCAGATATTCAGCAGCACAAGAGACACCCCCCCCCCCCTGACTACTGCAGCACTGTGCGGTTGTTTCTCAGAGGGGGCTCAGAGGGGGAGAAACTGGACGATATGCGAGAACTGGCCATAGCTCTATCAGCTGCTGGTCTTGCTTACCATAGCTTGCTTTGTCGGCATCTCTAGTTCCGGCGTGTCGTGGCTCGGACTGTTGGCCTTGCCAGGGATGCAGCTATCGGCGCTGCTGGGGGACGTCAGCCCTCGCGACATCTCCATTTCGATCTCGGCGTCCATCTCGGCGTCCTCCTTGGCCTCCTTATTGCTCTCCTCCAGGTGCTTCATCAACACAGCCACCACGACGTTCACCAGGACGAACTGCGCGATCAGAACAAAGGTGACGAAATAGACCGGCGAGATGAAGGGCAGGTAGGTCAGGCAATGTTTGTCATCACTGCTGCACTCTCGGAGCGTGTCCTGAGCAGGAGGAAAAGGTGAAAGAGGCGTGAGATGCAATGGACACCAGGAGTTGACAGAAGCCCCTCTTCACATTAAGAAAACACTAATATTCACACTTTATTTCTATATGGGTGTTTCAAGTTTCAGGTTTTATTATTTTTAATATACCGACCATCGACAAGCATCTAGCCGGTTTACAATGCTAAAATAAAATAAAGGATTAAAATAATACTTATAGGAGGGGGAAAAGTGAAAATTAAAAGACATTTTACAAAGACAAACATGAAAGTGGGGGTAAAAGAAAAAGGTGTGTGTGTGTGGGGGGGGGGTAGAAAATTACATTGTTTAGAAAAAAAAATTTAAGTTTAAAAGAAAAGGAAGGGAGAAGGGATGTAACATTAGGGGTTGGGTCGCTTCTTAAAAGCGTTTGGCAGACTTTTGAGAATGAGAAGTTTAGGAGCTGTGGAATTCATCTTACATAAGAACATAAGAAGTGCCATCTCCGGATCAGACCCTGGGCCCATCAAGTCCGGTGATCCGCACACGCGGAGGCCCCGCCAGGTGTGCCCTGGCATGGATCAAGTCCCCATGTCACTGTATGCTTCCCAAGGGAGAGGTGCACCTAATATACCCTTACCCGTGTCACTCTATGCCACTCCTAAGGAGATGTGTATCTAGTTTACCCTTAAATCCTAGAACGGTGGATTCTGCAATTACTTCCTCCGGGAGAGCATTCCAGGCGTCCACCACTCGCTGATATTCGTCCTGGACCTGTCCCCCCTCAGCTTCAGACTGTGTCCTCTTGTCCGTGTCACATTGGACATTGTAAATAGCTGCTTTCCCTGCTCTATTATGTCGAATCCTTTCAGTATTTTGAAAGTCTCGATCAGGTCCCCCCCGCAGTCTCCTCTTCTCGAGGGAGAACAACCCCAGTCTCCTAAGTCGTTCCTCGTAGTCCAGGTTCTCCATACCTTTCACTAGCTTCGTTGCTCGTCTCGGCACCCTCTCTAGCAGTTTTATATCCTTCTTTAGGTATGGGGACCAATGCTGGACGCAGTATTCCAGGTGCGGTCTGACCATGGCTCTGATCTACTCGTAATTCCCTTCTTTATCACGCCTAGCATTCTATTTGCTTTCTTCGCTGCCGCCGCACATTGCGCTGACGGCTTCAGGGTCCTATCAGTACACCCAGGTCCCTTTCCTGTTCGGTCTTTTCCAGAGTTACACCTGACATACTATACTTGTGATCTTTATTTTTTCTGCCCAGATGCATCACTTTGCACTTTTCCACATTAAACTTCAACTGCCATTTGTCTGCCCACTTCTCCAATTGATTTAAGTCGCTCTGGAGTTCTTCGCTGTTTCAAGTTTTTTATTAGTATTTGATGGATCGCTTATTTAATTTAGTAAGCGATGTACAACTTTATAAAAACAGGGTTGTGGATACAGAAAGAGTAACTTCAGACTTACAAAATAAGACTAACATGAATCGTGGAGGATAGGGGGGAAAAGTTACAATTCCTTGTTAGAGCGAAAAAACAGGAGGGAAGTAAACGAGAGGGAGGGTAAAATAAAAAAAACATAAGATTTCTGGTTATTGGTCAATAAGTGAAAGGTTGAATGCATCTTTAAAAAGATAAGATTTTAAAATTTTTTTAAAGGGTGAAAGGTCTGTCTCTCTGCAATCTGATTGCCCGGCATAGCTTTGTGTCGTCTGCGAACTTGATGATTTCACTGGATATTCCTTCTTCTAGGTCATTTATGAAAACATTAAATAAGATGGGTCCAAACACCGAGCCCTGGGGTACGCCGCTAGTCACTTGTTCCCATTCGGAGAACTTCCCATTTATGCCCACTCTCTGTGTTTCTGTTCTCCAGCCATTTGCCTATCCATCTTGAAATAG
This sequence comes from Geotrypetes seraphini, assembly GCF_902459505.1. Lineage (NCBI taxonomy): Eukaryota > Metazoa > Chordata > Amphibia > Gymnophiona > Dermophiidae > Geotrypetes > Geotrypetes seraphini. Next base: position 7,576,988 of record NC_047094.1, on the reverse strand, counting down.
GAACGTTTTTAGTTTAGTCTTGAATTTGTCAAGAAGATTTTCGCGGCGGAGTTGGGATGGCAAGGCATTCCATAAAGTTGGGGCGACCACGGAGAAGTTAGTTTTCCTGGTGTAATAGAATTCTTTGATGGAGGGGACAGAGAGTAGGTTCTGATGTGCTGATCTGAGAGTCCGGGGAAGGGCAGAGAGGGATGATGAGTTTATCCAGAAAGGGTGGAAGACGCGAGAGTTTGATTTTAACCCTTTCAGGACCAAGGGACATATTTGTCCCATAACTTTAAAATCCTATAAATTTTGATTGGGATAGTCTACCGTTCTAAATTTGATATGTACGGATTCCATAGGATACTGCCTTTATGTAAACAAACTGGTTCCGACATTCATTCATTAGCGTCGTTGCCAGATTGACGAGAAGATTCACTTGCCACACTGTCCATAAGCCAGAAGTGTGATTTTTTTAAAAAAAAATAATGATATTTCACAAAAAAAAATCAATTTTTTGGCATCTGCAAGCCCTTTTTACCCTAAAAATGTCGTCAAAACCACAAAAATTGGCCTACGATCCTTATGGTCCTGAAAAGCTTAAAGACCAGCATGAGAGTTTTATAAGTGAGCCAATGGGCTTCTTTCAGAAGGGGAGTAACATGATCATATTTCCCTATCTTATGAATTTGCAATAGCAGGAGATGGCAAGCTTTAGCTTTTTCCACAGATTAATGCCTGATAAACTTTCATTAAAGAGCCTAATGTGTACAGGGCCATTGTAAACCGGGGATGCTCCCTGTGCATGTCATTTTCCTAAATCTACTGAGAAAGATGTGAGCTAATATTCAAAGAGAAAAAATGCAGGGAGCTTATGTTAGAAGAAACAGCAGCATTCGGACAGGTCTTCCCAATAAGAGAGGCAGTCAAGTCAGAAGGGAAAAGAGAGCGCACCCTAGTCTGGAGAAGGCAGGGAGGCCGAAGGAACAACCAGAGGCAACACTATGTGGCAAAGGTCTTTTAAAAAATACAAAGTCCGACGCTGCCGTGCTTTGGGGGCTGCCCTGCATCAGGGATTAAACATCCAATGAACTTCACGCGAAGATGTATAGCATGGCAAAATGGGTATTTAACAGAAATCTTCCTGACAGGGTTGCAGACAAGCATAGACAAATGATGGCAGATAAAGGCCAAATGGCCCATCCGCAGCATCCACTCTCTCCTCCTCTCCCTATTGGCTAAGGCTCTTAACATTTGCATCTCCTCTTCCTATAGGCTAAGGCTCTTTACACCTGCATTGTGATGTCATACAAACCTGATGGCAGATAAAGGCCAAATGGCCCATCCGCAGCATCCACCATCTCCTCCTCTCCCTATTGGCTAAGGCTCTTAACATTTGCATCTCCTCTTCCTATAGGCTAAGGCTCTTTACACCTGCATTGTGAGGTCATAGAGCTTTATGGTTATAGAAACACAATGGCAGATAAAGGCCAAATGGCCCATTCGCAGCATCCACTCTCTCCTCCTCTCCCTATTGGCTAAGGCTCTTAACATATGCATCTCCTCTTCTTATAGGCTAAGGCTCTTTACACCTGCATTGTGAGGTCATAGAAACATGATGGCAGATAAAGGCCAAATGGCCCGTCCAGTCTGCCCATCCGCAGCATCTACTATCTCCTCCTCTCCCTAAGAGATCCCACTTGCCTGTCCCATGCTTTCTTGAAATTCAGACACAGTCTCTGTCTCCACCACCTCTTCCGGGAGACTGTTCCATGCATGTATTTCCTTAGATTACTCCTGAGCCTGTCACCTCTTAACTTCATCCTATGCCCTCTCATTCCAGAGCTTCCTTTCAAATGAAAGAGACTCAATTCAAGCACATTTACGCCACGTAGGTATTTAAACATCTCTATCATATCTCCCCTCTCCCACCTTTCCTCCAAAGGTGGGAGATTGAGATCTTTAAGTCTGTCCCCATGAGTCTTAGGACGAAGACCATGCACCATTTTAGTAGCCTTCCTCTGGACCGACTCAAGGGCCTTGTATTTTTAATAAAATACTTTTGCCACACTAGTGCCTCTGGTTGTTCCTTTGGCCTCCCTGGTTTCTCCAGACCAGGCCTTTTACCTCACAGCTCTCCGTCAGGCCAGTATGCTTGGGTAAATCTCTATGCTAATTACCCTCTCTCATTCTAGTCTGCAAAGAGACACTATAATATGGAATCCACTGTAACAGGAAAGGGATTTGGCCATTTTTAAAAACATAGAAGAAAGGCAGAATTGTCAGCCCCCAGAGCATTCAAGTTGGGTCACCTAAGCCCAAGCATTAGTTTCGTGCGTGGTTACATTTTTATAGCAAACTTTTCTCTAAAGGGCACCATCACAAGCGCCAACTCCAAAGCAGAAGTTGTATACCTTCATTATTCCGTTCCAGTTGTCACCAGTAGAGACTCTGAAAAGGGTAAGAAAGGCCATCCCAAAGTTTTCAAAGGTGGCGTGCCTGCTCAGGCCTTCACAGGGGTTTTCATCGTTGCACACTGCAAGAATAGGATGAACACAGAAAGTGAGCATAGGACTTGCGAGGGATCGGACGTCCCGACGAGAAGACAAGCAAGCAGCACAGGATTTGAAGACCAGAAGACGGACTCCAGCGTGAAAACGTAGTGGATCATCACTCGTTACTACCTCTGATCTCATTTACAGCTTTCAATGTGATCTCGTTATTAATCTCTCCTTTGTGTTAAATTATCTGGATTGTACAGGATACAACTTTCTCAAGAGTAAACTCATTTAGGTCGATATTCAATGATTTAACCTAAAGGAGGGACTCTTGGCTGGCTAAATGGCTTGTGTGTGGCTAGCTACTGACATTTGATGGAACGTAAACTGTCAGTCCTTCTAAATATCACATTAAGTACTAACGTAGCCAGTTATTTTGTGGATGGTCCAGGGATGGCGTTGCACTTAAGTTAACTGGAGAAATCGGACCACGTGCATCTCAGTCCTATCTTTGTCTACTTTCGCTTGGGAGGTTAAGTGCTGAATGTTGCACTTAGCCGCATATGTAGGGTTACCATATGGCTCCAGAAAAAGGAGGACGGATTCAGGCATCCGGGTTTTACTTCCACCGAAAGCAATGGAAGTAAAACCCGGATGTCTGAGCCCATCCTCCTTTCGCTGGAGCCATACGGTAACCCTGTGCATAAGAGAGAGCCAGCCACACATAGCTGGATATTCAATATTGGAGCCCAGACATAGCCTGGCGTTGAATATTGAAGGGTAACGCTGAAAGCGGCTGGAAATTATGCTCACCGCTGCTGGATAAATATTTACCCCATTGTTTTTGGGCATTTTCCACCCAAGATCTCATACCTTAATGAGTGCAAGCTGGATAAACAAACTTGATTGGGGCTCATTGCATTTTCATTACTGTGTCTGGTGCTCAAGATGCCATTATTAACCATTTCGTTTCCAGCCCAGGACTAGATTTGCAGAGGGCTGGAACATTTTGTGCTCAGCACACAAAAACTAAAATAATGTGAAAGACCAGTGGCGTAGCGAGTGTAGGAGGTGCCTGGAACAGTGGCGCTCCATACGTGTGTGTCCTCCCTTCCTTGTACCACTTTAACTTCGCTGGCGCAAGTAGCATCTCTAAATTACTGGCCAGGCCAATTGGAAAATCCGGACCCCCCTAAACCCGCCCCCCCAGTCCCGCCCATGCCTGTCCTAATCCCGCCCCCAGTCACGCCCCTCCCCCGCCTGCTCTTGTCTGCTGCTCCCCACTCTTGGCCGCAAATTGCGCTAGGCATGGAGAAATCCGCGCATGCGCCAATGTCACGCGATAATCCCTGACGCGATTTGAGGAAGCTTTTCAAAACCCAGACAAAGTGCCGGGTTTTGAAAAGCCGGCCGGACTTCTGGTAACCCTACCCATGCCAGCCTCAGCTCTCCCTCTGATGCCAGAAGGAAAGCCAAGGCTGGCGCAAGCAACAGGTTGGAAGCGCTGCTCACATTGGTGAAGAGGCAAAGAAGTATAGGGGGAAGGGACAGAGAGGAGGAGAGGTGCCGGTACCACCACCAAGACAGTGCCCAGGGCGGTCCGCCCCACCCCTCCCTTAATACGCCAGTGCATGAGATGAAGACAGAAGTCTTGGATATGGAGAAATCTCTCTGGCGAGAGCACTGAACCTCACTGCCACATGCTTCTGTTGGGATGGAGGCTGCTGGTATCAGTGACGTAGTAATAGGGGGGGGGGGGGCTAAGGGGGTGGTCTGCCCCAGGCGCCATGATGGTGTGGGCGCTGGCACCCCTCCTTCAACCCACCTCCGCCACGTCCCATTCATCCCCTCCACGCTCTGGCCCCCTTCCCCCGTACCTCTAGTTGAAGTTGGCGCTCGCAGCAGTCAACAACGTGCTCTTCGCGACCCCCCGTCGGCTCTCCCACCGATGTCATTTCCGGGTGCCATGCCTAGGAAGTAACATCAGAGGGAGAGCCGACGGGTTGCTGACCGTTGCGAGTGCCAACTTCAACTATACGTGCGGCAGGTGGGATTAGGGAAAGGTGGGGGGGGCGGAGACAGGGGGGGGGAGGGGCACCACCATCCCGGGCACCTCTCATCCTTGCTACGCCACTGGCTGGTATAGTGGCTGGTGCCATGTGACAGAGCGCACTACTTGTGAGCAGATTCCAGATGAGCAAGACTCAGGAGAGCGTGGCACCTATCATCGTAAATTACCAAGGGGAATGAGAATGAAGGCCACTGTGATACCTCTTGCACAGGCTAATGCGGTCCTGCCAAGCCCTTAATGCCAAGCGCGGACATTCAATGGCGTCTTGCTGACTTCAGGCGTTGGTAATGAGTCTCTCACAGTCTACAATTTGTACATGTCATCGTTACAAAATATTTCGCACCCCTTGCACTGCTAACAAGGTCTCAGGCTGAATTCAGGAGTTGGCCTACGCTGGTAAAGGCCTCCTGTTCACCCTTTTGCGGTCAAAAGCTCAAGTCACCTTCAAGACAGATATCATCTTGTAAAATGCAGCTGCCTCCCCCCCCCTCCCCTGATTCATGCTGAGACGTGACTAGAGAGACGTAGGCCACAGGGATAAGGAGGTCTTGGATGTACAGGACAAGTGTGAGGGCAGTGGACAATAGTATTCATTTGCTAGTGGCCAGGGATGAAATTTTGCACGTCTTTTCAGAATATTTTTAACCCAAATGAGAGAACATTCCCCCCCCTCCACCCTCCAATTTGTTTTTTTGTGTCATCGGTAGTGCACACTATAGATCAATAGGGTACAACACGAGTCCATATTGTAGTATTCACTATAGCCTGATAGTGAACAGTAATGAGTCCCAGTGTCTGCTGTTTGTGTAAAAGAGTGACTTACACTATAGTGAGCACTGTTGACATCGATTCCCAAAATCTAAATAAATAAAAGAATTCTACATGGAAAACCCTAAATAAAATTTTAAAATCCCATTAAAGACAGGGGAAACGAAAGAAGGGTCAATAGATTAAGCAATTTAACCGGCCAGAAATGTTTCCTGGCAGGTTAAATCATCCCTTCAGAGCTAGCCAGTAATTTTCAGCAGCCCTTGACCATTTTAATTTAATGAGAGGGCAGATTGGATGGACCGTTCGGATCTTTATTCGCTGTCATTGACTAAATAGCTGCTTAGTGCTTAACTGCAAACTAGGTATTTTGGGCAGAGTCACAACCTGATTGGTTAAGTGTCAATATCCAGCACTTACCAGGGGGTGCTGAAAAGTTCTCAGCCCTACCAACTTCCTGAATTCTGAGCATTATTTTTGCTGCTGGAGCTGAAAAGAGTTCTCTTATTTCGTTAAGTGCCAATTTTTTCAGAAAGGAAATTCTCTGTTTTGACCTTGTTTCAGACCATTGATTGAACCCTGTCCAGATCATTCTCTTCTTGGTTGGGCCGAGAACTTTTCAGCACCTCCTGGTAGTGTAAAGAGCTGAGATTGTGATGTCATAATGCCTCATTCCACCAATAAGAGCCAACCTCATCAGTGATGTCACAAAGGCTTGATTGTCCTGTACTTGGCTCACTTTTATTATATACCAGGGGGTGCTGAAAAGTTCTCAGCCCATCCAACCAAACTAAACTAAACTAAACTAAACCTTAGGTTTGTATACCGCGCCATCTCCGCAAGCGCAGAGCTCGGCACGGTTTACAGAAGTTAAGAGGAAAGGAACTACAATGAAGGGATATAGGAGAGGGACTGAGAAGATAGAGAGGGACAGGGTACTAGAGATTAGATTTGTGGAAAGAGCCAAGTTTTCAAGTGTTTGCGGAAGGATTGGAAGGAGCTTGAGTTTCTGAGCGGGGATGAGAGGTTGTTTCAGAGTTCTGTGGTTCTAAAGGGGAGGGATGTTCCGAGTTTTCCTGCGCGGGATATACCTTTTATAGAGGGGAAAGATAGTTATTTAACCACTGTAGCTGAAAAGAGTGTTATCTTGTTTCTCTTAAGTGCCAATTTGCAGAAACGAAATTCTCTGTTTTGACCTTGTTTCAGATCATTGATTGAACCCTGTCCAGGTCATTCTCTTCTTGGTTGGGCTGAGAACTTTTCAGCACCCCTTGATAGTGTGAAGAGTTTCAGTCTCTGGTAACCAGAGCTGACACTGTGATGTCATAATGGCACATTCCACCAATAAGAACCAACCTCGTCAGTGATGTCACAAGAACTTGCTTGTTCTATACTTGGCTCACTTTTTTATTACATACCAGGGGGTGCTGAAAAGTTCTCCGCCCAAGCCACCAACTTCCTAAATTCTGAGCGTCATTTTGCCCGTGTAGCCAAAAAGAGTGTTTTTTTAAAGTGCCAATTTGCAGAAACAAAATTCTCTGTTTTGACCTTGTTTCAGATCATTGATTGAACCCTGTCCAGGTCATTCTCTTCTTGGTTGGGCTGAGAACTCTTCAGCACCCCTTGATAGTGTGAAGAGTTTCAGTCTCTGGTAACCAGAGCTGACACTGTGATGTCATAATGGCACATTCCACCAATAAGAGCCAACCTCGTCAGTGATGTCACAAGAGCTTGCTTGTTCTATACTTGGCTCACTTTTTTTATTACATACCAGGAGGTGCTGAAAAGTTCTCCGCCCAAGCCACCAACTTCCTAAATTCTGAGCGTCATTTTGCCCGTGTAGCCGAAAAGAGTGTTATCTTAGTTCAGGAAGAAAATTCTGTGTTTTGACATTGCTTCAGATCATTGATTGAACCCTATCCACGTCATTCTCTTCTTGGTTGGGCTGAGAACTTTTCGGCAGCCAGGATAGCTGTATAAAGAGGGCTGCATAAAAGTCAGTGCTTTCCCTCATAGCCAGTTCAATGCTGAATATTGCGTTGAACCAGCATGGCCTGGCATGGTGGTCAGCAAAGCCCTAGACACCTCCGGCAGACCCAGTGACATGGCGCGGGTGAGTGGCGCCCGGGATGGAAGCACCCCGTCCCTGCCCTCTTCTCCACCTCCCGCTCCTTCCTGTCGCCCCCGCCGTGCACGCGCCCCCTTCCACAGCCCCTCTTTAATTTCCCCAGCGTAAGCAGCGTCATGAACTCGCTGCCCGTGTCGCGTTGGCTCTCCCTCTGCCATCACTTCCTAGGCGTGGGACCCCAGAAGTGATGTCAGAGGGAGTCGATGCCGGCGCGGGCAGCAAGCACGTGATACTGCTCGCGCCGGGAAGGGGCGCGTGTGGCAGGAGGCGTCGGGAATGTGTGAGGGCGGAGGGAAGGACGCGTGCCAGTGGCCCCCATCTTGACTACGCCACCGATTGCACGCACCTAACACTTTTCGGCCCACTCATCCCTTCAACACACTTGAAAAGGGAGACAAAGAAATTAACGACCGCCTTGTCTTGCGCTGAACTTTGGAAGCTCCGCGAGAGCAGCACTTACCCATCTTCCCAAACAGTTCTACTCCCAGGGCAGCATAGATAAAAAACAGGAGCATGAAAAGTAGCCCAAGGTTTCCTACCTATACAAGAAGAAAGCAGAGCATAAGTCAGACTGTTACGCAGGCAAAAGCCACAGAAAACAGCAGAGAAAGTGCATTCGCTACGTCATTTCTCCATTCAAACCAGCAGTGGGTTCTTGGAACGCCCCCCGCACGTTCTCTTCCCAAAGGCTTTCTTTCCCCATTTGGTACCTAGATCAGGTGCTGGATTAACCCTATATGCAAAGTATGCACATGCTTAGGGCATCATGGGAACGGGGGCACCACATAAACTTTTCATATTAAATTAATTAAATTTATAGCCATTTTCAAAATGTCATGAAAAATGAATGTTCTGTCCATAAAGTGTTCTCTCTTGTGTTTATCCTGCAAAATAAAGTACACTGCGCTCGCAGATTGGAACAAGTCTAGACGCGTTTGAAACAGCGCAGGTGACGGGCACTAGCTCATAAGACGTTCTTAGGGCTCCTTTTTACTAAGCTGCGTTAGCGTTTTTAGTGCGTGCTAAACCCACGCTACGTGGCTAGAACTAACGCCGGCTCCACGCTGGCGTTAGCGTCTAGCGCGCGCTATTCCGCACGTTAAAGCCCTAACGCGGCTCAGTAAAAGGAGCTCCGAGTTTAGTCGCCAACTGTCGCTGGGGTGAATTGCAGGTGCATTCGGAACCTCTTTTTGCTTTCAAAGTCTCAAAGTTGCTTAACGACTGTTCCAATTGTACACTCAGTTCTGGCTCTTTAATCTATTAAAAATGTAAGTACATCCGCTATAATAATTCCCTTAGCGTACGTGCGCACTTCAAACCTGGTGGATCCGTGCGTCCGTAGCTCCGTGGCCAGCAGAGAAATTGTATTGTAAGCAGAGAAGTTGGCAAAGCGTGCTGCGAGTGGCGGTTTACTTTACCCAGCAGTGGTTATTCTGTGCCAGTTGCCGTTTTTTAATCACCCCATTCATAATGATTTGATATCATAGCCTATTTCTGATCTCGGGTCTGTAATTATTATCCCTGGATCTTACAGCAAGTTTTTTAATCACCAGCTGTGGCGGTAAGTTTCAAGTTTCAAGTTTATTAACTTTTTAATATACCGACCATCACCAAGTATCTGGCCGGTTCACAATAAAATTTATACAGAGGAAAAAAGAAGAAGAAAAAATTTAAAATATAAAATGTAGTGGGTGAACATTAAAGACATAACTTGACTAACATGAAAGTGAGGATATGAGGGAAAGGGGGGGGGGGGGAAGTAACATATTTTGGAGAAGAGAGGGAAATAGTGGGGATGGGGAAAAACATATTGGGTAGGATCGCTTTTATTAAAGCGGTTGGTTAAATAAGTTGGAACCAATCAGATGAAGAAGAGAAAAGATAAGAAAAGGGTGAAATAGAGAGGAAAAAGGTAGGAAGAGATCGAAAGATTAGGGGAAGAAAAAGAAAGAATTTAGAAGAAAAAAAGAAAAAAAAAAAAAGAAAAAGGGAAAAGTTCTGACCGCTCTTAGGAATTCTACGAGTGTCAGTGCTTTGACCGCCACGACGCCGATAAAAAACCCCTAATGCGGCTTCACAACAGGGAGGGTTTAACTTGAAGGTTATGGTCCATTAGATATCTTAGCTTGAGTAATGAACAAATCGTTAGCTATAGGTACCAAATTAAAATGTTATCTGCATATTAATAGCAGAGTTCATCACTTCCTAAGACAAGAAATTCCAATGAGCTCATAAAAGTGTTAAATCGGCGACAATGGCCAACCCTGCGGGACCCTATAGGGTGATTGCCAAGCATTAGAAAACGTACTCTTCATCTTTACAACGTATCTGCGATGTGTAAGAAGTTTCTTGAAGCAGCTCAAAACGAAACCTGTGATACCCATTTCTCCAAGTCTACAAAGTAGTAAACACTGATCCACCAGGTCAAATACCGCCGACAGGTCAAACTGTAGCACTATAGCTTAAGTTCCGATGGCAAACACAATTCTTACCGTTATACCCCTATGGGCTAGATTCAGTAAGCAAACCGATCGTTTTCTCGATCACTTTGCGATCTCGCTCTCATTCACTAACCTTACTCCCGATCCGACTCCTGCCCGATCCGATGTGAGCAAGCAAATGTAGGAAGGAAGCGATTCACTAAAAAATCTTCAGGAACACCAATTGGGCCGGCTGATCAAAAGAAGCGATGTCCTTTCTGACTGTCCTGCTCTCTGCCTGAAACCCCAGCCCTGCAACCATCAAAAAAGCGTCTACTCTCTGCCACTCTCCTCTCTGCTCTCTTCCACCCTGCCTCTCTGCGAGCCCATGTTTTTAACCCGCGGGTTAAAAGCGGAGTTGCACTTCTCACCACCAGCCACGACTGAGCTCAAGGGCTGTGTCAAACTGTTAAGGTGAATACTGGTTCCGAGGCTTCCTTATATCCCGCACCTATCAAGTTCGTTTTGATTGCAATCTCTCGGATACCTGGAGTAACCCATCTGGCGTCCCACAGGGGTCACCACTATCCCCATTACTTTTCAATGTTTACATGTCAACATTAGGTGCACAATTGTCCCAACTAGGAATAAAATTATTCAGTTATGCAGACGACTTTACGATCATCATCCCATTCGCCACCTCTCTCTCAGAAGTTACTCCCATGGCAATAGAAGCTCTAAACTTGATGGAACAATGGATGACTGAATTTAGACTGAAGCTCAATTCAGAAAAAAACAAAATTCTTCATAGCTTCGGCACACCCACTAGATACTACAACTCCACTACACATCAACAATCTTAGTTATCCCATTCAACCCACTCTGAAGGTTCTGGGCGTAACGCTGGACCAGGGCCTAACCATGAAAGACCAGGTAGACTCTTTGGTCAAAAAAGTTTTCTCTACTCTCTGGAAGCTTCAGTCCATTAGAACATATTTTGACGCACCATCATTTACAATCCTGGTACAATCCCTCATACTGAGCCAACTGGATTACTGCAACGACGCTTATCTGGCGATTTCCCAGAAGAATAGGCGGTGATTGCAACTGGTGCAGAATGCAGCAGTCAGGCTGATCTTCAGGTTGAAGAAGTTAGATCACATAACTCCCTCCTACCGACTTGCCGATGGAGGCGCGTGTGAGGTTTAAGTTCGGCTGCTTTTGCTTCAAGGCTCTATTCGGTCTAGCCCCCAAATACATAACCGACCTATTCTCCTTTTCAACCAATAGACATAAAAGAAGCTCAAACTTGAATTTTGTTTCCCCCCCCCTCGGTTAGAGGATGTAAATTCAAAATTCATCACCAACATCTTCTCTCTTATCAAGCAGCATTATGGGGCAACGATCTGAAACAACTACTTACGCTTGCCAATACATATAGGGAATTTAGGAGACTACTGAAAACATATCTGTTCCTAAAGTACATAGGAAACTGAATCGCACAATCTCTCTCTCAATACCAGATCTCAAGAACTGCTAAACAATAGATATTAACTATGTCAATTCTACTCAATTTGTAACATTTTTTATAATCATTGTAAACCGCATAGAACTTCACGGTCCTGCGGTATATAAACCGTTATTATTATTATAATTCTATAAACCTGACTATCCTCTGCTAGTTGGTGTGTGCTGGAACGAGAGGCAGAGAGGAGGAGGGATTCTTCACCCTGATTCTCTGATACTTCCACGCTGAAGGCTGGCCCTCCGAACTGGGAACCAAGAGCCCCCTGTCCCGGAAACCTTCATGTCCTACGCAGTCCCTGTCTTCTTTAAATCCGAGCAGACAGCCTTGGATCTAGCCTCCTCGAGCCCCCCCTCTCCCTCCCACGCTTGTGCTGAGAGCAAATGGATGCGTGGACCATCTACAGGAAAAGAAGATGGTCTGCGCATGCTTATGGATCGCTCTGCAGTGATCCGTGGGGCATGCCTCCGATTGCAATAATTGGCATGAGGAGGCAATCGATCGCTCAGGAAGACTCGGCCACGGATCGCTCAGCAAAGGTAGCCTTTGTGAATCTAGCCCTTTGAAACATGTGCTATGGGAGTTAGACGCACTGCTAGTACTCCGATTTTAATGGATGCCAATTATCTTCAGTAATTGGTCGTTAGCATCAGTGATGTGCGGTCAGGACTTTCAGGGGAATCCCAAGCTCTACAACTCAGCTTTTTTAAAATTTTTTGTTTACTTTTTGCTTGATTTATTGAGCAGATAGCTTGCATCAAGCAAAAAAATTTTAAAAAAGAAGAAAAAGCAGGGCTCTGAATTTGATTGGTTGAGCAGCTTCTGCCTGCTGCCTGCTCAACCAATCAAATTCAGAGCAGTGCCTTCAGGGCCTCCCTTATCGCTCCTTCTATTCCTTCCTGGGAACTCTGTCCGTTGGGTGAGTCTCTTTTATCTGTACCCGTCTCATCTACTGCCAGCTCCAGACTCCGTCCCTTCTATCTTGCTGCATCGTACGCCTGGAACAGACTGTCTGAGTCAGTACGTCAACCTCCGTCTCTGGCAGTATTGAAATCTAGGCTTTCAACTCCTAACTTTTACCAATGTCTGTTCGGTTGCATTTTAAGGAACAACAGATTACAACTAATTCGTCACTCTTTATTACCGTGCAGCTTGGTGACCCGTCATTCCCGCGCCGACAATCGGGCGCCAACAATCCCGCGCAGGACAGATGCACGCCGGATTAAAACACTTACTGTTAGCGCTGTGAGGGTGTGGGTGGGTGGGGGAACCCCCCCCCCACACTAAACTTAGAAGTGTTCACACTCCCGTTGGGGGAGGGGAACTCCCCCAATACACTAAAAACTGCCGAATACCCAAAAAACTAAGCAAAATGGCAGTTTTCAGTGTACTGGGGGGGGGGGGGAATCCTCCACACCCACACCCCGTCACAGCGCTAACAGTAACTGTTTTAAGCCGGCACGCATACGTCCTGCGCGGGATTGTCGGCGTGTTTTTGTCCAGCATGCTTCTGTTACATGACCGTGCAGCTTATGTGCTATGACCAATAAGGGACCAGTTGGTAATCCAGAACTGAAAGGCATCGTAATAGGGATGTTTAGTCTACAGCTCGCAGCTTAAATTGTACAGATTTTCTTGGAGCTGTTCACCTTCCATATGAACCCTTCTAAAACACTCATTTTTCATACGGAAGAGTTCAAGGACAGGGTTACAGAGCCCAAAGGAATGCTTAATTCTCTCGTCATTCTCTCCTATAATGTCAGTAGTCAGTTCCACTTGTACTTTGCCCTTTGATCCCCTGTATCTCTTTTACAATAATGAACCTCCTGGACTGAGCGCAGGACGGAACTAACACCATCGCACAGGGGCGAGTTGCATACGCTCCAGCACTGTGGCAAATATCTCAACTTATAACTCACAGGAATGGACTTTTCGAAGGGCACTTACTGTAGGTGTGTCTTTTTGCAATGGTGCAATACAATGCTCCCAAGTAGACAGGAGGTTGGTGGTTCTCACCTGGGGTAATGCCTGCACTACCGTATCCAGCAAAGCGCGCATCCCGGTGGCCATTTTCAGGAGCTTCAGAACTGGAAAGAGAGAACAGAGCTGGAGCATAGCAGTACAGAGAAACATCGAAAACGTGAGCCGGAAAGAACTATGGGATCCACTCCATCTAGCCGTTTGCACTGGTCTTACTTGAAGTCTGGTTTTCTCTTCCTGTTTCCCCCGCAATGAGGGTGACTCTGCGTAGCGCTGCCTAGTTTAGGTTTCAAGAAGGCACGTAAATGGCCATATGAAGTCATTTACACGTACATACACGTTTCATTAATCTCTTACAGCAGGACTATTCAATTCTGGTCCTTGAGGTCCACAGACAGGCCAGGTTTTCAGGATATCCACAATTAGTATGTACGAGAGAGATTTGCATACCAAGGAGGCCATGCTTACAAATCTTTCTCATATCCTGAGAACCTGGCCTGCCTGTGGACATCGAGGATCGGAATTCAGTAGCCGTGTCTTATAGGATACTGACCAGTGGAAAAGAATGCACCATGCTTTGATAGCGAGTCCTTTGCCACTGAGAGTGTGCATGGGCGGAGTTTGGGCGGGGCATGGGTAGGGCTTACATGTACTTGCATAAATTATAGAATACTATAACCAACGTGCATTCTTGCATACCTCAGTAGAGGCATTTACACCAGCTATGTGAAATAACATCTATGGTGGATCTGGCCAATTTGAATCTTAGGCCATTCCCAGTGCATCCCAGAATGCAGTGCGAGAGGGGTCTAAGATTCCAGTGGGAGGGGCCTTAAGTGCCTGGGCCAATCAAGGCCTAAGACCCCTCACCGGGAAGGGGCAGGCCCGTTATTTGTGCGAAGGCGGGTCAGCCAGCTGGAGGAAGGAAGGATGCCTCCAGCCGGCCATCATTATAACATAGGGGGGGTTCCAGGGGAACTGGGGGGTGGAGGAGGGGGAGTCCGGGGGGTGGGCTGGGGTTGACTTTACGGGGTGGGGGGATGCGGTGATGTTCAGGGGAGGGTGAACAGCAACCCTTCCCCCCCCACCGCAAAGACTACTGGCAGGAGGGATGCCCAATATCTCCTGCTGGTGATTTTATGGGGGGGGTGTTCCAGCAGGAGATATTGGGCATCCCTCCTGCCAGTAGTCTTTGCGGTGGGGGGGAAGGGTTGCTGTGGCTGCTAAACTTATCGTGGTAGGGAGATCCCTTGATTTGATAAGCTCAGCGGTCGCATTTGCTGGCCTATATTGTAGGCGCCTACCGCAGACCTAGGGAGGTGCATAGGGCCGCCTAGGCCAGCCTAAGGCTACTTCAGAGTGAAGGCACGCCTAGCCTTAGGTGAGCTTAGGCGGGCCTACATGTCTCCCTAGGCTCCTGGAGGTGACTACAATATAGGCGGCCTGCCTTGGGATGTTAGGCAGCAGTTGGCCAACTACAATCGGGAGGCCATTTATAGAATTTGGCCCTTAAGGCACATTAAAGAAATCATCCCCAAGATTTTGAAATGATTGCAGTTGTGATTCGTGAAAAGTCTCAGACAAAGAAGTGAGCTAATTAGCTGTCCACATTTTTTATTGTAGATCTCTGCTGTTGATTGGCCACCCTGCATATCAATCCGCATCGTGCTTTAACCTTGTGGGAAAGGCTAATGTTATCCCCTCCGTTTCTTGGAATCCTCTGCTCTGGGTGGCATTTTCGTGACGTACCCTTTAGAAGGAGGTTGCAAATTGAGAGGCGATGCCGTACCTCTTGCGATCCTCAGCACTCTCATGATGCGGATGATGGTGGGGTTGATGGGGAGCGAGGCGTTGATTTCGATTTCTTCCAGGGTAATTCCCATGATAGAGAGAAGCACGATAGCAAGGTCCAGCTGGTTCCACCTGCCGGGCCAATCATATATAGACAAGCAGATTAACAGCCCCTTTTTATATAGAATGGGGGGGGGGGGAGGGGGAAGATTGGGGCTTGTATACTTCCTTTTTGTAGTTTTACAAGCACACTCAAAATGGTTTACATACAGGTATTTCAAGCATTTTCCCTGTCCGTCCCGGTGGGCTCACAATCTGTTTAATGAAGCTGGGGCAGTGGAGGATTAAGTGGCTTGCCCAGGGTCACAGGGAGCAGCACAGGATTTGAACCCGCAACCTCAGGGTGCTGAGGTTGTAGCACTAACCTCTATGCCACACTCCCCTGTGGAAACTGGCAAGTAGGAATGGCAAAGTTCTGGAAGTATTTTAGAAGCTGATCTGCCAGAATAATATATTGATGGGCATAAAAACTGTTCTGAGTGGCCTATTGGAAGCCAGTAATGCAGTTTAAATGATTTGATGTCATTGATAAGAACATCAGAATAGCCTTACTGAGTCTGACCAGTGGTCCATCAAGGCCAGTAGCCTGTTCTCACGGTGGCCAATCCCCCCAAAGTAGCAACATTCCAGAATCTCAAAGAGTAAGCAAGATTCTGGAACCCCAAATAGGAGCAACATTCCAGAGCCCCAAAGAGGAGCAACATTCCATGTAGAATCCCCAAAGAGTAGCAACATTCCAGAATCCCCAGAGGAGCAACATTCCATGTAGAATCCCCAAAGAGTAGCAAGATTCCGGAATCCCCAGAGGAGCAACATTCCATGTAGAATCCCCAAAGAGTAGCAAGATTCCGGAATCCCCAGAGGAGCAACATTGCATGCTGCTGAGCCAGGTAGGGTTACCAGATTTTCCCAAAGGAAAACCTGGACCCATAGCCATGCCCCCAGGCCGCCCTGTGTTCCACCTGTGTCACACCCTGTTCTAGCCCCCCAGTCCCGCCCCCAGACAGCATGCACGGATACGATGCAATGGCATCACATGCATGTGACATCACCGCGGTGCATCCGCGAATGCGCGGATGCTCCTTCCCAATGCGGCTTTGAGAAGAAGCTTTTCATAGCCCGGACATAGTGCCGGGTTATGAAAAACCATCCGGATCCCAGGACATGCCCAGGGAAATCCGGACTTCTGGTAACCCTACATCCAGGGCAAGCAGTGGCTTTCCCCTTATCTTTCTCAATAACAGACTATGAACTTTTCCTCCAGGAAATTGTCCAAAACTTTCTTAAAACCAGCTGCTATGTAAATAGCCTATAGGTTCTTTACTAAATAATCTGCAGACTATCTACCTCTAAGCGAAAGGGGAAACCACTGGGAACATAAGTACTTTGGCAGTTTTTTATTTGTGAAAAACACACAGTTTCCCACCCCAGGGCCTGGCAGATTAATCCTTCCCACCATGAAATGAACTGCTGTGCCAGCTTTGTGCTATAGAGATCCAGCTGGTGCTGTTCAGAGTTTAAAAAATAACCTTTCTAACACGTCTTGCTTTTAACAGTTCTCTGAATTGAAGCCCAGTGTCATGTTGCATTCGATGGGGTTGACTAAGCAGCAAACCGCTTTGTTGTTCGGAGGGCATTTGTGTCTCTGCTCAGCGCTGTTGGTTCCTTTTAGTTTAAATAACATCCCAATATAAGGAGCACATATTTTAAAGTTATGGTATTAGAATTATCAAATTCTAATTTACAGTATCCTAACTCAAGTATAAGCTCAGATAAATTGAAAAGAAGAGAACATTTTTCCCCTAAAAGAGGGGTGGGGGCGGGGAAATGTTAATTTGAACATAAACCAAGGGTTTTTATTGAAGTATTCCTCTCCTTCCTTTCCTCCCTGTGGTGTCCTGCCACTGCCCGCAGCCCCCCGCCAGCCAGCCCACCCTCCTGAACAGGAAGCTCCCTGACGTCAATCCTCCCTCTCTCACTTCTTCTGCTGAGCAAATGAATCTCCCCTTCTGGACTTAGGCATATTTGGCACTCAGTGTGTGGCATCAATGCTCCTAATTTGAGGTACCAAGTTATATAATTGCCCCCTTGGTGATGAAAATCAGTGCTAACTCCTAATTTTTTTTGCTACTCTAAATTCACCCCGGTTTCAGATTCCTCCATTTAAGAGTTTAGTGAAATTTTGGCATTCGGGGCCTAGTAAATTTTCAAAGCGATCAGTGTAGAGGTCTAACTCTTAAAGTTAGGAGCCCTTTGAAATTTGACCCCTTAGTATTTAATGATGACGTCAACGGCAATTACATTTCAAGTTCTTTGTGTATTTATTAAGCAGACTGATGTGATGATGTGGCTGGAAGTGGTACCTTTCTTTGCATTATGCACCACTGGAAGGTGAAATCTCTTACCGGTCTTTAAAGAACCTTCGGAATCCAAATGCTACCAGCTTGAGAAGAGCTTCAAACACAAACACGATAGTGAAGACGTAGTTACAATACTTCAGAGCTTCCTCCAGGGACTGCAAAGCAAGCACAAAGAGAGTAAGTGTTCTGAGAGAAATCTCCTAATGTATGCTAAGAGTCCCGCTTTGTTTCCACTATAAGCAGGAAAAGTATAACCAAGAGTCAGAAAAAGCACTATGCTATAAACAAAACAGACTGACTCAGTAACAGTATCACAACCCCGGAGGAGGACCCGTTGCACAAAAATTTAGCTCAGAGATATAAAACTCTGAAGAGGGAGAGGTAACCCCCTCTTAGGAAAAGAGTTTATCTTCCAATCATTGCTTCATAATATGTAACAAACGAGTCCAGCTCAAAGGTATAAAAGGTTCAGCTGTGTATATATCTTAATGATGATGCAATATGCATTCCAAAAGCTTTCAAAAAAACAGGTAAATTTTGCATTCAGGTAGGCACTGGAATATTCAGCATTCATATAAATAAGTTTCAAAAAATACTTATCAGGGTCCCGACGTGGCCCCGTTTCGGTGTCTACTTCAGGAGACCCCGTCCAACTAATTGAATTCTGCCATAGGTTAATAGCTATAAGAAATTCAAGAGCAAGTTCGTTTTGCAGTTGAAAAATCTCCGTGCACAGCTGAACCTTTTATACCTTTGAGCTGGACTCGTTTGTTACATATTATGAAGCAATGATTGGAAGATAAACTCTTTTCCTAAGAAAGAGTCCCGCTTTGTCAGGTAGAAACCGACGTTTCATCCACCATGCTGTGGCTTTCTTCAGGGCATGCTCTGAAGTCTGCAGTGTGACTTTGGAAATAGTGGATACCCTGACCTGATTGGCAACAGGGCAGTCCACCATTTTGAATTTTGGCGGGAAAGTCAGTTGGTCAGAAATTTGAATTTTGTTGTGAAAGTCCATAGAATGGAAAAGTGTCTGGTAGGTTCCCAATCAGGTCAGTGAATTTGCTATTTCCAAAGTTACACTGCAGACTTCAGAGAAAACCCTGAAGAAAGCCACTGCATGGTGGCTGAAACGTCGCTGACAAAGACGCAGCGAGACCCGGAAACCTGCAACAAACACAATGCCAGTCGTGGAAACCCTGAGAGAACATGTAACTCCAGCTTCACGGGGAGAACATCTTTAAAGCTACCAGAGACTTTCCCATTCTATGGACTTTCACAACAAAATTCAAATATCTGACCAACTTTCCTGCCAAAATTCAAATTGGTGGACTGCCCTGTTCCCAGTCAGGTCAGTGAACCCACTATTTCCAAAGTCACTGACAAGTTCAAAGAAGGCCATATTAGTTCTCCAGTACTGTATATCGCCACAGCGTATTCCTCAAGGAATCTGGATGATGAAATGAACATTGGACGGTCTAATACAGTCATTCTCTACCAAAGAGGGACATAGCTCTCTGATACAACCATTACAAGCAGTTTGTATTGTCATGACTCTTTCTGCCAACAAGGGACACTCAAGCCACTTACCTTTGGTTGATTGTAGTGCTCCATGGACATGGTGATAACATTCACCCCGATGATGAAGGTGATAAAGAGGTCCAGGTAATGGCTGGTACACATAGTGTGGATGTATTTCCGAGCAGGGGAATAGTCCGCATGGTAAGGCCTCCTCTGGGCTTCTGTGGGAAGAGAGATAGAAATGTAAGCCAGTATAACATATAGCCAGAGCTTTAGCACACGGAGAATCACCAGACCTCCAGGGAAAGAAAGGAAACGTTCCTCACTGAAAGCTAATTGAGCTTTTTTGCAAGTTGAACCATGACTGCACAATCATTTGTCAAAATTAAAAACCACTCATTTAGTTAGTGCACTTAGTTTTCATAGCCTCTACATGGGAGACAAATTACTGTCAGAGATCGGAGAACTGAGAGCAGCAGGAGTCCTTTTCCTGGCCTAAGGTAACAGAAAGATTTGGGTAAGACAGAACTATGGCCAAGTTTTGTCGATCATTTTCTTTTTTATTCGTAAAAGTTTGGAATGACCTTCCTTCTATCATTAGAGTTCTCTCTCATCTACCCACTTTTCATAAAGCACTGAAGACATAATATTTCAGAAATTTACTAATGATATTTCTTTTGCAAATAATCAACCGTAAAGGATAAAATTTTGGCCTAAAAGATACAGGGCTCCTTTTACAAAGGTACGCTAAGCGTTTTAACGCGCGCTAACCACGGGCTAAATGCTAACACATGCATGTTAGTCTATGGACGTGTTAGCGGTATATTTAGCCTGCGCTAATCACGTGCTAAAACGCATAGGGCACTTTAGTAAAACAGGGGATAGTTTCTGCTCTAATCTCTTGTATAATGTGTTAACCCAGTCGAGCCCTCCTGTTGGGATGAATCAGTAAATAAAATCAAAGATTACATTAGATTAGATTAGAGAGAGACACCAGAGAATGGGAGACAGAGGGCAAGATTCTCTATGAAAACATTAAAGGATATGGCGATACTCGAGAGGGTTCAGAAGAGAGCGACACGCTTGATAAAGGGTATGGAAAACCTTTCATACGTTGAAAGATTGGAGAAACTGGGGTTATTTTCCCTGGAGAAACGGAGACTTAGAGGGGACATGATAGAGACCTACAAGATCATGAAGGGCATAGAAAGAATAGAGAGGAACAGAAAGAGAGAGAGAAAGGGAGACAGAGAGAGAGAGAAAGAAAGGGAGAGAGACAGAAACAGAGAGAGAAAGAGAGAGAAAGATTGGAGGAACTGGGACTCTTTTCCCTGGAGAAGAGGAGACTTAGAGGGGATATGATAGAGACTTACAAGATCATGAAGGGCATAGAGAGAGTAGAGAGGGACAGAAAGAGAGAGAGAAAGGGAGACAGAGAGAAATAGAGAGAGAGAGAGAAAGGGAGAGAGACAGAAACAGAGAGAGAAAGATTGGAGGAACTGGGACTCTTTTCCCTGGAGAAGAGGAGACTTAGAGGGGATATGATAGAGACTTACAAGATCATGAAGGGCATAGAGAGAGTAGAGAGGGATAGAAAGAGAGAGAGAAAGGGAGACAGAGAGAAATAGAGAGAGAGAGAAAGGGAGAGAGAAAGGGAGAGAGGCAGAAATAGAGAGAGATAGATAGAGAAAGATTGGAGAAACTGGGGCTCTTTTCCCTGGAGAAACGGAGACTTAGAAGGGACATGATAGAGACCTACAAGATCATGAAGGGCATAGAGAAAGTGCAGAGGGACACATTCTTCAAACGTTCAAAAACTGCAAGAACGAGAGGGCATTCAGAAAAATTAAGAGGGGACAGATTCAGAACCAATGCTAAGAAGTTCTTCTTCACCCAAAGGGTGGTGGACACCTAGAATGTGCTTCCAGAGGGTGTGAGAGGACAGAGTACGGTATTGGGGTTCAAGAAGGGATTAGATGATTTCCTGAAGGAAAAGAGGATAGAAGGGTATAGATAGAGGGTTACTATACAGGTCCTGGACCTGATGGGCCGCCGCGTGAGCGGACTGCTGGGCATGATGGACCTCTGGTCTGACCCAGCAGAGGCATTACTTATGTTCTTATGAGATGAAATGGGATATTCCGCTTTCTTATTTTCTCCTGAGTAAGCTAAGTGAGCTTAAAAATGCTGAGGTCCATATTCAAAGTGATGGATGTAGTTAAATCCAAAGTTAACCACATGGGCTGAAATTTCAGAGCCATTGGCCACACGTCCTCATTTCCAGGATGAGGCGGACGGGAGTCATGTGGAATAACTAGGGTTGCCAGATTTTCCTTTCGGAAAATCCAGATGCCTGGCCCCGCCCCCAGGCCCCCCCCTAATCCCCCCCCCCCCCCACACTGCCTGCTCTTGTTGGGCATGTGCAGACTAACACAACTTTTCAAAACCCGGACAAAGTGTTATATCTGTCTAACTTAGGGCTCCTTTTACAAAGGCGCGCTAATCCCCACGCTGGCCAAAAACTACCGCCTGCTCAAGAGGAGGTGGTAGCAGCTAGCACACCCGGCGGTTTAGCACGTGCTATTACGCGCGTTAAACCGCAAGCGTGCCTTTGTAAAAGGAGCCCTTAGTGTAATTTTTTGCGCCTAAGCGATTATTAAGACAATT
Source organism: Geotrypetes seraphini (assembly GCF_902459505.1). Taxonomy (NCBI): domain Eukaryota; kingdom Metazoa; phylum Chordata; class Amphibia; order Gymnophiona; family Dermophiidae; genus Geotrypetes; species Geotrypetes seraphini. The sequence goes on along the minus strand of NC_047094.1, from coordinate 7,555,217 downwards.
GTACTCCGTATTCTAAAGGCTCATCTTGCCTCAACTAGAAATTATGCATTTTTAAAATTTAGATCCAATTTTATGGAATAGTTTGCCTGTAGAATTGAGTAAGGAAGAATCTTTCCAAATTTTTTAAAAGATATCTAAAGGCACATTATTGTCAATGGACCTTTTTAAACCGACGGGATGTGAATTTGGAACTTTAATCTGCATTTATATAATCTTCAGTTTCTCCGAGTGCCCCCTCGTACCCGTCGTCCCTTTTAATCTGAAGAACCTGTCCCTGTCCACCCTCTCTATGCCCCTAAGTATTTTGAAGGTCTCTATCATATCCAGTGGCGTACCTAGGGTATGTGGCACCCGGGGCCCATCATTTTTTGACCCCCCCCCCCATCTATATGAAAAATATGATTTTTAGTACCAATCTACATATCGCACCACAAGAGTGTACCTAGGAAAAGGCTGCATCTTAAACACTGCAGTGAGCACTAGAACACCAACACATACATTGTAAAACTAAACAAGCCAGATCCCGCACAGTCAATTGGTCCTGTAGTCAATGCCAACTGAAATCTATGTCTTTTTCAGAACACACAGAACAGAGATACACCCTCGCCCAAAATGGAATAATCACAAACTAAAAATAGAAATATGTAGACAAAAGTTAAACTGATCCGCCAAGAAACCAGACCCTGGATACAATGCAACACCACAAAAAACAGTAACACATGTCCTCTAATACAGTGCAAAATATAAAGACAGTAGATGTAAATTTGAAAAACCTGATACATAACAATCACCACTTTATAAATTAACAAATAAAAATAAAACAAATAATGAGAAATAAAAAAATACCATTTTATTGGACTAATCCCCGTAAGCTCGGTCCCCATCCCCGCAAACCACCTGATTCCATCCATACAAGCCTTGAATTGTTTATATTAAAGTATAAAAAGAAACAATATTCTGTACAATTGTCAATTTATAAATCAGCGTCTTCTCCCCACTCTCTTCCCCATTTCCCTTCAGCATCCTCAGCCCACTCTCTCTCCACTTTCCTTCAGCGCACGCACATAAAAACAAGCAAGTAATTTTATATCATTTTCATTCTATTCATTCATAGAAATTAAAGTCTAGATAATGCCAGTCACATAACAAAACATGATTTTACAAAAATAATTCCCTGCAGTCAAGCCTACAAGGATTACTAGATGTCTTTCAGCAGTTCCCCTCCCTCCCTCCCCCTTACCTTTGTGGCCAAGTCAAAATGATCTACCAACAATAAAATTTTAAAAACACAAAGCACGCTGTACGCAGAGAAAATGTTAATTATCATTTATATTCCGCGGGTTTTCAAAGAGGTCAAGGCAGATGACTTTATGCAATGTCACCTCAGTAACAACTATACAAAAATAGACAAATATTCCCCCTCCCTTTTTACTAAACTGCGATAGCGGTTTTTAGCGTAGGGAGCTGCGCTGAATGCCCCATGCTGCTCTCGACGCTCATAGGCTCCCTGCGCTAAAAAACTCTATTGCGGTTTAGTAAAAGGGGGCCATAGTGCAAAATATAGACAGCAGATATAAATTTTCAAAACGGACACATTTTGATCACTAAGTTGAAAATAAAATCATTTTTCCTACTTTTTTGTCTGGTGATTTCATGAGTCTCTGGTCCTTCTTCTGGTCCTTCTTCTTTCTCTCTCCCCCTGGCTCCCCTCTTTATTTCTGCCTTTCTTTCTCTCTCCTCCTGGCCCCCCTCTTTATTTCTGCCTTTCTTTCTCTCCCCTTGGTCCCCCTCTTTCTTTCTGCCTTTCTTTCTCTCTCCCCCTGGCCCTCCTCTTTCTTTCTGCCTTTCTTTCTCTCCCCCTTGACCCCCTCTTTATTTCTGCCTTTCTTTCTCTCCCCTTGGTCCCCCTCTTTCTTTCTGCCTTTCTTTCTCTCTCCCCCTGGCCCCCCCTCTTTATTTTTTCCTTTCTTTCTCTCTCCCCCTAGCCCGCACAAAGCCAGCAGCCGATTTCTTCCTGCTCCTTCCCCGATGTCCTGATGTCCTGAACTTCATCGGGCAGCAGCAGCATTCACAATTCACTGCTGTTGCCCGCTTCAGGCCTTCCTCTCTGTCGGGTCCTGTCTTCATGAAAACTGGAAGTAGGCAGGACCAGGCAGAGAACAAGGCCTGAAGCCGGCAACAGCAGCGAATTGTAAACGCTGCTGCTGCCCGAAGAAGGTAATGGAGCACCGAGGCAGTCCGCTTCTCCCCCCTCCCAGCCGAACCCCCGCTGACCCTCCTATCTCCCCCCCCTCCGTGAACCTTTCCGACCTTCCCAGCGAGAGCAGCAAACCTCCTTCGCGGCTTTCTCCTCCCTCTGCCGCGTTACTGATGACGTCATCAGTGATGCGGCAGAGGGAGGATAAAGCCGACGCTACTGGAGGGAGGTTTGCTGCTTTCGCTGGGAGGGTCGGAAAGGTTCACTTGGGGGAGGAGAGATAGGATGGTCAGCGGGGTTTCGGCTGGGAGGGGGGAGAAGCGGTCTGCCTTGGTGCTCCAAGGCCTGGCGCCATTACCTTTTTCGATAATGGCGCCGATGCTGCTTTCGCTGGGAGGGTAGGAGCGCGATAGGGACCGGGCCAGCTGTGCACCCCCCCCCTAAGGCGGCACCCGGGATGGACCTCCCCCTCGCCCCCCTTGGTACGCTACTGCCCTGGGGAAACAGCCTGCAACAAGATCGCGTGATGCCAGAGATCTTTGCCTGCTTCGGCTGTTTCCTCCGCCGCGGTCCCGCCCCTCCTCTGACATCAGAGGAGGGGCAGGACCGTGGCGGAGGAAACAGTCGAAGCAGGCAAAGATCTCTGGCATCGCGATCTTGCTGCAGGCTGTTTCCAGACGCGACACCCGGCGCAGGAGGGGGGGAACTGGACCGGACCGGGAGCACCCCCTCAGGGCTTGGTACCCGGGGCGGACCGCCCCTCCCGCCCCCCCTTGGTACGCCACTGATCATATCCCCCCTGAGCCTCCTCTTTTCCAGAGAGAAGAGCCCCAGTTTATCCAGCCTCTCGGCATATGGGCAGTTTTCCAGCCCTCTTACCAGTTTCGTTGCCCTCCTTTGGACTCTCTCAAGAACTGCCTTGTCCTTCTTGAGGTGCGGCGTCCAATATTGAACGCAGTATTCCAGATGTGGGCGCACCATCGCTCGATACAGCGGCATGATGACTTCCCGCGTCCTGGTTGATATGCCCCTCTTGATGATGCCCAGCATCCTGTTGGCTTTCTTCGAGGCTGCTGCACACTGTGCGGATGGTTTCATGGATGGATCCACTAGCACACCCAAGTCTCTCTCAAGTCCGGTATCTCCCAGCAATTCCCCCCCCCCCCCCATTTTATACTCAAACAACGGGTTCTTTTTCCCTATGTGCATGACCTTGCATTTATCTACGTTAAAGCGCATTTGCCATTTGTTTGCCCAGTCCTCCAGCTTATCGAGGTCCCTTTGCAGTTCCTCACACTCCTCCCTGGTCCTAACTCTGGCGCAGAGTTTGGTATCGTCTGCAAATTTTATAACCTCACACTTTGCCTCCGTTTCCAGATCATTGATAAATATGTTGAAGAGTAGCGGCCCCAGCACCGATCCCTATGCGCTAAAGATTTTAATAAACATAAACGTTGGAATAAGCCTTTTTAAAATAGGTTCCTAAAGTAACCCCCAGCAGTGTACGCCTGCTCTCGCACAAAGTTACACCTGCTGAAAGGCAGATAAAATTTGGTGTATCTAATGTATGCAAATATGCACATAATTTATATTATCCCTGCCTATGAACATAAGAACATAAGAATAGCCTTCCTGGGTCAGACCAATGGTCCATCAAGCCCAGTAGCCAATCCAGGTCCCTAGTACCTGGCCAAAACCCAAGGAGTAGCAACATTCCAGAATCTCAAAGATTAGTAAGATTCCGGAACCCCAAATAGGAGCAACATTCCATACAGAATCCCCAAAGAGTAGCAAGATTCCGGAATCCCAGAGTAGCAACATTCCATGCTCATCTACCACCCTTTCTGTAAAAAAGTATTTCCTTGGATTACTTCTGTGCCTATCACCTCTCAACTTCATCCTATGCCCTCTCATTCCAGAGCTTCCTTTCAAATGAAAGAGACTCGACTCATGTGCATTTACATCATGTAGGTATTTAAACGTCTCTATCATATCTCCCCTCTCCCGCCTTTCCTCTAAAGTATACAGATTGAGATCTTTAAGTCTGTCCTCATACGCTTTATCACGAAGACCACACACCATTTTAGTAGCCTTCCTCTGGACCGACTCCATCCTTTTTATATCTTTTTTAAAGGTGCTGTCTCCAGAATTGTAATATTCTAAATGAGGTCTCACCAGAGTCTTAAACAGGGGCATTAATACCTCCTTTTTTCTACTGGCTATACCTCTCTCTTTGCACCTTAGCATCCTTCTAGCTTTTGCCATCACCTTTTCAACCTGTTTGGCCACTTTAAGATCATCACATACAATCACATCCAAGTCCCACTCTTCTGTCGTGCACATAAGTTCTTCACCTCCTAAACTGTACTGTTCCTTCGGGTTTTTGCTGCCCGAATGCATGACCTTTCATTTCTTAGCATTAAATCTTTGCTGCCAAATTTCATATCATTCTTCAAGCTTTGCCAGATCTTTCTTCATGTTATTCACACCATCCGGCGTGTCTACTCTATTGCAGATTTTGGTATCATCTGCGAAGAGGCAAATTTTACCCGACAACCCTTCAGCAATATCGTTTATAAAAATGTTAAAAAGAACAGGCCCAAGAACAGAATCTTGAGGCACACCACTGGTAACATCCCTTTCCTCAGAGTGATCTGCATTGATCACTACCCTCTGTCGCCTTCCACTCAACCAGTTCCTAGCAATGCCTAATTCAATTTAACCATTGCTCGGCATCCTAATTTTAGACGCCAGTATATTAGGTCAAGGTTTTCCTGACCATATTCATCGGCATTTAAGTCATACCATACCTGTTGTCCATCTTTAACCATGCCCACTTTTCAGGTAGGTGTTAGGCGCTGGTAGGCACCTTGACTTAGGCCACGGGTGTCAAATGTCAGTCCTTTAAATTTTTTTTAACGATTAATTAAGAGTTCCATGTGGAACTCAGAGTAGCGCCTCAGTATGGCTGTCAGGGGTGTCAAATGTCGGTCTTCGAGGGCTGCAATCCAGTCGGGTTTTCAGGATTTCCCCAATGAATATGCATGAGATCTATTAGCATACAACGAAAGCAGTGCCTTCCAATAGATCTCATGCATATTCATTGGGGAAATCCTGAAAACCTGACTGGATTGCGGCCCTCGAAGACCGACATTTGACACCCCTGACAGCCATAATGAGGCGCTACTCTGAGTTCCACACGGAAGTCTTAATTAATCTTTAAAAAAATTTTAAATTAGTTTTTAATGCTGTGGTAAATTAGCAAGTCAATTAAGCTTATTAATAAATTTTGATTTCCTTGCGGAACTCAGCTAGACGTCCCCAATGTAGTCACCATTTATAGTTCTCGGGCCTTTATTGCAGGACCTCATTAAGCCAAGGCAGTAGTGGCTGAAGAGAAGGGCCTTGTGTAGAAAACACAGACATGTAATGGTAGGACGTGGTAAATATCACAACTGAGTTTAAAAAGATTTGGATGAGTTTCTGGACGAAAAAGTCCCTATATCATTATTAAGGTAGACCTAGGTAAAGTCGCTGCGTAGAATCTTTGTTGATTCCACTCTATCTGAAACATCTTTAATCATTGTAAACCGCATAGAACTTCACAGTCCTGCGGTATATAAAAAAATTGTTATTATTACTTTTTGAGATCCTGCCAGGTATCGATCTGGAATGGGCACTGTTGGAAACAGGATAGTGGGCTGGAATGATCTTTGGGTTTGACCACGATTCTTATGTTCTCAGGTGGCCATTCAAGGATTTCCTAACTAATGAACACTAGAAGTTGGGCCAAAATCTAAGGCTGGAGTGTTTCACCACAGCATGAGAAAGTAAACATTGTCTTGATCATAAATGTCGTTTGAGTTTTTTTTTTTAATTTGATAACGAGTTCCTTTTCTGCTCTCTTTTTTGGAACGCTGTTTCCCAAATGCTAGCAGTTTTACTCACAGGCCCTTGATGTGAGCGCACTAAAAATAGTTCTGATTGAGCTCTAGGCATTGCCTAAAGATAGATGTGAACTGCTGAATTTGATTTTTAAAGTGTTAATTTAAGAACTAAATCCAAATACTCAGAAGTGGTTCAGCATGGTACATGAAGAGCTATAGCATGGGAACGGGAAGACATTTTAATTCTCAGGAGGAAAACTAGACAATGGTGGGAGTCCTTCAAGGAGAAAATTAATATATTTTTTTTAATTTTTGAATGCCCTCCTATTTTTAACCTGAAGGCTCTTTTTGGTTTTTCGCTTCGGACATATTATCTCGCCATGTTATCAAATCAACAATATTTTTCTCATTGTTCCGACGTGTCTTGTTTGCGCTTTCTTCAGCAAGTAGAGATGTACACAGGCTAAAGGTTTTTGGATTGCTTTTAAAAACGTAGGGCTCCTTTTACGAAGGTGCGCTAAGCGTTTTAGCGCCCGCACCGGATTAGCGCCCGCTAGCCGAAAATCTACCACCTGCTCAAAAGGAGGCGGTAGCGGCTAGCACGCGCGGCAATTTAGTGCACGCTATTCCGCGTGTTAAGGCCCTAGCGTGACTTTGTAAAAGGAGCCCTAAGATACGCACGCTAAGCGCTAACGCATCCGTTATAGTCTATGGCTGTGTTAGCTTTTAACGCACGATAGTATTTAACGTCTGCTAAAAGGACCCTTTAGTCTTTTTCCCCCCCTAATTTTACTTATTTTTTTCTCTAATATCACGCAATTGTGTTCATAAAATATTGTTAACATGCACTTTTAACATGCAGAAATAAATTGTATACAATTAATTTGTAGGTAAATGTACAGCTACACATTTAAAAACCATATTAACAAACTGATGCTAGCTTTTACAAAGCCGCGTCAGAGCATTTACCTCATTGCGCTAGAAACATTTATCACGACTTTGTAAAACGGTGCCTGAACGTATGCTAATGAATGGAGATGTCTATCGGCCGCAGAGGTCTCCTCCAACCAGCAGATGTGAGGATAAGCTCAAAAAAAGGTCTGAAAACCCCTGAAACCTCCAAAGCAGATCTACAAAGCTGGCGAAGGCCCCGTTGTATATTTTGAAGTTTCAAAGTAAATTTAGAAAATCCTATAAACCTCATTAGAAACATAGAAACATAGAAATAGACGGCAGATAAGGGCCCACGGCCCATCTAGTCTGCCCACCTTAATGTCCCTCCCCTACCTTTGCCCTGTGAATAGATCCCATGTGCCGATCCCATTTGGCCTTAAAATCAGGCACGCTGCTGGCCTGATTCATTGAAACTGAAACTTCATTGAAACTGAAACTTCATTGAAGTTTCATTGAAACTGAAACTTCCAGAACTAATTAAAAAAAAAAAAAAAAAAAAAGGGGGGAGGATTTCCTGGGACATCTTTGTATTCTCTCTCAAGCCCAGTTTTGAAAAGATTAGCTCATTCCTGGTCAATAGGACTTCCTTTCCCTTTTCTGGGCCTTTCTACAATTATTAGTCAAAAGAAAGTGTCACCCACAAAACCTGTTTCTTGACCGTTTTCTACATACTCAAGTGGACTAAAGTTAACCCCAGCACTTTAGTGAGAGGAAAATCCTCCGAGGAGATCCTACAGAAAATGAACATGAACAGCAGCTCTACTAAGGGCAAGCTTGTTTTGGAAAGGTCTACGTGTACTGTAAATTGTAAAAAAATGCCATCTATGTTTCCCTCTGACCAAAACTCACCTCCGAGAATGCCTCCTCTCAATGGGCCCTTATGAACTAAAGTGTGAAATGTCGTTGCAAAAATGTATTTCATTTGAAAAATAGTGCAAAATGCCTAGAAGATACTTGACCCCGAAGTAGAGAGTTGCATGGGGACAGAAATTCCACCCATCCCCGCCAGGATCCTCTCCATCCCCACCCGTCCCCGTCAGGATCCTCTCCGTCCCCACCCATCCCCCGCAAGGAATTACCTCCATCCCCGCCCGTCCCCATCCATCCACACCCATCCCCATAAAAAGCAGCAATTACTTCTGACAGGATCATCAATTCCACAGTTTCTTTTGTGTTTGTGCTGCTGTTTTCCTTGTGGAATCTCTTTGGTGGAACCCTTTTCTTGTTTTCTGTTCAGGTAATTAACTTATAAACCCCCTCTTTTACTAAGGCTGACGTGTCCATTATATTATATGGACGAACCCTGCTTCCAAAGCCTTCCATCCCTGTGGAAGTCCCGTTGGCTAGAGGGGGGTTCCCGTGGGAGTCCCGTGGGTTAGGGGGGGATTCCCGCGGGAACTCTGTGGTTCCCGCGGGATTCCCGTGATCCCCGTTCCCGTGCAAACCTCTATACCGAAGTTCAAGAGTTTAGTGTAATTTGAATTGGACAACCAATGGGGCAGGAGTAAGTGGGGATTACTCCTGCTCCCATTGCTCCCCAGATCCTTTGGGGTGAGTCATGGGTAACAAGGGGTAGGCTAACCCTCATTTATGGAGGGGTAGGGCTGTGGACCATTGTAACTCTGCACTGGACTAAAACTGTTGAGCCCACTGGAGCACCCTTTATAGAACAGGTCTAATTTTGAGAGCCATTTATTGAATCTAGTTTACAAAATACAGTACGTGCGTAAGTCAGTCACAAGTTGCAAATACCCACGGAAACATTTAACAGGTTTCTTTGGTAAGACGTTACTTGAAACACACAGGCTACAGGAGCTGCCTGACAGAAAAAGGTTGAAAAAAGGATTTGGACTTTCACAGTTCGCGATAAGCAGGTGTAGCAGTTGCTAATGGCTTGAGCTCATGCAATCTCACCATGCTCGACGCAGGGACCCATGCAGCGCCCTGCAGAGGAGCCATGCACGCGCTGCTGCGTACGAAGGTGCGGAAACTATACACCTCCGGGTATGCAGCACCGTCTTTCTGGATCGCTTGAAATGTGATCGTCCTGGGACATCTTGGCAGCTCTACGGAGGACGCTGGCGTGTGCTGTTAACTACCTAGGAATAACACCACCATCTTTTGTCAAATTAATAATCATGCTCTTTAATTCCAGAATTTTTGGTGGGAAGATCCAGAGAGAAGCCCCCGAATGGCGTACAGCTCAGGATTCGCTGTCCTTGATGTCTGCTGCGTTTGGCTGCACATACCGATGGCTGCAAGGTACTGATTTGGAGAGAACAGGATCTAAAAGAGAGCTGAGGAGAAGACTGGACAGCAGGGGTGCAACTTTGTTGTTCTTTTTTTCTTTTCATTCAGATAAGTTATTCTGCATGTTCCATTGTTTTATGAAACTTTCAATTTTCTATCTGCAAGCCAAAATCTTGCATAGAAAGCCAAAAAAGATGGTTTACTTCTGAAGAATCCCTTTAAAAGGACAAAAGTGAGAGGTGGCCTACAAGATCAGATGGATTTCATTTTTCTTACGGGAGCGCCTTTTATCATTTCTCCCATGCTTAGCTGTTGATCAGAACCTGCAAAATGTACCTTAACCTTACCTGAAAAAAAACAACACATTAGCATCAGCTACGCTGTTTGAGATTCAATTGACCCTTAGGATTTAATCTCCTACGTAAAGTAATCATTTCAGCATTAAAATCACCATTTCCAGCTGCTCCACTGTTCTCCTCTGCATAAAATATTCAAAAGCTACTACATTTCAATGCATGCACCCAAGAGGTTGATATATACCTGGATTAGGAAAGTATCCTGAAAAAAACAAGCAAGAGGTTTTTGAAGTTCCTGGATGGATGGGACAAATGCTTCGTTACAAAATGAATAATTTGAGTTAATTTGCCAGCTCTCCCAGTACTGGTTGGTCACAGCTCAACAAGGTCTATGGAAAAAAAGAGACTCTACATGACTTGTGCAGATGACTTTCGTCTGTGACTGGATCTGTACAATACGGACATCTGTTCCTCTTGCAAAAACACTTACATGGTAGACTTGTGTTCAGTTTTCTTTGTAGCTTCCTTGGGGAATACAGGAATAAAAGGTGAACTGCTACTCTGTCTTTTCTTAGACGCATCAGGGAAGGTTAAATTGAGCAAGGGTTGACCTTTTGCTTCTTCCAACTCAACACACTATATAAAATTCTCTCTCAAATGTTAAGAGACGTAGAAGTTTGCCATTTCTCTACGATTCCTTTTTCTATGGACTACAATATCTCCAGCTCACATATAGCCATTTCTCCTTCTGACTGACTGACATTAATAGTTTATCTGTTTAGCTCACATATAGTAAGCATTACCTGAGAACAAAATCAAATTCTCCCTCCCCTACCATAAAGGAAGCCAGATTGATTTGTGAATAGGGTCTTCCCATAGGTGTAAAATGCTAGATAGACTTTGTGAATTAGACCTAACACTTACTCAGGTAATGCTTGCACATCCTCACACATACTTCCTGGCCATCCAGATTTCTTTGTTCCTATCGATGTGCATTCTGGAACGTTCCTGATAAATTGGAACCTGGCTAATTAGTCAGCTTGCTGTATCTACATTGATATCGGTGTTTTCCCTGAGGATCATATTTTCTCAGAAGGGTTTGTGAATATTTTTAGGGGGAGTCGAGTTCACTGTCAAATGAATAGAGATGCTTTCTTGAAAGTGGCTTTCTTAATTAGATTGCATATTTTGGCCTGTGACCTTTTCTGTATTCTTCGCAGTGGGTTCGTAGATGCTTGGCAGAGCAGACTCTGACTTCTCTAACTTTCTGCCCAGGCTATACTTGGCTGTCCTGAAAGAGAGTGTCGTCTTTTGAGTAGGACTGGGAGACAGACAAGACTAAAGAGAGTGACACTAAGGAGGGAAGTCTTTGAAGCGCGGTAAAAGGTGAGCTTTTTCTGCACCTTGATTTCCCATGGAAAATGGTCTGAGGGACATTTCGAGCATTGAGATTAAGCATCAAATTACTGCGTTTCAATGGCCACAAATTTGGACTTGGAGGATGAGATGCACAGTGTCGGCATCTATGAGACAAACTTGGTTTTTTCTGTTACATAGAGCATTATGGACCCCTGTTCGGTTACAAAAATTGGATAGCTCCAAGTCTAATAGATGTTGGCATTGTCACCTTGAAGCAGGGACTTTAAATCATTTACTGTTCTATTGTCCACTTATTTTTGGGGCCAAATAAATTGTTTCTTAGAAAATCCAGTGGCATTATCATATGATACTGTATTATTTGGCATGTCAATGAGAGCTAAGAGCCAAATATCTTCAAAAAATAATAAGCTTTTACTTATGACAGGAGTTGCCATACAACAGATTACAAGTAATTGGAAGAATTGGGAAAGATTGAATTATAGTTTTTGGTGGAACTCATGTCATATATATAAAACTAGTTGTTAAGCCCGTTACATTAACGGGTGCTAGAATATATGTCTGTCTGTATTTTTCTTTCTGTCTCTTTCCTCCCTCCATTTCCCTGTGTAGCGCTGTCTCTGCTTTCTTCCTCAGTCTGCACTCTCAAGCTGTAACATTACTGCTTAACTTTTTCTCCCTGCAAGCATCTCTGCTCTCTTTCTCATCCCCAGTCTCTTTGCTATTTTTCTCTTCTTGCAGGGGTCTCTGCTCTCCTTTTTGTATATGTTCCTGATTCCTTCAAACTTCTGTTTTCTCTGTATGCTCCTGATCCTGTGTTTCCCTGTAGGTGTCTCTTTTTTTTATTTTATTCCTTCTTCAGTCTCTGTTCTTTATCTGAACATTCCCTTCCTCAGTCTCTCCAACTGCAGCTCTCTTGCCCTCTAAGCCCCTGTTGTGCATGTCACTCCTGATCCCCTCTAGTGTTTAAGCCTGTTAAAGCCTCCTTCCTTCACATGTCCCCTATTTTCAGCCCCCCCCCCCCTCCAGCCCTCTTCTCCCATCTTTTTCCTTTCAGCTTCCAGCCCCCTTTTCTCCCATGTCCCTGGAGCCTATTAATCCACCGAGAAGCCCCACCCTTCCCTGGCCCAAATGGAAGTGTCCCTTTCCCTCTCTGTGGCAGTGGTTGTTTTTATTTTTGGTTTTGGCCGGGGTTTCTCCCACTCTTCCTCCCCTTCCCCTTTTGCCCCCTCTCACTGTTTTGCTCTCCTGTTCTCACCCATTTTCTGCCTCGCTTTCCCTTTCTCTTCCAGGACCGGTCTTGCTGTCTTGTTATGGCGGCTGGGTTTCCATGGCAACCCTGCTCGCGGGTCTGTGAGTGTCGGGCCCTAATGTTATTTCCTCCTATTTGAAGCTGTCCGGGTCTGGCGGCGCCGTGTCGGTTGGAACCGGGGAGGCGGGGTCTGGCTCGGTAGGTGGTGGAAGAAGGCTGGGTAGCCGCTCGATGGATCACAAAAAAAGGAAGAGGGGCTGGGCACTCGGAGAAGGGAGCCGTTTTAAAAGACACCCCCGCGGCTCCTCTCATGCGCTGCAGTTGCGTCTGGCGGCGCTGTGTAGCGGGGAGGCGGGGCCTCAGCACCGGCCGGGCGGCTCGCACCGCCGGCCCCCAGGAACCCGAGGCCGGCGGCGGGGGAGGCAGGGACATGCCTGGTGTGCCATGGTGCAGGAGGAACGGAGATCGTCGTCTGGCTGCGGTCCGGCTTGTGGAGGCGATCGGGTGGTGACGTATTCGCGCGCATGCGCACTCCTTCGGCCACAGACCTACAGCGCACGGAACACGCAAATAGAAGTGCGCATGCGCGAGTTAGCCTTTTATTATATAGGATGGAAAGGGTAATAGCTACACAGCAGGGGTATTTATGAAAATTTCAGGATGTTTGGGAGCCTTTAACAAATTATTGTAAAGATTAGATACCATTTTTTTCCCTTTTTAGTACATGTCCAAGATAGGGGGGGAGGGGGGAAGTAGAAAGTGGTCTTTATATAATTGTAAGAAATTTTAGGAAATATTTTATTATTACATTACATTAGAGATTTCTATTCCGCCATTACCTTGCGGTTCAAGGCGGAATAGATAAGAGATAAAAAACGGTGGGTTACAATGGAAGAACATCTGTCCTTTCTGGAGAGGTAAAGAGTAGGTTATGTAGGAAGAGGGAGGGGGGGAAGGACGGTAAGTTTGAAGTTAGGGCTGTTTCAGGAATTTCTTGAAGAGTATAGTTTTTATTTCTTTTCTGAACGTCTTGTAGTCTGGTGTCGTTATCAGTAGATTGGAGATTTGGTTATCTAGTTTAGCTGCTTGAGTGGCCAGGAGGCCATCATATAGTTTTTTCCGTTTTACTTCTTTGATATATAAAATGTCTGTTATATTTTTGTTGTGGAAGGGTAGGGAGGGAGGGTGTAAAACCTTGTAAATGGATAATTGCAGAATATTAAGTGCTATATTTATGTGAAATTGTTTTTGATGTTCTGAAATACTTATTGTGAGTTTTAAAATGAATAAAGATTATAAAAATAAAAAAAAAAAGGAATTCAGAAATCTGCAGGATAACAATTGGAAACATAATCCCTAGCATGAGACTACCACTAGGGGTGCCCTATTGAAGATGGTGCTGGCCAGGGCAGGAGAACTGGGGAATGTCTCTGCCCAATCATCACTGGACCTCTAGGGCAGTGTTTCTCAACTCAGTCCTGGCATACCCCCTTGCCAGTCAGGTTTTCAGGATATCCACAATGAATATGCATGAAGGACATTTGCATACACTGCCTCAATTATATGCAAAAGTCTTTCAGGCATATTCATTGTAGATATCCTGAAAACCTGACTGGTTCTCCAGGACTGAGTTGAGAAACATTGCTCCAGGAAATCTCTTGACTAGGAGAAGGGATGGTCGGGGCCTGGATTGGAGATGGGGAGGATTGGGGGGGGAGGAACTCGGACAGACCCATCAGATGTGGCCCAGCAGCATTAGACCACAGTTTTGATCCCAGTGCACTTAGCATGGTAAAATGAGCCCCGCTTTTGGTTTGCTGTATAAACCTGGTGCATTTCAGAATTTTCATAGGAATGAGATTCTGGTAACTTTCCCCTTATACTTCTGTTGCGATATCAATATGAAGGGATGCCCTGATGGAACATAGATTTCAATTACTAACAACTTCTTTTTCCTTCATGTCTGTTTTGATACTATCTGGAACTCAAGCTTCAGTCTCAGTTGCCTCTCTCTGGGTCTCCTTATCCCGTTAACTACGACTAAAGCTATTGATCCACAAATTTATAACTCAAAGCCTGTTACTTTTCCACGGCATTTCACACAGAACTACAGAACTGATAGCCTCCACTTATGGATCTCACCTTGCTCCGGCTAGGCTTGCCTTTTAATCGCAGAATGAAAATTGTCTTGCCCTCCCTCTGAAATGTCCATCCTCTTCTTCCCCTTGACATACTCTGTAATCTTTCTCTCTGATTTCTTCTATTTCCTTGTCTTCATCTGTCTTATTTCCTGTCCTTTCCCTCTTTACTACTGTCATGATTTTACTTATATAAATGGTATATCAAATAAATTGAAGTTTGAACCACAGTATGGGATAGGCCCAGGCAGCGTATGTTATTGTTTCAAACCTGCAGAACCACCTGGCAATTGTATGTTAATTGGGAAGACCACAGGCATGGAAGAAAAGTGGAAATGCTCTCAACCGCCCAGCCCTATCCCCTCCCAAAGGAGGTCAGAGACCTTCGATGCCTTTCATAAAAGGTTCTGATGGAAATAGGAGTAATACAAACAAATTAAGGAGTTGCAAACTGATATCTGCGTGCTATTTTGTCCTGCAAAATGTCCACAAATGTTATGGCAGTGAGTATAGTACTCTCAACCTATTTAAATTGATAAATCAGATCCAAATGGAATGTGCCCTAATGTTATAAATCTATATCTTCCTTCAGTCCTACACTGGATTTCTCAGGTTGTTATATTTACAGAGCTGTCCTTTTAAGAGTGATAACACCCATGGGAGACTTTAACAGGCAGCTGCAAGAATGGCTTCCTTGCACTTAATGTAGAATCTGTGATAGCCCTTGGCTTCTAGTGGCCCACCGGCACATCCCATAGTACAAAATTGCAAAGCTTGGCTCTGAACAAAAGTGCACATTAGTCAGCTCAAGTTTCAAGAGATAAGAGGACAGCGGGAGGAGTGTTTGAACATCTTGCATTCTGTTCTCTCAGGGTGTCCGCAGCTGGCGTTGCGCTTGGCGCAGACTTCAGAGCATACCCTGAAGAAAGCCACAGCATGGTGGCTGAAATGTTGGTTGAGACCCAGAAGCCTGCACCAAGCACACTGCCAGCTGCGGAAACCCTGCAAGAACATCTAAACCAACTCCAACCCAGCTACCAGTGACTTTTCCATTCTATGGACTTTCCCGCCAAAATTCAAATTTCTGACCAACTGACTTTCCCGCCAAAATTCAAATTGGTGGACTGCCCTGTTCCCAATCAGGTCAGTGAACCCACTATTTCCAAAGTCACCCTGAAGAAAGCCACAGCATGGGGCTGAAACACCGGTTTCTACCTGACAAAGATGCAGCAAGACCCGGAAGCCTGCACCAAGCACAATGCCAGCTGCGGAAACCCTGCGAAAACATCTAAACCAGCTCCAACCCAGCTCTCAGTGACTTTTCCATTCTATGGACTTTCCCGCCAAAATTCAAATTTCTGACCAACTGACTTTCCCGCCAAAATTCAAATTGGACTGCCCTGTTCCCAATCAGGTCAGTGAACCCACTATTTCCAAAGTCACCCTGAAGAAAGCCACAGCATGGGGCTGAAACACCGGTTTCTACCTGACAAAGATGCAGCAAGACCCGGAAGCCTGCACCAAGCACAATGCCAGCTGCGGAAACCCTGCGAAAACATCTAAACCAGCTCCAACCCAGCTCTCAGTGACTTTTCCATTCTATGGATTTTCCCGCCAAAATTCAAATTTCTGACCAACTGACTTTCCCGCCAAAATTCAAATTGGTGGACTGCCCTGTTCCCAATCAGGTCAGTGAACCCACTATTTCCAAAGTCACCCTGAAGAAAGCCACAGCATGGGGGTGAAACACCGGTTTCTACCTGACAAAGACGCAGCAAGACCCGGAAACCTGCAACAAGCATCTTGCATTCTGCTCCGAGTTCTATCAATCTTGACCTGAACATATCTACATTTTTCATTTCCAAACAGTCCCTCTTAGGCATCGAATTTCCACTATTATCAAGAGAATTTCTCCAACAAATGACTTGAAGAGCATAAAAGGACCTTAGAAAGTCCTCGAAGGATAGATTTGTGTTCGTAGCAAGAAAAACACAGCGCGGGTCGCATTTCCCCATAATCTGGGCAGCTCTGTGTGGGAACAGTTTAAAGTAGACACAATCTGCATATTTCATAAGCTCTGAGCTGCAAACCAACCTTGCAGTAGGCTGTCACGATGCCTCCCACTGTGGACTATAGCAATTCAGATGCTACAGTAAATTTAGATAACCATGACTTTTTTATATTAAGTCCATTAATTGTATTTAGAGGTGTTTTTGGTTTTTTTTAGAAAGGTTCCCACATTTTGTTGAACACCAGTATATTGCTTCATATATATTTTTCCATATGCACTTCACATAAAAGGCATTAAAATATGAAATCTGGGAGGGTGGGTTCATGCTAGTTAATACATATTTCTGTTTCTGGCAGGCAACAGCGTGGCAGAGTAAAAAAAAAAAAAGCAACAACTGGTATTTCTTGATCCTGGACACATTGCACAATGCCATCAAGAAACAGGGAGACACTTCAAGAGAGTACACACCATCACAGGACCAACCAACCAACCTCCAAAACTCTGAGCGCCATTTTGCCACTGGAGCTGAAAAGAGCGTTCTCTTATTTCGCTAGGTGCCAATTTGCAGAAACAAAATTCTCTGTTTTGACCTTGTTTCAGATCATTGATTGAATCGTATCCAGGTCATTCTCTTCTCGGTTGGGCCGAGAACTTTTCAGCAACCCCTGGTGGTGTAAAGAGCTGAGATTGTGATGTCATAATGCCTCATTCCACCAATAAGAGCCAACCTCCTCAGTGATGCCACAATGGCTTGATTGTCCTAGACTTGGCTCTCTTGTATTACATATGAGGCAGTGCTGAAAAGTTCTCAGCCCAACCAACCAACTTCCTAAATCCTGAGCGTTATTTTGCCACTGGAGTGTTTTCTTATTTCGTAAGTTCCAATTTGCAGAAATGAAATTCTAAGTTTTGATATTATTTCAGATCATTGATTGAACCGTATCCACGTCATTCTCTTCTTGGTTGAGCTGAGAACTTTTCGGCATCCCCTTGTAGTTAAGAGTTTCAGTCTCTGGTAACCAGAGCTAAGATTGTGATGTCATAATGCCTCATTCCACCAATAAGAGCCAACCTCATCAGTGATGTCACAATAGCTTGATTGTCCTCTACTTGACTCACTTTTATTACATATGAGGGGGTGCTGAAAATTTCTCAGCCCATCCAACCAACCTCCTAAATTCTGAGTGTCATTTTGCCCGTGTAGCTGAAAAGAGTGTTCTCTTATTTCGTTAAGTGCCAATTTACAGAAACAAAATTCTCTGTTTTGACCTTGTTTCAGACCATTGATTGAACCCTGTCCATGTCATTCTCTTCTTGGTTGGACCGAGAACTCTTCAGCACCCCCTGGTAGTGTAAAGTGCTGAGATTGTGATGTCATAATGCCTCATTCCACCAATAAGAGCCAACCTCATCAGTGATGTCACAATGGATTGATTGTCCTGTACTTGGCTCACTTGTATTACATTCAAGGGGGTGCTGAAAAGTTCTCAACCCAACCAACCAACCTCCAAAATCCTGAGCGTTCTTTTGCCACTGAAGCTGAAAAGAGCGTTCTCTTATTTCGCTAGCTGCCAAGTTGCAGAAACAAAATTCTCTGTTTTGACCTTGTTTCAGATCATTGATTGAACTCTGTCCAGGTCATTCTCTTCTTTGTTGGGTTGAGAACTTTTCAGCACCCCCCTAGTAGTGTAAAGAGCTGAGACTGTGATGTCATAATGCCTCATTCCACCAATAAGAGCCAACCTCATCAGTGATGTCACAAAGGTTTGATTGTTCTATACTTGGCTCACTTTTATTATATACGAGGGGGTGTTGAAAAATTCTCAGCCCTATCAACCTCCAAAATTCTGAGCGTTCTTATGCCACTGGAGCTGAAAAAAGTGTTCTCTTATTTCGCTAGGTGCCAAGTTGCAGAAACAAAATTCTCTGTTTTAACATTGTTTTAGATTATTGATTGAACCATATCCACCTCTTTCTCTTCTTGGTTGGGCTAAGAAATTCTCAGCACTCCCCTCGTATAATCACACATCTTTCCGAGTCTGCACAGTTTTATCCAACTCATCTTTGTCATTTTTGGGACAACAGCAAAGATGCATTCATGCTATATGCTATGAGTATAGACGATGTGTATCTCAGTGGGGGAAGAGATGACACCTTAAGGTTAAAATTAGCAACTGAAATGTTGATAGGTAGCTACATCATTGGATTATTGATTTCATCATGAATTGACAATGAATTCTATACTCCGGACTAAGTGCAAAACCATTCATCCAAGACTGTGTCGTCTATAACTGCCTTTCTGTGGCCAACACTTTATGGCGAATTGCCGACTGCCCTGTTTATAATTCCCACACTTAATCATGGGGGAATGTGATGGGTACAGTTTTGGCTGCTTTGATGAGCAGACTGGACGGATTGCGCAGGTCTTTATCTGTTGTTTTTTTAACTGTGTTACTATGCAAAAAATAAAAGCAATTGAATTTCCCACTCATTCTATAATATCACCTTGAATTCAACATGTAATCACTTTCAAATAGATTGATCTATTTTGGGATCTCTAATTACATTTCATTATTCTAATCAGCCAGCAAGGAGTGTTATTCTGTTTACTGACAGTATCAGTTTAAACTAGAGAATG
Source organism: Geotrypetes seraphini (assembly GCF_902459505.1). Lineage (NCBI taxonomy): Eukaryota > Metazoa > Chordata > Amphibia > Gymnophiona > Dermophiidae > Geotrypetes > Geotrypetes seraphini. The sequence continues at coordinate 7,536,217 of NC_047094.1, read as the reverse complement.
ACACAGGAAGAAATATTTCCCGTCCCCGCGAGAACTAATTTTCCCGTCCCGTTCCCGCGAGTTCTTTTCCTGCGCCTGCCCCATTCCTGCAAACTCAGTCCTCATCTGCACAAGCCTAAAAAATCATAAGTGTTCCAGGCTTGTGTGATTAAGGTTGAGCTTACAGGAATGGGACAGTGACAAAACTCGTGGGGACTGGATGGCAAAATTGAGTTCCTGTGGGGACATAGAAACATAGAAAGATGACGGCAGAAAAGGGCCACAGCCCATCAAGTCTGTCCACTCTGCTTAGCCACCCCCTGTCTATGCCCTAATGACCCAATTTCCTTATCTTGACCCTCGTAGGGATCCCACATGGGTATCCCATTTATTCTTAAAGTCTGGCACGCTGTCTGCCTCGATCACCTGCACTGGAAGCTTGTTCCAATGATCAACCACTCTCTCTGTGAAGAAATACTTCCTTATGTCACTATCGAATTTCCCTCCTCTGAGTTTGAGCAGATGCCCCCTTGTGACCGAGGGTCCCTTGAGAAAGAAGATGTCTTCTTCCACCTCGACACGTCCCATGATGTATTTAAATGTCTCAATCATGTCCCCCCTCTCCCTGCGCTCCTCTAGAGTGTAGAGCTGCAATGTATTTAGTCTTTCTTCGTACGAGAGACCCTTGAGCCCCGAGATCATCCTAGTGGCCATCCGCTGAACCGACTCAACTCTAAGCACGTCTTTACGGTAATGTGGCCTCCAGAATTGCACACAGTACTCCAGATGAGGTCTCACCATGGTTCTGTACAGTGGCATTATGACTTCAGATTTGCGGCTAACGAAGCTTCTATTGATACATCCCATAAGTTGCCTTGCTTTGGATGAGGCCTTCTCTACTTGTTTGGCGGCCTTCATGTCTGCACTGATGATTACTCCCAAGTCTCTTTCTTCTGAAGTCCTAGCTAGTGTTTCTCCATTTAAGGTGTAAGGTTTGCATGGATTTCTGCTACCGAGATGCATAACCATACATTTCTTAGTGTTGAAGCCCAGCTGCCATGTCGAGGACCAGTTTTCCAACGTAAGCAGATCCTGCGTCATACTATCCTGCTGATTGCTTTCACTTACTATATTACATAGTTTGGCGTCATCAGCGAATAGAGTTACTTTACCCTGAAGCCCTTGGGTCAAGTCCCTTATGAATATGTTAAAAAGGAGTGGACCCAGGACCGAGCCCTGTGGCACTCCGCTGGTCACCTCCGATGTCTCAGAGAGGGTGCCGTTGACCACCACCCTCTGACGTTTTCCACTCAGCCAATCATTGACCCATGCAATTAGTGTCTCACCTAACCCCATCGATTTCATCTTGTTTAATAGTCTACGGTGTGGGACGCTGTCGAAAGCCTTACTGAAATCCAAGTACACTATGGCCAGAGACTCTCCCGAGTCTAGCTTTCCTGTTACCCAATCAAAGAAGCTGATAAGATTGGATTGGCATGACCTACCCCTAGTGAATCCATGTTGACTAGGATCCCTTAGATTCCCCTCATCCAAAATCGTGTCTAATTTACATTTAAGTAGTGTTTCCATGAGTTTACACACTATCGATGTGAGACTCACTGGTCTGTAATTCGCAGCCTCCGCTCTGCAGCCCTTTTTGTGCAGAGGAACGACGTTAGCTGTTTTCCAGTCCAGGGGGACTCTCCCCGTACTTAGGGAGAGATTGAAGAGCATGGCTAACGGTTCCACCAGGACATCGCACAGCTCTCTGAGCACTCATGGGTGCAATTTGTCTGGTCCCATGGCTTTGCTCACCTTGAGTCTTGACAGTTCGGTGAAAAATTTGTCCCCGTGCCATTGTCTAGTTTAAACTAATCTAAAGAACCGAATATTATTGATCTAGGACCCAACATTCAAAAGAAAAAAATAAATTTATGACTTATTTTCAGCCAAACTTAGATGCCTACATTTTCAGACTTCTGCTGTGTTAACTTAGCAGATAATGTTAGGGCAGGTATTTCTTGTGGCATGCTGCTGAGATCTCTACGAGCCTTTCACCATTTACAGGAGCCAGCACGGTGAGATGGGTGGTTTTTCGTCACTATTTTCTTTGTAATCACAAATGAAAGTGGAACTAATGATTAAATGGTAAGAGTCCACTAGTCACTGTGACAACCATCATTTTGTTGACTGCTGCCGGTGTGTGAAACCTGGAAATGCAACGTCAGGCCATATCTGGGCACCGGCATTGAATTTCCAGAGCTGGCTAATGTACAGATGGCTATGTAAGATATTTACGTTAGGGGATTTAAAAAAATTTGCTTGGACGTCCCCGCCATCTTTGAAAGTGGTCTGTGAAGCTGGCGGGAAGTTAAATGGGTATATAATACACATTATTTGGATGGGATACCGTTATATATTTTCAAACTTTTGATATTTTATTGTAGGGATCTCGCCTTGAATAAGCTCCGGCGAAACATGTCGGTGGCCTGAAATGATCCCGATACTTTGAGACCACACATTAAGCTAAGTCCTACTTGAAAATAGCTTTAAAATGAAATTAGGCACGGTTTGCACTTTAAAAACCTTTTAAAATATTTCATATTTATAAATTAAAGTTCATATTTATAAAGTACATTCGGAACCTGTGAGGAACATACACATAAAACTTAGTGGTGTTCTGAGGCTCCAAGAAAACTTATTGATCGTCTCGGAATCTGGTACTCTCTGAGTGGTGAGTAGTGAACTAAGGCCAGTACCGAGCAGAGCTTTGGATTCTTGCCCAGAAATAGCTAAGAAGAAGAAGAAAAAAAAATTGAAATTGAATCAGGTTGGGCAGACTGGATGGACCATTTGGGTCTTTATCTGCCGTCATCTACCATGTTACTATATACAGCTGTATTGTGATTATTCAAGCAAAAAAATTTAATGCGCCTAGATTTTGGTTAAGTAAGATATTCACCACTTAACCAAAATCTAGGCACATTAAATCTTTTAGCTGTAACATAGTAGATGACGGCAGATAAAGACCCGAATGATAAAGATAGGACTGACTTTTATGGCCAGTTAAGCCTTTTCCTATTTTGGGGTTAACCATTTAATTTCACATTAAACACAGGCGTCGATTAAAGGCAATGAAACCAATGAAGTTAGATGGTGGTAGCAGTAGGGGAGGGGCGCCCGGGCACCATCTTGGTGGGGGCACTAGCACCCCTCTGACTCTCTGCCTCCTGCTCCTTCCCTGCCATGCACGCACCTTCATTCCCCTCCCTCCCCACTGATGTGAGCAGCGACTCCAAGCATCACCCCCATGCTGGTGAAATTAAAGAGGGAAGAGGCGTGTGCATGCGGCAGGGGCAGAGAAGAGGGCGGGGAAGGGGCGCTTCTCACCCTTTCTACGCCACTGGGCGGTAGGTCGCCTGGGGCCGCCTATTTTCTGGCACCGCTTCCAGAATCAGGGCCTTACTGCTCCCCTATTTAAGCTGCGCTAAGTGGTCCCCCGTTAATTCTGCATTATTTGGTTAGCACGCACTGGTTGGATAACGCAGGAACGTACACTCTCCGCCACGCTTTAACGTGTTTTTCTGCTCATTGTGCATTAAGGACTTAAAAGCATTTAGTAACAGGACCCTGAGCAAACGGTAGCTGTCAGTTTTGATCTGAGTCGCTACCAGATTAGATAAAGTCACGGGAAAATAAAAGACAGCTCAGTAGCGGAGACCTTTCTGTCTGCTCAAAGGTGCCTGGCCTCGGGTGACCTCCTCAGAGTATTTCATTATTCCGCAGCTGGCTTCATTTTTAAGCTCACGTTGAGGTCACAAAGGACCATACACTGAAGCGAGCAAGCCATGCGTGCAGGCAACTTCAGGTCTGGCCACAAAAACTGCAAAGACTTGTAACAAAAATGACCTTTTTTTAATTTTTCTATAAAAGTAGGAAATTTAAAATTTCAGGCCAGTTACCCTTAACCTTCTCATGTTTTACATTTATTTATTTATTTATTTAAGTATTTATATAGCACTTATATTTCTATGTGGTTTATATTCAGGTACTCAAGCATTTTCCCCTGTCCCAGTGGGCTCCCACTCTATATCTAATGTACATAAGGCAATGGGGATTAAGTGACTTGCCCAGGGTCATGAGGAGCAGCACAGATTTGAACCCACAACCTCAGGGTGCTGAGGCTGTAGCAGTAACCACTGTGTTACTCTAGAAATCAAAATGTAGCAAAAATGAGCCATGTAAAGGGCAATCAAGCCATTGTGACATCACTGATGAGGTTGGCTCTTAGGCATTGGTGGAATGAGGCATTATGACATCACAGTACCAGCTCTGGTTATCATAGGCTGAAACTTTTCACGCTATTTATTCAGTTTTCTATACTGCTCACCCCTCACAATCAGGATTTCGAACCAACCACAGCACAGAAACACTACTTGTAACACTACTAGACACAGCTCGACAGCAAATTAGCAAAGGCAAAAAGATGATGCTAGTCCAACTTGACCTCTCCGCAGCATTTGACCTGGTCGACCACTCCATACTGCTACAGATACTTGATGCCATTGGGATCTCAGGCAAGGTCTACAATTGGTTCCAAGGATTCCTCAAATCAAGAACCTACAGGGTAAAGTCCAATAATATCAAATCAGAACCATGGTCCAACCCATGCGGAGTTCCACAAGGATCACCTCTATCACCTACGCTCTTCAACCTCTTTTTTTCCTCCCTTGGAGCCACTTTAGATAACTTAAATGTTAAATCCTTCAGCTACGCAGACGACATCGCCATACTCCTCCCCTTCGACCCATCAGAGCCCACCACTACAGCAAAACTGGAAATAACCCTAGATGCAGTGGAAAAATGGATGGTAGACCACAAACTGAAACTAAACTCAGATAAAACAAAATTCCTTCTGCTTGAAAAGGCCAAAACTCCCACCATTACAGAACTGAAAATTAAAAACACCAAATACCCAATACAGCCCGAACTCAAACTCCTAGGAGTAACGATAAACAGATGCTTCACAATGCAGTCCCAAATCAATAAAACATCCCAGAAAGCTTTTTTAATTATGAGAAATCTACATAAAATAAGAAAATTCTTCGACCCAGCACAATTCAGGCTAATTGTCCAATCCCTAGTCTTAGGTCTACTGGACTATTGCAACTCCCTCTATCTACCTTGTCCTGCCAACATGATAAAACAACTTCAGATTATACAAAACACTGCCCTCAGACTGATCTACTCCCTGAGAAAATATGATCATATTACAACTGCCTTCCTAGACTCTCTCTGGCTACCAATACAAGCACGAATTCAATTCAAATTCTACTGTCTATTATTCAAAGCATTAAACGGCTCCCCCCCCCCTATCTAAACAACCGCCTAAACCAGATCCTCACCTCAAGACAAAGAAGAACTCCGAACCCTTTTGCCTTCCCTCCACTCAAGGGCACTCAGCGCAAAAAGATGTTTGATAACCTTCTGGCGACACAAGCAGCAAAACTTAACCACTCCATCTCCAACCTGTTGACGGCAACGGGCGACTTCAAAACTTTTCAAAAAGAAATCAAAACCCTACTTTTCAAAAAATTTATCCAGATATCTTAACCCAACCCTTCCCCCTCGATAAATTCTCCCCCAAAACCTCCACTTAAATAATCTCTTCCTCCCCAAAACACCAACCAAGTATTCAGATCCCTGAAATGTAACGTAATCTTATTTGTACTCTAACTGTAATCTATTTGTTATACCACACAGTAACGTACAGTCAATTTAATATCCAATTTGCAAGTTCTTCCGAAATTAATCCAGCTACCTCTCCTCCCATGTAACCAAAAAAACCCCAAAAAACAAAACTGTTTTAACTTCACTGGAAATGTCCAGTTAGCTCTTTTGTAATCCGCCTTGAACTGCAAGGTATAGGAGGAATAGAAGTCCCTAATGTAATGTAATGTAATGTAATGCTCTCCCAGGGGGGGCTCAGAATGGTTTACATGAATTTATTCAGGTACTCAAGCAATTTCCCTGTCTGTCCTGGTGGGCTCACAATCTATCTAATGTACCTGGGGCAAAGGGGGGGGGGATTAAGTGACGTGCCCAGGGTCATGAATTCTCTTTTTGGGAGGATGCCGTGGTGGTGGCTTCATGTCAGTTGAGCCTAGTAGGATCTGTGAATTTGTTGCTGTTCTGCAGTACCTTGTTTGACTCTTCTGCTTATTTCTGAACTAGAAATGGTCCCAAAGCTGCTCTCAGCCAGCAACAGTAAGATGGGAACGTAGAAGTTCAGTGTGCCCCAGTGAATTCGCAATTCCCGAATCGTGGACTCGCTCATTCGCGGTCTGTTCTGACCGCCTCTTTCTGTAGTAAAGTCGGGCTACGCCAATCAGGAGTTGCACGTCAAAGCAGCTCCTGATTGGTGTAGCCCGACTTTACTACATGGAAGAGGCGGTCGGAGCAGACCGCCAGTGATTTCCTTCAGCCGCCGGCACTCCAGATGTTCTCTCCTGCCTCCTCTGCCTTTGGACAGGCAAAAAACCATGAATGGGAGGAAGTGATGTCAGAGAGAGCTCCAAAGCCAACGCGAGCAGTCTGCAGCGAAACTGGACCACACTATCTCCAACCTGCTGATAACAACAAACGACTACAAATATTTTCGCAAAGAAATCAAAACCCACCTATTCAAAAAATTTATACAGATGGCTTAACCCCAACCAGACCCCCCTCAACGCAACTCCCCCCTCCTCCCCCCTTCACCAGTTCCCTTCTCTTTAGCCTCAAGTATGTCAACTGCTTCCCTAACGGTATATATACTGGGTCTGCACTATTTCCTATTTGCACAGCATCTTGTAGCTCTTGAAATATACAGCTCCATTATTCTTGTAACTTCTCCTGGAAATGACCAGAATTCTCTCTGTAATTATCCTGGAAATGTCCAGTTGTCTCTTTTGTAATCCGCCCAGAACTGCAAGGTTGAGGCGGAATAGAAATCAGTAATGTAATGTAATTCCTCGCTGCTGGCACCGAAATTAAAAAGGTACGAGGAAGGGGCATGCGGGCGGTGGGAGAGGGGCGCCAGTGCCCCGGGCACCGGTCACCCTCACTATGCCATTAAGTAGAAGACGATAGCAGATAAAGACCATCTATTTAATTCCTAAGCCTTTTCCATAGAGATGGGTTTGTCTCATGATTTTCTTGTCCCTCACCGTCTCTACCACCCTTTCCATGAAGAATTTTCTCAGGTTACTCCGGAGTCTGTCTCCTTTCACTCCTCATTCCAGAGCTTCATTTCAGTTGAAAGAGACTGACCCCCTGTTCATTTATGCCACACAGATATTTAAATGTCTGTCGAAACAAAAATAAATTGAAGTCCTTCAAAAATTTGTCTAACAAAAATAAACTGAATGCCAATGATTGCTATGTGATTTAATAATTGAGGCTTTTTCTCCACCTTTTTGTGTGAATGTACGATCTGAGAAATTGAGTCTAGAGAATGACACGGTGACAAAATTCATCACCGTTCCCGTTCCCGTCCCCGTGGATAACCACGGGAAACCATCTTCATGTCATTCTTTAAGGAGAGAGTGAAGAATCAGAGTATAATTGGGCACAACCACTGACCCACAAGCTTTGCTTTGAAGAATGCTGGTGTAGAAGGACTGAGGTTGAAACAGACACTACAGAATGACAGTCTCTGGTATCCAGAGCAGATATTGTGATGTCATAATGCCTCATTCCACCAGTGCCTAAGAGCCAATCACATCAGTGATGTCACAATGGCTTCATTATCTTTGGCTCCCATAAAAATCAGAGTATGAATGGCCACAACCGCTGACCCTCAAGCTTTGTTCTGAAGAATGCTGGTGTAGAAGGACTGAGGTTGAAACAGACACTACAGAATGACAGTCTCTGGTATCCAGAGCAGATATTGTGATGTCATAATGCCTCATTCCACCAGTGCCTAAGAGCCAATCACATCAGTGATGTCACAATGGCTTCATTATCCTTGGCTCACATAAGAATCAGAGTATGAATGGCCACAACCACTGACCCGCAAGCTTTGCTTTGAAGAATGCTGGTGTAGAAGGACTGAGGTTGAAATAGACACTAGAAAATGACATGGGATTATTTCCCGCGGTTATCCGCGGGGACGGGAACGGTGATGAATTTTGTCACCGTGTCATTCTCTAATTGAGTCCACTGCTGGTGAGTGACATTTTCTAAATTATTGGGGATTTAAATGTCTGTATCATATCTCCCCTCTCCCGCCTTTCTTCTGAAGTATAACACACTGAGATCCATAAGTCTGGCCCTATATCCTTTATGATTGGCCTTTTTTTTTTTTTACAGATTGCACCCCCCCCCCCCCCAGACAGCTAGATGAATTAAATGACATGTAATATAAGACCATGACAAGCCTCCAGGAAAAACAAGTCCTGAGTGACACAACTTTAGGGCTAGAGGTATCCACCTTTCAATCAGGCTGTTCCAGTCTTCCCTGCCAGAATAATCTGAGAGCTAATCCATGTTTTAATCCTCTTCGGAAACCAGGATTACAAACCTAGGAAAGCTTTCCGCAGTGGACATAAAGAAAAATTCCCATTGCCGCAGCTCCAGAACGGTGTTGCAACCCACATTAAAATCACACAAACAAAGAGGGAAGATAGAGAAGGTTTGCTCTACCTAGTTTGCCTACTACCGTGTTTCCCTGAAAATAAGCCCTAGTTGCCGGCGGCGGCAGCAGCGCTCCCCCTCGATCCTGCCATCTCTCCCACCCATCCGAACCCCGACCGCAAGACTGAAATACAGTACCTTATAACAAACCGCATTATCAGCAGCACAGGCCCCATCGCGGCTTTCTCACGCCCGGGCGTTCCTCTGCTGCGTTGCTGATGATGTCAGTGAGGGGGGGGGGGGTGCGCAGCGTCAGGGGGATGGAATGGATTAAAAAATGCTCCACAGGGGGATGGGAGGAAGGGAGGGAAAGAAAGATACTGAACAAGGGGATGGGAGGAAGGGAGGGATAGAAGCTTCAAGAGTTCTGCTGCACAAGGGATGGAAGGGAGGGAGGGAGGCATAGAAAGATACTGCACAAGGGGATGGGTGAGAAGGGAGGAAAGATGTTTTCACATGTGGGGGAGAGAAAGGAAATAGGAAGAATTGGGGTGAAGGAGAGGAAGGGAGAGATAATCATTGTATATGAAAAAAATAAGGCCTCCCCGAAAATAAGACCTAGTGCCTTTTTGGGGCCCAAAATTAATATGACAGTGTCTTATTTTCGGGGAAACATGGTAAAAGCAGACCACTGTGTTGCCGCAAATCTTACACAATCTCAGATTCCCTCTCTCTTTTTTTTCCCTGTCACTAAAGGACCTTATGTTGACACTAGCAGCACAGCTGGAAGTCTGTTCGATTCACACGATGTCTTCTCAGAGAGAGAAAAGTATTTTCAGCCTTCCATGTTCCTACCTCATACTGTGACCCCCCTTGAAAAACAAAACATGTCTTAAGTTGGTGGATATCGCTTTGCTCCCTGCCTTTGCTATATGTTTCTCTTTTCAGACCTTTTTGTGCATGTTTTGCGTTTCCTTTTTGACCATGTTATCATGCAAAATGAACCTGGCGTGCAGACACACGTGTTCTTGTGATTCAGATGCATCAGTGAAAACATTTTCAAAACCAGTATATAATGTGTTTCGATTCCCCCCCCCCCCCCCGTTTTGTTTTGCATTGTGCTGAAGCGGGCAGGGCTCAGAAAGATTTGTTTTCAAGGCACTCTACTCTACCAACCGGAAATGTATGTTGTCTTACTTCTGCGCTTTTTCTCCAGGCGACGGAGGCGTTTCTCCTCCCGGCGCCGTGCCTCCTCAGCCTCCTGGTGTTGCCGGCACTTGTGGAAGTTCTCCACCACTACCCCGACAAACATGTTCAACACAAAGAAGCTGACGATGAGTAGGAAGGAGATGAAGTAGAGCAGCATCCAGGGGTTATGGTTTCTTACTGGCTGAAGGCGAGAAGAAGGCGGGAAGAGGCACAGAGGTTTACAGTTCAAACATATTTTATTGAAAATTTTTTTCCATATAAACATTTAGACAGTAGAATACATTTTTCAAAATATTTTCACATAATTCCCAACTAAGCAAGGCATATATAGAAGTCTAAAATAAACACCTCCCCCGCACCCTCCCCCCCTCATACAGAGAGTGTAACATCATACTCATTCACACACATGCATACTACACTTCTCCCTCCGTAACTGCGGTTTCCGTATCTGTGGATTCGCTTATTTGCGGTTTTTTGGCTGCTGACTCCGCCCCTAATTTTCATCACTGAACCCGGCGTTTCACATTGGAAATCGCTGCTCCTGGCGTTGTATGGAGCAAGTCGCAGGCTGGGTTATTCACGGTTTATTATCTTTTCAGGTCTATTTTACTGAAAAACCGCGAATTAACATGCAAAAAGTTATTCGCGGTTTTTCGGTATTCACGGCTATGCTCTGCCCGGATCCCCCGTGAATACGGAGGGAGAAGTGTATTCATCCCTAACTCTTTTCTCATATAACACAAGTAGACAGTAGAATACATACTTCAAATTTCCAACAATTAACATGCCATAGGCAAGGGATACACATCAGTTTAAAATAAACAATTCCCTCCCAACCACCCCCTTCCATACAGAGTGTGTGACATTCATTTCTAATCATATTTTTTTGACAAATTCTTTAACAGGTATTTTGTCAAATTTTGATTTTTTTTTTACCTCTTTTCTCCATAACAACTGATTCATATGTCCCAATTAGACAGACAGAATTCCACCAAAACATAAACGATAATGAAATCGAGTCCTTCCAAACTCTTAAAATTGATTGAATCGCCACTGCTGTTAAAATAGCTAAAAAATTTCCTACAACTTTTCCTTATAACAATCGAGTCATCAAAAAATATTAAAGAGCGCTCCAGCGTACGTTAAAGGAATATTGACAGATATCAGTATTTGAACATGACCCCAAATCTTCTGCCAAAACGCCTGCACTATTGAACAATGAAAGAGCATACGGTCCAAAGCACATCCGCCAGTTCTGTGCGGGGTACAGTTAAAAATCCACTAATGCTGGCTTTTACAAAGCTGCAGTCCACGTTTCTTCAGAGGGCTGGCGAGAGAAACGCTCCGAAGCTCAAAGAATTCCTATGAACGGCGCAACATTTACCTTGCCGGCCTGTGTTAGAAACCTCTACCTAATAAAATAAATACAGACCGCCTCTTAGAATTTTTTTTTGACATGATTTAAAGCTTGCTTGTATTTCTGAATTGATCGAATTTGCCCTCTATCCCTTTTTATAACAGGGACGATTAATGATGTTGTTTAGACATGTCTATGTTCTATGTGGTAATCGCAGGGAAACACGATTTTATGTATACGATATATAGATTTTTTAAAATAAGTAAAATTGACTGATATTTACGCTCAGAAAGGAAGTTTTCAAGAGTTCTCTAAATTGCAAAATCCCAGAAAGCGACCTGACTTCCACTGGCAAAAGCATTCCATAAACAAACGCCCTGGTCGACGATTTAGCAAAAGTGTAACAAGTTTAAAGGCTTTTACTTTCGGCAGAATGCGCAGAGCGTGACAAATTGCGATTTTATTGGTTCTGAAAACGGCTACAGCCCAATCTGTCATTATATGTACACAACTGGGGCCTGGTTCTCGAAACACACGTCCTGATTGCAAGCGGCGGTAGGTTTACCAGACATCCGGATTTCCCTGGACATGTCTGGGGGTCCGGACAGCTTTTCAAAACCTGGCACTTTGCAATGAATATGCATGAGATAGATTTGCATATAACGAAGACAATGCAGGCAAACTTCACTCATGCTTAGTTACTGGGGGATATCCTAAAAACTAGACTAGGGATATCCAGAGAACTGGGTTGAGAACTCATAGAAACATAGAAACCTAGAAGATGACGGCAGAAAAGGGCTACAGCCCATCAAGTCTGCCCACTCTGCTTACCCACCCCCTGTCTATGCCCTAATGACCCTCGTAGGGATCCCACATGGGCATCCCATTTATTCTTAAAGTCTGGCACGCTGTCTGCCTCGATCACCTGCACTGGAAGCTTGTTCCAATGATCAACCACTCTCTCTGTGAAGAAATACTTTCTGGTGTCGCCATGAAATTTTCCGCCCCTGCTCTAAACCGATTTTTAAATCACTACACTTCGCCCTCCGTATTCGCGGGGGTTAGGGGCAGAGCCGGGCCGCGAATATTAAAAAACCGCGAATAATATTTGGGCCGGTTCTGCCCCTAACCTCTGCTTCTCCCGGCTATTTTAAGGCCTGAAAGCCCCCCCTTAAGCCTTTCCTGGTGGTCTAGCGGGTTTTCAGGGTAGGAGCGATCTTCCCACGCTCCTGCCCCGTGCAGATCGCTCACAGGAAATGGCTGCCTTGAGCTCCCGTAGTCTCTCGAGCCATTTCCTGTGAGCGATCTGCACGGGGCAGGAGCGTGGCAAGATCGCTCCTGCCCTGAAAACCCGCTAGACCACCAGGAAAGGCTTAAGGGGGGGGGGAGGGCTTACAGGGCTTAAAATATCCCGAAAAAAGAAAAAGCATTTTTAGGTTTAAAACCGCAAATAAGCGAATCCATAGATACAGAATTCGCGAATATGGAGGGGGAAGTATAGTTGGTACATGTTTTGGCCTTGAGGAACACGGTGCCACTGTGGGTTGGTGGGAGGAAGTGGAACATTTGTTTGTAATAAATTATGTGTGTTTCTTGGAATCCGCCTAGAAATGTTGATAGAGCAGAATATACATTTTTTAAAAACGTTCCTTCTGAACAAACCCTGCACATTTGTTCCCCTTCTCTCCCTAAAATACACCCTGGTAATAGAAGAGCTCTTGATAAATCCAGTCACTCTCTTTCAACCATGTGTATTCTAATGCAGGCTGAACGAGATCCACTCCGGTTCTTAACTGAAGATGGAAATAACCATATGTTAACTTAAAATAACCAAATTGTATGCCAAACTTGACTTTCTCTAACATTACTGTACAAATGTATATTCATAATCTGTTTGTCTATCCATTATGTATGTCAACTAGAGAATGACATGGGGACTCATTTTCCCGTCCTGTCCCCGCGAGTTCTTTTCCTGTCCCTGCCCCATTCTTACAAGCTCCGTCCTCATCTGCACAAGCATCAAACCCTTTAAAATCCTAAGTAGCAACATTCTAGAGCTCAGATTGTGATGTCATAATGCCTCATTCCACCAATGCCTAAGCTCCGTCTTCATCTGCACAAGCCTCAAACACTTTCAAATCCTAAGTAGCAACATTCTAGAACTCAGATTGTGATGTCATAATGCCTCATTCCACCAATGCCTAAGCTCCGTCCTCATCTGCACAAGCCTCAAACGCTTTCAAATCCTAAGTAGCAACATTCTAGAGCTCAGATTGTGATGTCATAACGCCTCATTCCACCAATGCCTAAGCTCCGTCCTCATCTGCACAAGCCTCAAACACTTTAATATCATAAGTGTTCGAGGCTTATGCAGTTAAGGCTGAGCTTACAGGAATGGGACAGGGACAAAACTCATGGGGACAGGACGGAGAAATTGAGTTCCTGTGGGGAGGGGGACAAATTTGTCCCCGTGTCATTCTCTAATGTCAACCTTGTATCCCGTTCTGAGGACGGGATATAAAACTAACCAAAACACATAAATAAATAATCTGTGCCCCTCCCCATCATCTGCCCGGAATGCCAATCTAATTTAGAATGATGGCTTCACAATCATTTGCAAGAAATGATGGCCAGTTCCACTGATCAGCATTCTAGGAGGGAGAGGTGAGCTGGGTGAGACGTGCTCATGTGGTGGGCATGCCAGGGGTTGCCATCCACTGTTGTACACTCATAGAGCCTCTGGGGGAAGATCTCTTAAGCCCCTACAGTTAAGGGGGGAAATCCACTGCAGAAACCACCCTTCACTTGCACTGAAGCCATGAAACTCTTCCTGTATTTATTTATTTTTTACCTGTATGTCAATGGCGACTGCATCCAAGCCGTCATACATGATGTTCACCCAGCCATCTTTGGACGAGAGGACAAAGAGTGACATAAGGGCCTTGAGAGAAAGAGAGAAAAAAGAGGGAACGGAAATTAGAGCTGGGGGTAATGAGCAGAGTTTTCAAAGGGAACGCAATGTACTTCCACAGCAGGGAGGTAATTCTCTAAGTGTGTGTGTGTTGGGGGGGGGGGGGGGAGGCCTCCCTTTGAGTGCCGCAATGTCATGTGATGAAAGCTTATTTATAGCGGCATCTGAGTGGTGCTGAACGGGAACAAGTGAATGATTTTTTTACTCCATCATAAATGACAAAGACGAGGAGACATTCAGTGAAGTGACATGGAAATACCTTTAAAACAAACAGGAGAAAATATTTTTCACTCAAAGAATAATTAAGCTCGGGAACGCGTCACCAGAGGATGTGGTAACAGCGGCTAACATAGCTGGGTTTAAACAAGGTTTAGGAGAAGCTCCCCATCCATTTCCGAATACAGTTCAAAATCCTCTTACTGACCTACAAGTGCATTCAATCGGCAGCCCCTTAATATGTCTTCCCCAAATGAACTCCAAGTCCCTCCTATCGTCCCCTTCATCTCCACTGTCAACTCCAGACTCCGTCCCTTCTATCATGAGCACCAGAAACATAGAAACATAGAATATGAAGGGCCGGCGGCCCAACAAGTCTGCCCAATCGAGATCCCTCCCACCCTCGAGAAACTATCCCCTGTTATACCTCTATAGCGACCCCATCTGCTTGTCCCATCGTCTCTTGAAGTCTAGTGTACTACTGGCCTCGACCCCCTGACGTGGAAGACCATTCCATCTATCAATCACCCTCTCGGTAAAGAAGTACTTCCTGGTGTCCCCATGAAATCTTCCTCCCCTAAGTTTCAGCGGATGTCCTCTTGTCACCTGGAACAGACTGCCTGAGTCTTTAGCAGTATTCAAATCTAAGCTAAAAGCCCACTTTTTCGAGGACGCTTTCAACTCCTAACTTCCGCTCACCTATAGCTCTCTGTAAGAAACTCCCCAACCCTGTCTGTCCAAGAAAAACCTTCATAGACTTCAGCGGATCCAGAATGCCGCGGCCAAGCTCATCTTTGCAAAAAGTAAATTTGATCATGCCTCACCACTCCTGTCCAAGCTTCACTGGCTCCCGATTATCGCCAGGGTCCACTTTAAATGCGCCTGTCTAACTTTCAAAATCCTTCACAGCATCCTCCCTCCCTTCATCCCACTCTCCTGGAACTCCTTAAATCTTAATACCACCAGACCCACTCACAAACTAAAACTATCCTTTCCTTCATTAAAAGGCATTTCCCGTGCAGGAAAACTAGGGACCTCCCTCCCCTTCAGATTCACTGAGCTCTGGAACAACCTTACCTCCCCCCTTCGGATCCTGAGCTCTCTCCAACTCTTCCGCAAACATCTGAAAACCTGGCTGTTTTCAAAAATGTAATACCTACCCCATCTTTGGCATCCTAAGCCCCCCCAAATATATTTCTCACTATACCCTCTAACCTCATTGGAGTTCCTTTCTCTCTCAACTCTTGTAAACCGTGCCGAGCTCTACGATTGTGGAGAGGATGCGGTATATAAACCTAAGGTTTAGTTTAGTTTAGATTATAAGCTCTTCCAAGCAGCGATTGTCTATTTTTACCTATGCCTTTCAGCGCCATAGAAATGATAAATCTTGCATTTTTTCTGGGTTTTTAAAAATCTACTACTTAGTAGCTTCATCGCATGCCCCCTAGTCCTGGTATTTTTGGAAAGAGCAAACAAGCGATTCACATCTAGCCTTTCCACTCCCATTGGGCCTTTTTAGATCTTTGTGATCACCAAGCTTTATATACCAGGTAGAATATTTGTGACTAGGTCACCTGTCCTATAATTACCTGCTAAAAAAAAATCACCCTGCATACAAAGTAGGACACTTATCCTCTTTTTTTACTAAGACGCGTCCATAGAATATAATGGGCACGTTACTATTTTGTGTAAGATTGCTTATACACGTAATAGGAATTTAAATGATATTTTGTGCAAGGCTGACGTTTGGACTGTCCAGGCGGAAGGAGAGATGGGTCATTTTCATTGTGGAAAATATGCAGCTTGTGGTGTTACATAGAAACATAGAAGATGACGGCAGAAAAGGGCTCCAGCCCATCAAGTCTGCCCACTCTGCTTACCCACCCCCTGTCTATGCCCTAATGACCCTCGTAGGGATCCCACATGGGTATCCCATTTCTTCTTAAAGTCTGGCACGCTGTCTGCCTCGATCACCTGCACTGGAAGCTTGTTCCAATGATCAACCACTCTCTCTTTGAAGAAATACTTTCTGGTGTCTGCAGCACTTTACTTAATAGAGATTGCACCGCGTTGTGGGGGCGTTGTGGGGGGTTTGGGGGGCTGTAACCCCCCACATTTTACTGAAAACGTAACTTTTTCCCTGTTTTTAGGGAAAAAGTTAAGTTTACAGTAAAATGTGGGGGGTTACAACCCCCCAAACCCCCCACAACGCCGGCGCGATCTCTATTAAGTAAACTGGGGGGGCTCCCCAACAAACCCCCCTGTCGGAGCCCCTAAAAACAGTAATTTTCTTCGGCACGCACCTCCGTCTTGCGCTCAGTTGTCGGCGCGCGTCTTTGTCTTTCGCGGTATTGTCTATGAACCGTATGGACGAATGGAAGTCGTTTTTTGGCTGTTGCTATGACGCTGTAACCCGGAAGTGCTACCGGAAGTTGGATCCTGTAGTTCTTTTTAGCAATGGGCGTTTCTTGTGCCGGTGTGCACGGAAGAGGAGTGAAGTTTTCCAGCTGATACATTCCCTGAGGAACCCTTTGAGAGGCGAAACAAGCCACTTGTTGGAGGATTGGGCATGTAAATCAGGGGTAGGGAACTCCGGTCCTCGAGAGCCGTATTCCAGTCGGTTTTTCAGGATTTCCCCAATGCATATGCATTGAAAGCAGTGCATGCAAATAGATCTCATGCATATTCATTGGGGAAATCCTGAAAACCCGACTGGAACACGGCTCTCGAAGACCGGAGTTCCCTACCCCTGATCTAAATGGTGCCGTGGTGTTTTCATCTACAGTCTGGCCAGACATTTTCTACCAGCACAGCACGGTGTTTCAGACCATGGTCCCAAGCTAAGTAAAACTCTTTTGCTTTTCCTGTGCACAGTGATGGGTATATTACCCTTTTGATAATTACATTTCAGTGGTGGTGGAGTTTTTTGCCAGTGATAGTACATAAACAGTATTGAAGTTGTTTCCTGCTGCATTGAAAGTTTTGAGGCTTTTTCTCCACTGGTTTGTGAAATGGTTATCGGGGGAGTGTAACCCATCTCTGGTGAGTAATATTTTGTAGTTAAATTTTGGGATTTAAATGTCTCATATCCCCCCTCTCCCACCTTTCCTCCAAAGTATACAGATTGAGATCTTTAAGTCTGTCCCCATACGCCTTATGATGAAGACCACACACCATTTTAGTAGCCTTCCTCTGGATCGATTCCCTCCTTTTTATATCTTTTTGAAGGTGCGGCCTCCATTTTGTAAGCTATGCGATGCGCGATGGGCAGCCAATGACCGTCACGGAGTAGAATCTGTATATTATAAACCACTTTGGAAAGTAAAATGGCGTATCAAGTCCTAATAAACTTGAAACGAGGTGAGTAATAAGGTTGATCTTTTTTTTTTTTTTTGTTTTGTTGATAAGTTTTATCACTGTGTTCTGAAGAACTTGGGAGTGAATGGGGAGGAAAGTGGCACCCACCTGCCCCAGGTTATCAAAGTTGTACTTTCTCCGGATCCACTTGTAGCGGGCCTCTAAGCAGTCGGACCTGTTGGTGATATTCTTAGTGTCCAGTCCTTCACAGTAGTAGAATTTGCCTTTGAAAAGCTGAAACGAGAAGAGGAGAAAGAGACAGCTGAGTTTATCACCAAGTTTTTGAACCTGCATTTAAGTCCTACCCTGCTGACTTGTAAAATACCCATATCTGTTGTTATTCCCTCTTATTACCCTACTCCCCTCTCACCGCCTAACCCCCACTTTTACAAAACTGTGGCGCGGTTTATACCGGCCATGGCGGTAACAGCTCCGACGCTCATAGGAATTCTAAGAGTGTTGGAGCTGTTACCGCTGCCGCAAAAAACTATGCAATGGTTTTGTAAAAGTGTGTGGTGTGTGTGTTTATGTGTAGGGGGGTTAAGTCCCTTGTAACTCCCACCTACATATCATAAATTCACCTTTGTCCTGTTTGTCTGTCAAATTAGATTATAAGCGCTTTCAAGCTCAGACCGTCTCTTGCATGTTTAATGTGCAGCGCAGCTTGCGTCTGGTAGCGCTTTAGAAATAATAGCAGTAGTATTTTTGATAAGCTGCCTTTACAAAATTAAGACAGTGGTCGGGGAGACCCTCTTCTGGCTATGCTGCTTAATTTACTTAAGAGAAACAAACAAAACTGCAGACTGTGTACAAGATGCAGGCAAAAATTTATTGTACCAAAATTAAAATGCAAGTAAGTAAAATAAAACCCTTTTACCAATCAAGGGACCCGACACGGTCCGTGTTTTGGACAAACCTTCGTCAGGGGTCCATGGTGAAAAAGGTTGGGACATACCATAAAAAAATGAAGATAAGTAACAAAGTGCCTGTATATTGTGTTCGCCGAGGATCGCTGCAAAAAGTCGGGTCCCTTGATTGGTAAAAGGGTTTTATTTTACTTATTTGCATTTTAATTTTGGTACAATAAATTTTTGCCTGCATCTTGTACACCGTCTGCAGTTTTGTTTGTTTCTCCTGCTTGGTTTTTTCTGCAGACAAAGTTGGACTTTCTCCTTTGTTTTGTTGCCCTGTGTTTAATTTACTTAAAACAAGTTTAAAGGAGTGAAACTGAATTGAAAAGCACTCAGCTTTAGAGCTTGGTTTCGGCAGAGAATTTTGGAGTCAGCGACAAGATTCACCCCATTATTTGCAAGGTGGCTGAATGACATGACGGAACCCAAGTCCTGATTTAATCCGATAGATGAGTTCAAACGGTTTATGATAAAATGAATGATTTTACATTGATTTAAAAAAAACAACAACAACAACCAAACAACTCCCTCCCCCTTATACGAAGCTGCGTTGGTTTTTTTTATTGCCGGCTGAGATGGTATCAGCCCTGACATTCATAGAATTCCTAAGAGCATCAGAGCATCAGAGAAAGGAAAATGGTAAAACCAGAGGACATAATTTGAGGTTGAGGGGTGGTAGATTCAGGGGCAATGTTAGGAAATTCTACTTTACGGAGAGGGTGGTGGATGCCTGGAATGCGCTCCCGAGAGAGGTGGTGGAGAGGAAAACTGTGACTGAGTTCAAAGAAGCGTGGGATGAACACAGAAGATTTAGAATCAGAAAATAATATTAAAGATTGAACTAGGCCAGTTACTGGGCAGACTTGCACGGTCTGTGTATGGCCGTTTGGAGGAGGATGGGCAGGGGAGGGCTTCAATGGCTGGGAGGGTGTAGATGGGCTGGAGTAAGTCTTAACAGAGATTTCGGCAGTTGGAACCCAAGCACAGTACCGGGTAAAGCTTTGGATTCTCGCCCAGAAATAGCTAAGAAGAAAAAAAAAAAAAAAAAATTTAAATTGAATCAGGTGGGGCAGACTGGATGGACCATTCGGGTCTTTATCTGCCGTCATCTACTATGTTACTATGTAGAGCTAATACAACGGCACGTGAAAAAACTCACTAGCGTGCCTGAGTTTCTCCATGAGAACAGCTCTGATTTCTCAGAAGAGTACTCATCCTATCAGTACCCCTGATGCAGGCCTTTTTCTCGCCGAAACACAGTGCTGTGTTGGGTTTGGATTTGAATAAACACTTTGATCGCATTCGGTTTGACTGTGGTCTGGTCCTTTGACCATTGTGGTCTGAGTCGAAGGTCCACTTCTTTTCTTCTGCTTGTACTTTCGTGGGCCTGTATCCTGCTGGACTCCTTGCAGTTCCTTGCAGTGGTTAGAGCTGAGGTTGTGGGTTCAAATCCCTCACTGCTCCTTGTGACCCTGGACAAGTCACTTAATCCCCTCATTGCACCAGGTATACTAGATAGAGCTTGAGCCCACTGGAACAGATAGGGAATTATGATAAAGTACTTGAATGTAAAACCGCTTAGGATATAAATAAATAAATGTGCATGGTACAAACCATTTTTGTCAATCAGCAAAATGCTTTTTGCCTTCAGTTCTACACTTGAGCACAGGAAGAGTGTGTGACTTTGCTGGAGGTTGCACGGTGAGCGAAGGACCACCAGCAACAACCTCAAATACCTAGACTACACCAAATCTAGAAGTCAAGCCTAGTGTAACTTCTAAAGGCCAAACCATAACAAGACCGTGAAGCCAAGAAACAAAGGATGGTCAGGATTTTGCTCTTGGCGGTGGGTGTAGTTAGTATCTCGGTTCCATTTTTCTTTCTGTCAGCAGAGATATAAGTCCTTACATCAAAGGCCCTTCTACTCAGCAGAGCGGATTTTGTCTGCCTGGAAGACTGCAGTGCGAGGCATGACACATTGGGTTGCCATGGAGACCAGAGGGGGAATCCCCACCTTTGAGTCTGTTATTTTGTCAGGTATGTGGCCTCTTTCCTCTCATAATGAACGGTTCTCACTCTCCAGAAGACCTTTTGCTCCTGCTTCCATTTAGATATGTTACCCCTCTATACATTGAAAAAACATTTAGCTTCCTTTTCAGTCAAGAATCCAATTTAAAATACTGTGACTCGCATTTAAAGCTTTCCGTACTGATTGTCCTGTGTCTCTCACCTCTCTGATCGTCCCTTATGCACCTTCCTCGTACGTGACCTGTTCGTTCTTTCATTGACCACTGCTTAAGTGTCACTTTCTCCATTTACAGCCTGATTAGGGAGTACAAGACACTCATTCACTTTCTGCTTAGCTGCAGTATTATGGAGTTCTTTACCACTCATTCCATGAGCAGAGATAACTTTTAAGGCATTCTTTCAAGGGTCATTAAAAACTCATTTTTTTTCAACAGGTCTTTGGTGAGCTAGGCTTGGAGCCCTAGGAGGGTGGCCATTAGAGGGTGTCCAAAACCAAATCTGTGGGCAAAATTTGCTGCTCAGTTTTGGCTCAAAATGAAGTTGATTCTGAAATTGGCCCAGCCCCCTGACCGGGAACAGCTCAATTCCTTCCTTCCCTCCTCCTCTGCCGCTGTGGCCTGAACCACAGGGGTTTCTGCTCCCACTTCCTTCCTCCCTCACCCCCCCAAAATGAGAAGCCCCCTCCCAGACCCACCCATAGGTCGCCATGCCATGCCATGCCACTGCTCCCCCCCCCTCCCCGGGCCACTTGCAGGCCATTGCTGCTGACTCTGGGCCTACTTTGCTGCCCTGGTAATCTAGTGGTGAATTGGGTAGGGAGCAAACCCTAGTTGCTTCTGCTCATCTTGTGTCTGCAGTCAAAATGGCAAGTCACAACTTCCAGCAGCAGTCTCTCGAAATTGTCACTGGAGGTTGTGGCAGCCATTTTGAGATTGGAGTCAGAATGAACAGGAGGAATCTGCAGTTGCGTTTACCCCGCTGAAAGTGACAGCATCCATGATTGAGCAGGAGCGACTGGGGATCGCTTCTGCTTCGACCTTCCACTGGATCATTAGAGAAATAAGGTAAGCCCAGTGGAGATGGGTCAGGGATAGATCTGAGGTTGGCTTCTTATGATTGGAGAGAGGAGGAGGAAGAAACCATGAGGTAGAAGCAAAAGTTTCACTTTCAGCTAAAAATACATCGCCATTTTTGACCAAAACTGAAGATCAGCCTGCTATGTCGTTTTACTTATTTGTCTTTTGCATGCTTGCCTCTGGTGTAAATAATTAGTTCGTTCCTTTTTTAATGGAGTTCCTTAATTTGAATTCAGTTTAAAATGGTAAAACTGCTACAACCTGTTAGTAAGATGATGGCAGTAGATCAAATCCTAAATAAAGACTATCAAAGCCTCACCTGCACCCCTAAGATCCCGAAGATGATGAAAAATGCACAGCATATCAGCACGATGTTGCCAATGGGCCTCAGAGATGATATCAGTGTTTCTACCACCAGCTTCAGGCCTGGGGCTCGACTGATGACCCTGGAAAAGAAACCGGATTTTCAAAAGCTAGATTTTTGATTTTGTTCTGTGTGGGTTTGATGCTGCAACAAGGGTTTTGGTAGGGATGGAGAATTTCCTTTACAGGCCACAAAATCCCCTGCTTATGACATCACAATAGGCGACTGTGAGATCACAGGCAGGTTGATCGCTTGATAGACATTAGCGTGGATGTGCAGTGATATTACAGGTACATCAGCAACCTGTGTCGTCATAACCAATGCTAGATGCTTAATGCCGGAGAACGCGGGAGTTGGGCGTGATATAGGTTGGCAGAGGAGGGGGTACTGTGCCAGCTGTTTAGACAGCCGATAGTGCAGCCACAGCTATGGCCATCTCAGAGGAGGTGGCATGTACAGTTGTAGTGGCATGGTAAGGGAGGTGCGAACCGCCCCGGGAGCCAGGTCGGTGGGGGGTGCTGGCACCTCTCCACCCCACCCTACCACACCCTCGTGCCATCCCTCCCCCCCATGTACCTTTTAATCTTCGCCAGCGCGAGTGGCTTCTGCAAGCATGCTCCTCACGCCAGCCTGGTTCCCCTCTGAATCACTTCTGGGTTTCAGGCCAGGAAGTGACGTCAGAGGGAAATCCAATGCCTGCGCGAGGAGCATACTTGCAGAAGCTACTTGCACTGACGAAGATTAAGAGATTGGGGGGAGGGGGGAAGGAGGGAGAGTGAATGTGTGGAATGGGGGCAGGATGGAGTGGGAGAGGGGCAAAGAGAGGAGGGTGCAGGGGATGTCGCTGTCCTGGGCGCCTCCTACCCTTACTACGCCACTGGGGATAAGCAGACTATTTATGATGACTGTTGATCCTGGGTTTTTGGGAGCTCTGGTTCCAGGAACGCTTTGGGAGGCAGGTGACTTGAAAGTTCATTCACTAGAGTACCTCTGCTCCTAGCTAACAGTGAGTTCCTACAGGAAAAGGTTCTTTTTGTTATTTTCATGGCACGTCAACATCTCTGTGGTCCTGAAATTCAATGTCTGCCGCTTCCTAGACCCTAACCTGATGTTGTTTTTGTAATTTCAAGAGGAATCAGAAATGGAGCAGTAAGCACGACCCAGAACATTCAAGAACCTGACGCAAGCAACTCTGTTTCCATATCCCACCACACATGCAAAATCAAAGCGCACCGAAGGGGCCTCAGGGTGCGTAGCAGTCTCAGAACCCGAAGAATCCCCAGAATCTTTGCCCCGCCTGCAGACGCCAAGGACACGATGATATCGATGATGGAGACAAAGACCAGGACACCGTCCAAGACGTTCCAGCTGCTCTGGAGATACGCATTCTCCCCCGAGTAAAAACCTAGGGCCACCACCTAGAATCAAACACGCAATACAGATTCATCAGCAGATGCTACAGGCACATGTGTCTCGTGCTATAGAAATGCTACTTTACGCCCTCTGGGTGGAAGGATTGTGAAGGAATACCAAACAATTCTGACTTTCCAAACATAAGAAAATCAATTTTATTGGTCAATATCAACTTACTTTTGCTCTGAATTAAAGAAACACACACTCCTATGGCGTCTTTGAAAAGTCGAAATTCAATTGGTTGACTTAGGGGTCCTTTTATTGAGGTTCGCTAAACGCTAAGGCGTCCATGGATGCCTTAGCATTTAGCAAGCGCTAAAAAGGTTAGTGCCTTAATAAAAGGATCCCTTAATCTGCTTCCATGACGTTGCTGACTTTCTGATTCACTGAATGTAATAGTTGAATATTATGTAGGGAGTTAAAATCTTTTAAAAAGGAATTCAAAATGCATTTACTTGTACAAGCTTTTTTTTTTTTTTTTTTTTAAGAGCAAAATGTTACTGAAACATTTCTTCTAGACTGAAATGTCTTTGTGAGAGTCTTACATTTTAAGCCAGGGGTGTCCAACCTGCATTTTGTCCCCGTGAAGTATTTTGTGCGGCCCCGGTCGAGGGCGATGCAGTGTTTTCCTCTGCTGCCCCCGGGTGTTTACCGTCTTGCCGGCTCCTTCCTCTGTCTTGCTGCAGCGTTTGCGCGGCCCCCAGAAACATTTTTGTCGGCCAATGCGGCCCAGCGAAGCCAAAAGGTTGGACATCCCTGTTTTAAATATTTGTAAGAGGGAATGATGTGGTGGGTGATTTCTTGTGATTTGCCTTGTTAGGAAGATTATGTGAAATACTTTGGGCTCCTTTCACAAAGCTGTGATAGCGTTTTTAGCGGCTGAGTGCTGGCGTCAGCGTGTGGCGCGCGTGGCACTTTAGTGTGCCCTAAGCGCATGCTAAAACCGCCAGCGCAGCTTTGTAAAAGGTGCCGTTTGTGTCTGTTCTGTTGTAATCTGTTTAGGTCATAAGTGGAAAAGAGCATTTTTAAAATAAATAACCCCCCCCCTCCTTTTACAAAACCGCGATAGCGGATTTTAGCGCAGGGCAGCGCGCTGAATGCTCTGCGCTGCTCCCGATGCTCATAGAGTTCCTACGAGTGTCGGGAGCAGCGCAGAGCATTCAGCACCCAGGCCTATGCTAAAAAAACGCTATCGCGGTTTTGTAAAGGGGGAGGGGAGGGTCAAGCTGTTCAGAAAACATGAGATGTGACCAAGGCTGGGGGGGGGCTATCACATGCCCTCTTTTCACTGCAGGAGAGATACCTTTCAATACATAAGAGCTTCTCTTAGGTGACAGGTGTTCACAAAAAGGTGGCAAAGCCATCAATGTTTGCACTGATTTTCCCCTTTTTAACCCCGATGGACAATTGCACCTTGGTGGAATTCTCCAGGATCTCATCTAGAGGAACAGAACTACTTTGCCTTTTTATTAAGTAAAAGCCACCGTAGCTGGGTCTCGTGTTTCTCAAACAGGATTTGCCCTACGGGTTCCTGAATGAATTCTCTTTCAAAGTGCAGAACTCCACAACAGCCAACACCCTATTGTGTCTCAACCCTTCTGCCTGGCCTGCGTAAGATCAATGAGAGACTCAAGAACCGCCCCCAAAATTAAATCACGCCACATCCCAGCTTTCAGCATTTCCTACAACAGTTCACTGTTTTCGTAGCAAGGAATACAGCAAAACCAGTCAGGGGGGGTGGGGCGGACCATCCTGGGTGCCATCTTGGGGGCGTGGGCACCTCTCCACCCCTCTATGCCACGCTCACAAACTCCCTCCCCCCCCCATCCCCGAATCTCTTTAAATCTTTGTCAGCGTGAGCAACTGCTCAGGTCTTCAGCTCGCGCTGGCCTAGCTCCCTTCTGAAATCACTTCCGGGTCGCGGGGCCAGGAAGTGATGTCAGAGGGAAAGCCAACACCGGTGTGAGCAGGAGGCCGGCGATGCTCCTTGTGCTGGTGATTTAACGAGGTATGAGGGGGAAGGGAGGGTGCAAGTGTGGCATGAGGGGAGGGGGGGGCTACCGTCCCAGGCACCTCCTACCCTCACTACGTCACTGGGCAGAATCAAAGCTCATACTGGTATCATTGCAATTAAGGTGTAAGAATCAAGCTCCGGGTTTAGAACAGTGTATCGCAAACTGTGTGTCTCCTGAGATTTCGCGCCTGAGATTCCACACCGGCTGACTGCGAGAGGCATGTCCTGTAGTCAGTCATCCAGCGCAAATGACTCTCCTCTACTACTACCACTATTTATTATTTCTACAGCGCTGTAAGGTGTACGCAGCACTGTCCATTTTAACATACAAAAGACAGTCCCTTCTCAGAAGAGCTTACAGTCTAATTTAGACAGGACATTTCAGGGTTGGGGAGGTTACAGCGGGTCTAGGTATCTGACAGCAGTGAGGGGGGAGTTTAAGAGTTGAAAGCGGTTTCAAAAAAAAGTGGGCCTTTAGCTGGGATTTGAACCCTGCCGGGGCCGGCGTCTCTCCTCCTCTCCCCGCACCTCCCGGATCCCTCCACCGAAGCAGGTCGCGGCCAGATGGGCGTCCGTGCGTGCGCGTCTGTCGACACGATGGCAACACGCATGCACGTGATGTCACTGCATCGACGTCTGCACACTTCCGGGTGCCTTCCGGCCGGGGCACTGGATTTAGTGTGCCACCGGCCGGAAAAGTATGCGAAACACTGGTTTAGAAGCTATGAATACGCTATTACAATTATTTTGCATTTTACTCCTGTATTCCTAACAGCCTGTAGAGAGAACGAGAGGGCACTCTCTAAAGTTGAAAGGGGATAGATTCGGTACAAACGTAAGGAAGTTCTTCTTCACCCAGAGAGTGGTGGAAAACTGGAACGCTCTTCCGGAGGCTGTTATAGGGGAAAACACCCTCCAGGGATTCAAAGAGGGGGAAACACCCTCCAGGGATTCAAAGAGGGGGAAACACCCTCCAGGGATTCAAGACAAAGTTAGACAAGTTCCTGCTGAACCAGAACGAACGCAGGTAGGGCTGGTCTCAGTTAGGGCGCTAGTCTTTGACCTGGGGGCTGTTGTGTGAGCGGACTGCTGGACACGATGGACCACTGGTCTGACCCAGCAGTGGCAATTCTTATGTCCTCTACTGACAAGTCTTGTGAGACATAACTCTGGGTTTTGATCTAGAGGCTCGTTTGCTTACACTACACATCTATTGACCATCATTCTTAAACTGCAAAATGATCAGTGAGCCACTGAGATTACAAGGAGGCCTGTCGCCACTCTGGGTCTCTTTGGATCAGTACCTTATTGCTGGGAAAGTAACATCAGTAATAATTATTTACCTTAACCATCATCTCAGCAACAAAAATGGCAGTGAAGATATAATTGGAGACACTCAGAAATACCCTTTCCTGTTAAAGAGAAGAGAAGGTAATTGAAATCTCAGACTCCAGCCTAGAAGAATGGAAGTGACATCCTGCTAAAGTTGTTCAGGGTCTATTGTGAGCCCATGATGGAACCCCCCCACCCCCATCCACTAAAGTGGAAGTTCCCTTTTAATCTCCCATAATGACTTGGTGGGGTGAGGGCGAGAGGGGCGATCAGGGGGCATTGACTCGATCTTTGAGCCTGCAGGGCCGCTTAGGCCTGGTCTGATCGCGGTGCCCAGGCGGGGCTCACTTGCTTCTGCACTGGCTTCTCCCCTTTACCTAAACTAAAGGCTGAAATTCAATTCGGGACAAGAGAAAAAAAAATGCAAAACGCGTAATATCGTTTCTTATTGATAGGCCATAAAAATCCATATTGCTTTTCAGCTGGAACCAGTTTGAGCCCACCCCAAAATTTAGGCAAACTTATAAACTTACAGAATCAGCTGAGGATCTAATAATATAAATACGAAAAACTGACTATAATATATACCAGTAAAGAGAGAGCGAAAAACTCCTTGATGATATGCTCAGAGAAGTGAAACTCTGAAGAGGGGGTGAAAACCTCCTGTTGGGGGTAAGAGTTTACCGTCCAGTCATTGCCTATGCTATCTGAAAGATCACTCTCTGAGAACTGGATTGTACTGATTATGAAACTTGTCTTAATACTTCCGGAATGCTGTTTTATTGCAATAAGAAAATTAGAAAGAATACACGCCAATTTTGGAAGTATTAAGACAAGTTTCATAATCAGTACAATGATTTTACCAGTTCTCAGAGAGTGATCATTCAAATAGCATAGGCAATGACTGGACGGTAAACTCTTACCCCCAAGAGGAGGTTTTCACCCCCTCTTCAGAGTTTCACTTCTCTGAGCATATCATCAAGGAGTTTTTCGCTCTCTCTTTACTGGTATATATTATAGTCAGTTTTTCGTATTTATAATCATAGATTTTTACTGACTATTGTTCACATAAAAGTCCCTGTGTTTGGTCTAAATGAGGATCTACTAATGGCAACAAGGTAGCAGCCCATCTGTTTTGTTTCGGGCTCTTCTACTTCTCCTTTGGGCCTCATTCTTGGGCTCCTTTTACTTTTTCTCCCTATGTTACCTTAACACTAATATGTTTTTCAGGTTTTGGAATTAAAGGTCTATCTCCTGTGGTTCTAATTGGTGGAATTAACTTCAAACTGCAGGGCATTTCACTGGTGTGCAGTGGCTGTTTCCCTGTGTGATCAATGTGCCGGTGCTCAGTGGGATATAATGGACAATCATTTTCTAAAGTACACCCAGGTTCAAGAGCTATATCTACACTAGAAATTTAAAGAAGGTTCAGGATAGACAAAGAACTGGTTTTAAGAAAGGTTTGGACAATTTGCTGGAGGAAATGTCCATAGTCTGTTATTGGGAAAGACATGGGGGGAAGCCCTGGATCTCTAGCATGCAATGTTGCTACTCTAGGGATTCCGGGATCTTGCTACTTTTTGGGGATTCTGCATGGAATGTTGCTCCTAGTTGGGGGTTCCAGAATCTTGTTAATCTTTGGAGATTCTGGAACGTTGCTACTCTGGGGATTCCGGAATGTTGCTACTCTCTTTGGGGATTCTGCATGGAATGTTGCTCCTAGTTGGGGGTTCCAGAATCTTGTTAATCTTTGGAGATTCTGGAATGTTGCTACTCTGGGGATTCCGGAATGTTGCTACTCTCTTTGGGGATCTGCATGGAATGTTGTTCCTATTTGGGGGTTCCGGAATCCTGCTGCTCTTTGGGGATCTACATGGAATGTTGCTCCTATTTGGGGGTTCCGGAATGTTGCTAATATTTGAGATTGTAAAATGTTGCTATTCCTTGGGTTTTGGCCCAAGTACTAGGGACCTGGATTGGCCACCATGAGAATGGGCTGCTGGGCTTGATTGTCCATTGGTCTGACCCAGGAAGGCTGATGTTCTTAGGATCTTTCATTGCAAAGAAATGAAGAGAAAACCAAAGATGTGGTCTACAGCAATGGCCTTGTGACCTCATCTGCTGTCATATTCTTCTTCTATGCCAATATATTTTTGCTTCTTGAGAAGAGCTTGCATTCATTTCATGACTACAGATAAAAGAGCTCTAGAAACTGTATGAGTTAATGCTTACTGTGCTGACTGGGTCAATATCGGGTCTCTCCAGGGCGATAGTGATGCAGTTCAAGAAGATAAAGACAAGAACCACATGGTCAAACATCTTGTGTGCTATAACTTTCTGGCACATGGTGCGGAAACTGGTGAGAGAGAGAGGAAGATGTCAATGAAGAGCCAAACTGGCCAAGCAAGCATAATTTACTCTCCATGGCATGCAAATCGCTTTCGTTTATTTATTGAAAACATTTATGGACCGCATAATATCTAAGCGGTTTTCAGCAACAAACATACAAAACATTTCTAATAAAACATAGTAACACAAAAAAATCTCTATTTTCTAACCATATATGGTGACCGAATTTCAAGACAGCTGAAGAAGGGAATAACCTCCTTACAAATAGTTATGTCCTTAGTAACTTCTTAAAGTTAGCACAATTCATACAGAAGCTTAAATGTCCAAGTAAATTGTTCCATAAGTGTACCCCCAGCAATGCAGAACATTCTAGTTTTGGAAAATACATATCGTACAAAAGTAAGAAATTTCTTCTTTTTTTTCATTTTAAACCCAAAAATAAGTGCAACATATTTTACAGATATTTTACACTTTAACAACACTTATCTATCAAATTATCTATCAAATTATACTTATGACAAATACATATATCAACCTCCCCCTTTATACATACCCAACAATTGCACTCTAATTCTAAGTATCTCCCCACCCCCCTCCCTGGACGTGCAATCAACAATCGCCCCTTGCAGAATTCTGTCAATGGCTCCCAAACATCCATAAATTTCTTATAATGTCCCTGTTGTATGGCCATCATACGCTTCATTTTAAAAGTATAACAAAGAGATTCCCACCAGAAAGTGTAATTTAATCTATCACAATTCTTCCAATTCTTCCAATTCCTCAAAATAAGTTATATGGCAACCCCTGTCGTTATAAAGAGAAGTTTGTTATTTTGGGCAGATATTTGGCTTTTAGCCCCCATCAACGTACCGAATAGGATGGTATCGTACATCAATAGATCTCCAAAATTTAAGTATCCTTTTCCCCTTGACTACAAGTCCCAAGGCGCCCTTCCCCATGATGTCAGTCCAGGCCCGCTCCCGGTTTGTTGCGCCCTATCCGCCATACAAGACGGTGTCTTAGGACCCGGGGGAAAAACAAGAAACAGCGGCGGAAGTAAGACATTTCTTAATCACACTTTAGCGTTTCAGGTAGCGTTCCCACGCCAAAGGATTTCGATCAATGTTGATCACAGCTTATTCTTATAAACATTGTAGAACACAGCTGAAAACTTATCTCTTTTCTAAGTATTTGGCTAATTAACTTATTCCTATTTCTTAGATTATGGTTACTGTTTATAATCTTTTGGCTCTTCCTCTGACATCACTTCCTGGACCCTACCTATGAAGTGATGTCAGAGGAAGAGCTGACATTTGCATGAGCAGCAGGCTGGGGTTGCTGCTCTCGCTGGGCATGGGTAAGGGAAGGTGCGTGACAGGAGGGGGTGTGGAAGTAGCGGGTGGGATGGAGAAGAGGGTGGGGATGGGCGCCAGCCCCCCTTCCCGGGCACCTCTTCCCCTTGCTACGCCACTGCTTGGAGCCATATCAGAATGAAAGCGACCTACAACATCATAATCTAGATTACTGTAATTCACTGTTAAAAGACATCACTCAACAACAAATAAGAAGATTACAATTAATTCAAAATCCCACAATAAAAATCATAACCAACTCAAAAAAATATGACCATGTGATGCCTCTACTGAAAAACGCTCATTGGCTACCAATACCGCACCGTATCTCTTATAAAATTGCATTACTGTCATTTAAGATTCGCCAGGTTACCATATTTCCCCATATATAGGCCGCGGCCTATACATGGGTTTTATAAACCCCGTGTATGGGGCGCGGCCTAGATAAAAAATTTTAATCATCCTCCCACCCCCAGTACCTTTATTGAACGCCCCCTCGCTGGCGCGTGGCTCGGTTCTCCAGCAGTGCAGGATAGCCGTGATCTCTTCGGCATCCGGCCTGCCCCCGCACCGCTTGCTGAGTGGCTGAGGTCAGTTCTCGGGGGTCTTGTGAGTCCTGCGAGAGCTGATGTCGGCCATTCAGCGGGCGGTGCGGGGGCAGGGCCGGAGAGAGCGGGAGCCAGAAGGCTTTGAGCATGCGCAGATGCTCAAGGCCCAGCAGAATCAGCGGCAAGCGGAAGGCCCTTTGGGCACCGGCACGTCCTGTGGGTTGGTGCTGCGTGCTGGTGCCCGATCGCGGTAAGGGTTTGGGCGGGTGGGCGGGGGTGATGCCGGTTCGCGGGATGATGCCTCGCATCGGTGTGCGAGGCAAGATTTGCGAGAGCGTTTTGCTCGTCTTGCAAAACACTCGCAAACCGAGGTTTGACTGTATTATTATAAGCGTTTGCAGCAAATTTTAATAAACATGAAACATAATCTGAATTTTTAGCTAATGTCTCCTCCCTCTTACATGGCCCAACAATTCCAGCGCGCCCTTTTATTCAGACCTTACCCATTCTGGGGGGAGAACAAATAGAGAGACCAGTCTTCGTGTGCTTTACACCATTCCGGCTTGTATGGCTCCAGCATCTTACGGATTCTGTAGCAGTAACTCTGGTGAGGAAGAAAGAAATTCAGAGAAAGAGACAAAAAAAACCCCCCCAACAGCCCAAGTTTACAACGGTCACAGCTCCGAAAGCTATTCTCCTTATTTATTTATTAGAGTTAAATTGCACTTTAAAAAAAAAAAAAAAAGTAACGCCAGCCGTGGCGGTAACAGCTCCGACGCTCATAGGCCGGTGCTAAAAACCGCACTACGGTTTTGTAAAAAAAAAAAAAAAGGGAGGGGGGGTAGATTTTTGAATTTCTGTTGATAGTGTAACATAAATAACCCAGCATTTAGCATATCTTTTCTGCTATGAAGTGTTTACAATTAATATACAACCATAGATACATGAAGGCATAGACAGGCCAAATGGCCCATCCATTCTGCCCATCCGCAGTAACCATTATCTCTTTCTCTCTCCGAGAGATCCCATGTGCCTATCCCAGGCTCTCTTGAATCCAGACACAGTCTCTGTCTCCACCATATCTTCTGGGAGACTGTTCCACACATCTACCACCCTTTCTGTAAAAAAGTATTTCCTTAGATTACTCTGGAGCCTGTCACGTCTTAACTTCATCCTATGCCCTCTCATTCCAGAACTTCCTTTCAAATGAAAGAGACTCAACTCATGCGCATTTAAATTATGTAGGTATTTCAACATCTCTATCACATCTCCCCTCTCCTGCCTTTCCTCCAAAGTATACAGACTGAGATCTTTAAGTCTGTCCTTATACGCCTTATCACGAAGACCACACACCATTTTAGTAGTCTTCCTCTGGACCATCTCCATCCTTTTTATATCTTTTTGAAGGTGTAGCCTCCAGAATTGTACACAATATTCTAAATAAAGGTCTCACCAAAGTCTTATACAGAGGCATCAATACCTCCTTTCGCCTATTGGCCATACCTCTCCCTATGCAACCTAGCATCCTTCTAGCTTTCGCCGTCACCTTTTCAACCTGTTTGGCCACCTTAAGATCTTCACATACAATCCCACCCATGTCCCGCTCTTCTGTCGTGCACAGAAGCTCTTCACTCCCTAATCTGTACCCTTCCCTTGGGTTTTTGCAGCCCATATGCATGACCTTGTATTTCTTAGCATTAAATTTTAGCTGCCAAATTTCAGACCATTCTTGAAGCTTCACCAGGTCTTTCTTCATGTTATTCACATCTAATTAGCGGGTATTAGGCTTGTTGGTATATGATGTCAGCATTTCATTGTACGAGGGTGGTTTGAAAAGTTCATTAAAAAAAGCAAGTTAAACAAATATTAAAAACTCTCAAACCAGTTATATTTCTCAACATAGTCTCCATCGCGGTCTGTCCACTTAGTCCATCGAATGTCCAGTTTTTCCATCCCATCAGAAAAATAGGTTTTGCTAAATAAAAATTTTTTTTTGTTTAACTGGGTTTTTTTTTTTACCAAACTTTTCAAACCGTTTATTCTGTGATCCTCTCTTGTGGAAACTTACCCGTCCCCTTTTACTATACCTCGATAGCGGTTATTAGCGCAGGGAGCCACGCTGAATGCACATCGGGAGCCTGGCTCCATTACTGCTGTGGTGCCAGAGACCCAAGTCGATCTTTGGATTTCCACTCGCATTTTCATGTTTGCTCCATGTTTTTAAAATAAAGTTTCCCTGCTCTTTTCCCTCCATCACCTTCCTCACGAGACCATTCCATGCATCCATCATTCTTTCCATGAAGAAATATTCTTGAAGTTACCACCGAATCAATCCCTTGGCCTCTCACAGAGGACACCGCGCTGCCTGGATGCATCTGAACCCATTAACAAGTGAGATTTTGTGACTGTCAAAAGCAGTACCAGTGAGGATCTTCTAAAACTTGTAGAGCAGGAAAGTAAATGCACCTTCTTATATGGCAACCTTCTTGTGGAGTTCCTCAAGGCTCTCCACTTTCACCGATATTAGTTAACCTCTATATGACCACTCTTAATATTTTTAAGTTGTCTACTTGTGAAACCTTATTCACGTATGCTGATGACATTTTTATTCTGATAGAGATGGATCCGGATACTACTGATTTAGTGCCTAAAGTAAATCTTTATATCTCAAAACTTTAATGCGGGCCCAGTCTGTTTGGATGAAATTAAATGCATCTAAGACAAAACTGCTGTGGCTCGGCCCAAAACTGGATTGTCTCCCTGGTTCTGTAGTACTGGCTTCTGGATCCTCCCTACCAATTGAGTTTTCTGCTAAGATCCTAGGGAGTCCTCCTCGACTCCTCACTTTCCTTCAAGGATCAAATCAACTCTGTGATTAAGAAATGCTTTTTCAACTTACGCATGCGGAGGAAGGTCAGACATCTTTATCATGAACACCATTTTTCCATCTTGGTTCAGTCGATTATTTTATCTCACCTTGACTATTGTAATGCCCTTTACCTCACTATTACAAAAACCTTTCTTTCTAGACTACAATTGGTCCAGAATACAGCTGCTAGACTGATTTTCAGGAAATGCAAGTTTGATCATGTGACCCCACTGCTTTATAATCTCCACTGTCTCCCTGTATATTTTAAAATCCAGTTTAAATGTGCCTGTGTCACTTTTTTAAAATCCTCTGTGGTATTTTTACTCCCCTAGTTCCTTTATCTTGGAACTCTTATAGATTCTCTTTTGCAAGGGGTGATCAACAATTCAAGCTGTCCTGTCCATCTAGCACAGTGGTTCCCAACCCTGTCCTGGAGGAACACCAGGCCAATTGGGTTTTCAGGCTAGCCCTAATGAATATGCATGAAGCAAATTTGCATGCCTATCACTTCCATCATATGCAAATCTCTCTCATGCATATTCATTAGGGCTAGCCTGAAAACCCGATTGGCCTGGTGTTCCTCCAGGACAGGGTTGGGAATCACTGATCTAGCAAATGTATTAAAAGAATCAAGACTCTTGGTCAATCTCTGCTTTTTAAGTTTATTCGACTTTGGAACGACCTTCCACTTCGCTTAAGAAGTTCTGGTTCCCTTCCCTTTTATCGTAAGTCTCTGAAAACCATTCTGTTTACTAAACATTTTGGAAACTAATCTTTCTTGATAATTCTCTATATGCCCTTATTGGCCTAACTTAATCAATGTAAACCGAGTCGAGCTTTCCTGGATTGAAGTCTCGGTATACAAAACTAAGTATTAGATTAGATTAGATTAGTTGCAGAAAGAACATTCCCAGTTCCTTCTCCAATCAAACCTGAATAGTAGAAGGCTTGTCCTGAAAAATGACCGAACTGCATCCTAGCTTGAATTTTTTGGAGGGAAATAGTGTAATAAAGAAGACAGATCGTCCTCTCTCAGATGGTGACCTACAAGGAACATAGAGAGGAGCATCTCATGCAGGGGCCACCAAAGCCTTACTTTCCTGACCTAGGGACTAAGGGAGAATCCTGAAGGAGATAACCATTCTTTGGGGTGACATAAGATCGCTATTTAACGTTAGAAGATCATACTGATCTGATGATAAAAAGTGCTTTGCAATCCTCTGGATACTTCAAACTATAAAAAAGTATTTTGACTTTGTTTCCTTTAGATTATTAATTCAATCTCTAATTCTATCTGCTCTTGAGTATTGTAACATCATCTATTTAGCATCTTATAAGAAAACTTTAAATCGCATTCGAGTAATACAGAACACGGCTGTGCGCCTGATCTTTGGATCAAGTTTCAAGTTTATTGAAATTTTGATTTACACGCTATATCAAATATTTTCAATGCGTATAACAAAAATAAAATTGGGGAAATAAATGAATCATTTAAACAATAGACATAAAAACATATCCATGGATTTAAAAAAATATGATCATTCGAGATTTTTTTATCGCCAACTACATTGGTTGCCATTCGAAGCGCGAATTCTCTTTAAATTTGGCTGTACTTGCTTTAAAGCTCTTTTTGGTCTGGCTCCAGGATACCTATCCTTCCAATTCAAAGTACGTTTATAGTTCCATCTGTAAAAACTTGTCGTTGCAAAAATTTTTTTAGATAAGACCTTCGCTTTCCAGTTAGGGAAGATGAATATCTGGTTAAGTTCTTTGATTCCTCAAACTCAATCGTTTCAAGTTTCAAGTTTATTAGGTTTTAATATACCGACCATCAAATAAATATCTGGCCGGTGTACATTACAATAAAAATATAAAAAAGGAAGAGGAGTTAATATATTCAATATTTAGAGGACAGACAGTGTATATTAAAACATAGACTAGACAAACTTGATTGTGAGGGAAGAGGTTAATGGTAGGGTAAAGTTACAATGTTGAGAGAAAAGGGAGAAAGAGGGGATGGGAAAAAACATTTGGGTGGGGAAAAGTCTTTGAAATAATTTTTTTGAAGTTAAATAATTAAAAATAACTGAGAAATAGATACTAAACTGAAATAAATGCATCACGGAATAGAAAAGTCTTTAGGCCTATCTTAAATTTATCCAGTTGTTGTTCGTCACGAAGTGGTTGTGGTAAAGAATTCCATAGTGTTGGAGCAGTGACAGAGAAATTTATTTTCCGTGTGTAATAAAAATTTTT